>NW_028270162.1:44826346-46118346 GCF_037043375.1 Chiloscyllium plagiosum | reverse complement strand
AATAGTGATGGAAAACGATAGACCAGATTTAATAGTTGAAGTTCTAAATTGGAGAAAGGCCAATTTTGACGGTATTAGGCAAGAACTTTCAAAAGCTGATTGGGGGCAGATGTTCGCAGGTAAAGGGATGGCTGGAAAATGGGAAGTCTTCAGAAATAAGATAACGAGAGTCCAAAGACAGTGTATTCCTGTTACGATGAAATGCAAGGCTCGTAGGTATACGGAATGCTGGATGAGTGTGGCCAAGCGAGGAGGGCAAAAAGGGGACATGAGATAGTGTCAACAAATAGAGTTAAGGAGAATCCATGAGGTTTTTACAAAAACACTAAGGACAAAGGGTATCTAGGGAGAGAATAGGGCCCCTCAAACATCAGCATGGTGGCCTCTGTGTGGAGTCCCAGGAGATGGGGGAGATGCTAAATGAATATTGGTGTTTTCTGTGGAAAAGGACATGGAAGATATGGTATTTAGGGTGACATCTTGAAAAATATCCATATTAGAGAGGAGGAAGCGCTGGATGTTTTGAAATGCATAAAAGTTGATAAATCCCAGAACCTGATCAGATGTACCCTAGAACTCTATGGAAATCTAGTGCGATGATTGCTGGGACTCTTGCTGAGATATTTGTGTCAACGATAGTCACAGGAGAGGTGCCAGAAGAATGGAGATTGGCTAACGTGGTACCACTGTTTAAGAAGGGTGGTAAGGACAAACCAGAGAACTATAGACCAGTGAGCCTGACGTCAGTCGTGGACAGGCTGTTGGAGGGAATGTTGAGGGACAGGATGTACATGTATTTGGAAAGGCAATGACTGATTAGGGATAGTCAACACAGCTTTGTGTGTGGGAAATCATGTCTCACAAACTTGATTGAGATTGTGGAAGAAGTAACAAAGAGGATTGTAGTCCATGGGACTGGTGAGCTCCTCCGGAAGCGTTTGAAGGAAGTATTTGGCGGCCTGTTTGTGCTGCATCCTGGAACTAAATATATTGGAGTCAACAGCCAATGGGAAGTCGAAGTCTGAGCCAAAGACACATATGACCATGACAGTCTGCAAGGACATGTCCTGAACATCTGTGTTTGCATCTCCCACAATAACAAAGTCTGAATGCGGCCAGATTGGTTTGTCTCATCCGAAGCAGGAGAGAACAGAAGAGAAACGAAAGAATTCGACTAACCATGACCAGAAAATGCTTCAATTATCTAGCCTTTATAAAGGAACCGACTTTTTTTATTAATACCGTGCTTGCTTCGGCAGCACATATACTAAAATTGGAACGATACAGAGAAGATTAGCATGGCCCCTGCGCAAGGATGACACGCAAATTCGTGAAGCGTTCCATATTTTACACTTCCGCCACATTACAATTTACCGGCTGCAAAAGTGTCACAATGAACCCCAGACGTCGGACCCGGTTGCATCTTGATTCACTTACCATGGCAACAGCAAACCCTGCAGGAAAACCCCAACTGCTGATCATACTCAGCAAGGACAAGCCATGTCTTTGGGAACCTGGTGGAAGGGAGCAGCTGATGGACACCAAGGCTGTGGATCAACTCGGCAACACCGACATCTGCTGGGAACAGTGCTTTCAAATCTATTTCCCCCAGGTGTTAAAACGGTGAAAGGGGGACTGGAGAATGTTAATAAACTAGTGGCGGGTGTGGAGTGAGGTTTCGAGGTAGAAGTGGCATTTTGTCCAAAGTGAATGACATAAGGACATCCTGAAAGAAAGAAAGTTGAGAGTTTGTGTGTTACAGGGCGGGGGACATGCTGTTTTCAAACAGGTATGCTGTTTTGGAAAATGTAGGGGGTGATGGATTATCAGGGAAACGTAGCACAAACAGCCAGATTTCTGGTATTGAGACTGGTTCTAATGCAATGAGGGGTACCTCGAGTTCTATAAGATTGTGTTAGGGGACTCTCTAATCCGAGATGCAGGCAGATGCTTCAGTGGCCAGTGGTGAAAAATCAGAATAGTTTGTGGTTTCCCTGATGCCAGGATCAAGGATATTTCAGAGAAGATGCAGGATGTTCTCTAGGAAGAGAAGCGCCGGCAGGAGGTCATTGTACACATTGGAACCAACCACATAGGAAGGGAAAAGGTTGAGATTGTGAAGGGAGTTTACAGAGAGTTAGGCAGGAAGTTAAAAAGGAGCTCCTTGAGAGTAGTTATATCTGGATAACTCCCGGTGCTACGAGCTAGTGAGGATAGAGGAATAGGAGGATGCAGCAGATGAATGCGTGGCTAAGAAGTTGGTTTATGCGATACAAATTCACGTTTTTGGATCACTGGAATCTCTTTTGGGGTAGAAGTGACCTGCACAAGAAGGACAGATTGCACCTAAATTGGAAGGTGACTAATATACTGGCAGAGAGATTTGCTAGAGCTGCTCATGAGGATTTAAGCTTGTAAGGTGAGTGGGACCCACGGGAATAGTGAGGAAAGAGATCAATCTGAGACCCGTACAGTTGAGAACAGAAGTGAGTCAAACGGTCAGGGCAGGGAGGGACAAGGTAGGACTAATAAATTAAACTGCATTTATTTCAATGCAAGGGCCTAACAGGGAAGGCAGATTAACTCAGGGCATGGTTAGGAACATGGCACTGGGATATCAAAGCAATTACAGAAACATGGCTCAGGCATGGACATGACTGGCAGCTAATGTTTCAGGATACAAATGCTACAGGAAGGACAGAAAGGGAAGCAAGAGAGGAGGGAGAGTGGCACTTTTGATAAGGGATAGCATTATATCTGTACTGAGGGAGGATATTCCCAGAAATACATCCCAGGAAGTTATTTGGGTGGAACTGAGAAATAAGAAAGGGATGATCACCTTATTGTGATTTTATTTTAGACCCCCTAATCATCAGAGGAAAATTGAGAAACAAATTTGTAAAGAGATCTCAGTTATCTGTAAGAATAATAGGGTGGTTATGGTAGGGGATTTTAACTTGCCAAACATTGACTGGGATTGCCACAGTATTAAGGGTTTAGATGGAGAGGAATTTGTTAAGTGTGTACAAGAAAATTTTCTGATTCAGCATGTGGATGGACCTACGAGAGAAGGTGCAAAATCTGACCTACTCTTGGGAAATTAGGCAGGGCATGTGACTGAGGTGTCAGTGGGGGAGCATTTTGGGGCCAGCAACCATAATTCTATTAGTTTTAAAATAATGATGGAAAACGATAGACCAGATTTAAAAGTTGAAGTTCTAAATTGGCGAAAGGCCAATTTTGACGGTATTAGGCAAGAACTTTCAAAAGCTGTTTGGGGACATATATTTGCAGGTAAAGCGATGGCTGGAAAATGGGAAGTCTTCAGAAATGAGATAACGAGAGTCCAGAGACAGTGTATTCCTGTTACGATGAAATGCAAGGCTCGTAGGTATACGGAATGCTGGATGAGTGTGGACAAGCGAGGAGGGCAAAAAGGGGACATGAGATAGTGTCGACAAATAGAGTTAAGGAGAATCCATGAGGTTTTTACAAAAACACTAAGGACAAAGGGTATCTAGGGAGAGAATAGGGCCCCTCAAACATCAGCATGGTGGCCTCTGTGTGGAGTCCCAGGAGATGGGGGAGATGCTAAATGAATATTGGTGTTTTCTGTGGAAAAGGACATGGAAGATATGGTATTTAGGGTGACATCTTGAAAAATATCCATATTAGAGAGGAGGAAGCGCTGGATGTTTTGAAATGCATAAAAGTTGATAAATCCCAGAACCTGATCAGATGTACCCTAGAACTCTATGGAAATCTAGTGCGATGATTGCTGGGACTCTTGCTGAGATATTTGTGTCAACGATAGTCACAGGAGAGGTGCCAGAAGAATGGAGGTTGGCTAACGTGGTACCACTGTTTAAGAAGGGTGGTAAGGACAAACCAGAGAACTATAGACCAGTGAGCCTGACGTCAGTCGTGGACAGGCTGTTGGAGGGAATGTTGAGGGACAGGATGTACATGTATTTGGAAAGGCAATGACTGATTAGGGATAGTCAACACAGCTTTGTGTGTGGGAAATCATGTCTCACAAACTTGATTGAGATTGTGGAAGAAGTAACAAAGAGGATTGTAGTCCATGGGACTGGTGAGCTCCTCCGGAAGCGTTTGAAGGAAGTATTTGGCGGCCTGTTTGTGCTGCATCCTGTAACTAAATATATTGGAGTCAACAGCCAATGGGAAGATGAAGTCTGAGCTAAGGACACATATGACCATGACAGTTTGCAAGGACATGTCCTGAACATCTGTGTTTGCATCTCCCACAATAACAAAGTCTGAATGCGGCCAGATTGGTTTGTCTCATCCGAAGCAGGAGAGAACAGAAGAGAAACGAAAGAATTCGAGTAACCATGACCAGAAAATGCTTCAATTATCTAACCTTTATAAAGGAAGCGACCTTCTTACTAGTACCGTGCTCGCTTCGGCAGCACATATACTAAAATTGGAACGATACAGAGAAGATTAGCATGGCCCCTGCGCAAGGATGACACGCAAATTCGTGAAGCGTTCCATATTTTACACTTCCGCCACATTACAATTTACCGGCTGCAAAAGTGTCACAATGAACCCCAGACGTCGAACCCGGTTACATCTTGATTCACTTACCATGGCAACAGCAAACCCTGCAGGAAAACCCCAACTGCTGATCATACTCAGCAAGGACAAGCCATGTCTTTGGGAACCTGGTGGAAGGGAGCAGCTGATGGACACCAAGGCTGTGGATCAACTCGGCAACACCGGCATCTGCTGGGAACAGTGCTTTCAAATCTATTTCCCCCAGGTGTTAAAACGGTGAAAGGGGGACTGGACAGTGTTAATAAACTAGTGGCGGGTGTGGAGTGAGGTTTCGAGATAGAAATGGCATTTTGATCAAAGTGAATGACGAAAGGACTGAAGCTTTACATTCTGCGAAAGAAAGTTGAGAGTTTGTGTGTTACAGGGCGGGGGCTGCTGTTTCTCTGTGAACTCACCCGAATGGTGGACACTGACTTTGTGAATTTGCGCGGAGGGTGGGGGTTGCGGGGTGTATTGGGTATGGCTGTGTGTGTGGAGGAAGGACATTGATGTACGTGATGGTGTGATGTTGTTCAATCCGAAATGTGACCGTTGTTCAGATCCTTTGTGTATTGTTCACAAATAAATTTTCAGTTCTGGATTATGAAAGTGTTGGGAGTTATATAGAATAGATCATCAATGTGAAAGCAAACATTTGTTATTTTCCTGGGTGTGTTTGTCCATCACCCCTTGAACTGGAAATCACGGAGTAAGAAGCACCCTCCAGTTGCAATGAATGATGCTGTACGTTCTTCGAGCGAAACTGAAAAGCTCTGTATCAAACACTAGCCTTCAAAGAGCTTCATTTCGCAAATATTTTTGTATTGGCTGGCGTCAACTGAGGGATGCGCAGAATACTCTGCCGGTTATTGCACAGCTTGGAGAATGCCCTGAGTTGCAGTTTTGACGAATGCAGCGGGACACTTCACTGTCGGGAAACGTCAAGGTGATTGTAGTCCATGGGACTGGTGAGCTCCTCCGGAAGCGTTTGAAGGAAGTATTTGGCGGCCTGTTTGTGCTGCATCCTGGAACTAAATATATTGGAGTCAACAGCCAATGGGAAGTCGAAGTCTGAGCCAAAGACACATATGACCATGACAGTCTGCAAGGACATGTCCTGAACATCTGTGTTTGCATCTCCCACAATAACAAAGTCTGAATGCGGCCAGATTGGTTTGTCTCATCCGAAGCAGGAGAGAACAGAAGAGAAACGAAAGAATTCGACTAACCATGACCAGAAAATGCTTCAATTATCTAGCCTTTATAAAGGAACCGACTTTCTTATTAATACCGTGCTCGCTTCGGCAGCACATATACTAAAATTGGAACGATACAGAGAAGATTAGCATGGCCCCTGCGCAAGGATGACACGCAAATTCGTGAAGCGTTCCATATTTTACACTTCCGCCACATTACAATTTACCGGCTGCAAAAGTGTCACAATGAACCCCAGACGTCGGACCCGGTTGCATCTTGATTCACTTACCATGGCAACAGCAAACCCTGCAGGAAAACCCCAACTGCTGATCATACTCAGCAAGGACAAGCCATGTCTTTGGGAACCTGGTGGAAGGGAGCAGCTGATGGACACCAAGGCTGTGGACCAACTCGGCAACACCGACATCTGCTGGGAACAGTGCTTTCAAATCTATTTCCCCCAGGTGTTAAAACGGTGAAAGGGGGACTGGAGAATGTTAATAAACTAGTGGCGGGTGTGGAGTGAGGTTTCGAGGTAGAAGTGGCATTTTGTCCAAAGTGAATGACATAAGGACATCCTGAAAGAAAGAAAGTTGAGAGTTTGTGTGTTACAGGGCGGGGGACATGCTGTTTTCAAACAGGTATGCTGTTTTGGAAAATGTAGGGGGTGATGGATTATCAGGGAAACGTAGCACAAACAGCCAGATTTCTGGTATTGAGACTGGTTCTAATGCAATGAGGGGTACCTCGAGTTCTATAAGATTGTGTTAGGGGACTCTCTAATCCGAGATGCAGGCAGATGCTTCAGTGGCCAGTGGTGAAAAATCAGAATAGTTTGTGGTTTCCCTGATGCCAGGATCAAGGATATTTCAGAGAAGATGCAGGATGTTCTCTAGGAAGAGAAGCGCCGGCAGGAGGTCATTGTACACATTGGAACCAACCACATAGGAAGGGAAAAGGTTGAGATTGTGAAGGGAGTTTACAGAGAGTTAGGCAGGAAGTTAAAAAGGAGCTCCTTGAGAGTAGTTATATCTGGATAACTCCCGGTGCTACGAGCTAGTGAGGATAGAGGAATAGGAGGATGCAGCAGATGAATGCGTGGCTAAGAAGTTGGTTTATGCGATACAAATTCACGTTTTTGGATCACTGGAATCTCTTTTGGGGTAGAAGTGACCTGCACAAGAAGGACAGATTGCACCTAAATTGGAAGGTGACTAATATACTGGCAGAGAGATTTGCTAGAGCTGCTCATGAGGATTTAAGCTTGTAAGGTGAGTGGGACCCACGGGAATAGTGAGGAAAGAGATCAATCTGAGACCCGTACAGTTGAGAACCGAAGTGAGTCAAACGGTCAGGGCAGGGAGGGACAAGGTAGGACTAATAAATTAAACTGCATTTATTTCAATGCAAGGGCCTAACAGGGAAGGCAGATTAACTCAGGGCATGGTTAGGAACATGGCACTGGGATATCAAAGCAATTACAGAAACATGGCTCAGGCATGGACATGACTGGCAGCTAATGTTTCAGGATACAAATGCTACAGGAAGGACAGAAAGGGAAGCAAGAGAGGAGGGAGAGTGGCACTTTTGATAAGGGATAGCATTATATCTGTACTGAGGGAGGATATTCCCGGAAATACATCCCAGGAAGTTATTTGGGTGGAACTGAGAAATAAGAAAGGGATGATCACCTTATTGTGATTGTATTACATACCCCCTAATCATCAGAGGAAAATTGAGAAACAAATTTGTAAAGAGATCTCAGTTATCTGTAAGAATAATAGGGCGGTTATGGTAGGGGATTTTAACTTTCCAAACATTGACTGGGATTGCCACAGTATTAAGGGTTTAGATGGAGAGGAATTTGTTAAGTGTGTACAAGAAAATTTTCTGATTCAGCATGTGGATGGACCTACGAGAGAAGGTGCAAGATCTGACCTACTCTTGGGAAATTAGGCAGGGCATGTGACTGAGGTGTCTCAGTGGGGGAGCCTTTTGGGGCCAGCAACCATAATTCTATTAGTTTTAAAATAGTGATGGAAAACGATAGACCAGATTTAATAGTTGAAGTTCTAAATTGGAGAAAGGCCAATTTTGACGGTATTAGGCAAGAACTTTCAAAAGCTGATTGGGGGCAGATGTTCGCAGGTAAAGGGATGGCTGGAAAATGGGAAGTCTTCAGAAATAAGATAACGAGAGTCCAAAGACAGTGTATTCCTGTTACGATGAAATGCAAGGCTCGTAGGTATACGGAATGCTGGATGAGTGTGGACAAGCGAGGAGGGCAAAAAGGGGACATGAGATAGTGTCGACAAATAGAGTTAAGGAGAATCCATGAGGTTTTTACAAAAACACTAAGGACAAAGGGTATCTAGGGAGAGAATAGGGCCCCTCAAACATCAGCATGGTGGCCTCTGTGTGGAGTCCCAGGAGATGGGGGAGATGCTAAATGAATATTGGTGTTTTCTGTGGAAAAGGACATGGAAGATATGGTATTTAGGGTGACATCTTGAAAAATATCCATATTAGAGAGGAGGAAGCGCTGGATGTTTTGAAATGCATAAAAGTTGATAAATCCCAGAACCTGATCAGATGTACCCTAGAACTCTATGGAAATCTAGTGCGATGATTGCTGGGACTCTTGCTGAGATATTTGTGTCAACGATAGTCACAGGAGAAGTGCCAGAAGAATGGAGGTTGGCTAACGTGGTACCACTGTTTAAGAAGGGTGGTAAGGACAAACCAGAGAACTATAGACCAGTGAGCCTGACGTCAGTCGTGGACAGGCTGTTGGAGGGAATCTTGAGGGACAGGATGTACATGTATTTGGAAAGGCAATGACTGATTAGGGATAGTCAACACAGCTTTGTGTGTGGGAAATCATGTCTCACAAACTTGATTGAGATTGTGGAAGAAGTAACAAAGAGGATTGCTGATCATACTCAGCAAGGACAAGCCATGTCTTTGGGAACCTGGTGGAAGGGAGCAGCTGATGGACACCAAGGCTGTGGATCAACTCGGCAACACCGACA
This sequence comes from Chiloscyllium plagiosum, assembly GCF_037043375.1. Taxonomy (NCBI): domain Eukaryota; kingdom Metazoa; phylum Chordata; class Chondrichthyes; order Orectolobiformes; family Hemiscylliidae; genus Chiloscyllium; species Chiloscyllium plagiosum. Next base: position 46,109,557 of record NW_028270162.1, on the reverse strand, counting down.
TCTGCTGGGAACAGTGCTTTCAAATCTATTTCCCCCAGGTGTTAAAACGGTGAAAGGGGGACTGGAGAATGTTAATAAACTAGTGGCGGGTGTGGAGTGAGGTTTCGAGGTAGAAGTGGCATTTTGTCCAAAGTGAATGACATAAGGACATCCTGAAAGAAAGAAAGTTGAGAGTTTGTGTGTTACAGGGCGGGGGACATGCTGTTTTCAAACAGGTATGCTGTTTTGGAAAATGTAGGGGGTGATGGATTATCAGGGAAACGTAGCACAAACAGCCAGATTTCTGGTATTGAGACTGGTTCTAATGCAATGAGGGGTACCTCGAGTTCTATAAGATTGTGTTAGGGGACTCTCTAATCCGAGATGCAGGCAGATGCTTCAGTGGCCGGTGGTGAAAAATCAGAATAGTTTGTGGTTTCCCTGATGCCAGGATCAAGGATATTTCAGAGAAGATGCAGGATGTTCTCTAGGAAGAGAAGCGCCGGCAGGAGGTCATTGTACACATTGGAACCAACCACATAGGAAGGGAAAAGGTTGAGATTGTGAAGGGAGTTTACAGAGAGTTAGGCAGGAAGTTAAAAAGGAGCTCCTTGAGAGTAGTTATATCTGGATAACTCCCGGTGCTACGAGCTAGTGAGGATAGAGGAATAGGAGGATGCAGCAGATGAATGCGTGGCTAAGAAGTTGGTTTATGCGATACAAATTCACGTTTTTGGATCACTGGAATCTCTTTTGGGGTAGAAGTGACCTGCACAAGAAGGACAGATTGCACCTAAATTGGAAGGTGACTAATATACTGGCAGAGAGATTTGCTAGAGCTGCTCATGAGGATTTAAGCTTGTAAGGTGAGTGGGACCCACGGGAATAGTGAGGAAAGAGATCAATCTGAGACCCGTACAGTTGAGAACCGAAGTGAGTCAAACGGTCAGGGCAGGGAGGGACAAGGTAGGACTAATAAATTAAACTGCATTTATTTCAATGCAAGGGCCTAACAGGGAAGGCAGATTAACTCAGGGCATGGTTAGGAACATGGCACTGGGATATCAAAGCAATTACAGAAACATGGCTCAGGCATGGACATGACTGGCAGCTAATGTTTCAGGATACAAATGCTACAGGAAGGACAGAAAGGGAAGCAAGAGAGGAGGGAGAGTGGCACTTTTGATAAGGGATAGCATTATATCTGTACTGAGGGAGGATATTCCCGGAAATACATCCCAGGAAGTTATTTGGGTGGAACTGAGAAATAAGAAAGGGATGATCACCTTATTGTGATTGTATTACATACCCCCTAATCATCAGAGGAAAATTGAGAAACAAATTTGTAAAGAGATCTCAGTTATCTGTAAGAATAATAGGGCGGTTATGGTAGGGGATTTTAACTTTCCAAACATTGACTGGGATTGCCACAGTATTAAGGGTTTAGATGGAGAGGAATTTGTTAAGTGTGTACAAGAAAATTTTCTGATTCAGCATGTGGATGGACCTACGAGAGAAGGTGCAAGATCTGACCTACTCTTGGGAAATTAGGCAGGGCATGTGACTGAGGTGTCTCAGTGGGGGAGCATTTTGGGGCCAGCAACCATAATTCTATTAGTTTTAAAATAGTGATGGAAAACGATAGACCAGATTTAATAGTTGAAGTTCTAAATTGGAGAAAGGCCAATTTTGACGGTATTAGGCAAGAACTTTCAAAAGCTGATTGGGGGCAGATGTTCGCAGGTAAAGGGATGGCTGGAAAATGGGAAGTCTTCAGAAATAAGATAACGAGAGTCCAAAGACAGTGTATTCCTGTTACGATGAAATGCAAGGCTCGTAGGTATACGGAATGCTGGATGAGTGTGGACAAGCGAGGAGGGCAAAAAGGGGACATGAGATAGTGTCGACAAATAGAGTTAAGGAGAATCCATGAGGTTTTTACAAAAACATTAAGGACAAAGGGTATCTAGGGAGAGAATAGGGCCCCTCAAACATCAGCATGGTGGCCTCTGTGTGGAGTCCCAGGAGATGGGGGAGATGCTAAATGAATATTGGTGTTTTCTGTGGAAAAGGACATGGAAGATATGGTATTTAGGGTGACATCTTGAAAAATATCCATATTAGAAAGGAGGAAGCGCTGGATGTTTTGAAATGCATAAAAGTTGATAAATCCCAGAACCTGATCAGATGTACCCTAGAACTCTATGGAAACCTAGTGCGATGATTGCTGGGACTCTTGCTGAGATATTTGTGTCAACGATAGTCACAGGAGAAGTGCCAGAAGAATGGAGGTTGGCTAACGTGGTACCACTGTTTAAGAAGGGTGGTAAGGACAAACCAGAGAACTATAGACCAGTGAGCCTGACGTCAGTCGTGGACAGGCTGTTGGAGGGAATGTTGAGGGACAGGATGTACATGTATTTGGAAAGGCAATGACTGATTAGGGATAGTCAACACAGCTTTGTGTGTGGGAAATCATGTCTCACAAACTTGATTGAGATTGTGGAAGAAGTAACAAAGAGGATTGTAGTCCATGGGACTGCTGAGCTCCTCCGGAAGCGTTTGAAGGAAGTATTTGGCGGCCTGTTTGTGCTGCATCCTGGAACTAAATATATTGGAGTCAACAGCCAATGGGAAGTCGAAGTCTGAGCCAAAGACACATATGACCATGACAGTCTGCAAGGACATGTCCTGAACATCTGTGTTTGCATCTCCCACAATAACAAAGTCTGAATGCGGCCAGATTGGTTTGTCTCATCCGAAGCAGGAGAGAACAGAAGAGAAACGAAAGAATTCGACTAACCATGACCAGAAAATGCTTCAATTATCTAGCCTTTATAAAGGACCCGACTTTCTTATTACTACCGTGCTCGCTTCGGCAGCACATATACTAAAATTGGAACGATACAGAGAAGATTAGCATGGCCCCTGCGCAAGGATGACACGCAAATTCGTGAAGCGTTCCATATTTTACACTTCCGCCACATTACAATTTACCGGCTGCAAAAGTGTCACAATGAACCCCAGACGTCGGACCCGGTTGCATCTTGATTCACTTACCATGGCAACAGCAAACCCTGCAGGAAAACCCCAACTGCTGATCATACTCAGCAAGGACAAGCCATGTCTTTGGGAACCTGGTGGAAGGGAGCAGCTGATGGACACCAAGGCTGTGGATCAACTCGGCAACACCGACATCTGCTGGGAACAGTGCTTTCAAATCTATTTCCCCCAGGTGTTAAAACGGTGAAAGGGGGACTGGAGAATGTTAATAAACTAGTGGCGGGTGTGGAGTGAGGTTTCGAGGTAGAAGTGGCATTTTGTCCAAAGTGAATGACATAAGGACATCCTGAAAGAAAGAAAGTTGAGAGTTTGTGTGTTACAGGGCGGGGGACATGCTGTTTTCAAACAGGTATGCTGTTTTGGAAAATGTAGGGGGTGATGGATTATCAGGGAAACGTAGCACAAACAGCCAGATTTCTGGTATTGAGACTGGTTCTAATGCAATGAGGGGTACCTCGAGTTCTATAAGATTGTGTTAGGGGACTCTCTAATCCGAGATGCAGGCAGATGCTTCAGTGGCCAGTGGTGAAAAATCAGAATAGTTTGTGGTTTCCCTGATGCCAGGATCAAGGATATTTCAGAGAAGATGCAGGATGTTCTCTAGGAAGAGAAGCGCCGGCAGGAGGTCATTGTACACATTGGAACCAACCACATAGGAAGGGAAAAGGTTGAGATTGTGAAGGGAGTTTACAGAGAGTTAGGCAGGAAGTTAAAAAGGAGCTCCTTGAGAGTAGTTATATCTGGATAACTCCCGGTGCTACGAGCTAGTGAGGATAGAGGAATAGGAGGATGCAGCAGATGAATGCGTGGCTAAGAAGTTGGTTTATGCGATACAAATTCACGTTTTTGGATCACTGGAATCTCTTTTGGGGTAGAAGTGACCTGCACAAGAAGGACAGATTGCACCTAAATTGGAAGGTGACTAATATACTGGCAGAGAGATTTGCTAGAGCTGCTCATGAGGATTTAAGCTTGTAAGGTGAGTGGGACCCACGGGAATAGTGAGGAAAGAGATCAATCTGAGACCCGTACAGTTGAGAACCGAAGTGAGTCAAACGGTCAGGGCAGGGAGGGACAAGGTAGGACTAATAAATTAAACTGCATTTATTTCAATGCAAGGGCCTAACAGGGAAGGCAGATTAACTCAGGGCATGGTTAGGAACATGGCACTGGGATATCAAAGCAATTACAGAAACATGGCTCAGGCATGGACATGACTGGCAGCTAATGTTTCAGGATACAAATGCTACAGGAAGGACAGAAAGGGAAGCAAGAGAGGAGGGAGAGTGGCACTTTTGATAAGGGATAGCATTATATCTGTACTGAGGGAGGATATTCCCAGAAATACATCCCAGGAAGTTATTTGAGTGGAACTGAGAAATAAGAAAGGGATGATCACCTTATTGTGATTGTATTACATACCCCCTAATCATCAGAGGAAAATTGAGAAACAAATTTGTAAAGAGATCTCAATTATCTGTAAGAATAATAGGGCGGTTATGGTAGGGGATTTTAACTTTCCAAACATTGACTGGGATTGCCACAGTATTAAGGGTTTAGATGGAGAGGAATTTGTTAAGTGTGTACAAGAAAATTTTCTGATTCAGCATGTGGATGGACCTACGAGAGAAGGTGCAAGATCTGACCTACTCTTGGGAAATTAGGCAGGGCATGTGACTGAGGTGTCTCAGTGGGGGAGCATTTTGGGGCCAGCAACCATAATTCTATTAGTTTTAAAATAGTGATGGAAAACGATAGACCAGATTTAATAGTTGAAGTTCTAAATTGGAGAAAGGCCAATTTTGACGGTATTAGGCAAGAACTTTCAAAAGCTGATTGGGGGCAGATGTTCGCAGGTAAAGGGATGGCTGGAAAATGGGAAGTCTTCAGAAATAAGATAACGAGAGTCCAAAGACAGTGTATTCCTGTTACGATGAAATGCAAGGCTCGTAGGTATACGGAATGCTGGATGAGTGTGGACAAGCGAGGAGGGCAAAAAGGGGACATGAGATAGTGTCGACAAATAGAGTTAAGGAGAATCCATGAGGTTTTTACAAAAACACTAAGGACAAAGGGTATCTAGGGAGAGTATAGGGCCCCTCAAACATCAGCATGGTGGCCTCTGTGTGGAGTCCCAGGAGATGGGGGAGATGCTAAATGAATATTGGTGTTTTCTGTGGAAAAGGACATGGAAGATATGGTATTTAGGGTGACATCTTGAAAAATATCCATATTAGAGAGGAGGAAGCGCTGGATGTTTTGAAATGCATAAAAGTTGATAAATCCCAGAACCTGATCAGATGTACCCTAGAACTCTATGGAAATCTAGTGCGATGATTGCTGGGACTCTTGCTGAGATATTTGTGTCAACGATAGTCACAGGAGAAGTGCCAGAAGAATGGAGGTTGGCTAACGTGGTACCACTGTTTAAGAAGGGTGGTAAGGACAAACCAGAGAACTATAGACCAGTGAGCCTGACGTCAGTCGTGGACAGGCTGTTGGAGGGAATCTTGAGGGACAGGATGTACATGTATTTGGAAAGGCAATGACTGATTAGGGATAGTCAACACAGCTTTGTGTGTGGGAAATCATGTCTCACAAACTTGATTGAGATTGTGGAAGAAGTAACAAAGAGGATTGTAGTCCATGGGACTGGTGAGCTCCTCCGGAAGCGTTTGAAGGAAGTATTTGGCGGCCTGTTTGTGCTGCATCCTGTAACTAAATATATTGGAGTCAACAGCCAATGGGAAGTTGAAGTCTGAGCTAAGGACACATATGACCATGACAGTCTGCAAGGACATGTCCTGAACATCTGTGTTTGCATCTCCCACAATAACAAAGTCTGAATTCGGCCAGATTGGTTTGTCTCATCCGAAGCAGGAGAGAACAGAAGAGAAACGAAAGAATTCGACTAACCATGACCAGAAAATGCTTCAATTATCTAGCCTTTATAAAGGAAACGACTTTCTTATTAATACCGTGCTCGCTTCGGCAGCACATATACTAAAATTGGAACGATACAGAGAAGATTAGCATGGCCCCTGCGCAAGGATGACACGCAAATTCGTGAAGCGTTCCATATTTTACACTTCCGCCACATTACCATTTACCGGCTGCAAAAGTGTCACAATGAACCCCAGACGTCGGACCCGGTTGCATCTTGATTCACTTACCATGGCAACAGCAAACCCTGCAGGAAAACCCCAACTGCTGATCATACTCAGCAAGGACAAGCCATGTCTTTGGGAACCTGGTGGAAGGGAGCAGCTGATGGACACCAAGGCTGTGGATCAACTCGGCAACACCGACATCTGCTGGGAACAGTGCTTTCAAATCTATTTCCCCCAGGTGTTAAAACGGTGAAAGGGGGACTGGAGAATGTTAATAAACTAGTGGCGGGTGTGGAGTGAGGTTTCGAGGTAGAAGTGGCATTTTGTCCAAAGTGAATGACATAAGGACATCCTGAAAGAAAGAAAGTTGAGAGTTTGTGTGTTACAGGGCGGGGGACATGCTGTTTTCAAACAGGTATGCTGTTTTGGAAAATGTAGGGGGTGATGGATTATCAGGGAAACGTAGCACAAACAGCCAGATTTCTGGTATTGAGACTGGTTCTAATGCAATGAGGGGTACCTCGAGTTCTATAAGATTGTGTTAGGGGACTCTCTAATCCGAGATGCAGGCAGATGCTTCAGTGGTCGGTGGTGAAAAATCAGAATAGTTTGTGGTTTCCCTGATGCCAGGATCAAGGATATTTCAGAGAAGATGCAGGATGTTCTCTAGGAAGAGAAGCGCCGGCAGGAGGTCATTGTACACATTGGAACCAACCACATAGGAAGGGAAAAGGTTGAGATTGTGAAGGGAGTTTACAGAGAGTTAGGCAGGAAGTTAAAAAGGAGCTCCTTGAGAGTAGTTATATCTGGATAACTCCCGGTGCTACGAGCTAGTGAGGATAGAGGAATAGGAGGATGCAGCAGATGAATGCGTGGCTAAGAAGTTGGTTTATGCGATACAAATTCACGTTTTTGGATCACTGGAATCTCTTTTGGGGTAGAAGTGACCTGCACAAGAAGGACAGATTGCACCTAAATTGGAAGGTGACTAATATACTGGCAGAGAGATTTGCTAGAGCTGCTCATGAGGATTTAAGCTTGTAAGGTGAGTGGGACCCACGGGAATAGTGAGGAAAGAGATCAATCTGAGACCCGTACAGTTGAGAACCGAAGTGAGTCAAACGGTCAGGGCAGGGAGGGACAAGGTAGGACTAATAAATTAAACTGCATTTATTTCAATGCAAGGGCCTAACAGGGAAGGCAGATTAACTCAGGGCATGGTTAGGAACATGGCACTGGGATATCAAAGCAATTACAGAAACATGGCTCAGGCATGGATATGACTGGCAGCTAATGTTTCAGGATACAAATGCTACAGGAAGGACAGAAAGGGAAGCAAGAGAGGAGGGAGAGTGGCACTTTTGATAAGGGATAGCATTATATCTGTACTGAGGGAGGATATTCCCGGAAATACATCCCAGGAAGTTATGTGGGTGGAACTGAGAAATAAGAAAGGGATGATCACCTTATTGTGATTGTATTACATACCCCCTAATCATCAGAGGAAAATTGAGAAACAAATTTGTAAAGAGATCTCAGTTATCTGTAAGAATAATAGGGCGGTTATGGTAGGGGATTTTAACTTTCCAAACATTGACTGGGATTGCCACAGTATTAAGGGTTTAGATGGAGAGGAATTTGTTAAGTGTGTACAAGAAAATTTTCTGATTCAGCATGTGGATGGACCTACGAGAGAAGGTGCAAGATCTGACCTACTCTTGGGAAATTAGGCAGGGCATGTGACTGAGGTGTCTCAGTGGGGGAGCATTTTGGGGCCAGCAACCATAATTCTATTAGTTTTAAAATAGTGATGGAAAACGATAGACCAGATTTAATAGTTGAAGTTCTAAATTGGAGAAAGGCCAATTTTGACGGTATTAGGCAAGAACTTTCAAAAGCTGATTGGGGGCAGATGTTCGCAGGTAAAGGGATGGCTGGAAAATGGGAAGTCTTCAGAAATAAGATAACGAGAGTCCAAAGACAGTGTATTCCTGTTACGATGAAATGCAAGGCTCGTAGGTATACGGAATGCTGGATGAGTGTGGCCAAGCGAGGAGGGCAAAAAGGGGACATGAGATAGTGTCAACAAATAGAGTTAAGGAGAATCCATGAGGTTTTTACAAAAACACTAAGGACAAAGGGTATCTAGGGAGAGAATAGGGCCCCTCAAACTCAGCATGGTGGCCTCTGTGTGGAGTCCCAGGAGATGGGGGAGATGCTAAATGAATATTGGTGTTTTCTGTGGAAAAGGACATGGAAGATATGGTATTTAGGGTGACATCTTGAAAAATATCCATATTAGAGAGGAGGAAGCGCTGGATGTTTTGAAATGCATAAAAGTTGATAAATCCCAGAACCTGATCAGATGTACCCTAGAACTCTATGGAAATCTAGTGCGATGATTGCTGGGACTCTTGCTGAGATATTTGTGTCAACGATAGTCACAGGAGAGGTGCCAGAAGAATGGAGATTGGCTAACGTGGTACCACTGTTTAAGAAGGGTGGTAAGGACAAACCAGAGAACTATAGACCAGTGAGCCTGACGTCAGTCGTGGACAGGCTGTTGGAGGGAATGTTGAGGGACAGGATGTACATGTATTTGGAAAGGCAATGACTGATTAGGGATAGTCAACACAGCTTTGTGTGTGGGAAATCATATCTCACAAACTTGATTGAGATTGTGGAAGAAGTAACAAAGAGGATTGTAGTCCATGGGACTGCTGAGCTCCTCCGGAAGCGTTTGAAGGAAGTATTTGGCGGCCTGTTTGTGCTGCATCCTGGAACTAAATATATTGGAGTCAACAGCCAATGGGAAGTCGAAGTCTGAGCCAAAGACACATATGACCATGACAGTCTGCAAGGACATGTCCTGAACATCTGTGTTTGCATCTCCCACAATAACAAAGTCTGAATGCGGCCAGATTGGTTTGTCTCATCCGAAGCAGGAGAGAACAGAAGAGAAACGAAAGAATTCGACTAACCATGACCAGAAAATGCTTCAATTATCTAGCCTTTATAAAGGAACCGACTTTCTTATTAATACCGTGCTCGCTTCGGCAGCACATATACTAAAATTGGAACGATACAGAGAAGATTAGCATGGCCCCTGCGCAAGGATGACACGCAAATTCGTGAAGCGTTCCATATTTTACACTTCCGCCACATTACAATTTACCGGCTGCAAAAGTGTCACAATGAACCCCAGACGTCGGACCCGGTTGCATCTTGATTCACTTACCATGGCAACAGCAAACCCTGCAGGAAAACCCCAACTGCTGATCATACTCAGCAAGGACAAGCCATGTCTTTGGGAACCTGGTGGAAGGGAGCAGCTGATGGACACCAAGGCTGTGGATCAACTCGGCAACACCGACATCTGCTGGGAACAGTGCTTTCAAATCTATTTCCCCCAGGTGTTAAAACGGTGAAAGGGGGACTGGAGAATGTTAATAAACTAGTGGCGGGTGTGGAGTGAGGTTTCGAGGTAGAAGTGGCATTTTGTCCAAAGTGAATGACATAAGGACATCCTGAAAGAAAGAAAGTTGAGAGTTTGTGTGTTACAGGGCGGGGGACATGCTGTTTTCAAACAGGTATGCTGTTTTGGAAAATGTAGGGGGTGATGGATTATCAGGGAAACGTAGCACAAACAGCCAGATTTCTGGTATTGAGACTGGTTCTAATGCAATGAGGGGTACCTCGAGTTCTATAAGATTGTGTTAGGGGACTCTCTAATCCGAGATGCAGGCAGATGCTTCAGTGGCCAGTGGTGAAAAATCAGAATAGTTTGTGGTTTCCCTGATGCCAGGATCAAGGTTATTTCAGAGAAGATGCAGGATGTTCTCTAGGAAGAGAAGCGCCGGCAGGAGGTCATTGTACACATTGGAACCAACCACATAGGAAGGGAAAAGGTTGAGATTGTGAAGGGAGTTTACAGAGAGTTAGGCAGGAAGTTAAAAAGGAGCTCCTTGAGAGTAGTTATATCTGGATAACTCCCGGTGCTACGAGCTAGTGAGGATAGAGGAATAGGAGGATGCAGCAGATGAATGCGTGGCTAAGAAGTTGGTTTATGCGATACAAATTCACGTTTTTGGATCACTGGAATCTCTTTTGGGGTAGAAGTGACCTGCACAAGAAGGACAGATTGCACCTAAATTGGAAGGTGACTAATATACTGGCAGAGAGATTTGCTAGAGCTGCTCATGAGGATTTAAGCTTGTAAGGTGAGTGGGACCCACGGGAATAGTGAGGAAAGAGATCAATCTGAGACCCGTACAGTTGAGAACCGAAGTGAGTCAAACGGTCAGGGCAGGGAGGGACAAGGTAGGACTAATAAATTAAACTGCATTTATTTCAATGCAAGGGCCTAACAGGGAAGGCAGATTAACTCAGGGCATGGTTAGGAACATGGCACTGGGATATCAAAGCAATTACAGAAACATGGCTCAGGCATGGACATGACTGGCAGCTAATGTTTCAGGATACAAATGCTACAGGAAGGACAGAAAGGGAAGCAAGAGAGGAGGGAGAGTGGCACTTTTGATAAGGGATAGCATTATATCTGTACTGAGGGAGGATATTCCCAGAAATACATCCCAGGAAGTTATTTGGGTGGAACTGAGAAATAAGAAAGGGATGATCACCTTATTGTGATTGTATTACATACCCCCTAATCATCAGAGGAAAATTGAGAAACAAATTTGTAAAGAGATCTCAATTATCTGTAAGAATAATAGGGCGGTTATGGTAGGGGATTTTAACTTTCCAAACATTGACTGGGATTGCCACAGTATTAAGGGTTTAGATGGAGAGGAATTTGTTAAGTGTGTACAAGAAAATTTTCTGATTCAGCATGTGGATGGACCTACGAGAGAAGGTGCAAGATCTGACCTACTCTTGGGAAATTAGGCAGGGCATGTGACTGAGGTGTCTCAGTGGGGGAGCATTTTGGGGCCAGCAACCATAATTCTATTAGTTTTAAAATAGTGATGGAAAACGATAGACCAGATTTAATAGTTGAAGTTCTAAATTGGAGAAAGGCCAATTTTGACGGTATTAGGCAAGAACTTTCAAAAGCTGATTGGGGGCAGATGTTCGCAGGTAAAGGGATGGCTGGAAAATGGGAAGTCTTCAGAAATAAGATAACGAGAGTCCAAAGACAGTGTATTCCTGTTACGATGAAATGCAAGGCTCGTAGGTATACGGAATGCTGGATGAGTGTGGACAAGCGAGGAGGGCAAAAAGGGGACATGAGATAGTGTCGACAAATAGAGTTAAGGAGAATCCATGAGGTTTTTACAAAAACACTAAGGACAAAGGGTATCTAGGGAGAGAATAGGGCCCCTCAAACATCAGCATGGTGGCCTCTGTGTGGAGTCCCAGGAGATGGGGGAGATGCTAAATGAATATTGGTGTTTTCTGTGGAAAAGGACATGGAAGATATGGTATTTAGGGTGACATCTTGAAAAATATCCATATTAGAGAGGAGGAAGCGCTGGATGTTTTGAAATGCATAAAAGTTGATAAATCCCAGAACCTGATCAGATGTACCCTAGAACTCTATGGAAATCTAGTGCGATGATTGCTGGGACTCTTGCTGAGATATTTGTGTCAACGATAGTCACAGGAGAAGTGCCAGAAGAATGGAGGTTGGCTAACGTGGTACCACTGTTTAAGAAGGGTGGTAAGGACAAACCAGAGAACTATAGACCAGTGAGCCTGACGTCAGTCGTGGACAGGCTGTTGGAGGGAATCTTGAGGGACAGGATGTACATGTATTTGGAAAGGCAATGACTGATTAGGGATAGTCAACACAGCTTTGTGTGTGGGAAATCATGTCTCACAAACTTGATTGAGATTGTGGAAGAAGTAACAAAGAGGATTGTAGTCCATGGGACTGGTGAGCTCCTCCGGAAGCGTTTGAAGGAAGTATTTGGCGGCCTGTTTGTGCTGCATCCTGTAACTAAATATATTGGAGTCAACAGCCAATGGGAAGTTGAAGTCTGAGCTAAGGACACATATGACCATGACAGTCTGCAAGGACATGTCCTGAACATCTGTGTTTGCATCTCCCACAATAACAAAGTCTGAATGCGGCCAGATTGGTTTGTCTCATCCGAAGCAGGAGAGAACAGAAGAGAAACGAAAGAATTCGACTAACCATGACCAGAAAATGCTTCAATTATCTAGCCTTTATAAAGGAACCGACTTTCTTATTAATACCGTGCTCGCTTCGGCAGCACATATACTAAAATTGGAACGATACAGAGAAGATTAGTCATGGCCCCTGCGCAAGGATGACACGTGAAGCGTTCCATATTTTACACTTCCGCCACATTACAATTTACCGGCTGCAAAAGTGTCACAATGAACCCCAGACGTCGGACCCGGTTGCATCTTGATTCACTTACCATGGCAACAGCAAACCCTGCAGGAAAACCCCAACTGCTGATCATACTCAGCAAGGACAAGCCATGTCTTTGGGAACCTGGTGGAAGGGAGCAGCTGATGGACACCAAGGCTGTGGATCAACTCGGCAACACCGACATCTGCTGGGAACAGTGCTTTCAAATCTATTTCCCCCAGGTGTTAAAACGGTGAAAGGGGGACTGGAGAATGTTAATAAACTAGTGGCGGGTGTGGAGTGAGGTTTCGAGGTAGAAGTGGCATTTTGTCCAAAGTGAATGACATAAGGACATCCTGAAAGAAAGAAAGTTGAGAGTTTGTGTGTTACAGGGCGGGGGACATGCTGTTTTCAAACAGGTATGCTGTTTTGGAAAATGTAGGGGGTGATGGATTATCAGGGAAACGTAGCACAAACAGCCAGATTTCTGGTATTGAGACTGGTTCTAATGCAATGAGGGGTACCTCGAGTTCTATAAGATTGTGTTAGGGGACTCTCTAATCCGAGATGCAGGCAGATGCTTCAGTGGCCAGTGGTGAAAAATCAGAATAGTTTGTGGTTTCCCTGATGCCAGGATCAAGGTTATTTCAGAGAAGATGCAGGATGTTCTCTAGGAAGAGAAGCGCCGGCAGGAGGTCATTGTACACATTGGAACCAACCACATAGGAAGGGAAAAGGTTGAGATTGTGAAGGGAGTTTACAGAGAGTTAGGCAGGAAGTTAAAAAGGAGCTCCTTGAGAGTAGTTATATCTGGATAACTCCCGGTGCTACGAGCTAGTGAGGATAGAGGAATAGGAGGATGCAGCAGATGAATGCGTGGCTAAGAAGTTGGTTTATGCGATACAAATTCACGTTTTTGGATCACTGGAATCTCTTTTGGGGTAGAAGTGACCTGCACAAGAAGGACAGATTGCACCTAAATTGGAAGGTGACTAATATACTGGCAGAGAGATTTGCTAGAGCTGCTCATGAGGATTTAAGCTTGTAAGGTGAGTGGGACCCACGGGAATAGTGAGGAAAGAGATCAATCTGAGACCCGTACAGTTGAGAACCGAAGTGAGTCAAACGGTCAGGGCAGGGAGGGACAAGGTAGGACTAATAAATTAAACTGCATTTATTTCAATGCAAGGGCCTAACAGGGAAGGCAGATTAACTCAGGGCATGGTTAGGAACATGGCACTGGGATATCAAAGCAATTACAGAAACATGGCTCAGGCATGGACATGACTGGCAGCTAATGTTTCAGGATACAAATGCTACAGGAAGGACAGAAAGGGAAGCAAGAGAGGAGGGAGAGTGGCACTTTTGATAAGGGATAGCATTATATCTGTACTGAGGGAGGATATTCCCAGAAATACATCCCAGGAAGTTATTTGGGTGGAACTGAGAAATAAGAAAGGGATGATCACCTTATTGTGATTGTATTACATACCCCCTAATCATCAGAGGAAAATTGAGAAACAAATTTGTAAAGAGATCTCAGTTATCTGTAAGAATAATAGGGCGGTTATGGTAGGGGATTTTAACTTTCCAAACATTGACTGGGATTGCCACAGTATTAAGGGTTTAGATGGAGAGGAATTTGTTAAGTGTGTACAAGAAAATTTTCTGATTCAGCATGTGGATGGACCTACGAGAGAAGGTGCAAGATCTGACCTACTCTTGGGAAATTAGGCAGGGCATGTGACTGAGGTGTCTCAGTGGGGGAGCATTTTGGGGCCAGCAACCATAATTCTATTAGTTTTAAAATAGTGATGGAAAACGATAGACCAGATTTAATAGTTGAAGTTCTAAATTGGAGAAAGGCCAATTTTGACGGTATTAGGCAAGAACTTTCAAAAGCTGATTGGGGGCAGATGTTCGCAGGTAAAGGGATGGCTGGAAAATGGGAAGTCTTCAGAAATAAGATAACGAGAGTCCAAAGACAGTGTATTCCTGTTACGATGAAATGCAAGGCTCGTAGGTATACGGAATGCTGGATGAGTGTGGACAAGCGAGGAGGGCAAAAAGGGGACATGAGATAGTGTCGACAAATAGAGTTAAGGAGAATCCATGAGGTTTTTACAAAAACACTAAGGACAAAGGGTATCTAGGGAGAGAATAGGGCCCCTCAAACATCAGCATGGTGGCCTCTGTGTGGAGTCCCAGGAGATGGGGGAGATGCTAAATGAATATTGGTGTTTTCTGTGGAAAAGGACATGGAAGATATGGTATTTAGGATGACATCTTGAAAAATATCCATATTAGAGAGGAGGAAGCGCTGGATGTTTTGAAATGCATAAAAGTTGATAAATCCCAGAACCTGATCAGATGTACCCTAGAACTCTATGGAAATCTAGTGCGATGATTGCTGGGACTCTTGCTGAGATATTTGTGTCAACGATAGTCACAGGAGAGGTGCCAGAAGAATGGAGATTGGCTAACGTGGTACCACTGTTTAAGAAGGGTAGTAAGGACAAACCAGAGAACTATAGACCAGTGAGCCTGACGTCAGTCGTGGACAGGCTGTTGGAGGGAATGTTGAGGGACAGGATGTACATGTATTTGGAAAGGCAATGACTGATTAGGGATAGTCAACACAGCTTTGTGTGTGGGAAATCATGTCTCACAAACTTGATTGAGATTGTGGAAGAAGTAACAAAGAGGATTGTAGTCCATGGGACTGCTGAGCTCCTCCGGAAGCGTTTGAAGGAAGTATTTGGCGGCCTGTTTGTGCTGCATCCTGGAACTAAATATATTGGAGTCAACAGCCAATGGGAAGTCGAAGTCTGAGCCAAAGACACATATGACCATGACAGTCTGCAAGGACATGTCCTGAACATCTGTGTTTGCATCTCCCACAATAACAAAATCTGAATGCGGCCAGATTGGTTTGTCTCATCCGAAGCAGGAGAGAACAGAAGAGAAACGAAAGAATTCGACTAACCATGACCAGAAAATGCTTCAATTATCTAACCTTTATAAAGGAACCCACTTTCTTAATAATACCGTGCTCGCTTCGGCAGCACATATACTAAAATTGGAACGATACAGAGAAGATTAGCATGGCCCCTGCGCAAGGATGACACGCAAATTCGTGAAGCGTTCCATATTTTACACTTCCGCCACATTACAATTTACCGGCTGCAAAAGTGTCACAATGAACCCCAGACGTCGAACCCGGTTACATCTTGATTCACTTACCATGGCAACAGCAAACCCTGCAGGAAAACCCCAACTGCTGATCATACTCAGCAAGGACAAGCCATGTCTTTGGGAACCTGGTGGAAGGGAGCAGCTGATGGACACCAAGGCTGTGGATCAACTCGGCAACACCGACATCTGCTGGGAACAGTGCTTTCAAATCTATTTCCCCCAGGTGCTAAAACGGTGAAAGGGGGACTGGAGAATGTTAATAAACTAGTGGCGGATGTGGAGTGAGGTTTCGAGATAGAAATGGCACTTTATCCAAAGTGAATGACGTAAGGACAGAAGCTTTACATTCTGCGAAAGAAAGTTGAGAGTTTGTGTGTTACAGGGCGGGGGCTGCTGTTTCTCTGTGAACTCACCCGAATGGTGGACACTGACTTTGTGAATTTGCGCGGAGGGTGGAGGTTGCGGGGTATATTAGGTATGGCTGTGTGTGTGGAGGAAGGACATTGATGTACGTGATGGTGTGATGTTGTTCAATCCGAAATGTGACCGTTGTTCAGATCCTTTGTGTATTGTTCACAAATAAATTTTCAGTTCTGGATTATGAAAGTGTTGGGAGTTATATAGAATAGATCATCAATGTGAAAGCAAACATTTGTTATTTTCCTGGGTGTGTTTGTCCATCACCCCTTGAACTGGAAATCACGGAGTAAGAAGCACCCTCCAGTTGCAATGAATGATGCTGTACGTTCTTCGAGCGAAACTGAAAAGCTCTGTATCAAACACTAGCCTTCAAAGAGCTTCATTTCGCAAATATTTTTGTATTGGCTGGCGTCAACTGAGGGATGCGCAGAATACTCTGCCGGTTATTGCACAGCTTGGAGAATGCCCTGAGTTGCAGTTTTGACGAATGCAGCGGGACACTTCACTGTCGGGAAACGTCAAGGTGATTGTAGTCCATGGGACTGGTGAGCTCCTCCGGAAGCGTTTGAAGGAAGTATTTGGCGGCCTGTTTGTGCTGCATCCTGGAACTAAATATATTGGAGTCAACAGCCAATGGGAAGTCGAAGTCTGAGCCAAAGACACATATGACCATGACAGTCTGCAAGGACATGTCCTGAACATCTGTGTTTGCATCTCCCACAATAACAAAGTCTGAATGCGGCCAGATTGGTTTGTCTCATCCGAAGCAGGAGAGAACAGAAGAGAAACGAAAGAATTCGACTAACCATGACCAGAAAATGCTTCAATTATCTAGCCTTTATAAAGGAACCGACTTTTTTTATTAATACCGTGCTTGCTTCGGCAGCGCATATACTAAAATTGGAACGATACAGAGAAGATTAGCATGGCCCCTGCGCAAGGATGACACGCAAATTCGTGAAGCGTTCCATATTTTACACTTCCGCCACATTACAATTTACCGGCTGCAAAAGTGTCACAATGAACCCCAGACGTCGGACCCGGTTGCATCTTGATTCACTTACCATGGCAACAGCAAACCCTGCAGGAAAACCCCAACTGCTGATCATACTCAGCAAGGACAAGCCATGTCTTTGGGAACCTGGTGGAAGGGAGCAGCTGATGGACACCAAGGCTGTGGATCAACTCGGCAACACCGACATCTGCTGGGAACAGTGCTTTCAAATCTATTTCCCCCAGGTGTTAAAACGGTGAAAGGGGGACTGGAGAATGTTAATAAACTAGTGGCGGGTGTGGAGTGAGGTTTCGAGGTAGAAGTGGCATTTTGTCCAAAGTGAATGACATAAGGACATCCTGAAAGAAAGAAAGTTGAGAGTTTGTGTGTTACAGGGCGGGGGACATGCTGTTTTCAAACAGGTATGCTGTTTTGGAAAATGTAGGGGGTGATGGATTATCAGGGAAACGTAGCACAAACAGCCAGATTTCTGGTATTGAGACTGGTTCTAATGCAATGAGGGGTACCTCGAGTTCTATAAGATTGTGTTAGGGGACTCTCTAATCCGAGATGCAGGCAGATGCTTCAGTGGCCAGTGGTGAAAAATCAGAATAGTTTGTGGTTTCCCTGATGCCAGGATCAAGGATATTTCAGAGAAGATGCAGGATGTTCTCTAGGAAGAGAAGCGCCGGCAGGAGGTCATTGTACACATTGGAACCAACCACATAGGAAGGGAAAAGGTTGAGATTGTGAAGGGAGTTTACAGAGAGTTAGGCAGGAAGTTAAAAAGGAGCTCCTTGAGAGTAGTTATATCTGGATAACTCCCGGTGCTACGAGCTAGTGAGGATAGAGGAATAGGAGGATGCAGCAGATGAATGCGTGGCTAAGAAGTTGGTTTATGCGATACAAATTCACGTTTTTGGATCACTGGAATCTCTTTTGGGGTAGAAGTGACCTGCACAAGAAGGACAGATTGCACCTAAATTGGAAGGTGACTAATATACTGGCAGAGAGATTTGCTAGAGCTGCTCATGAGGATTTAAGCTTGTAAGGTGAGTGGGACCCACGGGAATAGTGAGGAAAGAGATCAATCTGAGACCCGTACAGTTGAGAACCGAAGTGAGTCAAACGGTCAGGGCAGGGAGGGACAAGGTAGGACTAATAAATTAAACTGCATTTATTTCAATGCAAGGGCCTAACAGGGAAGGCAGATTAACTCAGGGCATGGTTAGGAACATGGCACTGGGATATCAAAGCAATTACAGAAACATGGCTCAGGCATGGACATGACTGGCAGCTAATGTTTCAGGATACAAATGCTACAGGAAGGACAGAAAGGGAAGCAAGAGAGGAGGGAGAGTGGCACTTTTGATAAGGGATAGCATTATATCTGTACTGAGGGAGGATATTCCCAGAAATACATACCAGGAAGTTATTTGGGTGGAACTGAGAAATAAGAAAGGGATGATCACCTTATTGTGATTGTATTACATACCCCCTAATCATCAGAGGAAAATTGAGAAACAAATTTGTAAAGAGATCTCAGTTATCTGTAAGAATAATAGGGCGGTTATGGTAGGGGATTTTAACTTTCCAAACATTGACTGGGATTGCCACAGTATTAAGGGTTTAGATGGAGAGGAATTTGTTAAGTGTGTACAAGAAAATTTTCTGATTCAGCATGTGGATGGACCTACGAGAGAAGGTGCAAGATCTGACCTACTCTTGGGAAATTAGGCAGGGCATGTGACTGAGGTGTCTCAGTGGGGGAGCATTTTGGGGCCAGCAACCATAATTCTATTAGTTTTAAAATAGTGATGGAAAACGATAGACCAGATTTAATAGTTGAAGTTCTAAATTGGAGAAAGGCCAATTTTGACGGTATTAGGCAAGAACTTTCAAAAGCTGATTGGGGGCAGATGTTCGCAGGTAAAGGGATGGCTGGAAAATGGGAAGTCTTCAGAAATAAGATAACGAGAGTCCAAAGACAGTGTATTCCTGTTACGATGAAATGCAAGGCTCGTAGGTATACGGAATGCTGGATGAGTGTGGCCAAGCGAGGAGGGCAAAAAGGGGACATGAGATAGTGTCGACAAATAGAGTTAAGGAGAATCCATGAGGTTTTTACAAAAACACTAAGGACAAAGGGTATCTAGGGAGAGAATAGGGCCCCTCAAACATCAGCATGGTGGCCTCTGTGTGGAGTCCCAGGAGATGGGGGAGATGCGAAATGAATATTGGTGTTTTCTGTGGAAAAGGACATGGAAGATATGGTATTTAGGGTGACATCTTGAAAAATATCCATATTAGAGAGGAGGAAGCGCTGGATGTTTTGAAATGCATAAAAGTTGATAAATCCCAGAACCTGATCAGATGTACCCTAGAACTCTATGGAAATCTAGTGCGATGATTGCTGGGACTCTTGCTGAGATATTTGTGTCAACGATAGTCACAGGAGAGGTGCCAGAAGAATGGAGATTGGCTAACGTGGTACCACTGTTTAAGAAGGGTAGTAAGGACAAACCAGAGAACTATAGACCAGTGAGCCTGACGTCAGTCGTGGACAGGCTGTTGGAGGGAATGTTGAGGGACAGGATGTACATGTATTTGGAAAGGCAATGACTGATTAGGGATAGTCAACACAGCTTTGTGTGTGGGAAATCATGTCTCACAAACTTGATTGAGATTGTGGAAGAAGTAACAAAGAGGATTGTAGTCCATGGGACTGCTGAGCTCCTCCGGAAGCGTTTGAAGGAAGTATTTGGCGGCCTGTTTGTGCTGCATCCTGGAACTAAATATATTGGAGTCAACAGCCAATGGGAAGTCGAAGTCTGAGCCAAAGACACATATGACCATGACAGTCTGCAAGGACATGTCCTGAACATCTGTGTTTGCATCTCCCACAATAACAAAATCTGAATGCGGCCAGATTGGTTTGTCTCATCCGAAGCAGGAGAGAACAGAAGAGAAACGAAAGAATTCGACTAACCATGACCAGAAAATGCTTCAATTATCTAACCTTTATAAAGGAACCCACTTTCTTAATAATACCGTGCTCGCTTCGGCAGCACATATACTAAAATTGGAACGATACAGAGAAGATTAGCATGGCCCCTGCGCAAGGATGACACGCAAATTCGTGAAGCGTTCCATATTTTACACTTCCGCCACATTACAATTTACCGGCTGCAAAAGTGTCACAATGAACCCCAGACGTCGAACCCGGTTACATCTTGATTCACTTACCATGGCAACAGCAAACCCTGCAGGAAAACCCCAACTGCTGATCATACTCAGTAAGGACAAGCCATGTCTTTGGGAACCTGGTGGAAGGGAGCAGCTGATGGACACCAAGGCTGTGGATCAACTCGGCAACACCGACATCTGCTGGGAACAGTGCTTTCAAATCTATTTCCCCCAGGTGCTAAAACGGTGAAAGGGGGACTGGAGAATGTTAATAAACTAGTGGCGGATGTGGAGTGAGGTTTCGAGATAGAAATGGCACTTTATCCAAAGTGAATGACGTAAGGACAGAAGCTTTACATTCTGCGAAAGAAAGTTGAGAGTTTGTGTGTTACAGGGCGGGGGCTGCTGTTTCTCTGTGAACTCACCCGAATGGTGGACACTGACTTTGTGAATTTGCGCGGAGGGTGGAGGTTGCGGGGTATATTAGGTATGGCTGTGTGTGTGGAGGAAGGACATTGTTGTACGTGATGGTGTGATGTTGTTCAATCCGAAATGTGACCGTTGTTCAGATCCTTTGTGTATTGTTCACAAATAAATTTTCAGTTCTGGATTATGAAAGTGTTGGGAGTTATATAGAATAGATCATCAATGTGAAAGCAAACATTTGTTATTTTCCTGGGTGTGTTTGTCCATAACCCCTTGAACTGGAAATCACGGAGTAAGAAGCACCCTCCAGTTGCAATGAATGATGCTGTACGTTCTTCGAGCGAAACTGAAAAGCTCTGTATCAAACACTAGCCTTCAAAGAGCTTCATTTCGCAAATATTTTTGTATTGGCTGGCGTCAACTGAGGGATGCGCAGAATACTCTGCCGGTTATTGCACAGCTTGGAGAATGCCCTGAGTTGCAGTTTTGACGAATGCAGCGGGACACTTCACTGTCGGGAAACGTCAAGGTGATTGTAGTCCATGGGACTGGTGAGCTCCTCCGGAAGCGTTTGAAGGAAGTATTTGGCGGCCTGTTTGTGCTGCATCCTGGAACTAAATATATTGGAGTCAACAGCCAATGGGAAGTCGAAGTCTGAGCCAAAGACACATATGACCATGACAGTCTGCAAGGACATGTCCTGAACATCTGTGTTTGCATCTCCCACAATAACAAAGTCTGAATGCGGCCAGATTGGTTTGTCTCATCCGAAGCAGGAGAGAACAGAAGAGAAACGAAAGAATTCGACTAACCATGACCAGAAAATGCTTCAATTATCTAGCCTTTATAAAGGAACCGACTTTTTTTATTAATACCGTGCTTGCTTCGGCAGCGCATATACTAAAATTGGAACGATACAGAGAAGATTAGCATGGCCCCTGCGCAAGGATGACACGCAAATTCGTGAAGCGTTCCATATTTTACACTTCCGCCACATTACAATTTACCGGCTGCAAAAGTGTCACAATGAACCCCAGACGTCGGACCCGGTTGCATCTTGATTCACTTACCATGGCAACAGCAAACCCTGCAGGAAAACCCCAACTGCTGATCATACTCAGCAAGGACAAGCCATGTCTTTGGGAACCTGGTGGAAGGGAGCAGCTGATGGACACCAAGGCTGTGGATCAACTCGGCAACACCAACATCTGCTGGGAACAGTGCTTTCAAATCTATTTCCCCCAGGTGTTAAAACGGTGAAAGGGGGACTGGAGAATGTTAATAAACTAGTGGCGGGTGTGGAGTGAGGTTTCGAGGTAGAAGTGGCATTTTGTCCAAAGTGAATGACATAAGGACATCCTGAAAGAAAGAAAGTTGAGAGTTTGTGTGTTACAGGGCGGGGGACATGCTGTTTTCAAACAGGTATGCTGTTTTGGAAAATGTAGGGGGTGATGGATTATCAGGGAAACGTAGCACAAACAGCCAGATTTCTGGTATTGAGACTGGTTCTAATGCAATGAGGGGTACCTCGAGTTCTATAAGATTGTGTTAGGGGACTCTCTAATCCGAGATGCAGGCAGATGCTTCAGTGGCCAGTGGTGAAAAATCAGAATAGTTTGTGGTTTCCCTGATGCCAGGATCAAGGATATTTCAGAGAAGATGCAGGATGTTCTCTAGGAAGAGAAGCGCCGGCAGGAGGTCATTGTACACATTGGAACCAACCACATAGGAAGGGAAAAGGTTGAGATTGTGAAGGGAGTTTACAGAGAGTTAGGCAGGAAGTTAAAAAGGAGCTCCTTGAGAGTAGTTATATCTGGATAACTCCCGGTGCTACGAGCTAGTGAGGATAGAGGAATAGGAGGATGCAGCAGATGAATGCGTGGCTAAGAAGTTGGTTTATGCGATACAAATTCACATTTTTGGATCACTGGAATCTCTTTTGGGGTAGAAGTGACCTGCACAAGAAGGACAGATTGCACCTAAATTGGAAGGTGACTAATATACTGGCAGAGAGATTTGCTAGAGCTGCTCATGAGGATTTAAGCTTGTAAGGTGAGTGGGACCCACGGGAATAGTGAGGAAAGAGATCAATCTGAGACCCGTACAGTTGAGAACCGAAGTGAGTCAAACGGTCAGGGCAGGGAGGGACAAGGTAGGACTAATAAATTAAACTGCATTTATTTCAATGCAAGGGCCTAACAGGGAAGGCAGATTAACTCAGGGCATGGTTAGGAACATGGCACTGGGATATCAAAGCAATTACAGAAACATGGCTCAGGCATGGACATGACTGGCAGCTAATGTTTCAGGATACAAATGCTACAGGAAGGACAGAAAGGGAAGCAAGAGAGGAGGGAGAGTGGCACTTTTGATAAGGGATAGCATTATATCTGTACTGAGGGAGGATATTCCCAGAAATACATCCCAGGAAGTTATTTGGGTGGAACTGAGAAATAAGAAAGGGATGATCACCTTATTGTGATTGTATTACATACCCCCTAATCATCAGAGGAAAATTGAGAAACAAATTTGTAAAGAGATCTCAGTTATCTGTAAGAATAATAGGGCGGTTATGGTAGGGGATTTTAACTTTCCAAACATTGACTGGGATTGCCACAGTATTAAGGGTTTAGATGGAGAGGAATTTGTTAAGTGTGTACAAGAAAATTTTCTGATTCAGCATGTGGATGGACCTACGAGAGAAGGTGCAAGATCTGACCTACTCTTGGGAAATTAGGCAGGGCATGTGACTGAGGTGTCTCAGTGGGGGAGCATTTTGGGGCCAGCAACCATAATTCTATTAGTTTTAAAATAGTGATGGAAAACGATAGACCAGATTTAATAGTTGAAGTTCTAAATTGGAGAAAGGCCAATTTTGACGGTATTAGGCAAGAACTTTCAAAAGCTGATTGGGGGCAGATGTTCGCAGGTAAAGGGATGGCTGGAAAATGGGAAGTCTTCAGAAATAAGATAACGAGAGTCCAAAGACAGTGTATTCCTGTTACGATGAAATGCAAGGCTCGTAGGTATACGGAATGCTGGATGAGTGTGGACAAGCGAGGAGGGCAAAAAGGGGACATGAGATAGTGTCGACAAATAGAGTTAAGGAGAATCCATGAGGTTTTTACAAAAACACTAAGGACAAAGGGTATCTAGGGAGAGAATAGGGCCCCTCAAACATCAGCATGGTGGCCTCTGTGTGGAGTCCCAGGAGATGGGGGAGATGCTAAATGAATATTGGTGTTTTCTGTGGAAAAGGACATGGAAGATATGGTATTTAGGGTGACATCTTGAAAAATATCCATATTAGAGAGGAGGAAGCGCTGGATGTTTTGAAATGCATAAAAGTTGATAAATCCCAGAACCTGATCAGATGTACCCTAGAACTCTATGGAAATCTAGTGCGATGATTGCTGGGACTCTTGCTGAGATATTTGTGTCAACGATAGTCACAGGAGAGGTGCCAGAAGAATGGAGATTGGCTAACGTGGTACCACTGTTTAAGAAGGGTAGTAAGGACAAACCAGAGAACTATAGACCAGTGAGCCTGACGTCAGTCGTGGACAGGCTGTTGGAGGGAATGTTGAGGGACAGGATGTACATGTATTTGGAAAGGCAATGACTGATTAGGGATAGTCAACACAGCTTTGTGTGTGGGAAATCATGTCTCACAAACTTGATTGAGATTGTGGAAGAAGTAACAAAGAGGATTGTAGTCCATGGGACTGCTGAGCTCCTCCGGAAGCGTTTGAAGGAAGTATTTGGCGGCCTGTTTGTGCTGCATCCTGGAACTAAATATATTGGAGTCAACAGCCAATGGGAAGTCGAAGTCTGAGCCAAAGACACATATGACCATGACAGTCTGCAAGGACATGTCCTGAACATCTGTGTTTGCATCTCCCACAATAACAAAATCTGAATGCGGCCAGATTGGTTTGTCTCATCCGAAGCAGGAGAGAACAGAAGAGAAACGAAAGAATTCGACTAACCATGACCAGAAAATGCTTCAATTATCTAACCTTTATAAAGGAACCCACTTTCTTAATAATACCGTGCTCGCTTCGGCAGCACATATACTAAAATTGGAACGATACAGAGAAGATTAGCATGGCCCCTGCGCAAGGATGACACGCAAATTCGTGAAGCGTTCCATATTTTACACTTCCGCCACATTACAATTTACCGGCTGCAAAAGTGTCACAATGAACCCCAGACGTCGAACCCGGTTACATCTTGATTCACTTACCATGGCAACAGCAAACCCTGCAGGAAAACCCCAACTGCTGATCATACTCAGCAAGGACAAGCCATGTCTTTGGGAACCTGGTGGAAGGGAGCAGCTGATGGACACCAAGGCTGTGGATCAACTCGGCAACACCGACATCTGCTGGGAACAGTGCTTTCAAATCTATTTCCCCCAGGTGCTAAAACGGTGAAAGGGGGACTGGAGAATGTTAATAAACTAGTGGCGGATGTGGAGTGAGGTTTCGAGATAGAAATGGCACTTTATCCAAAGTGAATGACGTAAGGACAGAAGCTTTACATTCTGCGAAAGAAAGTTGAGAGTTTGTGTGTTACAGGGCGGGGGCTGCTGTTTCTCTGTGAACTCACCCGAATGGTGGACACTGACTTTGTGAATTTGCGCGGAGGGTGGAGGTTGCGGGGTATATTAGGTATGGCTGTGTGTGTGGAGGAAGGACATTGTTGTACGTGATGGTGTGATGTTGTTCAATCCGAAATGTGACCGTTGTTCAGATCCTTTGTGTATTGTTCACAAATAAATTTTCAGTTCTGGATTATGAAAGTGTTGGGAGTTATATAGAATAGATCATCAATGTGAAAGCAAACATTTGTTATTTTCCTGGGTGTGTTTGTCCATAACCCCTTGAACTGGAAATCACGGAGTAAGAAGCACCCTCCAGTTGCAATGAATGATGCTGTACGTTCTTCGAGCGAAACTGAAAAGCTCTGTATCAAACACTAGCCTTCAAAGAGCTTCATTTCGCAAATATTTTTGTATTGGCTGGCGTCAACTGAGGGATGCGCAGAATACTCTGCCGGTTATTGCACAGCTTGGAGAATGCCCTGAGTTGCAGTTTTGACGAATGCAGCGGGACACTTCACTGTCGGGAAACGTCAAGGTGATTGTAGTCCATGGGACTGGTGAGCTCCTCCGGAAGCGTTTGAAGGAAGTATTTGGCGGCCTGTTTGTGCTGCATCCTGGAACTAAATATATTGGAGTCAACAGCCAATGGGAAGTCGAAGTCTGAGCCAAAGACACATATGACCATGACAGTCTGCAAGGACATGTCCTGAACATCTGTGTTTGCATCTCCCACAATAACAAAGTCTGAATGCGGCCAGATTGGTTTGTCTCATCCGAAGCAGGAGAGAACAGAAGAGAAACGAAAGAATTCGACTAACCATGACCAGAAAATGCTTCAATTATCTAGCCTTTATAAAGGAACCGACTTTTTTTATTAATACCGTGCTTGCTTCGGCAGCGCATATACTAAAATTGGAACGATACAGAGAAGATTAGCATGGCCCCTGCGCAAGGATGACACGCAAATTCGTGAAGCGTTCCATATTTTACACTTCCGCCACATTACAATTTACCGGCTGCAAAAGTGTCACAATGAACCCCAGACGTCGGACCCGGTTGCATCTTGATTCACTTACCATGGCAACAGCAAACCCTGCAGGAAAACCCCAACTGCTGATCATACTCAGCAAGGACAAGCCATGTCTTTGGGAACCTGGTGGAAGGGAGCAGCTGATGGACACCAAGGCTGTGGATCAACTCGGCAACACCAACATCTGCTGGGAACAGTGCTTTCAAATCTATTTCCCCCAGGTGTTAAAACGGTGAAAGGGGGACTGGAGAATGTTAATAAACTAGTGGCGGGTGTGGAGTGAGGTTTCGAGGTAGAAGTGGCATTTTGTCCAAAGTGAATGACATAAGGACATCCTGAAAGAAAGAAAGTTGAGAGTTTGTGTGTTACAGGGCGGGGGACATGCTGTTTTCAAACAGGTATGCTGTTTTGGAAAATGTAGGGGGTGATGGATTATCAGGGAAACGTAGCACAAACAGCCAGATTTCTGGTATTGAGACTGGTTCTAATGCAATGAGGGGTACCTCGAGTTCTATAAGATTGTGTTAGGGGACTCTCTAATCCGAGATGCAGGCAGATGCTTCAGTGGCCAGTGGTGAAAAATCAGAATAGTTTGTGGTTTCCCTGATGCCAGGATCAAGGATATTTCAGAGAAGATGCAGGATGTTCTCTAGGAAGAGAAGCGCCGGCAGGAGGTCATTGTACACATTGGAACCAACCACATAGGAAGGGAAAAGGTTGAGATTGTGAAGGGAGTTTACAGAGAGTTAGGCAGGAAGTTAAAAAGGAGCTCCTTGAGAGTAGTTATATCTGGATAACTCCCGGTGCTACGAGCTAGTGAGGATAGAGGAATAGGAGGATGCAGCAGATGAATGCGTGGCTAAGAAGTTGGTTTATGCGATACAAATTCACATTTTTGGATCACTGGAATCTCTTTTGGGGTAGAAGTGACCTGCACAAGAAGGACAGATTGCACCTAAATTGGAAGGTGACTAATATACTGGCAGAGAGATTTGCTAGAGCTGCTCATGAGGATTTAAGCTTGTAAGGTGAGTGGGACCCACGGGAATAGTGAGGAAAGAGATCAATCTGAGACCCGTACAGTTGAGAACCGAAGTGAGTCAAACGGTCAGGGCAGGGAGGGACAAGGTAGGACTAATAAATTAAACTGCATTTATTTCAATGCAAGGGCCTAACAGGGAAGGCAGATTAACTCAGGGCATGGTTAGGAACATGGCACTGGGATATCAAAGCAATTACAGAAACATGGCTCAGGCATGGACATGACTGGCAGCTAATGTTTCAGGATACAAATGCTACAGGAAGGACAGAAAGGGAAGCAAGAGAGGAGGGAGAGTGGCACTTTTGATAAGGGATAGCATTATATCTGTACTGAGGGAGGATATTCCCAGAAATACATCCCAGGAAGTTATTTGGGTGGAACTGAGAAATAAGAAAGGGATGATCACCTTATTGTGATTGTATTACATACCCCCTAATCATCAGAGGAAAATTGAGAAACAAATTTGTAAAGAGATCTCAGTTATCTGTAAGAATAATAGGGCGGTTATGGTAGGGGATTTTAACTTTCCAAACATTGACTGGGATTGCCACAGTATTAAGGGTTTAGATGGAGAGGAATTTGTTAAGTGTGTACAAGAAAATTTTCTGATTCAGCATGTGGATGGACCTACGAGAGAAGGTGCAAGATCTGACCTACTCTTGGGAAATTAGGCAGGGCATGTGACTGAGGTGTCTCAGTGGGGGAGCATTTTGGGGCCAGCAACCATAATTCTATTAGTTTTAAAATAGTGATGGAAAACGATAGACCAGATTTAATAGTTGAAGTTCTAAATTGGAGAAAGGCCAATTTTGACGGTATTAGGCAAGAACTTTCAAAAGCTGATTGGGGGCAGATGTTCGCAGGTAAAGGGATGGCTGGAAAATGGGAAGTCTTCAGAAATAAGATAACGAGAGTCCAAAGACAGTGTATTCCTGTTACGATGAAATGCAAGGCTCGTAGGTATACGGAATGCTGGATGAGTGTGGACAAGCGAGGAGGGCAAAAAGGGGACATGAGATAGTGTCGACAAATAGAGTTAAGGAGAATCCATGAGGTTTTTACAAAAACACTAAGGACAAAGGGTATCTAGGGAGAGAATAGGGCCCCTCAAACATCAGCATGGTGGCCTCTGTGTGGAGTCCCAGGAGATGGGGGAGATGCTAAATGAATATTGGTGTTTTCTGTGGAAAAGGACATGGAAGATATGGTATTTAGGGTGACATCTTGAAAAATATCCATATTAGAGAGGAGGAAGCGCTGGATGTTTTGAAATGCATAAAAGTTGATAAATCCCAGAACCTGATCAGATGTACCCTAGAACTCTATGGAAATCTAGTGCGATGATTGCTGGGACTCTTGCTGAGATATTTGTGTCAACGATAGTCACAGGAGAGGTGCCAGAAGAATGGAGATTGGCTAACGTGGTACCACTGTTTAAGAAGGGTAGTAAGGACAAACCAGAGAACTATAGACCAGTGAGCCTGACGTCAGTCGTGGACAGGCTGTTGGAGGGAATGTTGAGGGACAGGATGTACATGTATTTGGAAAGGCAATGACTGATTAGGGATAGTCAACACAGCTTTGTGTGTGGGAAATCATGTCTCACAAACTTGATTGAGATTGTGGAAGAAGTAACAAAGAGGATTGTAGTCCATGGGACTGCTGAGCTCCTCCGGAAGCGTTTGAAGGAAGTATTTGGCGGCCTGTTTGTGCTGCATCCTGGAACTAAATATATTGGAGTCAACAGCCAATGGGAAGTCGAAGTCTGAGCCAAAGACACATATGACCATGACAGTCTGCAAGGACATGTCCTGAACATCTGTGTTTGCATCTCCCACAATAACAAAATCTGAATGCGGCCAGATTGGTTTGTCTCATCCGAAGCAGGAGAGAACAGAAGAGAAACGAAAGAATTCGACTAACCATGACCAGAAAATGCTTCAATTATCTAACCTTTATAAAGGAACCCACTTTCTTAATAATACCGTGCTCGCTTCGGCAGCACATATACTAAAATTGGAACGATACAGAGAAGATTAGCATGGCCCCTGCGCAAGGATGACACGCAAATTCGTGAAGCGTTCCATATTTTACACTTCCGCCACATTACAATTTACCGGCTGCAAAAGTGTCACAATGAACCCCAGACGTCGAACCCGGTTACATCTTGATTCACTTACCATGGCAACAGCAAACCCTGCAGGAAAACCCCAACTGCTGATCATACTCAGCAAGGACAAGCCATGTCTTTGGGAACCTGGTGGAAGGGAGCAGCTGATGGACACCAAGGCTGTGGATCAACTCGGCAACACCGACATCTGCTGGGAACAGTGCTTTCAAATCTATTTCCCCCAGGTGCTAAAACGGTGAAAGGGGGACTGGAGAATGTTAATAAACTAGTGGCGGATGTGGAGTGAGGTTTCGAGATAGAAATGGCACTTTATCCAAAGTGAATGACGTAAGGA
Source organism: Chiloscyllium plagiosum (assembly GCF_037043375.1). Lineage (NCBI taxonomy): Eukaryota > Metazoa > Chordata > Chondrichthyes > Orectolobiformes > Hemiscylliidae > Chiloscyllium > Chiloscyllium plagiosum. Next base: position 46,079,701 of record NW_028270162.1, on the reverse strand, counting down.
CAGAAGCTTTACATTCTGCGAAAGAAAGTTGAGAGTTTGTGTGTTACAGGGCGGGGGCTGCTGTTTCTCTGTGAACTCACCCGAATGGTGGACACTGACTTTGTGAATTTGCGCGGAGGGTGGAGGTTGCGGGGTATATTAGGCATGGCTGTGTGTGTGGAGGAAGGACATTGATGTACGTGATGGTGTGATGTTGTTCAATCCGAAATGTGACCGTTGTTCAGATCCTTTGTGTATTGTTCACAAATAAATTTTCAGTTCTGGATTATGAAAGTGTTGGGAGTTATATAGAATAGATCATCAATGTGAAAGCAAACATTTGTTATTTTCCTGGGTGTGTTTGTCCATAACCCCTTGAACTGGAAATCACGGAGTAAGAAGCACCCTCCAGTTGCAATGAATGATGCTGTACGTTCTTCGAGCGAAACTGAAAAGCTCTGTATCAAACACTAGCCTTCAAAGAGCTTCATTTCGCAAATATTTTTGTATTGGCTGGCGTCAACTGAGGGATGCGCAGAATACTCTGCCGGTTATTGCACAGCTTGGAGAATGCCCTGAGTTGCAGTTTTGACGAATGCAGCGGGACACTTCACTGTCGGGAAACGTCAAGGTGATTGTAGTCCATGGGACTGGTGAGCTCCTCCGGAAGCGTTTGAAGGAAGTATTTGGCGGCCTGTTTGTGCTGCATCCTGGAACTAAATATATTGGAGTCAACAGCCAATGGGAAGTCGAAGTCTGAGCCAAAGACACATATGACCATGACAGTCTGCAAGGACATGTCCTGAACATCTGTGTTTGCATCTCCCACAATAACAAAGTCTGAATGCGGCCAGATTGGTTTGTCTCATCCGAAGCAGGAGAGAACAGAAGAGAAACGAAAGAATTCGACTAACCATGACCAGAAAATGCTTCAATTATCTAGCCTTTATAAAGGAGCCGACTTTTTTATTAATACCGTGCTCGCTTCGGCAGCACATATACTAAAATTGGAACGATACAGAGAAGATTAGCATGGCCCCTGCGCAAGGATGACACGCAAATTCGTGAAGCGTTCCATATTTTACACTTCCGCCACATTACAATTTACCGGCAGAAAAAGTGTCACAATGAACCCCAGACGTCGGACCCGGTTGCATCTTGATTCACTTACCATGGCAACAGCAAACCCTGCAGGAAAACCCCAACTGCTGATCATACTCAGCAAGGACAAGCCATGTCTTTGGGAACCTGGTGGAAGGGAGCAGCTGATGGACACCAAGGCTGTGGATCAACTCGGCAACACCGACATCTGCTGGGAACAGTGCTTTCAAATCTATTTCCCCCAGGTGTTAAAACGGTGAAAGGGGGACTGGAGAATGTTAATAAACTAGTGGCGGGTGTGGAGTGAGGTTTCGAGGTAGAAGTGGCATTTTGTCCAAAGTGAATGACATAAGGACATCCTGAAAGAAAGAAAGTTGAGAGTTTGTGTGTTACAGGGCGGGGGACATGCTGTTTTCAAACAGGTATGCTGTTTTGGAAAATGTAGGGGGTGATGGATTATCAGGGAAACGTAGCACAAACAGCCAGATTTCTGGTATTGAGACTGGTTCTAATGCAATGAGGGGTACCTCGAGTTCTATAAGATTGTGTTAGGGGACTCTCTAATCCGAGATGCAGGCAGATGCTTCAGTGGCCAGTGGTGAAAAATCAGAATAGTTTGTGGTTTCCCTGATGCCAGGATCAAGGATATTTCAGAGAAGATGCAGGATGTTCTCTAGGAAGAGAAGCGCCGGCAGGAGGTCATTGTACACATTGGAACCAACCACATAGGAAGGGAAAAGGTTGAGATTGTGAAGGGAGTTTACAGAGAGTTAGGCAGGAAGTTAAAAAGGAGCTCCTTGAGAGTAGTTATATCTGGATAACTCCCGGTGCTACGAGCTAGTGAGGATAGAGGAATAGGAGGATGCAGCAGATGAATGCGTGGCTAAGAAGTTGGTTTATGCGATACAAATTCACATTTTTGGATCACTGGAATCTCTTTTGGGGTAGAAGTGACCTGCACAAGAAGGACAGATTGCACCTAAATTGGAAGGTGACTAATATACTGGCAGAGAGATTTGCTAGAGCTGCTCATGAGGATTTAAGCTTGTAAGGTGAGTGGGACCCACGGGAATAGTGAGGAAAGAGATCAATCTGAGACCCGTACAGTTGAGAACCGAAGTGAGTCAAACGGTCAGGGCAGGGAGGGACAAGGTAGGACTAATAAATTAAACTGCATTTATTTCAATGCAAGGGCCTAACAGGGAAGGCAGATTAACTCAGGGCATGGTTAGGAACATGGCACTGGGATATCAAAGCAATTACAGAAACATGGCTCAGGCATGGACATGACTGGCAGCTAATGTTTCAGGATACAAATGCTACAGGAAGGACAGAAAGGGAAGCAAGAGAGGAGGGAGAGTGGCACTTTTGATAAGGGATAGCATTATATCTGTACTGAGGGAGGATATTCCCAGAAATACATCCCAGGAAGTTATTTGGGTGGAACTGAGAAATAAGAAAGGGATGATCACCTTATTGTGATTGTATTACATACCCCCTAATCATCAGAGGAAAATTGAGAAACAAATTTGTAAAGAGATCTCAGTTATCTGTAAGAATAATAGGGCGGTTATGGTAGGGGATTTTAACTTTCCAAACATTGACTGGGATTGCCACAGTATTAAGGGTTTAGATGGAGAGGAATTTGTTAAGTGTGTACAAGAAAATTTTCTGATTCAGCATGTGGATGGACCTACGAGAGAAGGTGCAAGATCTGACCTACTCTTGGGAAATTAGGCAGGGCATGTGACTGAGGTGTCTCAGTGGGGGAGCATTTTGGGGCCAGCAACCATAATTCTATTAGTTTTAAAATAGTGATGGAAAACGATAGACCAGATTTAATAGTTGAAGTTCTAAATTGGAGAAAGGCCAATTTTGACGGTATTAGGCAAGAACTTTCAAAAGCTGATTGGGGGCAGATGTTCGCAGGTAAAGGGATGGCTGGAAAATGGGAAGTCTTCAGAAATAAGATAACGAGAGTCCAAAGACAGTGTATTCCTGTTACGATGAAATGCAAGGCTCGTAGGTATACGGAATGCTGGATGAGTGTGGCCAAGCGAGGAGGGCAAAAAGGGGACATGAGATAGTGTCGACAAATAGAGTTAAGGAGAATCCATGAGGTTTTTACAAAAACACTAAGGACAAAGGGTATCTAGGGAGAGAATAGGGCCCCTCAAACATCAGCATGGTGGCCTCTGTGTGGAGTCCCAGGAGATGGGGGAGATGCTAAATGAATATTGGTGTTTTCTGTGGAAAAGGACATGGAAGATATGGTATTTAGGGTGACATCTTGAAAAATATCCATATTAGAGAGGAGGAAGCGCTGGATGTTTTGAAATGCATAAAAGTTGATAAATCCCAGAACCTGATCAGATGTACCCTAGAACTCTATGGAAATCTAGTGCGATGATTGCTGGGACTCTTGCTGAGATATTTGTGTCAACGATAGTCACAGGAGAGGTGCCAGAAGAATGGAGATTGGCTAACGTGGTACCACTGTTTAAGAAGGGTAGTAAGGACAAACCAGAGAACTATAGACCAGTGAGCCTGACGTCAGTCGTGGACAGGCTGTTGGAGGGAATGTTGAGGGACAGGATGTACATGTATTTGGAAAGGCAATGACTGATTAGGGATAGTCAACACAGCTTTGTGTGTGGGAAATCATGTCTCACAAACTTGATTGAGATTGTGGAAGAAGTAACAAAGAGGATTGTAGTCCATGGGACTGCTGAGCTCCTCCGGAAGCGTTTGAAGGAAGTATTTGGCGGCCTGTTTGTGCTGCATCCTGGAACTAAATATATTGGAGTCAACAGCCAATGGGAAGTCGAAGTCTGAGCCAAAGACACATATGACCATGACAGTCTGCAAGGACATGTCCTGAACATCTGTGTTTGCATCTCCCACAATAACAAAATCTGAATGCGGCCAGATTGGTTTGTCTCATCCGAAGCAGGAGAGAACAGAAGAGAAACGAAAGAATTCGACTAACCATGACCAGAAAATGCTTCAATTATCTAACCTTTATAAAGGAACCCACTTTCTTAATAATACCGTGCTCGCTTCGGCAGCACATATACTAAAATTGGAACGATACAGAGAAGATTAGCATGGCCCCTGCGCAAGGATGACACGCAAATTCGTGAAGCGTTCCATATTTTACACTTCCGCCACATTACAATTTACCGGCTGCAAAAGTGTCACAATGAACCCCAGACGTCGAACCCGGTTACATCTTGATTCACTTACCATGGCAACAGCAAACCCTGCAGGAAAACCCCAACTGCTGATCATACTCAGCAAGGACAAGCCATGTCTTTGGGAACCTGGTGGAAGGGAGCAGCTGATGGACACCAAGGCTGTGGATCAACTCGGCAACACCGACATCTGCTGGGAACAGTGCTTTCAAATCTATTTCCCCCAGGTGCTAAAACGGTGAAAGGGGGACTGGAGAATGTTAATAAACTAGTGGCGGATGTGGAGTGAGGTTTCGAGATAGAAATGGCACTTTATCCAAAGTGAATGACGTAAGGACAGAAGCTTTACATTCTGCGAAAGAAAGTTGAGAGTTTGTGTGTTACAGGGCGGGGGCTGCTGTTTCTCTGTGAACTCACCCGAATGGTGGACACTGACTTTGTGAATTTGCGCGGAGGGTGGAGGTTGCGGGGTATATTAGGTATGGCTGTGTGTGTGGAGGAAGGACATTGATGTACGTGATGGTGTGATGTTGTTCAATCCGAAATGTGACCGTTGTTCAGATCCTTTGTGTATTGTTCACAAATAAATTTTCAGTTCTGGATTATGAAAGTGTTGGGAGTTATATAGAATAGATCATCAATGTGAAAGCAAACATTTGTTATTTTCCTGGGTGTGTTTGTCCATCACCCCTTGAACTGGAAATCACGGAGTAAGAAGCACCCTCCAGTTGCAATGAATGATGCTGTACGTTCTTCGAGCGAAACTGAAAAGCTCTGTATCAAACACTAGCCTTCAAAGAGCTTCATTTCGCAAATATTTTTGTATTGGCTGGCGTCAACTGAGGGATGCGCAGAATACTCTGCCGGTTATTGCACAGCTTGGAGAATGCCCTGAGTTGCAGTTTTGACGAATGCAGCGGGACACTTCACTGTCGGGAAACGTCAAGGTGATTGTAGTCCATGGGACTGGTGAGCTCCTCCGGAAGCGTTTGAAGGAAGTATTTGGCGGCCTGTTTGTGCTGCATCCTGGAACTAAATATATTGGAGTCAACAGCCAATGGGAAGTCGAAGTCTGAGCCAAAGACACATATGACCATGACAGTCTGCAAGGACATGTCCTGAACATCTGTGTTTGCATCTCCCACAATAACAAAGTCTGAATGCGGCCAGATTGGTTTGTCTCATCCGAAGCAGGAGAGAACAGAAGAGAAACGAAAGAATTCGACTAACCATGACCAGAAAATGCTTCAATTATCTAGCCTTTATAAAGGAACCGACTTTTTTTATTAATACCGTGCTTGCTTCGGCAGCGCATATACTAAAATTGGAACGATACAGAGAAGATTAGCATGGCCCCTGCGCAAGGATGACACGCAAATTCGTGAAGCGTTCCATATTTTACACTTCCGCCACATTACAATTTACCGGCTGCAAAAGTGTCACAATGAACCCCAGACGTCGGACCCGGTTGCATCTTGATTCACTTACCATGGCAACAGCAAACCCTGCAGGAAAACCCCAACTGCTGATCATACTCAGCAAGGACAAGCCATGTCTTTGGGAACCTGGTGGAAGGGAGCAGCTGATGGACACCAAGGCTGTGGATCAACTCGGCAACACCGACATCTGCTGGGAACAGTGCTTTCAAATCTATTTCCCCCAGGTGTTAAAACGGTGAAAGGGGGACTGGAGAATGTTAATAAACTAGTGGCGGGTGTGGAGTGAGGTTTCGAGGTAGAAGTGGCATTTTGTCCAAAGTGAATGACATAAGGACATCCTGAAAGAAAGAAAGTTGAGAGTTTGTGTGTTACAGGGCGGGGGACATGCTGTTTTCAAACAGGTATGCTGTTTTGGAAAATGTAGGGGGTGATGGATTATCAGGGAAACGTAGCACAAACAGCCAGATTTCTGGTATTGAGACTGGTTCTAATGCAATGAGGGGTACCTCGAGTTCTATAAGATTGTGTTAGGGGACTCTCTAATCCGAGATGCAGGCAGATGCTTCAGTGGCCAGTGGTGAAAAATCAGAATAGTTTGTGGTTTCCCTGATGCCAGGATCAAGGATATTTCAGAGAAGATGCAGGATGTTCTCTAGGAAGAGAAGCGCCGGCAGGAGGTCATTGTACACATTGGAACCAACCACATAGGAAGGGAAAAGGTTGAGATTGTGAAGGGAGTTTACAGAGAGTTAGGCAGGAAGTTAAAAAGGAGCTCCTTGAGAGTAGTTATATCTGGATAACTCCCGGTGCTACGAGCTAGTGAGGATAGAGGAATAGGAGGATGCAGCAGATGAATGCGTGGCTAAGAAGTTGGTTTATGCGATACAAATTCACATTTTTGGATCACTGGAATCTCTTTTGGGGTAGAAGTGACCTGCACAAGAAGGACAGATTGCACCTAAATTGGAAGGTGACTAATATACTGGCAGAGAGATTTGCTAGAGCTGCTCATGAGGATTTAAGCTTGTAAGGTGAGTGGGACCCACGGGAATAGTGAGGAAAGAGATCAATCTGAGACCCGTACAGTTGAGAACCGAAGTGAGTCAAACGGTCAGGGCAGGGAGGGACAAGGTAGGACTAATAAATTAAACTGCATTTATTTCAATGCAAGGGCCTAACAGGGAAGGCAGATTAACTCAGGGCATGGTTAGGAACATGGCACTGGGATATCAAAGCAATTACAGAAACATGGCTCAGGCATGGACATGACTGGCAGCTAATGTTTCAGGATACAAATGCTACAGGAAGGACAGAAAGGGAAGCAAGAGAGGAGGGAGAGTGGCACTTTTGATAAGGGATAGCATTATATCTGTACTGAGGGAGGATATTCCCAGAAATACATCCCAGGAAGTTATTTGGGTGGAACTGAGAAATAAGAAAGGGATGATCACCTTATTGTGATTGTATTACATACCCCCTAATCATCAGAGGAAAATTGAGAAACAAATTTGTAAAGAGATCTCAGTTATCTGTAAGAATAATAGGGCGGTTATGGTAGGGGATTTTAACTTTCCAAACATTGACTGGGATTGCCACAGTATTAAGGGTTTAGATGGAGAGGAATTTGTTAAGTGTGTACAAGAAAATTTTCTGATTCAGCATGTGGATGGACCTACGAGAGAAGGTGCAAGATCTGACCTACTCTTGGGAAATTAGGCAGGGCATGTGACTGAGGTGTCTCAGTGGGGGAGCATTTTGGGGCCAGCAACCATAATTCTATTAGTTTTAAAATAGTGATGGAAAACGATAGACCAGATTTAATAGTTGAAGTTCTAAATTGGAGAAAGGCCAATTTTGACGGTATTAGGCAAGAACTTTCAAAAGCTGATTGGGGGCAGATGTTCGCAGGTAAAGGGATGGCTGGAAAATGGGAAGTCTTCAGAAATAAGATAACGAGAGTCCAAAGACAGTGTATTCCTGTTACGATGAAATGCAAGGCTCGTAGGTATACGGAATGCTGGATGAGTGTGGACAAGCGAGGAGGGCAAAAAGGGGACATGAGATAGTGTCGACAAATAGAGTTAAGGAGAATCCATGAGGTTTTTACAAAAACACTAAGGACAAAGGGTATCTAGGGAGAGAATAGGGCCCCTCAAACATCAGCATGGTGGCCTCTGTGTGGAGTCCCAGGAGATGGGGGAGATGCTAAATGAATATTGGTGTTTTCTGTGGAAAAGGACATGGAAGATATGGTATTTAGGGTGACATCTTGAAAAATATCCATATTAGAGAGGAGGAAGCGCTGGATGTTTTGAAATGCATAAAAGTTGATAAATCCCAGAACCTGATCAGATGTACCCTAGAACTCTATGGAAATCTAGTGCGATGATTGCTGGGACTCTTGCTGAGATATTTGTGTCAACGATAGTCACAGGAGAGGTGCCAGAAGAATGGAGATTGGCTAACGTGGTACCACTGTTTAAGAAGGGTAGTAAGGACAAACCAGAGAACTATAGACCAGTGAGCCTGACGTCAGTCGTGGACAGGCTGTTGGAGGGAATGTTGAGGGACAGGATGTACATGTATTTGGAAAGGCAATGACTGATTAGGGATAGTCAACACAGCTTTGTGTGTGGGAAATCATGTCTCACAAACTTGATTGAGATTGTGGAAGAAGTAACAAAGAGGATTGTAGTCCATGGGACTGCTGAGCTCCTCCGGAAGCGTTTGAAGGAAGTATTTGGCGGCCTGTTTGTGCTGCATCCTGGAACTAAATATATTGGAGTCAACAGCCAATGGGAAGTCGAAGTCTGAGCCAAAGACACATATGACCATGACAGTCTGCAAGGACATGTCCTGAACATCTGTGTTTGCATCTCCCACAATAACAAAATCTGAATGCGGCCAGATTGGTTTGTCTCATCCGAAGCAGGAGAGAACAGAAGAGAAACGAAAGAATTCGACTAACCATGACCAGAAAATGCTTCAATTATCTAACCTTTATAAAGGAACCCACTTTCTTAATAATACCGTGCTCGCTTCGGCAGCACATATACTAAAATTGGAACGATACAGAGAAGATTAGCATGGCCCCTGCGCAAGGATGACACGCAAATTCGTGAAGCGTTCCATATTTTACACTTCCGCCACATTACAATTTACCGGCTGCAAAAGTGTCACAATGAACCCCAGACGTCGAACCCGGTTACATCTTGATTCACTTACCATGGCAACAGCAAACCCTGCAGGAAAACCCCAACTGCTGATCATACTCAGCAAGGACAAGCCATGTCTTTGGGAACCTGGTGGAAGGGAGCAGCTGATGGACACCAAGGCTGTGGATCAACTCGGCAACACCGACATCTGCTGGGAACAGTGCTTTCAAATCTATTTCCCCCAGGTGCTAAAACGGTGAAAGGGGGACTGGAGAATGTTAATAAACTAGTGGCGGATGTGGAGTGAGGTTTCGAGATAGAAATGGCACTTTATCCAAAGTGAATGACGTAAGGACAGAAGCTTTACATTCTGCGAAAGAAAGTTGAGAGTTTGTGTGTTACAGGGCGGGGGCTGCTGTTTCTCTGTGAACTCACCCGAATGGTGGACACTGACTTTGTGAATTTGCGCGGAGGGTGGAGGTTGCGGGGTATATTAGGTATGGCTGTGTGTGTGGAGGAAGGACATTGATGTACGTGATGGTGTGATGTTGTTCAATCCGAAATGTGACCGTTGTTCAGATCCTTTGTGTATTGTTCACAAATAAATTTTCAGTTCTGGATTATGAAAGTGTTGGGAGTTATATAGAATAGATCATCAATGTGAAAGCAAACATTTGTTATTTTCCTGGGTGTGTTTGTCCATCACCCCTTGAACTGGAAATCACGGAGTAAGAAGCACCCTCCAGTTGCAATGAATGATGCTGTACGTTCTTCGAGCGAAACTGAAAAGCTCTGTATCAAACACTAGCCTTCAAAGAGCTTCATTTCGCAAATATTTTTGTATTGGCTGGCGTCAACTGAGGGATGCGCAGAATACTCTGCCGGTTATTGCACAGCTTGGAGAATGCCCTGAGTTGCAGTTTTGACGAATGCAGCGGGACACTTCACTGTCGGGAAACGTCAAGGTGATTGTAGTCCATGGGACTGGTGAGCTCCTCCGGAAGCGTTTGAAGGAAGTATTTGGCGGCCTGTTTGTGCTGCATCCTGGAACTAAATATATTGGAGTCAACAGCCAATGGGAAGTCGAAGTCTGAGCCAAAGACACATATGACCATGACAGTCTGCAAGGACATGTCCTGAACATCTGTGTTTGCATCTCCCACAATAACAAAGTCTGAATGCGGCCAGATTGGTTTGTCTCATCCGAAGCAGGAGAGAACAGAAGAGAAACGAAAGAATTCGACTAACCATGACCAGAAAATGCTTCAATTATCTAGCCTTTATAAAGGAACCGACTTTTTTTATTAATACCGTGCTTGCTTCGGCAGCGCATATACTAAAATTGGAACGATACAGAGAAGATTAGCATGGCCCCTGCGCAAGGATGACACGCAAATTCGTGAAGCGTTCCATATTTTACACTTCCGCCACATTACAATTTACCGGCTGCAAAAGTGTCACAATGAACCCCAGACGTCGGACCCGGTTGCATCTTGATTCACTTACCATGGCAACAGCAAACCCTGCAGGAAAACCCCAACTGCTGATCATACTCAGCAAGGACAAGCCATGTCTTTGGGAACCTGGTGGAAGGGAGCAGCTGATGGACACCAAGGCTGTGGATCAACTCGGCAACACCGACATCTGCTGGGAACAGTGCTTTCAAATCTATTTCCCCCAGGTGTTAAAACGGTGAAAGGGGGACTGGAGAATGTTAATAAACTAGTGGCGGGTGTGGAGTGAGGTTTCGAGGTAGAAGTGGCATTTTGTCCAAAGTGAATGACATAAGGACATCCTGAAAGAAAGAAAGTTGAGAGTTTGTGTGTTACAGGGCGGGGGACATGCTGTTTTCAAACAGGTATGCTGTTTTGGAAAATGTAGGGGGTGATGGATTATCAGGGAAACGTAGCACAAACAGCCAGATTTCTGGTATTGAGACTGGTTCTAATGCAATGAGGGGTACCTCGAGTTCTATAAGATTGTGTTAGGGGACTCTCTAATCCGAGATGCAGGCAGATGCTTCAGTGGCCAGTGGTGAAAAATCAGAATAGTTTGTGGTTTCCCTGATGCCAGGATCAAGGATATTTCAGAGAAGATGCAGGATGTTCTCTAGGAAGAGAAGCGCCGGCAGGAGGTCATTGTACACATTGGAACCAACCACATAGGAAGGGAAAAGGTTGAGATTGTGAAGGGAGTTTACAGAGAGTTAGGCAGGAAGTTAAAAAGGAGCTCCTTGAGAGTAGTTATATCTGGATAACTCCCGGTGCTACGAGCTAGTGAGGATAGAGGAATAGGAGGATGCAGCAGATGAATGCGTGGCTAAGAAGTTGGTTTATGCGATACAAATTCACATTTTTGGATCACTGGAATCTCTTTTGGGGTAGAAGTGACCTGCACAAGAAGGACAGATTGCACCTAAATTGGAAGGTGACTAATATACTGGCAGAGAGATTTGCTAGAGCTGCTCATGAGGATTTAAGCTTGTAAGGTGAGTGGGACCCACGGGAATAGTGAGGAAAGAGATCAATCTGAGACCCGTACAGTTGAGAACCGAAGTGAGTCAAACGGTCAGGGCAGGGAGGGACAAGGTAGGACTAATAAATTAAACTGCATTTATTTCAATGCAAGGGCCTAACAGGGAAGGCAGATTAACTCAGGGCATGGTTAGGAACATGGCACTGGGATATCAAAGCAATTACAGAAACATGGCTCAGGCATGGACATGACTGGCAGCTAATGTTTCAGGATACAAATGCTACAGGAAGGACAGAAAGGGAAGCAAGAGAGGAGGGAGAGTGGCACTTTTGATAAGGGATAGCATTATATCTGTACTGAGGGAGGATATTCCCAGAAATACATCCCAGGAAGTTATTTGGGTGGAACTGAGAAATAAGAAAGGGATGATCACCTTATTGTGATTGTATTACATACCCCCTAATCATCAGAGGAAAATTGAGAAACAAATTTGTAAAGAGATCTCAGTTATCTGTAAGAATAATAGGGCGGTTATGGTAGGGGATTTTAACTTTCCAAACATTGACTGGGATTGCCACAGTATTAAGGGTTTAGATGGAGAGGAATTTGTTAAGTGTGTACAAGAAAATTTTCTGATTCAGCATGTGGATGGACCTACGAGAGAAGGTGCAAGATCTGACCTACTCTTGGGAAATTAGGCAGGGCATGTGACTGAGGTGTCTCAGTGGGGGAGCATTTTGGGGCCAGCAACCATAATTCTATTAGTTTTAAAATAGTGATGGAAAACGATAGACCAGATTTAATAGTTGAAGTTCTAAATTGGAGAAAGGCCAATTTTGACGGTATTAGGCAAGAACTTTCAAAAGCTGATTGGGGGCAGATGTTCGCAGGTAAAGGGATGGCTGGAAAATGGGAAGTCTTCAGAAATAAGATAACGAGAGTCCAAAGACAGTGTATTCCTGTTACGATGAAATGCAAGGCTCGTAGGTATACGGAATGCTGGATGAGTGTGGACAAGCGAGGAGGGCAAAAAGGGGACATGAGATAGTGTCGACAAATAGAGTTAAGGAGAATCCATGAGGTTTTTACAAAAACACTAAGGACAAAGGGTATCTAGGGAGAGAATAGGGCCCCTCAAACATCAGCATGGTGGCCTCTGTGTGGAGTCCCAGGAGATGGGGGAGATGCTAAATGAATATTGGTGTTTTCTGTGGAAAAGGACATGGAAGATATGGTATTTAGGGTGACATCTTGAAAAATATCCATATTAGAGAGGAGGAAGCGCTGGATGTTTTGAAATGCATAAAAGTTGATAAATCCCAGAACCTGATCAGATGTACCCTAGAACTCTATGGAAATCTAGTGCGATGATTGCTGGGACTCTTGCTGAGATATTTGTGTCAACGATAGTCACAGGAGAGGTGCCAGAAGAATGGAGATTGGCTAACGTGGTACCACTGTTTAAGAAGGGTAGTAAGGACAAACCAGAGAACTATAGACCAGTGAGCCTGACGTCAGTCGTGGACAGGCTGTTGGAGGGAATGTTGAGGGACAGGATGTACATGTATTTGGAAAGGCAATGACTGATTAGGGATAGTCAACACAGCTTTGTGTGTGGGAAATCATGTCTCACAAACTTGATTGAGATTGTGGAAGAAGTAACAAAGAGGATTGTAGTCCATGGGACTGCTGAGCTCCTCCGGAAGCGTTTGAAGGAAGTATTTGGCGGCCTGTTTGTGCTGCATCCTGGAACTAAATATATTGGAGTCAACAGCCAATGGGAAGTCGAAGTCTGAGCCAAAGACACATATGACCATGACAGTCTGCAAGGACATGTCCTGAACATCTGTGTTTGCATCTCCCACAATAACAAAATCTGAATGCGGCCAGATTGGTTTGTCTCATCCGAAGCAGGAGAGAACAGAAGAGAAACGAAAGAATTCGACTAACCATGACCAGAAAATGCTTCAATTATCTAACCTTTATAAAGGAACCCACTTTCTTAATAATACCGTGCTCGCTTCGGCAGCACATATACTAAAATTGGAACGATACAGAGAAGATTAGCATGGCCCCTGCGCAAGGATGACACGCAAATTCGTGAAGCGTTCCATATTTTACACTTCCGCCACATTACAATTTACCGGCTGCAAAAGTGTCACAATGAACCCCAGACGTCGAACCCGGTTACATCTTGATTCACTTACCATGGCAACAGCAAACCCTGCAGGAAAACCCCAACTGCTGATCATACTCAGCAAGGACAAGCCATGTCTTTGGGAACCTGGTGGAAGGGAGCAGCTGATGGACACCAAGGCTGTGGATCAACTCGGCAACACCGACATCTGCTGGGAACAGTGCTTTCAAATCTATTTCCCCCAGGTGCTAAAACGGTGAAAGGGGGACTGGAGAATGTTAATAAACTAGTGGCGGATGTGGAGTGAGGTTTCGAGATAGAAATGGCACTTTATCCAAAGTGAATGACGTAAGGACAGAAGCTTTACATTCTGCGAAAGAAAGTTGAGAGTTTGTGTGTTACAGGGCGGGGGCTGCTGTTTCTCTGTGAACTCACCCGAATGGTGGACACTGACTTTGTGAATTTGCGCGGAGGGTGGAGGTTGCGGGGTATATTAGGTATGGCTGTGTGTGTGGAGGAAGGACATTGATGTACGTGATGGTGTGATGTTGTTCAATCCGAAATGTGACCGTTGTTCAGATCCTTTGTGTATTGTTCACAAATAAATTTTCAGTTCTGGATTATGAAAGTGTTGGGAGTTATATAGAATAGATCATCAATGTGAAAGCAAACATTTGTTATTTTCCTGGGTGTGTTTGTCCATAACCCCTTGAACTGGAAATCACGGAGTAAGAAGCACCCTCCAGTTGCAATGAATGATGCTGTACGTTCTTCGAGCGAAACTGAAAAGCTCTGTATCAAACACTAGCCTTCAAAGAGCTTCATTTCGCAAATATTTTTGTATTGGCTGGCGTCAACTGAGGGATGCGCAGAATACTCTGCCGGTTATTGCACAGCTTGGAGAATGCCCTGAGTTGCAGTTTTGACGAATGCAGCGGGACACTTCACTGTCGGGAAACGTCAAGGTGATTGTAGTCCATGGGACTGGTGAGCTCCTCCGGAAGCGTTTGAAGGAAGTATTTGGCGGCCTGTTTGTGCTGCATCCTGGAACTAAATATATTGGAGTCAACAGCCAATGGGAAGTCGAAGTCTGAGCCAAAGACACATATGACCATGACAGTCTGCAAGGACATGTCCTGAACATCTGTGTTTGCATCTCCCACAATAACAAAGTCTGAATGCGGCCAGATTGGTTTGTCTCATCCGAAGCAGGAGAGAACAGAAGAGAAACGAAAGAATTCGACTAACCATGACCAGAAAATGCTTCAATTATCTAGCCTTTATAAAGGAACCGACTTTTTTATTAATACCGTGCTCGCTTCGGCAGCACATATACTAAAATTGGAACGATACAGAGAAGATTAGCATGGCCCCTGCGCAAGGATGACACGCAAATTCGTGAAGCGTTCCATATTTTACACTTCCGCCACATTACAATTTACCGGCAGAAAAAGTGTCACAATGAACCCCAGACGTCGGACCCGGTTGCATCTTGATTCACTTACCATGGCAACAGCAAACCCTGCAGGAAAACCCCAACTGCTGATCATACTCAGCAAGGACAAGCCATGTCTTTGGGAACCTGGTGGAAGGGAGCAGCTGATGGACACCAAGGCTGTGGATCAACTCGGCAACACCGACATCTGCTGGGAACAGTGCTTTCAAATCTATTTCCCCCAGGTGTTAAAACGGTGAAAGGGGGACTGGAGAATGTTAATAAACTAGTGGCGGGTGTGGAGTGAGGTTTCGAGGTAGAAGTGGCATTTTGTCCAAAGTGAATGACATAAGGACATCCTGAAAGAAAGAAAGTTGAGAGTTTGTGTGTTACAGGGCGGGGGACATGCTGTTTTCAAACAGGTATGCTGTTTTGGAAAATGTAGGGGGTGATGGATTATCAGGGAAACGTAGCACAAACAGCCAGATTTCTGGTATTGAGACTGGTTCTAATGCAATGAGGGGTACCTCGAGTTCTATAAGATTGTGTTAGGGGACTCTCTAATCCGAGATGCAGGCAGATGCTTCAGTGGCCAGTGGTGAAAAATCAGAATAGTTTGTGGTTTCCCTGATGCCAGGATCAAGGATATTTCAGAGAAGATGCAGGATGTTCTCTAGGAAGAGAAGCGCCGGCAGGAGGTCATTGTACACATTGGAACCAACCACATAGGAAGGGAAAAGGTTGAGATTGTGAAGGGAGTTTACAGAGAGTTAGGCAGGAAGTTAAAAAGGAGCTCCTTGAGAGTAGTTATATCTGGATAACTCCCGGTGCTACGAGCTAGTGAGGATAGAGGAATAGGAGGATGCAGCAGATGAATGCGTGGCTAAGAAGTTGGTTTATGCGATACAAATTCACATTTTTGGATCACTGGAATCTCTTTTGGGGTAGAAGTGACCTGCACAAGAAGGACAGATTGCACCTAAATTGGAAGGTGACTAATATACTGGCAGAGAGATTTGCTAGAGCTGCTCATGAGGATTTAAGCTTGTAAGGTGAGTGGGACCCACGGGAATAGTGAGGAAAGAGATCAATCTGAGACCCGTACAGTTGAGAACCGAAGTGAGTCAAACGGTCAGGGCAGGGAGGGACAAGGTAGGACTAATAAATTAAACTGCATTTATTTCAATGCAAGGGCCTAACAGGGAAGGCAGATTAACTCAGGGCATGGTTAGGAACATGGCACTGGGATATCAAAGCAATTACAGAAACATGGCTCAGGCATGGACATGACTGGCAGCTAATGTTTCAGGATACAAATGCTACAGGAAGGACAGAAAGGGAAGCAAGAGAGGAGGGAGAGTGGCACTTTTGATAAGGGATAGCATTATATCTGTACTGAGGGAGGATATTCCCAGAAATACATCCCAGGAAGTTATTTGGGTGGAACTGAGAAATAAGAAAGGGATGATCACCTTATTGTGATTGTATTACATACCCCCTAATCATCAGAGGAAAATTGAGAAACAAATTTGTAAAGAGATCTCAGTTATCTGTAAGAATAATAGGGCGGTTATGGTAGGGGATTTTAACTTTCCAAACATTGACTGGGATTGCCACAGTATTAAGGGTTTAGATGGAGAGGAATTTGTTAAGTGTGTACAAGAAAATTTTCTGATTCAGCATGTGGATGGACCTACGAGAGAAGGTGCAAGATCTGACCTACTCTTGGGAAATTAGGCAGGGCATGTGACTGAGGTGTCTCAGTGGGGGAGCATTTTGGGGCCAGCAACCATAATTCTATTAGTTTTAAAATAGTGATGGAAAACGATAGACCAGATTTAATAGTTGAAGTTCTAAATTGGAGAAAGGCCAATTTTGACGGTATTAGGCAAGAACTTTCAAAAGCTGATTGGGGGCAGATGTTCGCAGGTAAAGGGATGGCTGGAAAATGGGAAGTCTTCAGAAATAAGATAACGAGAGTCCAAAGACAGTGTATTCCTGTTACGATGAAATGCAAGGCTCGTAGGTATACGGAATGCTGGATGAGTGTGGCCAAGCGAGGAGGGCAAAAAGGGGACATGAGATAGTGTCGACAAATAGAGTTAAGGAGAATCCATGAGGTTTTTACAAAAACACTAAGGACAAAGGGTATCTAGGGAGAGAATAGGGCCCCTCAAACATCAGCATGGTGGCCTCTGTGTGGAGTCCCAGGAGATGGGGGAGATGCTAAATGAATATTGGTGTTTTCTGTGGAAAAGGACATGGAAGATATGGTATTTAGGGTGACATCTTGAAAAATATCCATATTAGAGAGGAGGAAGCGCTGGATGTTTTGAAATGCATAAAAGTTGATAAATCCCAGAACCTGATCAGATGTACCCTAGAACTCTATGGAAATCTAGTGCGATGATTGCTGGGACTCTTGCTGAGATATTTGTGTCAACGATAGTCACAGGAGAGGTGCCAGAAGAATGGAGATTGGCTAACGTGGTACCACTGTTTAAGAAGGGTAGTAAGGACAAACCAGAGAACTATAGACCAGTGAGCCTGACGTCAGTCGTGGACAGGCTGTTGGAGGGAATGTTGAGGGACAGGATGTACATGTATTTGGAAAGGCAATGACTGATTAGGGATAGTCAACACAGCTTTGTGTGTGGGAAATCATGTCTCACAAACTTGATTGAGATTGTGGAAGAAGTAACAAAGAGGATTGTAGTCCATGGGACTGCTGAGCTCCTCCGGAAGCGTTTGAAGGAAGTATTTGGCGGCCTGTTTGTGCTGCATCCTGGAACTAAATATATTGGAGTCAACAGCCAATGGGAAGTCGAAGTCTGAGCCAAAGACACATATGACCATGACAGTCTGCAAGGACATGTCCTGAACATCTGTGTTTGCATCTCCCACAATAACAAAATCTGAATGCGGCCAGATTGGTTTGTCTCATCCGAAGCAGGAGAGAACAGAAGAGAAACGAAAGAATTCGACTAACCATGACCAGAAAATGCTTCAATTATCTAACCTTTATAAAGGAACCCACTTTCTTAATAATACCGTGCTCGCTTCGGCAGCACATATACTAAAATTGGAACGATATAGAGAAGATTAGCATGGCCCCTGCGCAAGGATGACACGCAAATTCGTGAAGCGTTCCATATTTTACACTTCCGCCACATTACAATTTACCGGCTGCAAAAGTGTCACAATGAACCCCAGACGTCGAACCCGGTTACATCTTGATTCACTTACCATGGCAACAGCAAACCCTGCAGGAAAACCCCAACTGCTGATCATACTCAGCAAGGACAAGCCATGTCTTTGGGAACCTGGTGGAAGGGAGCAGCTGATGGACACCAAGGCTGTGGATCAACTCGGCAACACCGACATCTGCTGGGAACAGTGCTTTCAAATCTATTTCCCCCAGGTGCTAAAACGGTGAAAGGGGGACTGGAGAATGTTAATAAACTAGTGGCGGATGTGGAGTGAGGTTTCGAGATAGAAATGGCACTTTATCCAAAGTGAATGACGTAAGGACAGAAGCTTTACATTCTGCGAAAGAAAGTTGAGAGTTTGTGTGTTACAGGGCGGGGGCTGCTGTTTCTCTGTGAACTCACCCGAATGGTGGACACTGACTTTGTGAATTTGCGCGGAGGGTGGAGGTTGCGGGGTATATTAGGTATGGCTGTGTGTGTGGAGGAAGGACATTGATGTACGTGATGGTGTGATGTTGTTCAATCCGAAATGTGACCGTTGTTCAGATCCTTTGTGTATTGTTCACAAATAAATTTTCAGTTCTGGATTATGAAAGTGTTGGGAGTTATATAGAATAGATCATCAATGTGAAAGCAAACATTTGTTATTTTCCTGGGTGTGTTTGTCCATCACCCCTTGAACTGGAATTCACGGAGTAAGAAGCACCCTCCAGTTGCAATGAATGATGCTGTACGTTCTTCGAGCGAAACTGAAAAGCTCTGTATCAAACACTAGCCTTCAAAGAGCTTCATTTCGCAAATATTTTTGTATTGGCTGGCGTCAACTGAGGGATGCGCAGAATACTCTGCCGGTTATTGCACAGCTTGGAGAATGCCCTGAGTTGCAGTTTTGACGAATGCAGCGGGACACTTCACTGTCGGGAAACGTCAAGGTGATTGTAGTCCATGGGACTGGTGAGCTCCTCCGGAAGCGTTTGAAGGAAGTATTTGGCGGCCTGTTTGTGCTGCATCCTGGAACTAAATATATTGGAGTCAACAGCCAATGGGAAGTCGAAGTCTGAGCCAAAGACACATATGACCATGACAGTCTGCAAGGACATGTCCTGAACATCTGTGTTTGCATCTCCCACAATAACAAAGTCTGAATGCGGCCAGATTGGTTTGTCTCATCCGAAGCAGGAGAGAACAGAAGAGAAACGAAAGAATTCGACTAACCATGACCAGAAAATGCTTCAATTATCTAGCCTTTATAAAGGAACCGACTTTTTTTATTAATACCGTGCTTGCTTCGGCAGCGCATATACTAAAATTGGAACGATACAGAGAAGATTAGCATGGCCCCTGCGCAAGGATGACACGCAAATTCGTGAAGCGTTCCATATTTTACACTTCCGCCACATTACAATTTACCGGCTGCAAAAGTGTCACAATGAACCCCAGACGTCGGACCCGGTTGCATCTTGATTCACTTACCATGGCAACAGCAAACCCTGCAGGAAAACCCCAACTGCTGATCATACTCAGCAAGGACAAGCCATGTCTTTGGGAACCTGGTGGAAGGGAGCAGCTGATGGACACCAAGGCTGTGGATCAACTCGGCAACACCGACATCTGCTGGGAACAGTGCTTTCAAATCTATTTCCCCCAGGTGTTAAAACGGTGAAAGGGGGACTGGAGAATGTTAATAAACTAGTGGCGGGTGTGGAGTGAGGTTTCGAGGTAGAAGTGGCATTTTGTCCAAAGTGAATGACATAAGGACATCCTGAAAGAAAGAAAGTTGAGAGTTTGTGTGTTACAGGGCGGGGGACATGCTGTTTTCAAACAGGTATGCTGTTTTGGAAAATGTAGGGGGTGATGGATTATCAGGGAAACGTAGCACAAACAGCCAGATTTCTGGTATTGAGACTGGTTCTAATGCAATGAGGGGTACCTCGAGTTCTATAAGATTGTGTTAGGGGACTCTCTAATCCGAGATGCAGGCAGATGCTTCAGTGGCCAGTGGTGAAAAATCAGAATAGTTTGTGGTTTCCCTGATGCCAGGATCAAGGATATTTCAGAGAAGATGCAGGATGTTCTCTAGGAAGAGAAGCGCTGGCAGGAGGTCATTGTACACATTGGAACCAACCACATAGGAAGGGAAAAGGTTGAGATTGTGAAGGGAGTTTACAGAGAGTTAGGCAGGAAGTTAAAAAGGAGCTCCTTGAGAGTAGTTATATCTGGATAACTCCCGGTGCTACGAGCTAGTGAGGATAGAGGAATAGGAGGATGCAGCAGATGAATGCGTGGCTAAGAAGTTGGTTTATGCGATACAAATTCACATTTTTGGATCACTGGAATCTCTTTTGGGGTAGAAGTGACCTGCACAAGAAGGACAGATTGCACCTAAATTGGAAGGTGACTAATATACTGGCAGAGAGATTTGCTAGAGCTGCTCATGAGGATTTAAGCTTGTAAGGTGAGTGGGACCCACGGGAATAGTGAGGAAAGAGATCAATCTGAGACCCGTACAGTTGAGAACCGAAGTGAGTCAAACGGTCAGGGCAGGGAGGGACAAGGTAGGACTAATAAATTAAACTGCATTTATTTCAATGCAAGGGCCTAACAGGGAAGGCAGATTAACTCAGGGCATGGTTAGGAACATGGCACTGGGATATCAAAGCAATTACAGAAACATGGCTCAGGCATGGACATGACTGGCAGCTAATGTTTCAGGATACAAATGCTACAGGAAGGACAGAAAGGGAAGCAAGAGAGGAGGGAGAGTGGCACTTTTGATAAGGGATAGCATTATATCTGTACTGAGGGAGGATATTCCCAGAAATACATCCCAGGAAGTTATTTGGGTGGAACTGAGAAATAAGAAAGGGATGATCACCTTATTGTGATTGTATTACATACCCCCTAATCATCAGAGGAAAATTGAGAAACAAATTTGTAAAGAGATCTCAGTTATCTGTAAGAATAATAGGGCGGTTATGGTAGGGGATTTTAACTTTCCAAACATTGACTGGGATTGCCACAGTATTAAGGGTTTAGATGGAGAGGAATTTGTTAAGTGTGTACAAGAAAATTTTCTGATTCAGCATGTGGATGGACCTACGAGAGAAGGTGCAAGATCTGACCTACTCTTGGGAAATTAGGCAGGGCATGTGACTGAGGTGTCTCAGTGGGGGAGCATTTTGGGGCCAGCAACCATAATTCTATTAGTTTTAAAATAGTGATGGAAAACGATAGACCAGATTTAATAGTTGAAGTTCTAAATTGGAGAAAGGCCAATTTTGACGGTATTAGGCAAGAACTTTCAAAAGCTGATTGGGGGCAGATGTTCGCAGGTAAAGGGATGGCTGGAAAATGGGAAGTCTTCAGAAATAAGATAACGAGAGTCCAAAGACAGTGTATTCCTGTTACGATGAAATGCAAGGCTCGTAGGTATACGGAATGCTGGATGAGTGTGGCCAAGCGAGGAGGGCAAAAAGGGGACATGAGATAGTGTCGACAAATAGAGTTAAGGAGAATCCATGAGGTTTTTACAAAAACACTAAGGACAAAGGGTATCTAGGGAGAGAATAGGGCCCCTCAAACATCAGCATGGTGGCCTCTGTGTGGAGTCCCAGGAGATGGGGGAGATGCTAAATGAATATTGGTGTTTTCTGTGGAAAAGGACATGGAAGATATGGTATTTAGGGTGACATCTTGAAAAATATCCATATTAGAGAGGAGGAAGCGCTGGATGTTTTGAAATGCATAAAAGTTGATAAATCCCAGAACCTGATCAGATGTACCCTAGAACTCTATGGAAATCTAGTGCGATGATTGCTGGGACTCTTGCTGAGATATTTGTGTCAACGATAGTCACAGGAGAGGTGCCAGAAGAATGGAGATTGGCTAACGTGGTACCACTGTTTAAGAAGGGTAGTAAGGACAAACCAGAGAACTATAGACCAGTGAGCCTGACGTCAGTCGTGGACAGGCTGTTGGAGGGAATGTTGAGGGACAGGATGTACATGTATTTGGAAAGGCAATGACTGATTAGGGATAGTCAACACAGCTTTGTGTGTGGGAAATCATGTCTCACAAACTTGATTGAGATTGTGGAAGAAGTAACAAAGAGGATTGTAGTCCATGGGACTGGTGAGCTCCTCCGGAAGCGTTTGAAGGAAGTATTTGGCGGCCTGTTTGTGCTGCATCCTGGAACTAAATATATTGGAGTCAACAGCCAATGGGAAGTCGAAGTCTGAGCCAAAGACACATATGACCATGACAGTCTGCAAGGACATGTCCTGAACATCTGTGTTTGCATCTCCCACAATAACAAAATCTGAATGCGGCCAGATTGGTTTGTCTCATCCGAAGCAGGAGAGAACAGAAGAGAAACGAAAGAATTCGACTAACCATGACCAGAAAATGCTTCAATTATCTAACCTTTATAAAGGAACCCACTTTCTTAATAATACCGTGCTCGCTTCGGCAGCACATATACTAAAATTGGAACGATACAGAGAAGATTAGCATGGCCCCTGCGCAAGGATGACACGCAAATTCGTGAAGCGTTCCATATTTTACACTTCCGCCACATTACAATTTACCGGCTGCAAAAGTGTCACAATGAACCCCAGACGTCGAACCCGGTTACATCTTGATTCACTTACCATGGCAACAGCAAACCCTGCAGGAAAACCCCAACTGCTGATCATACTCAGCAAGGACAAGCCATGTCTTTGGGAACCTGGTGGAAGGGAGCAGCTGATGGACACCAAGGCTGTGGATCAACTCGGCAACACCGACATCTGCTGGGAACAGTGCTTTCAAATCTATTTCCCCCAGGTGCTAAAACGGTGAAAGGGGGACTGGAGAATGTTAATAAACTAGTGGCGGATGTGGAGTGAGGTTTCGAGATAGAAATGGCACTTTATCCAAAGTGAATGACGTAAGGACAGAAGCTTTACATTCTGCGAAAGAAAGTTGAGAGTTTGTGTGTTACAGGGCGGGGGCTGCTGTTTCTCTGTGAACTCACCCGAATGGTGGACACTGACTTTGTGAATTTGCGCGGAGGGTGGAGGTTGCGGGGTATATTAGGTATGGCTGTGTGTGTGGAGGAAGGACATTGATGTACGTGATGGTGTGATGTTGTTCAATCCGAAATGTGACCGTTGTTCAGATCCTTTGTGTATTGTTCACAAATAAATTTTCAGTTCTGGATTATGAAAGTGTTGGGAGTTATATAGAATAGATCATCAATGTGAAAGCAAACATTTGTTATTTTCCTGGGTGTGTTTGTCCATCACCCCTTGAACTGGAAATCACGGAGTAAGAAGCACCCTCCAGTTGCAATGAATGATGCTGTACGTTCTTCGAGCGAAACTGAAAAGCTCTGTATCAAACACTAGCCTTCAAAGAGCTTCATTTCGCAAATATTTTTGTATTGGCTGGCGTCAACTGAGGGATGCGCAGAATACTCTGCCGGTTATTGCACAGCTTGGAGAATGCCCTGAGTTGCAGTTTTGACGAATGCAGCGGGACACTTCACTGTCGGGAAACGTCAAGGTGATTGTAGTCCATGGGACTGGTGAGCTCCTCCGGAAGCGTTTGAAGGAAGTATTTGGCGGCCTGTTTGTGCTGCATCCTGGAACTAAATATATTGGAGTCAACAGCCAATGGGAAGTCGAAGTCTGAGCCAAAGACACATATGACCATGACAGTCTGCAAGGACATGTCCTGAACATCTGTGTTTGCATCTCCCACAATAACAAAGTCTGAATGCGGCCAGATTGGTTTGTCTCATCCGAAGCAGGAGAGAACAGAAGAGAAACGAAAGAATTCGACTAACCATGACCAGAAAATGCTTCAATTATCTAGCCTTTATAAAGGAACCGACTTTCTTATTACGACCGTGCTCGCTTCGGCAGCACATATGCTAAAATTGGAACGATACAGAGAAGATTAGCATGGCCCCTGCGCAAGGATGACACGCAAATTCGTGAAGCGTTCCATATTTTACACTTCCGCCACATTACAATTTACCGGCTGCAAAAGTGTCACAATGAACCCCAGACGTCGAACCCGGTTACATCTTGATTCACTTACCATGGCAACAGCAAACCCTGCAGGAAAACCCCAACTGCTGATCATACTCAGCAAGGACAAGCCATGTCTTTGGGAACCTGGTGGAAGGGAGCAGCTGATGGACACCAAGGCTGTGGATCAACTCGGCAACACCGACATCTGCTGGGAACAGTGCTTTCAAATCTATTTCCCCCAGGTGTTAAAACGGTGAAAGGGGGACTGGAGAATGTTAATAAACTAGTGGCGGGTGTGGAGTGAGGTTTCGAGGTAGAAGTGGCATTTTGTCCAAAGTGAATGACATAAGGACATCCTGAAAGAAAGAAAGTTGAGAGTTTGTGTGTTACAGGGCGGGGGACATGCTGTTTTCAAACAGGTATGCTGTTTTGGAAAATGTAGGGGGTGATGGATTATCAGGGAAACGTAGCACAAACAGCCAGATTTCTGGTATTGAGACTGGTTCTAATGCAATGAGGGGTACCTCGAGTTCTATAAGATTGTGTTAGGGGACTCTCTAATCCGAGATGCAGGCAGATGCTTCAGTGGCCAGTGGTGAAAAATCAGAATAGTTTGTGGTTTCCCTGATGCCAGGATCAAGGATATTTCAGAGAAGATGCAGGATGTTCTCTAGGAAGAGAAGCGCCGGCAGGAGGTCATTGTACACATTGGAACCAACCACATAGGAAGGAAAAAGGTTGAGATTGTGAAGGGAGTTTACAGAGAGTTAGGCAGGAAGTTAAAAAGGAGCTCCTTGAGAGTAGTTATATCTGGATAACTCCCGGTGCTACGAGCTAGTGAGGATAGAGGAATAGGAGGATGCAGCAGATGAATGCGTGGCTAAGAAGTTGGTTTATGCGATACAAATTCACGTTTTTGGATCACTGGAATCTCTTTTGGGGTAGAAGTGACCTGCACAAGAAGGACAGATTGCACCTAAATTGGAAGGTGACTAATATACTGGCAGAGAGATTTGCTAGAGCTGCTCATGAGGATTTAAGCTTGTAAGGTGAGTGGGACCCACGGGAATAGTGAGGAAAGAGATCAATCTGAGACCCGTACAGTTGAGAACCGAAGTGAGTCAAACGGTCAGGGCAGGGAGGGACAAGGTAGGACTAATAAATTAAACTGCATTTATTTCAATGCAAGGGCCTAACAGGGAAGGCAGATTAACTCAGGGCATGGTTAGGAACATGGCACTGGGATATCAAAGCAATTACAGAAACATGGCTCAGGCATGGACATGACTGGCAGCTAATGTTTCAGGATACAAATGCTACAGGAAGGACAGAAAGGGAAGCAAGAGAGGAGGGAGAGTGGCACTTTTGATAAGGGATAGCATTATATCTGTACTGAGGGAGGATATTCCCAGAAATACATACCAGGAAGTTATTTGGGTGGAACTGAGAAATAAGAAAGGGATGATCACCTTATTGTGATTGTATTACATACCCCCTAATCATCAGAGGAAAATTGAGAAACAAATTTGTAAAGAGATCTCAGTTATCTGTAAGAATAATAGGGCGGTTATGGTAGGGGATTTTAACTTTCCAAACATTGACTGGGATTGCCACAGTATTAAGGGTTTAGATGGAGAGGAATTTGTTAAGTGTGTACAAGAAAATTTTCTGATTCAGCATGTGGATGGACCTACGAGAGAAGGTGCAAGATCTGACCTACTCTTGGGAAATTAGGCAGGGCATGTGACTGAGGTGTCTCAGTGGGGGAGCATTTTGGGGCCAGCAACCATAATTCTATTAGTTTTAAAATAGTGATGGAAAACGATAGACCAGATTTAATAGTTGAAGTTCTAAATTGGAGAAAGGCCAATTTTGACGGTATTAGGCAAGAACTTTCAAAAGCTGATTGGGGGCAGATGTTCGCAGGTAAAGGGATGGCTGGAAAATGGGAAGTCTTCAGAAATAAGATAACGAGAGTCCAAAGACAGTGTATTCCTGTTACGATGAAATGCAAGGCTCGTAGGTATACGGAATGCTGGATGAGTGTGGACAAGCGAGGAGGGCAAAAAGGGGACATGAGATAGTGTCGACAAATAGAGTTAAGGAGAATCCATGAGGTTTTTACAAAAACACTAAGGACAAAGGGTATCTAGGGAGAGAATAGGGCCCCTCAAACATCAGCATGGTGGCCTCTGTGTGGAGTCCCAGGAGATGGGGGAGATGCTAAATGAATATTGGTGTTTTCTGTGGAAAAGGACATGGAAGATATGGTATTTAGGGTGACATCTTGAAAAATATCCATATTAGAGAGGAGGAAGCGCTGGATGTTTTGAAATGCATAAAAGTTGATAAATCCCAGAACCTGATCAGATGTACCCTAGAACTCTATGGAAATCTAGTGCGATGATTGCTGGGACTCTTGCTGAGATATTTGTGTCAACGATAGTCACAGGAGAGGTGCCAGAAGAATGGAGATTGGCTAACGTGGTACCACTGTTTAAGAAGGGTGGTAAGGACAAACCAGAGAACTATAGACCAGTGAGCCTGACGTCAGTCGTGGACAGGCTGTTGGAGGGAATGTTGAGGGACAGGATGTACATGTATTTGGAAAGGCAATGACTGATTAGGGATAGTCAACACAGCTTTGTGTGTGGGAAATCATGTCTCACAAACTTGATTGAGATTGTGGAAGAAGTAACAAAGAGGATTGTAGTCCATGGGACTGGTGAGCTCCTCCGGAAGCGTTTGAAGGAAGTATTTGGCGGCCTGTTTGTGCTGCATCCTGGAACTAAATATATTGGAGTCAACAGCCAATGGGAAGTCGAAGTCTGAGCCAAAGACACATATGACCATGACAGTCTGCAAGGACATGTCCTGAACATCTGTGTTTGCATCTCCCACAATAACAAAATCTGAATGCGGCCAGATTGGTTTGTCTCATCCGAAGCAGGAGAGAACAGAAGAGAAACGAAAGAATTCGACTAACCATGACCAGAAAATGCTTCAATTATCTAACCTTTATAAAGGAACCCACTTTCTTAATAATACCGTGCTCGCTTCGGCAGCACATATACTAAAATTGGAACGATACAGAGAAGATTAGCATGGCCCCTGCGCAAGGATGACACGCAAATTCGTGAAGCGTTCCATATTTTACACTTCCGCCACATTACAATTTACCGGCTGCAAAAGTGTCACAATGAACCCCAGACGTCGAACCCGGTTACATCTTGATTCATTTACCATGGCAACAGCAAACCCTGCAGGAAAACCCCAACTGCTGATCATACTCAGCAAGGACAAGCCATGTCTTTGGGAACCTGGTGGAAGGGAGCAGCTGATGGACACCAAGGCTGTGGATCAACTCGGCAACACCGACATCTGCTGGGAACAGTGCTTTCAAATCTATTTCCCCCAGGTGCTAAAACGGTGAAAGGGGGACTGGAGAATGTTAATAAACTAGTGGCGGATGTGGAGTGAGGTTTCGAGGTAGAAATGGCACTTTATCCAAAGTGAATGACGTAAGGACAGAAGCTTTACATTCTGCGAAAGAAAGTTGAGAGTTTGTGTGTTACTGGGCGGGGGCTGCTGTTTCTCTGTGAACTCACCCGAATGGTGGACACTGACTTTGTGAATTTGCGCGGAGGGTGGAGGTTGCGGGGTATATTAGGTATGGCTGTGTGTGTAGAGGAAGGACATTGATGTACGTGATGGTGTGATGTTGTTCAATCCGAAATGTGACCGTTGTTCAGATCCTTTGTGTATTGTTCACAAATAAATTTTCAGTTCTGGATTATGAAAGTGTTGGGAGTTATATAGAATAGATCATCAATGTGAAAGCAAACATTTGTTATTTTCCTGGGTGTGTTTGTCCATAACCCCTTGAACTGGAAATCACGGAGTAAGAAGCACCCTCCAGTTGCAATGAATGATGCTGTACGTTCTTCGAGCGAAACTGAAAAGCTCTGTATCAAACACTAGCCTTCAAAGAGCTTCATTTCGCAAATATTTTTGTATTGGCTGGCGTCAACTGAGGGATGCGCAGAATACTCTGCCGGTTATTGCACAGCTTGGAGAATGCCCTGAGTTGCAGTTTTGACGAATGCAGCGGGACACTTCACTGTCGGGAAACGTCAAGGTGATTGTAGTCCATGGGACTGGTGAGCTCCTCCGGAAGCGTTTGAAGGAAGTATTTGGCGGCCTGTTTGTGCTGCATCCTGGAACTAAATATATTGGAGTCAACAGCCAATGGGAAGTCGAAGTCTGAGCCAAAGACACATATGACCATGACAGTCTGCAAGGACATGTCCTGAACATCTGTGTTTGCATCTCCCACAATAACAAAGTCTGAATGCGGCCAGATTGGTTTGTCTCATCCGAAGCAGGAGAGAACAGAAGCGAAACGAAAGTAGTACAGTGCTCGCTTCGGCAGCACATATACTAAAATTGGAACGATACAGAGAAGATTAGCATGGCCCCTGCGCAAGGATGACACGCAAATTCGTGAAGCGTTCCATATTTTACACTTCCGCCACATTACAATTTACCGGCTGCAAAAGTGTCACAATGAACCCCAGACGTCGAACCCGGTTACATCTTGATTCACTTACCATGGCAACAGCAAACCCTGCAGGAAAACCCCAACTGCTGATCATACTCAGCAAGGACAAGCCATGTCTTTGGGAACCTGGTGGAAGGGAGCAGCTGATGGACACCAAGGCTGTGGATCAACTCGGCAACACCGACATCTGCTGGGAACAGTGCTTTCAAATCTATTTCCCCCAGGTGTTAAAACGGTGAAAGGGGGACTGGACAGTGTTAATAAACTAGTGGCGGGTGTGGAGTGAGGTTTAGAGATAGAAATGGCATTTTGGGAGAGACATTTTATCCAAACTGAATGACACAAAAAATAACAACTTTCCTTTCTGTGAAGGAGGGAATGAGTGTTTCACTGGTTGAGGGAGGGGCCTGCAATGTCTTTGTTAACTCAGCCAAATATTGGAGACTGAATTTGTCGACTGACGGACATTTGGTACGGTCGTGTGAGTGGAGGAAGGACTTTGAGGTAAGTAATGGGGTGTTGTTCAATCTGAAATGTGAGCATCCTTAAGTTCCTCTGTGTATTTGCCTGGATTGTGAAGGTAGTATGGTAGGAATAGGTCGCCCGGGACACGGGCGACGCTGGGAATAATAAAGGTACTCATCAGGAAGCGGGCTGAGAACGGCATCGTGGGGAATCCCCAGCTGAAGGGGAGAGTCCACACCCGGGAGCGATCGGATTGTCATGGACAGCGGCTTGCGGGTGTTTCCTGATGTGGGAGACACTGGGAAGGAAGGGCACGCTCGTCCAGCTGTACAGGGAACAGCTGATGTGGGGAGTGAACGCGGGCTCTGATTGGCTACTGGAGTCAAGTGGCGGGAAAAGTTCCAGACAGCGGGAATAGAAAGGTGCGGGACATTTTGGAACAATGGGACCATTTGGTGAAGAGTCCGAAAATTGGACTTTATTCGTGGGACGCTTTGACTTGTTCTTGAAAGCAAACAACGGGTTTGAGTGATAAAGATCCAGGCGTATTTCCCTGGAACGCACCAAGTTGAGTAGTGACTTTCTTGAGGTTTATAAAATCATGAGGGGCATAGGTAAGGTGAATAGCAGAGGTGTTTCCCCTACGGAATGGGAATTCAAAACAAGAGGGTGTAGCTTTCAGGTTCGAGGGGAAAGATTTAAAAGGGACATGTGGGACAACGTTTTTGAAATAGTGTACATGGAATGTGTATATGGAATGAATTGCTAGAGGAAGTGGTATATGCAGTTACTATTGAAACATTTACAAGACTTTTGTGCAGGTACATGAATCAGAAATGTTTTAAAGGGAGTTGAGCCAAACGCAGGCAAACGGGACTCGTTTAGTTTGGGAGATCAGTTCGGCTGAAGAGTGTGTTTCTATTCTGTATGACTATGACACTGACCATATAAAGTAGCTGAGGACATCATGGTAGTAGTGTTCTTAAGCACCATTGGAAGCAAGACTTCCATAATTCTAAGGAGTATGGTACAATCAGAGAAACCAGCAAGAAAGACATTTTAAGAGCTATGCAAAGTGTTTGGAAATGATTTTGCACCAAAGTGAAATGTTTTCCTTTTTAAAAGCTGATATAGCACGCAGGAGATTCCATTGCCCAGTTGGAGGCTGACTAAAAGAGGTTTGTGCAACTTTGTGAATTTTGAGGGTTCCTCTAAGAAGCCTTATTCAGTTTGAGGCGTCCAAAACGAAGCCAGCAAACAAAAGCTGCGAACAAGGAGAGATCTTGATTTAATGGCAGTTTTCAAAATTGCCATCTCAATGGAGTCGTAAATAGACAGACAGGAGGCTGAAAGAACACAGCAAGCCAGGCAGCATCAGAAGATGGAGAAGTCAATGTTTTGGGTGTAACCCTTCTTCAGGATGGGGACTGCAGATAAAGGGGGTGGCGGGAGCGGGGTGGTGAAGTGGGAATAGGTGAAGATGGGAGGAGGGTATGACCTAGTTCGTCAATAGGAGGATTGAATCTGGTTGGTGGCAAGGAGGATGGAAAGGGAGGTTATTTGAAATTTGAAGACTCAGTGTTGAATCCTCTGGGCTGTAGGCTGCCCAGGCGGAAGATGAAGTGTTATCCCTCCAATTTGCAGTGCAGTTCATTGCAGCAATGAAGTAGGTCAAGGCTGGTCATGTCAGAAAGTGAGTGGTTAGTGGAATTGAATTAGGTGACGATTGGGAGGTGCGGCTAGCCCCTGTTAGCCCGGCTACATGGTTGGGGCACAGCACCTACACAGACGCCCCAATTCTTCCACTGGTATATTGATGACTGCATTGGTGCAGCATCATGCACTCGGCAGAACTGGAGCAGTTCATCGACTTCACCCACGACATCTACCCTGCCCTCAAATTCACTTAGTTCATCTCAGACACCTCCCTCCCCTTTCTTGACCTCACCATTTCCATCTACAGTGAGTCTCTAGATGGATGTTTGCTACAGACCCACAGACTCCCATAACTACCTGTTTCACCTCCGCCCACCCAGTACGCTACAAGAAGTCCATGCCATTCTCCCAATTCCTCTGCCTCCACCACATCTGCTCAGATGAGGAGACATTCCACTCACAAGCATCCCAGATGTCTACCTATTTTAAACAACGTGCTTTTCCCCTCTCTGTCATCCAGACAGCCTCTGCTGCAACAGCTCCATTCCCTGTTCCCCTGCTCTAAACCCCCCTCCACTCCCAATGCAATAAAGACAGAGTCCCCCTTGTCCTCACTTACCACGCCACCAGTCTCCGCATCCAACACATCTTCCTCAAACACTTTCGTCAACTCCAAGTAGACCTCACCATCAAGAACATTTTGCTCTCGCCACCCCTCTCTGCCTTCTGCGAGGACCGTTTCCTTCAGCAGTCCTTGGTTTGCGCCAATCTACCCACCAAGCCCTCCAAAACCCCAGATACCTTCCCCTGGAACTGGAAAACATGCAAAAACTGCTTGTACACACTCCTCTCCTCACCTCCATCCTGGCCCCAAACATTTCTTCCAGGTGAGATAGAGGTTCACCTGCATCTCCTCCAACCTAGTTTACTGCATCACGTGCTCCCGATGTGGTTCTCTCTACATTAGGGAGACTGAACATAAACTTAGGGAACAGTTTGCCGAGCATCAGAGCCAGGCCTGCAGGGGCCGACTGAACCTCCCAGTCACCACCCGTTTCAATGTCCCCGACAACTCCCATTCCGACGTAACCATCCTTGGCCTCCTCCATTGCTTCAATGAACCACATTGCAAATTGGAAGAAGAACACCTCATCTTCTGCCTGGGCAGTCTACTGGAGGACTCAACATTGAGTTCTCCTAATTCAAGTAATCACTCTTTCCATCCCCGATTCCCTTCCCAGCCCCTCCTCATCCCTGCCACCAACCAGATTCATTCCTCCCATTGACTAACCATGTCATACCCTCTACCTGTCTACACTTCACCCCACTTCACCAACCTGCCCCATGAACCCCTTTATCTCCAGCTCCCCCTATATCCAAACCCAGTCCAGAACCAGAATGCCACCTACATGGTAAGGAGTCAAGGAATGCTTTAACACCTCCCCCCCCCCCAACACCCAATGCAATAAAGATAGAGTCCCAGTGCTGCAGCTATAATTGTGGAATTGCCCGAATTTGTCAGAGACAACCAAGCAGGCAAAGAGATTTTTTAAAGGAGACGATTCAGAGGGTGAGCGATAAAGTACATCCTGCCAGTCAGGGAGTGGGCAGAGTGTCAGTAAATACAGAATAGAAAAGGAGAAATTTTGGCTTAGTATTGGGGAAAATAACCAGAGGGCTCAGTGTGCAGGTGTACAGATTTAAATATGATTAAATACGTTTCTTTTAATTGAGGGAGCACTGGAACTTTCTGTCTAAATCTTGTCGATGGAGGAAATCTCAAAATGTTTAAGATCTATTTAGATGAATACTAAAACACCACATAGCACATAAGTGCTGGAAAATGGAGTTAGAGCTTGATGACAAGCATAGACAGTGGACAGATCTCTTTCCCAGCTGTAAAAACTCGATGACACACTCTCTAACCTGGGACGAGATCTGCCGGCTCAAGTCCTGCTCAACACTGCGCAGCGATAGGCCCGCCCACTAGACGAAGACCCACCCACCCCCGCAGCCGTGACAACAGACCACGCCCACAAACCCCGCCCACTAGACTCCTTCAGCGACGGATCTCATTGACACAAAACGCCCACCAGGTTCGGCCAATAAAAACACTCTTATTTACATTGACTAACCCACGCGGTAAAATGATATTACATTTCTGTTATAGTTTAATAAATCGTACACGGTAAAAGATGTCTGCTATCGTATTAACTACATCGCACGTTCCATATGATGAGAAAATAACTATACATACAAAAACACCATAACAAAGAAATACTTCAACTTATTAAGATATATAATGCCTTGAGTTCCCCCTTTTAATCGTGCTCGCTTCGGCAGCACATATACTAAAATTGGAACGATACAGAGAAGATTAGCATGGCCCCTGCGCAAGGATGACACGCAAATTCGTGAAGCGTTCCATATTTTATACTTCACTGTAAAGTGTCCATATTGACCTCAGGTTTAAGTACCAGACGTTCAAGCCAGGTTACACATCATTCAGTTTCTAGACTTCATTCACTTCAATCTCGTTTTCATGCCAGAAGCTTTTGGATTTACTCTCCTCATCAAAACATTTAAGTTATATAAAACATTAATTATAAAATAGTTATTGACGGGCAAATAACAAAATACCCGGGAAGCTGCAAATCCTGAATGAGAACTCCAAGATAAGCCAAGGCTTTGGGAACCTGGTAGAAGATAGAAGCTATTGGACACCAAGGCTATGGACCAACTCTCCAGCAATGATTTCTGCTGGAAACAGTGTTTTCAAACATATTTAATCAGGGTCTGACAGGGGGAACTGGACAGTCTAATCAGGATGGAGAAAGTGAGGACTGCAGATGGTAGAGATTAGAGTCCAGAATGTGGTGCTGGAAAAGCACAGCAGGTCAGGCAGCCCCCAAGGAGCAGGAGAATCGGGCAAGAGCCCTTCATCAGGAATGAGACTGTGAGCTGAGCAAGTGGAGAGATAAATGGGAGGGGGGGGTGGGGCTGGGGGTAAGGTAGCTGCCAGTGTGATAGGTAGATACAGGTGGCAGTAATGGCCATAGGTTGGAGAGGAGGGTAGAGCGAAGAGACGGGAAGGAAAATGGACAAGTAGGACAGGTCATAAGAGTGGTGCCGAGTTGGAAGGTTGCAACTGGGATAAGGTGGGGGGAGGGGAAATGAGGAAACTGGTGAAGTTCACAGTGATGCCATGTGGTGGAGGGTCCCGAGGTGGAAGATGAGGCATTCTTCCCTCCCCACCACTACCCGCTTTCTGTAAAGACTATTCCCTCCGCAACTCACTTGTCAGATTGATGGTCCCCTCCCAACACCTTCCCCTGCCACTGCAGGAATTCTTAAACCTGCGCCCATACCTCCCCCCTCACCTCCATCCAAGGCCCCAAAGGAGCCTTCCACATCAGAGTTTTACCTGCACTTCCACACGTCATTTACTGGATTCACTGCACCCAATTTGGTCTCCTCTACATTGGGGAGACAGGACTATTGCAGAGTATTCAGAAGACACCTCTGGGACACTCACACCAATCAACCTCCAATGCTCCGTGGCCAAACACTTCAACTCCGCCAAGGACATGCAGATTCTAGGCCTCCCCCAACTACCCGACGCCTGGAGTAAGAATGCCTCATTTTCCTCCAACCACACAGCATCTGTGGATTTCACCAGTTTCCTCATTTCCCCTCCCCCCAACTTATTCCATGTCCAACCTTCCAACTCAGTCTCCACCCTCATAACCTGTCCTACCTGTCCATCTTTCTTCACACCTCCACCCTCCTCTCCGACCTATCACCATTACTGCCACCTCCATCTACCTATCGCACTCTCAGCTACTTTACCCCCAGCTCCACCCCCCTCCCATTTATCTTTCCACCCGCTTGGCTCACAACCTCATTCCTGATGAAAGACGTTTGCATGAAATGTCAATTCTCCTGCTCCTCAGATGCTGCCTGGTTTGCTGTGTTTTTCCAGCACCACATTTTTCAACTCTGCTCCTCGGATTCGGCCTGACCTGCTGTGCTTTTCCTGCACCACACTCTCGAGTCTAATCAGGATGTTGTGAACAAAGGATTAGAGATAGAAGTGGAATTTTGGGAGAGGCATTTCATGGAAAGTGCATGATAAGAGAGTAGGAGCTTATCTTTTGAGGAGAGATTAGAGTCTCTCTGTTACAAGTCGAGAGTGCTGTGTCTCTGTGAACTCAGACAAATGTTGGAGGCTGACTTTGTGAAAATGAGCTGTGGGGCCTGAGATATGGTTGTATTACTGGAGAAAGGACATTGAGGTAAGTGATGGTCTGTTGTTATATCTGAAATGAGACCTTTGTTAAAATCCATTAGGTTATAGCTTTCTGGCCACAGAGGCCAAAACTAAATATTTACTTGGAGGTATTTGAAGACATTTACACTGAGGACAGCAAAGTGATTAAGATCCTGA
Organism: Chiloscyllium plagiosum; assembly: GCF_037043375.1. NCBI lineage: Eukaryota > Metazoa > Chordata > Chondrichthyes > Orectolobiformes > Hemiscylliidae > Chiloscyllium > Chiloscyllium plagiosum. Next base: position 46,044,431 of record NW_028270162.1, on the reverse strand, counting down.
TCGAATACACAGTCCAAGTATTTATATACATCTTTCTGGTGGAAATGCTGCTCAAATAGATTGCATATGGATTCAAAAAATACTTCACCAACGCGTGATGCTGGTGAGACTTCTTTATTCTTTACAAGGTATTTACCTGCATCTGTTCACCCATAACCTATTGAAAAAGGAACCATGAAAGCACTCTCCAATAACAGTGAATGTTGCTGTACTTTTCTCAAAGTGAAAAGCTCCGTATCAAAAATTGGTTTTCATAAAGGCACAGCTGTTCTTAAGTTGTTTGCGCTCTGAAGTGTTGCAATCACTTTCCTGAAGCTGTTGCTTTATTTTGAAAATTCTTTTACATGGGCAGGTATGAACTGATTTGATTTATTACTATTATTTTCACATATACCAAGACATAGTGAGAGGTATTGTTTTGTATGCTACCCTGACAAATCATACCTTACATCAGGATAAGAGGACAATATGCAGAACATAGTGTTACAGCTACAGAGAAGGCACAGAGAAAGTTCAACTCTAATATATGAGACGTCTATTCATAAGTCTGATAACAAATTATTGTATCTGCAGCTCGATAGGAGGAGGGAGGATGGGAAGAGACTATAGCCTAGTGCAGTTTTTGATTATGTTTGCTGCTTTCCTGAGGCAACGGGAAGAGTAGACAGAATCAATGGAAGGAAGGCTGGTTTTTGTGATGGACTGGATTGTGTTCACAACTCGGTGTATTTTTTTCTGGTTTTGAGCAGAGCAGTTGCCATACCAAGCTGTGATATATCCAGATAGTATGCTTTCTATCGTGCATCTATAAAACTTGATGAGTCATTGTGGACATGCTGAATTTCCTTAGTCTTATGAGGAAGTAGAGGCATTGATGTGTTTTCTTGACTGTAGCATCCATGTGGATCGACCAGGATAGATGATTGGGGATACTTGCTGGTTTTCCCTCCTGTTTGGAGAGTCCCTGAGTTGTAGCTTGTTGAATGCACCTGGAAACTTCACTGTTAGGAAATGACAAAGTGATTGTGGTCCATAGAACCCATGAGCTCCTCTGGAAGCATTTGATGGAAATGTTTGGCAGCCTGTTTTTATTGCATCCTGATACTGAATGTATTGGGAGGAGGGATTTTGAGGCAATCACACTTGTGACCATATTACTCTGCATGGACATCTGCTCATGGTTCAATTTCTCTGTTTGTAAATCCCTGCATCACAAAATCTAAATGTAGCCAAATTGGCTTGTGCTGTAGGCAGCAGAAAATAAAAAATTGAAGAGAAAGAAACAGAATGCAACTAACCATAACCAAAAAGAAAATGGTTCCAATATTGAGCCTTTCTAAGGTACTAATCTTCAGCAGTACATATTCTAAAATTGGAATAATACAGATAAGATTAGCACAGTCCTGTGTGAGGATGACATGTAAATTTGTGAAGTCAGAGTCATAGAGATGTACAGAATAGAAACAGAGCCTTCAGTCCAACTCATCCATGCTGACCGGATATTTTAACTTAATCTCATCCCATTTGCACATATTTTACACTTCACAACATTTCAACTACTGTAAAGTGTCCGCACTGACCCCAGGTTTAAAAACCAGACTTTGAACCCAGGTTACATTTGATTCAGCTCCTTGTCAACTTTAGTCACTTCAAGCTTCTTTTTATTCTACTGGCTCTGGGATTTACTCTCTTCAACAAAATATTTAAATTGTTTAAAACATTTATTATGTCATAGCCCAAAGGTGTTTTTGTCATAGACTATGCTGACGACGACCACGAAATGCTCTTATCATTGAGCCTTAATATGGCAGTGACCTTCAGCTGCATTTTCTGTTTGCTTTGGAAATGCATACATTGAAATTAGAGAAAATTTACATGGCCATTGTGCAAGGATGACACAGAAACTCCTTGAGTTTTCCATTTTTTACCCTTTTATAATTAACCTGTCAATTACGAAGTATGGAAGTGTGGGAAGTTAATTAGAATAGATCATTAATTTTAATGCAAAGGTTTGCTGTTTTCCTGGGTGTATTCTCCTTCAATCCTTTGAAAAACAAACCATGGAATATAATATAATAATGAGTCACCAATAACTGTGGATGACATAGATTCCTCCAGCCAAAGTGAAAAAAATCAATTCAAGGTTTCACCTTCTCCAAACTGTTTGTATTGACTTCAAGGTGAAACAGAGCTGAAAAATGTGTTGCTGGAAAAGCGCAGCAGGTCAGGCAGCATTTAAGGAGCAGAAGAATCGACGTTTCGGGCATAAGCCCTTCTTCAGGAATGAGGAGGGTGTGCCAAGCAGGCTAAGATAAAAGGTAGGGAGGAAGGACTTGGGGGAGGGGCGTTAGGAATGCGATAGGTGGAAGGAGGTTAAGGTGAGGGTGATAGGCCGGAGAGGGGGTGAGGGCGGAGAAGTCGGGAAGAAGATTGCAGGTCAAGAAGACGGTGCTGAGTTCGAGGGTTGGGACGGAGATAAGGTGGGGGGAGGGGAAATGAGGAAACTGGAGAAATCTGCATTCATCCCAGGCGGAAGATGAGGCGCTTTTCCTCCAGGCGTCGTGTTGCCATGGTCTGGCGATGGAGGAGGCCAAGGACCTGCATGTCCTTGGCGGAGTGGGAGGGGGAGTTAAAGTGTTCAGCCACGGGGCAGTTGGGTTGGTTTACCTCCCTCCCCTTCCTAGACCTCTCCATTTCTATCTAGGGCGACCGACTCAACATGGATATTTACTATAAACCGACCGACTCCCACAGCTACCTGGACTACACCTCCTCCCACCCTGCCCCCTGAAAAACCACCATCCCATAATCCCAATTCCTTCGCCTCCGCCGCATCTGCTCCCAGGAGGACCAATTCCAATACCGAACAACCCAGATGGCCTCCTTCTTCAAAGACTGCAATTTCCCGTCAGACGTGGTTGATGATGCTCTCCACCGCATCTCCTCCACTTCCCACTCCTCCACCCTCGGGTCCCGCCCCTCCAATCACCATAGGACAGAACCCCACTGGTCCTCACCTACCACCCCACCAACCTCCAGATACATCTTTTGTCATTTCCGCCACCTCCAAACTGATCCCACCACCAAGGACATATTTCCCTCCCCTCCCCTATCAGCGTTCCGGAAAGACCACTCCCTCTGCGACTCCCTCGTCAGGTCCATACCCCCCGCCAACCCAACCTCCACTCCCGGCACCTTCCCCTGCAACCGCAAGAAATGCAAAACTTGCGCCCACACCTCCCCCCTCCCTTCCCTCGAAGGCCCCAAGGGATCCTTCCATATCCATCACAAATTCACCTGCACCTCCACACACATCATTTACTGCATCCGCTGCACCCGATGTGGCCTCCTCTACATTGGGGAGACAGGCTGCCTACTTGCGGAACGTTTCAGAGAACACTTCTGGGACACCCACACCAACCAACCCAACCGCCAGACCATGGCAACACGACGCCTGGTGGAAGAGCGCCTCATCTTCCACCTAGGAACCCTCCAATCATGAGGGATGAATGCAGATTTCTCCAGCTTCCTCATTTCCCCTCCCCCCACCTTATCTCAGTCCCAATCCTCGGACTCAGCATCACCTTCTTGACCTGCAATCTTCTTCCCGACCTCTCCGCCCACAACCCCTCTCCGGCCTATCACCCTCACCTTAACCTCCTTCCACCTATCACATTCCCAACGCCCCTCCCCCAAGTCCCTCCTCTCTACCTTTTACCTTAGCCTGCTTGGCAAACCCTCCTCATTCCTGAAGAAGGGCTTATGCCCGAAACATCGATTCTCCTGCTCCTTGGATGCTGCCTGACCTGCTGTGCTTTTCCAGCAACACATTTTTCAGCTCTGATCTCCAGCATCTGCAGTCCTCACTTTCTCCTAGTTGATTTTAACCTACTGCGAATCCTCTTGCTAGGATGCCTTCCTTGTAGAAGCTCTCTTCCTCCCTCTACAAGGATTTCAATGAGTCCCTCTCTCATTGCACCCCCCAGGTCATCTCCTCTGCCCTGAAGCTCTTCAGCCCCGTCCTCAAACAGACTCGCTACCACAGCCACATCTCCCTCCTCAGCACCTGTCTACGGAACTGACTGACCCCGCACGGACTCCAGACTATGTTCAGACCAACAAAATTTGGACCCAACCAGGACAACAAATCCGAAGCCTCGAGCAACAGACCTCCCTACGGATCCTCCGCTCCACGCTTGCAGCCATGTGCCGCTACCTACATTCCCTGCAGTCAGCCCTTCCCCAGCTCAGGACAACACTCTCACAGACCTGCAAAGGACCTCTACTGTTCTTCATCCACAGAAGAATCCATACACTAAACAAACAGTTCTTCCTAGCCATATCGGAAATTAAAGACAGTAAGTACTAAAAACTTTCATGTACTTAACCCCATACTCTGGATTCCTCAATCGTTCCAGTATCTTCCATCGGCCTCCGGAACCAGTCGGGCGTCATTAACCATGCGGCCACTGCAGCAACCGCCGCCGCGAACCATGACGTCACTTCCGCCCCCACCAACCATGCAGCCTCCGCGATCGCTGCCCAGACAACCGCCACCGCGATCGCCAGGAAGACCATCGCCAACAGATTAGCGGCCTCCGCGGGGGCCACAATCACCGGGAACAACACCATTTCTGTTGTTCCCGGTGATTGTGGCCCCCGCCACAGCCACTTCTGCCCCCGGAGTTGCCGTCGCCACATCTACTTCCGCCCCCAGTGATGTTACTCACCTGCACAACGACCACGCCGCATGCGTCTCTGCCTCCACGCCGATCTCTGCCCCCGTGCCGATCCCCACCCCCACACCGATCTCCGCCCCCGCGCTGATCTCCGCCCCGCACCAATTTCTGCCCATCATGCCAATATCCGCCCCCACGCCAAACCCCGCCCCCACTCCCAGCTCCAGCCCCACACCAGGTCCTAGCTCCCAGCACTGCCGTATCTTCACCATCCCTCCAGACGTACCCCTCGCTGAGGATGAAAGATCAGTTCTCAGCAGAGGCCTCACCTTTATCCCCCTACGCTCCCGGATTAACGAGTTCAACACGCGGCGAGACATCGAACAATTCTTCTGCTGCTTTCGCCTCTGCGTCGACCTCTTCAACCAGGATTCTCACTCACCCTCTGACGACCCCTTCTCCCGCCTCCAACACACTCCACCCACCTGGACACCCTGTGCTGGCCTCTTACCCGCCCTCGATATCTTCATAGCCAACTGCCGCCGTGACATTGACCGCCAAAACCTGTCCACTCCTCTCACCCACTCCAACCTCTCACCCTCGCAACGTGCAGCTCTCCACTCCATCTGCTCCAACCCCAATCTTACTATCAAACCGGCAGACAAGGGAGGCGTGGTGGTAGTTTGGCACACCGATCTTTACATTGCTGAGGCTAAATGCCAGCTCACGGACACCTCCTCCTACTGCCCCCTTGACCATGACCCCATCTCCCACCACCAAACCATCATCTCCCAGACCATCCATAACCTCATCACCTCAGGGGATCTCCCATCCACTGCCTCCAACCTCATAGTCCCACAACCCCGCACCGCCCATTTCTACCTCCTGCCCAAAATCCACAAACTGCCCCGGTCGACCCATTGTCTCATCCTGCTCCTGCCCCACCGAACTCATCTCTGCATACCTCGACACGGTCCTGTCCCCCTTAGTCCAAGAACTCCCCACCTACGTTCGGGACACCACCCATGCCCTACACCTCCTCTATGATTTTTGCTTCCCCGGCCCCCAATGCCTTATCTTCACCATGGGCATCCAGTCCCTGTACACCTCCATCCCCCATCACGAAGGCCTCAAAGCCCTCTGCTTCTTTCTTTCCCCCGAACCAACCAGTACCCATCCACTGACACCCTCCTTCGACTGACTGAACTGGTCCTCACTCTGAACAACTTCTCTTTCCAATCCTCCCGCTTCCTCCAAACTAAAGGAGTAGCCATGGGCACTCGCATGGGCCACAGCTATGCCTGCCTCTTGGTCAGACATGTGGAACAGTCCATCTTCCGCAGCTACACTGGCACCACCCCCCACCTTTTCCTCCGCTACATCGATGACTGTATCGGCACTAGCTTATGCTCCCACGAGGAGGTTGAACAGTTCATCCACTTTACTAACACCTTCCACCCCGACCTCAAATTTACCTGGACCGTCCCAGACTCCTCCCTCCCCTTCCTAAACCTCTCCATTTCTATCTCGGGTGACCGACTTAACACGGACATTTACTATAAACTGACTCTCACAGCTACCTAGATTACACCTCCTCCCACCCTGCCCCCTGTAAAAACGCCATCCCATATTCCCAATTCCTTCGCCTCCGCCGCATCTGCTCCCAGAAGGACCAGTTCCAATACCGAACAACCCAGATGGCCTCCTCCTTCAAGACCGCAATTTCCCGTCAGACGTGGTTGATGATGCTCTCCACCGCATCTCCTCCACTTCCCGTTCCTCCGCCCTTGAACCCCACCCCTCCAATCGCCACCAGGACAGAACCCCACTGGTCCTCACCTACCACCCCACCAACCTCCAGATACATCGCATCATCTTTCGTCATTTCTGCCACCTCCAAACAGACCCCACCACCAAGGATATATTTCCCTCCCCTCCCCTATCCGGAAAGACCACTTCCTCCGCGACTCCCTTGTCAGTCCACACCCCCCACCAACCCAACCTCCACTCCCAGCACCTTCCCCTGCAACCGCAAGAAATGCAAAACTTGCACCCACACCTCCCCCTTCACTTCCCTCCAAGGCCCCAAGGGATCCTTCCATATCCGTCACAAATTCACCTGCACCTCCACACACATCATTTACTGCATCCGCTGCACCCGATGTGGCCTCTTCTACATTGGGGAGACAGGCTGCCTACTTGCGGAACGTTTCAGAAAACACCTCTGGGACACCCACACCAACCAACGTAACTGTCTGTGGCTGAACAATTTAACTCCCCCTCCCACTTCGCCAAGGACATGCAGTTCCTTGGCCTCCTCCATCGCCAGACCATGGCAATACGATGCCTGGAGGAAGAGCGCCTCATCTTCCGCCTAGAAACCCTTCAACCACAAGGGATGAATGCAGATATCTCCAGATTTCTCATTTCCCCTCCCCCACCTTATCTCAGTCCCAACCCTCAGACTCAGCACCACCTTCTTGACCTGCAATCTTCTTCCCGATCTCACCGCCCCCACCCCCTCTCCAGCCTGTCACCCTCACCTTAACCTCCTTCCACCTATCGCATTCCCAACGCCCCTCCCCCAAGTCCCTCCTCCCTACCTTTTATCTTAGCCTGCTTGGCACTCCCTCCTCATTCCTGAAGAAGGGCTTATGCCCGAAACGTCGATTCTTCTGCTCCTGGGATGCTGCCTGACCTGCTGCGCTTTTCCAGCAACATATTTTTCAGCTCTGGTCTCCAGCATCTGCAGTCCTCACTTTCTCCTTCAAGGTTAAACACCAAACATCAAGCACGGGCCACATTATTATTTAGTGCCTCCTCCACTGGATTCATTCATCCCTCCACAGAGCCATCACACATCAGGATCTACTCTTTTACATTTCAGATGAAAACTTATTTTAATAGTTACTATTTCACATAGGCTGAAATCATGGAACAAGGCCACATTCCCAGATTTTCTATCCCCATTCATCCGAACAAGACTATTAAGCTGAATCAAGAAAGTGAGAGGTGTATCAACACTTGATATCACAGAAGCATTTCACTTACGGCAAGATCAAGGCACTGTCATAAATCTGAAGTCAATGTGTACTGGTGAAACTACCCATTGGTGCTCCACAGACTGTGGTTGTGATTTAGTTGTGATTGATGGAGACCACCCATCTCATTCCCAGAATTTTGCATCAAGGTGTTCCTTAGTGTAATGCCTTAGGCCCAACTATCTTCTGCTGCTTCAATAATGACCTTCCATCCATTACAACATCAAAAGTGGGGATGTTGCTGACAATTGCAGTTTTCAGCTCCAGTTACTTCTCCTCAGGTAAAGATGCAGTCCTTGCCAACATACAGCAAGACTTAAACAACATTCAGCCTTGTGTTTATAACTGAATACTGCCATTCTGCACGCAATCGCTGTTTCTTAAAAAGGCTGTTACCTCCCCCAACACAACATCCCAAACCAACACTTCACACATATTGGCATGGTCACTGTTGAATTCTCCCACCAGCAATTTCTTGGGAAGAGCTTGAAATGAGCAGAATCACTATTAATCAGAAAATTTAACTGTATCTGTCACAGAAATATAGCATCTACAAGGGCTAGTCAGATGTTTGATATTTTTGACAGCTAACTCATCTTCTGCTTCCCAACCCTTTCCACTATCATCAGTGCATCAATCAGAAATGTGATGATATACTGCTCACTTGCCTGGCTGAGTCCAGCTCGATGAAACTCAATAAGCTCAAAATCTTCAAGGAAAAAGCAGCCAGTTTGAATGGCACCCATCTACTGGTTTAAACATTTAGTTCCACTATGATCAGCACACATGGCCACAACGTGCAATGTCTACAAGTTGAACTTATTAAGTTGTCATTAACAGCATCTACTGAAACCATGATATCCATAACCCACACATGTGGCAGTTCATGGGAATACCATCATTTTCAAGTCATACACCATCCTGAACTAGATCGCTGTTCTTTGTAATTGATAATGCAGATTCCTTGGGTTCTCTTTTTAACAGTCCTTTGATACTACTTTCACTGTCTAACTAAAATTATACAGTACAGAAGAGGCCCTACAGCACATTCACATGCACCAACAAAATAAAATTCTAAAGCTAAAGTAGCCTTACTTTCCAGCAGTGGTCCATGACATTTCAAGTGCTCATCGAAGTAATTTTTAAAGGTTGGGAGATTTCCTGCTCCAACTACCCTGTAGGTAGTGCATTTCTGGATCTCTGTCACACTCTGGGTGAAAAAAAACTTTCCTCAAATTCTCTCTAAACCTCTTGCCTTTCACCTTAAAATGAAGCCCCCTTGTTATTCAAATAAGGGGAACAGCTGTTTTCGATTCATCCTGAGCATGCACCTCATAATCTTATACATGTTAATCAACCAAAGCCTTCTCTGAGCAATCTAAGTTTTTATCCAGCCTCTCTCGATAGCTAACGTGCTGCAGCCTAGACTATATCAGCTGCACTGCCCTTGACACAACTGGTCACCTCCTTGAAATGTTCAATCAAATTTTGTTAGGCATGAACAACTTCTGACAAAGCCACGCTGACTGACCCTGATCAAACTTTACCTCTCCAAGTGAAGATTAATTCTTTCCTTCAGAATTTTGTCCAACAGTTTCCCTACTACTGATGTGAGACTCACTGGTCTTTAATTCCCTGATTCATCGTAACCATCCTTCTTGAAAGGTGGAATCACATTACATGTTGAGAGTGTGGTGCTGGAAATCTCCTGCTCCTCGGATGCTGCCTGACCTGCAGTACTTTTCCAGCACCAAACTCTCAACTCTAATCTCCACCATCTGCAGTCCTCACTGTCACATTAAATGTTCACCAATCCTCTGGCACCTCCACTGTGACCAGAGAGAATTTTTAAAATTGGGTAAGCGCACTTGAAATTTCAACCCCCGTTTCCCACAGCAGCCTGGGAAGCCAATCATTTGTATTTGTTCATTTTTGTTCATTTTTAGGTCTGCCGAAACCTCCACACACCCTATGTTAAACTGCTCAAGAACCTCACAGTCCCTCCTGCAGAATTCCATACCTAAATCCTCCTCCTCCAAGATGATGTGAAATACTCATTTTATGCACAAAACATAGAAAGCTAGCACATAGGTGCAGCCAGTAATCAGGAAGTCTAATGGAATGTTGGCCCTATTTCAAGGGGTTTTGAATATGATTAGGGAAGTCTTACAACAAATGTACGCGGTGTTGGTAAGACATCTGGAGTATTGTGAGCAATTTGGATCCCCTTATTTGCAAAATGATATTATTTTATTGGAGAAAGTTCTGAGAAGGCTCACTAGGATGATCCCCATTATGAAGGAATTGTATTATGAGCAAAGATTAAACAGGTTGGGAATCTATCTATTGGAGATTAGAATGAACTCGCATGGAAACATTTAGGATTCTTAAGGGGCTCGACAGGATAAATGTTGAGACGTTTCCCCTCATTGGAATTACAATTAGAGGGCATAATTTCAGTGTTGAAGGGTAGCAATTTAAGGCAGGGATGAGGAGTAATTTTTTCTCCCAGAGGGTCGTGACTCTTTGGAACCCTTTGCCAAGAGAGCTATGGGGGCAGGGTCATTCTGTATATTTAAGGCTGAGATAGATTCTTGATCAGTTGGGAATCAAGGGTTATGTGGAAAGGACAGGAAAGTGGACATGTGGAATATTGGTTAACCAATTATCCCACTGAATGGCAGGGCAGGCTAAAATGCCTTACTTATGTTCCTATTTCATATGGTCTTAACACCATACAAACGTCCTCCAGCTCCATGTACTGATTGCCCCTTTGGTTCCTAATCTTTGCCTGGCTTTCCTCTTCCCCTTGATATATTATTGAATATCTTGGTATTCTCCCTCATGTTACCTATCAGGGTTCTCCCATTCTCCCTCTTTGCTCACTCGATTCTTTCTTAAGTTCACCTTTGCATTTTTCAGACTCCATGAAGGCCACTTTTGATTTGCTATGTGACAATGCTGCTCCTTTAACAAGGTTATTCTGCCCTCGGTTTTTGTTTTGAGGGATCGTAATTGCAGAGGTTCCGATATGTCTGGAAATATTTACTTGAGAATGATTTTAAGTCTTTCTTTTAAAACACTTGGACAATGAAAGGGGAGTGGCCAGTTCTCCCAGTTCAGGGTTTGGTTTGGTTTGGTTTGAGCAAGCAGTCAAGGAAACAACTCCATGTTCATCCCCTCCCTCTCTGATATCGCTACTGTAAGAACCTGTATTTGATTTTACCTTTTTTTTTGCCAAGGGAGTGTTTATGGGAATGTTGCAACTACTTGGAACAGCATTATTAAGTTGCGGTAGATAGATTGGGTTTTCGAATAGTTGTGTTATTCTAAATTCAGTTCCTTTTGTTCATGTATAAACAAATTCTGCTTTGTTTACAACTGAGTGGTTGGACCAGCTGCATCACTCCTGGAATATCCACTTTACATCTGCTTAAATCAACATGAAAAGTTGGTCTGAGCTACCTTCTTGAAATGTTTTGAGTGGGTCTGGCCTGGTCCATTACAGCTTACCTTTGTTCCTGCTAAAAGGCTCTCTTTTCCTTGTCTCATCCTGAATATTCCTAGACATCCAGGATCATCTTTGCTCCAACATTTCACCCTTAGGCAAATATGTTGGGTCTGTACTCTTGCCAGTTCTATGTTATACAGCCACCCACCCCATCACTGTTTTGCTGTAGATTTACCTAAAATAGCTGTACCCAGTTTACCTTGGACAGATCCTGCCTTATTTTAATAAAAACTGCCTTGCCCCAATCCAAACCCCTTTTCGCAGACCATTGTTTTCCTTTTGCAAATCAAACTTAAAATGTACAGTTTCTTTCGTTGCTACCACTGTTGTAGTTTAAAAAAACAGCTCATGACAATCTTCCTCAAGACAATTCAGGATGGGTTATAAATTCTGGCCTTACCTGTGATGTCCACATCCTATAAATAAAACATTAAGATCATAGCTTTTCTCATCTTCAAAACCCAAAAGTGCTTTTTAGATACAAAGAGTTGTACAGTCCAGTTTTTCCTGTTTGTTCTGACAAAAATAATCTTACTTTGATTTTATTATTTCATTGCAGGTTATTACTCTATCACCAAAATTTACAGTTACTAACTACAGTACAAAAAAGGGTAGCAACATCTTAAATGTTATATTTGTACTGCTTATAAACAGTTCTAATTTCATCACTTTGGTTAAGTATAATGCTAAGCTCTGTTGCAAGTTATTAAGGCTAGCCATGTAAAATTACTACTTCTTTAGAATTGAATGCAATGTTGAAACAACCAATTAGTTGCTCCAATATATACTCTCATGAATGTCTACAATTTTATTTCATAGTTAGAACACAAGTGATGTTCAAGAAAGTTCATCTTACACACGGATTCCATTCTCTCAAAATAACAAACTCTTCAAAATCAGTGTGTGCAACCAAAGCACAAATACATTATGATGGCTGCTTTTCTTCACGGACCTTAGGGTTGTTACAAAGTCTTACTGTAGAATTTGAATAACTGACCAGGAGCAAAGCTAGAGGAAAATAATAGCAGCCTAGGACTGACTGCAGACAGAAGACTATCGACATCAATATCATGGCAAGAACAAAAATATACGAGAATATGAAGACTGAAATGAGGTTTTTTTTTTCTGAAGTTGACCGTGATCTTGTGAGGGCCACATTCCTGATGAAGGGCTTATGTCCAAAGCATCAATTCTCCTGTTCCTCGGATGCTACCTGACCTGCTGTGCTTTATCAACACCATACATTGTGATTGTTATCTTGTGAGGGCCATGGAATGCGTGAGATGATGTTTGTGAGGTATTAATTGTTAGCCATGGATGTCTTTAAAAGCAAATGTATACAATAGCAACTCATAGCACAAACATATCACCATTCAATAGACTTTATGCACTTGATATACAGTATCAAAAAGGAATTATTCCTCTTGTTTCTTTTTCATATATATCTGGTATGATTCCTAGTGGCGACATCACCATTTTGATGCTAGTTTTTCCAAAGAGTTTGTCTTCATACTCTATCAGCTGCTTCCAGAATCCACTATTTGGCCTAATTATAGGCCTGCATGCTTTCAACCAGGTATGAGCATCGAGCAGAGATATGTGATGGTATTTCATGAGATAAGCAAGGCACAAAGTGGCGGATCTACTGATTCCTGCAACACAATGCAGCAATGTTCGTCCATGTGATTTTTCAACAAGCTGGATTTTGTCTGCCACCATGTCAAAATACACACTTAGCTGTGAACATGGAGAATCTGCAACTGGAATGTTAATATACTCAGTACCTGGAAACTTAGAACCAATCACCTCTGAGGTCACACTAATTATACACGTCACTCCATTTGACTGCAAGAGGCTTTGATTGTTTGAAGCAACTGCATTGCTTAAATATAAACTGTGTGTTATCTGAGCCAAACCAGAGAGACTTGGTCTGGGTCGTCTGGAGTGAAGTGATGAAATGCTTTTTGCTGTCAACTGAAGATTCAAATCCATTATAAATATAACGTCGGATTTTCTTCAATGTTCAAGTTTCCTAAAAAGAAACAACAGTTAAAAGTACCAGTTGGAGAGAAAATATCAAGTTTCTGACCAGTGAGTATCATTAATCTAATTGTCCTGACAGGGTAGATAACAACCACTTGCATTGATCTAGTACCTTTAACACAGCAAGCAGCCCAAGATGCCCACAGGAATGTTATCAGACAACTTTTGACCTAAGAGATAATAATTGGGATATCAAAAACTTGGCAAGATATATGTCTTAAGGAGCATCTTAAGCAGTAGAGATGTTACAGCAATATACAACACTATCCAGATCACAGCTTGAGTACAGTGACCCGTTTTCCACATGATAGGAAAGATGTGATTGTTCAGAAGAGGATGCAGAGGTGATTAATGGGAATGTTGCCATGTCTGGAAAACTTTAGTTAAGACTGGCTAGGCTAAGGTTGTTTTACTTGGAATAGAGGCCAAGAAATGACTTAATTGAGGTACATAAAATGATGAGGGTCAAGATGAAGTGCATAGGGATGACACATATACCTTAGTGGAGGTTAGAAAAAAATGAGAAGCATAGATTTAAAGTAATTGCGGGAGGTGTGGAAATATTCTTTTTTAACTAGGTAGTGGTAGGGACCGAGAAGTCAATGCCTGAAAGGGTGGTAAAAGTAGAAATTCTCATCAGTAAATGTATTTGGATACCCACTTGGTATCCAAGGGGGCTCAGGCCTAGCACAGGAATGTTGAATTAGGCTGGTTTGCTTATTATTAGAGCTTAGAACATTATAGCGCAGAACAGGCCCTTTGGCCCTCGATGTTGCGCTGACCTGTGAACCAATCTGAAGCCCATCTAACCTATACTATTCCATTATCATCCATGTGTTGATCTGATGAATATTTAAAGGCTCTTAAAGTTTAGCAAGTCTTCTACTGTTGCAGGCAGGGCATGCCTGCCCTTACTACAGAGTAAAGAACCTACCTCTGACATCTGTCCTATGTCTATCACCCCTCAATTTAAAGCTACATTCCCTCATGCTAGCCATCACCATCTGAGGAAAAAAAGCTCACTCTGTCCACCCTATCTAATCCACTGATCATCTTGTATGTCTCTATGAAGTCACCTCTTAACCCTCTTATTTCTAACAAAAACAGCCTCGAGTCCCTCAGCCTTTCCTCATAAGACCTTCCCTCCATACCAGGCAACATCCCGGTAAATCTCCTCTGCACCCCTTCCAATGCTTCCATATCCTTCCTACAATGCGGCGACCAGGACTGTATGCAGTATTCCAAGTGCGGCCGCACCAGAGTTTTGTACAGCTGCAACATGACCTCATGGCTCTGAAACTCAATCTCTCTACCAATAAAAGCTAACACATTGTATGCCTTCTTAGCAACCCTATCGACCTGGGTGGCAGCTTTCAGGAATCTATGCACATGGACACAGAGATCTCTCTGCTCATCCACACTATCAAGAATCTTACCATTAACCCAGTACTTTGTATTCCTGTTACTCCTTCCAAAGTGAATCACTTCAGACTTTTCCGCATTAAACTCCATTTGCCATCTCTTAGCCCAGCTCTGCAGCTTAAATCTACTAATCCAACCCTCTACATCCTCATTGAGGTAATTTATAAAAATGACAAACAACAGTGGCCCAAAACAGATCCTTGCCGTACCCCACTAGTAACTGAACATCAGAATGAATATTTCCCATCAACCACCACCTTCTATCTTCTCTCAGCTAGCCAATATCTGATCCAAACCACTAAATCACCCTCAATCTCATGCCTCTGTATTTTCTGCAATAGCCTACTGTGGGGAATCTTGTGAAATGCTTTACTGAAATCCATATTCACCACATCAACCGCTTACCCTCATTTACCTGTTGGTCACTGTCTCAAAGAACTCAATAAGGTTGTGAGGCTTGATCTACCCGTCACAAAACTGTGTTGACTATCCCTAGTCAAATTATTCCTTTCTAGATAATTATAAATCCTAACTCTTATAATACTTTACCCCCAACTGAAATAAGGCTCACTGGTCTTTAATTACCAGGGTTGTGTCTACTCCCCTTCTTAAACAAGGGGACAATATTTGCTCTCCTCCAGTCTGCTGGCACTATTCCTGTAGACAATGACGACATAAAGATCAAAGATAAAGGCTCTGCAATCTCTTCCCTAGTTTCCCAAAGAATCCTAGGATAAATCCCATCCGGCCCAGGGGACATATTTATTTTCACACTTTCCAGAATTGCTAACATGTCCTCCTTATGAACCTCAATCCCGTCTAATGTAATATTCTGTATCTCAGTATTCTCCTTGACAACATTGCCTTTTTCCTGTGTCTATACTGTCGAAAAATATTCATTTAGCGCCTCTTCTATCTCTTCGGACTCCACGCTCAACTTCCTACGACTGTCCTTGTCTGGCTCTAATCTTACTTGAGTCATTATTTTATTCCTGACATACCTATAAAAAGATTTAGGGTTTTCCTTGATCCGACCTGCCAAAAACTTCTCATGTCCCCTCCTGACTCTTCTTAGCTCTTTCTTTAGGTCCCTCCTGGCTAAGGACACACAGTAGCTGTTCCCTGAACAAGCTTCACATTTCAGTTGTGCCCATCCCCTGCAGTTTCCTTCTCCATCCTATGCATCCTAAATCTTGCTTAATTGCCATTTGGATACAGAACTGGCTCAAAGGTAGAAGACAGAGGGTGATGGTGGAGGGTTGTTTCTCAGACTGGAGGCCTGTGACCAGTGGAGTGCCACAAGGATCGGTGCTGAACCCTCTGCTTTTTGTCATTTACATAAATGATTTGGATGCGAGCATAAGAGGTACAGTTAGTAAGTTTGCAGATGACACCAAAATTGGAGGTGTAGTGGGCAGCGAAGAGGGTTATCTCAGATTACAACAGGATCTTGACCAGATGGGTCAATGGGCTGAGGAATGGCAGATGGAGTTTAATTCAGATAAATGCCGAGGTGCTGCATTTTGGGAAAGCAAATCTTAGCAGGATTTATACACTTAATGGTAAGGTCCTAGGGAGTGTGGCTGAACAAAGAGACCTTGGAGTGCAGGTTCATAGCTCCTTGAAAGTGGAGTCACAGATAGATAGGATAGTGAAGAAGGCATTTGGTATGCTTTCCTTTATTGGTCAGAGTATTGAGTACAGGAGTTGGGAGGTCATGTTGCGGCTGTACAGGACATTGGTTAGGCCACTGTTGGAATATTGCATGCAATCCTGGTCTCCTTCCTATCATAAAGATGTTGTGAAACTTGAAAGGGTTCAGAAAAGATTTAAAAGAATGTTGCCAGGGTTGGAGGATCTGAGCTCCAGGGAGAGGCTGAACAGGCTGGGGCTGTTTACCCTGGAGCATTGGAGGCTGAGGGGTGACCTTATAGAGGTTTACAAAATTATGAGGGGCATGGATAGGATAAATAGACAAAGTCTTTTCCCTGGGGTCGGGAGTTCAGAACTAGAGGGCATAGATTTAGGGTGAGAGGGGAAACAGAAAAAAGAGACCTAAGGGGCAACGTTTTCACACAGAGGGTGGTATGTGTATGGAATGAGCTGCCAGAGGAAGTGGTGGAGGCTGGTACAATTGCAACATTTAAGAGGCATTTGGATGGGTATATGAATAGGAAGGGTTTGGAGGGGTATGGGCCGAGCGCTGGCAGGTGGGACTAGATTGGGTTGGGATATCTGGTCTGCATGGATGGGTTGGACCGAAGGGTCTATTTCCATGCTGTACACGTCTATGACTCTATAACTGCCTTTCCCCCAGCTATAACTCTTACCCTGTGGTATATACCTATCCTTTTCAATCACTAAAGTAAACATAACCGAATTGTGGTCACTATCACCAAAGTGCTCACTTACCTCTAAATCTAACACCTGGCCCGGTTCATTAGCCAATACCAAATCCAATGCGGCTTCGCCTCTTGTTGGCCTATCTACATACTGTGTACGGAAACCCTTCTGCACATATTGGACAAAAACTGACCCATCTAAAGTCCTCGAACTATAGTGTTTCCAGTCAATATTCGGAAAGTTGAAGTCCCTCATAACAACTACCATGTTTCTTTCACTCCTATCCAGAATCATCTTTGCAATCCTTTCCTCTACATATGTAGAACTTTTCGGAGGCTGACAAAAACTCCCAACAGGGTGACCACTCCTTTCCTGTTTCTAACCCCAACCCATACTACCTCAGTAAATGAGTCCTCATCAAACGTCCTTTCTGCAACCGTAATACTGTCCTTGACTAACAACGTCACACCTCCCCATCTTTTACCACCTTCCCTGATCTTACTGAAACATCTAAACTCCACAAATAGCCACAACATCGACAGCACCAACCCATGCCACAAGTTCACCTACCTTATTCTGGATGATCCTGGTGTTGAAATAGACTCACTTCAAACCACCTTCCTGTCTGCCAGTGCTAACATGGACAACTACAACATTGGCATCGACCCAGGTATATGGAAATTTGCCCATGTCTGTCCTGTTCACAAAACGAAAGACCAATCCACTCTCGCTAATTACTGATCCATCATCTTGGTGCTAAGTGAATGATGGAAGGTGTCATCAATAAGTGCTATGAAGCAGCACTGGCTTGGAAATAACCTCATTGATGCTGTGTTTGGTTCTGCCAGAGTCACTTAGTTGCTAACCTCATCGTAGCCTTTGTTGAAATATGAACAAAGGGCTGAACTCCATAAGTTAGGTGACAGATAATGACCCTTACATCAAGGCCATATTTGGCCAAATGTGACATCTAGATAAACTACGGTCAATAGGAATTGGGGAGAAACTGTTCACTGGTTAGAGTTATACTTCATATAAAAAAAGATGGTTGTAGTTGTTGGACATCAGTGATCTCAGCTCTAGGATATCACTGCAATAATCCCCCAGGATAGTGTTTTTGGCCGAATCAACTTCAGCTGCTTCATCAATTACCTTCCTCCACTTAAAGTTAGAAGTGGGGATGTTTGCTAATAATTGCACACCTTCAGTCCTGGATATCTGCTCAAGAAATGAAGTGGATTCAGAAAAGATTTACAAGAATGTTGCCAGGGTTGGTGGATTTGAGCTATTGGCAGAGGCTGAATAGGCTGGAGGCTGAGGGGTGACCTTATCGAGGTTTATAAAATCATGAGGTGTATGGACAGGGTAAAAAGACAAGGTCTTTTCCCTGGGGTGAGGCAGTCCATAAGTAGAGGGCATAGGTTTAGAGTGAGAGGGGTAAAATTTAAAAGGGACCTAACAGGCAACATTTTCACGCAGCAGGTGGAATGTGTTTGGAATGAGCTGCCAGAGGAAGCTGGTATAATTACAACATTTAAAAGGCATTTGGATAGGTATATGAATAGGAAGGGCTTGGGATTTGGTGAAAATGAAACCAGATTAGGTTAGGATACCAGGTCGGACTGGATGGGTTGGACCGAAGAGTCTGATTCTGTGCTGTACATCTCTATGACTATGACTCTATGGTCAAAAGTCCAAACGCAGCAAGTTGTATGTCCAACGTGACATGTGGCAAGTAATTTTTGCACCATTCAGGCCAATGACCATCTCCAAAAATGAGAATCAAACTATTATCTCTTGATATTCATAGCCTTTTTGAACTCTAGTCCCTCTACTATCAGTATCCTCCAAGTGACCAGTGATTATAAATTGAACTGAACGAGCCAGATAAATTTTGTTGCGACAAGAGTATGACAGGGGCTAAGATTCCTGCAGCGAGAAATTCACTCCCTGACTGTTGAAAATGTGTCCACCATCTACAAGGCACAAATGAGGAGTGTGATGGGATATTCCTCACTTGCCTGGATGAATTCAGTTCCATCAACACTGAAGTAGCTTGAACCTATCCAGCCCACTTAACTGCACCTCATAAACATACATCAATTTCCTCCACCATTAATGGTCAGAGGCAGCAGTGTTAGACTCCAAAAACTTCACCAAGGATTTTTGCAGTGCAACATCTAAACACACAATCATTACAATATAGGAGGACAAGGGCAGCAATTATATGGGAACATCACCAGCTGTAAGTTCCCCTCTAAGCTACATTGCTGTTCCTTTGGTGTTGCTGTGTCCAAAACTTAATATTCATTCTCTTAACAGTGTGTACATCTACACCAAATGGACTGCAGCGAATCCAGGAGGTTCACCACAGTCTTCTCAAGGCAGATTAAGCATTGCTTATAAGTAAGGACCTGCTGAGCTTTTCCAGCAATTTCTGTTTTTGTTTATAAATACTGGCCTGTAATGTCTAAATGAACAAAAGGCAAAATCATCTCCCAAAAAGTTGTAAATTTCTGAGTGTACATCCCATACTAAGTAATGCACTTGATGTATTAACTACAATATAAATGGCCCCGACCAAGATAAAATATTACATCTAATAAATTATACCTGACAACTTCATCGAGACTTTCAAAGATGACCATTTCCAGGGAAGGAGCAATTTGCATTTATGTGATGGTCAAAATTTGAAATAAACATCCAAAGGTGTTTTACTGATTAAAAACAAAATCAGGTTAAAAAACAACATAAAGAGTTTTGTTGACGGTAAATGGGAAGGAGTGAAGTACAAATAGAGATGGCTGTTTGGGCCTGACACTGAGCTTGTCAACAGGAACTGGCCTGGGTCTGCTCCTTCCACAGCCCGAGCCAGAGGCCCACCCGAGCAACAGGCCTCGCCCACCCTAGCGACAGGCCCCGCCCACTGCGCCGCCCCAATCAAAAGAGTGCTTCATTTACATCCAAGCGCAACATTCTATTTCTATGTTCCTGTTTAATTGAAGAAACTCTGAAAAATAAAAGTGGAGGTTCATAATACCCAATTGACATGGAGTATGTGAAATGTATTGCATGACTAATCCTATTTAAAACCAACTATCACCTATACATAAAGATGGTTGGAATTCAAAGCTTTATAAAGCACTGAATACCACGTTTAGGTTGTGCTCGCTTCGGCAGCACATATACTAAAATTGGAACGATACAGAGAAGATTAGCATGGCCCCTGCGCAAGGATGACACGCAAATTCGTGAAGCGTTCCATATTTTGCACAATAGGTGCAGGAGTAGGCCATTCTGCCCTTCGAGCCTGCACCACCATTCAATATAATCATGGCTGATCATCCTTAAATTGTATCCTGTTCCTGCCTTATCTCCATAACCCTTGATTCCACTATCTTTGAGAGCTCTGTCCAACTCTTTCTTAAATGAATCCAGAGACTGGGCCTCCACTGCCCTCTGGGGCAGAGCATTCCACATAGCCACCACTCTCTGGGTGAAGAAGTTTCTCCTCATCTCTGTCCTAAATGGTCTACCGCGTATTTTTAAGTTGTGTCCTCTGGTTCGGCACTCATCCATCAGCGGAAACATGTTTCCTGCCTCCAGAGTGTCCAATCCTTTCATAATCTTATATGTCTCAATCAGATCCCCTCTCAGTCTTCTAAACTCAAGGGTATACAAGCCCAGTCGCTCCAGTCTTTCAGTGTAAGGTAATCCCGCCATTCCAGGAATTGACCTCGTGAACCTACGCTGCACTCCCTCAATAGCCAGAATGTCTTTCCTCAAATTTGGAGCCAGAACTGCACACAGTACTCAGGTGTAGTCTCACCAGGGCCCTGTACAGCTGCAGAAGAACCTCTTTGCTTCTGTACTCAATCCCTTTTGTTATGAAGGCCAGCATGCTATTAGCCTTCTTCACTACCTGCTGTACCTTCATTGACTGGTGTACAAGAACACCCAGATATCTTTGTACTGCCCCTTTACCTAAATTGATTCCATTTAGGTAGTAATCTGCCTTCCTGTTCTTGCCACCAAAGTGGATAACATCTGCCATGCATCTGACCACTCATCTAACCTGTCCAGGTCACCCTGTAATCTCCTAACATCCTCCTCACATTTCACCCTGCCACCCAGCTTAGTATCATCAGCAAATTTGCTAATGTTATTACTAATACCATCTTCTTTATCATTAATATATATATTATAAAAAGCTGTGGACCCAGCACTGATCCCTGCGGTACCCCACTGATCACTGCCTGCAATTCCGAAATGGAGCCGTTTATCACTACTCTTTGTTTCCTGTCAGCCAACCAACTTTCAATCCAAGTTAGTACTTTGCCCCCAATACCATGCGCCCTAATTTTGCTCACTAACCTCCTATGTGGGACTTTATCAAAAGCTTTCTGAAAGTCCAGGTACACTACATCTACTGGATCTCCCTCGTCCATCTTCAGAGTTACATCCTCAAGAAATTCCAGAAGATTAATCAAGCATGATTTCCCCTTCATAAATTCATGCTGACTCTGACCTATCCTGTTACTACTATCCAGATGTGTCGTAATTTCATCCTTTATAATAGACTCCAGCATCTTTCCCACCACTGAGGTCAGACTAACTGGTCTATAATTTCCTGCTTTCTCTCTCCCACCTTTCTTAAAAAGTGGTACAACATTAGTCACCCTCCAATCCACAGGAACTGATCCCGAATCTATCGAACTCTGGATAATAATCACCAACGCATCCATGATTTCTCGAGCCACCTCCTTCAGTACCCTGGGATGTAGACCATCGGGCCCCGGGGACTTATCAACCTTCAGGCCTAACAGTCTCTCCAACACCAATTCCTGGCAAATATAAATTCCCTTAAGTTCAGGCCTTTCACATACCTAAAAAAGCTTTTACTATCCTCCTTTATATTTTTGCCAGTTTACCTTAGTACCTCATTTTTTCTCTGTGTATTTCCTTCTTAGTAATCCTCTATTGTTCTTTAAAAGCTTCCCAGTCCTCCGTTTTCCCACTTATCTTTGCTATGTTATACTTTTTCTCTTTTAACTTTCACGTTTCATTTCCCTTCTTAAAACATTACATTTCTCCTGCAAACTTTTTCCACTTTCAGATGGAATGTACAATGAAATTTACTTTATTTGCTTCCTCTTCAACATAGTTGAACCTTGTACTGTCTGTGCAACAATGTTGTCAGAAATTATTATTAATTGCCAGGTAATCTCTGCTGTTGTTTGCATAAATTTAGAAACAGGATTTGAATTGCTTAAGCATATTTTAAATGCTAAAATCGCCCAAGAATGCCTCCTAAGAACATTATTGAAGTATGACACAGATCTGCTTATTGACATATGAGGGTTGGTGTCCAAAATCTTCGAAAAAGAGGTGGCACACCTTACTCAGGAACAGAGATAGACATAACAATGATATTCAGGACCAGCTCTTATCAGCTTGAAAATAAAACTTTCATTGGTGGACTGATGGAACTTGTGCATGCCATCGCATTAGCTCGCCAAGGCTCCTTAGACAACATCTTCGAAACTCACTATCACTGTCACCTCGGAGAAAGTGAGGACTGCAGATGCTGGAGATCAGAGCTGAAAAATGTGTTGCTGGAAAAGTGCAGCAGGTCAGGCAGCATCCAAGGAGCAAGAGAATCGATGTTTCGGGCATAAGCACTTCTTCAGGCTTATGCCCGAAACATTGATTCTCTTGCTCCTTGGATGCTGCCTGACCGGCTGCGCTTTTCCAGCAACATATTTTTCATCTCTGTCACCTCGCCATACAGGAGCAGCAGATAGAGTCATAGAGATGTACAGCACGGAAACAGACCCTTTGATCCAACTCATCAATGCCGACCATCTATCCTAAACTAATCTAGTCCCATTTGCCAGCACTTGGCCCATATCCCTCTAAACCCTTCCTGCTCATATAGCCATCCTGATACCTTTTAGAGTCATAGAAATATACAGCATGGAAACAGACCTTTCCGTCCAACTTGTCCATGCTGACCAGATATCCCAACCTAATCTAGTCCCATTTGCCAGTGCTTAGCCTGTATACCTCGAAACCCTTTCTATTAAAAGACATCCAGATGCCTTTTAAATATTCCAATTGTACCAGCTTCCACCACTTCCTCTGAAAGCTCATTCCATACAAGCACCATCCTCAGGTCCCTTTTAGATCTTTCCCCTCTCTCCCTAAACCAATACCCTCTAGTTCTGGACTCCCCCACCCTAGGGAAAAGATTTTGTCTATGTATCCTATCTACGCCGCAACATGACCTCCCAACTCCTGTACTCAATACTCTGACCAATAAAGGAAAGCATACCAAATGCCTTCTTCACTATCCTATCTACCTGCGACTCCATTTTCAAGGAGCTATGAACCTGCATTCCAAGGTCTCTTTGTTCAGCAACACTTCCTAGGACCTTACCATTAGGTGGATAAGTCCTGCTAAGATTTGCTTTCCCAAAATGCAGCACCTCGCATTTATCTAAATTAAACTCCATCTGCCATCCTCAGCCCATTGGCCCATCTGATCAAGATCATATTGTAATCTGAGATAACATTCTTCTTGTCCAAGACATCTCCAATTTTGGTGTCATCTGCAAACTTACTAACTGTACTTCATATGCTCATATCCAAATCATTTATATAAATGATGAAAAGTAGTGGACCCAGCATGGATCCTTGTGGCACTCCACTGGTCACAGGCCTCCAGTCTGAAAAACAACCCTCCACCACTACCCTCTGTCTTCTACCTTCGGGTCAGTTCTGTATCCAAATGGCTAGTTCTCCCTGCATTCCATGAGATCTAACCTTGCTCACCAGTCTCCCATGAGGAACCTTGTCGAACGCCTTACTAAAGTCCATATAGATCACATCCACCGCTCTGCCCTCATCAATCCTTTTCTGTTACTTTTTCAAAAAACTTAATCAAGTTTGTGAGACATGATTTTCCATGCACAAAGCCATGTTGACTATCCCTAATCAGTCCTTGCTTTTCCAAATACATGTAAATCCTGTTCCTCAGGATTCCCTCCAACCACTCGCCCATCAATGATGTCAGGCTCACTGTTCTATAGTTCCCCGACTTTTCCTTACCACCTTTCTTAAACAGTGGCACCATGTTAGCCAACCTCCAGTCTTCTGGCACCGCACCTGTGATTATTGATGATACAAATATGCAAGCAAGAGGCCCAGCAATCACTTCCCTTGCTTCCCACAGAGTTCTAGGGTACACCTGATGAGGTCCTGAGAATTTATCCACCTGTATGCATTTCAAGACATCCAGCACTCCCTCCTCTGTAATATGGACATTTTGCAAGATGTCACCATTTATTTCCCTGCATTCTATATCTTCCATGTCCTTATCCACAATAACCACTGATGCAAAATACTCGTTTAGTATCTTCCCCATCTCCTGCAGCTCCACACAAAGTCCTTGCTGATCTTTGAGGGGCCCTATTCTCTCCCTAGTTACCCTTTTGTCCTTAATGTATTTGTAAAAACACTTTGGATTCTCCTTAATTCTATTTGTCAAAGCTTTCTCATGTCCCCTTTTTGCCCTCCTGATTTCTTTCTTAAGTATACTCCTACTGCCTGTATACTTTTCTAAGGATTCACTCGATCTCTCCTGTCTATACCTGACATATGCTTCCTTCTTTTTCTTAACCAAACCTTCTCCAGTTATCCAGCATTCCCTACACCTATCAACCTTTCCTTTCACCCTAACAAGAATATACTGTCTCTGGACCTTCGAAATCTCATTTCTGAAGGCTTCCCATTTTCCAACTATCCCTTTACCTGTGAACATCTGCCCCCAATCAGATTTTGAATGTTCTTGCCTAATACCGTCAAAATTGGCCTTTCTCCTATTTACAATTTCAACTGGTAGATCTGGTCTATCCTTTTCCATAACCTTTTCGAAACTAATAGAATTATGGTTGCAGGTGTCCTTCTTCTATCCCTGAAAAGATTCCAATGATCCCCTGTACCAGCTCCTCAGCCATAGATTCATCTGTTCTATTCCTACCCTCACTAGCTTGTAGCACCGGGAGTAGTCCAGATATTACTACATTCAAGGACCTCCTTTTTAAATTCCAGCCCAACTTCCTATATTTTCCCTTCAGAATCTCATCCTTTTCTCTTCCTATATCATTGGTTCCAATGTGTACAATGACCTGCTGCTTGCCCCTCTCCCTTTGAGAACAGCTGCACCCCATCTGAGACAGTCTTGATCCTGGCAGCAGGGAGGCAACATATCATTCTGAGGTCTTGCTGCTGGCCACAGAAACATCTGTCTGTGCCTCTGACTAGCGAATCCCCTATCACAATTGATCACTTGGAACCTGACTTCGCCCTTGTTACATTTGAGCCTGTTTTGGTACCAGAAACTTGGCTGTTTATGATATATTCCGCTGAGAATCCATCACCCCCTGACATTTTCGAAAACCGCATACTTGTTTGAGATGGGGATAGCCACAGGAGACTCCTGCACTAACTGCTCCCCCCCCCCACCCCACACCTCCACCCCACCCCCCACCTTTCCTGGAAGTAACTCATCTGCCTGGCTGTATCTGTGGTTTTTCTCCTTTCCTATAACTGCCATCCATCCTGTCCTTGTCCTCGTCCCACTGTATCAGCTGTGCTGGACCAAGTCACACCTTTTAACTCCATTCTGATGCAAGTGCTATAAATGGAGTCCTCTGTAAATTACCAGCAGATACATCAGTGAGGATGTGCCAGATACTGATCTCTGCAACTTGTGGTGGTGCTCAGTTGATTCCTACATTTGCAACCAGATTGAGGTAGGTCCATGACTGAATGAGTGCATAAGAGTGGCAAGGG
Source organism: Chiloscyllium plagiosum (assembly GCF_037043375.1). Lineage (NCBI taxonomy): Eukaryota > Metazoa > Chordata > Chondrichthyes > Orectolobiformes > Hemiscylliidae > Chiloscyllium > Chiloscyllium plagiosum. The sequence goes on along the minus strand of NW_028270162.1, from coordinate 46,018,536 downwards.
GGAAAGGGGTTGGGGATGAGGAGGAAAACATACACCAAAGAGAAGGGGCCAATAGGGAAAATATAAATAAAAGCTAACAGATTAACAATCAATGGTCCACCCAACCTGTCCCACACAATTGAGTTACCAATACTATAATATATAGATTCGCACCGTGTCCCAATACTATATCTCCTGGAAGAGACAAGAAATCACTCTGGGACATGGGTATCACTGGCTGGGCTAGCATTTATTCCCACTTTATTGCCATTCCCCTCAAAGCCTTTAGCATCTAAAAATTTATAAACCTCTTTCTTGAATATACTCGGTTGACCCAGTCTCTATCTCCTGCTATGGAAGCAAATTCCACAGACTGACCACCCTCTGAGTGAAGAGATATTTCCTCAACTCAGTCCTGTTGTGGTCAACTGAGTGGTGGAAGGGGAGGGGAGGCATTCTACCATTACTCATCTGACCAAAACAAATTAATTCTGCTTACAAGAAATTTGGCCTATGCTTGAATGCTGTTGAAAACAATACTCAAATTAACCTGTAGTTGGTCAGCCACAGACACTGAAGGACAAATTCCAGAATATGTTGAGCACTTCCCATAGTTTGGCAGTTACTGCTGACAAGGAGGTCCAACATTGGATTAGCTGCCCCAGCTCAGCCTTCTCCAAAACACAGCAGCGGGTGTTTCAGACTAAAGACCTCTGCAAGTCGACTAAGTTAGTGTATAAAGGAGATGCCATCAGCACACTCCTGTACTGCAGTGATACCTTGATGGAGAATTAGCAATACAGAAGAGCAATTCCACCAGCATTGCCTCAAATCCATCTCTTGGATTCAGTGGGAGGAGTTTTGAAGAAATGCTTGTGACTGACATGAAGCCAGCTTCAAAAGCTTTCGGGCAAAACTGCTGCAATGGACTGGACATTGTGTCTCCCCCACCAGGTCCTGTTTTATCTCAATAGTCAACATTCCAGGAGAGGACAAAGACATTCTGAAGCTATCCTTGAACAATGCCTGTATTGATTGACATTAATGACTAAAGATGTCTTGCTGCCAATAAATGGTGACTTGCTGATCAAGCTTTGAAGCATAACACCTTAAAGAAGAGGAGAAGAAAGCTGAAGCATTAACTCGTGTATTCCGGATCACACTAGCTCTGAGATGTCCTGCCCATTTACCTTATTGAGTCACACGAAGACCTTTCGCAGAATCTCATAATCCATAGTCAGAATCAGGAGTCAGCTGAAGGTAATAATGACCAGTCTCACCGTGTAGGGGACAGCAAATCAAAACATTCACAATCCTTTGAGTGAAATAATTCCTCTTTATATTTCCATCTTAAATTATTGATCCTCTATCCTGAGGTTTATCCTCATTTTCTCGATTCCTTAGCTAAGGGAACCAGTCTATTAGTGTCTACCCTGTCAATTAGGTTATCCTGTCATCTCAGGACTCAACCTAGTTAATCTTTTCTGTATTAGCTCTGTTTTTAAATATGGAGACCAAAAATGTACACAGTACTCAGATGTGGTCCCATGAAAGCCCTGAAAATCGTAGTAAAGCCTCCTTACTTTAGGACTTCAATTCCCTTGCAATAAAGGCTACCTTCCCAGCTACTTGCTGTATCTCTGTACTAAAGTCCTATTTCACGTCTCTCTGAAGATTGACAGTTACAAGTTCTGTTCGGTTTGAATAATATTTTGCTTTTCTATCTTTTCTCTCAAAGTAGATAGCCTCACATTTTCCCAAATTGTACTGCATCGTACAGCTTGTTACTCATTCACTTAAGACTAAGTAAAGCTCTTTCTACCTCCTTGAGTCTCCCTACAGCTTACATTCTTACTGAAAACTCTTCACCCAAAGAATGATGAGCCTGTTCAAATCTCTGCCACAGAAAGCAATTAAGGCCAAAAAGCTGAATATTTTCAAGAATGAGTTAGATACAGTTACATGGGCTAAAGGGGTCAAAGGATGAGGGAAAAATCGAGAATGGGACCAGCCATGATCATATTGATTGGTGGACCAAACTTGAAGGGCTGAATGGCCTACCCTTGCTCCTATTTTCTATGTTTCTGTGTTTATATTTCCACTAATCTTTGTGTCCTTTGCAATAATATGCTCTTTGTACTTTGTCACTTTCCAGGACTAGTTATACCAAACATGTCTGAGAGTTCAGCCACTGTGATAATTTCCTTGCTTTTTTGGAAGAACTTATCTTCTGGCAATGGTGTTAAATGATTGATATTGGATCAGCTGCTCATTGTACAGCCAAAAACATTTTCCTTTGAAATTGGTATCCAATCTGATGCTCACAATTGTACACTGTGACAAAGTTGGATCTTATGTCTATTTATACATCAACTGCAACATTCGGGCAATCAGTTTTGTTGAGGTCTATGCTTCAATTAATTAACTGTGCAATATTAGGTTGTAAGGTAAATTGAAGGGGATGGTAGGACAGCCATGATTGAGTAAAAGTGTCTGTGTTGTCACTGCCTTAGTACAATTTTGTGAGACCTCAAGGATGGCTCCAGCTCACTCCACAACCTCAGACTTGTCTTTCCAGGGTGTTAATGGTTCAGTAAATCTACCAAACACAATTCAGAAGCCATTACACCAAATTTGATAAGTAAAAATTAGTCCTTTAAAATTGATGTTATTGTCCTAATTATTAATGAATAGTGATGCTGGACCAATGCATTCATATCAAAGAAAATGTCTTGATATTAAGGTGATGTTTCTTAATCCTTCAGGGCATCCCCTGGTGCTTCATAAACAATTGATGTACTTATGAAGCATTATCACTGTTGTAATTCGGAGACACAGCAGCTAATTTGATCTGAGCAAGGTCCTCCAATCTGCAACACAATAATAATCAATAAAGCTAAAAAAGAAACTAATTAGGTCTACAGGGTATAAATACAAGCTATTCATTCACACATTTGTTCAGTAATGATGTTGAGTGATGTTTAACTTGTGTTGAATCTTGTTTAGAGCACACTTTGAATACAGACCATATCACCAAATTTATGTTGAATCTGTCTAGTGACCAATAATTATTCAACTAAAACAGAAATGTGAGATTACAGGTAAGGGACTAAAACAAGATTCCAAGTTTTGGGATCAACAATATACTACATATACAAGTGGTGGGGTGGCTCAGTGGTTAGCACTGCTGCCTCATAGCACCAGGGTTCGATTCCAGCGTGGGGTGACTGTCTGTGTGGAGCTTTCACATTCTCTGTGGTTTTCCTCAATATAAAGATATGCAGGTTATTGCCCATAATGTGCATTAGTTAGGGGTTTGAGTGGGTTACTCTCTGGAGGCTCAGTATGAATACCCACTTCAAACTAATCTGAGGTAAATATGGGTAACAATCTTAAGTTTATTGAATACCTCACAGAGCACTTTAAATAGCAAATTAGGTCAAATTGTATTTCCTAGCAAACCACATGAAGTTACTGACTGTGGGTCACCAAATTCATTTAGACTTTCACAAAGGATTCCAATTCTTCATGGGTGAAGACCTAGCTTTGGAACTCCTCAAAAGCTGCTCCATCATGGACTGTCTCAATGACTGTTCACATTCTTTGGAGATGTCGGTGTTGGACTGGGGTGTACAAAGTTAAAAATCACACAACACCAGGTTATAGTCCAACAGGTTTAATTGGAAGCACTAACTAAGCACTAGTCTAAACATAATGGCACAGACAGGCAACACAGGGGGCTAATGCCTTCAAAATATTATCTGGCTGACACCAATTTTTACAGTTAACCTGAGAATGTAACTTTTAAAAAAACGTTTTGTGATTTACATATAAAAGAAGTGAAACTATCATAGTATTCTAACAGATGAAAGACTCAATAAACAATCAAGGTATTTTTCAATGTATAATTTCAGTTACATCACACTGTAAACTTTTGCTATAAATTTTGTGTCTTACAATTGTGTCCTCCACAACCACCTGATGAAGGAGCGGGCGCTCAGAAAGCTAGTGCTTCCAATTAAATCTGTTGGATTATAACCTTGTGTTGTGTGATTTTTAACTTTGTTCACATTCTGGTAGTTCACTCACCCAACTGGGAATGAGCTTCCCTAGATTTGGGAAACTGCTCACCAGAACCCATTCACAAGCATAATTTCAACTTGTTCCAGGTAGCTAGTTTTGCCAAACCAATCCTCCCTCTCTACTTCTCTGAGATCTGATTTGGGTTGGATGCACAAAGTGAATATGCTTATGGGCTCCCTCCAACCCTTGGACTCAGTTACATTGAATTATTAATGGGACATGCTTCCTAAGGGATTTTCCAAAGCCCTAACTGCAACACTTAGCTGTAGCTGCTGGCCCTCAAGATATTTCCTGAATCTTAACCACACAGAGCCTGTTGCAAAAGAATTTTTTATGGATGGAGCCTCTTCACCATCTTCCTAATTAGCTTATTGAATAGCAGCCCAAAGGTATCAACCTCCTTTTCCAACTTTCTCCATCTAGCTGCCTATAATTATCGAATATTCAATTATCACTAAACAATTCTGTGTGACTTATGAAAACCTTGCAGCAAGTCCCACCCTTGTTCCCAGACAAAATTGCATGTAATTAATATTGAAACGCTAAGTTCCCAGACAGTTATGACTTTTACAGCTTGCTGATTTACCAAATAGAAAAAGAATACAAGAAAAATAGTTTTCATCACAACAGTCTGGACCTCGTCTAATAAGTCATGTACTGTTGTGCAAGGTAATAGTTCTGAAAGAGTTAATGCTGGAGGAAGCATTAGTCTGCACCCAATTTGATTATGTCACACAACATTAGGTGGACAAGTGGGGAGTCTAACTCAAAATCCTGGTGGGGTCAGATATGTCATCTCTGGCTTTTAACAGTATGAGTAGCTATATCTGATCATCCAGTGTAACTTTGTACCTGTTGATTTTATTCAGTAAAACTAGATCTTTATGTCAATACCAAATGCCTCTTTTTGTTAAGACTCACAACTGGTTCATCCTCTAACTGAACATTACTAACTGAACATGCCATGAGCCCTTGTATTGAAAAGACAATTGGTGGGAGCGCTCTACCTCACCGAAAAGCTGCCAAAATGAGTCAGAAAATGACTCCAGAAATGACAGGGCATACTTAGCAGGAAAAAAACGAAAAGCCCTGGGCTCTCTTTCTAGAAATGAGAAGGCCAAGAATAGTGGCCCGGAAGCAATGAGCATCAAGGGTCACTGGTGATATGCTGAATACAGACTCGAGGTAGATGTGAGCACTGGATGGCCCAAGGTGTTAGAAATACATTGAATCAGGTGAATCCATAGACCCATGGCCAATTACTACTCGTGAGACACTGGAGCACAATTGTGCAGTTAGAGTATTAATGTTTAATAGGTGTTGAGCAACCTGAACATAACTTGCATTTTAAAGTAACTAATTAGATAGGAACCTAGTAAACACTGTAGTAATATATAGTTTATGACAAGCATTTAGATGTAACCAGGAGAAAGTGAGGACTGCAGATGCTGGAGATCAGAGCTGAAAAACCTGAAGAAGGGCTTATGCCCAAAACGTCGATTCTCCTGCTCCTTGGATGCTGCCTGACCTGTTGCGCTTTTCCAGCAACACATTTTTCAGTTTAGATGTAACCAGCCTTGTTCAGCTTGTATAAACTTTCATGCCTAAAACAGAGAAATTTTTGTAGTCCATTTTGCATCAGTCTGTGTACATAATAGGTCAGGTACTTCATAAATATTAAAGCAGAAAATGTTGTAAATACACAGGAGGAGTGGTAGTGTTCATGGAGACAGGAAACAGAGTTAACATTTCAGGCCTGTGTCCTTTCATCAGAACGGGGGAAATATAACCGATTTTGAACAAATGGAAAAGAGTGATGGTGAAAGAATGTGATAATAACGTTTCAGTGATTTAGTTAAAGGGCAATTGCTGGCTTAGGTACTCCGGAGAACTCTCCTACTCTTCTTTGAAAAGTGCTGTGGGATTGACCCATATTTACCTGATAGAGCAACAGGGCCCTGGTTTACAATGTGATCACCACGCATCAGAACTGGGACTAATTAGAGATGTACAAGATTTTGCACATGTAAGAGGATTTTGTAAGAACAAAAAGGAAGGTCATGTTGGAATGGAGGCCATGAAAGGTTTAATAAGAAACTGTTTTATTGTATGTCTCAATTTTATGTCCCATAATAAAGTAATGATTTATCCTTTTTACTTCCTCTGCAAGGGACAACTTTGTGCAAACTTTGGGCTACACTTTCAGGAGATTAAATTCTTGCTGAAGTATTTCATTAAATTGTGTGACCACGACCTAGGCTGTAGTTATAGTAGATTACCAGTTGGTGGCAGATGAACTGTTGGCAATGATTGTGTTAGGACTGCCTGTGCTGCATTTATATAGATGCTAAACTGTAGAGTTGTAGAGACATACAGCACGGAAACAGACCCTTCAGTCCAACTCATCCATGCCAGCCAGATATCCTAAAGTAATATAGTCCCATTTGCCAGCACTTGGCCCATATCTTGCCAAAACCCTTCTGTGGTTCATATACCCATCGAGATGCCTTTTAAATGGTGTAATTGTACCAGCCTCCACCACTTCTTCTGGCAGCTCATTCCACACTCGCACCTCCCTTAGGTGAAAAAAAGTTGCTCCTTAGGTCTCTTTTAAATCTTTCCCCTCTCACCTTAAACCTATGGCCTCTAGTTCTGGACTCCCCCAACCCAGGGAAAAGACCCATTTACCTTATCCACGTCCCTCATGATTTTTTAAACCTCTACAAAGGTCATCTCTCAGCCTCCAATGCTCCAGGGAAAACAGCCCTAGCCTATTCAGCCTCTCCCTATAGCTCAAACTCTCCAACCCTGCCAACATCCTTGTAAATCTTTTCTGAACCCTTTCAAGTTTCACAACATCCCTCCGATAGTAGGTGTTTATTGCTAATATGTTTTCAATGGAAAAGTTGCAACACTAAAAATATTATACCTAAATTTGTGAAGGATGAAGAAGCTCTAATGAGTTTCAAACCTGAGTGGATCTTTGCTGCAGGTAAAGTTTAGCCTTTGATGCGTGTGGAGTTGGCAATTTCCATGAAGAGGTCTCACATTGCTGTGCTTTGGAGTCAGAACAACAGTACAACCAGAAACTGCACCATTACCTTTTACATGGCAGTGACCATTAACTTGAGGAAAGAAACGGGTCTACTCAAAATCTGCTGGTTTTCCAGTATATAGGACTGGCATATTTCAAGGTCCAGGGCTACATATTGAGAGCCACTCTAAAGTGTGTAGCATGGACTGCAAATAAGCAAAGAGGAAAGGTACTGCCTAAAGATTTTCAGACATAGTATACAGTGTTGCTGGGAATTGGGTAAAAATCCCTTGGGCTTTGGCATGTAACAGATATTATAAATATTAACTCGATGTGTAAACGTAATAGCTGACAATATTAAAGGGCTGGCTACCAAAGAGTAATGCCAACTTTGTCATAGGCCATGCAATGTAATTGGATAGTTTTTATGAATTAAGTATGTTTTTGGAAACAAGATACTTCTAAATGGCTGCCAAATGAAAAATGCTTGATTAGGGCACAAACGTGGCAGTGTAGCAGCATGCTGCCTGGGGTCTAGAAGTAGCTTGAAGCTTCCAGGAATAATGTAGAAAGACATTAGATAGTAACGAGGTGTTATCACTGCCACCCCCTCTACACTATACATTCCCCTGCCACACAATATTGTTCATAAGAAGTTTCTGCCTACAGTCATTGCTTCAATGAGAATTTCCCACTGATATCAATGTTGAGCTGTTCTTGCTGAGTAGGGCTTCAAGTCAAGCAGCATTGTCCTGTAGACATTCCTGACAAATCAGAGGTGTAGCCTGGTGCCCAGTTTTAAGAAGCCTGCACTAATTTGAATAGAAAACTCCTTACTGTTGTCATAATGTGGCGAACATATAATGTTGCATGATGGGAAAAATTGGCCAACTCTCGAGTTATAGATCAATAAGTTAGAAAGGACTGAGACAAAAGGTGAAAGACAATAAACAGGCTGAATGCATACAAAATCTCTAACCTTGTAACGGCTCCTCGCATATTTTGAACTGCAGATTTTAGCCTAAACAAAACGTCCGTACACAGAAACAAAGTTATGGAATGACGTGAATGCTTGATGTTTTGAGAAACCAATAAGGCAAAGTTCAGTGTTATAGATGTTAAACATTTCATCATAATCTATCACTTCTCAACATATTTTAAAGTACATAAATGCTACTCTTTCTTTTGTAAAGGTGCAAAAAAACTTGGAGTGCTGGGATCCTTTGGTTTCTCCCTCTCTTATGTTTTTTAGCCAAGAAAAACTGCATGTGGTGTTTCTTTTAATAAAGACTGAATGTTTTTCAGTTCAAGGTTGATTTTGAATCTATGTCTAAGTGTTGAGTTTGCTTTCACAGATCCCTGCTAATTAAAATCTGATTCAACACTGTATCATACCTAGAGTACAGCCAAGTGTACATTACAATTCTTTTACCTAACAGGCATTTAGCACCATTCAGGTTCAAAACAGAGCCACCAATGAAAAGATGACTGTCGAATCTGAGAGTGACCAATGGTCAAATGACATGGGGTTGTCTGTGTATAAGGGATTTCTGTAACTGGGTCTTTTCAGGAATGGAGATAACATTTCCAGCCAATGAGAGTTTAGTATTCCAATAAGTATCCTTTGAGTCTCCTTTTATAGAATCATAAAGTCATACAGCATGGAAACAGACCCTTCTGTCCAACACCAACCAGACATCCCAATCTGACCTGGTCCCAGTTGTCAACATTTGGTCCATATCCCTCTACACCCTTCTTATTCATATACCCAACGAGATGCCTTTTGAATGTTGTAATTGTACCAGCCTCCACCACTTCCTGCGGCAGCTCATTCCATACACGTACCACCCTCTGTGTGAAAGAATTGCCCCTTGGGTCCTTTTCAAATCCTTCTTCTCTCACCTATGCCCTCTAGTTTTGGACTCCCCCACTCTGGGGAAAAAACCTGCACATTCTCCCCGTGTCTGCGTGGGTTTCCTCCGGGTGCTCCGGTTTCCTCCCACAGTCCAAAGATGTGCAGGTCAGGTGAATTGGCCATGCTAAATTGCCCGTAGTGTTAGATAAGGGGTATATGTAGGGGTATGGGTGGGTTGCGCTTCGGCGGGTCGGTGTGGACTTGTTGGGCCGAAGAGCCTGTTTCCACACTGTAATGTAATCTAATCTAATCTATCCACGCCTCTCATGATTTCAAAAACCTCTATAAACTCACCACTTAGCCTACGACACTTCAGGGAAAATAGCCCCATCTGGGCTTCTCACTTGGCCGTCCCATTCATGAGAAGCTATGGGACCTGAAAGCTCACATGCCCATTCCTGCTGGATCTCTGATATCAACACCTTTTTGAAAAAGGAGGCATTGAGGCCTACATCCGTTGAGGAAGATGTTTGCCTCAATTATGAGTGGAAAGTGCTGGGGAAAATCAGCCTGTCTGGCTATGTCTGTGGAGTGAAAAACAAGAGTTAACATTCTGAGCTTGGAATGGCTCTTCTTTCAAAGTTAATTCTGGACTAGAAATGTTAACTCTATTTGTATCTCCATAGCTACTGCCAAACCTGCTAAGTTTCGACAGCATGATCAGTTTTTGTTTCAGATCCCTAGCAATTTGCTTTTATTTGAGTACAGGGCTAAACTTTGGTCAAGTTTTAATATCTCATATGCAATTGAACTTGTTGAATTAGAATCCCTACAGTGTGGAAACAGGCCCTTCAGCCCAACAAATAATCCCACCCAGACCCATTCCCCTATGTTTGACTAAAGCACTTAACCTACACATCCCTGAACACTATGGGCAATTTAGCATGGCTAATTCACTTAACCTGCACATCTTTTGTGATTGTGGGAGGAAACTGGAGCACCCCAACCTATGTAGACACAGGGAGAATGTGCAAACTCCTCACAGATAGGTGTCTAAGGTTGGGATTGAACCCTGGTACTATGAGACAGCAGTGCTAACCACTAGACCATCATGTTGCGTGAACTTCTTCTAGTTAGACTCTTGCTGGGGACTTCCTTTCCAATATTTTAATCCTAAATAGGTTTATCATAGAGACCTGTCTCCAGCCAATTAATTATTAAGATTCTTCTCCCCTTTACTTGACTCCTTCAAGTATGAAGTTAAAAGAAAAAGTTCATGCTTGAAGCCAATAAATTCTTAATCAGGTTTTCTTTATGGGTTGGCTCAAAGCCATTAAATCATGAAAGATCTCTTTCCTTTTCATTGGCATTTCAGCTTCAAGTGGATAAATTATTAACTGAAATGTTTACTTCATATGTCAGTCAAAAGGCAATTAATTACAAAATGATTAGCTCTGCTCACACTTTGACTTTAAGTCAATAAATAATTAATCAACAAAATAGGTCACTTCAATCTCTTCAAGTTCACATCCATTAGAATAAGATAAATATTTTCACGCACACCTTGATTGAAAGTCAGCTGCTGCTGATAATCAAATAATGTGTTTTGCCTCACCTACCCATTGCTAAGTCTATAATCATTTGAGAGCTATATTTTCCTCAGTTTAACGAGAACAAAACTAGTGACAGAAAACAATGGATTTTCTTTCATTTTTAACACAACTAGTGAATTGCTGATTCGATAGAACGGATTTATAACTCTGCCTTAAAAGTATTTGCTTGTTAGGTCTAAATACAAACAAAAGAAACTTACAAAACTGTTAAGGGCGGTTTTATAATATTGAGATGGTTTCTGCCCTAACCACTGAGTGTCGACTTCTTTTTTAGCACAACTCTGTTCTGGAATCATTTATGCTCACCCTTAAATTCATAACATTTCAATGGATGGAACTTATATCTGTCCTGTTCCTTTCACTTAAACATTGCCCCCACCCCCCCCCGCCCCGTCCAGATGAAAAGCAAAAGCTATTTTCATCTTTCCTTGGAGCTGTATTTCCTCACAACTGTGGAATTTATACAGCAGAAGTTATGCTGCTTAAGGTCTGAAAATGGTTCCAATAGCGAGGAGCCATTAATTACATGAGTACTTAATGACAGGGAGAGATGTGACCTCAGTGGAGAAGTCGAAACTGCAGGGTTGAAGACTGATGATGGAACAGAGAAATTGGGGTCCGGAATTACCAAAGAAAGATGTGAGATAGTTATTTTTTTCTGGGACTGAGGAGGGTGGGATGACAGTGCAGTTGGAGAGTGACTTGAGACCAGGTAAACAAAAATAAGCGATTTTTGTCATTGGGAAAGTCAGTGGGATAAAGGGGAATGCAAAATTGCTAAGGAGAACTACGTACCAGATATTAAGAAAGTATGGATCCCCAGAGTGGAACTTGAACCCAGAAGCTTCTGACTCAGAGCTGAGAGTGCAGCAGGTAAGTGATACATAGAACCTTCTAGTGTTGTTTGATCATCTTTGCCAGTGCTTATGAATAAATAAATAATGTTACATGATTATCTGATTAACACATAAAGATTGCAGCACAAAGCCAATTGCCTGAAGGCTGAATTTCCTTGAAGGCAGACAGAGGTGTTCTCCCAGCGAGGTTCAGCCAGAGGTCAACTGCTAATGGAAAGATCCAGATATGCTTGGCCACCTACCCAAGGAGCCACTTTCGAGTGATATCTGAGACAAGCAGCAGCCCTATCCTCCTTTAATTTCCACCAGTAAGTCATTCAAATACTATCTTGATTCTGGTTCACAGGATATGGGTCATGGACAGAGTCATAGGTCCATGGGAAACTCTAATGTTGCAGCAGTAGTAAGTTTTTACTGGCCTTCTAATCTTTGGAATTCTCAACCTGAGATTACTATGGATGCTCAGTTTTTGGGTTAAGTCTGAGATTGATAGAATTTTGTGTAGTGTTATGGGTTAATTTGGGTATGTAAGTAAGGTAGTCGATAGCATCACTTGTGTTAGATTTCATGACTGCCAGAACCACTGGGAGATATTTCGATGTAGAAGCTTTGTGTATCTGATCATATATAGAGTTAGGAAGCAATGTTCAATAAAAGGAAATGTTTATCCATAATAGGGACTCCTACAGTCTCTATCTACCCAAATGCCAGATATAACCAGATGCCAATCACAGATGGTGATAACAGATTGTGGAACCTAAGAGAGGGAATAGTTGTGGGATAGGACAGGAATATAGAATTGAAGTAAAAAATGAACTGTGATTTTATTGAATGGCAGAGCAGTTTGGAGAGGCTTTATTTGTTAATTTTGTTCCTGCTTGTATGCTCTTCTGAAAATGACATGATCAGCTGTGGGACAGCAGAAGTGTTGGGGTGAATAGGCCTGGACTTGTGGGGTTCGCCATCTTGGACGTAATTTCCATGTCCTATCATGTAAAGAGTATTTTTGAAACATCCACCCCATTGTGAACTCTTGAATTTGTCAATTAACAAATCCTGGAACTGGGGATAAAGTGGTTGGCCTGAGAGTGGACACCTTTTTAATGTTTTTACCTGAGTGGATTTTAGCACAACAAATTAAATCCTTTACTTTCTCATTTAGCGAAACTCTTTTGGGCTACTCTTTTGTACACATTGGCACATAGTCAAGTATAGACTGAAGAGGCACCATAACCTTTTAAAATTCAAAATCCTGTTACTATCAAACAAGACATGGGAAAAGAAGGTAGCTAGTTCATTTCTCAACTGGTCATAGCAATTGTGAATTTAGAGCAGGATAGCGATTGTGATATCACTAGTGATAGTGACAATAATAGTGATAATGATATTGAGGGCTACAGTGATCATAGAATCTCTACAGTGCAGATAGAGGCCATTTGGCCCATCAAGTCTGGACTGACACCCCCCAAAAAGCATCTCACCCAGCCCCATCCTATCTCAGCTTTTCAGCGCTAGCCCACCTCACCTCCACCTCCCTAGGCACTATGGACAACTTAGCATGGCTAATCCATCTAACCTGCAGATCCTTCAACTGTGGGAGGAAACTGGAGCACCCAGAGAAAATCCACAGAGGCACAGGGAGCATGTGAAAACTCCACAAGGCTGGAATGAAACCCAGGTCCCCAGTGCTGTGAGGTAGGAGTGCTAACCACTGAGCCACAGCTACCTGAAGAAGGAGTGGAACTCCAAAAGGTTGTGGTTTCAGGTAAACCTGTTGGACTATAGCCCAGTGTCATGAGATTTTTGACTTTGTTCACCCCAGTCCAACACCGGCACCTACACATCCGTGATGGTGATACCAGTAGTGATAGGGAGGGTGATAATAATAGTGACAGCAGTAGGGATAACAATATTGATAGGAGTGATAACAATCATGATAGCAATTGTGATAGCAATAATAATATCAACAGTGACAGTGATAACAACAATGATAGTGTTGGTGATAACAACAGAGATAGTAGTAGTGATAGGGAGAACAACGATAACAATAGTGACAGTGATAGTGATAACAATAGTGATGGCAATAAGTTTAGCAATAGTGATAGTGATGGCAATAGTGCTGACAGGAGTGATGGTGTTAGCTCTAATGATAACAATATTGATAGTGGTAGCAATAGTGAGAGTGATTACAATGGTGATAGATTTCAATAGTATGTAAACAGGTATAATGGATATACATAGGAAATTTAATGGAGAGAAGTGTGAAGGAATACATTTGATAGGAAGAACAAGGGGAGATAACAAAAACAAAACAACACAATTCTAAAAGGGGTGCAGGAATACAGAGGCCTGAGTCTATATGTGCTCAAATCTGGCAGTGCTTAAAGAGGCATACAGGATCCAAGGCTTTATAAATAGAGACACTGAGTATTATAATAGAACATTTCAAGATCATGAGAACTGGGTAAATAGGATAAACTGATCCTATTGGAAGATGAGCCAAGAATGAGAGAACACAAAACAAAATGATTGACAAAAATATTTAAAGCCGACAAAACATTTTTATGCACCGAATAGTTTGAATCTGGAATGCAATATCAAAGAGTGTGATGAAGCCAGTTTCAATTGTAGCTTTCAGAAAGGAATTCAATTAAGTCTTGAAGATAAAACAGTTGAAAGGGAAAATGGGACTGAATAGTTAGGAGGATGTTTTTGACCAACACCAAGTATGGAGAGAAGATGGGGTTCAGGAACAACTAAACTGTTCTTGGAGGCATGGACATGATGGGCTGAACAACCTCTTTCTATACTGCAGCTAGTCAATGATTATCGATTCATGTGGAGCACAAACACCAGCACAGATGAGTTGGGCTGAATAGCCTGTTTGTGTTCAGTGAAGTCCATGTGAAAGGACTAGAATGATTCAGTCCTCCCTCCAGTAGTTGCTGCTGTGGCAACCTTTCTATCTCCCAGCAGTTTGGTGCTGGAAATGCTCAGCAGGTCAGGCAGCATCAGTGGAGTGAGAAACGGAGCCAACACTTCATCAGAACTTTTATTTTGAGTATCCAGCATTCGTCAAAGAGTGAGTCATTGCAGTTATCCAGTTTGTATGGTACAACAATGAACATCGCATTCTGTACCATTGTCTACTTACAGAATGTCTTTACAAAAGATGATTTACGCAGCAAATGGCTACATTACGACCAAACCTGAAGGGGTGAATAAGTTCCTCTCCTTTCACAAATGAAGTTGGCATAACAGAGTTTTGAATTTATAAAAAGGTATGCTTTTTTATTCAATATGGGGAAAGATTGGAAGGACTGGGCTTGATTTCACAGGAGTTTAGAAGATTGATAGGTGACTTAATTGAAGTGTATAAGATCCTGAATGGTCTTGACAAAGTGGCGCAAAGCATGACATGGAGTCATGACAGGAGATTTTAGGTAGATGACCAAAAGTTAGGTCAAAGAGGTAGGTTTAAGGAATGTCTGAAAGGAGGAAAGTGAGTTACAATAATGGAGGTACGGGGATGGTTTTGATTCAAGGTAATTGAAGGCTCTGTCACCAAGAGAATATGAGTTCTCTCATTGGGGCTGTTAATCTGGTCCAATCAGGGAGCCCTGCATGACAGGTAAGAACAGGAGTTCTCATACCTGCAGACACACAACATGGGTGCTGGGGAAAAATAAGCACTACTGCAGTTAGGCGGTAGTGTGTGGGTAAAAAGGGGAAAGAAAACAAAAGAAAAAAACAGGAGTTCTGTTCAGAAGTTCTGTTCACTCTGAGAGCTGGCTCTGAGGGAGCTGGATCAGTGTCAAGGACTCTCCACATGTAAATAAAGGCTAATTTGGCGACAGGATACCAGCCTCTGCAGAGTTATTTCAACCATCAACCCAGGGGATCAATCCTGGTTCAATGAAGAGTATAAGAGGGCATGCTGGGAGCAGCAATAGGTTTATCTTGAAATGAGATGTCAACAACTGAAGCTACCGTACAGGATGGCTTGGATGCTAAGCAATGGAAGCAGCACGCATCAGTCAGGACTGAGTGATCCCACAGTCAAAGGATCAGAGTTCCTCTGCAGTCCTGTCACATCCAGTCAAAACTATGGGCAATTAAATAATTAATAGGAGAAGGAGGAGGGTCCACAAATATCTCCATCCTCACTGATGGAGGAGGCCAATACAGCATTGCAGAAGGTAAGGCTGGAATACTTGAATCCATTTTCACAGCCAATTGTTGTCCTTTTGAAATCCTCTCAACCATCAACAAAGTGATGTAAGAGATCATTCTCAGCCCTGTTAAACAGCACTTCCACTGGAATAACCTGTTCATTGATGTTCAGCGTAGATTCCAATGGACTTACTCAGCTCCTGATCTCATTATAGCCTTGGTCAAAACAGAGAAAAAGAAGCTGAATTCTGGAGGTGAGGGGAAAGTGACTGCCTTGACATCAAGGATCCATTTGACTGGGTTTGGCATCAAAGATACTCTAGCAAAACTAAAGTCAAATGGTATTAGGGGAACCTCATTGCTGATCGGCATCATACTGAGCACATAGGACCGTGGCTGCTCCAGGACGTCTCTGCAAGAGGTCCTGAGGAGATTGTCCGAGGCCCAACCATCTTCAGCTGCTTCATTAATAAAGTCAGAAATGGGGATGCTTGTTGAAGATTGCACAGTGTTCAGAACCTTTTGTGACTCCTCAGAAACTGAAGCAATCTGTGTCTACATACAGCAAGACCTGAACAATACCCAGGCTTGGACTGATAAGTGACAATTAACATTCGTACCACACAAGTTCAGGCAATGACCAGCTCCAAATAGAAAGAATCTATTTTCCTTCCCTTGACACTCCATGGCATCAACATTGCAAAATTACCATCCCAACCCCCATTGTCAATATCCTTGTGGTTATCACTGACCAGAAACTGAACTGGACTGGCTTCATTAGTGGCTACAAGAACAAATAAAAAGCTAAGAATTCTGTGGTGAGTAACTCATCCTCTGTTTTCCCAATTCCTGTACACCATCTACAAGGCACAAGTCAGAAGTGTGATGGAATACTCCCCACTTGTCTGGATGGGTGCAGCTCCAACAACACTCAAGAAGCTTGACACCATCCAGGACAAAGCAGCTGGTTTGATTGGTGCCACATCCACCACCTTCAACAATTACTCTTTTCACAATTGATGCATAGTGACAGATCTCCATCTAGATGATGCACTTCAGCAACACATTAAGGATCCAATGAGAGCACCTTTGAAACAGTAACCACTTAATCCAAGATGGAGGACGGGAAACATTTCTGGTTGTAAGAGCTGCTCCTGTTTTTGAGGTATTTTAGGGGTTGGAGGTGATTTCCTCGAATTCCAGGAGCAGCAATTACTGTTTTATATGCTGTTGCATTGTTTTGGAACTTTGGAAAAAAAAAGTCAAAACAACAGCAATTTTAAAAGGGAGAAGAGCAGACAAAGGAAGCACATGGTGAGGACAGTGCAGGAGAGAGAGAGAGAGAGAACCTGCACAGTTACTGCTTTTGCTGTTTTTTAATTCATGTATCGCTGGACATCGGAGTGCATCTGGGAAAATTAACAAACAGTGAATTTCACAACTAATCTTGGAGGAACCGGTTTGGGCGAAGTTCAAGTCTGTCCAAGAGAAAGGCTGTATTAGTGAGTACAGTGGGTTCTTTCTTGATTATATGTTTTTGGAGATACGTCTCTTGATTAAACTTAAAATATAAGCCATAGCTATTAATTTAACCTGGGGCAGTATTTGTAGAGGAATAAGACGGTGTTATTTTCTGAGTCTGTAGATTGTGAAGGAGCAAAAATGGCCTTTGCAGTGATATGTACTTCTTGTCAGATGTGGGAGTTTAAAGAGAGTTTAAGGGTTACTGCGGATTATATCTGCCATAAATGCTGTTGGATGCGAATCTTATCAGATTGAGTGGATCGGTTGGAGAGACAGAAAGAAGCGATGTGGAATTTGCAACAGCGCCAGTATGTGATGGATGGCAGTTATAGGAATTGGGGGAAAAGTCTCAGATACAATCATATAGATGGGTCAACTCCAGGAAGGGTAAGAGAGGTAGGCAGCTACTGCAGGAGTCTTTTGTGGATTTACCCATTTCAAACAGGTATGCTGTTTTGGAAAATGTAGGGGGTGATGGATTCTTAGGGGAACGTAGCACAAACAGCCAAGTTTCTGGTATTGAGACTGGCTCTAATGCAATGAGGGGCACGTTGGCTTCCAAGAGATCAAGTGTGTTAGGGGATTCTGTAGTCCAAGGCACAGACAGACTTTTCTGTGGCAGAGAAAAAGCAGAATGGTGTGTTGTTTCCCTGGTGCCAGGATCAAGGATGTCTCGGAGAGGGTGCAGAATGTTCTCACGGGGGAGAGGGGCCAGCAGGAGGTCATTGTCCACATTGGAACCAAAGATATAGGAAGGGAAAAGGTTGAGATTCTGAAGGGAGATTACAGAGAGTTAGGCAGAAATTTAAATATGAGGTCCTCAAGGGTAGTAATATCTGGATTCCTCCCAGTGCTATGAGCTAGTGAGGGCAGGAATAGGAGGATAGAGCAGATGAATGCATGGCTGAGGAGCTGGTGTATGGGAGAAGGATTCACATTTTTGGATCATTGGAATCTCTTTTAGGGTAGAAATGACCTGTACAAGAAGGACGGATTGCACCTAAATTGGAAGGGGACTAATATACTGGCAGGGAAATTTGCTAGAACTGCTTGGGAGGATTTAAACTAGTTGGGTGGGTGAGACCCATGGGGATAGTGAGGAAAGAGATCAATCTGAGACTGGTACAGTTGAGAACAGAAGTGAGTCAAACAGTCAGGGCAGGCAGGGACAAGGTAGGACTAATAAATTAAACTGCATTTATTTCAATGCAAGAGGCCTAACAGGGAAGGCAGATGAACTCAGGGCATGGTTAGGAACATGGGACTGGGATATCATAGCAATTACGGAAACATGGCTCAGGGATGGGCAGGACTGGCAGCTTAATGTTCCAGGATACAAATGCTACTGGAAGGATATAAAGGGAGGCAAGAGAGGAGGGGGAATGGCATTTTTGATAAGGGATAGCGTTACAGCTGTGCTGAGGGAGGATATTCCCAGAAATACATCCAGGGAAGGTATTGGGTGGAACTGAGAAATAAGAAAAGGATGATCACCTTATTGGAATTGTATTGTAGACCCTCTAATAGTCAGAGGGAAATTGAGAAACAAACTTGTAAGGAGATCTCAGTTATCTGTAAGAATAATAGGGTAGTTATGGTAGGGGATTTTAACTTTCCAAACATCGACTGGGACTGCCATAGTGTTAAAGGTTTAGATGGAGAGGAATTTCTTAAGTGTGTACAAGACAATTTTCTGATTCAGTATGTGGATGTACCTACTAGAGAAGGTGCAAAACGTGACCCACTCTTGGGAAATAAGGCAGGGCAAGTGACTGAAGTGTTCGTGGGGGAGAACTTTGGGGCCAGCAACCATAATTCTAGTCGTTTTAAAATAGTAATGGAAAAGGATAGACCAGATGTAAAAGTTGAAGTTCTAAATTGGAGAAAGGCCAATTTTGACGGTATTAGGTAAGAACTTTCGCAAGCTGATTGGAGGCAGATGTTCGCAGGTAAAGGGACGGCTAGAAAGTGGGAAGCCTTCAGAAATGAGATAACAAGAATCCAGGGAAAGTATATTGCTGTCAGGGAGAAATGGAAGGCTGGAAGGTATAGGGAATGCTGGATGACTAAAGAAATTGAGGGTTTGGTTAAGAAAAAGACGGAAGCAAATGTCAGGTATAGACAGGATAGATCGAGTGAATCCTTAGAAGAATATAAAGAAAATAGGAGTATACTTAAGAGGGAAATCAGGAGGGCAGAACGTGGACATGAGATAGCTTTGGCAAATATAATTAAGGAGAATCCAAAGGGTTTTTACAGATATATTAAGGACAAAAGGGTAACTAGAGAGAGAATAGGGACTCTTAAAGATTAGCAAGGCGGCCTTTGTGTGGAGCAATAATAAATGGGGGAGATACTAAATGAATATTTTGCATCAGTATTTACTGTGGAAAAGGATATGGAAGATATAGACTGTAGGGAAATAGATGGTGACATCTTGCAAAATGTCCAGATTACAGAGGAGGAGGTGCTGGATGTCTTGAAACGGTTAAAGGTGGATAAATCCCCTGGACCTAATCAGATGTACCTGAGAACTCTGTGGGAAGCTAGAGAAGTGATTGCTGGGTCTCTTGCTGAGATATTTGTATCATCGATAGTCACAGGTGAGATGCCGGAAGAGTGGAGGTTGGCAAACGTGGTGCCACTGTTTAAGAAGGGCAGTAAAGACAAGCCAGGAACTATAGACTGTTGAGCCTGACCTCGGTGGTGGGCAAGTTGTTGGAGGGTATTCTGAGGGACAGGATGTACATGTATTTGGAAAGGCAAGGACTGAATCGGGATAGTCAACATGGCTTTGTGTGTGGGAAATCATGTCTCACAAACTTGATTGAGTTTTTTGAAGAAGTATCAAAGAAGATTGATGAGGGCAGAGGAGTAGATGTGATCCATAAGGACTCCAGTAAGGTGTTCGACAAGGTTCCCCATGGGAGACTGGTTAGCAAGGTTAGATCTCATGGAATACAGGGAGAACTAGCCATTTGGAGACAGAACTGGCTCAAAGGTAGAAGACA
This sequence comes from Chiloscyllium plagiosum, assembly GCF_037043375.1. Taxonomy (NCBI): domain Eukaryota; kingdom Metazoa; phylum Chordata; class Chondrichthyes; order Orectolobiformes; family Hemiscylliidae; genus Chiloscyllium; species Chiloscyllium plagiosum. The sequence goes on along the minus strand of NW_028270162.1, from coordinate 45,998,407 downwards.
GAGGGTGGTGGTGAAGGGTTGTTTTTCAGACTGGAGGCCTGTGACGAGTGGAGTGCCACAAGGATCAGCACTGACCCCTCTACGTTTTGTCATTTACATAAATGATTTGGATGCGAGCATAAGAGGTATAGTTAGTAAGTTTGCGGATGACACCAAAATTGGAGGTGTAGTGGACAGCGAAGAGGGTTACCTCAGATTACAACAGGATCTGGACCAGATGGGCCAATGGGCTGAGAGGTGGCAGATGGAGTTTAATGCAGATAAATGTGAGGTGCTGCATTTTGGGAAAGCAAATCTTAGCAGGACTTATACACTTAATGGTAAGGTCTTAGGGAGTGTTGTTCAACAAAGAGACCTTGGAGTACAAGTTCATAGATCCTTGAAAGTGGAGTCGCAAGTAGGTAGGATAGTGAAGAAGGCGTTTGATAAGCTTTCCTTTATCAGTCAGAGTATTGAGTACAGGAGTTGGGAGGTCATGTTGCGGCTGTACAGGACATTGGTTAAGCCACTGTTGGCATATTGCATGCAATTCTGGTCTCCTTCCTATCGGAAGGATGTTGTGAAACTTGAAAGGGTTCAGAAAAGATTTACAAGAATGTTGCCAGGGTTGGGGGATCTGAGCTACAGGGAGAGGCTGAACAGGCTGGGGTTGTTTTCCCTGGAGTGTCGGAGGCTGAGGGGTGACCTTATAGAGGTTTACAAAATTATGAGAGGCATGGATAGGATAAATAGACAAAGTCTTTTCCCTGGGGTTGGGGAGTCCAGAACTAGAGGGCATAGGTTTAGGGTGAGAGGGGAAAGATATAAAAGAGACCTAAGGGGCAACGTTTTCACGCAGAGGGTGGTACGTGTATGGAATGAGCTGCCAGAGGATGCGGTGGGGGGCTGGTTCAATTGCAACATTTAAGGGGCATTTGGATGGGTTTATGAATAGGAAGGGTTTGGAGGGATATGGGCTGGGTGCTGGCAGGTGGGACTAGATTGGGTTGGTATATCTGGTCGGCATGGAATGGTTGGACTGAAGGGTCTGTTTCCATGCTGTACATCTCTATGACTCTATGACAATGGCAACAGAAGCTTGGGATCCCCATTGTCTGCAAGGTTTCCTCCAAGTCAACACCAATCTGATTTAGAAATATATCGACATTCCTTCACTGTTGTTGGATCAAATATCCTGGAATATTTCTGAGCTCACCACCATCTTCTCCAGGGCATTTCAGATAGGTAATAAATGCTGGCCCAGTCCGTGAAGCTTACATCCAATTATGAAAGTATACTAAAAGTTTTCTAATGAAAATTAGAATGTGGCTTGCAGTCCCAGAGGCTGGTTCAATTGTGGGCTTCAGGTGGGAACTGGATAAGCATCTTTGGAGAAAATTGAATTGGTGAGTGGGGCCTCTATATTGTTCTTTCAGACATCTATCCCATACTCAATGGATTTAAAGGCCATTTCTGTACTGTTAACCATTCCATGATTATATGATGCAAAATGGTTCTTGTGCCAGCCTGCCTCACACCAGTGAGGAGTACTCCCACTGACTATGTGGTGCTGGAAAACACAGCAGGTCAAGCAGCATTGGAGGAGCAGGAGAATTGATGTTTCTGGCAAAAACCCTTCCTGATGAAGGGCTTATGTCCGAAATGTTGATTCTCCTGCTCCTCGGATGCTGCCTGACCTGCTGTGCTTTTCCAGCAATACACTCTCGACTCTGATCTCCAGCATCTATAGTCCTCACTTTCTCCCACCGACTCTGCCAACATTGGTAGTGCCAAGTTCAGGGAGGGTGTATAATGGTGGGCACAATGATTTAACATCCCTCATAACCCGTCTCCTGAATGCTGCTAACGTGCTTAATCAGGGACTTGGGCCACCATCATTGACTGAATTTCACATTTGTCATGTTTATGAAAAAAGCCATGGCTGAGGGTAAAGTCATTCTTGCATTTTCTCTTGGCTGCGGGCAGGGAATCTACGTGGTGAGCCTCAGCTGTCTCCCTCGATGCTGCGAATGTATTTGACTTGATTGACTGCCTGTTTGTAATGAATACCTAGTGGCAGATGCGAATTGCTCAGCGTTGCCTTAAATGGACCTGCGCTCTATTAAGACATGAGCGGGGTTACCAACTCTGATTGAATCGATTCTGTCAAGGTTTCTCACCTGCCCTGCCCTCTCAGTGCCACCAGTGACCACCTGATATTCCTACCATCATATGCTGCCCACCTTCCCCTGAACGGACAGTGGAAAAGATTCCTAATTACTGGATTGGATGCTTCCTGACTATCAATCAAACAGCTCCTTAAACTCCCTCATTTCCAATGTTTCTACAACTAGCAATAAAATTTTTCAAAACAAATAAAATCAGTTTTAAACATTTACTTTTATATTTTTCTCCCAGGTCACTTGCGGGAGATTACTATTTATTCTCTTGAAACTCTAGGACAATTCAGCCATTATTAGACCGCTGAATGGACTCTCTAACTTCAAATAATGTCGATCCTGCTGTTGTTGATCTTGCTTTGTGCACCTCCTGTACAGCCATCAACTTGTATGCCTCACTTTGTCTAAGCACTCTGTGATCTGTCCTTGTTTGCTATGATCTGTCGATACTGCTCGTAAAACAAAACTTTTCACTGTACTTAGGTTAATGTGACTACAACAAATCAAATTGCAGTATGACTTGGAGAGATATTTTGCTGAGGGCTAGAATCTGAAGTAATATATATCCCACTTGAGGTTCATTCTCGAAGCAATGCTGTGTTACAGACTCTTGGGTCTTAATATTAAACTTCATGCTTAATATTAGCATTTAAGCATGAAGCATGAAGTGATGGAAGTAACAGATTTAAAACAAACTTCCCAGGGCAATCAGGAGCTTGATTTGGAACCAACTGGTTCTGTCCTGTGTTGCTATGGTAACCCCTGGCAGGGTGTGGTTGGGTGAAGTGATGCCAACAATCTTCCTTTCTACTGTTTTGAAAATTGAAACACTGAATGGTTTAACCAACCTGTAGTGCTGCAAAAACATCAAAATGTCACTGGAAACCTGCAAAATGATCACAGAACTTCTCGAAGTTAAAATACAATTTCCAGGGGTGATGATGCACACCATCTCGCTGCACTACTCTTTTTTTTAAAAGTCACAAAAAGATTACTCTTCCTATTGTGTGGGCCTGTTCAGTTAAGGACCTGCTTCATCAACTGCTGTATGGGGTAACCCACCAGTGAGCTTTGACAAGGAGATATAGTTTACTGAAACAAGCACAGGGTATATTGGAGAAACCCAGCAGGTCTGGCAGCATCGGTGGAAAGAGAAACAGAGTTGATGTTTCAAATACAGCTCAAGCCTCCTCCCAGCTCATCACACTATCCCCCTCCCTTCCTCCCTCACACTCCTAAACTGGCCAGGATCTCCATTTGCCATTTGGATGCAACATTACGTCAAGTCCCTGTCTCCCCTTAGGTAGATTTCAAAGTTAATATGTCACTACTTTGGTGAAGTGCAGATGCCCTGCCAAATATTAATACTGTAATTGAAATCACATGGTCATTTGTTTCATTGTTGTCTGAAGGAGTTTGCCAAATGCAAATTACAACAATAACTACATAGAGTCATGGAGGTTTACAGCATGGAAACATGCCCTTTGGCCCAATTTATACGCACTTCCTAGTTTTCACAATTAATCTTACTACGTCTTACTTTATTGTACAATTCTTTGAGACATCCTGAGTTGTTTTGTTATTTATTTAGTGGCAAATGTCTTGTGTCTCCGATTTCCACAGACTGACCCTCTCGGTGCCTGAAAACGAACATAAATAGTTTCCTGCATAGTTTGAAATGCTTTTGTGGTCTGTAACCGTAGAGAAGCTCTGAGAAACATCAAAATTACAATGTTTGGTATGATTTTTTTTTCTTTTTCTGCAAAGACTGTACAGAACTGATTTAGAACCTTTGTATGTACTTATAGATGATTTTAATGAATAAAGTATATTTTTGAAATAGTAAAAAAAATCCACAGAGTAATGCACTCTTTCCATTTTGTGAATTTTCATTGTCAAATGAAGGTCTGAAACATCTCCAAAGGAAGAGGATAAACAGGCTTTCAGATGAATCACTCTGTTGCATAGTTATATTGTATTAAGGACCATCTTTACTGATGAATCTCAGCTGGTTTCACCCTGCCTGTAAAAGTATTTTATTTTCTTGATTGACAGCCACAGCTGGAGAAGAAACACATTGAGCAGTAATGTTGGCGCATGTAGCCAATAAAGGAGCCTGACCCCTCAGTGTATTGTGTGAGATCTATTTGGCTAGGCTAGCATTGAGTTACTGGGCAGTTATATCATCTGGTATTCCCCTCAGTGATAGAATCTGACATATTCCCCATGTTTGAGAGTCAGTGATTGGGTCTTTGGATGATAGATTCCCATAGCTCTGTTCAGCAAATAAAAAGAAAAAGGAAGAGCAGTTTACAGTCTGGGTTGATGTGATCTCATGTGTGACATTTGACTAAGTCCTGATTGACATCACTGATTGCAAACACTGCCTATGAAGCCAGTGTTGGAGCAATGGGTAGAGGGATTGTCCTTGTATCATACCTATTTGTTTTGATAACAGTTGAACTTAGCCTCCCCAAATGTCAAAACTACTCGATGTCAGAAACTTCTCCATTTGATTCATTCCAAATTTTTTTTTAGAACCCATTAATTTCATTTGCAGTCTTTTTTTTTGAATGGTCAAGTGTTAAATATCTTGCTGCACAGGATTTATTGCACAGATAATAAATGAAAGAAAGAGACTGATATTACTTATGCCATTCATTTTATATAACAGCAAAATTGACCATTATTTAAATGGTGAAGAATTGCAGCATGCTGCTGTGCAGAGGGATCTAAAAATTCATGTGCATCAGTCACAAAAGTGGGTTTGCGGGTCCAACAGGTGATTAAGAAGGTAAAAAGGAATATTGTCCTTCATCGCTATAGGGATGGGGTTTAAAAACAGGGAGGTTATGCTACAGCTGTATACGGTGCTGGTGAGGTCATGGTTGGAATACTACACACAATTTTGGTCTCCTTACTTGAGAAAGGATGTACAGGCACTGGAGGGGGTGCAGAGGAGGTACACTAGGTTGATTCTGGAATTGAGGGTGTTGGCTTATGAGGAGCTATTGGCAAGACTGGGACTATACTCATTGGAGTTTAGGAAAAGAAGGTGGTCGGTGGGGGGGGTTTGGATCTTATTGAAACAAACAAAATTATGAAGGGAGTAGATAAGGTAGAAGCAGGGAGGTTGTTTCCACTGTCAGGTGAAACTGGAACTAGGGGCATAGCCTCAAAATAATGGAGAGCAGATTTAGGACTGAGCTGAGGGGGAACTTCTTCAACCAAAGGGCTGTGAACTTGTGGAATTCCCTGTCCAGGGAAGCAGTTGAGGCTACCACGTTGCACGTTTTTAAGGAAAGATAGACTGATTTTTGAACAGTAAAGGAATTAAGTGTTATGTTGATCTGGTGGGTAAGTGGAGCTGAGTCCACATAAAACAATCAGCCATGATTTTATTGAATAGCACAGCATGCACAAGGGGACAGATGGCCTACACCTGTCTCTATTTCTTATGTTCTTAAACCATTGAGTTATACTGGTTTCATTTGTTTGCAGTGACAAGCCCTAATGCAACATTTAGATCAGTTCCTAAGATGACACTTCAGCTCACTATTTCAAAAGACAAAGATTACCTTTCAGGGACCCCAGCAAGCTTTCCTATTCTTTTTTGAAAAATACAGCATTATATAAAACTAGACCACAATACTTTTCCATCCTTCTTTTCTGATCAGGATCCCTTTCATTGCTCTGTAAATTTTAAGGTCCTAAAGAAAATGTATTCCATTCCATTGGAAACCCACAGGGATAAGGAGAAATCATTAACATTTTCTTTATTCTGTTGTAGGGTGGAGGTGTCATTGGCAACACCAGTGTCTACTGCTCAGCCTTGAACTCAATGGTATTAGGCTATTTCAGAAGGCAGTTGCGAACCAATCAAATTATTCTAGAACTGTAGTCATACATATGCCGGCCTGGGTAAGGATGGCAGATTTCCTTCCCTAAAGGACATTAGTGAATCAGATGGGGTTTTTTGGGACAACCGATGAAAGTTCCATGGTGAATATTATTGAGACTTGCTTTCAAGCCTGAATCTTTATGCATTTTAATGTAAATGCTATCAACTCCCCGATGGGATTTCAACATCCATTAACCGGTGCTCTCGATTACTCACCCATTAGGTTATCACCTTTTCCCTGACAAATATCACTAGCAGATGAAGAACTTAATAGATGAATAGGTTGGTGCAGTGGTTTTAATTGAGTTCATCATAGAACTGTAAGCCAGAGCTCTTGTGGTACATGATGATGTACTTAGTTCTGAGCCAGGAAGCCCAGCTTCAAACCCCACCTACTGCAGAGGTGTGTAACAATATCTTTGAGCAAGTTGATTAGATAATGTCTACAAATGAGAGCCAGTGGTGCTACTGCATTACCTTCCCTCCTCAGTGGAACCTTGTGATCCATGCCAGGCCCTGGCTTCATTGGTGGAGTTAGGAGCTTGGAAGTTTATTATTACTCCTGGGACAAAATCTACCTGCTTTCCTCTCTTATTATCCATCATTTTTCTGTTGTATGATTGTTGGGACCATGTTTGTTACTGATAGGCTTTGATGAGTGTAGACGTTATTTCGCTTTCATTTTTTGTACTCCCCTCTCCAGTCTAACACCATCTCTCTATTCCTTTCACCCCCATGTATCCAACTAACGTCTCCTCAATTACATCTATCCTAATTCTTTCATCTATTCCACACATGCAATGGCAAGATTTCATTCATACCTGCTTTCCTGAGAAGGGAAATTCACCACGTACCATCACTGTTCATGGAAAGCATTTTGTGTGACTTCCTTCTGGAACCTGTCTTAAGTCTATCCCAAATGGAAGGCCTCAGTTCTATTGGCTGTCTGTACAATTCTTCAGGAGGTTCCTTGATAAGGGAGATCCATGAGCTACTTATGCATTGGCTTAGAGAGTCCTGTGTCTGTAACACAAATACTGCATGCATTTCTTTCTGTTGAGGTCGTGATGGTTCTGTAGGGATTGTGTGGGATGTTCACCATCGCTTGCAATGAGAAGACCCCTCCCGCCCTGGTTATCCTTTAGTGAGCAGAATTAAGGCGAATCTCAAGGGCTGTTATTCTTATATAAGAAGAAAGAAAGTAACTAGAGAAAGGGTTGGTCCACTAAATGATAAGGAAGGAAGGTTTTGTGTCAAACCTGAGAAAATGGGTGAGATTCTCAATGATTACTTTGCATCAGTGTTCACTGAGGAGAGGGACATGATGAATGTTGAGATTAGAGATAGAAGTTTGTTTACTCTGGATCACATTGACATAAGGAGGGAAGACAAGTTGGGTAGGCTAAAGGATATTAAGGTGGACAAATCCCCAGGACCGGATGGGATCTATCCCAGGTTGCTGAGGGGGGCAAAAGAGGAAATAGCCGGGGCCCTGACAGATATCTTTGTAGCATCCTTAAACACAGGTGAGGCACCGGAGGACTGGAGGGTTGCTCATGTTGTCCCCCTGTACAAGAAGGGTAGTAGGGATATTCCAGTTAACTACACACCTGTGAGCCTGACGTCAATGGTAGGAAATTTGCTGGAGAAGTTTCTGAGAGATAAAATCTATTTATATTTAGAAATGAATAGGCTTATTAGTGATAGGCAACATGGTTTTATGCATGGGAGATCGTGCCTTACCAACTTAATAGATTTATTTGAGGAAGTGACCAAGTTGATAGATGAAGGAAGAGCTATAGATGTCATATATGTAGACTTTAATAAAGTGTTTGATAAGGTTCCCCATGGTAAACTAATGGAGAAAGTAAAGTCACATGGTGTGCAGGGTGTTCTAGCTAGGTGGATAAAGAACTGGTTGAGCAACAGAAGACAGAGAGTAGTAGTTGAAGGGAGTTTCTCGAAATGGAGAAAGGTGACCAGTGATGTTCCACAGGGATCAGGCAAAAGTGAGGACTGCAGATGCTGGAGATCAGAGTCTAGGTTAGAGTAGTGCTGGAAAAGCACAGCCGATCAGGCAGCATCCGAGGAATAGGAAAATTGACATTTCGGGCAAAAGCCCTTCATAGGAACTCTTCCACAGGACTCAGTCCTGGGGCCACTGTTGTTTGTAATATACATCAATGATCGAGAAGAAGGCATTGTTGGTCTGATCAGTAAGTTTGCAGCTGACACGAAGATTGGTGAAGTAGCAGAAAGCATAGGAGACTGTCAAAGAGTACAGGAGAATATAGATAGACTGGAGAATTGGGCGGAGGAGTGGCAGATGGAGTTCAATCCAGGAAAATGTGAGGTGATGCATTTTGGGCAGTCTAATTCTAGAGCAAACTATGCTGTAAACGGAAGGGCCTTGGGAAAAGGTGATGCGCAAAGAGATCTGGGAGTTCAGGTCCATTGTACCCTGAGGATGGCTGCACAAGTGGATAGAGTGGTCAAGAAGGCATATGGTTCCTGCCTTCATCGTTTGGGGTATTGACTATAGAGCTGGCAGGTCATGTTAAAGTTGAACAAGACGTTTGGCTGCATTCAGAATACTGTGTACAGTTCTGATCGCCACATTACCAAAAGGATATGGACGCTTTGGAGAGGGTGCAGAGAAGGTTTACAAAGATGTTGCCTGGTATAGAAGGTGCTAGCTATGAAGAGTGGTTGAGTAGGTTAGGATTGTTTTCATTAGAAAAAAGGAGATTGAGGGGGGACCTGATTGAGGTCTACAAAATCATGAGGAGTATAGACAGGGTAGATAGTGATAAGCTTTTTCCCAGGGTGAGGGATTCAATAACACGAGGTCACGCGTTCAAGGTGAGAGGTGAAACGTTTAAGGGGGACACACGTGGAAAGTACTTTACACAGAGGGTGGTAGGTGCGTGGAGCACATTGCCAGCAGAGATAGTAGAGGCAGGCCCAGTAGATTCATTTAAGTTGCATCTGGACAGATGCATGAGTAGGTGGGGAGCAGAGGGTTACAGAAGCTTAGGAATTGGGCGATGGGTTTAGACAGTGGTTTTGGATCGGCTCAGGCTTGGAGGGCTGAAGGGCCTGTTCCCGGGCTGTAAGTTTTCTTTGTTCTTTGTTCTTTGTACTTTCTTCCACCGGGCAGAAGCTACATTTGGCAGTACTTGAGATTGCTGCCTGCTCATTGGATCCTATTTGAGGTCACGTCGTTAAGGTATCTATAAGAGCAAATGTCAGCTTCCAGTGACTTCCCACAAGGACATAGCTTGTCATGTCAGCTTATCTCCTGCTGAAAGCTTCATCCATGCCTTTGTGCTTTTAGCTTTTACCGTTTCAGTGCTCTTCCTGGTACGACCCTCTGCAAAATTGAGGTAATTCAAACCTCCACTGTCTCTATCCTAACTCACACAATGTTTTGTTCATTAGCTCTCTCCTGCACACTGATCTACATTGATTCCAATGTAAGCAGTACCTTGGAAAGTTATTTGGGTGAAACTGATAAAGAAGAAAGAGATGATCACCTTATTGGGATTGTATTATAGACCCCCTAATAGTCAGAGGGAAATTGAGAAACAAATTTGTAAGGAGATCTCAGTTATCTGTAAGAATAATAGGGTGGTTATGGTAGGTAATTTTAACTTTCCAAACTTCGACTGGGGCTGCCACAGTGTTGAGGGTTTAGATGGAGAGGAATTTGTTAAGTGTGTACCAGAACATTTTCTGACTCAGTCTGTGGGTGTACCTACTAGCGAAGGTGCAAAACTTGACCTACTCTTGGGAAATAAGGCAGGGCAGGTGACTGAGGTGTCAGTGGGGCCAGCGACCATAATTCTACTGGATTTAAAATAGTGATGGAAAAGGATAGACCAGATATAAAAGTTGAAGTTCTAAATTGGAGAAAGGCCAATTTTAATGGTATTAGGCAAGAACTTTCAAAAGTCCCTTTCGCAGGTAAAGGAACGGCTGGAAAATGGGAAGCCTTCCGAAAACAGATAACGAGAGTCCAGAGAAAGTACATTCCTGTTAGGGTGAAAGGAAAGGCTGGTAGGTATAGGGAATGCTGGATTGGGGGTTTAAAGAAATTGAGGGTTTGGTTAAGAAAAAGAAGGAAGCATATGTCAGGTATAGACAGGATAGATTGAGTGAATCCTAAGAAGAGTATAAAGGAAGTAGGAGTATACTTAAGAGAGAAATCCGGAGTGCAAAAAAGGGGACATGAGATAGCTTTGGCAAATAGAATTCAGGAGAATCTAAAGGGTTTTCACAAATATATTAAGGACAAAGGGTAACTAGGGAGAGCATAGGGCCCCTCAAAGATCAGCAAGACGGCCTTTACGTGGAGCCGCAGGAAATAGGGGAGATACTAAATGAGAATTTTGCATCAGTATTTACTGCGGAAAAGGACATGGAAGATATAGAATGTAGGGAAATAGATGGTGACATCTTAAAAAATATGCACATTACAGAGGAGGAAGTGCTGGATGTCTTGAAATGCATAAAGGTGGATAAATCCCCAGGACCTGATCAGGTGTACCCTGGAATGCTGTGGGAAGCTAGAGAATTGATTGCTGGGCCTCTTGCTGAAATATTTGTATCATCGATAGTCACAGGGGAGGTGCCAGAAGACTGGAGGTTGGCTAACGTGGTGCCACTGTTTAAGAAGGGTGGTAAGGACACGCCAGGGAACTATAGACCAGTGAGCCTGACGTTGGTGGTGGGCAAGTTGTTGGAGGGAATCCTGAGAGGCAGGATGTACATGTATTTGGAAAGGCATGGACTGATTAGGGATAGTCAACATGCCTAGTGCGTGGGAAATCATGTCTCACAAACTTGATGGAGTTTTTTTGAAGAATTAACAAAGAGGATTGATGAGGGCAGAGTGGTAGATGTGATCTATATAGACTTCAGTAAGGCATTCGACAAGGTTCCCCATGGGAGACTGGTGAGCAAGATTAGATCTCATGGAATATAGGAAGAACTAGTCATTTGGATACAGAACTGGCTGAAGGTAGAAGACAAAGGGTGATTAGATTATCTACAGTGTGGAAACAGGCCCTTCGGCCCAACAAGTCCACACCGACCCGCCACTCACCCATACCCCTACACTTACCCCTTACCTAATACTACGGGCAATTTAGCATGGCCAATTCACCTGACCTGCAGGTCTTTGGACTGTGGGAGGAAACCGGAGCACCCGGAGGAAACCCGCACAGACATGGGGAGAATATGCAAACTCCACACAGACAGTCACCCGAGGCGGGATTTGAACCCAGGTCTCTAGCGCTGTGAGGCAGCAGTGCTAACCACTGTGCCACCGTGCCGTGGTGGTGTGGGGTTGTTTTTCAGACTGGAGGCCTGTGACCAGTGGAGTGCCACAAGGATCGGTGCTGGGTCCACTAATTTTCATCATTTATATAAATGATTTGGATGCGAGCATAAGGGGTATAGTTAGTAAGTTTGCAGATGACACCAAAATTGGAGGTGTAGTGGACAGCGAAGAAGGTTACCTCAGATTACAACAGGATCTTGATCAGATGAACCAATGGGCTGAGGAGTGGCAGATGGAGTTTAATTTAGATAAATGTGAGGTGCTGCATTTTGGGAAAGCAAATCTTAGCAGGACTTATACACTTAATGGTAAGGTCCTAGGGAGTGTTGCTGAACAAAGAGACCTTGGAGTGCAGGTACATAGCTCCTTGAAAGTGGAGTCGCAGGTAGGTAGGATAGTGAAGAAGGCATTTGGTATGCTTTCCTTTATTGGTCAGAGTATTGAGTACAGGAGTTGGGAGCTGAACATGTGTTGCTGGAAAAGCGCAGCATCCAAAGAGCAGGAGAATCGATGTTTCGGGCATGAGCCCTTCTTCAGGAAATGCCCGAAACGTCGATCCTCCTGCTCCTTGGACGCTGCCTGACCTGCTGCGCTTTTCCAGCAACACATTTTCAGCTCTGATCTCCAGCATCTGCAGTCCTCACTTTCTCCTCCAGGAGTTGGGAGGTCATGTTATGGCTGTACAGGACATTGGTTAGGCCACTGTTGGAATATTGCGTGCAATTCTGGTCTCCTTCCCATCGGAAAAATGTTGTGAAACTTGAAAGGGTTCAGAAAAAATTTAAAAGGATGTTGCAGGGGTTGGAGGATTTGAGCTATTGGGAGAGATTGAATAGGCTAAGGCTGTTTTCCCTGGAGCGTCGGAGGCTGAGGGGTGACCTTATAGAGGTTTATAAAATCATGAGGGACATGGATAGGATAAATGGTCAAAGTCTTTTCCCTGGGATGGGGGAGCCCAGAAGTAGAGAGCATACGTTTAGGGTGAGAGGGGAAAGATACAAAAGAGACCCGAGGGGCAACGTTTTCATGCAGAGGGTGGTAAGTGTATGGAATGAGCTGCCAGAGGAAGTGGTGGAGGCTGGTACAATTGCAACATTTAAAAGGCATCTGGATGGGTATATGAATAGGAGGAGTTTGGAGGGATATGGGCCGGGTGCTGGCTGGTGAGACTAGATTGGGATGGGATGGCATGGATGGGTTGGACTGAAGGGTCTGTTTCCGTGCTGTACATCTCTATGACTCTATGACCTCTCCCCGCCTGTCTCTAGGATCTCCCTCAGCCTTGCATTTCAAATTCCCAGCACTGGCTGCTATGGCTTCAACTGCCAAGGCCTTAAGTGCTGGAATTCCTGTCCTCAACCTCTCCACCCACTCTGCCTCACTTTCTTCCTTTGAGGACTCTTTAAAATCTACCTCTTTGACCAAATCTGTGGTCATCTGGCTTAATATCTCTTTTTGTGGCTTGGTGTCAATTTTCTATTCTATCACATTTGCAAAGCACCTTGAACTGTTTTTGTATGTTAAAGGTGCTATATAAATGCAAGTCGTCTTTTTGTCTTACATTCGCTCTTGGATTAGCTGGAAACTGGGGACAGCTCTGGAGTTTGGGACCCTCGCTCTGCATAACAACAGTGTGATTATTCATGGTGGGTGCATGACTCTCTCTTTGACTGGTGTCACTGGGTTCCCTGTTCTCGTTGCCAGCTGTCTGCCCTGCATTCGAATAGACTGCAGACCTCACCAGCGGTGTTTGCCACTTAAGCCTCGTCTAGTGTTACACACGGACACACAACTCTCGTACATCTTTGTATTAAGGCTGCATTCCCGTTTTCGTTAGCCGACCCTTACAAGGGTTGAACTCAATAGTGACCCCAAAGTGACCAGTATAAAACCAGGAATTGCTGGCACAGCAACAAATTATGAGTTGACCTGCAGCCTTCGTCACCTTGTGTTTTTTGGACTGGACCCTGCGTTTCCGTTTCTATCTCGGTCACACGGCAGAAGGGTGTCTGCTTTTCAGGCGATGATGACACAGGGTGCAATGAAATGGAAACTCCAAGGGTGAGGGGTTAGTGTTCAGTTTCAAACTCTGACTCTCCCCGTACTGTACTTGAAAATAAAAGACGTGACATTTGGACTGACTGGGCTCGGGAAAAAACACTCCGTACGTTATGATTTTGCAGCGTGACTTCGTGTTCCCGCTCAGTCACGCAGACTGAGCATCTCATACCAACCTCCCCCCCTGATACAGCAGCTCCTCTTCCCTGTGGGGGGATTCCTGCCAACTGTGGCCATCTTAAAGGAATGGAGCCTTCCAGATTGGCTGCACCATCAACCTCACAGAGTTCTCCTTGTCCCATTATGGGACATCATGACTGAGCGCTTGAATGTTTTGTATTGTTCACCACTGCTCTTGAATATTACTATTCGTGGGAATTAGTATGTAAGTTCATTGCTGCGTTTCCTACTTAAAACAGTGACTAGAATTCAAAGGGTACTTTATTGGCTCTAAAGGATGTCCTGGGGTTGTGACAGACTCTACATAAATGGAAGGTATTCTTCCTTCTTTCTAAGAAAAGACATTTTCTACAGCTTTGGGTGCCCAAGGCACGACATTCAGTGAGGCTAGACTGGCAAATACTATACCAGATGTACTCCTAAGTTATTACTTAAATTTGCACCCCTGTCAGAATTTACAGTCATTTGATTGGGGAATTCTTGTGGCACAGTGACTATTGTCACTGTCTATGAACTGGAAACTCTGTTTAAATCCCACCCTGGGATTTGATGGATGGGAAGATGTGTTCATGTTGTGGCCAGAAAATCTGGCTATCAACCTTTTGAGTTCTCCCAACACATACAAATGACAAGGCACTGAGAGTTGGAGAGGTTTGTCAACCATATAATGGAAAGAATGTTGTAGCCTCGAACACCATGATCCAGAACTCTCATCGGAGAAAGTTCCCATTCTTACAGCAGGCGTAACTATGACAGCACTACAATCCTAACCAAAAATTGTTTGGGAGCACTCCATGTCCATGTCAACCCAAAACCTAAAGGAAGTGGAATTGCCACGTCAAAGAAATGTGGGGCCTCAGAAATGGGAGGTTAACCTATCGTCCCAGTGAAAGTGCAGCAAGGTTTAGGCTTGCAGAATGGAGTTAACAACAGCACAGAGACAGGAGCCCAGTCCCGGAGGCAAATCAAGAGAACCACCATGGGATAGATGGAAAGGCAGCACTGATTCTCTTCTGTAATCACAGAGAAACAAATACAGTCGTCAAAATGCTCGTGTTCGTATGAAATTCTGAGATGTGTGACTCTTATATGAGATGTTGTCCCATCTTCATTAAAGGAAAAACAGTAAGACTTGCAATTGTATCTCCACTGAATGCCTCCAAGTACTTTATAGTCATTGACATACTTTCTGAAGTGTTGTTATGCAGCAGCTGTGGCAGCTAATTTGAATAATCGAATCAGTGAATCCCCACAGCTGGGAAGCAGGCCATTCAGTCCATTGAGTCCACACTGACCCTCTGGGGAGCATCCCACTCAGACCCAAGCTCCCTATCCCTGTTATCCTGCATTACCCATGGCTAATCTACATAAACCACACATCTTGGGACTGTGGGAGGACAGCCATGCAGACACGGGGAGAACGTGCAAACTCCACACAGACTATCACCCAAGGCTGGAACTGAACCTGGATTCCTGATACTGTGAGGCAGCAGTGCTAACCACTGCTAAGCACTTAGCAAACTTTCACAAAGTGCCATATTATAATAAATAGATAATGTGTTTTTTGTAAAGTGATGATGCTTGAGGGATAAATATTGGCCAGGACAAAAGAAATAACTCCCTACGTTTTCCTAAATCAAATCATGGAATCTTTGAAATCTACTCAAAGAGGCAGAAGAGACCTCTATTTATCATCTCCACAGTCCCAGTGCTGGCTTTAATTTCTGTGGTTAAGCTACAGAGTGGGAATTGAATATGGAATCTTACAATTACGGAGATGAGCATGCTGCTAACTGAGCCAGGGCTGATCAACAGTTGATGAGATGATGGGATGTGGAATATTTGGGAAGCGGTCCTGCAGCTGAGGAATGCAGAGTTGTTAGTGGATTGGACACATACAAGCACCTCAAGACTCTGGTAATGTTGGGTTATGGTCTAGTACCGTTGGGGGCCATGAGATCTGACACTGATAGCATGGAGTGGGTTAAGGGTAGGGGCAGGGAATAAGGTTCACATCATGATTGAAGGAGGTGGATGGATCAAGTTAAAGTAGTTTAACCTCCCTGGGGCTATGTTGAGTCCACCTTGTACCTCTCCCTTGCCAGCATAATCCATATTATTGGACCATCATGATATCCAGGATGTTATAATTGGCCATGTGTGGTTGTTTCATTTCATTTAGTTATAAACAGTGGTTTTCAACAGAATAAACTGACTGCAAATTTAAATTTGTGAAAGTAACATTCAACTCCTTAATTAAATAAAACAGAACAACTTACTGAAATTTAACCAACCTGAGAAATCTAACAAGGAATCTTCACTTGTTGGGGCTCCATGGCATAGGTACCTGAGAGAAATGCTGTCAGTGACCCCCATGGTCTCTTTCTGCTAATTGTCAATGCAATGGGAAGAGACCACATTTCAGTCTGTCCAATTGATGTAGCTGTCTTGGTCAGGATGCAAAGCCCTTCACCTTTTATCAGGAGGCACTCAAAATCAGAGGTAACTAACGTGTTATGGCCAGGGACCTTTTCTTATTCATTCATGGGACAAGGGTATCGCTGACTTGACCAGTATTTATTGCCCATTCCTAATTGCCCAGAAGGCAGTTAAGAATCAACCACATTGCCGTGGGTCTGGAGTCCATAAGGATGGCAGTTTCCTTCCCTGAAGGACATTAATGAACCAGATGGTTTTTTTCTGACACTCAGCAATGATTTCCTAGCCATTGCTGGACTCTTATTTCCAGAAATTTATTGGATTCAAATTCTACCATCTGCCGTGTACCTTTTGAAGAGGTTGTATCTAGGATGAAGGAGTTGACTTATCAAGAAAGGCTGAACAGGTCTCCTCCTTTATTAATGAGGGATAATCTTATTGAAAGATACAAAATTATAAAGTGTCTTCACAGGGTAGACGTTGAAAAGATGTACTAATGGGGAAATCTCAAACTGATGGGGACGTCATTACAGACTAAAGGGACATTTATTTAAAACTGAGATGTGAATGGGTTGCTTCTCTTAGAGGGTAGTGAATGTCTGCACTTCTCTTGTGGAGTTGTGGAAGCTAGATCACTAAAAGTACTGAAAGAGGATGTGGATAGATTTTCGAATAATTGAGGAGTTGAAAGCTATGAGGAGCTGGCACAAAAGAGGAGTTATGGCCTGGGGCAGATCAGCCCTGGAGGGGTTGGCTTAAGGGGCTGAATGCCCTACTTCTCTTCATGTTTCTAATGTTCTTATGTACCTATGATAACCTCCTGGATTGTGAATATACGCACACACTAATGGTATCATTTGGCTTTGGGTGATGGTGTAAAATGGGCAATAAAGGATTATGCTTGTTGTACATCTCCCTGATTTTTAGATTATACAAGAAAGAAATTCCAGAGAGCATATAGTGTGATATGTTGAGACTTGAGATTAGATTCCCTACAGTGTGGAAACAGGCCCTTCAGCCCACACTGACCCTTGAAGAGCAACCCACCCAGACCCATTTACCTCTGATGATAGCACCTAACACCATGGCAATTTAGCATGGCCAATTCACCTGCCCAACACATCTTTGGACTGTGGGAGGAAACCCACACAGACAGGGGGAGAATGTGCAAAATCCACACAGACAGTTGCCCAAGATTGGAATAGAACCTAGGGCCCTGGTGCTATGAGGTAGCTGTGCTAACTACTGAGCCACCATGCCACCCAGGTTAGTGTTTGAGATTATTTTGGGGTTTGGCATTATGGTGGGGTTTGAAACTGTGTTGGTGTTTGAGATTAGGTTGGGGTTTGAAACTGTGTTGGGGTTTGATATTATTTTGGGTTTTGAGATTATGTTGGGGTTTGAGACTGTGTTGGGGTTTGAGATTGGGTTGGGGTTTGAAACTGTGTTGGGGTTTGAGATTATTTTGGGGTTTGAGATTATGTTGGGGTTTGAGACTGTGTTGGGGTTCTTGCTGCCAGAACCACCGGCTTTTCAGTCCTTTTCCCACTGGTCCTTCTTTCGATCATGGCTAATGTCTACTTCACTTTGGAAATGACAAGGCCACCAAAGGTATGCGGTAGTTGATTTGCTAGTGACGGAATGGGATATTGGCCAACTTCCTTGTCCTTTCATTAACCAAAGGAAATTGAAACCATTCGGTGTGCTCCAATGAGTTAGGTAATTCAACACAGTCTGGAATTTGAATTGTGGGCCTCCTGGTCTGTTTTTTATCGAACAATCATTAATCCATTTTCCACCAGACTCTGAGTGAATAACTGAAGTTGGTTTTAAAAAAAATTATTAGGTTTCCCCTACTACTTCTGTGAATTTATCCACAAGTTCAGACAATGTTATTAATCTTGAAAACTGTACAGATTTATTTGACTGAAATTCAATCAAAAGAGATGCTGACTTGAAGAAATATTGGTGGGGTGACTGAAAGCTTTCTCAAACACACTTTTTAAAGAAGGATCATAACAGGTAAAATAAGCGATGGAGTCGGGAAGGAATGTCAGTGCATAGGGGTGAGTTGGTTGAAATCATGGTTACTAATGATGTGGTAAAAGGAATAAAAAATGCAGAAGAACCCAGTAAAGAAGGAGAGCAGAGATATTAAAGGGTTACAGGGATGGAGCGTTATCATTTAGTAGGGTCTGGCATGTTTGTGTGTGGCCAAATGAACCAGGAAGCAAGTGAAGTTTATATGTTTATTCATAATATTAGTGTAGGACCTGGGTGTGCATGTGTATTTATATATGGGGAACAAGTGGTGGAGTTTTGTGATGTGCAAGTTGAAATAAAGCTCACTAAAGAAGCAGAATCTAACCAACCTTTAACCTTGACTTTAACATGGAACTGGTTATAAAAGTTGGAAAGGTTGTAAACCTGGGATAAGGATGATAAATCTGACATGATGGGGGACCGGGTTCCAGCATAGGTTGATGGGAGACACTTGAGATGAGATAGGGCACGGCTAACAGATGCTGAAGGATGGGAATAGAGCTGCAATAGTTGTGTCTGTCAGTGACAATGTATCCAGGAAGTAACTAGAGAAGTTTGAGTTTTATCGTCGGCTGTGTTTGCTGATCACAGTTGGGCCTGTTGAATAGGCGTTACAATTGTCATCAGAACTCATCAGTTTTCACTCAGGAAAAGGAGAATATTGTAGAGGAGAAGAATGAGGTACGAGATGTTCAACTAGAAAGGATCGAGGTTGGTTACGCACAGCTGTTATCAATTCTAGAAGGAGTGAAAGCAGACAAGTCCCCTGGGCTGGATGGGATTTATCCAAGGATTCTCTGGGAAGCTAGGGAGGAGATAACAGAGCCTTTGGCTTCGATATTTGAGTCATCATTGTCTACAGGTTTGGTACCAGAGGACTGGAGGATTGCAAATGTGGAGCCCTTGTTCAAGAAGGGCAGTAGAGATGACCCAGGTAATTATAGACCAGTGAGCCTTACTTCTGTTGTAGGAAAGGTTTTGGAAAGGATTATAAGAGATAAGACTTATAATCATCTAGCAAGCAACAATTTGATTTCAGATAGTCAACATGGTTTCGTCAAGGTGGTTGTGGTACTTCTGAGAGAGTGTGGCCCTCAGCTGAGGCTGGTCCGATGGTAGTGGGTTATCGTTGATATTTGCTTACAAAGTCAGTTACAGATTTCCTTGTTCTCTCATAGAATATGGTTTCGTCAAGGGCAGGTCGTGTCTCACAAACCTCATTGAGTTTTTTGAGAAGGTGATCAACCATGTAGATGAGGGTAGGGCAGTTGACGTGGTATACATGGACTTCAGTAAAGCCTTTGGTAAGGTTCCACATGGTAGGCTGTTGGAGAAAATGCAGAGGCATGGAATTGAAAGTGATTTAGCAGTTTGGATTAGAAACTGGCTTTCTGAAAGAAGGCAGCGAGTGGTGGTTGATGGAAAATATTCAGCCTGGAGTCTGGTTACTAGAGGTGTGCCACAAGGGTCTGTTTGGGGACCTCTGCTGTTTGTCATTTTTATAAATGACTTAGCCGCAGGCATAGGTGGATGGATTAGTAAATTTGCAGATGACACTAAAGTCGGTGGAGTAGTGGACAGTGTGGAAGAATGTTACAGGTTGCAGCGGGACTTGGATAAACTGCCTGGCAAATGGAGTTCAATGCAGCTAAATGTGAGGTGATGCACTTTGGGAAGAATAACAGGAAGACAGAGTACTGGGTCAATGGAAAGATTCTTGGTAGTGTGGATGTGCAGAGGGATCTTGGAGTCCATGTACATAGATCCCTGAAAGTTGCCACCCAGGTGGATAGTGCTGTTAAGAAGGCATACGGTGTGTTAGGTTTCATTCGTAGAGGGATTGAGTTCCGGAGCTACAATATCATGCTGCAACTATACAAAACGCTGGTGTGGCCACACTTGGAATGTTGTGTACAGTTCTGGTCCCCATATTTCGGGAAGGATGTGGAAGCATTGGAAAAGGTGCAGAGGAAATTTACCAGGATGTTGCCTGGTCTGGAGGGAAGGTCTTATGAGGAAAGTTTGAGAGACTTGAATCTGTTAGCATTGGCAAGACGAAGGCTAAGAGGGGATTTGATAGAGACAAAGCTGAAAATGTGTTGCTGGAAAAGCGCAGCAGGTCAGGCAGCATCCAAGGAATAGGAGAATCGATGTTTCGTGCATAAGCCCTTCATTTGATAGAGACATACAAGATGATCAGAGGATTAGATAGGGTAGACAGTGAAAGTCTTTTTCCTAGGATGTTGACATCAGCATGTACGAGGGGGCATAACTACAAATTGAGGGGTGATAGACTTAAGACAGATGTCAGAGGCAGAGTGTAGTAAGGGCGTGGAATGCCCTACCTGCTAATATAATCAACTCAGCCACATTAAGGAGATTTAAACAATCCTTAGATAAGCACATGGATGATGATGGGATAGTGTAGGAGGACGAGCTGAGAATAGTTCACAGGTCGGCACAACATCAAGGGCCGAAGGGCCTATTCTGCGCTGTACCGTTCTATGTTCTATGCTCTAGCTAGGGATGGAAAAATGATTCCTTCCCCTAGTCACTATCTAGCTTGTATGGTTGGATGCAAATGAGATTGAGCTGATGGTGATGCCTCCCGAGTCGAAGAGCTTGCTGGCTTGTTGTACATGCTTGTGACTGAATAATGCTAATAAACTACCAGTCAGTCTGGACAAACTTTGAAAGAAAATCATTTTAAATAAGAAAATACTCCAATCAAAATTCGCCAGTAGATACTGATGCATTGCAATCAAAGTGACAAATAGATAAAGCAGTTAAAACAAAAGGGAAACTCTTTTCGCTTATTCTTGTTGACAGTCAGCATTGTAGAATCAAAATTATCTAAAATAATGTGCCATCCTTCTGAGCTTCCTTACGTGTGTAAGATACAGGCAAATACAGTTTGCCTGCTTGAGGTAAAGCACTGAGTGTAGCTGTACAGGCATTTGCTGGGTGTTAGTCAGAGGGTGGAGGTTGCTGTTGAACAAAATAGGAAGATAATAAGAAAGTAATTGTTGTTGCTGGACTTCAGGAATGCAAAGAACATCAGGGAGGAAAGTTACACTGTTTCAGCACACTGGTTAATCTGTTACCTGCCCAAAGACGTCAATAACCAACTTTGGCAAGAAGGT
The DNA here is from genome assembly GCF_037043375.1 of Chiloscyllium plagiosum. Lineage (NCBI taxonomy): Eukaryota > Metazoa > Chordata > Chondrichthyes > Orectolobiformes > Hemiscylliidae > Chiloscyllium > Chiloscyllium plagiosum. Next base: position 45,977,140 of record NW_028270162.1, on the reverse strand, counting down.
GCTATGATCATGGAACTTGACATTATTGTGGCTGCTGTTGTAGTACAGTTCAGTCATCACAAAATCCAGTTTATTGTCATACTTCTGATGATTTATTTCCAATTGGCTTGAGTCAGTCACCGTTGAACTTTTATCACTTAAATCACTGATGCTGGTATTCTCAGCTGTGACTGAAAGCAGCTAATAGATTGTACGGTATAGTTTTTGAGGTCTTCACATGTGAGGCATGATGTGGAGGTGCTGGTGTTGGACTTGGGTGGACAAAGTTAAAAATCACACAACACCAGGTTATAGTCCAACAGGTTTATTTGGAAGCACTAGCTTTTAGAGCACTACTCCTTCATCAGGTAACTAGTGGGGCAGCAATATAAGACATAGAATTTATAACAAAAGATTATGTATATCATTTCAGCTGCGTGAAACTGTAATCTTTTGCGATAAATTCTGTGTAATATGATCTGTTCCACAGCTACCTGATGAAGGAGTCATGCTCCGAAAGCTAGTGCTTCCAAATAAACCTGTTGGACTATAACCTGGTGTTGTGTGGTTTTTAACTTTGTCCACATGTGAGGTGAGAGATAATAATAATCTTTTGAAGAATTCAGAATAAAGGAGTTACATGAAGTATTTCATTTTCTCCTTGTTCAGGTGCTGACTGAAATTTGGGTTGGTTTTACATGGCCTTAGCTTGGTAATGTGAGATAGACTCATAGAGTCATACAGGATGGAAACATACTCGTCGGTCCAACCCGAACATAATCCTACACTAAACTTGTCCCACCTGCCAGCTCCTGGCCCATATCCTTCCAAACCTTTCCTATTCACGTATCCATCCAATTGTCTTCCACATATTGTAATTGTACCCGCATCAATCACTTCCTCAGGAAGTTTATTCCACACGCGAACCACCCTCTGTGTAAAACATCTTACCTCTTTTTTAAATCTCTCTCCTCTCACCTTAAAAATGTGCCCCCTTGTCTTGAAATTCCCCATCTTATGGAAAAGAGAATTACCATCAACTCTATCCGAACCTCTCATTATTTTATAAACTGCTATCAGATTACCTCTCAACCTTCTGCGCTCCAACGACAAAAAGTCCCGGCCTATCCCATCTTTCTTTATAACTTGAACCTTCCATATCCGGCAACATCCTGGTAAATCTCTTTGAACCCTCTCCAGCTTGACAATATCCTTCCTATGACTGAGCGACCAGAACTGGACACAGTATGGATCTTCTCAAAACTTGCTAGGACGCAGTATTCCAGGAGAAGTACAACCTCAACATAACGTCCCAATCCCTATACTTGAGATGTTATCAGAAACTGTAGTCATGTTAGCCTTAATCTACCCTCCACCCTGGCTGAAAAAGCCCTTGTGATATTTTGCTCTTGGCTGCCTATGGACAAGGTCTTGCATGATTTACCTAATGTGCATTACCTAATGTGCATAAAGTGTTTTCTGCTTTCGTCTTAGATTTCCAGCAATCTCCATTAAAATCATTCCTGTTTGCTTAGCCCTAGTCTCACATACAATCCTTTTGCATCGGAGTTTCCCAGAGCGAGCTGGAATAGAAAGTGGGAAACAGCAAACAACTGGAATTTTGGCTGAGTACAGGGCCTTAGTTTATAAAGAGATGAGTCTGCTGCCCAAGTGGCAGGCAAAGGCAAGAGAGTATGGGTGGGTTGTCTCCCCCTTGGACAACACGGAATGAGCCATTGGCTGCTGCTAGCCGCCAACTCAAGCTGTAAAGAAGGTGGGGAAAAGTGATGGAGGGGTATGTCTAAAAGATTGTGAGCGGAAGCTATGGATTTTCGATGGAAAGACTTCTGTTAATTGCCCTTTTCCTATTTTACAAGAAATGCAAGAAAATGTCTCTGCAAGTCTCTTATTCTCGACCTTAACATTCCTTGGTCAGAGCAATGTGTGCTTCTCAAAATTCTGTAATATGGATATTGTTGGGATGCTGTATTTTGTTTTTTGCGGGTATATGCAGACTGTGTTGGGCAAATATTACAACTGAAAACCAAAGCCGCAAAAGCAACATGGCTACACATTTTGTGGGGGGATGCCTGGAGAAATGAACACAAATACATTCAAGAAACCCAATTGGATACTCAATTTAAAAAAAAATCTCCTGCATTTAACTAACTTCATAACATTTCATGGAAAATAAAGAGTTTGCTCCGTTTGCTTGTCTTGCAACACAGCAGGAAGCTGACCACACACATTTGAAGTTATAAAAGTGTGGTGTTGGAAAAATACAGCTGGTCAGGCAGCATCTGAGGAACAGGAAAGTCGACGTTTCGAGCATCAGCCCTTCATCAGGATCCTTGGGGGGGGTGGGGGGGGGGGGAGGTTGGGGGTGGGAGGTGGTGGGGTGTGGGGGGGTAGGCACCAAAGGTGGGGGCGTGGTGGAGCTGGGGGGAAGGTAGCTGGGATTGCAATAGGTCGATGAAGGTGGGGGATAATGGAGCTAGGTCAGACTGGAGGGTGGAGTGGATAGGTGGGAAGGAAAATGGAAGAGTAGGACAGTTCACGAGGGTGTTGCCAAGTTAGAGGATTGGATTTGGGATAAGGTAGATGGGAGAGGAGGAAACTGATGAAATGGAGCCAAATCTATATGTGAAGGTAGCTATCAGTTGTTTGTTATTCTTTCACAAGATATAGGCGTTATTGGCTAAACCAATGTCTACTGCCCATCCCTAGCTGTGGAGGAGGGTTGTAGTCGCTGCCTTCTTGAACTGCTGCAGTCTATCTGATGTAGGGACACCCACAATGCTGTTGGGGAAGGTGTTTCAAGACTTTGACCCAGTGACATCAAAAGAGCAGTGATGTGTTTCTAGGTCAGGATGATGAGTGGCCTGAGGGGATCTTGAAGGTGGTCATGTTTCCATGCATTCGCTGCCCTTGTCCTTCTACAACAGAGGTTGTCAGTTTCAGAAGAGCTGCCAATAGAGCTTTGGTGAATTACAGCGGCACATCTTGTACTTGATATGAGGTTTGGATGTTAAAGATGGGGTGTTAAGAGAGCAGGTTGCTTTGTCCTGGATATTGTTGAGCTTCTTGACTCTTGTTGGAGCAGCACTTATTGATGCAAGTGGATTCCAAAGCCAGGGCTGACAGTTTAAAGGTACAAGGAAGACCATTTAAGACTAAGCTGAGGAAAATCTCTTCAGCCAGAGAGTGATGAGCCTGTGGCAATCTCTGCCATATAAAGCAGCTGAGGCCAAAACATTGAATGTTTTACAGAAATAGTTAGACATAGTTCTTAAGGCTAAAGGTATCAAAAGGTATTCAGTTCTGGTCTCCCCATTATCGGAAGGATATTGTGACACTTGAAAGGATTCAGAAAAGATTTACAAAGATGTTGCCAGGGTTGGAGGGTTTGAGCTATAGGGAGAGGCTGAATATGCTGGGGCTATTTTCCCTGGAACATCGGAGGCTGAGCGGTGACCTTATAGAGGTTTATAGATGCATGGACAGGGTAAATAGACAGGCTGGGGAGTTAAGAACTAGGGGCATAGGTTTAGGGTGAGAGGGAAAAATTTAAATGGGATCAAAGGACTAACTTTTTCACGCAGATGCTGGTGCGTGTTTAGGATGATCTGCCAGAGGAAGTGGTGGAGGTTGGTACAATTACAATATTTAAAAGACACCTGGATGGATATATGAATAGGAAGGGTTCAGAGAGACATGGGCCAAGTGCTGGCAAATGGGATGAGATTAATTTAAGATATCTGATTGGCATGGACGGGTTGGACTGAAGGGTCGGTTTCCTTGCTGTACATCTCCATGACTCTATGACTACTGATCAATAGTAACTGCAGGATGTTGACAGTGGGGGATTCAGCGATGCTAGCAGCATTTAATATCAAGGGGAAAGGTTCAGATTCTCTTTCATTGGAGACGTTCATTGCCTGGTACCATGTGGCATGAAATTTACTTGCCACTTGTCAGTCCAAGTTTGAATCTTGACGACATCTCGCTACATATGAACACAGATTGTTTCAGCGTCTGAGGAGTTGAGAGTGGTGCTGAGTATTGTACAATCGTGGGTGAGCATCTCCACTTAGTCATAGAGTCATAGAGTCATAGAGATGTACAGCATGGAAACAGACCCTTCGGTCCAACCCGTCCATGCCGACCAGATATACCAACCCAATCTAGTCCCACCTCCAGCACCCGGCCCATATCCCTCCAAACCCTTCCTATTCATATACCCATCCAAATGCCTCTTAAATGTTGCAATTGTGCCAGCCTCCACCACATCCTCTGGCAGCTCATTCCATACACATACTACCCTCTGTGTGAAAAAGTTGCCCCTTAGGTCTCTTTTATATCTTTCCCCTCTCACCCTAAACGTATGCTCTCTACTTCTGGACTCCCCGACCCCAGGGAAAAGACTTTGTCTATTTATCCTATCCATGCCCCTCATAATTTTGTAAACCTCTATAAGGTCACCCCTCAGCCTCCGACGCTCCAGGGAAAACAGCCCCAGCCTGTTCAACCTGTCCCTGTAGCTCAGATCCTCCAACCCTGGCAACATCCTTGTAAATCTTCTCTGAACCCTTTCAAGTTTCACAACATCTTTCCGATAGGAAGAAGACCAGAATTGCATGCAATATTCCAACAGTGGCCTAACCAATATCCTGTACAGCCGAAACATGACCTCCCAACTCCTGTACTCAATACTCTGACCAATAAAGGAAAGCGTACCAAACGCCTTCTTCACTATACTATCTACCTGCGACTCCACATGCAAGGAGCTATGAACCTGCACTCCAAGATCTCTTTGTTCTGCAACACTCCCTAGGACCTTACCATTAAGTGTATAAGCCCTGCTAAGATTTGCTTTCCCAAAATGCAGCACCTCGCATTTATCTGAATTAAACTCCATCTGCCACTCCTCAGCCCATTGGCTCATCTGGTCCAGATCCTGATGTAACCTGAGGTAACCCTCTTCGCTGTGCACTACAGCTCCAATTTTGGTGACATCTGCAAACTTACTAACTGTACCGCTTATGCTCGCATCCAAATCATTCATGTAAATGACAAAAAGTAGAGGGCCCAGCCCCGATCCTTGTGGCACTCCACTGGTCACAGGCCTCCAGTCTGAAAAACAACCATCCACCACCACCCTCTGTCTTCTACCTTTGAGCCAGTTCTGTATCCAAATGGCTAGTTCTCCCTGTATTCCATGAGATCTAACCTTGCTAATCAGTCTCCTATCGGGAACCTTGTTGAACGCCTTACTGAAGTCCATATAGATACATCTACTGTTCTGCCCTCATCAATCTTCTTTGTTACTTCTTCAAAAAACTTAATCAAGTTTGTGACACATGATTTCCCACACACAGAGCCATGTTGACTGTCCCTAATCAGTCCTTGCCTTTCCAAACACATGTACATCACATCCCTCAGGATTCCCTCCAACAACTTGCCCACCACTGAGGTCAGGCTCAATGGTCTATAGTTCCCTGGCTTGTCTTTACCGCCCTTCTCAAACAGTGGCACCACGTTTGCCAACCTCCAGTCTTCCAGCATCTCACCTGTGACTATCGATGATACAAATATCTCAGCAAGAGGCCCAGCAATCACTTCTCTAGCTTCCCAAGTTCTCGGGTATATCTGATCAGGTCCTGGGGATTTATTCATTTTTAACCGTTTCAAGACATCCAGCACTTTATCCTCTGTAATCTGGACATTTTGCAAGATGTCACCATCTATTTCCCTACAGTCTATATCTTCCATGTCCTTTTCCACAGTAAATACTGATGCAAAATATTCATTTAGTATGTCCCCCATTTTCTGTGGCTCCACATAAAGGCCGCCTTGCCGATCTTTGAGGGGCCCTATTCTCTCCCTAGTTACCCTTTTGTCCTTAATATTGTTGTAAAAACCCTTTGGATTCTCCTTAACTCTATTTGCCAAAGCTATCTCATGTCCCTGTTCTGCCCACCTGATTTATACTCTTCTAAGGATTCACTCGATCTATCCTGTCTATACCTGACATATGCTTCCTTCTTTTTCTTAACCAAACCCTCAATTTCTTTAGTCGTCCAGCATTCCCTATAACTACCAGTCTTCCCTTTCTCCCTGACAGGAATATACTTTCTCTGGATTCTTGTTATCTCATTTCTGAAGGCTTCCCATTTTCCAGCCGTCCCTTTACCTGCGAACATCTGCCTCCAATCAGATTTCGAAAATTCTTGCCTAATACCGTCAAAATTGGCCTTTCTCCAATTTAGAACTTCTACTTTTAGATCTGGTCTATCCTTTTCCATCACTATTTTAAAACGAATAGAATTATGGTCATTGGCCCCAAAGTGCTCTCCCACTGACACCTCAGTCACCTGCCCTGCCTTATTTCCCAAGAGTAGGTCACGTTTTGCACCTTCTCTAGCAGGTACATCCACACACTGAATCAGAAAATTGTCTTGTACACACTTAAGAAATTCCTCTCCATCTCAACCTTTAACACTATGGCAGTTAAAATCCCCTACCATAACCACTCTAGTATTCTTAGAGATAGCTGAGATCTCCTTACAAGTTTGTTTCTCAATTTCTCTCTGACTATTGGGGAGTCTATAATACAACCGCAATAAGGTGATCATCCCTTTCTTATTTCTTAGTTCCACCCAAATAACTTCTCTGGATGTATTTCTGGGAATATCCTCCCTCAGCACAGCTGTAATGCTATCCCTTATCAAAAATGCCATTCCCCCTCCTCTCTTGCCTCCCTTTCTATCCTTCCAGTAGCATTTGTATCCTGGAACATTAAGCTGCCAGTCCTGCCCATCCCTGAGCCATGTTTCTATAACTGCTATGATATCCCAGTCCCATGTTCCTAACCATGCCCTGAGTTCATCTGCCTTCCCTGTTAGGCTCCTTGCATTGAAATAAATGCAGTTTAATTTATTAGTCCACCTTGTCCCTGCCTGCCCTGACTGTTTGATTCACTTCTGTTCTCAGCTGTACCAGTCTCAGATCGATCTCTTTCCTCACTATCTCCCTGGGTCCCACCCCCCCACTTTACTAGTTTAAATTCTCCCAATCAGTTCTAGCAAATTTCCCTACCAGTATATTAGTCCTCTTCCAATTTAGGTGCAATCTGTCCTTCTTGTACAGGTCACTTCTACCCCAAAAGAGATTCCAATGATCCAAAAATGTGAATCCTTCTCCCATACACCAGCTTCTCATCTGCTCTATCCTCCTATTCCTGCCCTCACTAGCTCATGGGCGAAAGTGAGGACTGCAGATGCTGGAGATCAGAGCTGAAAATGTGTTGCTGGAAAAGCGCAGCAGGTCAGGCAGCATCCAAGGAGCTGGAGAATCAACGTTTCGGGCATGAGCCTTTCTTCAGGAATGTTGATTCTCCTGCTCCTTGGATGCTGCCTGACCTGCTGCACTTTTCCAGCAACACATTTTCAGCTCACTAGCTCGTAGCACTCATATTACTACCCTTGAGGACTTCCTTTTTAAATTTCTGCCTAACTCTCTGTAATCTCCCTTCAGAATTTCAACCTTTTCCCTTCCTATGTTGTTGGTTCCAATGTGGACAATGATCCTCTCCCCCGTGAGAACATTCTGCACCCTCTCTGAGACATCCTTGATCCTGGCACCAGGGAAACAACACACTATTCTGCGTTTTCTCTGCTGGCCACAGAAACATCTGTCTGTACCTCTGACTACAGAATCCCCTAACACAATTGATCTCTTGGAAGCTGATATACCCCTCATTGCATTAGAGCCAGTCTCAATACCAGAAACTTGTCCGTTCGTGCACTTCTGACCATATGATGGAGAGGAGGTAATTGATGAAGCAATTGAAGATGGTTAGGCCTACGTCACTCCCCTGAGCAGCATTCCCTCTAAACTGCACATGACTGCTCAGAGATTCTGCGCATGGTGCTTGCATACCAATCACCATGCCAACACATTAACTTCTGATTGCAAAATCTACTGCCATGTATGAACCTCAGTGGAAAGAAATTTTGGGAGAATATAGCTTACGAACATCATCAGCTATATCCCAAGCCAACTTCCAACAAATACAACCATCTTCTTGTGCGCTAAAAGTCAAATTTGGGATTGAAAACCAGTCTTGTAATTGTGAACATGACAGTTAACATTAGTTGTTGCTGACGCCAGTCTGATTTGTGAATATCTTTTAGGGAAGGGAGTCTGCCATCCATTCCTGGTCTCACCCACCTGGGACTCTTGATACACAGCAATGTGACTCGAAATGTCCTCTGAAGTGTCGTAACTAGCCACTCGGTTCAAGGGAAATTAGGAAAAGGCAACAAACGCTGGGGCCCAGGTAGCTACACCCATGAAAAATATAAAGGGAGAAAGAAAGAAAGTATGACTCCAACCATTGGAAAGATTTCCTTTGATTTCTGTTGACTCCAATTTTCTAGAGTTCCTTTGCCATGATTACCTTTTGCTCTCTCCATGTAACAGAAATTAAGTCTATGGATTCCGTCAGAGTGAAGATCTCTTGTGGGTTTATCTACAGCTAAACCTATGGCATACAATGCAGAATAATCTCTAGACACATACTTGGCTAAAGATGCTACAGGGCAGAATTGCTGCATGCTCTGGTCATATGATGATATTCTGGCACTGGCCCTCCCTGTCTGTTGAGCTGTTAAAGCAACACCTCTCTTAAAACACTGATACAACAGCCACTTCTTTCAAAGGACATACCTCAAACATTAAAAGTGAAAGCATATAAACATTGGGTCATGGCAAAATTAGCTATACAGAGATAAGAATTGTAAAATCAACAAGTACAGAGATAAATGTTGTAAAATTTAGTCTAAGAGTCCATATCTTGTTTTGGTGCTTGAACGAAAACTTTTCCAGAACTCATTAGGGTGTAACGATTAGGAGATGCTGATTATGCCCTTGGGTGTTCTTGTTTCACAGATGCACTGTCAGCTGTTGACTGTTGTCCTGGAGGTCTGGCACACCGTCATCAGTTGGGCGTGTTGCTTCATATCTCCTGTGCGCAGTTGGTATATTGTGCAATTGTAGCTGGCTCTGTTCCCCCGCAATGTTGCTCAGCTGTGCGCTATTACTTGTAAGACCTCTGCTCACTGCATTTTGGATAACTCTGCAGCTAGCCAGGCTCCCATTGTAGAGAGCACATGTTACTGATCTTTGGTCCCACATGTACCTGAGGTAGTTCCACACCTGCACGTCAAATCATGTGCCATCTTTATCTTCCCTTGTCTGTTGGGAAGTATGTCCTACATCAAGAGAATTTGTTCTGATGGTGCCTTGGAAAGACCATTCTCACTTACCTTGCAACGGTAACCCTGTAGCCAGAGATGTAGCTCTGGGATGTTGAGTGGCAACACAAACACGCTACTTCATTGTCCCAGCCTTAAGAAATTGTGATTTAATGTTACACACCAATTTTTCAGCAACATCATTTGGCCTGGTAAAATGCGATGTTACATGATTCACAGCCAATTTTACAGTTGAGTCCCTGAAAACTCTGACTCTGTACTGCAGCCCATTGCCAGAGATGATTTCTTCAGGGGTCTCGATGCTTAATAATTTATGCGATGTCATCTCCAGCGGTTTGTGATTAGTTTCTACAGAGAGCTACTTACCAAAACGTTGAGTGTGGGATCTCATGATCCCAAATACCAAAGTGAGTGTATCATACGATTATATTGGAGTAATCGAATAATTCCTGAGACAGGCTTTTGGATTGGAATGCAAACAAGAGCTGAGTGAGCAGGTTATTGCTGAACAGGTGACACTTCATTTCACTGACAATGATACTTTCCATGACTTTGACTAATGATCTCAAGTAGACTGATAGGGCAGCATTTGCCCAGGTTGAATTTGCCTTGATTTTATGGATGGGAATAATTTTCCACATTGCTGGATAAAAAGGTCAGCATTTGAGGATATATTGGCACAACAGGGCCAGCTCTAGAATTCAAGTCTCCAGTAAATGGGCTAGTCCCTTGGGCATCGACCCTCCAGCACTCACAGCTGGAGGATACATGGTGGTCCTCTAATATGGAGGAATGTATGGCCCAGTGTACCCCTCAGAGAAATTCTGAGGTTGACACCTTCTGGGCTCAGGCATCACGCCAGCATAGGGCCTCTAATGATTTGGAGGAAATGCCCCTCTCCCCTTCATCCTGCAGTGCTTTATCTCTCTCTCTGTCTTGTTCTAGCAGTAAAAATGGGAGCAGACTGTGTGGGATATGGTGTGTGGAGCTCACTTCCATTCCAATAAGGTTGAATGAAGAGGCAGTGATAGAGACAACAAGGGGAACTGGTAAGAAGAAGTTGGTAATGATGAGAGTGCCACCCAAGATGCATAGTCATTGACGAGGTCTCTCTGTATGTAGTTTAATTTTCGGGGGGAGAGTCACAAGACAACTTATTTGAAAGCAAACACGACAGTGGTGTTAGTGACATCAGCATTGCACAGCCTTCTGGTCTTCAACACTAATGAGGTCCTGGTGAATCTTGCACAGGTCCCAGCAGAATCCATAGGCCCTCCTTCCCCCACAGTCTTACCTCAGACAGGAGCAATAGGAAGAGGTGTCTAAGGGAGGAATGTAATATGTGATGAGTGGATCCATCCTTTGAAACAGATACTGCAAACCTGGTGGGTTTTTTCTTATGTTTAGAGAGAGAGAACACAGCCCAAATGTGCAGGAGGACTGTCCAAGCTCCAGGCTTCTGAGGAGAAAGCACCTTGGGTGAAGGGCAGTCAGTCACACTCACAGAGACAATAGGCTGCCTGTGTGATGCAGGATGTTGAGAGCCACAGATTGGAGGCTGTTACTTGGAGAAGGGACTCTGGATAGGATCCTACCTGCCAGAGTTCCCTGAGGCTGTGACTGGAGGTGTCCATGCAGCAGTAGGGACTGTGCTGAAGTCCTAAGTAAGGGTAACTGACCTAGAAGCGTTTAATCCTCTTTCTCACTTTATGGATGCTGTCAGACCTGCTGAATTTCTCCAGCAATTTCTAACGTTCTTTTTTTGTTTGGTTCACGCTCTTTTTGTACCTGGTCAAGTTGTTTCTTGAGGGTATGGAATGTTTGTCGGTATGCCGCTGTTACTAAATAGTACACACTAAGAGTAACCTCTTCTGCTGCTTCATGGTCAGTGGTACTCTGCTCAGACATGAATGAGTAAACTTGATAAGCTTTCTCTGTCAGTCAGTTCTGTAACAACAGTGAACATTGCTGGCTGAGTTAAAAATCACACAACACCAGGTAATAGTCTAACAGGTTTAATTGGAAGCACTAGCTTTCGGAGCGCCGCTCCTTCATCAGGTGGTAGTGGAGGACACAATTGTAAGACACAGAATTTATAGCAAAAGTTTACAGTGTGATGTACCTGAAATTATACATTGAAAAATACTTTGATTGATTAAGTCTCTCATCTGTTAGAATGACCATGATAGTTTCACTTCTTTCACATGTAAATCACAAAACGTTTTTTAAAAGTTACATTCTCAGGTTAACTGGAACAATTGGTGTCAGCCAGATAAAATGTTAAGCTGTTGAAGGTGCTAGCCCCCTGTGTTCCCTGTCTGTGCCATAATGTTTAGACTGATTCTAATCTAAAAAGTGAGTTAACAGAGTCTTACATGGATTCATGTGGGACTAGATTGGGTTGGGATATCTGGTCGTCATTGACGAGTTGGACCGAAGGGTCTGTTTCCGTGCTGTACATCTCTATGACTCCTGATTGTGGTCGCGGTAGTCCTAGAGCAGTGGCCTCGGGTTATTGGTGAGGCAGCAGTGGCAGAGCAGGGGACTCCTGGTTGTGGAGTGAGTGTATGTTCCATGGCGTCAGTGAGATGGGCCCAGTGGCGAAGAGATGGCGCCTAAAGAGTGGTGTTGGTGTGTCCAGCACAGGTGGTGGTGAGGCAGTGGAGGTCTCCCTTCCAGATACTGGAGGCTAGGTGATTGCATAGACTGGGCCAGAAAAACTGTCATTCTTGTTAATTTCTTTATTTTTCTAATTTATTCCTATGATCTGTAATGGTGGACTTTTTACCTTTTTATTTCTCTATGTTTTTTCCCCCAAGAATTTGTTCTTAAAAACCTGTACCCTTCTACCTAAGATGGCACTGTAATGTGGCAACTTCTAAACTTTTTACTATACTTATTTGAGTACATGTGACAATAAAGCTAATTCAATTTAATTCAACTTACCATCCTCTGACTGAAGAAATTTCTCTTCATCTCAGTCCTAAATATCTTGTGTTTGAAGTTCTTTATTTTTTAAAAACAGCTTTTCAAAGAACAATTTGATTCCCCATTCCAAATCTTTCCTTAATCAGTGGGTTCTAATCATATCAGGGGTTAATGTCTCCTTTCTTTACTCATCCCACTCAGTCAGTCACAAAAAATATTCTTTCCTTTTTTCTTTTTAGCGCATACTCAATTCAACTTATTAAACCAGATCAAAAATGAAGGAGAACCAATTCCAAGGTTTAACTGAGTGAAAGAGAATGATTGCTGGATGGGTGACATGGTGGCTCAGTGGTTAGCACTGCTGCCTCACAGCGCCAGGGACCTGGGTTTGATTCCTGCCTCGCGTGACTGTGTGGAGTTTGCACCTTCTCCCAGTGTCTGTGTGGGTTTCCTCTCGCAATCCAAAGCTGTGCAGGTTAGGTGAATTGGCCATGCTAAACTGTCCATAGTGTTCAGGGATGTATAGGCTAGGTGCATAAGTCAGGGGTAAATGTAGGGGAATGGGTCTGGGTGGCTGTTTGGAGGGTTGGTGTGACTCGTTGGGCCAAAGAGCTTGTTTCCACACAATAGGGATTCTAAAGAGAGTGGAATTTGATTAACTATTAAAATAGGAAAATGTGATGTGAAACACGCACAATAGTTTACAAAGTATTGGGGGAGTGGGTATCTTAGTATAGGCTAAGTTATTGAGTTTGAAGATTAAATTTGAGTCCCAACTATTTGGTTGTTATTCTGTTTCCTCAGCAATGATGAAGCTTGTAGATAATCTTGAATTCTCAGTGAAAGGTAGTTTTACCAAGTTGCTTTTATCATTGGCACTATCTTGAGATTGAGAGTCAGTGGAAGAGAAGAGATTTCAGTCACCCTGCTGTTATCACTCCATTTTGCTTTCTCTCTCCCATTGTTCAAAGTGATCTGCTGAAATATCAAACAATTGCACATTCCAAATCAAGCTCCATTATCTTATTCAAACCGAACATTCTGCAGGTAACCTTTAATATGACAATATGTGAAGTAACTGTGAATAAGACAAGAGATGTGAGTTTCTTAACGCCTCACTGAGCCTCTTGATTAAAATGCTAATTCCGAGACAGCTAACTTTTTTTTAGATTAGATTAGATTACTTACAGTGTGGAAACAGGCCCTTCGGCTCAACAAGTCCACACCGACCTGCCGAAGCGCAACACACCCAGACCCATTCCCCTACATTTACCCCTTCACCTAACACTATGGGCAATTCAGCATGGCCAATTCACCTAACCTGCACATTTTTGGGTTGTGGGAGGAAACCGGAGCACCCGGAGGAAACCTCTTATATAACATATGGGTTGTCTGTGTTTGCCATGTGCCATTTTAGGCCAGTTACATCCCTTTGAAAATCATTTTTAGCTGATTTAAAATCTTGGTATTAAATTCAAATAATGAAAGTTGAATATTGATGGTCCAATTTCTTTACAATCGTAATATTTATCATAAAATCAGAAGTAGGAATGTTTGCTGAAGAATTTACGGTGTCCAGTTCCATTTGCAATTCTTCAGGTACTAATGATTTGGAGATGCCGGTGTTGGACTGGGGTGTACAAAGTTAAAAATCACACAACACCAGGTTATAGTCCAACAGGTTTAATTGGAAGCACTAGCTTTCGGAGCACTGCTCCTTCATCAGGTGGTTGTGGCTATAAATTCTGTGTCTTCCAATTGTGTCCTCCACAACCACCTGATGAAGGAGCGGCGCTCCGAAAGCTAGTGCTTCCAATTAAACCTATTGGACTATAACCTGGTGTTGTGCAATTTTTAACTTCAGGTACTAAGTGATCTATGTTCACACCTAGCAAGACCTAGAAAACATTCAGGTTGAATTGAATTGAATTGAATTGAACTTATTGTCACATGTACCGAGGCACAGTGAAAAGCTTTGTCTTGCGAGCAATACAGGCAGCTCACAGAGTTAAGTAGCATAGATAAGTAAATAATAGGTAAACATCAGCAGAAACATCAGCAGAAACAGGGACAAGCGAGTGTTAAGAGTTTGAGTCCATTCAGTTTTCTAACAACAGTAGGGTAGAAACTGTTTTGAAACCGGCTGGTGCACGTGTTCAGGCTTCTGAAGCTTCTCCCCAATGGTAGGTTAGATTACTTACAGTGTGGAAACAGGCCTTTTGGCCCAACAAGTCCACACCGACCCACTGAAGCACAACCCCGACACCTATCACTACGGGCAATTTAGCATGGCCAATTCACCTAACCTGCGCTTTTTTTTTTGGATGGTGGGAGGAAACCGGAGCACCCGGAGGAAACCCACACAGACACGGAGAGATTGTGGAAACTCCACACAGAGAGTCGCCTGAGGTGGGAATTGAACCTGGGTCTCTGGCCGTTGTGAGGCAGCAGTGCTAACCACTGTGCCACTGTACCACCCACGGTAGAGGTTGTAGAAAAGCATTGCCAGGGTGGGATGGATCTTTGAGAATGCTGGCAGCCTTTCCTTGACAATGGGCCTGGTAGATGGATTCTATACATGGGAGGTTGGCCTTTGTGATTGTCTGGGTTAAGTCCACCACTCTCTGTAACTGTCTCCGATCTTGAATGGTACAGTTGCCATACCGGCTATACATCAGGTTTGGTCTGATAACTGGCAAATAATATTTACACACACAAATGTGAGGCAACAACTCTCTCCAACAAGAAAATCTAACCATCTCTCCTTGATACTCAACTCTATTAGGATGACTAAACTCCCCACAACATGAGGCGGGGTTTGCTATTAACCAGACATTGAATTGGACTCTCTGTACAAAAGCTGTGGCTACAAGAACAGGTTAGAAACTGGCAATCTTGTGATTCATTTTGAAAGCTTTTCCACTACCTACAAGACACAAGTTAATGAATCAGGAGTGTGATAAACTACTTCCTACTTACTTGGATGAGTGCAGCTCCAATAGTACTCAGAGAGTCTCTTATAAATGCAGCCCACTTGATTGACACTTCATCTATCATGTCAAACATTTCCTCCCTCTATCACTGACGAGAATTTGCAGCAGAGTGTATCATTCACAAAATACACTGTAGCAACTCACCAAGACTCTCTTTCACAACACTTCCCAAACTCATGTCCAGTTCCATCTAGAAGGACAAGAGTAGCACTTGCATGGAAACGCTATCACCTACAAGTTGCCTTCCCGGTTGTGTACTATTATGACTTGGAAATATATTGCTCTTCTTTCAGCATCATTCGGTCAAGAAACTCTCCACCTAACAGCATTGTGGGAATATCTTCACCACGTTGAATAATAAATCCCCGAGCAGGCCAATTGAGTCCACGTTAATCCTCTGAAGAGTATCACCCCCTTACCTTGTATCTTCCTATGGCTAAATCCATCCAGCGTTCACATCCCTGAATGCTAAGGGCAATTTAGCATGGCCAATCCACCTAACCTGCACACCTTTGGACAGTGGGAGGAAACCAGAGCACCCAGACAGACACAGGGAGAATGTACAAACTCCACACAGACAGTTGGCTAAGGGTGGAATTGAACCCAGGTCCCTGGTACTGTAAGGTAGCAGTGCTAAGCACTGCGCCACTGAGCTGCCCCAACTAGAATGATTCAAGGAACTAATTTACTATTCTGTTCTCAAGGGCAATTAGGAATGCACATGAACACTTGTATTCTTGTGAAAGGCTAGCAAAATGAATTGATGGATACTGTTGGAAGCAAAGGAGATAGGAGTGGAGTCTTGAAAGGAATTTTGAAACCTCTTAATGAATGTATGTAGCTCCATGTTTTACAGTGCAGAACACCAGCCCTTTAAAGTGATTATGTTTATTTGTAATGTGCCTTTGGATTAAATTTGAGTTTTATTAAAACTGTTGGAACCTAGTTCATTTCTAATAAGTCTTTTATTCCTTTGCTCTGATCTCAGTTGATGTTATTCCTGGACAAGACAGATCCCAGACTGAAATCTGGCTTGATCAAACAAATCTTATTTTTCTGGTGTTAACAAGGTGGAACATAAGCACACAAAGCTACAGATTTGGGTTTAACAATAAAATAGAAGTTAATTATGCAAAAGAAGGGAAGATAAAATAAAATAAACCTAACTATTTACATATAACCAAAATTCAAAGATTTCAAAATACACCACAAAATACATATCTCATTCATGTCAACAATGCTCCTTTCCAGCTCTCAGACCAGAGAGAATTCCTTTCCCTTTTACATCTCTCAGGCTTAATATAACTGCAGCTTCAATTTCCTGTCTTGTGAATCTGATAGCCTCTTCCTGGAGTCTTCACACAACTGAGCTTTGACTTTTTCAGTTTCGAATATCTCCTTCAGGGTTTTACAAATACTCTAGTCTGGGATTTGAAAATTAAACTGTTTAGATTGAGGCAATCCCTTTCTTAACGGTCCTGAAACAACTTCAATTTCTCAGGAGCAACTGTTTTGCACATCCAAGAAAGACTTCTGCAAACTGTCCCAAACTGAAACCAAAAACCATTTTACGGTGTCTTCCCTAACAAAACTTCCAGAATCTTCTGTCCGGAAACCTTCACTTTGTTTGTTTGTATACTCTCCTGATGCAAACAAAACCTCATTGCTCTCTGGGAAGTAACTCTCTCATACGTCATTTTAAAAGGAAATCACCATAGCTACAGAAATACTTGCAGGTTAATCATTAAATCCCTCCAGAAACATAAAAAAAACTCATATGCCACTAATTCAAAGTTCAAAAATCTAAAATAAATGATATTGAAATAGATATAACCACACATTGTACAGCACATTATTTCCAACAACTTCTTCCCCTCCTCACCCTCTCGCCTGAACTATACTGAGGTCTCCTTACTACTGTACTGTAGATGCGATGTGTTATTTTATGCTTTGTCAAATGAACTTTCTTTAGACAAGTTGAGAGAATGAATACACTTTGTTTGATCTATTAATACTCATAGACCTTGATATTGTGATTTGGGATTGGTTCATCAGACCTTCACCTGATGAAGATTTTACCAAAACTCTACACTCCCAAGTTTCATACTGGAGAAATCAATGATATTAATGCCAATCACAATGTCCTGCCTTGGCTTGTGGGATGAGATCAGGGTTGCTAACTCTGGCTGGCCACGTCCTTGGCAACTGTCCCATACTGGAACTCCTAACCATAGGTTATCCAACAAACCAATCCTCATTGGCTTTTGCCATCACGTTCCAATGAGAAAGCAAATAGATGCTTCAATATATTGGGCCTGTCAAGCACATACTTCCCATCTTTGATACTTTTCTACTTTATAAAATTATTCAAAGATACTTTAAGGAACAATAGTAGTCTTAATTTGGAGGAGCCGGTGTTGGGCTGGGGTGGACCAAGCTAAAAATCACACAAGACTGGGTTATAGTCTGACAGGTTTCTTTGGAAGCACTAGCTTTTGAAGTGCTGCTTCTTCATCAGATGTACACACACCCTCTCAGACTTATACCCCATTAAACTCACATACATACACATGCACACACTCTCTCATAGACACTCACACACCCACACACATGCCCACATGCACACACTTACTCATTCACCCCTGCATGCACACACATATAGGTTTGTGGGGTGAATTTGTACTTGCAGAATTACATTTTATTTTGTGCAAAAACTGAATAAATCCATGCAAAATTCTGTAAACCCCACTTTAGAACTAGAATCAGTCTGACCTAACATTGGGACACAGACAGACGTTAACCTCACACCTGCATTATCTGAGCTGAGATGACACCTATTGTTAAAGCTATCTTGAGAATGTAATTTTAAAAAAGTTCTGGGATTTACATATGAAAGAACTGAAACTAACATGACCATTCTAAAATATGAAAGACTTAAGTTAAATTTGTTAAATATTACCTTCCATGACACTGTAATCCTGTTGCTATAGGTTCTGTGCCTTATGATTCTGCTCCACAACTACCTGATGAAGGAGCAGCGCTCTGAAAGCTGGTACTTCCAAATAAACCTGTTGGACTATAATCTGGTGTTGTGTGATTTTTAACTTAAGAAACAATACAGTTCTTAATGCTTTTTGCCTTGAAGTCCTCATAGGAGTGTTTTTTACATCTACTGTGAGATGCAGGTATTACTGGCTTGGTCAGCATTTATTACCCATCCCTAGTTGTCCTTGAAAAGGTGGTGGTGAACAGCTTTCTTTAACCACTGCAGTCTATGTGCTGTGGATAGATGCATAGTGCCCTCATGGAGGCAGTTCCAGGTGAGCAGTAAATTAGCCTTCATTCTGGAAGTAGGTTTGCTCACTGAGCTGGAAGGTTTGGTTTCAGATGTTTTGTCACCATACCAGGTAACATTATGAGTGAGCCTCCGGATGAAGCACTGATGGTATGGCCTGTTTTTTATTTAAGTGTTTAGGTTTCCTTGGGTTGGTGGCATCATTCCCTGCGGTGATGTCATTTCTTGTGGTGGTGCCATTTCCTGTTCTTTCTCTCGCGGGTGGTAAAGGGGATCCAAGTCAATGTATATGTTGATAGAGTTCTGGTTGGAATGCCATACTTCTAGGAATTCTCGTGCATGCCTCTGTTTAGCTTGACCTAGGATGGATGTGTTCTCCCAGTCAAAGTTATGTCTTTCCTCAGCCGTATGTAAGGATACTAGTAATAGTGGATCATGTCATTTTGTACCTAATTGATGTTCATGTATCCTGGTGGCTAGTTTTCTGCCGGTTTGGCAATGTAGTGTTTGTTACAGTTCTTGCATGATATTTTGTAAATGACATCAGTTTTGCTTGTTGTCTGCACAGGGTCCTTCAAGTTCATTTTTTGCTATTTTAGTATGTTGGAGGGTTTGTGGGCTACCATGATGTCAAGAGGCCTGAGTAGTCTGGCAGTCATTTCTGAGATGTCTTTAATGTAGGGGAGAGTGGCTAGGGTTTCTGGACGTGTTTGTCTGCTTGTTTGGGTTTGTTGTTGAGAAATCAGCGGACTCTGTTCATTGTGTACCTATTCTTTTTGAACACACTGTACAGGTGATTTTCCTCTGCTCTTTGTTGTTCTTTCCCACAAAAAAGCGGCTAATGAACTTGAAGGACCCTATGCAGACAACAAGCAAAACTAATGTCATTTACAAAATACCTTGCAAGAACTGTAACAAACACTACATTGCCAAAGCGGCAGAAAACTAGGGGCCTAACAGGGAAGGCAGATGAACTCAGGGCATGGTTCGGAACATGGGCCTGGGATATCATAGCAATTATAGAAACATGGCTCAGGGATGGGCAGGACTGGCAGCTTAATGTTCCAGGATACAAATGCTATAGGTGGGTTAGAAAGGGAGGCAAAAGAGGAGGAGAAGTGACATTTTTGATAAGGGATAGCATTACAGCTGTGCTGAGGGAGAATATTCCCGGAAATACATCTAGGGAAGTTATTTGGGTGGAACTGAGAAATAAGAAAGGGATGATCACCTTATTGGAATTGTATTATAGACCCCCTAATAGTCAGAGGCAAATTGAGAAACAAACTTGTAAGAGATCTCAGCTATCTGTAAGAATAATAGGGTATTTATGGTAGGGGATTTTAACTTTCCAAACATCGACTGGGTCTGCCATAGTGTTAAGAGTTTAGATGGAGGGGAAATTCTTAAGTGTGTACAGACAATTTTCTGATTCAGTATGTGGATGTACCTACTAGAGAAGATGCAAAACCTGACCTACTCTTGGGAAATAAGGCAGGGCAGGTGACTGAGGTGTCAGTGGGGGAGCACTTTGGGGCCAGTTAACCATAATTCTATTCGTTTTAAAATAGTGATGGAAAAGGATAGACCAGATCTAAAAGTTGAAGTTCTGAATTGGAGAAAGGCCAATTTTGACGGTATTAGGTAAGAACTTTCAAAAGCTGATTGGAGGCAGATGT
Source organism: Chiloscyllium plagiosum (assembly GCF_037043375.1). NCBI lineage: Eukaryota > Metazoa > Chordata > Chondrichthyes > Orectolobiformes > Hemiscylliidae > Chiloscyllium > Chiloscyllium plagiosum. The sequence goes on along the minus strand of NW_028270162.1, from coordinate 45,956,988 downwards.
TCGCAGGTAAAGGGACGGCTGGAAAATGGGAAGCCTTCAGAAATGAGATAACAAGAATCCAGAGAAAGTATATTGCTGTCAGGGTGAAAGGGAAGGCTGGTAGATATAGGGAATGCTGGATGACTAAAGAAATTGAGGGTTAGGTAAAGAAAAAGAAGGAAGCATATGTCAGGTATAGACAGGATAGATCGAGTGAATCCTAGGAAGAGTATAACGAAAATAAGAGTAGACTTAAGAGGGAAATCAGGAGGGCAGAATGGGGACATGAGATAGCTTTGGCAAATAGAATTAAGGAGAATCCAAAGGGTTTTTACAGATATATTAAGGACAAAAGGGTAACTAGGGAGAGAATAGGGCCCCTCAAAGATCAGCAAGGCGGCCTTTGTGTGGAGCCACAGAAAATGGGGGAGATACTAAATGAATATTTTGCATCAGTATTTACTGTTGAAAAGAATTTGGAAGATATAGACTGTAGGGAAATAGATGGTGACATCTTGCAAAATGTCCAGATTACAGAGGAGGAAGTGCTGGATGTCTTGAAACGGTTAAAGGTGGATAATTCTCAGGACCTGATCAGGTGTACCCGAGAACTCTGTGGGAAGCCAGAGAAGTGATTGCTGGGCCTCTTGCTGAGATATTTGTATCATCGATAGTCACAGGTGAGATGCCGGAAGACTGGAGGTTGGCAAATGTGGTGCCACTGTTTAAGAAGGGCGGTAAAGACAAGCCAGGGAACTATAGACTGGTGAGCCTGACCTCGGTGGTGGGCAAGTTGTTGGAGGGAATCCTGAGGGACAGGGTGTACATGTATTTGGAAAGGCAAGGACTGATTAGGGATAGTCAACATGGCTTTGTGCATGGGAAATCATGTCTCACAAACTCGATTGAGTTTTTTGAAGAAGTAACAAAGAAGATTGATGAGGGCAGAGCAGTAGATGTGATCTATATGGACTTCAGTAAGGCATTCGACAAGGTTCCCCATGGGAGACTGATTAGCAAGGTTAGATCTCATGGAATACAGGGAGAACTAGCCATTTGGATACAGAACTCACTCAAAGGTTGAAGACAGAGGGTGGTGGTGGAGGGTTGTTTTTCAGACTGGAGGCCTGTGACCAGTGGAGTGCCACAAGGATTAGTGCTGGGTCCTCTACTTTTTGTCATATACCTAAATGATTTGGATGCGAGCATAAGAGGTACAGTTAGTAAGTTTGCAGATGACACCAAAATTGAAGCTGTAGTGGACAGTGAATGAGGGTTACCTCAGATTACAACAGGATCTGGACCAGATGGACCAAGGGCTGAGAAATGGCAGATGGAGTTTAATTTAGATAAATGCGAGGTGCTGCATTTTGGGAAAGCAAATCTTAGCAGGACTTATACACTTAATGGTAAGGTCCTAGGGAGTGTTGCTGAACAAAGAGACCTTGGAGTGCAGGTTCATAGCTCCTTGAAAGTGGAGTCGCAGGTAGATAGAATAGTGAAGAAGGTGTTTGGTATGCTTTCATTTATTGGTCAGAGTATTGAGTACAGGAGTTGGGAGGTCATGTTGCGGCTGTACAGGACATTGGTTAGGCCACTGTTGGAATATTGCGTGCAGTTCTGGTCTCCTTCCTGTTGTGAAACTTGAAAAGGTTCAGAAAAGATTTACAAGGATGTTGCCAGGGTTGGAGGATTTGAGCTATAGGGAGAGGTTGAACAGGCTGGGGCTGTTTTCCCTGGAGCGTCGGAGGCTGAGGGGTGACCTTATTGAGGTTTACAAAATTATGAGGGGCATGGATAGGATAAATAGACAAAGTCTTTTCCCTGGGATCGGGAGTCCAGAACTAGAGGGCATAGGTTTAGGGTGAGAGGGGAAAGATATAAAAGAGACCTAAGGGGCAACATTTTCATGCAGAGGATGGTATGTGTATGGAATGAGCTGCCAGAGGAAGTGCTGTAGGCTGGTACAATTGCAACATTTATGAGGCATTTGGATGGGTATACGAATAGGAAGGGTTTGGAGGGATATGGGCTGGGTGCTGGCAGGTGGAACTAGATTGGGTTGGGATGTCTGGTCAACACGGACAGGTTGGACCGAAGGGTCTGTTTCCGTGCTGTACATCTCTATGACTCTATGACTCTAATTGAGGGTAATCCTGGATGGTTGGCAACCAACAATTTGAGAGCGTTGTTTCACCTTGGTGATGGTCTTTGAGATATAATTTAGGCAGCTCTCATGCAAGGAATCTGACTTTTGATTTGTGGGCATATTCCTGTCCAACTTATACATCTCCTGAGGATGGTTCACAAAATGCTTCTTTCTTTTCCTTTCTCTTGGAGTAAATATTACAGAAGAGAAGATTTAACAAAATATAAAGGCAGATAAATCCCTGAGACCTGATCAGTTGTTTCCCAGAACTTTGTGGGAAGAGATAGCTGAGCCTTTTGCTGAGATAATTGTATCATTGACAGCCATGGGTGAGGTGCTGGAAGATGGGAGGTTGGCTAATCTGATGCCATTATTTAAGAATGGCAGTAAGAAAAAGCTGGACAACTGTAGACCGGTGAGCCTTATGTCAATGGTGGCTTGTGTCAAGGTTGTTGGAGGGGATTCTGAGTTCGAGACAAAAAAACTGCAGACGGTGGAATCCAAGGTAGACAAGCCGGAGGCTGGAAGAACACAGCAAGCCAGGCAGCAACTGGAGGTGGAGAAGTCAAGTTTTCGGGTGTAACCCTTCTTCAGGCCTGAGGCATTCTGAGGTAAGGATTAATAAGGGATAGTTTGTCTGGCTTTGTTTAGATGGACCATTTATCTGAGGAGTGACAGACGGAGTATAATTTAAATAAATGTGAGGGGTTGCATTTTGGTAATGAGAACCAGGCCAGGACTTATATACTTAATGGTGGGGCCCTGAGATGTGTTGCCAAACAAAAAGACCTTGGGGTGCAGGTGCATAGTTTCTTGAAAGTGGAGTCACAGATAGACAGAATAGTGAAGAAGGCATTTGGCAGACTTGCCTTTATTAGTCAGTGCATGGAATATAGGAGTTGGGTTGTCATGTTGTGGCTGTTCAGAACATTGATGAGGCTGCTCTTGGATTACTGCGTACAATTCTGGTCACCCTTCTATAGGAAGGATGTTTTTAAACTTGAGAGGGTGCAGAAAAGATTTACAAGGATGTTGCCAGGACTGGAGGGTTTGAGCTATAAGGAGAGGTTGAATAGACTGGGGCTTTTTTCCCTGGAGTTTGAGGCAGAGGGAAGACCTTCTAGAGGTTTATAAAAGCATGAGTGAATAGCCAAGATCTTTTTCTTCGGGTGGGGAGTCCAGAACGAGAGGGCATAGCTTTAATTTGAGAAAGGAAAGATTTAAACAGGACCTGAGGGGCAACTATTTCATACAGAGATTGATGCATGTGTAGAACAAGCTGCCAGAGGAAGCGATAGAGGTGGATACAATCACAGTATTTCAGAGGCATCTGGATGGGTACATGAAAAGATGGGTTTAGAGGGAAATGGGCCAAGTGCTGGCAAGTGGGGGAGGTCTGACTGGAATGTCTGGTTGGCGTGGATTGTTTGAACCAAAGAGTCTGTTTTCATCCTGTATGAATCTATGACTATATAAATGACTACAGCTCCAAGGTATGTTGGGCAAACTATGTACCCAGACTCCATTTAGTCCTGGGTCTGTAACTGGACATGACATGACAATCTAGAAGTGTTATAGTCTTGTGTAAATAGTACAAAAAGTCAATGAGGTGGAAGAGCTGCCAACATCACAGTTCAAAGTCAACCACTAAAGGAATAAATTATTTACTTTTTCCACTTGTCTTTATGTCAATAAATAATTGACCACACCCTTTGACTGTCAATAATCACTTAATAAATAATTGGCCAGCTCCAAGCTACAAGGAACAAGAAGGTCATGGTTTTATTCCTGGTATGTGCTGCATTAGTCACTGCCACTAAGGAAGCAGCTATAACCTGCCTTAAAGTCCATGGGTCAGCCAGGGGAGGAATCAAGCAAAGTTTCAACTTGTCCAGTTAGCCAGGATGGAAGCAGACGCAAGTGAGGACTGTGTCAGGTTTAGGGCGAATGGAGATAGGGGTTAATATGTGTGCAGATGAGCCAATGAGCTATGTTGTCATGTAATTTTGACCTCAACCACATTCTCAGAGGGACTCTGTTAGAAGGTTGGAACTGGAGCAGATTTGGCTAAAGATGACTGCTGCAAGATCCTTGTGTGTAAAGTGTTAGGTGAACACTGTTTGATAAAACATCATGAGACCTGGGCCTGAGGTCACCTGAAGAACAAATGAAGCCAAGTAACACATGGTGGCAGACATCAATTGAGAGTTTTCTCAGGAGAATCTGAAGAACCATGAGGTGAGATTGCAAAACCATGGGCAAAAATCCTGAAAAGGTTTCCCAAATAACTGAAACTTTAACTTATTTGAAGTGAGGAAAGTGAAGTACATGCTGTATGCTGATAAGTAGCAGCAGGTCATAGAGTCATACTTCTACAATTCGTCAATGTCATTAAAAGACCAAAACAGCTACATCGATGGGAGCCATGGAACGATGCCCAAATACTGAACCGCTTCAGATCTTGATTAGAATCAGCAACAGTAGTTTCTTATATGCTATAGTCCCCATTGTGGAAATGTCCTCATCAGACAGAGAATTGATGAAACCTCCACAGATTTAGTCAATCCTAAATCTGTCTAAATATTGACTAGTCAGTGTTTGGTTCCTAATTTAACTCCAGGAGAAGCCTCATTATTAAGGTTTCCCATTTCCCCCAGTGATCCCAGAAGCTAGGGGAATCGATGCACTCCTTCATTAAAGATTTATATAGATTGGCCAATTCATGTGACCACCACAGGTCCTTGATGACAACCTCTGATGACGAAGAGTCATCTAGACTCAAAACGTTAATTTGCTCTCTTATCATGAATGCTGCCTGATCTGCTGTGATTTCCAGCGTTTTTTGTTTTCAGTCCAGATTCCAGCATCTGCAGTAATTTGCTCCTAATCTCTGCTGCTTTGAGAAGACTTAATATTAGAACTCACCAGCATTCAAAGCCAGCCACATGGAATAAGCTGCTAGAGGAAGTGATGGAAGCTGGTACAATTACAACATTTAAAAGGCATCTGGATGGGTATATGACTGGGAAGGGTTTAGCGGGATATAGGCCAAATGCTAGCAAGTGGGACGAGGTCAGATTGGGATGTCTGGTCAGCATCGATGAACTGGGCCAAAGGGTCTGCTCCCATTCTGTATGATTCCATGAATCTAAGAGCGCAGAACCACAATGTGATTTGGGGCAACTCTGTAGGTTGATCCAAAGATAATTGCACTCCCAACTAAATATCGCACTAAAGTTGCAGAAAAGACAGGAAGTGCCGCAAGATTTCTCAATAATTGCTTCCATGTTGACGTCAACAGTAATTTTCAGTGATTCTGTAAATCAAGAGGTCACTTGCCTTTTAAAGATAAATAAAAAAAAAAATCAACCCCCAAAAAGGGAGGCAGTGGGATAGTGGCAGTGTTACTGGACTAGCAATCCAGAATTCCAGCCGATGCTCTGGGGACATCGGTTCCAATCCCATCACGGCAGATGGTGAAATCTAACGTTTCCTTAGTAAAATTGATCGTAAAAAACTATCTGGGTTACTAATGCCAACAGTGGAAGGAAATCTGTCAGCCTTATCTTGTCTGGTCTATATGTGAGTCCAGACGTCCAGTTGCAGTTAAGGATGGCAAAAAAATGTTTTCCTAGCCAGTGACACTAACATCTCCCGAATGAACAAAAAATGATGGTGAAGCCAATCAATTGAAGAAGTTGAATAGTCCATGAAATTGGCACACTGGATCCTCTGTGGCCCAAACACCATCATCTGCTTCAATGACCTTCCCTCCATCGTAAGATCAGAAGTATGGATGTTCGCTGATGACTTACAATGTTCAGCACCATTCAGTGGGACTGACCACTCTCCGATCTGCCCTTCCTCACATTCATTCAGAGACATATTGTTCCTGTTAGAGTAAAAGGTAAGGCTGGTCAGATTAAGAAACAATGGATTAATAAAGATATTGAAGTTCTAGTTAAGAATAAAAGAGAATCTTATTTTAGATATAGACAACTTGGTTCAATTGAATCTCTTAATCAATTTTAAGAGTCTAGGGGCATTCTTAAGAAAGAAATTAGGAAGGGAAAGAGGGGATATGAGATAGCATTGGCAGAAAAGGTTAAGGATAATCCAAAGACACTGTACAAATACATTAAGAGTAAGAGGGTAACTAGAGAGAGGGGAGAGCCTCTTAAAGATCAAGTGTTATGGACTAGGCCAGATCACTCAAAACATTCTTAAGCAGACAGCCCAGATCATAACTTTGCAATTTATTTTGGTAAGTGTACAGTGAAAATTACCCGGATTAAGATAGCTAGGTTGACTACTAGATTTTAAAACAGACAAAAATTTATTCACAAAATTACACAATGAAACACAAAGAACCGAAGAAAGAACTCCTACAAAACTCAGTCTATCCAAACTAGACTTAATTATGCTGCTCCAAATATACACAACAATCCCAATAAGCAAACTCCTGTTAAAAACCAGTATAAATGGAGCACATGCTTGCAGATTGAAGTTGAAGGGCAGAAACAGAGAGAGAGAGGGAGAGTTTCCACACAGCTCACTATTCAACTCCTCACCAGTTCAAGACTGAACTAAGCTGTTCAGCAAGAGAGCTGACGACTCTCCTTTCATTATACAAGTCACTTGGAAAACATGACCACTTTGGCCTGAAGTCTCATCTGTTTACATATAAACAAAAGGCCTCTCAAAATCTTTTTCATCTCTGTACCAAACCAGACTGATCGGAGCGCGGCCTGGTTTATTGCCTCTCTGAACAAAAATCAAGGACAGAGTCTCTTTGAGCCAAGGAACAGCTTTTAGAAAAGAAGGGACTAGCTTTGTGACACAAAGAGGCCATCTTTGTGTTGAACCCCAAGAAATGCGAGAGATACTAAATGAATATCTTGCATCAGCTTTTACCATGGAGAAAGAAATGTAGTCTAGAGTATGCAGATAAATAAACGTTGATTTTTTAAAAACAGTTCACATTACAGAAAAGCAAGTTCAGGATCTATTAGAGAATATAAAGGTGGATAAGTCTCTAAGACCTGATCTAATGTTTCCCAGAATGTTATGAGAAGTAAGGGAGGACATTACAGGGCCCCTTGCAGATGTATTTGCATCATCTATCGCCGTGAGTGAGGTGCCTGATGACTGGAGGGTGGCTAATGCTGTACCTTTGTTTAAGAAAAGTTGTAAGGAGAAACTGGGGAACTATAGACCTGTGGGTCTGACTTTGGTTGTGGGTAAATCATTGGGGCTGATTATAAAAGATAGGATTTATGAACATTTAGAGTGGCAAAAATTGATTAGCGATAGTCAGCATGGTTTTGTGTGAAGAAAATCATGTTTCACAAATTTGTTTGAGTTTTTTGAGGAATTTACTAAAAAGATTGATGAGGGCAGAGCAGTAGATGTTGTTTATTTGGACTTTAGTAAAATCTTTGACAAGGTTCTGCATGGTAGACTTATTAGTAAAGTTAGGTCAGGGTGACTTTGCTTATTGGATACAGAATTGGCTTAATGGCAGGAGACAGAGAGTGATGGTGGAAGGTAGATTTTTGGACTGGAGGCCAGAGACCAGTGGTGTTCCACAGAGATCAGTTGTGGATCCTCTTCTATTCGTCATTTATATAAATGCTTTGGATGATAATATAAAAGGCATGGTTAGTAAGTTTGAGGCTGACACCAGAATTGGTGGCATAGTAGACAGTGAAGAAGATGTCTAAGATTACAAAGGGATCTTGATCAAATGGGTCAATGGGTTGACGGAGTTCAATTTGGATAAATGCAAGGTATTGAATTTTGGTACAACAAACAAGGGTAGGGCTTATACAATTAATGGAGGGCTTTGGGTAGTGTCACATATAGGCAGAATGGTTAAAAGGCGTTTGGCACGCTTGCCTTCATTGCTCAGTCCTTTGAGTATAGAAGTTGGGAAGTCATATTGAGGTTGTACAAGACATTGATGGAATACTGTGTGCAGTTCTGGTCACCCAGTTATTGGAATGATATTATTAAGCTGAAGAGGGTTCAGAAGCGATTTACCAGGCTGGCTTTGGAAGGTTTGAGTAATAAAGAAAGGCTGGATAGGTTAGGACTCCTTTCCCTGGAGCATAGGAGGTTGAGAGGTGACCAGATAGAAGTTTATAAAATAATGAGAGACATCGATAGAGTTAATGTTGGTTGTTTTTTTCCCTAGGATTTCCCCTAGCAAGCACATTCTTAAGGTGAGAAGAAAGATTTAAAAAAGACATAAGGAGCAAATGTTTTACACATTCTCCACATGTGTGGAATGAACCTCCTGAGAAAGTGGTGGATGTGGGCGCAATTGAAACATTTAAAAGACATTCGGATAAATATACATGAACAGGAAAGATTTGGAGGGATATGGGCCAGGAGCAGGCAGGAGGGACTAGTTTAGTTTGGGATTATATTTGGCATGGACTGTTTGGGCCTGAGGGTCTATTTCTGCACTATGTGACTCTATGACACTATAACTCTCAAATCAGATGAAATTTCAGTAGCATTTACCTCAACGTTTCCCGAAATATTGAAGCTTCAATCCAAGAAGAAGGAGAAGCTGAGGCACCTCTTAGCAAAGTATAATCACTCTGAGAGTTTGATCAGTTTCACTATATAGCTCATCCTGCCATGTTTGAAGAGGATGAGCCTATTTCTTTGGAAGCTGCTACGAAAGGAGTCACTCACACACACACAGCTTAGCACTATCGGCCCAGTTTCAGCATTTGAAGAACGAAGTTCTGCAGTGCCCGACTCTTCAGTTACTGCAGCAGATATTCATCCAGTCCAAAGTGAGCTGGATCCGTCACCTCCCATTCCTTTGTTGCCACTTTAAAATACAGTTGTCCATTAATGAAGAAAAACCACACATGGAGCTACGGAAGATGTTTTGGAAATATGAATGCCCTCAACTTTACAAGGTGGTCCCAGTGATCTTCCAACAGTCTCTGGACAGATTCAGCCCGGTGAGATCTTGGAACATGTAGATCACAACAAATTCACCATGTGTAGCAAGATCTCTCAGCAACAGAACTTTTCTGTGAGAATGCAGAAGCTACTTTAACCTCACCTAGTTTTCTACAAATACAGTCAGAAAGGACAGCGTTTGATCAATGTAGTTCTGATGACCTGAATGGCAAATCTTCCAGGGTAAGAAACAATGTCTGCAAAGATTTTTGACAATATTTTGCATTCCAGTTAAGTGTTTTTTGAAGAGTCAACCCCATCCTCTGTAGTCCTCCAGATGATTCACTCATCTCTCTGTCTTAAGCCTGAGAGAAAGGCAAAAGAAGCTGAAAGTATCATGAGACTGTTATGAAGAGGAACATTTGATATCTACCAGCCCTTATTGAATGATATCACCATTTATTTGTGTTTCATTGTCAAATGATCCTTTATCTGAAAATATAGAGAAAGTGCTGCGTTGTGTGTCCGACAATACGGCAGTCAATAGGAAGTGGAACCTCTCAATGAACACCATTAGTCTTGATATTGATACAACCATTGCCCAGTTCGAGTCACCATGTTATAGGAAGGATGTTATTAAGCTGGAGGCCTTTCAGAAAACATTTATCAGGGTGTTGTTGGACATGGAAGGTTTTGAATTGGGATATTTTTCATTGGAGTGTAGGAGTTTGAGGGGTGACCTTGAGAGGTTTATAAAATCATTAGGGGTAGAGGTAAAGTGAATAACAGGTGTCTTTTCCCTCGGCTGAGGGATTTCAAGACTAGGGAGCACAGATTTTAAAATGAGAGGAGAAAGATTTAGAAAAGACATGAGGGGCAATGTTTTTACACAGAGGGTGATTTGCACATGGAATGAACTTCCTGAGGAAGTGGTGAATGTGGGTGCAATTGCAACATTTAAAAGACACTTAGACAAGTAGATGATTAGGAAAGCTTGGAGGTCTATGGGCCAAGTGCAGGCAGGTGGGACCAGTTTAGTTTGAGATTATGGTCGGCATGAACTGTTTGGATTGGAAGCATTTGTTTCCGTTCCGAATGACTCTACTAACTACCTGGAGGCACTCATTCCTTTTGGTATCTGGAAGTCTGACATGAAGAGACCCATTTCAGCTCGGAGGCCAGACCATCACCCGCCTACACCGTTTTGAATTACAATATCATAAATATCATAAAGAGTGGCTGAACTGTGAACATCAGACTTTAGGAGGAGATGGTGAGGTTATAGGGACTTTCAGTTGAATGGGGATTCTTAATGTTTAATGATAATTGCTAGCAATGTTCAGAAAATACTTTAATAATTACGGCAAACTGAGAATGTACATGGGAGAGATGTAGAGATAGGGATTGGTGAGTATGCAGATGAGCCATTGAGGTATGCAATGATGTGACTGTAGCCTCAGTGGTCAGGTAACAGAGACTTTGCTAGAAGGTTGAAACTAGAACACCTTCAGGCAGAGTTACCTGCCTCAAGATCCTGTGTCTATAGTGTTAAAAGTCTGAAAGTAATTCTGGCCTGAGCTTATCTGAACAGATCATCCACAAACACAAAGGGTGGGTGTTTCCCCTCACATTATTCTGAATATGTGATGCAAACTGCATGGAATGGACTCAAACATGTTTCTGGAACTGTCATTTTGGCTCTCTGTTAATTCTGCTGTCTCAGCATTTTCTAGAGAAACATGACCAGCTGGATACTGGGCGCAGTTTTGGTCTCTGTGTCTAAAGAAGAATGTGCTGGCATTGGAGGTGGTCCAGAGGAAGTTTATAAGGATGATCCCGGGAACGAAGAGTTTGTCATGTGAAGAGCATTTGAGGTCTCTGGTTCTGTAACTCAACAGAATTTCGAAGGATGAGGGGGAATCTCATTTAAACTTGCAGAATACTGAGAGGCCTGGATAGAGTGGATGGGAAAAGATGTTTCCACTAGTAGGAGAGACTGGGATGCAGGGGCACAGCCTCAGAGTGAAGGGTTGGCCCTTCAGAACTGAGATGAGGGGCGCTTCATAGACTCTTTAAATGGACTGGTTACAAAGGCCCAACAATGTCTCTCCTTCCTCAGGCAGCTGAGGAAATTTGGCATGATGGCGAATATCCTTGCCAACTTTTATAGGTGCACCATCGAGAGCATTCTGTCTGGATGTATCACTACCTGGTATGGCAACTGTGCCATTAAAAATCGGAGATGGTTACAGAGAGTGGTGAACTCGGCCCGGACAATCACAAAGGCCAACCTCCCGTCTATAGAATCCATCTACCAGGCCCGCTGTTAAGGAAAGGCCGCCAGCATTCTCAAAGATCCATCCCACCCTGGGAATGCTTTTCTACAACCTCTACCATCTGGGAGAAGGTACAGAAGCCTGAACACACGCACCAGCTGGTTTCGAAACAGTTATTACCCTACTGTTGTTAGAATACTGAATGGACTCACAAACTCTTAACATTCACCTGTCCCTATGTTTTTGTTTTTGCCGCAGTTTACCTATTGTATACTTGTCTAAGCGACTTAACTCTGTGATCTGCCTGTATTGCTCACAAGACAAAGCTTTTCACTGTGCCTTGGTACACGTGACAATAAATTCAATTCAATTCAATTCAACTTTCTTCAGGCAGAGGATGGTTAATCTGTGGAAATCATTGCCTCAGAAAGCTGTGGTGGCCAAGTCATTGAGTGTATTTGAAACAAAGATAGATAGGTTCTTGATTAGTGAGGGGATTAAGGGTTATGGGGAGAGTGAGGATTTAGAAACATATCAGCCATGCTTGTTTGGTGGAACAGATGTAAAAGGCTGAATGGTCTAATTCTGCTCCTATATTTCATGGTCTTGTGATATGGCACGGGATTTATGACAGTGACGCATCGATTTTCCAGATCTGGGGGCCTCATCTGCCTACCTGGAAGAGACCTACGGTAATGGCTCTTCCAATCAGCAAGAGGCTCACTACCACTTTCCTCTTTGCAACAATGGCACAAGAAAATCCAACATTGTTTGGGCTGGTTGAAGTGGTGTTAAATCTATTATCGGGTTGACCTTGTCTCACTGCCTCTCGGAAGAGGAGTTGATTTGACTTGGGAGATGATCGATTGAGATCTCCAGCCCCTGGATTCCCCTCAGTGACAGCAACTGAATCCTGTTGCCTATGACATTACAGATTGCTTCCTGATTTCAGGAAAACTCTCTGCCAAATGCATGTTCAGACTTCCCATGAGAAAAACCATCCCATCCGCTATCTCCTGGTTCCTTTGAAGGCATGGATGCTCTGGATTCAGTTTAGAAACATATACTGGGGGGACTGTCACATGCCAAGAGATTAGAGAAAAAAACTGCTTTTCTGTCTAGAAAGGAGTGAATTTTTGTATGTAAGATTTTCACGTGTGTGGTGAAGGTAAACCAAGTATATCACTGTAAAGTAAAATATAATAAAGGATTGAGGGTCAAGTGAGGCCCCTTGAAGGTAGATTGCATGAAATTCATCTCCATACAAGGAGTGCAGGTCGTTATGCTATAACATGCGTTTCGTGAATGTGAATTCACCATAAAGTGTTTGACAAACTGGGGACACTGTTTCTAAAGCACAAACCTTTAAAACTTGTGCTGGCTGTAACACAATTCCATCGCTAACACTTTAAGTGCCATTTCTAAAGCGTGATTTTTCTATAATGAGGGGTCGCACAAGAATGCAACCACTACGTTATAGAAGAACTACCTGTCTCCGGGTAGGGCGTTCTGAAAAACCCTGACTTTGGCTGCGACAATCAAATTCAAGATCACTTTGAATGGATGAATTCCATTGGATTAAATGACCATCTATAATGTCATTTGAAGAGATGCCTGTTTCGAAAGACATTGCAGGGCAATTAATACATATGAAGCCAGCCATATGAAGTGAGCAAAGGCAGATGATTAGATTGGAAAAGTGAACTTCATTGCTGTTGTGTTCAAACATGGACTGAAACCCAGGATAAATTTATTTTATGTTCTTTTACTGTCTAGGTAAATCGAAAATTAAGTCTTTGATTAATTATTCTCTCCTTTTAATTGTGAGCTCTATGTGAATTAACCATTCTTACCAATGTGTAAAATAATTTCTGGCTTCCCAATCTCCCCTTTATCAATGTGCTTGAAATGTTTAGAGACACCGTCAATCGTAGCACCAGGAAAGCAACATATCTTCCTAAACTTACACTCACTGCCACAGAAACTCTTAACTGTGCCCCTGACAGGAGAGTCCCGTGTAGTAATTGCTCTTTTAAATGTTTTGAAATGCTGCCTAACACAAGAATCATCCCTAGTGTCCAATAACTGACCACCCCATCTATTTTCCTCGATGTAAATCTTACTGTCCAAAGATATTATTCAGAGCTGGAATTTCAAGCCTCGTTTGGAGTTCAAAATGGTGCTGGTGTGAGAAATGTGAACAGCCAGTAACATTAACTTTTGACTCTGTCAAGTACATCCCTCTATAAAGAGCCTGTGCCGTGTGGCAAATTATTCAAGCAGTTTGCTGCCCAGATGGTGGTATTAAAAACTCCTCTGTTCTGCAGTAAGTACATGTGTGCCTCCCAGCAGTGACAATCCGAGTCAGTGTGTAAATCTGCCATTGACCGTGACAATTTGAATTATGTTGTATCTGTGTGCACTTCTGAATTTTTTTTCCATTTGAGTTATATTTTAAAACTTTCTGTGTTGTAAAAATATTGAAACAGTAAAGATATTGCTGAGGCCTGTTGGCGCAGTTAGAAATTATAGTACATGGCCAATATGGAACAGGAATGCAATTTGTGGCCTCATGACATTGGACTCTTGAATTAGAACAGGAGTCAATTACAGTATACAGTGCCAGAAAGCTAATAGTAAAAAGAGAAGTTTGATGTCAGACATAGGTTCTTAAAGCAGTTTTCTATGAATGGATACATTGAATATCTTGACGTTGCATCGTCTCTCCTTCGTCATTGCTGATCCTCAGTTTCCTCAGTTTCAATTGTACATAAAGCTCTCTGTCTGCGTGATTCCTTTTTGACCCATTCATTTGTAGTTAATTGTATCTACTTTCTACTATGGACTTATTTAAATCTGCTGAAGTTGATCAGGTTATTCAATCTGTTTTGTTTATTTGCTGCTGACATTTAATCCTCTTATGTTGTGCTTTTCCAAAGCTGGATCAATAAATGGAGTAATTAGTGTAGGCACTTTCTGTCATCTGATGTACAGCAAGTCACAACTATATAACCGCTGCTACAAACAAGGCCTTCTGATATATTTAATTTCAATTAAATGCCAAAGTATTGGAAATGGATGCAGTTATTTTCTTTTGAACAAATGTGGATACTATTGATGAAATGTCAGAAGGTAAACCTTAGTAAATGCTCAAACATTTTGATGCACGGATTTACTACCCTCTGTGTCACATAATCTTGGCCTTCTTTCTTAGAATTGGGGACCCAACAGTTTATTTGGTGCCACAAAGTAATTCCCATTTGTAGGATTGTTGGGTCTGCCCTTTCTTCTGTGTTGGGCTTGCAAATGGCTTCACTTCACTCATTGAGCTTTATCACACAGACACACACACACAAAAGCACAAACACACATACTCCCTCTTTCTCTCTCTCTCTCTCACGCACACACATGCACACACTATGTTTCTGTAAACTCAGTTAAAAAATCACACCACACTAAGTAATAATCCAACAGTTTTATTTGGAATCTCTAGCTTTCGGAGCGACGCTCCTTCATCAGGTGGTTGTGGAGCAGGATCATAAGACACAGAATTTATTGCAAAAGATTACAGTGTCATGCAACTGAACTGATATATCAAACAAACCTAAATTGTTTTTAGGTCATTCATCTTTTAGAACGGGTTGCAGGTTTTGGTCCATTAATATGTAAATCCCAGAAATTCTTTTAAGTCACATTCTCGAGATAACTTGAGGTTTTATAACAAAAGGTGACATCTCAGCTCAGACAATGCAATAAAGCTGTGAGGTTAGAGTCTGTCTGTACCCCAATCTTAAGTCAGACTCCTCCACATCATCTGTAAACTCAGGTTTCATTTTATTAACTTAGCACGTTCGTAACAGCATGTGCCCAAGCTGGGACATTAATATATTAACCCCCCCCCGGTCTTCCAAAGTAACAGCAATTAACAGTCTTTCCCCGTTTTCAGACAAGGTATTGGCTATATTCCAATATCTACTGTCAACTGATACATCTTGTCATCCCTGATTCCCAATAGTTTGTCTCCTCAGATCGGTTTACGCTGTTTTGCCGACCATTCACCATGAACCCCATATCATTGGTCACACTTGAATTTAGATCAAGAGGAAATTGTAAGGTATAACCTATCCGGAGAAAATGTAGTTATTTCATGACACTGACGCTAGATATGTATTCAAGCACCTAAAATGTGGAATGTTTTAATGAGAGTGGGCTGTTGGGTAGAAGACATAGAATCCTAGAAAATCCCATTTGCGTCCCTCTATCATTATTTGATTTAACAGGACAGATACAAAATGTTTTTGTTGTTTGTTTTAGGTCTGACAGATGATGGTAAATATTTATCCAGCTTCCAACTTAAATATAAACTTATTCTGCTTTTCTTCCCCACATTTCTGCTGCTAAGACTATCTCTTCCAACTGGCTTGATTGTGTGGGTTAGTGAAAGACTCACCCTGTGGCCTGAAAGTTTTGGATTGCCGGCAAGTGTTTTAGAAGCAGATTGAGTAATAACTTTCAAAAGGGTCTGAATAAATACTGGAAACATTTGCAGGTTCATGGGGAAAGCACAAGAGAGTAAGTCCAAGAGAATACATCTTTCCAAAGGCAGGCACCAACATTAGATTAGATTACTTACAATTTGGAAACAGGGCTTTCGGCCCAACAAGTCCACACTGCCCCGCCGAAGCGCAACCCACCCATACCCCTACATTTACCCCTTACCTAACACTATGGGTAATTTAGCATGGCCAATTCACCTGACCTGCACATCTTTGGACTGTGGGAGGAAACCGGAGCACCCGGAGGCAACCCAACGGGAATTGAACCCGGGTCTCTGGCGCTGTGAGGCAGCAGTGCTAACCACTGTGCCACCGTGCCGCCCACATGATGAGTGAAATGGCATTCCTCTGTGTTGCTATTTTGCAAAGATTTGAGCTTATGTTTCCTCACATGAGTAGTAAAAAGGAGGACTTAGATATTCAGAGTTGGTGATCTTTAATGTTTGTTTCCTTTGAAGATACAAAGATACAAAGAACACTACAGCACAGGAACAGACCCACTAAGACGGCACCGATACATGATGCCTTTCTAAACTAAAAACCTTTTGCCCCTACATGGTTTGTATCCTCCTGTTTCCTGCCTATTCATATATCTGTCAAGATGCCTCCTAAATGTTGATGTTGTATCAGCGTCCACGATGTCCTCTGGCAGCACATTCCAGGCATTTATCACACTTTGTATAAAAAAACTTGTCTCTCACATCTCCTGTAAACATTCCCCCTTTTGCCTTAAACCTATGCCCCCTACTAATTGTCATTTCCATCCTGGGAAAAAGACACCAACTAACCACCTGCACCTCTCGTAGTTTTGTAAAGTTCTACCAGATCACCCCTCATCTTTGACTTTCAAATGAAAACAAACCAAGTTTGTCCAATCTCTCCTCATAGCTAATATCCTCCAAACCAAGCAACACCTTGGTAAACCATTTTTGAACCCTCTCCAAAGCTTCCCCATCCTTCTGGCAATGTGGCAACCAGAACTTTACACAATATTCCAAATGTAGCCTCACTAAAGTTCTATACAGCTGCAAAAAATTGTGGGCATAGATCCCTCTGTATGTTTATGTTACTCAGTGTTCTGCCATTTACTGTATATTTCCCTCCTGCATTGGGTCTTTCAAAATGTGTCACCTCACATTTGTTCAGATTAAACTCCATCTGCCATTTCTAGCAGGTTTCCAGCCTATCTATATCCTGTTATATCCTCTGGCAATCCACCTCATTATCCGTAGCTTCCACAATCCTTATGTAATCCACAAACCTACATCGGGCCACCTACATTATTCTCTAAATTATTTATGTGTCCCCATTAGTAGGACAATAGGGATCCTGTGCAGAACACAATGTGTCACAAACCTGCAGGCAGTAAAACACCTTCCACTGCTACTCTCTGTCTTCTGTGACTAAACCAGTTCTGTATCTATCCTACTAACTCACTGCAGATCCCATGTGACTTCACCTTTTGTATCAGCCTGCCGTGAGGGACCTTGTCAAAGGCCTTGCTAAAGTCCATGTGGACAACACTCACCACCCTGCCCTTCTCAAACATCTTTGTCACTTCCTCGAAAAACTCAATCAAGTTTGTGAGACACGACCTTCTCCGCACAAGGCTATGCTGCCGATCACTAATAAGCCCATATATATGAGTAAATCCTGTCCCTAAAAACCTTCTCCAATAATTTCCAGACCACTGGCATAAAATTCACTAATCTGTAATTTCCCAGACTATCCCTGTTGCCCTTCAAGTTGGGATAAATGAGATAGGGAGCAGTCAAAACCTCTGATGCTGCTTGGCAAATTGATGGCATGTAGTACTGGGACCTGTAAGTTACTTGGAATCTAGTTTTCCAAAATTTATTTAAGCTTCTCGTGTTTGATTTTTATGAGGTTCTTCCAATTTTTGCGTTTTTGTATCTCAATTGCATTTTAATACTTGGTCTTGGTTCTGAGGTCCTTTGCAGTGAGAGTGTTGCTCAAAATTACAGCTGACGATACTGATGGAGAAATGTTTGTTTTGTTTATTTGTTTCAGCAGTAGGAAAATTATTGGAAAAGATTCTTGGGGACAGGATTTACTTATATATATGGACTTATTAGCTATAGGCAGCATAGCACTGTGTGGAGAAGGCTGTGGCTCACAAAACATGATTGAGTTTTTTGAGGAAGTGACAATTTACAATTAGTTGAGGCTTTCCGAGAATTAACAGATTGAGGATATGGGATTGGAGGACATCATGCAAATGGATCAAACTTTCATCCATGGTTATGAGTTCAGTGCCATGGTGTTCCATGCCAGAGATGCTAAGAGGATTTGTCCTTCTCAAGGGCAGGGAACTTAGACACTGGCTTCATTGTTGAAAGCAGATTACATCAGTCTTTGCTGGTTGCTCTTTGCAATAAAGTGTGGAGTAGATTTTAGGTTTGTACTTGTAGTGAGCTGATTAATCTTTCAGCGATCTTTCGAGAAAATGGACTCAGCAAAAGGTAGGCTTCCATGTGATTTACAAATTTAACACAAAATGAAAAGATAGATTATGCGTGGAGTCCACAAGAAGATGGTCAGTAACCAGAGGACAGTAAACAGAGTTAAGATATATTAATTGGCAGAAAAAAAATTCAGAAAGAAAATGAGAATTTTTGTTTATTTTACACGGTGAGTTATGATGCTCTGGAATGTACCACCTGAAAAGGTAGCAGGAGTAAGTTCAGGAGTAGCATTCAAAATGGATTATTTATATTCTTGAAGAGAGTTAGTTGCATAAGATTAGGGGAGTGAGACTAATTGGATTGCTTTTCAGAGAGCTGGCACAAGCTTAAGAGGCTAAATGGCCTCCTTCTGTGCTCTAGGACTTTATGGATCCATGTACCTTTTGTTCATGATCTCCTCACCTCTCGGAGATGCATTGGTCATGTCTTTCAATGGTCAATAGCTGTGATTGATTCAGTGGTAAAAGGCAGAGAGTGGGGATAATGGGTTATGTTCTCAAGCGAGAGGGAAGTATCCAGTGGAGCAGGATCTTGTTGGCAAATTGGGATTGGGGACTGAGGTCGGCAGATGCATACTTTTCTGACCCCAGCCATCGTGCCAGCATCCCCAATCTGTTGTGGTGGTCTGTAAGGTTTATGATTGGGGTTAAATTGTGACCTGGTGACCCACCTGACTTTGAACAATAACTAATTCAGCTGTTTGCCAGCTCACAGGCGGTTTGATAAGAACTCAGTTGCAACTTATGAGCGAAGATGTGGGATTCATGTTGGACCTTGAACAGCAAAGGAAGGCAACAGTGCAGTGAGGAGCCCGTTATATCTGCATCATTTGACAAGGTGGGCTCATAAAGCAGTGCATGGCTGAGAGGGGCTTTCATCCACAGTGACCACCCATGAGCAAAGTTAATGGAGTTAATGGTCTGTGTGTACTCAGCAGTTCCTGACATTTCAAGGATCGTGGGATCATAAAATTAGGGTACAATAAATATTATGGGTAGAGTGCACTGCAAGCAAGCCAACAGGTGGACAGGTAATGAATGGAGCAGGAGGTACAGATGAGAAGAGATTGTGAGAATCAATATGCTCAGCAGCAGGTGCAGAGCCCTGGCCATAAGGAAAGCAGAGGAGGCAAATGAGGGTAATGTACTGACTGAAGAAGCTCCCCCGATGTATCAGAGAGACAATGCCAGAGGCAACTGCACCCATCTAGGCAGGTCATAATTGAGATTCTGCCCTCAGACCTTGCAGTACCTCTGGCCGTGCTCTCCTATAAATTACCAGGGCTTTGAAATTCTTTTCACCTGGCCTTTCCAAGGATTTTTGTGGACCTGTCACTAATGCAATATTTCTGAACCCTGGGAGGACGATCAAGTTTAAACTGATGGGGTCCCATGCACAAGGATTCACCTCCATTGCTGGATTTCTGCAGTTCCAGGCCATTATTGATTGCACCCTTTAAGCTGCAGAATAAACAATAACTGAGATGGATCAACAGCAAAACTTCCACTTCCGTGACATTTAGCCAGTATGCAACCTTTACAAGTGCTTCAAGCTCATGTGTGTTGGTATCCTGGCACCTTCCTCCCACAGCAGTCCTGGGGCCCATTGCTCTTCCTGCCAATTCTGCAACCCTGTGGATGGATTCTTGGCAATAAGGGATTTCCATCAATGATGTGGCTGCTGACAAGTTCCAAAACACAGGGGCAGAGGTGCTACAACTGAAGCTGACAAACCATCGGCCTTCTGAAGATGCCTTTCAGATACTTCGCCTCTTGCCAAAGTCCTCGTGTTACAGTTATTTGCTGCACGGTCCCCTGGAGAGATGGAGACCTCGAAGAGATTGAATTGCTAGATCGACCCACGGCTCTTCTGTTGTTGAGAAGGAATTACAAGGCAGGATGGTGGCTGTTTTGCACAGGAGTCTGCACAGGACTCCTGTCTCAGGAGTCAAAGCTGTCATCAGAATGGTGAGAATGCCAGGGCATATTTGATCCAGGTACAATTCACTTGAACTCTTTCCATCCAGCAAGACTGCCTGCTGTGGGCATGGGAACACAGCCAGAAAATGTACAACGTTGAATAGTTCCAGTTTTAGCAGCACTGCATGGTACACAGATGGCACATCGAAAGACCATTGCCTCCCTTTGCCATCTCTCCTCTCCTTTGCGGATTGCCATTAAAGAATGGAAGCTCACTTGTCTGGGATCATGACACAACACCTCCAGTGTAATTAAAAGTTAGTAATTCCCACAAGCCCAAGTCAAGGTCATCAGACAGTACACTAAACACTGTGGTGGCTGTTGGTCTCCCCCACTTCTGCACAGTGTTTCCCTTATGACCCGAGGTGAATGCAGCCTGTTTCCATGTGACCATTTGCTGCTTGGATGCCTTTGATGGTCACCTCGTTGTCAGAATGCTAATAAGGGGTGCTGCAGTGATATCAAGGCAGGGCCAGTCTTCATTACAGGGCCCGGCTGTATTGATGGTCCTTTAGTTGGAGAGGCTGAGGAGGCCAATGATCACAATGGGGGTTCCATGAGGGATGGTATCCTCATCTTCAGCAGTGAATGCTTCAACACCTTGGATTGCTTGAATTGAATTTAATTGAATTTATTGTCACGTGTACCAAAGCACAGTGAAAAGCTTTGTCTTGCGAGCAATACAGGTAGATCACAGAGTTAAATAGCATAGATAAGTAAATGATAGGTAAACAGCAGCAAAAACAAAAACACAGGTCAGAGTTTGTGAGTCCATTCAGTATCCTAGCAATGGTAGGGTAGAAACTGTTACAAAATCAGCTGGTGCATGTGTTCAGGCTTCTGTACCTTCTCCCCGATGGTAGAGGTTGTAGAAAAGCACTGCCAGGGTGGGATGGATCTTTGAGAATGCTGGTGGCCCCTACTTGACAGCGGGCCTGGTAGATGGATGGTATAAATGGGAGGTTGGCCTTTGTGATTGTCCAGGCCGCGTTCACCACTCTCTGTAACCGTCTCCGATCTTGAATGGTACAGTTGCCATACCAGGTAGTGATACATCCAGACAGAATGCTCTCGATGGCGCACCTATAAATGTTGGCAAGGGTATTCGTCGTCATGCCAAATTTCCTCAGCTGCCTGAGGAAGAAGAGACATTGTTGGGCCTTTGTAACCAGTGCATCCACATGAAGAGTCCAAGAAAGCTTGCTGTGGATAATCACTCCCAGGATCAGTTGGACCATAACTTCCATCCAATCCATGAGCTTTCATATAATTTGCACCACTGACTGGTCAATGCTAGAGAATGTAGCCTGCATTCTGTCAGTCTCCTATTCCTGTGTCTGCTCAAATGCAGCTAGCTATGACTTTACATGAGGTTGACCATGCTCTCAGTGGAGAAGCTCATGTTCAAAATCCTGGGCCAATGGCAGGACACATGAGCTGAATGGACATCTCCATTGTCAACCTTGGACTGCACCCTGTCTGAAGGAACTCGAACATATGGACGGACACACACCTCACTCGACTGGATAAGGCATGTTTCCAAGGCTGTATATCTGCCCCCAGTTAAGTCTGGTCGGGTCCATCCTCTGTCATCTGAAGGGCACTATAGCACACTCTGACCCTGTCTTTGCTCCTGCTTGCTCATGATCTGCTTTTTACCCATTGCTGCCCCCATTCTAAATGTGATTGGGGATGCACTGAGGTGTGTGTATCTGTGCTGGTGGATGGTGTGTTTGAATGATGTGCTCGATGTGTGGCTGCAGTTTTTGAGGACTCGAGTGATGCTGCTGTAGCATTGGGCTGCTCCCATTGGTCCTGTGCTAGACATAACAGAGAGATCATGAGTTCTCACCTATGCTTGGCCGAGATGCCCTAATGGAACTGAAGTCTTAGTGAGCTGTTAGATGAATTTCTATTAGAAAAAAAAATGGCAAGCTTGCTAAACTTCTTCTTAACCACCCTGTTAGCTTTTAAAATTTGAGGATTGCACTGTAAAGGTCACCAAAGGTTTTTTTGCAGGTATACAAGTCCCTGACTGGACCCCAAATGCAGTACAACAGGCTGGGAGACTCCTCTTTGCTCAATTATCCAAGTTGTACCTTTTTGCAGGTTCTTCTGTGGGTCCTCACATGACAATTGTATGCGCATATGAATTAGGAGCAGGAGTAGGCCATTCAGTCCATTTGGCCTGCTGTACCATTTGATGAGATCATAGTTGATCTGATTGTGACCTCAACTCTACCTCCCTGACTATTCCAGACATGCTGTGACTCCATGGTGAATCAAGAATGGCACTGCAGAAATTCTTCTGTTTTTAAAACTGCTCAATGATTCTCTGCCTCCACTCCTCTCTGGGGAGCTTTGTTCCATTGGCTCACAATTCTTAGAGCAGAAGAACATTTCTCATCCTCATCTTAATAACATATCCATTCTTTTTAAACAGTAACTGCTGGTTCTGGGCATGTCTGCAAGGGAAAACACTCTTTCCACACCCACTCAGCTAAGTTCCCCTCAGGATCTTACATATTTCAATATGATTACCTCTCATTCTTGTAAATTCTAATGGATACAGATTCCTCTATTCAACCTTTCTTAAATCAGGAAACAAATGCTAAACACTGTGTTCTAGATACTGTCTCACCAATATCATATATAACTATAGTAATACATCCAACATCAATACTCCATTCCCCTTGCAATAATTGATAACATTTCATTTGACTTCCTAATCACTGTGTGCTAATATTTTGTGATATATGTACTGGGGCATCCATAATCCCACTGTACCTCAGAGTTATGGAGTTATGCAGCATGGAAACAGACCCTTTGGTCCAACCAGTCTGTGCCGACCTTAATCCCAAACAAAACTACTCCCACTTGCCTGCACTTGGCCCATATCCCTCCAAACATTTCTGATTCATGTAATTATCTAAATGTTGCTTAAACATTGTAACGTATCTGCATCCACCACTTCCTCTAAAGTCTGTCTCTACTTAAGTAATTGGATGATTCGGAGATGCTGGTGTTGGACTGGGGTGTACAAAGTTAAAAATCACACAACACCAGGTTATAGTCCAACAGATTTAATTGGAAACACTAGCTTTCAGAGCGACGCTCCTTCATCAGGTGACAATCACCTGATGAAGGAGTGTTGCTCCGAAAGCTAGTGCTTCCAATTAAACCTGTTGGACTATAACCTGGCGTTGTGTGATTTTTAACTAAGTAATAGGATACATTTCTATCCTCGCTGTCAAAGTGGACAAGTTCACATTGTGTCACGTTATACCCCATATGTCATTTTTTCATCCACTCACTTAACTCTTTGCAGATTCCTTATGCCCTCCCCATTACTTAGTTTCATACCAACATGTTTCATCAGCAAGTTTTATTGTGTGCAGTGACTTTCAATGTGGTATCTTGTCAGATACATTTTGGAAATCTAAGTACACTACATCAACAGGTTCCACTTCAACCAATTGCTCCTTATTTACTTGGAGATCAGCAATACATTAGTCAGACATGATTTTCTTTCACAAAACCACGTTGACTCTGTCTGATTGCATTTTCTAAATTCTCCTCTGCTGGCTTGTTCATAAGAAATTTTAGCATTTTCCTTGTGTCAGAGCTTATGCTATCAGGAGTGTAGTTTCCTACTTGTTGGTTCTCTCCTTTCTTGAGTAGAGAAATTATATTTGCTAATTTCCAACCTGATGGGACTCTTTGAGAATCATGGGAATTTTGGACAAGTTAAAAAAAAGTATTGACCATCTCATCAGCCACTTCTTTAAGACCCTTGATGAAACCCATTGGTGCCTAAAGACTTATCAGCATTTCATCCTAGTCCCCTTTCCCTAGTGATTGTAATTTATTTAACTGAGGAAGTTAGCTAACAGTTAACTAATTACCTCTCAGTGGAGGAAGAGATGTTTGAAGACCGTTGTAATATGAAGGTGGCACCAACAAGTATTTGGAACATGGCATACGTTTCCAGGCATTCACGTCAGAAGGACATGTTAGCCCCTTGGCAGGAACTCAGTGCAAGTTCACTAGAATATTACCAGGGCTTCAACAGTTAAATTATCAGGAGCGATTACATAAACTATAGTTGTATTTATTGGAATAAAGAAAGTTAAGGAGTGATTTCATGGAGGTTATTAACAGTGTGAAGAAAATTGAAGAGTAGATGGAGTGAAATTACTTTTACAAAACTGAGGATATTGAAGATCAGGGTAAAACTTCAATATCAAAATCAGACCATTCTGGAGAGATGTTCTGACACACTTTATACCAGAGTATAGAGGTTTCTAACTCACATCCACAAAATCAACAGATGCCAGCTCAGTTAATCATTTTAAATTTAAGATCAATACATGTGTATTAACCAAGCACATTGAGGGGTATTGAACTAAAGGTTAAAGATAGAGTTGGAATGCATTTCAGCCTTGATTTAATTGAACAGCAGAGCAGGCTTGAAAGGCTGAATGGCCTGTTTATTTTTCAATGTTCCTATGACAATGGCTTTGGTATTTGTTGAGTGAGGGTAATAAATGTTGGTCTAGCCAGTGATGCCCTCAACCCATGAATAAATAAAAAAACATTTCTAAAATGCTATCTGGTTTGCATTTAGCATTTAGAATCATACAGTCATAGAGATGTACAGCATGGAAACAGACCCTTCAGTCCAACTCATCCAGGCTGACCAGATATCCTAACCTCATCTAGTCCCACCTGCCAGCACTTGGCCCATATCCCTCTAAACCCTTCCTATTCATATACCCATCCAGATGCCTTTTAAATGTTGCAATTGTACCAGCCTCCACCACTTCCTATGACAGCTCATTCCATACACTTACCACTCACTGCATGAAAAGGTTGCCCCTTAGATCTCTTTTATATCTTTCCCCTCTCACCCCAAACCTATGCCATCTAGTTCTGGATTCCCCCACCCCAGGGAAAAGACTTTGTCTATTTATCCTATCCATGCTCCTCATGATTTTATAAATCTCTATATGGTCACCCCTCAGCCTCCAACGCTCCAGGGAAAACAGCCCCAGTCTATACAAACTCTCCCTGTAGTTCAAATCCTCCAACCCTGGCAATATCCTTGTAAATCTTTTCTGAACCCTTTCAAGTTTCACAACATCTTTCTGATAGGAAGGAGACCAGAATTGCACGCAATATTCCAAAAGTGGCCTAACCAATGTCCTGTACAGCCGCAACATGACCTCCCAACTCCTGTACTCAATACTCTGACCAATAAAGGAAAGCATACCAAACGTCTTCTTCACTATCCTATCTATCTGCAACTCTACTTTCGAGAAGCAATGAACCTGCACTCCAGAGTCTCTTTGTTCAGCAACGCTCCCTAGGACCTTATCATTAAGTGTATAAGTCCTGCAAAGATTTGCTTTCCCAAAATGCAGCACCTCGCATTTATGGTTGAGAACAAGAGTCCTTCATGGTAACCTCAACTATTTACAGGAATTGAACCCATGCTATTGACTTTGTTCAGGGTTGCAAACCAGCCATCCAGCAAACTGAGCTAAATGCCCCTACAATGATAGACCAGCCCCTAACCTTACACAGGAAAAGATATTGAAAAATATTGGGAATTAGTTGTGGATACAGTCAGCAGTCTTTTCTTTCTTAGGTTGGCCTTTGGACCGGTGTGGTACTTACATTAAGTCAAACTGATTTTTCCATGTTCTTATGCCGCTGTCTCAAAACCCAAAGGAGTTTTGTGGCTACAACTAGGGAAACAGATGAATGAATGAATTCGTCAGACTCTTCAGAATCATTAACCTCTGCAGCTGAGGAATGTATAACATCCAGGACTGCCTCATCTGTCAGCTCTGTTGTGCAACAGATGATGTTGTCCACTTCAGTACAGATTCCATGGTCATTTTGTCTGTAATTTCTATGCGATTCTCCCACTGGCAAGTGAAGAGAGCCCTGTCAGCTGTCCCCACCCTGCTCCTCCTAGTTCTCAGGGTCTTGCACAATTTTCATCCATTTGAACCCAGCGTCACAAAAGCAGCTGCTGACTGTGGCTTCCATTGTTATGGTCCACATCTTCCTTGTTGTGATCATGGCCTCTAGAGGAGCTGTATTGTACTCCTACTTGGTATCAATGGCCTCAGTAATGGAGAGATCAGCTGACATTGGTAGTTGACATTTAAATTCTTAATCATATCCTGAGCCTTGGACCAGTGACTGGGGCTTAGTTACGCTGCTGAGAGGCAGGAATATCACCTTGATGCTCTTGAGGCCAATGATGTCAGGGTGTGCGGAGCAATTGTCATAACGAGAATAATGTTTCCTTTGTTTTGCTGATACATTTTGTCCACTTTCCTGATGCATGCCTCAGAAATTCTGGAGATCATCAGATGGATTTGTTGGCTATGTCTTTGACCTTTGTGAAGTAAGTGGCTTTCTGAACTTCCCTATCACAAGAAGCAGCAGCTTTTTGCTGCAGACTATAACAGTGATGCATTTCTTGTTTCACGTTCCACCATTACACCTTTAAACATTAAAGAACAATCTGGTTAAAAAAGACATTGAAACAGTCCCAAATATTTCACATTACCATATCCTTTGCTGCATATTAGTTGAGGACATCAGTAATAATGTTTTGCAACCAACCATCTGTCTTTGCTACCATCTTCACTTACCACAGGGAATACCTGTATAATGTTGAGCCTCATTTGAATCCATCCTGCCATCCACCACTCCAGGTTAACTCCTGTGGCCTAGCTCTTTACTACGGAACGTCCCTTTCCAGGATTGGGCCAGACATGAGAATATTTTCTGCATGAGTGGTCTTGCACCACATTAGCTGAGCTTCGATGGCTGGATAGTCAATCTTCCTCAAAATCTTCCTTGCTGGAGGGAATCACCATTTGTCAAGTTCTTCCAAGATGTTTGCTTTGTGTTTCAGAATCAGTGACAAACTCGATGGTGGAATTTCTCTTTCTCTGTTGTTTTGCACCACATTGGCCTAACCTCCTTCCAATTGGTTGGGATGGTCATATGACAAAAAGGCATGACTTTGACTAATGTGGAGAGACCAGCCTGCAATTTTGGCTTATCACAGGCATCCTAATGGATTTCCTATTCTGGTGGGAATGTCTGAGCAATTCACTACTCCTGGAGTTATCCAAGTCTGAGTCATCGGGAATTCATTAGGTGGCTGAAATAAGTTCTCTAGCCAGCAATGTGGATTCATCTCTGTAGAATTTCAGACAATGTAAATATGGGTGGAATTTTGAAATGCACAAAGTAAGCAACCAATGAATTAGCAACTTGTCACTGAGTGCAGCTCAAACAGGCACAGGGGGTGGCATGGTGGCTCAGTGGTTAGCACTGCTGCCTCACAGCACCAGGGGCACAGGCTTGATTCCAGTCTTGGACAAATGTCTGTGTAGATTTTGTGCATTCTCCCCGTGTCTGCATGGGTTTCCTTTGAGTGCTCCAGTTTCCTCCCTCAATCCAAAGATGGGCGGGTCAGGTGAATTGACCATGTTATATTGCCAATTATGTACTGTTTAGAGGGTCAGTGTGGACTTGTTGGGCTGAAGGGCCTGTTTCCACACTGTAGGGATTCTATAATAAAAACAAAGTGTGAGCTTGCAAATTTGGTGAATGAAGGAAATTAGATTTTTAGCTCTCTCTTTTTAAATGGGGTCAGTGGTTTATGTTCATTTTTGGGAGATACAAGTATTGTAATTACATTTACAGGTTGAGTAGTTAAAACAATTTGATATATCTGCAGATAATCATTCAGTGATCTGTTTAAACAATTAGTTAAATAAAACACAATAACGGTGGCATGGCAATTGGTGTATAGCAGCTGTACTGCGTGTGTACTGATGGATATCTGTGCAATCCACAGCATCAATGTGTAGTAAGTTCATTTTTTTATTGCAGGCAGTACCTGGGTTGTGAATGAGTTCCATTTTTGAACTCATTTGCAAGTCGGTTTATACGCAAGTCAGAACACAATGCAGGGCAGTACAAAATAGCTATTCATAAGTAAAGGAAATGTTTGTATGTTGGATCCTTAAAATTACACCCCTGTATGCATTCATATGTAGGAGTTGGAAATTCGTACATCTGGAACAGGTGCATTCATTCCTGGAATGGGGGTATCACTAGCCAGCCCAGCATTTATTGCTCATCAGTAGGTGCCCTCAAGAAAATGGTGGTGAGCTCACTTCTTGAACTGTTGCAGACCATTTTGTGGAGGCTGACCCAAAGTGCTGTTAAGGGGTGAGTTCCAGGATGTTGACCCAGGCACATTGAATGCACAGTGATATATTTCCAAGTCAGGTGAATGACTTTTCGAAAAAGTTGAAGGTGATGGTGTTCTCATGTATCTGCTGTCCTTGTCTGTCTAGATGGAAATGTGTGGTGACCTGAACTGCACACAATAAAATCTAAAGTCACCATAGTACTTTGCTGTTATTAGAGAGTGAGACTTATACCGATGGTGGTTTAACACAAGGGTCAGCACACCTCAGGCAAGGGGATACATTGAGAAGGAGAGCCCTTCAGCTAGTGCAGGAATTGAACCCATACTCTTGGTATCAAAACCCAGTCATCCAGCCAAATGAGCTAACGAACCTCAGTAGATACCCAAAGTTATGTACAACTCCAACATGATCTCCCTCCTTACTGACAAAGGCAAGCATCCTGTAAGCCTTCTTTATCTACCCTATTAACCTGTTCTTCTATCTTCAGGGATCAATGGACAAACACTCTGTTCCTCTGAACATCCTAGTGTTCTCTCTCATCTTGTTCTTTCTTCCAAAGTGCATCATCTCACACTTGTCAGGGCTAAATACCATTTGTCACTGATATACTTAACTGACTAATCCATTTATATCCTTTTTCAATGTAACACCCTCCTTCTTACTGTCGACCCCCTGGCCAATCTTTGTGTCATCCACAACCTCACTTAGCATTCACCCCTCCATATTCCCATCTACCTCATTTCTGAATATCACAAACAATTAGGAACTCAGCATTGCTTCCTGTGCTATGGAACAACACACCAGTCTCCAGTCACACAATTTTCTATCATCACCCTCTACCTGCTGTCATGAAGAAAACTTGCCAAGTTACCCTAGATCCCATGAACTTTTATCTTCTTTGACAGTTTCCCATGTGACACCTTGTCAAAGGCCTTGCTAAAATCCATAGAAACTACATCAACTGTCTACACTCATCTATACACTTGGTCACCTCCTTGAAGAACTACACCAGATTTGTTAGGCATGACCTCCTTCTGACAAATTCATGACTGGATATGGCAGAATTGCAGAGCTTAGATATGATTTGTTAGTTGTGGTCCAGCTTTTGGTCATTTGTCTTAATAGCTCCTAATTTGGCTCAGTATCATACTTCGCTGCATGAAACTGTTGGAAGTGGCCTGGAATTTTCCATTATCTTTGAGATGCTATATAAATACAAATTGTTATTGCAATGACAATTGACATTTTATTGCCTAATTTTGAGGTGATCAGAGGTTTCACTCAAGACTGAATTATTCTGATTATCAGAGAGAATTTATGAATCTTTTAGACTTAGTACACTGTTTATCTAATACAATTTTCCACAATAGTTTGTGGAATTTCTCCTCATTCGTTTTCCAAGGTAAACAAAAATAGCTTTCAAGCATCTGATTGGTGGCTCCAAACATTGTCACAATTCAGGAAACCATCTGCAACTATTGATACAACTCCCAGTGACCTTCTGTCATAACCCCAAAATGATACAGACCCATAGAGTCCCATCAAGACTGCAAACCCTATTTCTGA
Source organism: Chiloscyllium plagiosum (assembly GCF_037043375.1). Classification (NCBI taxonomy): domain Eukaryota; kingdom Metazoa; phylum Chordata; class Chondrichthyes; order Orectolobiformes; family Hemiscylliidae; genus Chiloscyllium; species Chiloscyllium plagiosum. The sequence goes on along the minus strand of NW_028270162.1, from coordinate 45,926,821 downwards.
CCCTGATTGGATTGAAAATTGGAGTGACGTAGGGGTGGGCAGGGAGTGGGGATGTAGTAATGTCAAGTGGGGGGGTTGCTGTTAAGTCAGGGTCATCACAGGGAGTGTCAGATCGGACAAGGGAGTGTCGTGGTTTGATTCGGGTCACAGGCTGAGGGTGTTGTTTTGGGTCAGCTCAATGGTGTTGTCCATTGTTGGGGGTGGGCAAGTGGCAACAGTAGTGTTGGGAGATTGTTGGATAAGATCGGAGGGGGTGCAATTTGTGTGGTGCTGGGTCAGATCAGGGTTGCAGGGGTGGTTTGAGTTGGTGTGTAGTGTTGGGTCTGGCGGGGAGAGTGTATCATGTTGTGCAAGTCATGGCAATGGGGAGTGTAGATTGGGTCTGGGTTGGGTCAGTGGGAGGGGGAAGGGAAAAAGGGGGAGGTGGTGTCTGCTGGGGAGGCGAGCGTCGGGTCAGATCAGGAGCGATGGTGTTGGATCCAGTGGGGTCGGGTTGCCTGATCTGGCAGGTGCAGGAACTGCTTTCAGAGTGGTGGGAATGTCAGGGGTATTTGTTGATAGAGATTGGGCAGGAGAGTGTTAGTCTTGGGTCCAATTTAATAGTTAGAAAGGAGCTAGAATAGATTTTTTTTGTAAATATATTTATTAGCAAATTTTTTTTAACTTTACAAACATATAAAATGATTGAAAAATACAATCAATAACAAATATCAATATAATAAAAAGAAAACAAACACAAAAACAATACAACTTACCCTCTAATACAAAACAAACCCTAACACTGTGCAAAACAACACCAAAAAAAAAAGAAAAGCAAAAAAAACCACAGAATACAGAAGAGCTATGCTCGGCACAAAGCTCCCAAACAGAGGAACGGGAGCATTGTATATATACTGATATTAACTCAGGAGACCCCCTCCAGGGCCCAGGACTTGACAAATCTAACCATCCTGGTTAAACAAATGTCCGAGTTAAGACAACTGACAAATCTGTTTCCAAATAACTCAAGTAGGGTTGCCATGTCTTATAAAAATGGTCTGTTGTATGGTGCACCACCTTTGTAAAAAAGTCCAAGGGAATGTGCTCCATAATTAATTTCTGCCATCCCAGCAAGCCCGGCGGGTTCTCAGACACCCAGTTCATCAGAATATTCTTCTGTGCACAGTAAGTAGGAATATTAAATACTTTCTTCCCATGCCCATCTAAAGATGGTAAATTTGGTAGACCTAAAAGGAGAGATATCGGGTCTACTTTGACTTCAGTCCTCAATACCGTCCCTATCTCTCCCGCCACAGCGCTCCAATAAACACGGAGCCTGTGGCATGTCCAGAAGCAATGGGTAAGAGTACCTACACTTATTTTACATTTTGGGGCACACTGAAGATGCCCCTTTTTTAAACTTCGCCAGACGGTCTGGTGCCAGATGTGCCCTGTGCAGAACTTTTAACTGCGTAGCGCATGTTCAGTTACAGACTGAGATCTTTCGAGTATTCTCCCATATGTTCTCCCATGTTTCAGAAGAGATCTCCATTCCTAGCTCTTGCTCCCAGACCTCACATAACCGGTTAATATCCTGCCAGGCCCTGCCACCCAGCAGGCAATAGAGGGTACTAACCAAAAGGATGCTTGTGGAGCGTAGCAACAACCTCTCTGTATCGGGCTAATAGGGCTTAGTGAGAAGCATAGTCTTCTTCTGGATGAAATCCCTAACCTGAAAAAAACGGAAAAGATCTCTGCTGGGCAACCCGTACTTGCAGCTCAGTTGCTCAAAAGACATCATAACCTCCCCCTCAAACAAGTCTCCCAATCTAGCAACTCCTCTCGCTGCCCATAGTTTGAACCCTGAGTCCATCATCCCTGGTCGGAACCCTGGCATGCCAACTATAGGTGTAAGTGGCGAAGTCTTGGATAAACAACCCTCACTCTGACGCATCGCCCTCCATGCCTTGACTGTACTAATGTCAATGGGGTTCCGGCTGTGGTCCATAACTGTCCTCATCTTATCCATGAACAATAGGTTAATAAGACGGCACTTTACTAGGGAGGCCTCAATATCCAGCCATATTGAGCCTGGATCGTTACCTACCCAATCGCAGACAAAGGACAGCAGGGAACTCAATTGATACCTCCTGATGTGTGGGAAATCAACTCCTCCCCCTCATTGAGGCAACTGCAATTTAGTAAGTTTGATGGGGGGGCCGCCCACGATGCCAGACAAAGGAACCAAACCACCCCATAAGCTTCCGTAGCATTGACCTGGGAAACATTATGGGGAGCATACGCATTGGATAAAACAAATGAGGAAGAACATTCATCTTAATGAGAGATATTCGGCCCAGCCATGAAATTGGAAGAGCCTCTCACCTCTGGAGATCTCGCCTAATATTGTCGAGCAAGTGAGCAAAGTTAGTCCGAAATAACAGATCAAACTTAGGGGTAATAAAAATGCCTAGATATCGGAACCCTGCCCGTGACCACTTAAAAGGGAACTTAGGGCCACCTTCAACTTCTGGCACATCCTTAAGATTCCCCAAAGGCATAGCCTCCGATTTTGCAAAGTTGATCTTATATCCTGAAATAGCCCCAAATGAATTGTATCAAATGGGGTACAGAGGTCAACGGGTTCATTAAAAACAAAAGGACATCATCCGCATACAGTGTAACCTTGTGTGCCCTCGATCCCACTTCCGGAGCGGTTATGTGGATGTTCTGACGAATGGCCTCTGCCAGCGGCTCTATCACCAACGTAAACAACAACGGTGAGAGGGGGCAGCCTTGCCGACTACCCCTACCAATCCTAAAATTCCCAGACTTCACCCTGTTGGTGATGAACCGCGGCCAGAGGGTGGCAATATAAAACCTCCACCCACCTAGCAAAGACCCCACCCAACCCAAACTGTTCTAAGACATAAAAAAGATACAGCCATTCCACCCGGTCAAATGTTTTCTCTGCATCTAAGGAAATCACCAACCCCTGAATCGATCATTGCTGACAAACTTGGACCGTATTCAGCAACCTTCTAATATTATTAGAGGACCTACGGCCCCTTATAAAGCCTGTCTGGTCTTCTTTAATAATATGGGGCAACACCCTTTCCAATCTCAGTGCCAGGATCTTGGACAGAATCTTGAAATCTGAATTTAATAGCGAGATGGGTCTGTATGAGGCACAATCCTTAGGAACCTTCCCCTTCTTAAGAATTATGGAAATATTAGCTTCTCTCAAAGATGGTGGTAGGCATATTGGAGTGATTGTACATCTCCAACATTGACCCTGACAGAATCCCTATAAACTCCTTATAAAACTCACCCGGAAGACCATCAGGGCCAGGCGCTTTCCCACCCTAAGGTTGCCCAGCTGCCTCCTGTATTTCCTGAACTGTCAAGGGGGCATTAAGGAGAGAGGCCTGTTCCAAGGTTACCCCAGGAGGTCCAAGTTCTTAAAAAAGGTTTCCATTTTAGCGCTCCTGTCCTCGCAACCTTCAGACCGATACAATTCAGAGTAAAAGCTCCGAAAAGCCTCATTACTCTTTTTAGCATCATATGTAAGGACCCCGGCGCTGTCTCTGATTGCAGTAATGGATTGGGGAGCATGCTTTTTCCTAGTCAGGTACACGAAATACTTCCCTGGCCTATCCCCATATTCGAACAGCCTTTGTCTAGCAAAAGCAAGTTCTTTCTTTGTGTTTTATGTCAGTGTTGAATTCAAGGCAGCCCGGAGGGTGTGATCCGCTGTAGCTTAGTCACCGAAGGCCGCGCAAAATGTGCTGCCTCAGCGGCTTTCAACCACGTTTCAAGTAGACGCTGCTGTGCCTCCTTCTGTCATTTGTGGCTAGCCAAATAGGAAATAGCTAATCCCCTAGCAAAGGCCTTAGCAATTTCCCATGGACGGACTACTAGCTGTGCCTGAGTTGATAGTCAAGAATTCCTGAAACTCCTTCAAAATGTATTCCACAAATTTGGAATCCTTGAGGAGAAAAGGGTCCAAACGCCAGTGCCACAAATCTAGCCCCTCACTCTTGGCCTTAACCTCCAAATATGCTACCGCGTGATCAGAGATAGCTATATTCCCAATTTTACAACCCATAATCGAAACCAGAAGGGCCGAGGGAGCCAGAAAGAGGTCAGTCCTTGTGTGGGTTTAAGAAAAAGGCGAATTCCCTGCCGGTAGGGTGAAGACATCTCCAAATATCCACCAGCCCCAATTCCTCGGATAAGTCCACCACCTGCTTGGCCTGCGAAGAAATAGTTGGGGCCCACAAGGCATCCTGTCCACTGTCGGATCCAAAAGACAATTAAAATCTCCCCCCTATAATAATGTGCCGTGTTCCAAAAGCACTCAACTTAGAGGAAGCACTAATCAAAAATTTGAGGAGATGAGCCGGAGGACAGTAGACATTTAAAATGCCATATTCCTCCCCATGTATCAGGACTTTAAGTATCACAAACCATCCATGCTCATCTTTCACCCACTCTAATAATGTGAACGGAAGATTTTTCTGGATAAGTACCGCTACTCCCCTACTTTTAGTACTAAAGGATGAAAAGAATACAAGGTCATAACCCCCCTGTTGTAATTTCAGGTGTTCCCCATCATCAAGATGGGTTTCCTGCAACAAAGCGATATCAACCTTTTTCCTCTTAAGGCTAGAAAGCACTTTCTTCCTTTTAACAGGCGAATGACTTCTCTTAATGTTCCAAGTGCACCATTTAATAAGGCACTTAGCCATATCCCCTTTCAGAGACCCTTGAGCCTCTGGGAGAGAGAACCCTGCTTACAAAGTGCCGAGCATAAGTAAATAAAGACTCATAGAATCGAAAAACTATATATACAAAAACTACTCTATCATAACTATAAACAACACTACTACCAAAAAAACTACAAAGAAAACCAACTATAGAACCTTGAATGGAAGACTCTTCCCCCTTCCCATAGGGGGCACTCACCCTACCCATCCCCTCCTTCACAGCTCCTTCAAACCCGGACTGTGCCCCAGCTTTAGGCCAGAAAAAACAACAAGGAGATGATCCTAAAATCAACAGAAGAAAAGACAAAGTCAGGATGAGCACTCCCCCCATCTCTGGCTTCATGTCACCCCGACGTGTGACTAAAAGTGAAGCAGAACAAACAAAAAAAAGGGAGAAAGACAACAACGAACATCCACAAAATTTCCCATCAGAAAATCCAGTTATTAAAAAAAAGGAACAACTATTTCCAAAGTTTTTTCTCCCCTTTCCAAAAAGGAAATTATGAGGGAGAAAGAAAGGCATAAAAAAAGGAAGGGAAAACATGGGGAAAGATAGAAAAGAGAACAAATATTAACCATATTCTTCAGGCCAAACCGTCTATTTTAAAGTGTCCACAAAGTTTTTAGCCTTATCCGCCAAGTCCAATGTATAAACTGAGTCCTCGTGGCAAAAACGAAGCACTGCAGGGTATGTCATAGAGTACTGGATGCCCAGGTTCCTCAGCCTCTTTTTAACTTCATCAAAGGACTTCCTCTTTCGAATTACAGCTGCAGAGAAATCCTGGAAAAACATGATTTTTGACCCCTTGTACAGCAGTGCCTGCGGATCTTTTCCCAGGTATCTGGAAGCTTCTATGACTTTTTGCTTGTCTTTATATGAGTGGAAGTGCACTACGACTGAGCGGGGTGCTGCACTGGGTCTGATCTGTGCACTGTAACCCGATACGCCCTTTAAATCTGCAACCTGCTGGACTCCATGTGAAGGCCCAAAAACTTCGGCAGCCAGTTTTCAAAGAAGCTGACTGGCTGCTCACCTTCCTCACCTTCAGGGAGCCTGACAATTTGGATATTTATCCTCCGACCTCGATTTTCGAGGTTGTTGATTTGGTTTCGCAAGGCCCATACCTCTTGCTCCAGCACCTGGATTCGACTGGATGAGGACTCCATCGCAGCTTCTGAGGCCTTAGTTCGTCTCTCCACCTCCTCCAGCCTCTCCCTGAGGCCCTGGATCTCCTGCTCGTGCTTCTGCAGCACGGATGCGATAGGTTGGACCTGGGCACGAATCTTCCCATGGATCTCCTCAATCGCAGCCGCAACTTTCAAGGTAAGTCTCTCCATCGCCGCAGCCAATTCCCGTGAGTCTGTCAGATCCCTGGGGGGGTTCAGGAGAGGCTGCTGCTGCTGCAGTCTCTGGTGTGGTAGGTGCTGCAGGGGAGTGTCCTCCCTGCTGCTGTTTGCTCGCTCCTTTTCCCTTTGGCATCCTTCCCACTCCCAAATATTAGCAGATATGTGGTCAGCAAGGTTTTAAACTAATAATTCCACCACATAAGTTGGCCAGGGATGGCAAAGAACACCGGTATGCCTTGGCTGTTAGGCAGAGCTGTCAACAGCAGCTCTACAGAATCGCCGCCATCTTGCCGAGTCAGAATAGATTTTTAATGCTGTAACTTTTCCTGCATAACTATGTATAATAAAATGAGTGGGAACCCTCTGAATTCCAGAAGTTAAAGGGGCTGATTCAGAGGTTTTCAGATGCTTTGAGATTCCACATTGGAAGCTTAATTTTCCTGGGTGGTTTGTATGGAGCCAGCTGTTTCAGTATCGTCTTCTGCATTTCTCCAGTCTACACCATGCTATCCATTCTCTGACCATCGGAATATCTGGGACAGTACTGCCAGCCATCTAAAGGACAATAGGGCAATTATTGATCATTTTATTATATATAGCTATTAGCTAATGGCAAATTACGGAAAAAGTGTGGAATACAGAACTCACATATGTGTGGAGGATAGATGGACAGATGTCAGCTCACTTTGTGGGCTTCTTGGAATCCCTTTCTGGTCCTGCGTCCCAATCTGAAAATCATGATTTACACTTGTTTAAAATTTACATTTATCCCTATTCAATTCTCCTTTTTGATTTCTTCACCACCTTTGCTTCAAAATGATCTCTCAAACCAAAATCATGAAAAGAGAGGATCTGATCACTTACCTTAATGTCACTTATAGCATAAAAAACGATTGGTGCTCTCAGGGTAGGGGTTACCACAGGACTGCTAATTCAGAGACCCATATAATGCAGCCAGGTTCAAACCCCACTCTGGCAGAGGGTGGAATTTGAATTCAATAACAATCTGATTTTTGATTTGCTTTATCATTGTAACATGTACTTATATACAGTGAAAAGTATTGTTTTGCACGATGTCCAGACAAATCACACCTTACCTAAGTATGTCAGGATAATAAAACAGAATGCAGTATATAGTGTGACAGCTACAGAGAAGGTGCAGAGACAGGCCAACTCTAATATATGTGAGGTCCATTCATAAGAATCTGTTCTTAAATCTATTCGCAATTGTTTTCAAACTTTTGTATCTAGTGCCTAATGGAAGAGGGTGGACGAGAGTGTTACTGGGTTGGGAGGGGTCATAGAGATGTACAGAATGGAAACAGACCCTTTGGTCCAACCCATCCATGCCGACCAGATATCCCAACCCAATCTAGTCCCACCTGCCAGCAACCGGCCCATATCCCTCCAAACCCTTCCTATTCATATACCCATCCAAATGCCTCTTAAATGTTGCAATTGTACCAGCCTCCACCACATCCTCTGGCAGCTCATTCCATGCACATACCACCCTCTGCGTGAAAAAGTTGCCCCTTAGGTCTCTTTTATATCTTTCCCCTCTCACCCTAAACCTATGCCCTCTAGTTCTGGACTCCCCGACCCCAGGGAAAAGACTTTGCCTATTTATCCTATCCATGCCCCTCATAATTTTGTAAACCCCTATAAGGTCACCCCTCAGCCTCCGACGCTCCAGGGAAAACAACCCCAGCCTGTTCAGCCTCTTCCTGTAGCTCAGATTCTCCAACCCTGGCAACATTCTTGTAAATCTTTTCTGAATCCTTTCAAGTTTCACAATATCTTTCCGATAGGAAGGAGACTAGAATTGCATGCAATATTCCAACAGTAGCCTAACCAATGTCATGTACAACCGCAACGTGACCTCCCAACTCATGTACTCAATACTCTGACCGATAAAGGAAAGCATACCAAATGCCTTCTTCACTATCCTACCTACCTGCGACTCCACTTTCAAGGAGCTATGAACCTGCACTCCAAGGTACCTTTGTTCAGCAACACTCCCTAGGACCTTAACATTAAGTGTATAAGTCCTGCTAAGATTTGCTTTCCCAAAATGCAGCACCTCACATTTATCTGAATTAAACTCCATCTGCCACTTCTCAGCCCATTGGCCCATCTGGTCCAGATCCTGTTGTAATCTGAGGTAATCCTCTTCGCTGTCCATTACACCTCCAATTTTGGTGTCATCTGCAAACTTACTAACTGTACCTCTTATGCTTGCATCCAAATCATTTACGTAAATGACAAAAGGTAGAGGGCCCAGCACCGATCCTTGTGGCACTCCACTGGTCACAGGCCTCCAGTCTGAAAAACAACCCTCCACCACCACCCTTTGTCTTCTACCTTTGAGCCAGTTCTGTATCCAAATGGCTAGTTCTCCCTGTATTCCATGAGATCTAATCTTGCTAATCAGTCTCCCATGGGGAATCTTGTCGAACGCCTTACTGAAGTCCATATAGATCACACCTACTGCTCTGCCCTCATCAATCTTCTTTGTTACTTCATCAAAAAACTCAATCAAGTTTGTGAGACATGATTTCCCACACACAAAGCCATGTTGACTATCCCTAAAACAGTTCTTGCCTTTCCAAATACATGTACATCCTGTCCCTCAGGATTCCCTCCAACAACTTGCCCACCACCACGGTCAGGCTCAATGGTCTATAGTTCGCTGGCTTGTCCTTACCACCCTTCTTAAACAGTGGCACCACGTTTGCCAACCTCCAGTCTTCCGGTACCTCACCTGTGACTATCGATGATACAAATATCTCAGCAAGAGGCCCAGCAATCACTTCTCTAGCTTCCCACAGAGTTCGAGGGTACACCTGATCAGGTCCTGGGGATTTATCCACCTTTAACCGTTTCAAAACATCCAGCACTTCCTCCTCTGAAATCTGGACATTTTGCAAGATGCCACCATTTATTTCCCTACAGTCTATATCTTCCACCTCCTTTTCCACAGTATCTTTGATGATGTTGGCCGATTTCCCGATGCAGCAGGAAGTGTAGATGGAGTCAATGGAATGAAGGCTGATTTTTTGTAATGGGCTGGGCTGCATTCAGAAGTCTCTATAATTTCTTGCAGTTTTGGGTCAAGCAGCTGACATACCATGCTGTGCGGGATCCGGTTAGGATGCTTTCTATGGTGCATCTATAACAGTTGGTTGGAGTCGTTGTGGACATGCCAAATTTCCTTAGCCTTCTGAGGAAGTAGAGACGCTGGTGTGCTTCCTTGAATTTAATGCTGACGTGGATGGACCAGGATGGATTGTTGGCGATATTTGCTCCTAGGAACTTGAAGGTGTCCACTACTTCCACCTCAGCACCACTGACACAGATAGGGGCATAAAGTTAAGAATCACAGAACACCAGTTTATAGTCCAACACGTTTATTTGGAAGCACTAGCTTTCGGAGTACTGCTCCTTCATTTGGTGGTTGTGGAGTATAAGATTGTAAGACACACAATTCATAGCAAAGGTTTACTATGTGCTGGAACTGAAATTATATATTGAAAAAGACCTGGAATATTTGTTAAGTCTCTCATCTTTTAGAAAGATCATGTTGGTTTCAGTTCTTTTCATATGTAAACCGCAGAGCATTTAAAAGTTACATTCTCAAGTGAACTTTAACAATTGGTATCATGTTGGCCCAGCTAATGCATTTAAGGTGTGAGCTGCCCTGTGTGAGACTGTATGTGCCACAATGGTCAGACTGATTCCAATCTAAAAAATGAATTTACAGAACCATGCATGGATTCATGCAGTTTTTGAACAAAGTAAAATTTAATTCTGCAAGTACAAATTCACCCCACAAGCATATATGTGTATGTGTGCGTGTGCGTATGTGTGTGTGTGTAAAGGGGTATAAGTCTGTGAGAGGGTGCATGTGTGAGTGCAGGAGTGTATGTATGAACATGTGAGAGAGGGTCTGCATGAGTGTATGTGTCCATTTTGACAGAGCAGCGAGGAGAGAAGGTGGAATGAGGCGAAGGCTGTCTTTGTGGGTATGTTTTCCCACTTAAAAAGGGACTTATCTTGGGAGTTGGGCCTCCATTTTTACAGAGCGGCGAGGAGAGAAGGTGAGGTGAAGCGAGGGCTGCCGGGAAGGGTAAGGGCTTAATTTATGTTTGGGCAGTGGCTAAACCCGAGATACGACATGTGTAGTATCTCCCTCCCGCCCCCCCCCCCCCCCTCTAACCAGAAGAAAAAGACTCTGTAAGGTAAGGCTTTTATTTTTTCTTTATCTTTCTTTTTCATATATTTAAGTGCATTGTTTGGTTTTAGTTAGTTCATATAAAGCTAAGCTCACAATGGCAGGGGACCTCAGACCCATGGCATGTGCCTCTTGTTTGATGTAGGAACTTAGGAACGTGTCTGACGTTCCTGATTCTTACACTTGCAAGAAGTGTGTCCAGCTGCAGCTCTTGTTTGACCACATGATGGCTCTGGAGCTGCGGATGGACTCACTGTGGAGTATCCGAGATGCTGAGGAGGTCATGGATAGCACGTTTAGTGAACTGGTCACACCACAGGTTACAATTGCTGAGGGAGACAGTGAATGGGTGACCAAAAGACAGAAAAAGAGTAGGAAGGCAGTGCAGGTGTCCCCTGCGGTCATCCTCCTCCAAAACAGGTATACCATTTTGGATACTGTTGGGGGAGATGGCTCACCAGGAGAGTGCAGCGGTTGCCAGGATCATGGCACCGCTATTCAGAAGGGCAGGAAAAAGACATCCTAGGGCCATAGTCATAGAGGATTCTGTTTTGAGGGGAGTGGCTGAAAATATGACTCCCGGATGGTATGTTGCCTCCCAGGTGCTCGGGTCATGGATGTCACTGACCGACTGCAGAGCATTCTAAAAGGGAAGGGTGAACAGTCAGTTGTCTTGGTGCATATAGGCACCAACGGTATAAGTAAAAAACAAGATGAGGTCCTGAAAAGAATTCAGGGAGCTGTGAGAGAAATTAAAGAGGAGGACCTCAAAGGTAGTGATCTCGGGATTACTACCAGTGCCACGTGCTAGCCAGTGTAGAAGTGAAAGAATAGGCAGGCTGAACACATGGCTTGAGGGTTGGTGTAGGAGGGAGGGGTTCAGGTTTGTTGGACATTGGAACTGGTTCTGGGGAAGGTTGGACTATTACAAAATGGACGGTCTACATCTGAACCAGACCGGAATCAATGTTCTTGGGGGAGTTTTTGCTACTGCTGTTGGGGAGCTGGTTGGGAACCAGAAGAGAAAACAAGTAGACAGCGAGGTGGAGACTGGAGACTGTAAGAATCATGAAGATAGCATTAACAAGGGGAAACATAGGGAGAGAGCAGAAGAATGCAAAAGAACTGGTGGCCTGAAATGCATCTACTTAATTGCTAAAAATTATAATGTGTAAAGCAGATGAACTTAGGGCTTGGATTGGTGCCTGGGAGTATGACGTTATTGCAATCACAGAGACTTGGTTGAAGGCAGGGCATGATTGGCAATTAAATGTTCCAGGATATAGACGCTTCAGACATGACAGGAAGGGAAGTAAAAGGGAAGGTGGAGTTGCATTGCTGGTCAGGGACGACATCACGGTTGTGCTAAAGGAGGACACTATGGAGGTCCTGGGTAGTGAGACATTATGGATGGAGCTGAGAAATAAGAAGGGTGCAGTTACATTGTTGGGGCTGTATTTACAGGCCTCCCAGCAGTGAGTGTGAGGTAGAAGAATAAATAGGTAAACAGGTGATGGAAAGATGTAGAGGCAATAGGGTAGTGGTGATGGGAGATTTTAATTTTCCCAACATTGTCTGGGATACACTTAGTATCAGAGATCTGGATGGGGTAGAATTTGTAAGAAGTGTACAGGAGAGTTTTCTAGAGCAGTGTGTCAATAGTCCATATTGGACCTGGTACTGGGGAACGAGCCGGGACTGATGGTAGAATTTGCAGTGGGGGATTTCTTTGGGAACAGTGACCACAATTCTGTAAGTTTTAGAATACTCGTAGATAAAGATGAGAGTGGTCCTAAGGGAAGAGTACTAAACTGGGCCAAGGCCAATTATATCAAAGTTGGGCAGGAGCTCGGAAATGTGGATTGGACACAGCTATTTGAAGGGAAGTCCACATTTGATATGTGGGAGGCTTTCAAAGTTAGATTAAAGATAGTGCAGGATAGGCATGTCCCTTTGAAGGCAAAAGATAGGAAGGGCAAGATTTGTGAACCGTGGATGACAGGAGAAATTTTACGACTAGCCAGTAGGAAAAAGGAAGCGTACATAAGGTCTAGGCAGCTAAGAACAGAATGGGCCCTGGAGGAATATCGGAAGAGTAGGATAAGTCTTAAGTGAGGAATCAAGCGGGCTAAAAGGGGTCATGAAATAGCTTTAGCGAGCAGAATTAAGGAGAATCCCAAAGCATTTTATTCTTATATAAGAAGGAAGCGGGTAACTAGAGAAAGGATTGGTCCACTAAAGGATAACAAAGGAAGGCTGTGTGTCGAACCTGAGAGAATGGGTGAGATTCTCAATGATTACTTTGCATCAGTGTTCACTGAGGAGAGGAACATGATGAATCTTGAGATTAGAGATAAAAGCTTGATTAGTCTGGATCACATTGACATAAGTAGGGAAGATGTGTTGGGTAGGCTAGAGGTTATTAAGGTGGACAAATCCCCAGGACCGAATTAGATCTATCCTAGGTTGCCGAGGGAGGTGAGAGAGGAAATAGCTGGGGCCCTGACAGATATCTTTGTGGCATCCTTAAATACAGTTGAGATGTCGGAGGACTGGAAGGCTGCTCATGTTATCCCCCTGTACAAGAAGGGTAGTAGGGATATTCCGGGTAACTACAGACCAATGAGCCTAACATTAGTGGTTGGAAAGTTGCTGGAGAGGGTACTGAGGGATAGGATCTATTTATATTTAGAAAAGAATGGGCTTATCAGTGATAGGCAACATGGTTTTGTGTGGGGGAGATCATGCCTTACCAACTTAATAGAGTTCTTTGAGGAAGTGACCAAGTTGATAGTTGAAGGAAGGGCTGATGATATCATACACATGGACTTTAGGAAGGCATTTGATAAGGTTCCCCATGATAAACTAATAGAGAAAGTGAAGTCACATGGTGTACAGGGTGTTCTAGCTAGGTGGATAAAGAACTCGTTGAGCAACAGGAGACAGAGAGTAGCAGTTGAAGGGAGTTTCTCGAAATGGAGAAAGGTGACCAGTGGTGTTCCACAGGGAGCAGTGCTGGGGCCACTGTTGTTTGTGATATACATAAATGATCTGGAAGAGGGCACTGTTGGTATGATCAGCAAGTTTGCAGATGACACAAAGATTGGTGGAGTAGCTGAAAGTATAAGGGACTGTCAGAGAATACAGGAGAATATAGATCGACTGGAGAGTTGGGCGGAAAAGTGGCCGATGGATTTCAATCCAGACAAATGTGAGGTGATGTATTTAGGCAAGACTAATTCGAGAGCGAATTATACAATGAACGGAAGAGCCTTGGGAAAAATTGATGGGCAGAGAGATCTGGGAGTGCAGGTCCATTGCACGCTGAAGGTTGCTGCACAGATGGATATAGTGGTTAAGAAGGTATATATTAGGCTTGCCTCCATTGGACGGGGTATTGAGTATAATAGCTGGCAAGTCATGTTAAAATTGTACAAGACATTGGTTTGGCTGCATTCAGAATACTGTGTACAGTTCTGGTCGCCACATTACCAAAAGGATGTGGACGCTTTGGAGAGAGTGCAGAGAAAGCTTACGAGGATGTTGCCTGGTATGGAAGGTGCTAGCTATGAAGAGAAGTTGAGTAGGTTATGATTGTTTTCATTAGAAAAAAGAAGATTGAGGGGGGATCTGATTGAGGTTAACAAAATAATGAAGGGTATAGACAGGGTGGATAGAGACAAGCTTTTTCCCAGGGTGAAGGATTCAATAATAAGAGGTCACGCTTTCAAGGTGAGAGGTGAAATGTTTAAGTGGGATACATGCGGCGAGTACTTTACACAGAGGGTGGAGGGTATCTGGAATGTGTTGCCAGCAGTAGTGGTAGAGGCAGACACGGTAGATTCATTTAAGATGCATCTGGACAGCTGCATGAGTAGGTGAGGAGCAGAATGATACAGATGCTTAGGAATTGGGTGACAGGTTTAGGCAGTAGATTTGGATCGGCTCAGGCTTGGAGGGCCGAAGAGCCTGTTCCTGGGCTGTAAATTATCTTTGTTCTTTTTTGTTTTGTGTGTGTGGTGTGCAATGGGGTCACCTGTAGTGTGACACGTACCCAAAGTCCCGGTTGAGGCCATCCCCATGGGTATCGAACTTAGCTATCAGCCTCTGCTCCCTGCATGGCCACGTTTTGTTGTTGCCTGTCCCAAAATCCGCCTTGGAGGATGGTCACCCGAAGGTCCGAGGTCAAATGTCCTGGACCGCTGAAGTGTTCTCTGACTGGGAGGGATGTCCCCCATTCTGCTTCCTGATGTTAATAACCAACTCCTTCATTCTGCTGACATTGAGGGAGAGATTCTTGCCTTTACACTGTGCCACTAAGCTCCCTATCGCTTTTCTGTACTCTGACTTGTGGCTGTTTGAGATCTGACCAACTGTGGTGGTGTCATCAGCAAATTTGTAAATGAAGTTAGAATCAGGAGTCTGAAAATGACCATGTATCCACTATCAATTGTTGCAAAAACCCATCTGGTTCACTGATACCCTTCAGGAGAGATAATCTGTGTCCTAACTTGGTGTGGGTGACATGTGACTCTAGACCTACAACAATGTGGTTGACTCTGAACTGTCTGCTGAGCAATTAGGGATGGACAGTAAATGCTGGCCTAGCCAGTGCTGCCCTCATTCCATGAATGAATAAAGAAAAATGAGATTGGTTGACTCAGTTAGCTGGATGGAGAGTGTGATGGTGGAAAAGGAATGAGGCAGAATGAAGAGCTTATGCCTGAAATGTCGATTCTCCTGCTCCTAGGATGTTGCTTGACCTGCTGTGCTTTTCCAGCACCACACTCTCGACTCTGATCTCCAGCATCTGCAGTCCTCACTTTCTCTCTGTTAGCTGGATGGCTGGTTTACAAAGCAGAGTGATGCCAAATAGTGTGGGTTTGATTACTGCACCAGCTGAGGTCACCAGGAAGGTCTTTTCTTCTTAATCTCTCCCTTCACCTGAGGCATGGTGAGCCTCAGTCTAAACTACCACCAGTGGTGTCTCTCTCTAATCCATGGTCTGGTAAGTCTCTGTTTATAAAGTCATGCAGCATAGAAACAGACTCTTCAGTTTAACCAGTCCAATCCCAAATTAAGTAGTTCTATCTGCCTGCCCTGGCCCAAACATTTCTTATTCACACACTTACCTAAATGTTTTTTAAACGTTGCAATTGCAACCCCATCCACCATTTACTCTGGAAGTTCATTTCATACACAAACTCTGTGTAAAAATGTTATGCCTCATGCCTTTTTAAAATCTCTCTTCTCTCACCTTAAAAATATGCCCCTAGTCTTGAAATTCTCCACCCGAGAGAAAAGGCACCTGCCATTTCCGGAAACATCCTGGTAAATCTTTCCCGAACCGTCTCCAGCTTAATAATACTTTATAAAGGGACTATATCTGATTACTGTATATACTAATTAAATAGCATTGATCATCACAGGAGGTCATAGCTACATGGCAAGATGAAGCTGTACTAAGATGTTTCTTGAATAAAAGTTTTTCTTACCTCTGTAATTCTTCTTTAGTTGCACTATGAGACCATGATGGTTATGGTTTGTGGGTGTATCATACATTGTCATTGTGACTACATGTACTTTATTGGCAGTAAAGTGGGAAACTCTGGGATCATGAATGGTTCTACATATATGCAAATCTTTTTTGCTATTTCAGCGGTGGTTATATCATCTACAGCTTAGGGCCTTCACCATGGTGTAAAATTTGAATTTAAGTATTAGGAGATTTAAACAGTTAGAAGACTCACTGCTAGTCAGCACATGAATTAATGTTGACGTCTGCATTAAAGTCAGGCTCTGTAGTTACCTTTTGAATATTCATTGAAGTATTGCTGTCCACAGCTGGGAACAAGCAGCCACAGTGTGCTGTAATAAGGTCAGTTCATCCAGGGGCAGTGATACATTTGTACAGCATCAGCAGTCACTGACCTTTGAAACAAAATTAGGTTCAATAAATGATTCTTCAGTTTCATTGTTCACTTACTTGTTTATTTTTAAACCCCAGGCATTCCCAGCAGCAGATGGATCAATTTCCTCTCTTGGGCAAATAAGAGTATGATTTTTTCTCTCTCTCTCTCTCTCTCTCGTGAGCTTCACAAACCTTCCCGAAGATATTAACAGACTCTGGGTGCTGTTGTTGTGAAACCACAGTTCAACGAGTGGCTGCTGAATCAACACCTCACCATGATCAAAGGCAAAGAGCAGAACTTTCAACTTTTTTGCTCCCTAGTGATCGGGCTTATTTCCTACTCTACACTTCAAGCAGGTAATTGAAATAATCGTTGGAAATAGTGCAATTCTTTTCCTGCTCTCCTTTCTTGCAAGACTTTATTTCTGACGTTTATATATATTTTGATTGGTTACTTTTGACATAATGGTAATCTGGCATAATTTATGAATGGAATTTAGTCAGAAATATTTTAAAGCATGCAATTAATAAAAGCACAATTAAACACGTTAAATCATTTACTGTGCACAAAGTTTATTTCTGGAGGGCCCAATGCATTCTGAACTGTTTTTCTGTACAGGGTCCTGTGATTAGCTAATTGTGATTTAAAACTTCTGTACAATTACCACCCGACCTGAATGTTTTTAGAATAAGATTGTTATATATTGGACTTGAATCCAGAATAATGAGATATCAAATCTCGCAAAAGGAGCTGCAGACCTCTTTCATATATCCCTTGGTCAGGAGATTTTCCCCATAGCTAATCATTGGCATGCTGTGCTGTGACTGCGCTTTCTCTATTCACAGAACAACCATGCCTTTTGTTACAGAAACTTTACAAGGGACTCCTTCATTTTTTTACCCTTTACCATTATTCTCCCTTACTGAATTTTTAAAATAATAATTACTTTTCTGTGCTCTTTGCCCGGAATGTCTTCATTTATACTGAGGTTTAATAGCAGCAGCCACAATCCCATGTCTCACCCTGTCGACCATGCTATAGGGAGAAATTAATGATCCCCATGGGTATAGGCTGGGGAGTGGGGGGGAGGTCGTATAATGGGGTTGGAAGGCTGGGGGTGGAAAGCCATCACCTTCCCAACTCCCTTCCAGATAAATTCAGTGTGGGCCAAGCTCAGGACTACGTTCTGAGCTGGATTAAACCATGTGGGAAAGTTGCAAAGACAAATCCTTCAAAAGCAAGTTCCCGTAATACTGACACCAGTAATTCCAGTTCTAAACTGGCAATCGACGATCACTTCTGAACTGGTAACTGAACTGGGAGCCAACCAGGAACACTGGCAAACTTAGCTGGTAATTTAATAATAGTAATTTATTGTCAAATATATTTATGAAAATACAGTAAAATGTGGAAAGGACACCATAAGCTGGCACCATTTTAATTAAACAGATTCATAGGGTCATAGAGATGTACAGCACGGAAACAGACCCTTGGTCCAACTCGTCCATGCTGACCAGATATCCCAACCTAATCTAGTTCCACTTGCCAAGCACTTGGCCCATATCCCTGCAAACCCTTCCTATTCATATACCCATCCAGATGCCTTTTAAATGTTGTAACTGTACCAGACTCCACCACTTCCTCTGGCAGCTCATTCCATACATGCACCACCCTCTGCGTGCACATTATAAAAAGAAATAAATCACATAAAGTTGGGCCAAATCACATCTTTTTTTCCATACATGGCTTCCTGGTTTCCCAAGTGGCTACGGGACACTGTCACACTCTGCAGTCGCCAAACCATCCCCTGCCCCTACTGCCACTGACCAGACCCGGAACATTCTCTCTGCCAAAGCTGTCTCATCGCCACCGAGTCTGCAGCCACCACCATAGCCAGGAGACTGTCCCAATTCTCGAGGACCAGGACCCATCTCAACCTCCAGAACCAACTGACCATGCAAATTAACTCCCAGGAACCCAAGGGATCATTCAATCCGCTGCCACCGAAATATCAGATGTAAAGAGTGGACCCCAAATCACCGATACTGGGACAGTTGCTCAAGCTGCGATCGCCATGGCCGCAGAGGATGGACCGGATTCACCACACAACAGCTGCCCCGCAATGTCTCTCCATTGCAATGAATTTGATTGTTAAAGTTAAGAGAAGATAAAGAAAATAAGAAAAATTATGTGGTTGATCAAGTGAGATGGATCAGATGGGCCGGGAGCCTGAACACCTCCTAACTTGCCACCTTCACCATCTTGAATTGCCATTGATATTAACAAGTGACTGGTAGCCCAGTAGCCACTTCCTCCAGCGCTGATGATACTATAAGAAACACCCGGTGAAGTGGTTATTCTTCCAGTTTATCTAGCAGCATTTATTTCTGGTCCACTGATGTGTCGCAGACTCAATGAGGATTGACAGAAGTCAATAATCAACCTGAACATATGCAATGCATTTCTGATGTGAGTGAGGGGGCTCTGGATTACTGTGTCTTTCAGTCGAATTTGATGTCAGATCTCCACAAGTGCAGATAAAAACTCAGAATAAAGCAAAGACATTGCACATTTTTTTTTCTGGTTGGTTTTGCTCTTTTCTTTTATCTCCTTTATTTATTAGTTTTCTTTTCTTTTGGGCCTCTGGCAGCGACAGCAGTGCCAGTACCAGCCTACCCCAGCCCATGGTTTCCTAACGAGCAAGGAACAGGTCCCAGGCTGTCTCCCCCCAGATCAGACTCACAGGCTAGGCAGAGGCTCCAGGCCCACAGCAAGACCCGAGCACCTGAAGAAGGAGAAAAGTGGTCTCCCAGTGTGTCGGTCTCCCAGTGTGGTGGTCTCCCAGTGTGTCGGTCTCCCAGTGTGTCAGTCTCCCAGTGTGTTGGTCTCCAGTGTGCCGGTCTCCCAGTGTGTCGGTCTCCCAGTGTGTCGGTCTCCCAGTGTGTCGGTCTCCCAGTGTGCCGGTCTCCCAGTGTGTCGGTCTCCCAGTGTGTCGGTCTCCCAGAATGTCGGTCTCCCAGTGTGTCGGTCTCCCAGTGTGCCGGTCTCCCAGTGTGTCGGTCTCCCAGTGTGTCGGTCTCCCAGTGTGTCAGTCTCCCAGTGTGTCGGTCTCCCAGTGTGTCGGTCTCTGAGCGTGTCAGTCACGCAGTGTGTTGGACTCCCAGGGTCAGTCTCCTATTGTGTTGGTTTCCCAGCGTATCAGTCTCCCAGTGTGTCAGTCTCCCAGTGTGTCAGTCTCTCAGTGTGTCAGTCTCCCAGTGTGTTGGACTCCCAGGGTCAGTCTCCTAGTGTGTTGGTCTCTCAGCGTGTCAGTCATGCAGTGTGTCAGTCTCCCAGAGTGTCGGTCTCCCAGAGTGTCGGTCTCTCAGGAGTCAGTCACGCAGTGTGTCAGTCTCCCAGTGTGTCGGTCTCCCAGTGTGTCGGTCTCCCAGAGTGTCGGTCTCTGAGCGTGTCAGTTACGCAGTGTGTCAGTCTCCCAGTGTGTCAGTCTCCCAGTGTAGCGGTCTCTTAGCATGTCAGTTTCTCAGTGTGTTGGTCTCCCAGTGTGTCACTCTCTCAGTGTGTCAGTCTCCCAGTGTGTTGGTCTCCTAGTGTGTCGGTCTCCTAGTGTGTCGGTCTTTCAGTGTGTCAGCCTCCCAGTGTGTCAATCTCCCAGTGTGTCAGTCTCCCAGTCTGTCAGTCTCCCAGTGTGTCGGTCTCCCAGTGTGTCAGTCTCCCATTGTGTCAGTCTCCCTGCGTATTGGTCTCCCAGTGTGTCAGTCTCCCACTGTGTCAGTCTCTCAATGTATCTGTCTCCTCGTGTGTCAGTCTCCTCGTGTGTCAGTCTCCTAGTGTGTCAATCTCCCAGTGTGTCTGTCTCCCACTGTGTCAGTCTCTCAGTGTATCTGTCTCCCACTGTGTCAGACTCCCACTGTGTCAGTCTCTCAGTGTATCAGTCGCCCAGTGTGTCAGTCTCCCAGTGTGTCAGTCTCTCAGTGTATCTGTCTCCCACTGTGTCAGTCTCCCACTGTGTCAGTCTCTCAGTGTATCTGTCACCCAGTGTGTCAATCTCCCAGTGTGTCTGTCTCCCAGTGTGGTGGTCTCCTGGTATGTCGGTTGCCCATTGTGTCAGTCTCCCAGTTTGGTTGTCTCCCATTGTGTCAGTCTCCCAGTGTGTCGGTCTCCCGGTGTGTCAGTCTCTCAGTCTGGGGGTCTCCCAGTGTGTCAGTCTCCCAGTGAGTTGGTCTCCCAATGTGTCAATCTTGACCTGGTGTGGAGGTCTTCTCCATCTCCAGCATCCAGGTGTCCCAGCATCCCGGCACGGTGGTCTCCTTAGGTGGCGGTTTCAGGCCTAGTCTCCAGCAGCCCAGCATGGCCGTCTCATCCTGGCGAAGCCTTCAGGGTACTCCTTCAGCTTTCCCTGAGTCCAGGAACTGTCTACTGAACCGTAAAGAACCTTGTAACTTTTATTTTATATTTATGTATGACTTCTCTGATTGATGTAGGTGCCGTGCTGTGGCAACGTAAGACTTTTCACTGTAACTTGTGAAAGTACACAGAATGATGAATATCTATTCTATTCTATTCTAAGGTTTTTCTGGTGAAAAAAGGAAACAAACATATCAAATAAAATATATGTTATCTCCACTGATGACGATTAATTTTGGAGCAAATACTCAGAATATGATTTTGAGTAAAAGCCCAGCAAATGTTGAGTGAATCAGTATCTTCTCAATCATGCAGTTGCTCCATAGACTTGCTTTCTTAAGCGGTTCCATAACCTTTCTGAAGAAGGGTCACTGGACTGGAAATGTTAACTCTATTTTCTCTCCACAGATGCTGCAGACCCTAGCAATTTCTCGGTTTGTCCCATAACCATTGTTGAGCTGCTGTCGCATTTGAAATATCTGAAATACGTATCGCATCTGATTGCCTCAAAAGTTTCTTGAAAATGCTTTACGAGATTGATACGCTCTCGGAGAGATATTATCTGCCCTTTGGACAGATTCAATCACTTTGAAAACAAGTGCAATCCCACCTTCAGCCTTGATAGGGGAGTGCTGGAACAGAGCCCCACATCCTGGGCAGTGCTGTAACGTCCTTTAAAACCCTTCAGAGCTTGCACTGTGACCCCACTCACCCCATTGGATCTACCCTGGCAGCCTAGAGCCTACCCAGCCGAGCAGTTATTGCTGTTGCTCCTCCTCAGCCAGGGACATGTCCTTTGGACCCGGCCTTCCTCCCTTACCTCAGTCTAGGCTGGGGGAGGAGAGGGAGCTGATATCTTTGGGAGTTGCTGGCTGGGGGGAGAGTAATTTAGAGGGGGAGCTTGCTGGAAGATTGCTGGAATCAAGGGTATGTAGTGGAGAATTGGGAGGTTGTGATGCATAGGTGTTGGGGGGGCAGTGGAAACCGGGAGTTGGGGGCATTTGGGTGAGTCAGGCTCTCCAGCCCAGAGAGATTTCGGGTGCAAGTCATGGAATCATACAACATGGAAACAGATCCCTCGGTCCAACCAGTCCATGCTGGTCTTGTTCCCAAACCAAATTAATCCCAACTGCCTGCACTTAGCCCATATCCCTCCCAACCTTTCCTATTCACTTATCCAAATGTCTTGTAAACATTGCAATTATACCCGCATCCACCACTTCCTCTGGAAGTTCATTCCACACATCAGTGACCTTAAGATTAAAAAAACTGCCCCTCATATCGTTTTTTGACATCTTTCTCCGTGGGGGTGGGGTGTGTCAATAAAATGTGGAGCTGGACAAAAACCCAGGAGGTCGAGCAGCATCAGAAGAGCAGGAAAGTCAATATTTTCAGGCAGGACCCTTCACCAGGACCTGAAAACGTGCCCCCTAGTCTTGAAATACCCCACTTTGGGAAAAAGACACTTGCCATTATTTCATAGACATTAATGGAATAAAAAGTAAAGCAAGATCCACAATTGAGATGGTTCTGGAATACAGATTGCAGGTCGTTCTGCTGTAACACGTGTTTTGTTAACACAAATTCACTGTAACACGACTGACGAACTGGGGACACTGTTTCTAAAATGCAAACTATTAAAATGTGTGTTGGCTGTAACATGATTACATCGCCAACACTTTAAATGCTGTTTCTAAAGCACGCATTTTGTATAATGAGAGGTTGCACAAGAAGGCAATCATCGCATTATAGAAGAACTATGTGTTTGGCAAGCATATTCATTCGCATAAATGCTGAATTTTTGCCTTACACACCAATCATACATTTCTGAACTGGCACTGATGATGCCTGTTGAAAAGTATAGGTGCCAATTCAGTACCTGGGAAATCTGACTGCTTGCTGATGATTCACTTCCAGTTTATTGTTCACTTTCAGCAGAGTGTGATGGAGACCAGCTCAAATAAAAAAACAATTCTAGCCAATCTTGAACTGGCCCTGATTGATAAGTACTATCTATTCGGCTCGTTGTTGTTACATCTGCACTGTTGGATCTAAGAAAGCGCTGGGGTCCCCAGTTAGTGTCACACTAACAGGGACACAGAATTAATCACTGGCACAATTTTTCCCCCATTGCTAGCCACAGTGACAGCTGCAGAGGGTCGAGTGTTTCTTCTTCCTCTCATACCCAGTGGCATGTGATGCCTCCTACTATTTCCACTGCTTTTACATCCAGCAGATCATAGCTCTGCATTGCTTCTCAATCCAAATCCTCTTTTCATGTGAGTAGGTTATCACTGTCATCTGGGTTTTGGAATGGGAAGTCATGATATAAACAGTGATGGTTGGTGGGGTGGCGGTGGTGGAGTGGTGTTCGGAGGGGTGGGTTGGTGGGGCAGCACTTATCTTTTGCTCAGATGGTATGGACTGAGAGCTTGAGGCCAGCACAAGGGGTGCATTGTGAAAGGGGTACTCTCCCTTCATAGGCCCAGAATTCAGCACTGCAACACTCAGTTCCAATTAACAGCACTATCTGTTGTGGTCCTTGAACTCATAACTTTCTGACGCAGGTGCAGAAATGCTACTGTGAAGCAAGGAATGTCTCCAAGTCAGCACCATTTCTGACCTATGTAGCTATCAGTGCTTTGAATCTCACCCTCTGCTTTCCTTTACACTAACATCACTCAGACTTTCTAAAGCCCACAATGATGCGAATACAGCATAAACTGACACTGCTGTTGTGCTGAGATTCAGAATAATGACCGCTTTGGGAAATGGAACTGCAACACTTATTTATCTATCCATTTCCAACACTGTATTTCCCCTCTGTAAATCTAATTTAGTTTTATCTAAAGGATTTGTGGCCAAGGTCACCTTTATCTCATGCTAATTCTGGATTTGTCAACAAAATTCTAACAATTGTAATCTAATCTCTAGATAGCTTTGTACAAAACACATTGATCTCAAATCTGACAGCCTTATGTGAGGAATTTACCTCTCTCTTCCCAAGGCAATTAATTGTGGCACTGAAGCAACAAGATGGAAATGCTACTTAGTTCAACACGTAAAGTATCAATATTGCCTCTGAGCCGTGGATTAGTTTTTAACATATTAAATCTTGATATCAAATCCCCAGTTGTCAGTGGAAATTCGATTATGGTGCGGTTATCAGTTTAATTATCAAATAGAGGCAAGCTGTAACTCCCAGTGACATGTTAACACTAACTCAAAATTAATTTGGAAAGGTGCCTATTGATATCTTCCTGTAAATTGTTTAAACGTTGCTAGGCATTTTCAATCCAGTGGAATTATAAAAGAATTCAAATGGTCCTAGTCGGAACTGTGAGGGAAATGTTTTGACTATATTACAAGAACTGAACTTCAAAAGTACTTGATTGGCTCTAGAGTGCTTTGTGAGATCATGA
This sequence comes from Chiloscyllium plagiosum, assembly GCF_037043375.1. Classification (NCBI taxonomy): domain Eukaryota; kingdom Metazoa; phylum Chordata; class Chondrichthyes; order Orectolobiformes; family Hemiscylliidae; genus Chiloscyllium; species Chiloscyllium plagiosum. Next base: position 45,902,754 of record NW_028270162.1, on the reverse strand, counting down.
AAGGCCCTATATGGAAAAGTAATTATTTTTTTCTTTTAGTGTGTCATAGCCAAATGTAATTATTAGATAAAAATGGAGGAGGAACTCTCACTGTAGGAGAGTTCATTAATCTAGAAAAGCGTGAAGATCTTCCCATTCTGAAAACAAACTACCTTACAGGTCTTTTTTTTATCTTTTCATGGTATTTGGGTATTACCTGCAATGCCAACATTTGTGGCCCATCCCTAATTGCCTTGAGAAGGTGGTGGTGACTTGTCATCTTGAACTGCTGCAGTCTTTATAGCATGGGGCATCTGTGGTGCTTCAAGTGCGGGAGTTCCAGAGACTTGACCTCATTGTAGAGATGGAGTGGTGATGTAGATATAAGTCAGGATGTTAGTTGGCTTGGAGTGGAACCTATAGGTGATGTTCTGATTCCTCTGGCGGCGTTGTCCTTCTAGGTTGTGGATTTAAAAAATATTGCTGAAGGAGGTGACTTTCTGCAGTGCATCTTACATAGCCATTATACATCAGTGAATGTGAATGGAGTGAATGTTAAACTTGCTGAGTAAGGTACCAAACATTTGTGCTGGATAGTGTCAAGCTTCTTGAGTGTTGTTGAAGCTACACCCATCCAGGGAAGTATTCCATCATACACTTGTAGTTTGTGGACAGGCTTTGGAGAGTCAGGAGGAGAGTTATTCACCACAGAACCCTCATCTTCTGAGCTTCCCTTCCAACATTTTCATTCTAACACTGATTCCAACCTCCCATTGCTTTGTAGAGAAATTCATTCCAACTGTTGGTCACCCTTTACATGAAGTGGAGTTTGGTGACATTAGTTCTAAATCTGTCTTTGCCCTAACTTGAACCTGCACCCTATTGTCTTGATTTAACTTGAAGTGGAGTAAAAGTAAATTTCAAAATGCATGGTCGGTGAAATTAACTGTGCCAATAACGTATGCAACACTTCATGTAGTATAATGAACAGGTTTTAAAGAAGTAGGCAAGATTGAAACCTTTTTTATCTCCTATAATTTTACAGCTTCTTTTCAGACCAGATGAATGTAAGTTGGACTGACATTGATAAAATATGTAAAATTGCCTTGAATTGAGCCAAGCACAAGTAGAATGCTTATTACTGTGTTTCCAAGAATGAATATTACAATATCTTTCGCAAATAAAATATTGTGCTACTACAAGTTAATATTATTGTTTGGAAATCACCCTTTTCTGTTTTGCTCTGAACGTGCCATTAAGACTTGACTGAATCTATGTACAGAGCAAAGGCAGTGTTCTCTTTATCTGAGTGCTTGGTTGGAAATGCTGTGGATTGCATGTAAATGGAGCTTATGATTAACGAAATGTAATATTTAAACAATAATTTGGTTTTTCTCAAGAAAAACTTCAAGTAACAACTAGAGAAGGTGATTATATTTATATCTTAATATATTTACTCATGGCAATTAATCTCAAGAAGGTATTTCAAAGCTGGCACCTCATTGGATAGAACTGTTACAGAATCCATTTTACTACTGATCCTTGGTCATGGCCTATTTTATAATAGGTTACACTGTGATAGCAAATCGAAGACCTATGTGATTACTTGTTCAAGGTTGGTCCCTCTCCCACAAGGGGTGACTATCGGATTAGTTACAAATTAAATGTGATGATAGGGTGTGTAACAAGTCTCAATGCCAAACCAATTTTCTTTCATGCCTTTATTTGTCTTGTTTTAACTTTCTTTCACTTTTGCCCTCATAAAGTCATAGATTCATACAGCACGGAAACAGACCCTTTGGTCCAACCAGTCCATGCTGAATATAATTTCAAACTAAACTAGTCCCACCTGCCTGCTCCTCCCTCCAAACGTTTCCTATTCATGTGCTTATCCGAATATCTTTTAAATATTGTAATTGTGCCCACACCCACCCCACGCTTCAGTTGCTTGGATGCTGGTGCCAGGGTGGCATGGTGGCTCAGTGGTTAGCACTGCTGCCTCACAGCGCCAGTGCCCTGGGTTCGATTCCCGCCTTGGGCGAGTGTCTGTGTGGAGTTTGCACATTCTCCCTGTGTCTGCGTGGGTTTCCTCTGGGTGCTCTGGTTTCTCCCACAGTCCAAAGATGTGCGGGTAGGTGAATTGGCCATAGTGATAGGTGCATTAGTCAGTGGGAAATATAGGCTACGGGAATGGATCTGGGTGGGTTACTCTTCGGAGGGTCGGTATGGACTTGTTAGGCTGAAGGGCCTGTTTCCACACTGTAGGTAATCTAATCTAATCTATAGTTGTGCCAGAATAAGTGTTTATAAATATGTTTGATTTTAAATAAGTACAGGCACATACCATTCAGTCCATGAATCTTAATCACTGTAGTGAATGTGGAATCCAAGTTTTCTGCTGTCTTTTTCACCTATTTCTTTTAAAACTACTCAATTGATACTTAGGTAGTGAATTCCACATTCTTGATATGTTTTGTGTGAAGAACATTTTTCTTTGATTTTCTTTCACTTTAAGAGCGCACTGCACATTCCCACCTCCCTGTTCAAAATTTCGTGCCTATCTTAGATATCCTTTCAGACTTAGTGCTAGCTATCCACTATAAGCAGACCGTACACCTTATGTCCAAAGGTAAACAGATGCTTGTCTAACCTGGCTGCCCTGTAGTAATCAGAATTGAAAGCTATATCTCTTATACAAACCCTCACATGCACATCCAGTCCACCACAAACTAAAACTTTGAAACCTGTTATCTTTCTTCAGAGTATGAGAATACTCTCGGAACTCACTTATACAAAGGTGGCTGAAGCGAGTACCATAGACTCATTTAAAGATGAACATGTGAAGGACGAAAGATTAGAAAGGCTTTGGTAGTGCAATAGTGGAGTCGTTACTTCAGAACTAGAAGACCTGGGGTCAAGTCCCATCTACTTCAGGGGTGTATCATAATATGTCTGAACAAGTTGATTAGAAAATATCTAGAAGGATGTGCTGATAAAGAGAGGTAGTTGAGAGAAGGCTCATGTGACGTATAAACAGTGTCCTCTAGGTTCAATGTGATAGTGCTGTAGCTTTAAGAGGTTATTTTGTCCTGGTTTTTTTTTGAAGAGAAGTTTTAAGGCAGAGGTAATGAGCAGTCTACCAAAACCACTAGAGTAAACAGCTTATGAGGCATTGTTTTTTTAAAATTAGAACGATAAAAGCAGCTTGAATGGATGGGAAGAGCTCTCCCAGAACCAGGATGCTTAGGTTTTTATTCAGCAGCAGTTGTTGCTGGGCTCTCAGCAGGGTTGGAAGGCAGTGAATCTCTCCCAGCTGCTACACTCTCTCTCTGAGTTTTCTCTGGATGTTTTTCCTCCTGGGCTGTGGGAGTTGTATGTGAGACAATTCTGTTTTCGGAATTTGTCTTTTGCTAAGAGTGTGTTTATGGGATATTACTATATTGGAACAGTTAGTATTAAAATAATTTATTATTCTGTTAAGATTTCCAATAGAGTTAAGTTATTCCAAGTTCCTCTTTATTTTGATGTTTAAACTACAATGTTTGAGTAAGTTGTGTTGTGCTTAATGTCAAGTAGTTTGGTCAATTGAATTGCATCTGGAGCATAGTACCTCACACTTACCTTTAAAATAGGGAAAAAGTTAGGGTTTTGGCTACCTTCTGATTATATTTTGAGGGCATCTGGTCTGTCCGTAACATCAAGGTGATGCCCAACACCCATTCTGCTGTGCCATGAAAATAGCTACACCTGTGCAGAGTGAAGCTAATGTTTCTTTTATTCCAGTGTTCAGGCTGGTGTAAAGGGAAGACACCACACACACTACAGTAAATGAAGCAAGTGGTCAACATATTGTCAGTTGTAAATGAAAATTTTCATCCTTTATCTCAAAACAAAAGGATTCCTGGTGTAATTGGTAACCATTTGGGTCATTGTCAGTGTTTATGAGTCATATGAGTGTCCTCCCACCCAGTTTACCCTATCAGCATATCCTTCTAATCTTCTCACTCCTCATGTATTTATCTAACTTCCTCTTAAAAGAATCAGTTCTAATTGTTTCAGTTTTGATTTGTGCCAAATGAACTCAGGAAGACATATTGTATAGATATTTCATTGGACCCTAACCATTGCTGAGAATCATTATTGCCTCTATTCTTAGGCCTGAATTATTTTATGGTTGACTAAATCAGGATATGAGATCTTCAGATCTATGTGTTGACGAGATTGTACAGTGATTATCAATTCAGTTAAAAATTAAGTGTTGTGGTCATAGGTTGTAACTCACAATGCCCAGCTGAATGTATAACTGTTTCCATTCATTCCAGGCACCTTCAGTTCTCTCAATGTTCCTTACATCATTGCTCTATTGCCCTTTTCTCCAGGCTGCTGCTAATTGCTTGTACTATACTAGCTGCGCATAGCAGCACCTCATTTGAATACTAAGGAAGAGTGAGAGAGAGCTTCATTGTTCACAGATGTGGTATTTAGGGCCTTATTCCTTGAATGTTAACAGTACGTACGTGCTCATGTTACTGAGGGGGGGTCAATGATCTCTCACTCTGCAGGCACCCTGCCTCTATTCCTGATGAAGGGCTTTTGCCCGAAACGTCGATTCTCCTGCTCCTTGGATGCTGCCTGACCTGCTGTGCTTTTCTAGCACCACTCTAATCTAGACCCAAGGACTCTCAAGCCAGGACATTGGGAAGGAGTTGGAGCTGGTGTTGAGGAGGTCAACTCCAGAGTCTAACCCTGAGAATTCGGTATTAGTATCACAATAAGTTCAATAACCTCACATGGGTGGACAAGGTCAGCGAATACATTTTCAATGGACATCTCTGAACCACCACAATATTCACATTTTGTGCTCATTCATCATCCTCCCACTACTGGGACTCAGGATTAATGACCAGGTAGTCTACCTCACCCTCATTGCATAATCCCAGACACAAAGAGAGTTCCTGGAAGATTCCTGAAGCCATTCACCCATGAAAGCACATTACCCTAACAGATTCTGCTCCCTCTCCCTCTCTGTTGTCTATCTTCACAAATACTCTTTCCCTGGGGAATATTGGGGAATTGTTGAACGAATGCTTCTGCTATAGCCACCAATGCCTGGAATGGGATTTGAAGCCAGAATTTCAAAGACAGAGGTGCTACAGGCTGAGCTATAAGATTTCCCCCCCAGAGCAGGACAGCACATAACCAGCAAGAGCACAAAAGAACTGGCAGGACAAAGATCTAAAGCTCTAAGTAGGGAATCATTCAATGCATCTTGGATGACAGAGAAGTATTTGGCATCCAGCATCCTGAGATTCATCATCCACCATGTCCTGCCCCTTTGTGAATATGCACATAAATTATTTGTTAAGTACCTCACCCACTCCCTCTGACTCCCCACATGAATTCCCTCTTTTGTCCTTGAGTTGGTCTATCCTTTCTCTAGCTACCCTCTTGTTCCTTATATATGTATAAAATGTCTCAGGATTTTCCTTAATCCTGTTTGCCAAGCACATTTCATGGCCCCTTTTAGCCCTCCTTTGTTCTGAGTTCTTTCCTGCTATCTATGTGTTCTTCGAGGGCCCTGTCTGTCTGTCTGTCTTCAGTTTCCTAAACCTTATGTTTGCCTCCCTTTGCTTTTTGACTACGCTCTCGATTTCTCTTGTCACCCAAGGTTCCTGAATCTTGCCATCCTTATCCTTCATTTTCACAGGAAGGTGCTGGTCCTGCTCTGTGATAAACTGGTCTTTAAAAGATTCCCACATGATAGCATTTGCCCTCAAACAACTGCACCCAATCTACATAAAAACATACATAGAAACATAAAAGATAGAAGCAGGAAAAGGCCATCGGCCCTTCAAGTCTGCTGTGCCATTCATCATGATCATGGCTGATTGTCCACTCAATAGCCTGATCTTGCTTTCTTCCCATAACCTTTGATTCCATTCACCCTAAGTGCTATATTGAGCCACCTCTTGAATACATTCAATGAATGCATGAAGCATTAGAAATAAGGTGGATGAGCTTGAGGCTCTTTTGGAAATTGGCAGATACAATATTGTGGGGATAACTGAGACGTGGCTTCAAGTGGACAGAGCCTGGGAAATGAATATTCAAGGCTACACGTGCTATCGTAAGGACAGACTGATGGGCAGAGGGGGTGGGGTGGCCATGTTGGTAAGGGATGATATTCAGTCCCTTGCGTGGGGGGACCTAGAATCAGAGGGTGTAAAGTCAGTGTGGATAGAGCTGATAAATACTAAGGGTAAAAATATCCTCTTAGGAGTTATCTACAGGCCCCCAAACAGTAGTCTGGATGTCAGATATAAGTTAAATCAGGAGCTGAAATTGGCCTGTCGCAAAGATGTTACTGCAGTTGTTATGGGGGATTTCAACGTGCAGGTAGACTGGGAATATCAGGATGGTATTGGACTTCAAGAAAGAGACTTTGTGGAGTGCCTCAGAGATGGATTCTTAGAACAGCTGGTGCTGGAGCCGACCAGGAAGAAGGCAATTCTGGATCTGATATTGTGCAACGAACCAGAATTGATCAGGGACCTCGAAGTGAAGGAGCCATTGGGAAGTAGTGACCATAATACAATAAGCTTCAATCTGCAATTTGAGAGGGAGAGGGTACAATTGGAAGTGACAATATTTCTGTTGAATAAAGAGAACTATGGAGCTATGAGGGAGGAGCTGGCCAAAGTTCAATGGTGCAATACCTTAGCAGGGATGACAGTGGAGGAACAATGGCGGATATTTCTGTGTATAATGCAGAAGATGCAAGATCAGTTCATTCCAAAAAGGAAGGAAGATCCTAGGAGGAGGCATGGGTGGCCATGGCTGACGAGGGAAGTTAAGCAACATATAAAGTTAAAAGAGAAAAAGTATAACATAGCAAAGATAAGTGGGAAAACGGAGGACTGGGAAGCTTTTAAAGAACAACAGAGGATAACTAAGAAGGAAATACGCGGAGAAAAAATGAGGTATGAAGGTAAACTGGCCAAAAATATAAAGGAGGATAGTAAAAGTTTTTTTAGGTATGTGAAAGGCAAAAAAATGGTTAAGACTAAAATTGGGCCCTTGAAGACAGAAACAGGGGAATATATTACGGGGAACAAAGAAATGGCAGAAGAATTGAATTGTTACTTCAGATCTGTATTCACTGGGGAAGACACAAGCAATCTCCCTGAGGTAACAGTGGCTGAAGGACCTGAACTTAAGGGAATTTATATTTGCCAGGAATTGGTGTTGGAGAGACTGTTAGGTCTGAAGGTTGATAAGTCCCCGGGACCCGATGGTCTACATCCCAGGGTAATGAAGGAGGTGGCTCGAGAAATCGTGCATGCGTTGGTGATTATTTTCCAGAGTTCGATAGATTCAGGATCAGTTCCTGCAGATTGGAGGTGGCTAATGTTGTACCACTTCTTAAGAAAGGTGGGAGAGAGAAAGCAGGAAATTATAGACCAGTTAGTCTGAACTCAGTGGTGGGAAAGATGCTGGAGTCTATTATAAAGGATGAAATTACGACACATCTGGATAGTAGTAACAGGATAGGTCAGAGTCAGCATGGATTTATGAAGGGGAAATCATGCTTGACTAATCTTCTGGAATTTCTTGAGGATGTAACTCTGAAGATGGACGAGGGAGATCCAGTAGATGTAGTGTACCTGGACTTTCAGAAAGCTTTTGATAAAGTCCCACATAGGAGGTTAGTGAGCAAACTTAGGGCGCATGGTATTGGGGGCAAAGTATTAACTTGGATTGAAAGTTGGTTGGCTGATAGGAAACAAAGAGTAGAGATAAATGGCTCCATTTTGGAATGGCAGGCAGTGACCAGTGGGGTACCGCAGGGATCAGTACTGGGACCGCAGCTTTTTACAATATATGTTAATGATGTAGAAGATGGTATTAGTAATAACATTAGCAAATTTGCTGATGATACTAAGCTGGGTGGCAGGGTGAAATGTGATGAGGATGTTAGGAGATTACAGGGTGACCTGGACAAGTTAGGTGAGTGGTCAGATGCATGGCAGACGCAGTTTAATGTGGATAAATGTATGGTTATCCACTTTGGTAAGAACAGGAAGCAGATTACCATCTAAATGGAATCAATTTAGGTAAAGGGGCAGTACAGAGAGATCTGGGTGTTCTTGTACACCAGTCAATGAAGGTAAGCATGCAGGTACAGCAGGTAGTGAAGAAGGCTAATAGCATGCTGGCCTTCATAACAAGAGGGATTGAGTATAGAAGCAAAGAGGTGTTTCTGCAGCTGTATAGGGCCCTGGTGAGACCACACCTGGAGTACTGTGTGCAGTTCTGGTCTCCAAATTTGAGGAAAGACATTCTGGCTATTGACGGAGTGCAGCGTAGGTTCACGAGGTCAATTCCTGCAATGGTAGGATTACATTACACTGAAAGACTGGAGTGACTGGGCTTGTATACCCTTGAGTTTAGAAGACTGAGAGGGGATCTGATTGAGACATATAAGATTATTAAAGGATTGGTCACTCTGCAGCAGGAAACATGTTTCCGCTGATGGGTGAGTGCCGAACCAGAGGTCACAGCTTAAAATACGGGGTAGACCATTTAGGACAGAGATAAGGAGAAACTTCTTCACCCAGAGAGTGGTGGCTGTGTGGAATGCTCTACCCCAGAGGGCAGTGGAGGCCCAGTCTCTGGATTCATTTAAGAAAGAGTTGGATAGAGCTCTCAAGGATAGTGGAATCAAGGGTTATGGAGATAAGGCAGGAACAGGATACTGATTAAGGATGATCAGCCATGATCATATTGAATGGTGGTGCAGGCTCAAAGGGCAGAATGGCCTACTCCTGCACCTATTGTCTATTGTCTATTGTCTACTGTCTACATTCAATGTTTTGGCATTCCCTATTTCCTGTGGTAATGAATTCCAGAGGCTCACCACTCTTTGGGTGAAGACGTGTCTCCTCGTCTCTGTCCTAAATGGTTCACCCTGAATCCTCAGATTGTGGCCCCTGATTCTGGACACACCCACCATCGGGAACTTCCTCCCTGCAACTACCCTGTCCAGTCCTGTTAGAATTTTGTAAGTCTCTATGAGATCCTCCCTCACTCTCTGAACTCCAGCGAAAACAATCCTAACCTTGTCAATCTCTCCTCATACGTCAGTCCCGCCATCCCCGGGATCAGCCTGGGAAACCTTCGCTGCACTCCCTCGAGAGCAAGAGCATCCTTCCTCAGTAAAGGAGACTGATGCTGCCCACAGTATTCTAGGTGTGGCCTCACCAAGGCCCTGTATAACTGCAACAACACATCCCTGCCCCTGGACTCAAACCCTTTCACAATGAAAGCCAACACCCCATTTGCCTTCGTTACCGCCTGCTGCACCTGCATTGCTTACCTTCAGTGACTGGTGCACAAGGGCACCCAGCTCCCGCTGCACACTCCCCTCTCCCAATTTACAGCCATTCAGGTAGGAATCTGCTTCCAAAGTAAATAACCTCACATTTATCCAAATTATGCTGCATCTGCCATCGATTTGCCCTCTCACCCAACCTGTCCAGATCACGCTGAAGGATCTCTGCATCCTCGTCCCAGTTCACCCTCCCCCACCCAACTTGGTGTCATCTGCAAACTTTGAGATGTTACATTTTGTTCCCTCATCCAATTCATTAATATACATTGTGAATAGCTGGGGGTCCCAGCACTGATCCCTGTGGCACCCCACTAGTTACTGCCTGTCAGTTATAAAGGACCCATTAGTTCCTGCTCTTTGTTTCCTCTCTGCCAACCAGTTTTCCATCCATCTCAATACACTTCCCCCAATCCCATGCACTTTTCATTCCCCAGTTCCTGCCTAATATTATTGTAGATCCCCCACATTAGTACTTTCTTATGAGGACTACTGTTATCCTTATCCATAAATAACTTACAGAATTATGGTCCCTGTTCCCAAAATGCTTCCCCACTGAAACTTCCGTCATGTTGCTGGGTTCATTCCCCAATACCAGGTTTAGTATGGCCCCTTCCCGAGTTGGGCTATTTAAATATTGTTTCAGAAAACCGTCCTGGCTGCAACGGACAAATTCTATCCCCCATCCAAGCCCATGGCACTAGGGAGTCTCAGCCTATGTAGGGGAAGTTAAAATCACACACCGCAATAGCCCTGTTGCTTTCACATTTTCCCATAATCTGTCCACATATCTGTTCCTCTATCACCCTCTGGCTGCTGGGATGCCTGTAGTAAAATCCATTAAAGTGATTGCTCCCTTCTTATTGCTGAGCTGTACCCATTTGACCTCACTGGATGAGCCCTCCAGTACTGAGTAGAACTGTGGTGTTCTTCCTGATCAGTAATGCGACTTCCCACCCTCTTTTACGTTCCACTCTATCTTGCCTGAAACATTTAAATTCTGGAAAGTCAAGCTGTTAGTCTTGTCCCTCTCAGCCAAGTCTCTGTATTAGCTACAACATCATACAGGTAGCTGTTCTAAAACGCGATGGTTGCTTTCTTGTGCAATACAATAATTGCAATTTAGGAACAGTGCTCAAAGTGTTGGTGATGTAATCACGTTACAGCCAACACACATTTTAAAAGTTAGTGCTTTAGAAACACTGTCCCCAATTTGTCAATTGCGTTACAGCGATTTTATGTTAATGAAATGCATGTTCTAGCAAAATACCTGTCGTTATATATATATTGATCCGAGCTCTAAGTTCATTTGTCTTCCCTGTCATACTCATCTCATTAAAAAAAACACATCTCAGACTGCCATTCCTGTTGTGTTCACTATCTCTCCTGTGTCTGTTCTTCCTCTCAGTCTTACAGGCCTTAGTCTCTAGTTCCTCCTCAGTCATTTCGCCTTGCTGACTTATTGGTCTGGCTCCCACCCCTGCCACACTAGTTTAAACCCTCTCAAGCGGCACTGGCTCACTTCCTGCCAGGAAGTTGTATAGGTCACAGTTTGCCTGGAAGATATCCCAATGATCCACATGCGTGAAGTCCTCCCTCCTACACCAGCACTTTGGCGATTTATTTAACTGTATTATCTTCCTATTCTAGCCTCACTGGCATGTGGCACAGAGATTAATCCTGAGATTACAACCCTAGAGGTCCTGCTTTTCAACTTCCTGCCTAACCTCCCTATGCAGAACCTCATCTCTCTTTTTGCCTCTATCATTTGTACCAATATGCACCATAACCACTGGCTGCTCACCCTACCCCCAGAATACCCTGCGACTGCTCAGAGCCATTCTTGACCCTGGCACCAGGGAGGCAACACACCATTCTGGAGGCTTGCTCGGAGTGACAGAAATGCTGACCTGTGCCCCTGACTATAGATTCACTTATCATTGCTACTCACCTACATTTCAATATTCCATCTGTATACCAGAACCACTGGCGCTGCTGTCCCCTGGATGTCACCTCCCCCAATAACAGCATCCACATGATATACGTGTTTGAGAGGGGGATGGCCACAGGGGACCTCTGCACTGCCTGCTCCATCTTCCTGGTGGTCCCTCAACTTTTCTTGGATTATGTAACCCTTACAGGTGGTGTGACTAACTCGCAAACTGTGCTGTCCAGAACATTCCCAGCCTCATGCTGCTCCATAGTGAGTCTATCTGCAGTTCCAGATACTCCACATGGCTAATCAGGAGCTGCAGCTGAACACACTTACTACATACGTGGTCACCATGGAGACTGGAAATGTATTTCCCACATACTGCAGGAGGAGAATCCCATGGGCCTGAGTTGCCCTGCCAACCAAATCTTGTCAACCAAATCAACTTCATCAACTACAGACAATAATCCAGGGACTGATTACACACCATTACAATTTAGGAACAGTGCTCAAAGTGTTGGTGATGTAATCACGTTACAGCCAACACACACTTTAAAAGTTAGTGCTTTAGAAACAGTGTCCCCAATTTGTCAATCGCGTTACAGCGATTTTATGTTAATGAAATGAATGTTCTAGCAAAATAACCTGTCGTTATATATATTGATCCGAGCTCTAAATTCATTTGACTTCCCTGTCATACTTCCCTGCCACCAAACCCACTCTCTATTCCTAGCAGACTACAAGTATAAAAATGAAGCACTTTATCACTCTCCAGACATTACTCGGTCAGTCTACAAATTAGTTCCTGAGCAGACAAGTTTAGCTCACTTTTTGAGCCATAACACCATCTCTGGAGCTCCACTCCGAGGTTCACTCCCAGGTTCACTTTGACTGACTCCACTCCTCAGGTATTTATCCTGCTACTCCCCCACACCAGGTACACTGTGACTGACCCCCTTCTCAGGTATTAATCCTACTGTTCACTCCCAGATATACTCTGACTGACCCCCCTCCTCAGGTATTTATCATGCTGCTCCCTACACCCCAGGTTCACTCTGACTGATATCGCTCTTCAGGTATTTATCCTACTGCTCACCTCCCCAGGTTCACTCTGATTGACAGTGCTCTTCAGGTATTTATCCTGCTGTTCACCTCCCCAGGTTCACTCTGACTGACAGTGCACTTCAGATATTTATCCTACTGTTCACCTCCCCAGGTTCACTCTGACTGACATTGCTCTTCAGGTATTTATCCTGCTGTTCACCTCACCAGGTTCACTCTGACTGATATCGCTCTTCAGGTATTTATCCTACTGTTCACCTCCACAGGTTCACTCTGACTGACAGTGCACTTCAGATATTTATCCTACTGTTCACCTCCCCAGGTTCACTCTGACTGATATCGCTCTTCAGATATTTATCCTACTGTTCACCTCCACAGGTTCACTCTGACTGATATCGCTCTTCAGATATTTATCCTACTGTTCACCTCCCCAGGTTCACTCTGACTGATATCGCTCTTCAGATATTTATCCTACTCTTCACCTCCAAAGGTTCAATCTGACTGATATCGCACTTCAGATATTTATCCAACTGTTCACCTCCCCAGGTTCACTCTGACTGATATCGCTCTTCAGGTATTTATTTTAGTGTTCACCTCCCCAGGTTCACTCTGACTGATATCGCTCTTCAGATATTTATCCTACTGTTCACCTCCCCAGGTTCACTCTGACTGATATCGCGCTTCAGGTATTTATCCTGCTGCTCACCTCCCCAGGTTCACTCTGACTGACAGTGCACTTCAGATATTTATCTTACTGTTTAGCCCCCCAGGTTCACTCTGACTGATATCGCTCTTCAGGTATTTATCCTACTGTTCACCTCCCCAGGTTCACTCTGACTGATATCGCTCTTCAGGTATTTATCCGACTGTTCACCTCCCCAGGTTCAGTCTGACTGATATCGCACTTCAGATATTTATCCTACTGTTCACCTCCCCAGGTTCACTCTGACTGATATCGCTCTTCAGGTATTTATCCTACTGTTCAACTCCCCAGGTTCACTCTGACTGATATCACTCTTCAGGTATTTATCCTGCTGTTCACCTCCCCAGGTTCACTCTGACTGATATCACTCTTCAGATATTTATCTTACTGTTCACCTCCCCAGGTTCACTCTGACTGATATCGCTCTTCAGGTATTTATCCTACTGTTCACCTCCCCAGGTTCACTCTGACTGATATCACTCTTCAGATATTTATCCTACTGTTCACCTCCCCAGGTTCAGTCTGACTGATATCGCTCTTCAGATATTTATCCTGCTGTTCACCTCCCCAGGTTCACTCTGACTGATATCACTCTTCAGATATTTATCCTACTGTTCACCTCCCCAGGTTCAGTCTGACTGATATCGCTCTTCAGGTATTTATCCTGCTGTTCACCTCCCCAAGTTCACTCTGACTGATATCGCTCTTCAGATATTTATCCTACTGTTCACCTCCCCAGGTTCACTCTGACTGATATCGCTCTTCAGGTATTTATCCTACTGTTCACCTCCCCAGGTTCTGTCTGACTGATATCGCTCTTCAGGTATTTATCCTGCTGTTCACCTCCCCAGGTTCACTCTGACTGACAGTGCACTTCAGATATTTATCTTACTGTTCACCTCCACAGGTTCAGTCTGACTGATATCGCTCTTCAGATATTTATCCTGCTGTTTACCTCCCCAGGTTCACTCTGACTGATATCGCTCTTCAGGTATTTATCCTACTGTTCACCTCCCCAGGTTCACTCTGACTGATATCACTCTTCAGGTGTTTATCCTACTGTTCACCTCCCCAGGTTCACTCTGACTGATATCGCACTTCAGATATTTATCCTACTGTTCACCTCCCCAGGTTCACTCTGACTGATATCGCTCTTCAGGTATTTATCCTACTGTTCAACTCCCCAGGTTCACTCTGACTGATATCACTCTTCAGGTATTTATCCTGCTGTTCACCTCCCCAGGTTCACTCTGACTGATATCACTCTTCAGATATTTATCTTACTGTTCACCTCCCCAGGTTCACTCTGACTGATATCGCTCTTCAGGTATTTATCCTACTGTTCACCTCCCCAGGTTCACTCTGACTGATATCACTCTTCAGATATTTATCCTACTGTTCACCTCCCCAGGTTCAGTCTGACTGATATCGCTCTTCAGGTATTTATCCTGCTGTTCACCTCCCCAAGTTCACTCTGACTGATATCGCTCTTCAGATATTTATCCTACTGTTCACCTCCCCAGGTTCACTCTGACTGATATCGCTCTTCAGGTATTTATCCTACTGTTCACCTCCCCAGGTTCACTCTGACTGATATCGCTCTTCAGGTATTTATCCTACTGTTCACCTCCCCAGGTTCACTCTGACTGATATCGCACTTCAGATATTTATCCTACTGTTCACCTCCCCAGGTTCACTCTGACTGATATCGCTCTTCAGGTATTTATCCTGCTGTTCACCTCCCCAAGTTCACTCTGACTGATATCGCTCTTCAGATATTTATCCTACTGTTCACCTCCCCAGGTTCACTCTGACTGATATCGCTCTTCAGGTATTTATCCTACTGTTCACCTCCCCAGGTTCTGTCTGACTGATATCGCTCTTCAGGTATTTATCCTGCTGTTCACCTCCCCAGGTTCACTCTGACTGACAGTGCACTTCAGATATTTATCTTACTGTTCACCTCCACAGGTTCAGTCTGACTGATATCGCTCTTCAGATATTTATCCTGCTGTTTACCTCCCCAGGTTCACTCTGACTGATATCGCTCTTCAGGTATTTATCCTACTGTTCACCTCCCCAGGTTCACTCTGACTGATATCACTCTTCAGGTGTTTATCCTACTGTTCACCTCCCCAGGTTCACTCTGACTGATATCGCACTTCAGATATTTATCCTACTGTTCACCTCCCCAGGTTCACTCTGACTGATATCGCTCTTCAGGTATTTATCCTACTGTTCAACTCCCCAGGTTCACTCTGACTGATATCACTCTTCAGGTATTTATCCTGCTGTTCACCTCCCCAGGTTCACTCTGACTGATATCACTCTTCAGATATTTATCTTACTGTTCACCTCCCCAGGTTCACTCTGACTGATATCGCTCTTCAGGTATTTATCCTACTGTTCACCTCCCCAGGTTCACTCTGACTGATATCACTCTTCAGATATTTATCCTACTGTTCACCTCCCCAGGTTCAGTCTGACTGATATCGCTCTTCAGGTATTTATCCTGCTGTTCACCTCCCCAAGTTCACTCTGACTGATATCGCTCTTCAGATATTTATCCTACTGTTCACCTCCCCAGGTTCACTCTGACTGATATCGCTCTTCAGGTATTTATCCTACTGTTCACCTCCCCAGGTTCACTCTGACTGATATCGCTCTTCAGGTATTTATCCTACTGTTCACCTCCCCAGGTTCACTCTGACTGACAGTGCACTTCAGATATTTATCTTACTGTTTAGCCCCCCAGGTTCACTCTGACCGATATCGCTCTTCAGGTATTTATCCTACTGTTCACCGCCCCAGGTTCACTCTGACTGATATCGCTCTTCAGGTATTTATCCTACTGTTCACCTCCCCAGGTTCACTCTGACTGATATCGCTCTTCAGATATTTATCCTACTGTTCACCTCCCCAGGTTCACTCTGACTGACAGTGCACTTCAGATATTTATCCTACTGTTCACCTCCACAGGTTCACTCTGACTGACAGTGCACTTCAGATATGTATCCTACTGTTCACCTCCCCAGGTTCACTCTGACTGATATCGCACTTGAGGTATTTATCCTACTGTTCACCTCCCCAGGTTCACTCTGACTGATATCGCTCTTCAGGTATTTATCCTACTGTTCATCTCCCCAGGTTCACTCTGACTGATATCGCTCTTCAGGTATTTATCCTACTGTTCACCCCCCCAGGTTCAGTCTGACTGATATCGCTCTTCAGGTATTTATCCTGCTGTTCACCTCCCCAGGTTCACTCTGACTGACAGTGCACTTCAGATATTTATCTTACTGTTCACCTCCACAGGTTCAGTCTGACTGATATCGCTCTTCAGATATTTATCCTGCTGTTCACCTCCCCAGGTTCGCTCTGACTGATATCGCTCTTCAGGTATTTATCCTACTGTTCACCTCCCCAGGTTCAATCTGACTGATATCACTCTTCAGGTGTTTATCCTACTGTTCACCTCCCCAGGTTCACTCTGACTGATATCGCACTTCAGATATTTATCCTACTGTTCACCTCCCCAGGTTCACTCTGACTGATATCGCTCTTCAGGTATTTATCCTACTGTTCAACTCCCCAGGTTCACTCTGACTGATATCACTCTTCAGGTATTTATCCTGCTGTTCACCTCCCCAGGTTCACTCTGACTGATATCACTCTTCAGATTTTTATCTTACTGTTCACCTCCCCAGGTTCACTCTGACTGATATCGCTCTTCAGGTATTTATCCTACTGTTCACCTCCCCAGGTTCACTCTGACTGATATCACTCTTCAGATATTTATCCTACTGTTCACCTCCCCAGGTTCACTCTGACTGATATCGCTCTTCAGGTATTTATCCTACTGTTCACCGCCCCAGGTTCACTCTGACTGATATCGCTCTTCAGGTATTTATCCTACTGTTCACCTCCCCAGGTTCACTCTGACTGATATCGCTCTTCAGATATTTATCCTACTGTTCACCTCCCCAGGTTCACTCTGACTGACAGTGCACTTCAGATATTTATCCTACTGTTCACCTCCACAGGTTCACTCTGACTGACAGTGCACTTCAGATATGTATCCTACTGTTCACCTCCCCAGGTTCACTCTGACTGATATCGCACTTGAGGTATTTATCCTACTGTTCACCTCCCCAGGTTCACTCTGACTGATATCGCTCTTCAGGTATTTATCCTACTGTTCATCTCCCCAGGTTCACTCTGACTGATATCGCTCTTCAGGTATTTATCCTACTGTTCACCCCCCCAGGTTCAGTCTGACTGATATCGCTCTTCAGGTATTTATCCTGCTGTTCACCTCCCCAGGTTCACTCTGACTGACAGTGCACTTCAGATATTTATCTTACTGTTCACCTCCACAGGTTCAGTCTGACTGATATCGCTCTTCAGATATTTATCCTGCTGTTCACCTCCCCAGGTTCGCTCTGACTGATATCGCTCTTCAGGTATTTATCCTACTGTTCACCTCCCCAGGTTCAATCTGACTGATATCACTCTTCAGGTGTTTATCCTACTGTTCACCTCCCCAGGTTCACTCTGACTGATATCGCACTTCAGATATTTATCCTACTGTTCACCTCCCCAGGTTCACTCTGACTGATATCGCTCTTCAGGTATTTATCCTACTGTTCAACTCCCCAGGTTCACTCTGACTGATATCACTCTTCAGGTATTTATCCTGCTGTTCACCTCCCCAGGTTCACTCTGACTGATATCACTCTTCAGATTTTTATCTTACTGTTCACCTCCCCAGGTTCACTCTGACTGATATCGCTCTTCAGGTATTTATCCTACTGTTCACCTCCCCAGGTTCACTCTGACTGATATCGCTCTTCAGGTATTTATTTTAGTGTTCACCTCCCCAGGTTCACTCTGACTGATATCGCTCTTCAGATATTTATCCTACTGTTCACCTCCCCAGGTTCACTCTGACTGATATCGCGCTTCAGGTATTTATCCTGCTGCTCACCTCCCCAGGTTCACTCTGACTGACAGTGCACTTCAGATATTTATCTTACTGTTTAGCCCCCCAGGTTCACTCTGACTGATATCGCTCTTCAGGTATTTATCCTACTGTTCACCTCCCCAGGTTCACTCTGACTGATATCGCACTTCAGATATTTATCCTACTGTTCACCTCCCCAGGTTCACTCTGACTGATATCGCTCTTCAGGTATTTATCCGACTGTTCACCTCCCCAGGTTCAGTCTGACTGATATCGCACTTCAGATATTTATCCTACTGTTCACCTCCCCAGGTTCACTCTGACTGATATCGCTCTTCAGGTGTTTATCCTACTGTTCACCTCCCCAGGTTCACTCTGACTGATATCACTCTTCAGGTATTTATCCTGCTGTTCACCTCCCCAGGTTCACTCTGACTGATATCACTCTTCAGATATTTATCTTACTGTTCACCTCCCCAGGTTCACTCTGACTGATATCGCTCTTCAGGTATTTATCCTACTGTTCACCTCCCCAGGTTCACTCTGACTGATATCACTCTTCAGATATTTATCCTACTGTTCACCTCCCCAGGTTCAGTCTGACTGATATCGCTCTTCAGATATTTATCCTGCTGTTCACCTCCCCAGGTTCACTCTGACTGATATCACTCTTCAGATATTTATCCTACTGTTCACCTCCCCAGGTTCAGTCTGACTGATATCGCTCTTCAGGTATTTATCCTGCTGTTCACCTCCCCAAGTTCACTCTGACTGATATCGCTCTTCAGATATTTATCCTACTGTTCACCTCCCCAGGTTCACTCTGACTGATATCGCTCTTCAGGTATTTATCCTACTGTTCACCTCCCCAGGTTCTGTCTGACTGATATCGCTCTTCAGGTATTTATCCTGCTGTTCACCTCCCCAGGTTCACTCTGACTGACAGTGCACTTCAGATATTTATCTTACTGTTCACCTCCACAGGTTCAGTCTGACTGATATCGCTCTTCAGATATTTATCCTGCTGTTTACCTCCCCAGGTTCACTCTGACTGATATCGCTCTTCAGGTATTTATCCTACTGTTCACCTCCCCAGGTTCACTCTGACTGATATCACTCTTCAGGTGTTTATCCTACTGTTCACCTCCCCAGGTTCACTCTGACTGATATCGCACTTCAGATATTTATCCTACTGTTCACCTCCCCAGGTTCACTCTGACTGATATCGCTCTTCAGGTATTTATCCTACTGTTCAACTCCCCAGGTTCACTCTGACTGATATCACTCTTCAGGTATTTATCCTGCTGTTCACCTCCCCAGGTTCACTCTGACTGATATCACTCTTCAGATATTTATCTTACTGTTCACCTCCCCAGGTTCACTCTGACTGATATCGCTCTTCAGGTATTTATCCTACTGTTCACCTCCCCAGGTTCACTCTGACTGATATCACTCTTCAGATATTTATCCTACTGTTCACCTCCCCAGGTTCAGTCTGACTGATATCGCTCTTCAGGTATTTATCCTGCTGTTCACCTCCCCAAGTTCACTCTGACTGATATCGCTCTTCAGATATTTATCCTACTGTTCACCTCCCCAGGTTCACTCTGACTGATATCGCTCTTCAGGTATTTATCCTACTGTTCACCTCCCCAGGTTCACTCTGACTGACAGTGCACTTCAGATATTTATCTTACTGTTTAGCCCCCCAGGTTCACTCTGACCGATATCGCTCTTCAGGTATTTATCCTACTGTTCACCGCCCCAGGTTCACTCTGACTGATATCGCTCTTCAGGTATTTATCCTACTGTTCACCTCCCCAGGTTCACTCTGACTGATATCGCTCTTCAGATATTTATCCTACTGTTCACCTCCCCAGGTTCACTCTGACTGACAGTGCACTTCAGATATTTATCCTACTGTTCACCTCCACAGGTTCACTCTGACTGACAGTGCACTTCAGATATGTATCCTACTGTTCACCTCCCCAGGTTCACTCTGACTGATATCGCACTTGAGGTATTTATCCTACTGTTCACCTCCCCAGGTTCACTCTGACTGATATCGCTCTTCAGGTATTTATCCTACTGTTCATCTCCCCAGGTTCACTCTGACTGATATCGCTCTTCAGGTATTTATCCTACTGTTCACCCCCCCAGGTTCAGTCTGACTGATATCGCTCTTCAGGTATTTATCCTGCTGTTCACCTCCCCAGGTTCACTCTGACTGACAGTGCACTTCAGATATTTATCTTACTGTTCACCTCCACAGGTTCAGTCTGACTGATATCGCTCTTCAGATATTTATCCTGCTGTTCACCTCCCCAGGTGCGCTCTGACTGATATCGCTCTTCAGGTATTTATCCTACTGTTCACCTCCCCAGGTTCACTCTGACTGATATCGCTCTTCAGGTATTTATCCTACTGTTCACCTCCCCAGGTTCAATCTGACTGATATCACTCTTCAGGTGTTTATCCTACTGTTCACCTCCCCAGGTTCACTCTGACTGATATCGCACTTCAGATATTTATCCTACTGTTCACCTCCCCAGGTTCACTCTGACTGATATCGCTCTTCAGGTATTTATCCTACTGTTCAACTCCCCAGGTTCACTCTGACTGATATCACTCTTCAGGTATTTATCCTGCTGTTCACCTCCCCAGGTTCACTCTGACTGATATCACTCTTCAGATTTTTATCTTACTGTTCACCTCCCCAGGTTCACTCTGACTGATATCGCTCTTCAGGTATTTATCCTACTGTTCACCTCCCCAGGTTCACTCTGACTGATATCACTCTTCAGATATTTATCCTACTGTTCACCTCCCCAGGTTCACTCTGACTGATATCGCTCTTCAGGTATTTATCCTACTGTTCACCGCCCCAGGTTCACTCTGACTGATATCGCTCTTCAGGTATTTATCCTACTGTTCACCTCCCCAGGTTCACTCTGACTGATATCGCTCTTCAGATATTTATCCTACTGTTCACCTCCCCAGGTTCACTCTGACTGATATCGCTCTTCAGGTATTTATCCTACTGTTCACCTCCCCAGGTTCACTCTGACTGATATCGCTCTTCAGGTATTTATCCTACTGTTCACCGCCCCAGGTTCACTCTGACTGATATCGCTCTTCAGGTATTTATCCTACTGTTCACCTCCCCAGGTTCACTCTGACTGATATCGCTCTTCAGATATTTATCCTACTGTTCACCTCCCCAGGTTCACTCTGACTGACAGTGCACTTCAGATATTTATCCTACTGTTCACCTCCACAGGTTCACTCTGACTGACAGTGCACTTCAGATATGTATCCTACTGTTCACCTCCCCAGGTTCACTCTGACTGATATCGCACTTGAGGTATTTATCCTACTGTTCACCTCCCCAGGTTCACTCTGACTGATATCGCTCTTCAGGTATTTATCCTACTGTTCATCTCCCCAGGTTCACTCTGACTGATATCGCTCTTCAGGTATTTATCCTACTGTTCACCCCCCCAGGTTCAGTCTGACTGATATCGCTCTTCAGGTATTTATCCTGCTGTTCACCTCCCCAGGTTCACTCTGACTGACAGTGCACTTCAGATATTTATCTTACTGTTCACCTCCACAGGTTCAGTCTGACTGATATCGCTCTTCAGATATTTATCCTGCTGTTCACCTCCCCAGGTTCGCTCTGACTGATATCGCTCTTCAGGTATTTATCCTACTGTTCACCTCCCCAGGTTCAATCTGACTGATATCACTCTTCAGGTGTTTATCCTACTGTTCACCTCCCCAGGTTCACTCTGACTGATATCGCACTTCAGATATTTATCCTACTGTTCACCTCCCCAGGTTCACTCTGACTGATATCGCTCTTCAGGTATTTATCCTACTGTTCAACTCCCCAGGTTCACTCTGACTGATATCACTCTTCAGGTATTTATCCTGCTGTTCACCTCCCCAGGTTCACTCTGACTGATATCACTCTTCAGATTTTTATCTTACTGTTCACCTCCCCAGGTTCACTCTGACTGATATCGCTCTTCAGGTATTTATCCTACTGTTCACCTCCCCAGGTTCACTCTGACTGATATCGCTCTTCAGGTATTTATTTTAGTGTTCACCTCCCCAGGTTCACTCTGACTGATATCGCTCTTCAGATATTTATCCTACTGTTCACCTCCCCAGGTTCACTCTGACTGATATCGCGCTTCAGGTATTTATCCTGCTGCTCACCTCCCCAGGTTCACTCTGACTGACAGTGCACTTCAGATATTTATCTTACTGTTTAGCCCCCCAGGTTCACTCTGACTGATATCGCTCTTCAGGTATTTATCCTACTGTTCACCTCCCCAGGTTCACTCTGACTGATATCGCACTTCAGATATTTATCCTACTGTTCACCTCCCCAGGTTCACTCTGACTGATATCGCTCTTCAGGTATTTATCCGACTGTTCACCTCCCCAGGTTCAGTCTGACTGATATCGCACTTCAGATATTTATCCTACTGTTCACCTCCCCAGGTTCACTCTGACTGATATCGCTCTTCAGGTGTTTATCCTACTGTTCACCTCCCCAGGTTCACTCTGACTGATATCACTCTTCAGGTATTTATCCTGCTGTTCACCTCCCCAGGTTCACTCTGACTGATATCACTCTTCAGATATTTATCTTACTGTTCACCTCCCCAGGTTCACTCTGACTGATATCGCTCTTCAGGTATTTATCCTACTGTTCACCTCCCCAGGTTCACTCTGACTGATATCACTCTTCAGATATTTATCCTACTGTTCACCTCCCCAGGTTCAGTCTGACTGATATCGCTCTTCAGATATTTATCCTGCTGTTCACCTCCCCAGGTTCACTCTGACTGATATCACTCTTCAGATATTTATCCTACTGTTCACCTCCCCAGGTTCAGTCTGACTGATATCGCTCTTCAGGTATTTATCCTGCTGTTCACCTCCCCAAGTTCACTCTGACTGATATCGCTCTTCAGATATTTATCCTACTGTTCACCTCCCCAGGTTCACTCTGACTGATATCGCTCTTCAGGTATTTATCCTACTGTTCACCTCCCCAGGTTCTGTCTGACTGATATCGCTCTTCAGGTATTTATCCTGCTGTTCACCTCCCCAGGTTCACTCTGACTGACAGTGCACTTCAGATATTTATCTTACTGTTCACCTCCACAGGTTCAGTCTGACTGATATCGCTCTTCAGATATTTATCCTGCTGTTTACCTCCCCAGGTTCACTCTGACTGATATCGCTCTTCAGGTATTTATCCTACTGTTCACCTCCCCAGGTTCACTCTGACTGATATCACTCTTCAGGTGTTTATCCTACTGTTCACCTCCCCAGGTTCACTCTGACTGATATCGCACTTCAGATATTTATCCTACTGTTCACCTCCCCAGGTTCACTCTGACTGATATCGCTCTTCAGGTATTTATCCTACTGTTCAACTCCCCAGGTTCACTCTGACTGATATCACTCTTCAGGTATTTATCCTGCTGTTCACCTCCCCAGGTTCACTCTGACTGATATCACTCTTCAGATATTTATCTTACTGTTCACCTCCCCAGGTTCACTCTGACTGATATCGCTCTTCAGGTATTTATCCTACTGTTCACCTCCCCAGGTTCACTCTGACTGATATCACTCTTCAGATATTTATCCTACTGTTCACCTCCCCAGGTTCAGTCTGACTGATATCGCTCTTCAGGTATTTATCCTGCTGTTCACCTCCCCAAGTTCACTCTGACTGATATCGCTCTTCAGATATTTATCCTACTGTTCACCTCCCCAGGTTCACTCTGACTGATATCGCTCTTCAGGTATTTATCCTACTGTTCACCTCCCCAGGTTCACTCTGACTGATATCGCTCTTCAGGTATTTATCCTACTGTTCACCTCCCCAGGTTCACTCTGACTGACAGTGCACTTCAGATATTTATCTTACTGTTTAGCCCCCCAGGTTCACTCTGACCGATATCGCTCTTCAGGTATTTATCCTACTGTTCACCGCCCCAGGTTCACTCTGACTGATATCGCTCTTCAGGTATTTATCCTACTGTTCACCTCCCCAGGTTCACTCTGACTGATATCGCTCTTCAGATATTTATCCTACTGTTCACCTCCCCAGGTTCACTCTGACTGACAGTGCACTTCAGATATTTATCCTACTGTTCACCTCCACAGGTTCACTCTGACTGACAGTGCACTTCAGATATGTATCCTACTGTTCACCTCCCCAGGTTCACTCTGACTGATATCGCACTTGAGGTATTTATCCTACTGTTCACCTCCCCAGGTTCACTCTGACTGATATCGCTCTTCAGGTATTTATCCTACTGTTCATCTCCCCAGGTTCACTCTGACTGATATCGCTCTTCAGGTATTTATCCTACTGTTCACCCCCCCAGGTTCAGTCTGACTGATATCGCTCTTCAGGTATTTATCCTGCTGTTCACCTCCCCAGGTTCACTCTGACTGACAGTGCACTTCAGATATTTATCTTACTGTTCACCTCCACAGGTTCAGTCTGACTGATATCGCTCTTCAGATATTTATCCTGCTGTTCACCTCCCCAGGTGCGCTCTGACTGATATCGCTCTTCAGGTATTTATCCTACTGTTCACCTCCCCAGGTTCACTCTGACTGATATCGCTCTTCAGGTATTTATCCTACTGTTCACCTCCCCAGGTTCAATCTGACTGATATCACTCTTCAGGTGTTTATCCTACTGTTCACCTCCCCAGGTTCACTCTGACTGATATCGCACTTCAGATATTTATCCTACTGTTCACCTCCCCAGGTTCACTCTGACTGATATCGCTCTTCAGGTATTTATCCTACTGTTCAACTCCCCAGGTTCACTCTGACTGATATCACTCTTCAGGTATTTATCCTGCTGTTCACCTCCCCAGGTTCACTCTGACTGATATCACTCTTCAGATTTTTATCTTACTGTTCACCTCCCCAGGTTCACTCTGACTGATATCGCTCTTCAGGTATTTATCCTACTGTTCACCTCCCCAGGTTCACTCTGACTGATATCACTCTTCAGATATTTATCCTACTGTTCACCTCCCCAGGTTCACTCTGACTGATATCGCTCTTCAGGTATTTATCCTACTGTTCACCGCCCCAGGTTCACTCTGACTGATATCGCTCTTCAGGTATTTATCCTACTGTTCACCTCCCCAGGTTCACTCTGACTGATATCGCTCTTCAGATATTTATCCTACTGTTCACCTCCCCAGGTTCACTCTGACTGACAGTGCACTTCAGATATTTATCCTACTGTTCACCTCCACAGGTTCACTCTGACTGACAGTGCACTTCAGATATGTATCCTACTGTTCACCTCCCCAGGTTCACTCTGACTGATATCGCACTTGAGGTATTTATCCTACTGTTCACCTCCCCAGGTTCACTCTGACTGATATCGCTCTTCAGGTATTTATCCTACTGTTCATCTCCCCAGGTTCACTCTGACTGATATCGCTCTTCAGGTATTTATCCTACTGTTCACCCCCCCAGGTTCAGTCTGACTGATATCGCTCTTCAGGTATTTATCCTGCTGTTCACCTCCCCAGGTTCACTCTGACTGACAGTGCACTTCAGATATTTATCTTACTGTTCACCTCCACAGGTTCAGTCTGACTGATATCGCTCTTCAGATATTTATCCTGCTGTTCACCTCCCCAGGTTCGCTCTGACTGATATCGCTCTTCAGGTATTTATCCTACTGTTCACCTCCCCAGGTTCAATCTGACTGATATCACTCTTCAGGTGTTTATCCTACTGTTCACCTCCCCAGGTTCACTCTGACTGATATCGCACTTCAGATATTTATCCTACTGTTCACCTCCCCAGGTTCACTCTGACTGATATCGCTCTTCAGGTATTTATCCTACTGTTCAACTCCCCAGGTTCACTCTGACTGATATCACTCTTCAGGTATTTATCCTGCTGTTCACCTCCCCAGGTTCACTCTGACTGATATCACTCTTCAGATTTTTATCTTACTGTTCACCTCCCCAGGTTCACTCTGACTGATATCGCTCTTCAGGTATTTATCCTACTGTTCACCTCCCCAGGTTCACTCTGACTGATATCGCTCTTCAGGTATTTATTTTAGTGTTCACCTCCCCAGGTTCACTCTGACTGATATCGCTCTTCAGATATTTATCCTACTGTTCACCTCCCCAGGTTCACTCTGACTGATATCGCGCTTCAGGTATTTATCCTGCTGCTCACCTCCCCAGGTTCACTCTGACTGACAGTGCACTTCAGATATTTATCTTACTGTTTAGCCCCCCAGGTTCACTCTGACTGATATCGCTCTTCAGGTATTTATCCTACTGTTCACCTCCCCAGGTTCACTCTGACTGATATCGCACTTCAGATATTTATCCTACTGTTCACCTCCCCAGGTTCACTCTGACTGATATCGCTCTTCAGGTATTTATCCGACTGTTCACCTCCCCAGGTTCAGTCTGACTGATATCGCACTTCAGATATTTATCCTACTGTTCACCTCCCCAGGTTCACTCTGACTGATATCGCTCTTCAGGTATTTATCCTACTGTTCAACTCCCCAGGTTCACTCTGACTGATATCACTCTTCAGGTATTTATCCTGCTGTTCACCTCCCCAGGTTCACTCTGACTGATATCACTCTTCAGATATTTATCTTACTGTTCACCTCCCCAGGTTCACTCTGACTGATATCGCTCTTCAGGTATTTATCCTACTGTTCACCTCCCCAGGTTCACTCTGACTGATATCACTCTTCAGATATTTATCCTACTGTTCACCTCCCCAGGTTCAGTCTGACTGATATCGCTCTTCAGATATTTATCCTGCTGTTCACCTCCCCAGGTTCACTCTGACTGATATCACTCTTCAGATATTTATCCTACTGTTCACCTCCCCAGGTTCAGTCTGACTGATATCGCTCTTCAGGTATTTATCCTGCTGTTCACCTCCCCAAGTTCACTCTGACTGATATCGCTCTTCAGATATTTATCCTACTGTTCACCTCCCCAGGTTCACTCTGACTGATATCGCTCTTCAGGTATTTATCCTACTGTTCACCTCCCCAGGTTCTGTCTGACTGATATCGCTCTTCAGGTATTTATCCTGCTGTTCACCTCCCCAGGTTCACTCTGACTGACAGTGCACTTCAGATATTTATCTTACTGTTCACCTCCACAGGTTCAGTCTGACTGATATCGCTCTTCAGATATTTATCCTGCTGTTTACCTCCCCAGGTTCACTCTGACTGATATCGCTCTTCAGGTATTTATCCTACTGTTCACCTCCCCAGGTTCACTCTGACTGATATCACTCTTCAGGTGTTTATCCTACTGTTCACCTCCCCAGGTTCACTCTGACTGATATCGCACTTCAGATATTTATCCTACTGTTCACCTCCCCAGGTTCACTCTGACTGATATCGCTCTTCAGGTATTTATCCTACTGTTCAACTCCCCAGGTTCACTCTGACTGATATCACTCTTCAGGTATTTATCCTGCTGTTCACCTCCCCAGGTTCACTCTGACTGATATCACTCTTCAGATATTTATCTTACTGTTCACCTCCCCAGGTTCACTCTGACTGATATCGCTCTTCAGGTATTTATCCTACTGTTCACCTCCCCAGGTTCACTCTGACTGATATCACTCTTCAGATATTTATCCTACTGTTCACCTCCCCAGGTTCAGTCTGACTGATATCGCTCTTCAGGTATTTATCCTGCTGTTCACCTCCCCAAGTTCACTCTGACTGATATCGCTCTTCAGATATTTATCCTACTGTTCACCTCCCCAGGTTCACTCTGACTGATATCGCTCTTCAGGTATTTATCCTACTGTTCACCTCCCCAGGTTCACTCTGACTGATATCGCTCTTCAGGTATTTATCCTACTGTTCACCTCCCCAGGTTCACTCTGACTGACAGTGCACTTCAGATATTTATCTTACTGTTTAGCCCCCCAGGTTCACTCTGACCGATATCGCTCTTCAGGTATTTATCCTACTGTTCACCGCCCCAGGTTCACTCTGACTGATATCGCTCTTCAGGTATTTATCCTACTGTTCACCTCCCCAGGTTCACTCTGACTGACAGTGCACTTCAGATATTTATCCTACTGTTCACCTCCACAGGTTCACTCTGACTGACAGTGCACTTCAGATATGTATCCTACTGTTCACCTCCCCAGGTTCACTCTGACTGATATCGCACTTGAGGTATTTATCCTACTGTTCACCTCCCCAGGTTCACTCTGACTGATATCGCTCTTCAGGTATTTATCCTACTGTTCATCTCCCCAGGTTCACTCTGACTGATATCGCTCTTCAGGTATTTATCCTACTGTTCACCCCCCCAGGTTCAGTCTGACTGATATCGCTCTTCAGGTATTTATCCTGCTGTTCACCTCCCCAGGTTCACTCTGACTGACAGTGCACTTCAGATATTTATCTTACTGTTCACCTCCACAGGTTCAGTCTGACTGATATCGCTCTTCAGATATTTATCCTGCTGTTCACCTCCCCAGGTTCGCTCTGACTGATATCGCTCTTCAGGTATATATCCTCCTGTTCACCTCCCCAGGTTCACTCTGACTGATATCACTCTTCAGGTGTTTATCCTACTGTTCACCTCCCCAGGTTCACTCTGACTGATATCGCACTTCAGATATTTATCCTACTGTTCACCTCCCCAGGTTCACTCTGACTGATATCGCTCTTCAGGTATTTATCCTACTGTTCAACTCCCCAGGTTCACTCTGACTGATATCACTCTTCAGGTATTTATCCTGCTGTTCACCTCCCCAGGTTCACTCTGACTGATATCACTCTTCAGATTTTTATCTTACTGTTCACCTCCCCAGGTTCACTCTGACTGATATCGCTCTTCAGGTATTTATCCTACTGTTCACCTCCCCAGGTTCACTCTGACTGATATCACTCTTCAGATATTTATCCTACTGTTCACCTCCCCAGGTTCACTCTGACTGATATCGCTCTTCAGGTATTTATCCTACTGTTCACCGCCCCAGGTTCACTCTGACTGATATCGCTCTTCAGGTATTTATCCTACTGTTCACCTCCCCAGGTTCACTCTGACTGATATCGCTCTTCAGATATTTATCCTACTGTTCACCTCCCCAGGTTCACTCTGACTGACAGTGCACTTCAGATATTTATCCTACTGTTCACCTCCACAGGTTCACTCTGACTGACAGTGCACTTCAGATATGTATCCTACTGTTCACCTCCCCAGGTTCACTCTGACTGATATCGCACTTGAGGTATTTATCCTACTGTTCACCTCCCCAGGTTCACTCTGACTGATATCGCTCTTCAGGTATTTATCCTACTGTTCATCTCCCCAGGTTCACTCTGACTGATATCGCTCTTCAGGTATTTATCCTACTGTTCACCCCCCCAGGTTCAGTCTGACTGATATCGCTCTTCAGGTATTTATCCTGCTGTTCACCTCCCCAGGTTCACTCTGACTGACAGTGCACTTCAGATATTTATCTTACTGTTCACCTCCACAGGTTCAGTCTGACTGATATCGCTCTTCAGATATTTATCCTGCTGTTCACCTCCCCAGGTTCGCTCTGACTGATATCGCTCTTCAGGTATTTATCCTACTGTTCACCTCCCCAGGTTCAATCTGACTGATATCACTCTTCAGGTGTTTATCCTACTGTTCACCTCCCCAGGTTCACTCTGACTGATATCGCACTTCAGATATTTATCCTACTGTTCACCTCCCCAGGTTCACTCTGACTGATATCGCTCTTCAGGTATTTATCCTACTGTTCAACTCCCCAGGTTCACTCTGACTGATATCACTCTTCAGGTATTTATCCTGCTGTTCACCTCCCCAGGTTCACTCTGACTGATATCACTCTTCAGATTTTTATCTTACTGTTCACCTCCCCAGGTTCACTCTGACTGATATCGCTCTTCAGGTATTTATCCTACTGTTCACCTCCCCAGGTTCACTCTGACTGATATCACTCTTCAGATATTTATCCTACTGTTCACCTCCCCAGGTTCACTCTGACTGATATCGCTCTTCAGGTATTTATCCTACTGTTCACCTCCCCAGGTTCACTCTGACTGACAGTGCACTTCAGGTATTTATCCTACTGTTCACCTCCCCAGGTTCACTCTGACTGATATCGCTCTTCAGGTATTTATTTTAGTGTTCACCTCCCCATGTTCACTCTGACTGATATCGCTCTTCAGGTATTTATTCTAGTGTTCACCTCCCCAGGTTCACTCTGACTGATATCGCTCTTCAGGTATTTATCCTACTGTTCACCCCCCCAGGTTCAGTCTGACTAATATTGCTCCTCAGGTATTTATCCTACTGTTCACCTCCCCAGGTTCACTCTGACTGACAGTGCCCTTCAGATATTTATCCGACTGTTCACCTCCCCAGGTTCATTCTGACTGACAGTGCACTTCAGGTATTTATCCTACTGTTCACCTCCCCAGGGTCACTCTGACTGACAGTGCACTTCAGGTATTTATCCTGCTGTTCACCTCCCCAGGTTCACTCTGACTGACAGTGCACTTCAGGTATTTATCCTACTGTTCACCTCCCCAGGTTCACTCTGACTGACAGTGCACTTCAGGTATTTATCCTGCTGTTCACCTCCCCAGGTTCACTCTGACTGACAGTGCACTTCAGGTATTTATCCTACTGTTCACCTCCCCAGGTTCACTCTGACTGATATCACTCTTCAGGTATTTATCCTACTGTTCACCTCCCCAGGTTCACTCTGACTGACAGTGCACTTCAGATATTTATCTTACTGCTTAGCCCCCCAGGTTCACTCTGACTGATATCACTCTTCAGGTATTTATCATACTGTTCACCTCCCCAAGTTCACTCTGACTGATATCACTCTTCAGGTATTTATCCTGCTGTTCACCTCCCCAGGTTCACACTGACTGATATCGCTCTTCAGGTATTTATCCACTGTTCACCTCCCCAGGTTCACTCTGACTGATATCTCTCTTCAGGTATTTATCCTACTGTTCACCTCCCCAGGTTCACTCTGACTGATATCGCTCTTCAGGTATTTATCCTACTGTTCACCTCCCGAGGTTCACTCTGACTAACAGTGCACTTCAGGTATTTATCCTACTGTTCACCCCCCAATGTTCACTCTGACTGACAGTGCACTTTAGGTATTTATCCTGCTGTTAATCTCCCCAGGTTCACTCCGACTGATAATGCACTTCAGGTATTTATCCTACTGTTCACCTCCCCAGGTTCACTCTGACTGATATCACTCTTCAGGTATTTATCCTACTGTTCACTTCCCCAGGTTCACTCTGACTGACAGTGCACTTCAGATATTTATCTTACTGTTTAGCCCCCCAGGTTCACTCTGACTGATTTCACTCTTCAGGTATTTGTCCTGCTGTTCACCTCCCCAGGTTCACTCTGACTGATATCACTCTTCAGGTATTTATCCTGCTGTTCACCTCCCCAGGTTCACTCTGACTGACAGTGCACATCAGATATTTATCTTACTGTTCACCTCCCCCGTTTCACTCTGACTGATATCGCTCTTCAGGTATTTATCCTACTGTTCACCTCCACAGGTTCACTCTGACTGATATCGCTCTTCAGGTATTTATCCTACTGTTCACCTCCCCAGGTTCAGTCTGACTGATATCGCTCTTCAGGTATTTATCCTACTGTTCACCCCCCCCAGGTTCAGTCTGACTGATATTGCTCCTCAGGTATTTATCCGACTGTTCACCTCCCCAGGTTCACTCTGACTGACAATGCACTTCAGATATTGATCTTACTGTTCAACTCCTCAGGTTCACTCTGACTGACAGTGCACTTCAGGCATTTATCCTACTGTTCACCTCCCCAGGTTCACTCTGACTGACAGTGCACTTCAGATATTTATCCTGCTGTTCACCTCCCCAGGTTCACTCTGACTGACAGTGCACTTCAGATATTTTTCTTACTGTTCACCTCCCCAGGTTCACTCTGACTGACAGTGCACTTCAGATATTTATCTTACTGTTCACCGACCCAGGTTCACTCTGATTGATATCGCTCTTCAGGTATTTATCCTACTGTTCACCTCCCCAGGTTCACTCTGACTGATATCACTCTTCAGGTATTTATCCTACTGTTCACCTCCCCAGGTTCACTCTGACTGATATCGCTCTTCAGGTATTTATCCTACTGTTCACCTCCCCAGGTTCACTCTGACTGATATCGCTCTTCAGGTATTTATCCTACTGTTCACCTCCCCAGGTTCACTCTGACTGATATCACTCTTCAGGTATTTATCCTACTGTTCACCTCCCCAGGTTCACTCTGACTGACAGTGCACTTCAGATATTTATCTTACTGTTCACCTCCCCAGGTTCACTCTGTTTGATATCGCTCTTCAGGTATTTATCCTACTGTTCACCTCCCCAGGTTCACTCTGACTGATATTGCTCCTCAGGTATTTATCCTACTGTTCACCTCCCCAGGTTCACTCTGACTGACAATGCACTTCAGATATTTATCTTACTGTTCACCTCCCCAGGTCCACTCTGACTGACAGTTCACTTCAGATATTTATCCTCCTGTTCACCTCCCCAGGTTCACTCTGACTGACAGTGCACTTCAGGTATTTATCCTACTGTTCACCTCCCCAGGTTCACTCTGACTGACAGTGCACTTCAGGTATTTATCCTACTGTTCACCTCCCCAGGTTCACTCTGACTGACAGTGCACTTCAGATATTTATCTTACTGTTCACCTCCCCAGGTTCACTCTGACTGATTCGCTCTTTAGGTATTTATCCTACTGTTCACCTCCCCAGGTTCACTCTGACTGATATCGCTCTTCAGGTATTTATCCTGCTGTTCACCTCCCCAGGTTCAGTCTGACTGATATCGCTCCTCAGGTATTTATCCTGCTGTTCACCTCCCCAGGTTCACTCTGACTGATATCACTCTTCAGATATTTATCCTACTGTTCACCTCCCCAGGTTCACTCTGACTGATATCGCTCTTCAGGTATTTATCCTACTGTTCACCTCCCCAGGTTCACTCTGACTGATATCACTCTTCAGATATTTAACCTACTGTTCACCTCCCCAGGTTCACTCTGACTGATATCGCTCTTCAGGTATTTATCCTACTGTTCACCTCCCCAGGTTCACTCTGACTGACAGTGCACTTCAGGTATTTATCCTGCTGTTCACCTCCCCAGGTTCACTCTGACTGATATCGCTCTTCAGGTATTTATCCTACTGTTCACCTCCCCAGGTTCACTCTGACTGATATCACTCTTCAGATATTTAACCTACTGTTCACCTCCCCAGGTTCACTCTGACTGATATCGCTCTTCAGGTATTTATCCTACTGTTCACCTCCCCAGGTTCACTCTGACTGACAGTGCACTTCAGATATTTATCCTACTGTTCACCTCCCCAGGTTCACTCTGACTGATATTGCTCTTCAGGTATATGTCCTACTGTTCACCTCCCTAGGTTCACTCTGACTGATATCACTCTTCAGGTGTTTATCCTACTGTTCACCTCCCCAGGTTCACTCTGACTGATATCACTCTTCAGATATTTATCCTGCTGTTCACCTCCCCAGGTTCACTCTGACTGATATCGCTCTTCAGGTATTTATCCTACTGTTCACCTCCCCAGGTTCACTCTGACTGATATCGCTCTTCAGGTATTTATCCTACTGTTCACCTCCCCAGGTTCACTCTGACTGATATCACTCTTCAGATATTTAACCTACTGTTCACCTCCCCAGGTTCACTCTGACTGATATCGCTCTTCAGGTATTTATCCTACTGTTCACCTCCCCAGGTTCACTCTGACTGACAGTGCACTTCAGGTATTTATCCTGCTGTTCACCTCCCCAGGTTCACTCTGACTGATATCGCTCTTCAGGTATTTATCCTACTGTTCACCTCCCCAGGTTCACTCTGACTGATATCGCTCTTCAGGTATTTATCCTACTGTTCACCTCCCCAGGTTCACTCTGACTGACAGTGCACTTCAGATATTTATCCTACTGTTCACCTCCCCAGGTTCACTCTGACTGATATTGCTCTTCAGGTATATGTCCTACTGTTCACCTCCCTAGGTTCACTCTGACTGATATCACTCTTCAGGTGTTTATCCTACTGTTCACCTCCCCAGGTTCACTCTGACTGATATCACTCTTCAGATATTTATCCTGCTGTTCACCTCCCCAGGTTCACTCTGACTGATATCGCTCTTCAGGTATTTATCCTACTGTTCACCTCCCCAGGTTCACTCTGACTGACAGTGCACTTCAGATATTTATCTTACTGTTCACCTCCCCAGGTTCACTCTGACTGACAGTGCACTTCAGATATTTATCTTACTGTTCACCTACCCAGGTTCACTCTGACTGATATCGCTCTTCAGGTATTTATCCTACTGTTCACCTCCCCAGGTTCACTCTGACTGATATCACTCTTCAGGTATTTATCCTACTGTTCACCTCCCCAGGTTCACTCTGACTGATATCGCTCTTCAGGTATTTATCCTACTGTTCACCTCCCCAGGTTCACTCTGACTGACAGTGCACTTCAGATATTTATCTTACTGTTCACCTACCCAGGTTCACTCTGACTGAAATCGCTCTTCAGGTATTTATCCTACTGTTCACCTCCCCAGGTTCACTCTGACTGATATCGCTGTTCAGGTATTTATCCTACTGTTCACCTCCCCAGGTTCACTCTGACTGATATCACTCTTCAGGTATTTATCCTACTGTTCACCTCCCCAGGTTCACTCTGACTGATATCGCTCTTCAGGTATATATCCTCCTGTTCACCTCCCCAGGTTCACTCTGACTGATATCGCTCTTCAGGTATTTATCCTACTGTTCAACTCCCCAGGTTCACTCTGACTGATATCGCTCTTCAGGTATTTATCCTACTGTTCAGCTCCCCAGGTTCACTCTGACTGATATCACTCTTCAGATATTTATCCTACTGTTCACCTCCCCAGGTTCACTCTGACTGATATCGCTCTTCAGGTATTTATCCTACTGTTCACCTCCCCAGGTTCACTCTGACTGACAGTGCACTTCAGGTATTTATCCTACTGTTCACCTCCCCAGGTTCACTCTGACTGACAGTGCACTTCAGATATTTATCCTACTGTTCACCTCCCCAGGTTCACTCTGACCTACCCCTTCCTCAGGCATTTATCCTACTGTTCACTCCCAGATACACTCTGACTTACCCCCCCCACGTCAGGTATTTATCGTGTACCCCCCCCACCCGCAGGTTCACTCACCTTCACTCTTTTGCTGCTACTGTTGTTGCTCGGCCTGTCATCCGTTGCAGACTTCGAACAGGCCACTAAATCCTCTATGTTCTCTGTGAGGATACCGCAACATTCCTTGCCAAATCTGGGAACTTGTTACAAAATTTCTAGATGTGCTCAACAGGACATCTACAAATTTTACTGTCGCAAATATTAGTTCAAATCACCTTAATGGCTATTGAATGTTAGTTCTTTGGTGACAGAGGGGAGGGGGTTGTTGGGACCAGACGGGATGTTGGTTGCTCTATGTCCTGAAGACAACTGTACTTGATGGACCAAGTTTGGTATAACTACATTAGATCAGTCACAATGATGTTTTGGCCTCTTGACACGACAAGTTAGGAAGTTTTTGATACACCATTGCACACGTGAGACAGTGTCTGTCACTCACATTAAAGTCAGGGTTCAGCTGTGAGCCAAGCTGAAGAGAACTGGAAGCCATCCATCTCACATGGAGGGTGTCCTGAGTTATGAGCTAACATGGAGTTTTAGAGCCAATTTTTATGACTAATATTTCTGTGCTGTGGTCCTTGGTTCACCATTTCAATTTCAATCAGTCTCCGGTTTCCACTCACTCCTTATCTTGTAAGATTCACTTCAAATTTCAGTGAGAATGTCACAGTAATGATTCTTTGACTTACTGAATATGAATTCTCTCACTTCACAAATACTACCATCTACTTATATCATGCTGGGTATGACAGCCCACTCAGCTAATGCCTTACTCCCCATCAATCCCCAGTGCATTATGTTAAAACTCTTTCAGGCACTCGCCAATATGTACACTCCTCCAGACCTCCTCTCATGCAATCTGCATCTCTACTTTACAATCAGTGGTAGCAACTTCTACCATCTTTCCCACAATGCCTCTTCCTTTTTACATCTCTCACCCCACTTATCCCTCAATGGTCCTTTTCATCACCTTCCCAATATCCTTCTCAATTCTATTTGAATCTGTTGCCTGCAAGTGCAAAGTACCTTAGAACAGTGTTATATATAAAAGATACAATATGCATGCAGCTTATTTTCTTCTATTCAACGCAGTCTTGGACAGAGAGTTTGATCTCATGGAGCATTACATTTGGGGTAATTTTGAGTTTAAAGATTACAGTGGACGAATATGCAAAAGTTTCAACTTCTGAAAAGCCGTTTGCAATTTTCTACTGCATGCTCAGAGCTGAACAAAGGCAAAGAAGGTTCGAAGTCAATATGGACTGGAGATGAACACTGACTGTTCACACAAGCAGACTTATTTTTTGCAAATGTTGTGATGTTTGGTACAGGTTTGATGTTGGGAATGACACCAGTGTAACCAGCTCCCACTGAAGTTCAGCAGTATTGTGATTAATGATTCAATTATTCTTTGTTTGGTTGTGTTAATCCTGTGTTGACTGATCTGTGTGCACTGTGCGTGATTAGTTAAGATTGGGTATGGACTCGGGGGAAGGTAAGCAAACGATAGAAAGCTGGAAGATAGAGTGAAATATGTAGTGGAAATGTTATAACGCCACAAATAAAACTTGTTACACAAAGGGTGTGATCTCTGAAAAGGTCAAGCCATAAAATATAGAAGAGATGGCATTACCATTGGCAAATCCCTCCTCGCCCCAGGGCATTACCATTAACCAGAAACTAAACTGGCTGAACATTATAAATACAGTGAATATAAAAATCGAACAAAGTCTGGGAATTCTACTGTGAGTGACTCTCCCCCTGACTTCCCGAAGCCTGTCCACCAAGTCAGGAGCGTGAAGGAATACTGTCTGCTTGTCTGGATGAGTGCAACTCCAATAGCACTCAAGAACTTGAGACCATCAAGGACAATGCAGCCTGCTTGTTTGGAATCCCAACCTACACCTTCAACATTCACTCCCTCCATCACTCGCACATAAAGGCTGCAGCGTGTAGCATTTAAAAGATGAATTTTAGCAATGTGGCAAGCTTCCTGCACTACACCTGCCAAATCATGACCTCCAACACCTAGAAAGACAAGGTTGATAGATAAATAGGAACACTAGCATCTGCAAACCACACACCATCCTGATTTGGAACTATATCAACATTCCTTAAGCATTACTGTATCATTCTGGTGGAACTCCCTTCCTAATAGCGATAAGCATTATCTACATCACATGGAGTGCAGTGGTTCAAGAAAGCAGCTCACCACTACCTTCTCAAGGGCAAATAGGGTGGGCAATCTAAATGCTAATGCTACTCACTTCCCTTGAACAGTATACTGGATATGAAGAAAGCAACAGGCAGGAAACAGCAAAAGGATTTTCTCTCCCTCCACTAAATGGACAGGTAGTTTACTTTATCCTGTGCATCTTTCCAGGTTAAATGACAAGTGAATTTTCATTGACCTTCATCTTTGCTAAAAGGAGACTGGAAGTTGAAGCTTTTAATCTTGGTCTTATCAGAACTTGGGTGCAAGAAATAGACTTGGGCAAAAAAGAAAGACACCATTTATACAGCATGGGAAAAGCATGCTGAAGGGTTGGATCTCCATTGCAGAAAGACCAGTTGTCTGTCAATCTTAATTCTCAGAGCAGGCAGGTTGATTCTGATTGATCAGGGGGTTACCATGGTCTGAGAAATAAGATTGATGCATAACTTGTTGCTGCATCATCATCAGTGCCTGTTCCTCATGCTGTACAGAATGGTGTCTCTTTCCTCAAGCCTGCTTTTTTGTTTCCTGGTTCTGATAAATGCAAGATGAAAAGCTTCATTTCTTGTCTCCTTTTGGCAATGTTTACGATTTGTATTATCAAGCATTTATTAATGTGACCGTAGTCGGGA
Organism: Chiloscyllium plagiosum; assembly: GCF_037043375.1. NCBI lineage: Eukaryota > Metazoa > Chordata > Chondrichthyes > Orectolobiformes > Hemiscylliidae > Chiloscyllium > Chiloscyllium plagiosum. Next base: position 45,864,551 of record NW_028270162.1, on the reverse strand, counting down.
TTGACAAAATCATCACTCCCGCTGTGAGTGTGGCAGGAAGACTGGGCATTAGGTAACAATTGTCCTTCTTGTAAAATTAACGGAATGCAAATAAGGAGAGCTCTATAAAAGGTTGACAATTTGCTTGAACAGATTATGAGCTGGTGGGCAGACTCAAAACTCTCTCCTTATTCTTCACATTGAACTCTACAACAGCAATTTGCACTTGCTGAGTATCTCCAGCATTTACTGTTTCTGCACCAGTAAAAAACACATTATCTAAAGAGGATCATACCAATAAGTTGCCTGAAAACCATGGAATAAAAATCAGCTCTGCCTGCTTACTGACAAAATAGCAATAGTTGAAAATGAGCCAATATTCTGTCCATTGGTAAGTTATCAAACCAGGGTCCTCTGCCCTGTCAGGTAAATGGATCAGATCTCCCAGCATGATTAAAGGAGAGTACATTAAATCTCTTGATTTAATGTAACAATATAAAGTAGTCTGATGCTGTGCATATGAGAAAGAGATATAGGCTGTCGCAGCCTCAGGACATCCCAAAGTACTTTACAGCCAAAGAAATACTTTTGAAATATGGTCACTGTTGATAATATAGGAAATTATGATAACCAATTTGTACACAAATAGCTTCCACAAACTGTAATGTGAGAGTGGCTGGATATCCATTTAAATTTTGTTAGTTAAGGGCTAAATATTGACCTGGGCACTCGAGACAATTTGTTTGCTCCTCTTTGAATACTGCTGTGGGATCTGATCCATTTACCTGTCAGGGCAGCAGGACCCTGGTTTGATGACTTACCAATGGACAGAACATTGACTCATCTTCAACAATTGCTACTTGGTCAGTAAGCAGACAGAGCTGATTTTTATCCCATGGTTTTCTGACGACTCACTGGTATGATCCTCTTTAGATAATCTGTTTTGTTTTAGTGGTGCAGGAACAGTAAATGCCGGAAATACTCAGCAGGTCAGCCGGCAGCAACTTTGGAGACAGAAACAGAGGTAACCTTTCAGGCATGTGACCTTACATCAGAACTGAAAAAGCTAGAGATCTAAGAGATTTCGAATGCGTCAGAGGATGGGGTAAAGAACAAAAAAGAAGGTTGGGACAGGGTGGATGGCAAGAGATTAAATGATAAAGGTCTTTATTGGGGCAGCCTTGAAGTGACATGAAGAATTAAACAATATGTTTAGAAGAAACAAAAGCAGAAATTATTGGAGAAACCCAGCAGGGCTGGAAGCATCTGTGGAGGTAAAGCAGAGTTGATGTGTTTAGATTAGGTTCCCTACAGCATGGAAACAGGCCCTTTGGCCCAACAAGTTCACACATTCCCCTACCCTATATTTACCCCTGACTAATGCACCTGACACTATGGGCAACTTAGCATGGCCAATTCACCTGACCTGCACATCTTTGGATTGTGGGAGGAAGCCGCAGTACCTGGAGGAAACCCACACAGACACAGGGAGAATGTGCAAACTCCACGCAGACAGTTGCCTGAGGCTGGAATTGAATGTGGGTCCCTGGCACTGTGAGGCAGCAGTGCTAATCACTGAGCCACCCCACAGTGTAGAGGAGGTGTGAAAGGCAGAATCATGAGTACAGGTATTTCTTCGATAATGTAATGGTTTTGTTCTTGTGCAACCTTGCATTATAGAAGAATCGCGATATGGAAACAGTGCTTAAAGTGTTGGCAACACACATTTTAACAGTTGGCGCTTTAGAAACAGTGTCCCCAATTCGTCAATTGCATTACAGCGAATTCGTATTAACGAAACTCACGTTATAGCAGAATGACCTATAGCTGCAAATGAATCAAGGTATATATTAAAATGAAGTAAAACTAACTGGGAGGAAGGGGATATCATCGACAATTGCTGAACTCAGTGTTGACTCTGGAAGGCTATGAAGTGCTCAGTTACAAGATGAGGTGTTTAATCTTGCATCAAGCTTCATTCAAACACTGCAGCAGGCCAAGAGCAGAAAGAGAATAACGCGGAGAATTAACGTGGATGATTGGAAGCTCAATATCATGATCTTGGACTGGATGCAGGTGAAGTGGTCACCCACTCAGCCTTTGGTCTCACCAGATAGAGAAATTAATTGTAAACAGTGAACGTAATACACAAACATAAAAGTAAAACACTGCAGATGCTGCAACTGTTTTTTTAAAGTTGAAATGGAACTGGGACCAGGACAGATAGAGTGAGGTCTTACTGATGGAGAGAGAGGTTGAGCTAGTGGCAGTGCATGGCACTGAGGGTAGATCTCAGGATGTTGTCAGAATAATTGCTCAAGTAGTGTTGTACCTCATAGAGACCCTGGATGGATTTAAAACCGTAAAGGTAGAATTTCAGTTGAATCCACATGGAGAGCTTGAGATGGCCACTCAGGAAGGCAATTTAAAAGCAGATTTTTGTAAATACCTTATCAAACACAAAGAGGGAAATAGAAAGCAGAGAAGGTGAACAAACAGAAAGATTTGAAAGGATACCTTGTGGTAGAGAAGAGCAGAACTTCTTCAAGATGGCTGTACCAGGAGGAGAAGTGGTGGTGAATTAAACACTTAAATTAAAAAAATTACAGATACTGGACCGGTTCCAAAGAAGAGTCACATTGGATTTGCAATATTAACTCTGTTTCTCTCTTCACAGATGCTGCAAGACTTGCTGAGTTTCTCCAGTACTTCCTGTTTTTCAATTGTATGACATAATACACTGTATTGCCATGATGCAGATACACAAATTGCTGTTTCATTGGAAGGAGGTATGCATGGAGAGAAAAAGACAGACATTTCATTTTCTGTGTCTGCATGGAATGGTGCCTGAGGAAAGGGAGAGGGTGTTGGGGGCGTGATTTAAACCTAAACCTAAACCAGAATGTTGCAGAGAGATCAGTCCCTTTGGAATGATAAAAACAGAGGGCAAGGAGGGTGTGTTTGGTGGTGGCATTACCTGGAGGGGGAAGAAATAGCAAAAGGATGTGCTAAATACAGAGACTGTTAGGGTAGAAGGTGAAAGCAGGAAGAACAGGATTGTTGTTCTGGGAGTTGGGAAAAGGGCTTGAGCAGAAGGGCATCAAATAGAACAGACATGTTTGAATGCTTTTTAAAAATTTATTTGTGGGATGTGGGCATCGCTGGCTGGTCAGCATTTATTGCTCATCCCAGTTCTTGAGAAGGTGGTGGACAGCTGCCGTCCACCTGCTGTGGGCTGACCCACAATTCCCTAAGGGAAGGATTTCCAGGATTTTGATCTCGTGACAATGAAGGAATGGCAAAATATTTCCAAGTCTGGATGGTGAGTGGCTTGGAGGGGTTCTTGAAGGTGGTGGTGTTCCCATGTATCCGCTGTCCTTGTCCACTTAGATGGAAGTGGTTGTGGGTTTGGAAGCTGCTGTCTGAGGATCTTTGGTGAATTTCTGCAGTGCATCTTGTGGACAGTACACACTGCTGCCAATGAGAGTCAATAGCGGAGGGAGTGGATGCTTGTCAATGTACTGCCAATCAAGCTGCTTTGTCCTGAATGGTGTCAAGCTTCTTGAGTGTTGTTGGAGCTGCACTCAACCAAGCAAGTGGAGTGTATTCCATCACACTCCTTACTTGTGCCTTGTAGATGGTGGCCAGGCTCTGGGGAGTCAGGAGGTGGTTACTCACAGCAGTATTCCTAGTCTTTCACCTGCTTATATAGTCACTGTGTTTATGTGGTTTGTCAACTACACTAGGAAGAGATTCCTCAGCTTCGGATAAGTGCAGACATAATTGAAGTCCTGTTGTGGAAGGTTGCATCAACAATATGATGGAAACCAAGAAATTGGGAGAATGGAATAGAATCCTTACAGGAATCAAATGTTGTCATGATAACTGTGTGTGGGGAGTGGACAGTGGGCTTATAAAAACCATAGAAACAGATATCAGCCCTGCAATCAGGCAATTTTGTTCCATCACTCACTTCAGTATTGGTAATTTGAAAGTATATGATTCAATCGTGAGTAAGTTTCATATTTTTGTTTCCAGATGCTCAGAATTCGTGTCAAAACAGTTGTGGACAAAGGTTGGCTGATTGTTCCTGTCATGTGACTTGCGAATCATTGCGAACATGTTGCCCAGATTACAGCGACTTCTGCCTCCGGGTATCTCCTCAATCAGGAACCTTAATGGGAGGAGAAGATTTTGTCATCGTTAATGCAACATTTAATGCTCAGGACAAGATAATTTGCAAGTGAGTCTGATATAGTCAGTAGACACCCTACCTAAGGATTAGTTAATATAAAACAAACATGTTTAATTTTGAATACACTGCAACAAAACATTGTCAATTTTTTCTTTTAATCCAAAGATAAGAGTATTTTATGCTATAATTAGTGTTATTTCCATAATGTATTCTTTGTCAAATGGTTGGGTACAAAAGCAGCTTGGACTAGTCTGCCCAAATGCTATTCATCAGGTTAGATTTTCAGTCGATTACAGGATTGACGTACAATCTGCATTAGCCCTCTGAGACTCTTTTCACTTTGCCTCCATGTGTAAACAGGCATTGCAGGTCGTGAGCCTGTCTGATTTTCTTTCCCGCTGTTCGTTACAATTCACCTTTTACTCTAGCTGTCTGATAACCATTTTCAAAAGGCATTGCTACAAAACCTCAAATATACCAAGTATTAATGCATTGTAGCTATTGCTTTGTATTGGTACAGAGCCTGGGATGGAAATGAAGTTGCCTGATATGAATCACAGAGTTCACAGGATTATTACAGTACAGAAGGAGGCTACTCAACCCATTTTGTTTCCAAAATAAGCATTTGACTTAGTGTCATTTTCTGGCATTGTTTCTGCAACTCTGCACATTGTTTCTTTTCGGGGAACAGTCTGACTCCTATTTGAATATATCGATTGGATCAGCCTCTAATACACTGACAGGAAGTGCCTTCAGACCGACCTACTTGCTGTGCCCAAAAGCTTTTTTGTGTATCTCTTTTGCCAATGACTTTAAATCTGTCATATCCTCTCCTGAGTGGTAACTTCCTATTTACCTTGCGCAGTCCTCTCATGAGTTTCATTACTATTAGGTTTCCTCCTTCCTTTCTCCAAGAAGACAGACCCCTAACCTCTCCAGCTATCTTCAAAACTGAAGTTCCTTATCCCTCTAACCATTCTCATAAATCTCTTGTACACCCTCTCCAATGCATCACATTCTTCTGAAAGTGTGGCATCTGCTATTGGATACAATACTCCAGCTGATTTTTTAAAAAAGTTCATCACAGCCTCTTTGCTCCTGTACTCCATGCCCCTGTTAATAAACCCTAGGATACTGTATGTTTTATTAACCATTCACTCAACCTATTGTGCCACATTTTTCACGACTTATGTACATATACACCCAATTCCCTCTGTTCCTGTAATCCCTTTAGAGTTCCAACTTCAATTTTATATTGTGTCCCAATGGGATGTTATCCCACAAAAATGAATCACTTCACATTTCTCTACAATTAATTTAATCTGCAATCTGTCTCCCCACTCCATCAACTTGTATATTTGCTACATTTTCTTCTGCACAATTTACAAAGCTTCCAAGTGTTCTATCAACCACAGATTTTGAAATTGTGCAATTTAGAACAAGGTGCGGGTTATTACTATATATCAGGAAAAGCAAAGTCTCAAAACTGACCCCTTGTGAACTCCACTGCAAACCTTCCTCCAGTTCAAAGAACATCCATGAGCAGACATTATGCTTTGTTGCAAATTGGGCAACCTATCTCTTTGGTCTAATTCTCTGATAGGTCTGGAGTCGAGTAAACATTAAGACATGGGTTGTACTGCACGAGTCCATGTATTCATATTACTGTAAATGCTAAAAGCCCTCCACATCTCTCCACTGACTGTCCCAGGCTGTCTGTGTGTATCTACGCGGCATCATCATCGTGGGTGGTGTGAATCATATTCTTCCAAATATTAATCCTTTTGGGCTCATATACATCAGCTCATACACATCACCCCTCAAGTCTTTGCCTTAATTATTATCTATTACATACATTCATCTTTTTACAAATACACACTACTCCGTCTCCCACAAGCCTCAGGCCTCATAGCTTCATTTGGTTTGGAGGTTTCACGTCTCTCTCAGAATGTGTTTTTGTTTGATCCAGATAAATGGCGGTCTGTCTTGTGAAACTTGGTTCTTGACTTGGATGGTCTTCTTAACAGAGTGAGGTTTCAGCTTCAACTCCTGGTTTATCCCAGAATATAACTTGTGGATGTTTCTGATCTGTTGGAATAAGACTCCTTCTATCTTATGGTATTTTCTGCTGTATGTACTATCCAATATCTCTGTTGATTTTTGTCATTTTCATGATCATATCCTCTCTGTTTTGATCCCGTATCCATCCCTTTTGACCTTCCCACAACTTCAGTAAATCCCTGGCAACAGAAATACTTCTGGAAATGTGTTGCTGGAAAAGCTCAGCAGGTCAGGCAGCATCCAGGGAACAGGAGAATCGACGTTTCGGGCATAAGCCCTTCTTCAGGAAGGGCTTATGCCCGAAACGTCGATTCTCCTGTTCCCTGGATGCTGCCTGACCTGCTGCACTTTTCCAGCAACACATTTCCAGCTCTGATCTCCAGCATCTGCAGACCTCACTTTCTCCTCAACAGAAATACTTCTACCAGGTAAAATCCTGTGGATTCTGGAAGTCTGAAACAAACACACGAAATCCTGAAGAAACTCAGCAGATCTGGCAGCATCTGTGGAGATAGAAACAGGGTGAATGATTTGAATCAAGTACGATTCTTCATCAGAACTTCATGTTCTAATCAGATGAGTCCCACTTGGCCCCTAGCCTTGAATGTTATCACACTTCAAGTGCTCATCCAAGAACCTCTAAAGGTATGAGGTTTCCCACCTCAGCCACCCTCCAAGGCAGTACCTTCCAAACCCTCACCAACCTCTGGGTGAAAACATTTTTCCTCAAATCCTCTCTCAGTCTCCTGCCTTTCACTGGAAAATTATGACCCCTTATTATTGTTCAATCAACTACCCATTCATTTATCTGTGACTCATAATCACAGACACCATTATCAGGACATCCCTCAGTCTTCTCTGCTCCAAATAAACCCTGAGTTTATCCTGCTTCACTTCATAGCCTAAATGGTTCATCCAAGGCATCATCCTGGTGAATCTCTTCTGTAACCCCTCCATTGCAATCACACCATTTCTCCAGTATGGTGACCAGAACTGCACACAGTACTCCAGCTGTGGCCGAACCAAAGTTCTTAACAGCTCCAACATAACCTCCCTGCTCTTACAATCTATGCCATGACTAGTAAAGACAAGTGGCCTGGAAGGCTTCTTAACTATCCTATTAACCTGTCCTTCTGATTTCAGGGATCTGTGAAGGAGCATCCCAAATGCCATTCATTGAGTGGTCCCTTGTCTTGTTCCTTCTTCCAAAGTGCATCAGTTCACACTTGTCTGGGTTTTAAATTCCACGTGCCACTGAACTGTCCATCAGACCAATCCATTTATATGTCCCTATAACCTAACACCTTCCTCCCCAGTGTCAACCACCAGACCAGTCTTTGTGTCACCTGCAAAACTTACTCGTCGTCCCCCTGACATTCTCATCTCTGTTATTTATAAATAACACATACAATAAGGGACCCAGCACTGATCCCTGTGGTAAAACCCTGCACACCAGGCTTCAGTTACACAAACAGCCTTCTACCACTATCCTCTGTCTCCCATCATTAAGCCAATTTTGAATCCAACTTGCCAAGTCACCCTAGATCCCATGAGCTTTTACCATTTCTTAAAATTTGTTTCATGTTTCTTATACTTTTGATAAAATAAGGACTTCTATATAGAAAGCCCCTTTCAACCATAGGATTACCCACAGTGATTTTCAGCCAATAAAATATTTTGGAATAGTCGCAATGAAGAAAACGCAGCACCCAACTTGCTCAACGCAAGCTTTCATAAATAAGACGATCATATTGGCTGGATAACGAGTGCTTTTGTGATGCTGTTCGAAAGATAGACTTTGGCCAGGAATCTGAGGATAACTTACCTGCTCTTCTGTAAAATACTCGCATGGGTTCCTTAACATTCCACCTGAGTGGGCAGCAAAGGCCTCCTTGGTTTAACATACCCACTAGGAGATGGACCCCTGACAGTGGAGGACCACTTTTGTAACCCAGTGGACTGTCAGCCAAGTTTCCTTTCTGCCATGTCTTCAAATGAGAACCCACAACATTTTGCCATTGAATGTACAAGGGTGAGAAACTGAGCCTCACATTATCTCAGTATAAAGCTGGCATTCTGCTTTGATTCAATCTGTGAGCTTCAGTCAGTTTTGGCTCTATCTTTATGCAGGAGATAGCTGTCAGTGCTATTGTCTGTACCTCTGTCTTCAGATATGTGCTGGTCAAAGTTAAAGCTTATGATCTTGTGAATCCCAAGTTAATTGAAAGGTCTTATTTGCTGTAAATTCTGTTGGATTAAATTTCAACACTGTCCCATTTCAGGTTCAAGTCAGATATTTGTACCAATGGTTACGTTGATGCTGAACATAGGGCTCACTGTATCTCACCATTGCTGTATGAAAATGGAAGGATACAATTTGAGTTGTCAACAGATAATGGAACAACCTTTAATCGCCGAGGGACATGGGTGTCAGGTCAGTCAATTTCCTTTGGCTAAATCTTTTCATTAAATCTCTCACAGGATGTGGGCATCATTGGCAAAGTGGTGGTGAGCTGCCTTCCTGAACGGTTGGAGTTCACTTGGTGTGGATATGCTCAGGGTGAAGTTGAGGAACCTCCTTGACTTGTAGCACCCCATTCGACCCATTAAATAAAAAAGTTCAGAGAGGTTTACGTGAAGTTTACAATTAACACGAGTACGGCAAACCACTTTATTGATACTATCTCAGTGAAGCCAATAAGCCTTGGTGAGCACAAAGAAATTTTGTAAATCTGATGAGACTTGCTAACCCAAGGCCTTTGGTAAATGTGTTACCATCAAATGCCAAGCCTCTATCCATGGATGTTCTGCAGTGGGATATGATGATACTTGGGATTTAACTCATTGTCCATTGAAAGAATGCTTTGTGGTAAATGGGACTATCTAATCACCTGAACAAGGACTCTTTAAACTGGAGAAGGTATTACCTAAAGAGTTATTTGTCCTTTCCTTGCATGTATTTGTTCTCCACTCAGAAACTGCCCAGAGCAATATGACAGGCTCAGTTTTACCAAGATTGTCAGGAGCCAACACTGGGCTCAGGTCCAGCTTTGAGGTGGCTGGAATGGAATGCGGCTGGACACTCTGCCTGAACATAGAACAGTGCAGCACAGAAACAGGCCCTTTGGCCACCATGTCTGTGCTGACCATGAGGAGAAAGTGAGGACTGCAGATGCTGGAGTTAGTTGAAAAATGTGGTGCTGGAAAAACACAGCAGGCCAGGCAGCATCCGAGGAGCAGGAGAATCGACGTTTCAGGCATAAGCCCTTCTTCATGTGCTGACCATGATGCTATTCAGAATTAATCTTCTCTGTCTGCCCATGGTATCCCTGTATTCCCTGCCTGTTCATGTGTCTGTTGAAATATCTCTTAAATATTGATGTCTTATCTGCTTCTACCACCATTCCCAGCAGCATGTTCCAGGCACCTACTACCCTCCGGATAAAAACCTTGCCTTGCACATCTCCTTTAATCTATTCCCCTCTCACATTAAATCTATATCCCTCATATGTGACATTTCCACTCTGTGAAAGAGACCTTGACTATCCACCATATCAGTGTCCCACATAATTATATATATTTCTATCCGGTTGCCCCTCAGCCTCCATCACTCCAAATGAAAGGAATCCAAGTTTGTTCAACCTCTCCTCATAGTAGCAGGCAACATCTTGGTAAATCTCGTCTGCACCCACTCCAAAGACTCCACATTACTCCTTCAGTGCAGGCTGGTTAAAATTAGTCAGGGAACCAGCCGACCCAATCAAACACCATGTAGAGATGACCTGGCAACTATCTTAAGGGTCTAGTGGGTATTGCCAATCTGAGTAAGACAGTGTGAAGATGCCTCACGATGGAGGCAAATGCAGCTCTAACCTTTGGGGATTCATGGGTTCGGATCCTAGTTACATCACCCGAAGGTGCAGTGTGTTCCAGTGTTCCGGGGCACAACCCTTTGACACAAATATTGTTCAAGGTGGTGGTCCTTGATGAAATTTCAGCGAAATGCATTGGGCCAGGTTTTCTGAGGAGTAGCAATCCCACACTGATTACCGTTACACTCCACTTTTACAGAACAAAGGAGCTCTGCATTTCTGACAGGAGAATCCAGTCAGGGCTGGGTCCCCATGCGCAACTTCCATCCAGGCTGCAGAAACCATTTTGTGGCCATTGGAAAATCTAGGCCATTGTACCCCATGTATCCAATTTGCCCTGGAGCCTTGACACATTAAAGCTGCTGACTCCAATTTTGTCAAATTGAATTATGTCATTCAAACACAATGCAATCTTATTTAGAGTTATCTGAGCTCCTGTTCCTGGACCCCCTCTGCTCATTTGAATGTAGTTAATTGTCAGCTTTAACAGATGACCAATGCCTGAGCATTTACTGCCTGAGACAATGGTAGTGTATTTGCTGTAACAAGTATGTGTGGAACCATAAATAATTTAATTATCCGTGTCCTACCAGTTACTGGTGAGTGATAAATTAGCTTTTAAGAAGGTGGTGACTTCATGTGATGTCCAGAATTGGATGAGTAGTTGCCCGAATGCCATCTGAGAAATATGATCTGTGACAGGCTGACAACTTTTTAATGTTCTTTCATTGGATGCTTATGACAAGGCCAGCATTTATTGCCTATTCCCAATTTCCCTTGAAATGTGTGGCTTGTTAAGTGTTTTTAGAGGGAAGTTAAGAGATAATCCCATTACTGTTGGCCTGATGTGCTTTTTTAGCAACACACTGTCAATCTGCCTTCCCACCTATCTGGTCCACCCTGCTCTCCAACCTATCACCTTTACCCCCACCTCCATCCACCTATTGCACTCTCAGCTACCTTCTCCCCAGCCCCACCCTCCTCCCAATTATCTCTCCACCCCCGAGACTCCCAGTCTCATTCCTGGTGAGGGGCTTTGACCTGAAAAAGTGATTTTCCTGCTCCTCGGATGCTGCCTGACCTGCTGTGCTTTTCCAGTAACACACTCTCAACTCCGATTCAGATCTAGGCCAAACCAGGCAGCAGATTTCCTTCCCTAGAGATCATTAGCAAACCAGAAGATACTTACAGCAGTTAGTGCCATGCTTATCATTGCTGAGACTGGCTATTCATTAAATTTAAGTGCCACCAGCTGTGGTGGAGGGATTTGAACCCATGTTCCCAGACCATTAGTTGAGCCTCTGGCTTCCTGGTTCAGTTTCCATCGTGTCGCTATTATTGCATTGTGCTTGAGTTACTTACCCATTGTGTTGGGCCCTGCACTAGGTTCATGTGGCAATCAAGGGAAGTCGGGGTGTGGGGTACCATGTAATGAAAGATGTGTCAGTGGCTGAATGTCAAGGACTTCATGAGATAATGCAGACATTGATATCCTTGTAACATTATGCACTAGCACACCTTGTTGGATGATTCCAATTTGTCAATCTGCTTCTGCTGGAAAACAGAGCGGTGTGGGGTAGGGGTGGGGGGAGATTTGTAACAACTTTCTACAGACTGCATACTGGTCGTGGAATTTTACAATTTCAGGTAACTTTTAGCAATTAAGCTCTAATAGTAAAGTCACAAGTGACCGTGGAAAATTGATCTCCATCTACAGGAAAAATGTGAAGGGCACTGAGAATTCTCCTCAGCTCAAATAGGGATGAGTACAACACAAAACCCTTCTCAAAAGATGAACACTTTTAGTGTTCTAATTAGTTCTAATGAAACATGAATATGACATAATTTACTAATCATAAGCTCCTTGAACTTTGCTTTTTTAGCTGGCGTGCTTAATGAACCCCTTGATTAGATTGTTGTTCTGTAATCATACCTAGATATTCACTGTACTATTTATAGAATTTGCAAACCACATCATATTCTGTAAAAACTTACAAAAATGACTTTTTTTGAAAGGCACAAGTATTTAAATTAATCTTTGAAAAGAGGGAATCAATAGCTTTCCAAAGTGGGTGGTTTGAATTTGTGGAAATATTATTCTGATTAAGATAGGCCAGATGATTGAGAGATTAAAAATTCCTTTCGCCCATTAATCCAACACAGCAAACTCTCATCCAGGATGTGACTGAGAAGTATTTGATCAGCATTCACAATTTAATAATGTCTTGACACTAATTGGCCTAATTGGGAGACCAAAGTTTAAGGATCTTATAATCTTCAACTTCTGACCTTACATCTATCTGTGACCAATTAACATTAATAATAAAAATTATTTTCCATTTAGTACGATGAATATTTAAAGCTGAGCTAGACAGATTTTTTTCATCAGTACATGGATTAAAGGAAAAGGCAGGAAAGTGGAGTTAAGGTTCAATCAGCCACGATCTCATTGAATTGGGGAGTAGACTCGATGGGCTGAATAGCCTACTTCCTCTCCTAAATCTTATAATCTTGTTTATTTGGTGTTCAGTCCATACCTGTGCATGGAGTACATTCAGAGCTGCTGCTAATGCCAATTGACCTTCGAACTAATTAATAAATAATTGTAGGTTATTATCTCAAGTTTATTGTTCTGATAAACTCTTCTGTTTATTAAAGCAAAATGTTATGATTAACTAAATGGAGAAGCTTACTTAGTATGAGCAACTTCTGTGCTAAAGCTAGTATGAGGCTTAAAAATATGATGCAATTTGATTTAGCAGAAACTGTAGGGTCATGCCACAATAATAATTCGGACTAATTTCACACACGTGAAAGACGTGGTAGGGTGCACATGGAACTGCTAGCATTTGGGCATCAGCCACTTGTCAAGCATGTCACACAAATTCCCTTCCACTCAACCCTGGTGAAATGTGAGTTCGTTCCAACTGGACACCCAGAGTGTGGAATGATGCCCATAGTTCCAGAAATTGCAGTGAATTCGTAGGGAAGCAGTTACTGCAGTTTCCAGCCAGTGCGCTTGTAATACCACCAACGAAGAATCAGCCCTACCTTGTATGTTTAATTGAGGTCAAAAAGACAGGCTGTTACATATTTGTAATGATTGCTTCCAATGCTCAAGTAGAGGTGCCAACCACAGATTTATCATTCAGTTCGATTTATTGACAATGTATGGAGGATATTCAAAACTATTAAAATGCTTTGTTTGTTTAGTTTAGTTTTTTTTTAGAAAAATGACGCTTTGGGATTCAAATATGAAAATATTGGAACAGGGCCCATGTACTTTATATCAACTGATAGGGAAGAGATAATTAAAACTTGACAAACTACAAACAACACAAATGGGAATGATGCACAGGGTACAGGTGCTTCCAGTTTATAGCTTGTAATGATTTGCACAATACTCTCTTCATATATAAATGGAGCTGTCAAACGGTTCACCTAAATATTTACTGTGCAGCAAATAAACCCTTGGCAAAATACAATAATGTTATACTGGCATAGTTTCTCCAGATTTTTACATCATAAAGCTACTTTAAAAAGGTTTACATCGGAAGTGGTTGGGTCTTCGGTTACATCCTTCAGATGCACTGTTGCTATAGAACTAGGGAAGGTAAATATTATCGTGGCTTGTTCATATTACAGAATTATTCAATATTTATCCTCAGAGTCATAAATTTGTCAAGGCTAACAGAATAGTGCTGCAACATTTGCTTTCAGGGCTTTCGTGAGTGTCAATTCCTAACTTAGTGCCCCCTTAGTGGTTGCAGCATAACTGAGGAAAGTGATTGACTTTCACTGGGAGGGGGTGGATGAGTGGGGGGTAGTGTAGACAGCCCTGCAGAACGATCTTGTGCAACTCTGGCTGAAGGAGGCCCAGTGCTGACTGGAACCACCTTGAATGGCTAACAACAGCCTGTTTTGTAGACAGTCACATGGGCACAGGCAGAATGGCAGCAGCTTCATGCTACATCGATAGAAAAAAAAGCCCTGCAGATGCTGGAACCCAAAGCAGACAAACAGGAGGCTGGGAGAACACAACAAGCCAGGCAGCATCAGGTGGTAGAGAAGTCAATGTTTCAGGTAGAACCCTTCTTCAGGACTGAGGAAGGGTTACATCTGAAACATTGACCTCTCCCTCCTGATGCTGCCTGGCTTGCTGTGTTCTCCCAGCCTCCTGTTTGTCTACTCAAGCTACACAGAGCCATTGCCACTCCCTGGCTTCAGTATTGCTCATAATCTGCTGCAGGATGGCTTGGTGGACTGCTACAGGAGTCTGAAAGTGTGTCTGTGTGTGTATCTGGATGTATTGTGTACGTCTGTACGTGTGTGTGTGTGTGTGGGTCAGTGTATGTGTGCCTGCCCTCCTCCACCTCCCTCCCAGATTTGCCTGGCACACACACACACTCCCTCAGTGTCATGTAGACCCCAAGGTCAGCTTCCAACCACATATTCTCGCCATCATTCAGACTGCCTTTTCCCAGCTTCCCAACATCACGTGACTCCACCCTTCAGCTAGTACATATATATTTTTGTTACCTCTAGACATAATTATTCCAGCACACTGCTGGCTGACTTGTTATGCTGTATCTTTCATAAGCTTGAAGTGATCCAAAACTCTACTCCTGTGCCCTAACCCCCATTGCCCCTGTCTGCACTGATTTATAGTAGCTTCCAGTTAGGGAACATCTTGATTACAAAATCAAAACCAAAAGAACTGCAGATGCTGCAAACCAGAAACCAAGACAAAAATTGCTGGAAAAGCTCAACAGGTCTGGCAGCATCTGTGGAGAGAAATCAGTGTTAATGTTTCGGCTCGAGTGACTCTCCCTCAGAATGAGTTTTTCCAGCAATTTCTGTCTTTGTATTCTGATTATAAATTTTGTTTCATAATGCCCTTTGTAAACAAGTTGGATTTTTAAAATCATATTAAAGGCAATAGTTAAAGACAAATAAAAATGTCTCAGCTGGTCAGGCAGCACTGAGCTAAACAATCAGCCATAATCTAACTGAATGGCAGAGCAAGCTCAATGGACTTGTATGGGCCTATTCCTGTTCCTACGTGTGGAGAGATACAGAATTAAGATTGAAATTGAAAGCATTTGCACCAGGACATGTTTGTTAATCTGAATCGCTGACTCCGTTTCTTTCAATAGATTTTGTCTGACCTGTTGAGTATTTCCATCAATTTTACGTTTATCAATATTTCAGGGGTACACCATCCACATTAATTTCCATATCTGAACAAAAGTTATTGTTGTGCCTGTCACAGTTAAATAGTTGCGGTATGAAACTGAGCAGTGAGAGTTTAAGGACTTTGGGCATTGTAAGTGTGCAAGAGTGAGGTAAGGCTAAGAATATAACATCCCAATTATACCTGATAAGAAATGTTGGTCCGTGTGTGATAAATGGAACACTGCATGAAGCTCGCAGTTCACTTGTTAGGACAAAGCATTCACTGACCTTGATTATATTTGCAGAGTAATTAAAGTTCTTTCTGCACTGCAATCTCAGGACAGAAATGTCTGTGATGGCCATCTTCTCTCCCACTGCCTCCTCACTGTCTCCTGCCCATCCTCTGCCAGCAGAGAAAATTTGGAGCATACTCTGCATTGTTGCAATATTTGCACTCTGCTGACACACTCTTTAGCAAAGAATTTGAGAACTTTCTGTAGTTAGAATGCACACATCTCACCCCCATACACACTTTTAAGAGATCCAGCTGAGTTTTAAATGGTGATAGTCTTGTACAGCCTTGGATACCTTTTGAGGCAGAACGTAGTACTGAGGCCTACTTAGTACTGAGGCTTACTTAGTACTGAGGCTTACTTAGTACTGAGGCCTACTTAGTACTGAGCGACATTGTACTCTCATTATAATGAGCAGACAGCTTGCTTGTTTCAATGAGTGACCAAGAGTTAATCATTTGCACATTCCCCCTGTATTTGCATGCATTTCCTCCAAGTGCTCCAGTGCAGGTTAGGAGGACTGGATATGCTAAATTGCTCAGAGTGTCCAGGGATGTGCAGGCCAGGTGGGTTAGCCATGGGAAATGCAGGGTTACAGGGATAGGGTTGGGGGGGGTTAAGTCTGGATGGGATGTGCTTTGGAGGATCAGTGTGGACTTGATGGGTCAAATGCCTGCTTACTCAATGTAGGGATTCTACATCAAAACCCCTAAACCTGTTATTTATCTTTCTCCAATTTTTCCCTTTATGTTAAATACTATCCAATTTATTCAAAAGGAAGATTTTCTTAAATTTACAGTCTCTAATTACTACCTTATAACATTTAGAATGAGTGAGATAAATCTTTATCAACTAGCATAATGAAAAATTAATTTATTTTGGACTTTACTAGGATAGATTTTTAATCACAGAAAAGATTTGATTATTTAGTATCACTGAATATGTATGAATATCAATTGATCTATCTGTCAAATGCAGTGATGATAAAATGTGTTATTTCTAATGGCAGAGGGTAATATTAGCAATTCTAGTCAATCAGCTCTGTGTGAGGCCAGACCCAGAGTCATATGTAGTTTTCCAAATAGGACAAAAGAACTCTGAGATTTTCCAGGAAAGCAAACATCTTCCAGTTGCTGGGTATCTTTGAATAACCTTAGTGTACTCCAACTCAGCACCCTCAGGTATATTTGACCAGAAAGGAGCTTTAGGTTTTAAAACCCAAATGGTGGCTCAGTGGTTAGCACTCTTGTCTCGCACTCCCAGGGACCTGGGATCGATTACAGCCTCAGACAATTGTCTGTGTGGACTTGCACATTCTCCCCGGAACTGCGTGGGTTTCCTCTGGGTGCTCCGGGTTCTAGGTTAGGTGAATTGGCCATGCTAAATTGCCCACAGTGTCCATGGCTATGCAGGCTAGGTGGATTAGATTAGACTAGATTCCCTAGCAGGGTTACAAGGATAAGGTAGTAAGTGGGTTTGGGTGGGACACTCTTTGGAGGGTTGGTGTGCTCTCAATGGGCTAAAAAGCCTGCTTCCACACTCTAGGGATTCTATGATTCTACTCTATGACTCCATAGTAACATTTAAAAGGCATTTGGTTGGGCATATAAACAGGAAGAGTTTAGAGTGCTGAGTGCTGGCAAGTGGGGCTAGACTAAATTAGGATATTTGGTTGGCATGGATGAGTTGGACAGAAGGGTGTGTTTCCGTGTTGTCCAACTCTATAAAAAAGACATTGGGGGGTTGAACTTCTGCAGTATATCTCTTTGGTCAACTGCCAGAACTCTAGGAAGAGTGTAAGTGCCATCCATGTCTGTGTTCAAGGATTTTGTGGATCTACTGCCAAAGTTTACATAGGTTTTCCCTGAAGAAGGGCTAATGCCCGAAACGTTCCCTAGATGCTGCCTGACCTGCTGCGCTTCTCCAGCAACACATTTCCATCTCTGATCTCCAGCATCTGCAGACCTCATTTCTCTTTCATGAAAGGTCCCCTTACAGTGATTCCTTTATGATTACATCTTGATGAAGTATGGGCTAGGAAATCAGAGCTACGGTGTGGTAGATTTGTCTACAATTCAGGCTTCTGGTGAACACTGCTCCTTCCCCATTCTCCCTCATTGTGAGCTCAGACATTCAGAATTACTCTTATTAAGTGAGTTATTTCATCACCTTTCTATTATGTTTCTTTAATCCCACAGTACATCACAGCAAATTCTCATCCCTGAAGAAAAGCACCTTGGTGAATGCCACCAAATGGCAGTACTACGGCACGCCCAACGTTTCAGGGGATCTGACTCTGGTTTGGAACACATCATTGATCTCAGCAACCTCTGTAAATATTGAAGTCTGGGGATATCAAGAAACAGGTAAGTTGCATTTCTGTGTGAATACAGGCAGCTTTGAGGGAATGTACAAGACATTGTGATATTTGCAAGCAATTAGACAACTGCACCGCTTTTATTCCCACTTTTGTCCAAAGTCTTTGCAAGAACTACATTGAACTTACATTACAGAAAAAGATCTTTTGGCACACGTCCTTTATTCTGGCGTTAATGTTCCACTCAAGTCTCCTCCCACTCTATTTCATTTCATCCTAACAATGTATTACTTTCTCTTTTGGATGTTTAGCTTCTCTGTAAGTACATCTATGTTTTTCACTTTAACTACTCTCTGTGGTACAGAGTTCCACAATTTAACCATTTTCCAGGTAATGAAGTTTCTTTTCAATTTGGATCTTATACCCATGTCTCCCAGTTTTGAATTCCCTTGTTGATGACGTATATTGAATAACTGAGTTCTAGAGATGGCACCAGAATGTAACTCAAGAAATCCTGTTTAAATATAGAAATATAATTAAGTGGCCTCCCTGGGTCCTGTGGTCTGTTTTTTTGTTTCAGTCCCTGTCCCATTGCTGTCCTTTTCCATGCCCCACAGCCCTGCAGGAGCACTCCTGATGACTTGGATGGTTGGGCCCATCAGCTGTATAAAACAAAAGAGTTGCTGAGAAAGAAAAGTCTGTCATGTTGACCCTTTGCACATGTGCAAGAGCACATGGCCTACTGGGAAATGGTTTCTCACCAGAGTCTGAAACAACGTCAGGTTGTGTTCCATTTAGCTTGGTTGTTGGTACTCTGTACCAAATCTCATTTACTCACCTTTTGCCCATATCCAGCTCAGTCACAAAGCTGAAATAATTCACCATCCAAAGCCAATTTCCACGACAGGGTTAAGCCAATTTTGTTATTCTTACTTTCTTTCCTTTAAATCCTCCACAGTTTCATTCCCCTCTATACAGGACAATGCCTTCACCTTTAGACACTCCAAATTTGTGATTCTTTGACACTGGTCTTTCAGGCAACTCTCAACCCCTGATTCAAATCTCTGGATTTCTGGTTCTAAACCTCTACAGCATTTAAGAGCATCTTGAGTCCAATTCCTTGACCAAACTTTCTTCTCCTCATCTTAGCATTTCATCTCTCCATTTTCCATCCATCCACCGATGGGATGTCATAGAGCCATAGAGTCATAGAGATGTACTGCACGGAAACAGACCCTTCGGTCCAACCCATCCATGCCGATCAGATATCCCAACCCAATCTAGTCCCACCTGCCAGCACCTGGCCTATACCCCCCCAAATATTTCCTATTCATATACCCAGCTAGATGCCTTTTAAATGTTGCAATTGTACTAGCCTCCACCACTTCCTCTGGCAGCTCATTCCAAACACGTACCACCCTCTGAGTGAAAAGGTTGCCTCTTAGGTCTCTTTTATATCTTTCCCCTCTCACCCTAAACCTATGCACTCTAGTTCTGGACTCCCCTACGCCAGGGAAAAGACTTTGTTTATCCTATCCATGTCCCTCGTGATTTTATAAACTTCTGTAAGGTCACCACTCAGCCTCCGACGCTTCAGGGAGAGCCTATTCAACCTCTCCTTATAGCTTAAATCCTCCAACCCTGACAACATCCTTGTTGATCTTTTCTGAACCCTTTCAAGTTTTGCAACATCTTTCTGATAGGAAGGAGACCAGAATTGCACGCAATATTCCAACAGTGGCCTAACCAATGTCCTGTAAAGTTGCAACATGACCTCCCAACTCCTGTACTCAATACTCTGACTAAACCAAAGCATACCAAACGCCTTCTTCACTATCCTACCTACCTGCGACTCTACTTTTAAGGAGCTATGGACCTGTACTCCAAGGTATCTTTGTTCAGGAACACTCCCTAGGACCTTACCTTTAAATGTATAACTCCTACTAAGATTTGCTTTCCCAAAATGCAGCACCTCACATTTATCTAAATTAAACTTCATCTGCCACTTCTTAGCCCATTGGCCCATCTGATCAAGATCCCATTGTAATCTGAGGTAACCTTCTTTGCTGTCCATTACACCTCCAATTTTGGTGTCATCAGCCAACTTACTAACTATACCTCTTATGTTCATATCCAAATCATTTATGTAAATGATGATAAATAGTGGACCCAGCACCGATCCTTGTCGCACTCCACTGGTCACAGGCTCCAGTCTGAAAAACAACCCTTCACCACTACCCTCTGTCTTCTACCTTTGAGCCAGTTCTGTATCCAAATGGCGAGTTCTTCCTGTATTCCATGAGATCTAATCTTGCTCACCAGTCTCCCATGGGGAACCTTGTCAAACACCTTACTGAAGTCCATATAGATCACATCTATTGCTCTACCCTCATAAATCTTCTTTGTTACTCCTTCAAAAAACTCAATCAAACTTGTGAGACATGAATTCCCACGCATAAAGCCATGTTGACTATCCCTAAAACAGTCCTTGCCTTTCCAAATACATGTACATTCTGTCCCTCAGGATTCCCTCCAACAACTTGCCCACCACTGAGGTCAGGCTCACTGGTCTATAGTTCCCTGACTTGTCCTTACCACCCTTCTTAAACAGTGGCACCACCTTAGCCAACCTCCAGTCTTCTGGCACCTCACCTGTGACTATTGATGATACAAATATCTCAGCTAGGGGCCCACAGAGTTCTCAGGTACACCTGATCAGGTCCTGGGGATTTAACCACTTTTAAGCGTTTCAAGACATCCAGCATTTCCTCCTCTATAATATGGACGTTTTTCAAGATGTCACCATCCATTTCCTACATTTTGGATCTTCCGTGTCCTCTTCCACAGTAAATACTGATGCAAAATACTTGTTTAGTATTGGAATGTTTTCACGTTCAAGTAATTAGCTGATTATATGTTCTCAGCTACACTTGGCAATCTTGGTGTTATATAACATACCTTGTCACTTCCAACTGGGTTTCCCAGTTTAACACAAAAGCACCAATTTGAGCTGGTACCTTGATTGAATTGTGTAGTCCCATGAGCTTGTGTAATCGAAAAAGCTACTCAACAACAAATGATATCAGGAGGCCACAGGGATAACTGTATGAGATGCCTGTGTTGGAGTGGAACTTCACTAGAGATAACAGCAAGACAACAGATAGAAACGAATGGCCACTATCACCCTCTTATTGTACCATGATGGCTTTCCCCATCCAAGCAAAACCAGGTGTCCTGCCTTCTGGGTTCACTCTGAAGTTTATCAGTTTAGTTTGGATGAGAAAAGCCATCATCATTTAATAGGAAGTTGACAGTGGCCATTCACTTCCATTAGCCACAAATTAAGTTTTGATCTTTACTTTTGTTTGGTTTGAGGTGTGTAGAGTGGGAAACAAATAACTCCATAGTCTTTGGTGTTGGCCCATCCACATTTAATTAGGTATTTGACCGATTCCTGCCACTCTCTGTAGCCTAAATACCAATTGTCACATGCTGCAATGTGCAGCCAGTAATCCACCAACTGTTGGTGCTCCTAGTGTTGGCCTTTTGAACTGCAGCTTTCAGTGAGTTGTTGTCACACATGTTAGTAAGTCTTTGTGGTTTGAATTTTAGTCCCAGAACTAGGAAAGTTATGGATTTGTAAACTTTACATGACAAAATACTTTAAACGATAAATGTACATTAATTTAATAAAGGTAATTGAAACTAATTCACAATTGACTAATTCTCTTATCAGGTACACCATACTCAGAATCCTGGGAAGGAAATTGGACTTACCTCTATTCACTTGAAAAAGCTGCACCAAACAGCGGGATTTTCAAATTCACCCCTCAGCCTGCTAAAAAACCCTATTCTGAATGGGAGATTGGAATGCTGCGACTAACCACTGAGAATCAAAGCGATGGGGCAGTGTGAGTACATGAATCTGTTTTTGGGCATCTATGCTGAGTGTATAATCAGAGACTCTTTGGTGGATTTCCAATCTAAGACTTGGTATTAAATTAGCATTTCTGTTCAGCCTGTTACTCATTCCTAGTATAAGGTTAAAAGCAACATAATTTCTCACCATTTCGACCTGGAATCGGTTCCTAATTCTGCCCATATTGGGAACCAAACATAGGGGCTGCAACTGTGCACACCGTCGACATCAACATCAGCAGCTTGGCGTTGTGGGAAGTGAGAGATGTTCCCAGCAATAGATTACCCATTCTACCTAAGGGGTGGGGTCTTCATAACTGAGCATCACTAAGTGGTCTGGTGTCATGTGTGAAGCTTCACATCTCTTTCTAGTTTGGTCAGAAAGCGGAGACATGAAAAAACTTTGCTGAAATTGTGTCCACTGCGCCTCAGTTGGTAGCGCTTCCAGTTCTAAGTCAGAAGGTTATGGGTTCAGGCTCCAGGGACATAAGCACACATTATGAGCAGACAATTCATTGCTGAATGGAAGGGGTGTTGCATTGTTGGTTGAGACATAATTGATTTTAGGAGGAGGGCCCTATTCTCAGAAAAGAACACGGGTGTTCCCTACCTTTCTGCACTGACCACCATTCTTGCTGAAGAGACAATGAAGGGAGCTGGTGTATAAACAATCAAAATATGATCGTGCTGCCATCATGACGTACAGCCAGAACATGTCAGTGAGATAGAATAGGTTGAGTTGTACTCTACATCCAGTCAGCTTTTAGATTAGATTACTTACAGTGCGGAAACAGGCCCTTCGGCCCAACAAGTCCACACCGACCCGCCGAAACACAACCCACCCAGACCCATCCCCTTGCATTTACCCCTTCACCTAACACTACAGGCAATTTAGCATGGCCAATTCACCTAACCTGCACATTTTTGGACTGTGGGAGGAAACCGGAGCACCCGGAGGAAACCCACGCAGACACCGGGAGAATGTGCAAACTCCACACAGAGAGTCACCTGAGGCGGGAATTGAACCCAGGTCTCTGGCGCTGTGAGGAAGCAGTGCTAACCACTGTGCCGCCCACTAGCTTTTGTTGGCTCATTGAGCACCTTTGACCAACTTTTATTGTTAATTAATTCATGAGATGTGGGCAATGCTGGCTAGGAGAGCATTTATTCCCTGTCTATAAGTGGAGTTAAGACTTAACTGTGTTGCTAGGGGTCTGGCGTCATATGTAGGCTAGACCACGTAAGGATTGCAAATTTCCTTCTCAAAAGGACAATAGTAAACCAGATGGGTTTTTACAACAATCAGCAAATGGCTACATGGTTGCCATCAGGTTCGCTTTGTATTCCATATTTTTATTGACCTCACCATCTGTCACGATGGGATTCAAACTCACTTCCCCAGAACATTAGCTTTTGCATTAAATAATGTACCTTGATGAGCAAGAACATAAAGGCAACATAAATGTACTTGGTCTTTTTACTAGGCATTGCCAGTAGGTTTCCTGTTAGATTTGAAAGGTTTATAAAGTGAAGAACTCACCTTGACTTTTGCGTCTATTTTGATTCAGTAATGTCAAAGCACTATGGAGTCCAAGCCATGCCCTAGCTTGGCACCTGGAAGAAAGGTTCAGAGAAGACTCGGCTGCCTGGGCGTACCAGAAATGCTTGGCCTGGCACAAAACTGAAGAGACACTACCAAACTTCCTGTTGGAGATTGCAGATTGCCCTTGCACCCTGGCACAGTCACGGGCAGATTCAGGGCGATTTCATGTAAGCATAATATTTTGTTGGAAAAGGAACTGAATTTTCATATAAAGTGGACAGCTTTTTAAAAAATGCTCACCCTGCCAACAATTTCCTTCAATCCTCTGCTCATACGTAGAGCTTTGTTGCTTGCAGTACAACCTCATTGGTGCCAATCAGCTTCAGTACGTAGTTCATGTGGCTCAATCTTTATGTGTGGTCCCAACAGTTGGAAAGTTAAACTTCACTGATGGAAGAACAGCTATTTCATTGAAACCCCATTGCAGTCTAATTGGGTGAACCCACCTGTGATGTGGAGGTTATCACAGCTACAGCTAACTCTGCTCTTACCTGGTGCTGATGTGCCTGAACATTTGGGCTATGATTGGGACTGGGTGCCCTGATTTCTCCTTACTAAGGAACTCAGATAACTGCTGGCCCAGATAAGAACTGAGTCCCCTGCAAAGCCAGTGGGACTGAGCCTGAGGGTTTCCAGGGTCAGTGGCTCGGTATTGCCTGCTAAACAATTGGGGTAGTCTTTAATCAACTTAATTTAGCATTTTGTTCTCCAGCTCAGTCAGAAATAGATTACTCAGTCCTTTGTTTCATTGTTGTTATTGGATCATGTTCAATGTGAGGTAGTTGCTTCATGTCCCACATTAGAACAATCACAACACTTCACAGCTGGATGAGCTCTTGGATGGTTACTAGTGAACTGCATTGGTAATATGTGCATCTTAATTCGGTAATCTCTAAACATCTCACCATATACATGGTTGAGACCTGTGGCCACTGCTAATATACCCTAAGTTCTCCAATACCAGGCAGTGAGAGAGAATTCACTCCATTTTAGGCAGATAGAAATTTCAGCTTACAACTCTGTGTGATAAGGTTAGGGTTGGGGTTAGGGTTAGGGTTAGGATGAGGGTTAGGGCAGCATGTTTGTCACAGACATAGATTGATTGGGGTAGAATATGGTGTATCTTGTGAACTACAGTTCAGCAAGCAATGGTCCTTCCATTGTGCTGTCTGGTCTGGATATGCTGCTCCGTGTATCTCTTCCAATGACTATTTTATTTAGTCATGTAGCTACCCTGATTTATTGATGAATTGGGGCTGCACTGAGATATAACCAGTAAGTTTCTAGACTTACCGGTGTAAGAGCTTTGCATGTTTATACAGATAGATTTAACTACATACAAAAAGTCAATAGCTAATGTAAACGTTAGTTCCCGAGAGACAGAGGTAGGAGAAGTGAACAGGATGATAAAGGAAATAGCGGAGACTTTGAGCAAATATTTTGTTTGCCTTCACTAGAGAAGTCACAAATTATACACCAAAAATAGTTGAAATTAGGAAGTGTAACACTGCCATTCAACAAATGAGGAAAAGGGGAAATAGAGAATTAAAGACCATCAGCCTGATATTAATGGTCAGGAAAAAGCTGGAATCTATGATCATGAATATCTTAACAATATTCTTAAAAACTATGTTAACATAGTTCTATGAAAGGGTGATCGTGTTTGACAAATTCACTTGAATTTCTTGCAGATGTAACTAGTAGGGTTGACAAAGGGGAACAAGTAGACGTAAAGAAGTTGGATTTCTAAAATGCAATAAAATGTTGATACAAAAGATAAGGACTTATAGAGGTGGAGTAATTTGTTAGCATGGATGAAAGATTGTTTGACTGACAAGAAACAGAGTCGGGTTAATTGGGATACTCTCCAGTCGGCAGGCTTGACTTCCTGGATTGTTGTAAGGATCAGTGTAAGGTCTCAGTTATTTACAATCTATAGTAATGGCTTAAATAGAGAGATTGAGAATAATGTATCTAAGTTTGCTAATGATAAATCTAGGTGGGCATGTGTATTGTGAGAAGGGTACAAAGATTCTGCAAAGAGATATAGACAGCTTAAATGAATGAGCAACAAAAAAGAAATAGAAGCAAGACTTGTATTTATATCTCACTTTTCAAGTAAACCAGATATTTCACAGCCAATGAAGGACAATGAGGTGTGGTTATTGATGTAGTACAGGAAACAAAATGGCATGTAGAGCACAATATATGGGGGAAGGTTATTCATGTTGGTACCAAGAATAGAAAAGCATTTTTTTTTTAAGATCACATCTCCTACAGTGTGGAAACAGGCTTTTCGCCCCAACAAGTCCACACAGACCCTCCGAAGAGCAACCCACCTAGACCCATTCCCCTACATTTACCCCTGACTAATCCAGCTAATACTGTAGGCAATTTACCATGGCCAATTCACCTAACCTGCACATCTTTGGACTGAAGGAGGAAACCAAAGCAAACCCACGCAGACACGGAGAGAATGTGCAAACTCCACATAGACAGTTGCCTGAGGTGGAAATTGAACTTGGGTCCCTGGCACTGTGAGGCAGCAGTGCTAACCACTGAGCACCGTGCTGCCAGAAATTGAGCTGCAGTGAGCCTGATGTGATTTGAAGACACCACCTTCTGATGTGGAGTCAGACATTCTTCTGCTGCGCCACAAGCCCACAGCCAACTGCTCTGTACAATGTGTGAAATTTCTAAACGTCGATGCTCAGAGAGATGTCGGTATACTCATACATGGAACAGAGAAAATTAACATGCAGACAGTGAGTAATTGGGAAGGTAAATTGCAATTTGGCCCTTATTATAAGGAGATTAGTGTACAAGAATAAGGAAGCCTTACTACAATTGTACCTGGCTTTCATGAGACCCTACTTGGAACACTGTTCAGTTTTAGTCTTCATATCTAAACTAGAAGAGACATGCATTGGATCTGTTGCTATGGTTCAATAGATTAGTCTGGAGTTTAGAAGAGTGAAAGATGACCTTATTGAAGTTTGATAGGCTAGAGACCAAGGGGATGGTTTTCCCAGGTTGAAAACTGTACAACTGGCACTGTGGTATGGGACGAGGAGAAATTTCTTCCCTTGTGAATCTTTGGGATTCTGTATCCTGGAGAGTTGTGAATGCTTCATTCTTGAATATACTTCAGCCTGAAATAGACAGATCTTTGGAGCCTCAGAATCAAGGCACCAGACATTAAGCAGGACTGTAGAGTTGAGGCAGAAGATCAGCCATAATTATATTAAATGGCAGGGAAGGTTCGAATGCTCTACTGCTTCTGTTTCTTCTATCATATAATGAAGTCAGGCTGGAAGAAAAACAAGGAGTTTTCGAATAATGGTAAACATGTTTATATTTTTTTCTTGTGAGACAACTTAGATGACATTTAAAGGAAATCATCTCCTCTCAGCTTTCTTTCCTCTTCACAATGCAGGATGTCACTAGTGGTGCTTGTACGCACCGCAAAGGCACTCATTCAATTCCACTGGGGGAGAATGAATTGAAAAAGAGAGACTTTTTAAAGATGTTTGAGGCTGGACTGACTGAAAGATCTCATTTCTAATGCAGACAGACTATGGGTGTGACATTGAGAAGGGGAGTAAATGTACCTATCACCCAGGAGCTGCACACTGTGTTCGAGCTATCCAAGCAAGGTAAGTGATAAGTCAAGTCTCCTGTTCCATCCAAACAACGAAACTTAGAAAATAGGAAGAAGAGTAGGCCATTTGGCCCATCAAGCCTGCTCCAACATTCAGTATGATCATGGTTAATCCTTGACCTCATGCCACACTCCTACTCTATCTACCTACCCCTTGACACCTTTAGTGTTTAGAAATCTATTTCAATAATCAGTAACTTGGTTTCCACAGCTTTTTGTGGTACAGAATACCACAGGGTCACTGACCTTTAACCAAAAAGGTTTCTTCTCATGTCAATCCCCTATCCTGAGACTGTGACTCTTTTGTGTGGCGCTCCTAACCAGGGAAAACATTATTCCTGCAGCCCTGTCAGAATTTTATACATGTCAATGAGATTCCCTCTCATTTTTCAAATCTCCAGTGCATACAGGCTTGGTCAACTCGACCTCTCCTCAACCAGCACTCTTGCCTTCCCTGAAATTCAGCTGGTGAATTTTCACTGCACTTTTTTAATGGCAAATCTCTTAGGTAAGGAGACCAAAACTGTGCATGGTACTCTGGGTATGATCTCACCAAGGTCTTGTACAGCTGCAGTAAAACATTCTTGTTTCTGTACTTAAGCTTTCTTACCATTTACCTTCCTAACTGCTTGGTGCACAAGCATGATTGCATACAATGACTGGTGTATGAGATCATCCAGGTCTCTCTGTACATCCCCAATTCCCAAACTATCACCATTTAAATAACACTCTGCCAGTCCTGTTTCACCCATTGAAGTGGACAACATCACATTATTCCATGTTATACTGCATCCGCCACCTACTTGCCCACTCGTTCAACTTATCTGAATCACCTCAAAGCCTCTTTACATCTTCCTCATGTCTCACAATTTTGGAAATTTCCGAAATATTACAGTTGATCAGCCAAATTGATGATATATGCACGCAACCCCCGTATCCATGGAATTGTTTTCCGCGGTTCAGTTACCCATGGTTTACTGCGGCCCTAACATGTTAAAGGGAACATTCCGGAACCAGGGACTGGGGCTGCTGGGAAGGCAAATTTTCCATTTAAATGAATGGGGGGGGGGGTGTCGGGGAGGGGAACTACTGCATTGTGAATAGCCGGGGCCTAAGTACTTTTCCTTGGAGGACCCATTAGTCACCACTTTCCATACTGAGATTGACCTGCCTGCCAACCTGTTCTCATTCCATGCTTACTACCAGTCTCATGTGCTTTGATTTGTGCACTCACTTCCTCTGTGGGACCTCAACAAAAGTTTTCTGAATGGCCAAATACACCATCCACTCCTTTCCCGTTATGTTATCCCATAGTTATACCCTCAAAGAAAATCCCAGCAGTTTGTCAAACATAGTTTCCCTTTCATAAATCCATGTTGACTTTGTCCAATCCCATTGATATTGCCTAGGAATCCTGTTACCCTCTTCTTTTATAATAGGAATCCTGTTACAACATTCTTTCTACTAGACTGCAGCATTTTCCCTCCTGTTGATGTTTAGCTAATTGGTCTGTAATTCCCTGTTTTCTTTCCCCTTGCTTTGTTAAACAGCAGGGTTACATTTGCCACTGTTCAGTTTGCAGCCACTATTCCAGAAGCTATGGAATTTTAGAAGATGACAACCAATGAATCGAATATTTCTGTTGGCTCGACCTTTAGTACCCTGGGATGTAGACTATAAGACCTTGGGGATTTATCAGCTTTCAGTTCCATTAATTTCCCCAGCACTGTCTTTTTTTGTTTATTAATATTGATGTCCTCAATTCCTCTTTCTCATTATACCCTTGGTCCCCTAACTGGGAAGCTATCTATGCCTTCTTCTGTGAAGACAGAAGCAAAGTAGTTGTTAATTTCTCTGCCACTTTAATTTTCTACATGAGCAATTCTCAGATTTCAGACTGTAAAGAGCTTACATTTGACTTGACCAATTTTTTTCCTTTTTTCAACCTTTTCAATCTTTTACAGTTTGCTTTTGTGTTCCTTCTAAATTTACTCTGATACTCTTTTCCTGCCTTCTTATTTTTTCCTTGATCCTCCTTTGCTGAAATGTAAACTGTTCCCAAGCCTTAGGTTTGCTACTTTTTCTAGCAAATTTATGTGACACATCTTTGGATCTAATACTACCTACCCTTAATTTCTTTTGTTAGCCATGGCTGGACTGATTTTTCTGTTGTGACTCTGTACAACAGTTATAATGCATGCATTCATTCCTTAAATATTAGCCATTGCTCATTTACCATCATGCCTTTTAATGCAGTTACCCAACCTGTCACAGCGAACTCACCCATCATACCCTCATAATTTCCTTTGTTTATATATAGGACCCTAATTTTGGATTGAACTTCCTTACTTGCCATCCCGATAAAGGACTCTTAACATTTTATGGTCACTCATCCCTAATGGACACCATAAAACAAGATTATTAATTCTTATTTGTAGTTATTCATTGCACAATATTGAATTTAGGATAGCCTGATCACTAATTGGTTCTTCTATACTGGCGTAAAAAACAATACACACTCCAGGTGTTCATCCACCATAATATTATTGCTAATGTGGTTTCACTGTCGATAAATATATTAAAGTCCCAATGATTAGTGAATCGTCCTTGTCACATCTCTAATTTCCTATCCAACCATGGCTAATTCTACATTTAGATTTTCTGAGCTGATCACCTTTCTCAGTATTGAACTGTCATCCTTTACTGCAAGGTAATCCCACCAACCTTTTCCTTTTTTGTTTGTCCTTTTGAAATATTGAATGTCTTTGGATATTCAGTTTCTTGCCTTGGTCAACCTACACCATATCTATGTAATTGCAATCATATTGTATCTGTTTACCACTGTTAATTCATCTTCTTTAATTTGAATGCGCTGTGCATTCAAGTAAGATACCTAGAGAATTGTTTTCTTCACATTTTTACGATGGTCTAGTTGCTGGTAGCCTTTCTTTTCTCTACCTTCTACTTTTGCTTTCTAGTATTCTATCTTTCAATTCTATTTTCATTTGATCTCTTTTGCCTCCCTGGTCTGTTTTCATCCTCCTGTCACTCTAATTTAACTACCACCACACCAGCGAATGCCCCTGCATGGATATTTGACCGGGTCCTGCTGGGCTAAAACCCATTCACCTGCAACAGGTCCCATCTTCCCAAGAAACAGTCCCAATGCCTTAGAAATCTAAATCCCTCCTACCTGCACCATGCATTCACCTGATCCATTCTTCTGTTCCTGATCTCACCAGCATGTGGCACTAGGAATAATCTTGAGATTACTACCTTTGAGGTCTTGCTTTGAAATTTATCTCCTAGCTTCTTATATACTGCTTACAGGATCTCATCACTTTTGTTTAAACCTGAATTGTTGGTACTGATATGAACCATTGCCTCTGGCTGTTACTCCCTTCAGAATGTCTTGCAGTGACTCAGTAATATCCTGGTCCCTGGCCCCAGGAAGGCAACATTCAATCAAGTGTCACATATGTGGCTGTAGAAATGTCTATTTCAATAGAATGTACAATAGAATCCCCTATCATTATTGCTCCCCTTCCATCCTAAATATTTCAATTGAAATAAGGCTTATGTGTAAGCCATGTGTAGAATCCCTACAGCGTGGGAGCAGGCCATTTGGCCTATCAAATCCACACCGACCCACCGAAGAACATCCCACCCAGACCCAACCCTCTACCCTATCCCAGTAACCCTGTATTCCCCAGGCTAATCCACACAGCCTGCACATTCCTGGACACTGTGGGCAATTTAGCATGGCCAAGTCCACCCTACTGCACATTCCTAGACACTGTGGGCAACTTAGCATGGCCAAGTCCACCCTACTGCACATTCCTAGACACTGTGGGCAACTTAGCATGGCCAAGTCCACCCTACTGCACATTCCTAGACACTGTGGGCAACTTAGCATGGCCAAGTCCACCCTACTGCACATTCCTAGACACTGTGGGCAACTTAGCATGGCCAAGTCCACCCTACTGCACATTCCTAGACACTGTGGGCAATTTAGCATGGCCAAGTCCACCCTACTGCACATTCCTAGACACTGTGGGCAACTTAGCATGGCCAAGTCCACCCTACTGCACATACCTAGACACTGTGGGCAACTTAGCATGGCCAAGTCCACCCTACTGCACATTCCTAGACACTGTGGGCAATTTAGCATGGCCAAGTCCACCCTACTGCACATTCCTAGACACTGTGGGCAATTTAGCATGGCCAAGTCCACCCTAACCTGCACATCTTTGGACTTAGGGAGGTAACCCCAACAGACATATTGAGAATGTGCAAACTCGACATAGACAATCTCCACTCACCCAAGCCTGGAATCAAACCCAGGTCACTGGTGATATGAGGCAGCAGTGCCACCCATACATGTTAGTGTAGAACTTTTCATCAGTCTCTTTGCAATGTGTTGCTGTGAAAACATATCATTATCATTTCACAGATGAGACACTAGGTGGAGCACCTTCCCTATACAGCATGTGAAGCTCACAGACCGAAAGATATGCACACTGCTGTAGCTTACTCAGGTCTTTATTGCAGCCAGGACGTATTGCAAGGATCAGCTCTGGAGGTACCTCTTGCGTTATGCATGGTTTGGGAAAGGAACAGAATATGATGGGAGTCAAAGCGGGGGAAGGAAAGAGAGGGCAAAAAGGACTGGATTGAAAGCATAGGCAAGAAAAGGGGAATAATAAGATGAGTGTGAGAGGAAGGGGAAAGAAGAAAGGTGTGAATAAGAGACAAAAAAGAGGCTACCAGCAGAAGGAAGAGATTGGAAGTGTTGTGGAGACAGTGAAGGGAGTGGGGATGGAGAAGGGCAAAGCCAAAGCAACGTCGGTCTCAGTGTGGGGAAAGCGGGGTCAGGATGAGAACTTTGTGAGGGGCCTAAAAGTCTAATAGTTCCTCAACAACTGGGGGATCAGTTTGGCCCCGTTGCTAGCAAGTAATAACACTGTAACTTACTCTGCCTGCTGCCGTTTGCTGGAGGAGAAATTAAATTCAAAGCTGGAAATACTCTCCCAATATTTAGCCCTCAACAAACGTCACAGAAACAGGTTATCTGGTCACTTTTTCTTAGCTGCATGTGGGATATTGCTGTACACAAAGTGTTTTCCACATGTCATCAATGACAACATTCAAAAGTACTTCATTTCGGTAAAGCACTTTGAAATGACATGAGGTTATCCAAGCAGTTTATAGAAATACTTTGTTCTTTCTTCTATATTATTCAGGTGTTTCTAATTCCTCTCTATGGCCTTGGGACTCTGAAGTATGTCCAATCATTTTCGAGCATGCTTCTAAACAGCATATTTCTGGCCGTAAAATCATAATTTGATGGCTGTTGATAACACGTTTTAATTTGGTGTAGCCTTTATTGTTTTATTTGTATTTGTGGTTTTCAACACTATGTCGTAAAGTCCCTGAGCAGTCCCATAATATTTGTACTTTCTATCTCTTTTACCCTCTCTGTTAATCTCTGTCCCTTTGCTTTCCTCTCTTCTATCTTAGTCTCTCTCCTTTTCATTGTAAATGCCTTGTTACGCTTTTCCAATTCACTCTCTCCCTGGGCAAGGGGCTCCACCTTATGGTCTAGTCGTAAAATTGTCTTGCACCCTGCTTTATTATACTATCCCCTTAGTGCTTCTATTATTTTGCTGTTCCTTTTTTTGGAACCAAATGGGTTGAGTGGTTAAGGGATTTTGGGAGGAAAGGATTTGATTGATCAGCATTTTTGTTGATGACTGTTGCAGTTCCAGAATGCTGGATTTAACACTGAGACATGAGCAGTGCATATGAACTTGTATTCAAGACAGCAATGTAATCAGAAAGGTTATTGATGCAAAATAGTGTGTTATAAGAGACACAATGACTGGATTGGAATGCTAGATATTTCAGGACTATCCTTATCGTTTGTTTAAGTATACAGATAATTTATTAGTTAATTGGTTTACTTTACTCCAACAAGCTGTACATTTTGATGGGGCTGATTGATTTGTTGTTTACTTAATTTTATAGCTTAGGCATTAGCAGAGCAGCTTAACTATGAAAGAGCTCTGTGCTTGACATCAACAGACCCTTGAACAATAGGCTTAATCGCAGAAAGCATCCGGCTGGTGAGCTTGTGTGCTTAGATTTGCACTTGTTAACCCCTCGCCTCTGGCCAGCGCTGGCTCTTGGTTCAATAAGGCATTGATTCAAACTTCTCTTCCTGGTCTTCAAGTCCCTTCACGGCCTCACCATTTCCTTTCTGTTTCGCCTCCTCTATATCTATACCTCCAGGTATCTCTGCTGTTGTCTAATTCTGGCCTCTTGACCATCCGTAATCTGCTCTGGCTCAAATTTAGTGACCATGCCTTCAACTGCCTCAATGCACATGTCTGCCTTTACCTCGTTTCTCTCCTTTGCAATTCTCCTTCAGTGAGCTGTGACTTGATTGACAGCTCTCATGCTGCTGGGTGGTGAGGTTCTAATTTCAGGCTTCGTTCTAAAAGAGCAAGGTTAACACTCCAGAGCAGTATCCAGAGAATCTCTACAGTTTGGAAGCAGGCCATTCATCCCAACAAGCCCCTATCCCTGCATTTCCTATGGCTAACCCACCTATCGTATGGGTAATTTAGCATGTCATTTCACCTAACCTGCACACCTTTGGACTGTGGGAACAAACTGGAGCACCCAGACAGAGGGAGAATGTGCAAACTCCACACAGTCACCAAAGGCTGGAGTTGAACCCTGGCGCTGTGAGGCAGCGGTGCTAACCACTGAGCTACTGTGCCACCCTTTTGGAGAGACTGTCTTTCAGTTGAGACATTAGATTGAGTCTGCTTCCTTGCGTGAATGCAAAATAACCCATTGTACTGTTTTGAAAAAGAGCAGGGAGTTATCACAGCATCCTGGCTGACATTCTCCCCTCAGTCAGCATCGCCTTATCCTGCTCATTATTATTGTTGTAGTCTGCACGCAAATTGGCTTCCAGTGGTCCTCCCTCACAATGATGAATACAATTCAAAAATACATCATTAGCTGTATAGCAATTTCAAATGACCATTGACCATGAAGAATGCTAAATAATGTTTTTTTTTGTAAAGGTACCTCTGACTAAATAATGTTTCATTTGTCCAAATGTCTCCTGATGTAGTTTGGTGCCAATCTTTGTCCATTTATGCATCTGCAATGAAACTAGGTCCATTTTGTTCCTTTTAAATGTGTTACGTAATCCAAGTTATTGTTGTTTGGTTATTGACGATTTTTCTTTTCCGCAACATTTTCCCACTGATGGATTATTCTTGCTCCCCAGCCCCAAGTATGGAGCAGGACAGCAGTGCTGCTATGATGCCCAAGGCAGACAGATTCTAACTGGAGACTCTATTGGAGGCAGCACCCCTGACCGAGGGCATGACTGGGGCTCCCCACCATACGAGAAGCCCCCAAGAGTTCCTGGCTTCTCTCACGGACTCTACGACGTGATGAGCTTCTATTACTGCTGCCTGTGGTCAGATAACTGCCAGTATTACTTTCTACATCGACCTACAAGTGACTGCACAACCTACAGACCTCCAAAAGCCGGTAAGGGAGGACAGCAATGAATCATAGAATCACTACAGTGTGGAAGCAGGCCATTCGGCACATTGACACCGACCCTGTAAAAAGCATTCCACCCAGACCCACAACCTTACACTGTCTCTGTAACCCTACATTTCCCACAGCTAATCCACCCAGCCAATACATTTCTGGACACCATGGGCAATTGCATGGCCAATGAACCTAACCTGCTCATCTTTGGACTGTGGGAGGAAACTGGAGCACCTGGAGGAAATTCACACAGACACTGGGAGAATGTGCAAGCTCCACACAGACAGTGGCCCAAGGATGGATGGGTACTTATCTGTGCAGTGATGCATGAAGACAATAATGGATAGTCTAAATGGTCTTGAGAATTGCCAAAGAAGTCCAAAACCAGGACTTGTTTGTCAGGCCTATTGTCAATTTAGTCAAACAGCTGAAAATATTGTGGACCTCAAAGCATACCATTTTATGGCAAATAACCACAGATTTTTTCTCTATTAACTTCAGCTTGATCCATAAGATTATAAGATGAGCCATTCAGTCCATCATTTCTGCTCCCCCATTCAATGAGATCATTCTGATGTACTGGTCCTGGAGTGTGTTCAGAGAAGATTCACAAGAACGGTCCCAGGAATGAAAAGCTTAACATATGAGGAATATATGAGGACTCTGGATCTAAACTCAATGGAGTTTAGAAGGATGAGGGGGTATCTAATTGAGACATACAGAATACTGAATGGTCTGGATAGAGTAGATGTTGGGAAGATGTTCCCATTGGTAGCAGAGTCCACGATCCAAGGGCACAGCCTTAGAACGGAGATAAGGAGAAACTTCTTCATCCAGAGAGTGGTGAATCTATGGAATTCATTGCCACAGAAGGCTGTGGAGGCCAGGTCATTGAGTATATGTAAGACTGAGATAGGTTCTTGAGTATCAAGGGGATCAAGGGTCATGGGGAGAAAACAGGAGAATGGGGTTGAGAAACCTATAAGCCATGATTGAATAGCGGAACAGACTTGATGGGCTGAATGGCCCAATGTCTGCTCCTATGTCTTATGGTCTTTTGGTCTTATGGTCTTTTGATCTGATAATCCTAAAGTCCACTTTCCTGCCTTTTCCCCCGACTCTTGATCCCCATACTGATTAAAAATCTGTCTCTCTCAGCCTTGTATACACCTAACAATCCAGACTTAATTGCCTATTCCACATATTCATTACCAGTTGAGAGAAGAAGTAACTCCTCATTTCTGTCCTAACTGGGCAACCCCTTAGTCTGAGATTATATCTTCTGTCCTTGTCTGTCCCACAAGGGGAACCAGCCTTTCACTCTTTGCCCTGTCAGTTCTTTAAAGAATCGTACGTCCATCAATAAGGCTGCTGCTCATACTTCTAAACTCCAATGAGTATAGGCCCAACCTACTCAACCAGACAGTTCCTCCATACCTGTTACTAACTTAGTGAAGCGTCTCTGAATTGCCTCCATTCTTAGTGTATCTCTCCTGAGATAATGGGATCATAACTGGTTCCTCTTTCACCAGGCCTCTCGTGACCTTTCTCGGTAGTGAGCCTGTAAGTGGGCATTTTGTATAATGACCATCTGATTCACACTTGCCTGGACAGCAAGTTGATTCTGAGATTGTAATTTCACTGCTGTCCCCAACACCCTGTCTGGTCCTCAAATTACACTGGGTGGATAATGCATCAGACAGTCCCCCATCCCTTGGGAATGTTGAGGTTACTTAAGATTAGATTAGATTACCTACAGTGTGGAAACAGGCCCTTCGGCCCAACCAGTCCACACAGACCCGCTAAAGAGTAACACTCCCAGAGCCATTTCCCTCTGACTAATCCACCTAACACTACGGGCAATTTAGCATGGCCAATTCACCTGACCTGCACGTCTTTGGACTGTGGGAGGAAACCGGAGCACCCGGAGGAAACCCATGCAGACACGGGGAGAATGTGCAAACTCTACACAGACAGTCACCCGAGGATAGAATCGAACCTGGAACCCTGGTGCTGTGAGGCAGCAGTGCTAATCACTGAGCCACCGTGCCTCATTCTGCCTCCACCACTAAAATATAGGGGAAGTGGAGGCTGTTAGGAACAAAGGTGGAAGGAGTAGCGTGGGTATCTCTTTTGTCCCTGAGCCAGACAGATCCATCTTTCAAACACCCCTTGGACTTACCTCAAATTTTGGATTCCTGACACTTCTCCATCAGGAATTGATTGTAGTTCCGGCAGTGCTCACTACTCAGCTCTGGTGCTACTGAGCCTACTGAGCGGCCGGACAGTCCAGTTGGTTAATAGTTGTCTATGATGGGATTTCTTCTCAAATGGGGATCCATGCATGACCCTGGCTCCATTAAAATTGTTTTCAGTGTAATATTACTGTGGGGCAATTGGTTATTGGGTGGGCCTTTTGGCTGGGGTTGAGGTCTGGTGGAGCATGAAGGCAGGGGCAGAACTCCTGCTGCCAGCCCCAGCTCCTGACCTGAGCAATGTAAGCCCCGTACAGATCCAGGACTGAAAGACCCCTCTCGGCCACCCCATTCTGAACCCTATAAGAGAGCAGGATTTATGGATTCCTTGTAAAATTCACCCTCACAAATCCAAATCCAAAAAAAAGAGACATTCTTAAAAATATAGAGATATATACAAATTGTTGTAAATATAGACATTTTTAAATTTCTTGAACTCTCTTCTAGGCACAACATTTGGAGATCCACATTTCTTTACTTTTGATGGGGCAAACTTCACCTTCAATGGGAGGGGCGAGTACACACTGGTAACAGGAGAAAGAAATGGCACAAATGGAGTTTTAGAAATCCAAGGAAGGACAGAACAAGTCAAGAATATAAATGGTAAGATTCCACAGGCAGTGGCCATTCACTGGGAATATTAGAGCATCTCATTAGTCTGGTATGCTCATCTCATGGCCAATAGCCAACGTTCATCTCTAAACGTGCAACTGAAATGGGTGTAAGGCAAAAGATCTGGATTGTTATATTGTACAGTTCAGTGGAGATGAAGTAAAATATCCCTGAAATAACTCCACAAAGGCTGGTATCATGTCACCAAGTCACCAAGTCACATAGTTAAAAATCACACAAAACCAGATTATAGTCCAATGGGTTTATAGAGTCACAGAGATGTACAGCACAGAAACAGACCCATTGGTCCAACTCATCCATGCTGACCAGATATTCCAACCTAATCTACTCCCATTTGTCCGCACTTTGCCCGTATGCCTCCAAACCCTTCCTATTCATATACCCATCCAGATGCCTTTTAAATGTTGCAATTGTACCTGCCTCCACCATTTCCTCTGGTAGCTCATTCCATACACGTACCACCCTCTGCATGAAAATGTTGCCCCTTAGGTCCCTTTTATATCTTTCCCTCTCACTCTAAACCTATGCCCTCTAGTTCTGGACTCCCCACCCCAGGAAAAAGACTGTCTATTTATCCTATCCATGCCACTCATGATTTTATAAACCTCTATGAGGTCACCCCTCAGCCTCCGACACTCCAGGGAAAACAGCCCCAGCCTATTCAGCCTCTCTCTATAGCTCAAATCCTCCAAACCTGGCAACATCCTTGTAAATCTTTTCTGAACTCTTTCAAGTTTCACAACATCTTTTCAATAGGAAAGAGACCAGAATTGCACGCCATATTCCAAAAGTGACCGAACCAATGTCCTGTACAGCCGCAACATGTCCTCCCAACTCACAATGTTCTGACCAATACAGGAAAGCATACCAAATGCCTTCTTCACTATCTATCTGCCTGTGACTCCAGTCTCAAGGAGCTATGAACCTGCACTCCAAGGTCTCCTTGTTCAGCAACATTCCCCAGGACCTTACCATTAAGTGTATAAGTCGTGCTAAGATTTGCTTTCCCAAAATGCAGCACCTCGCATTTATCTAAATTAAACTCCATCTGCCACTTCTCAGCCCATTAGCCCATCTGATCAAGATCCCACTGTAATCTGAGGTAACCTTCTTCGCTGTCCACTACACCTCCAATTTTGGTGTCATTTTCAAACTTACTGACTATACCTTCTATGTTCATATCAAAATCATTTATATAAATGATGAAAAGTAGTGGACCCAGCACGGATCCTTGTGGCACTCCACTGGTCACAGGCCTCCAGTTTGAAAACAACCCTCCACTACCACCCTCTGTATTCTATCTTCAAGCCATATTTGGCAAGTGCTTGATTTTTATGCTGAAGTAGGACTTGAACATAAATGGCAGCAACAATGCTGCCAAAAAGTTAAAAATCACACAACACCAGGTAATAGTCCAACAGATTTAATTGGAAGCACTAGCTTTCGGAGCGCCACTCCATCAGGTGGTTGTGAGGAGCAGCGCTCCGAAAGCTAGTGCTTCCAATTAAACCTGTTGGACTATAACCTGGTGTTGTGTGATTTTTAACTTTGTACACCCCAGTCCAACACCGGCATCTCCAAATCATGGCCAAAAAGTCAGCAGAAAAATCACGAGAGTCACACAATCGAGAAAACTAAAACTATCGAAGTGACATCATATGATGATACTTCCTGCATGTCTATTCTATAGCAAACAACAAATGATACTTGATCATAGCTTCCCACATGCCAGGAGGAGGAGCAATAAGACAAAATAAGAATGGAGTATTGAACATCACACAAATTTACATCACAGCTACATTTAACGCAATCATCTGAACGATGTCCAAAACTTGGACATCTGGGCAAAGCTGAACTTCCCTATGTAGGTTTACTTGAAGTGATTAAAGAAATATTTCTACAATATTTTAATTACAACAGTTAGCAATACCTGGCATATGTAAACAATAGCAACACATACACAGTTTAGATAAATCACCAAGGCTATTTAGAAAGCAAGTTTTGAGAGGAGTTGAGTTTTACAACTAAGACAAATTAAGAATAACAATCTCTGAAAATGGTTCATTTGGTAGTACATATTTATATATGCATAGTACATGACACTGACCTAGCTATCTCAGAGCTGGCTCCTTGAGTGAGCACAACACCTGGCAGTGCTGTTTTTACCTATCATTGAGG
This sequence comes from Chiloscyllium plagiosum, assembly GCF_037043375.1. NCBI lineage: Eukaryota > Metazoa > Chordata > Chondrichthyes > Orectolobiformes > Hemiscylliidae > Chiloscyllium > Chiloscyllium plagiosum. The sequence goes on along the minus strand of NW_028270162.1, from coordinate 45,824,830 downwards.
GCTCCCCGATTGGATCAGGTTCACAGTCCCAATCAGGCAACTCATACTATATGTGAGGACAAATTAGGACAGATGTTGGAATCTGAAAACAGAAGATGCTGGAAATCACAGTGGGTCAGGCTTCATCTGTGGAGACAGACCAAGCTAACGTTTCGAGTCTAGATGACTGTTTATCAGAGCTGGTGTAAAGTGTGGAGTGGACAGCATTTATGTTATAGTTGCGGGATGGGAGTACTGGGGGATCAAGAGTGTGGATAGTTTTTTTTTGATAATTGATACTCATCTCGACTTGAAATGTTAACTTGCTCTCTCTCCATAGTTGCTGCCTGACACACTCTGATTTTGAGTATATTTTGTTTTCATATTCTATGAGGTCCACCTGGCTGACTTTATTCCAAACATTACCGTCTCATATTTCCCTGCTATATTTTGATGCCTTGAGTCATTTCTTTTCTCCTTATTAGTTGTTTAGTACAGTGAACTGAAATTTTGAATGGATTAAAAACAGGTAGTTATACCATTTCAGGAGTTTTGTTTAAGTTCCCGAATAACTGACCACACAAACAACTAACTTTGAACTTCCAATCTTGATTACATGATAACAATGTGGTACAGCGAGTAGTCCATATGAAAATAAGTAAACATAATGAATCTTTTAGCAAAAAAAGCCAGTGGGGACATGAGGAAATTCTTCGACAGTGAGCTGCATGCACAATCTGGAACAGGTGGTGAAAAAAAATTTAATAAGAACTTTAAAAAATGTAAATAAATGCCTGAAGGTGGAAACTTTGGTGGGAAAGTGGCAAACTGACTTCTAGATGTTTTGATGATCCCAAATTGAGATCTCAGTTTTGATGTCAAGGGCATTGACAAGTAACTAGCTATAAGCATGTATCAACTTTTCACTTTAAAATGAGTTGAGGCTGTTACCAGGAATAATTGAACAGACTTTTGGGGGTGTGGGATGTGCGATGTGATGGGGTGTCAGATATTCCTGGTCCCAATTGGAACAGAATGAGGTGGGACTGAGAAACACAGCTGGTGAGTGGGGCAATTGGAAGTCCTGCCTCCTTTCTTACCCTCAGTCACTTTCATAAGAGCAAGAGAGTAGTCCTGGATCTCATGCACCTGCATGGAAGATGAAAGTGTCAACATGTGGGCTCACTGAGAGCCCTTCCTTTGTATGTTTTCTAAATTCCTGCAGATGACACCAGCCTTGTGGAGCTGTGAACAGAAAGAGTTTAAAAGCTAAAGTTAGTTCTTTTGCTTCCTTCACTGTTCAAAAAATGCTGCAGCAAGACTTTTCCATGTTTATTCAGGTGAGCTGTGACAGTTCAGTGATTGAAAGATGTAATGAGTCCTTAAACAATGTGTTTGCCAGATTGCTGCTTCTATCATGTGACAATCTGTCAAGTAAACAATCGTCATTTGTAGATATGGAAAGTCTTCACATGACTTAAAAAAAATTCATCTCGTGGATTAAAAAAACCCACAGTACAATTGACATTGTTTTAAAGATAGCCTAATATAACAAAGCGCAACGTTTCATCTCGTCCCATTGTTTTTATGTATTCAGTGTCACTATCTGTTGAAATTGCAGTTCTGAAGTCTGTTTGTTTATTGTGGAAGTTTATGGGCTCTTGGCTACAATCCAATTAGCCAATCATTTTACATGGGTTTCAAATTGGTTATATAGATGCTTTGAAGAAACTGTTTGTTTGCTCAGACAATTTTACAGTACTCAACAGCTTTTAGTTATATAACTTTTGAATTCTGTTCACAAAGTGGACAATGACTTAGAGATGTGAGGTAGGGAAGAATGAGGGTGAGGAAGTAAAGGAATAAAGAAGTGAAGAGATGAGGAAGTGCAGAGATAAATAGGTTAGGAGGTGAAGGAGTAAATTTACAAAGGGCATTTAAAAAGTGACCAGAATGATTAACTTTGTTGGTAAGTCACTGACTAGCTTGGATAGACTAGGCCAATGTTTTTTGCCTATTGTGGCAGCCATTTCAATCTGTCTACTCAAGATGGTCTCCAGACAACTTAGGACCTGAAGTCTTGGAAGATTCTGCCAACCTGCAAACTAGAGATCCGATCATAATGGCAGAATTATTGAGGCAGTGCAACAGTGAATAATTATAGCAGTGTAAAAGTGGGTATTTATATCAAAGCGACAGTGTCAAACTGAGTAAATAAACAAGTGTGACCAGCAAGTAATTGTAGCATGTAATAGTGAGTAATTATAGCAATACAATAGTGTGTAATTACATAAGTCACACATAGCAGTGTAAGAATGGGTCATTATATAGTCTGACAGATGGTATTATATCAGTTTGACTTAAAAATTGTTCCAGTGTAAAAGTGAGTAATTATAGCAATATAAAAATAGGTTATTATAGCAGTTTAACAATAGATTATAATAGCAGTGTAATAGTGATTAATTAAAGCTGTGTAACATTGGATAATTATAGTACTGGATTAGTGGTGCTGGAAGAGCACAGCAGTTCAGGCAGCATCCAAGGAGCTTTGAAATCGACGTTTCAGGCAAAAGCCCTTCATCAGGAAGGGATTTTGCCCGAAACGTCGATTTCGAAGCTCCTTGGATGCTGTCTGAACTGCTGTGCTCTTCCAGCACCACTAATCCAGAATCTGGTTTCCAGCATCTGCAGTCATTGTTTTTACCCTGTTTTTACCTAATTATAGTATTGTAACAGTGTGTACGTAAAGCTATGTAATAGTGGATAATTATGGGAGTGTAATAGTGAATCATCAGAGCCGTATAACAGTGAGTATTTATTGTACAATAAGGAACTGTTTCTGGAATAGTTAGTGTTGGGGACTTGTTGCATTAAACTCCACCTAATCTGGTAATATCATGTGAATGTCGGTGGGGTAAAGGCAGAACAGCTCTTAGTCTTGAAGAGTGAAGACATCTGCTCATTATCATCGTGACAAGATCTATCTTACTAATTGAGCTTGACTATTATCATACAGTAAACTATATCTGAAGAGCCCCTTCTCATTAAGACCCACTTGTGATCATGTTTGGCAATTCAGCAAATGTATTACGGTAGCAGTGGAAGGAATGGTTGGGTAATAGTATAAGGTAACGATAGTGAGAATTCCTTTGCTTACAAAAGCAGAGAAAACTAGTGGACCGAGGAGCAGAGAAATCTAGGGGATTCAAGCGCAGTAGTGGACATTTACAGGATTAATGACTTTTTGTCATCAAGGGCTACTCATAGAAACAGCCAGCAGCTGAACTATCAACCATAATGTGGATAAACAGCTCACAATGACCTGCCACTGTTCGGATATTATAAGGCATGGTTACAGAAGGAAATCAAGGCCCATGGAAATAATTTAAATCAAGATTGTAGCACCAATAATATCACAAAATCAGAATTAAGGTGACAAAGGCACCATTTCAAAGATTAAACAGGGTCTAACAGAATAAGGTAGTACAGGGAATATTGAAGCTGCAGTAAAAACAGGAAGTCCATAACTTAAACTATGATTCATGCAGGAAGAATTTATTAATGCAGCCAGCTTTATTTGGGAAATAATCAAAAACAATAGGCATAATTTATTAGGCTGTGAAAGATGGGAAATCATCCATTTAGCTACATAAAAATAGGACACCTACATTTTGACTGCAAAAACATGGGAAAAGCTTCATTAAACAGTACTGAAGTACAGCATTGCTATATTGCAGAATGCAAAGCCTTAAATGAAGAATAATTCACCAGCATTGCTATACTGTACATTTAAAAACCTTTCAGGTATGGGAAAAACAGCACTGCTATAATGAAGAAGTAAGAATCACCCTGGGAAGAGATTAAGTTATCACTGATAATGTTGCAAGTCAGGAGTGAAAACAGCATTGAGATTTCTAAGAAGAATTTAAACATTTTAAAACACTTTTTAAAATGAAGAAGAATACATATTGACAGGAGAAACAATACTGCTTGGCAGAAGAAATTTTAGAGATATGCCAAATAGAACAGGGGTCGGACATTTTGGAGAAAACAGTTTTAAGATTTAGAACTGCTGCCGAGCTACACATAAAATTACAAGCTAGAAGTGACAGATAATGAGGTTATAGCTTGTCAAAATGTTAAAGAAAGCACAGATAACTTTCAATAAAGGTTTATAAACATTCGACATGTGCTTTAATCAGACAGCAAAGCATAGCTTTTCAAATTGTATTGGAAGCAGTAACCAAGAAGATTCACAGAGAAATCCTGGAAATTGAAGGACAAATTAATCACAGGAGAGTAATGGAATTTATTCAGTTTATAAGGAGACCATAGCTAAAGACAATCATGGCAAGCTAACAAAAGGAGTCGGCCAGATAGCAGACAATATGAGTCAGTGTCATGTTCTGGAACAATGATCACTCACAGGCACACACAGCGCTCAGGTATTGAAAAAAATGCAATTTCTGCAAAACTATAAGTTACTTCCGGAAGATTTGTAGAAGCAGGATTCAGTTATTGGGCGGCAAAAAGTGAAGTGGCTACTCACACAATGAGAATAAAGTACAGCAACTGACATTATAGAAGGTATCCAATGTATTTCAGTGGAAATTGCTGACCTCATCAATTAATTTTACCGAACCTGTTTTTGTGAATGGAAATCCCATTAATTTTAAGCTGGATGCAGTAGTGAGTGTCACTATCCTATCAAATCATTTAGCATGTGTGAAGAAACAGAAGTTACAGCCTACATAGAAGATAGGCCAGGTTGGACAGTCCTCAAGATTAAGGGTATGCCACAAGCAACTCTGCAATATCAAGGGTTGATAAAAGTGGAGATTGTAAACATACTTAATAATCAAGGAACCGCACTCGTGAGCTAGGATGCATGAATTGCCCTCAAGCTTCTTTGAAAGGTTGAAGACGTCGAATTATTCAGCAGTAACAACTTCTTTGGAAAGACGTAACCTGATTTATTCACAGGATTGGAGAAACTCCATGCCAAATACAACATCACGTTAAAGAAGGATGCTAAACTGTTATGTCTCTACACAAAAGCTTACCATCTAGATGGTTAGGTCCCATTTGAAGAAAAATGCTGACTTTCATATAGCACTGTTGAATTACTAATTTCTCCCCCGCCATACCAATGTGGCTTATTACCATCAGACCTACTGATGGCTGAAAATTGTCAATTCAATTCCCGCACCTGTCAAGGAGGTTGAGTCCACTGGACTATAGTTGTTTATGTAAAAATGAAAATTCTTACTGAGAGTAGCAAACTTCACAACTCTGAAAAAGCGAAAAATGCTGGAGAACCTCAGCAGGTCTGGCAGCATCGTTGGAGAGAGAACCAAGAGCTAATGTTTCAAGTCCTTTGTGACTCATCCGCTAGGTTTTGTTTCTTGCAAGTCTTCCCATGTGAAGGCATATGAATGTCGACATTGAGCCACCATCATGGATCTTCAGAAGAAGGATCACTGGACTTGAAACATTAACATCTGTCCATAGATGCTGCCAGACCTGCTGAGTTTCTCCAGCAGTTTCTGTTTCTATAATTCTGTCATGCCTGGTTTAGATTGGTCCCTATTTCCTTAGCAGTGACTGAGGTGTTTCTTCTAACAGAGATATATCATCACCTAAAGATCCATGTTGTAATGGAAGTTTAGTTTGAGACTCAGAATTATTTTCTAATGGTGCTCAGTAGACAGGATTGACTTGTTTGTGCTGTAACTAGCATTCTTGCAAAAGTGATATTCTTGCGATGGAGCTGGGCATTGCTTCTGGTTGAGTGATTTCACTTCTCCACAACTTGGACAGTGACTCCTCACATCAAAAGATTTGAACACTTTTGCATTGGTTTGTCTTGTGATTATTTGGAGTCTCACTAATGTATGAAGTCGCTAGGTTCTGATTATCTTAGAGTCATAGAGATGTGCAGCATGGAAACAGACCCTTCGGTCCAATTCATCCGTGCTGGCCGGATATCCTAACCTAATCTATCCCATTTGCCAGCACTTGGACCATATCCCTCTAAATCCTTCCTATTCATATACCCATCCAGATGACTTTTAAATGTTGCAATTGTACCAGCCTCCACCACTTTCTCTGGCAGCTCATTCCATACATGCACCACCCTCTGCGTGAAAACATTGCCTGTTAGGTCCCTTATATATCTTTCCCCTCTCACCCTAAAGCTATGTCCTCTAGTTCTGGACTCCCCCACCCCTGGGAAAAATACTTTGTCTATTTATCCCATCCATGCCCCTCATGATTTTATAAACCTCTATGAGGTCGCCCCTCAGCCTTTGACCCTCTAGGGAAAACAGCTCCAGCCTGTTCAGCCTCTCTCTATAGCTCAAAACCTCCGACCCTGGCAACATCCTTGTAAATCTTTTCTGAACCCTTCCAAGTTTCACAACATCCTTTGGATAGGAAGGAGACCAGAACTGCATGCAATCTTCCAAAAGTGACCTAACCAACATTCTGTATAGCCGCAACATGACCTCCCAACTCCTATATTCAATGTCCTGACCAATGAAAAAGCATACAAAATGCCTTCTTCACTATCGTACCTGTGACTCTATTTTCAAGGAGCTATGAACTTGCAATCCAAGGTCTCTTTGTTCAGCAACACTCCCTAGGACCTTAGCAGGACTTATATACTTAATGATAAGATTTGCTTTCCCAAAATGCAGCACCTCGCATTTATCTAAGTTAAACCCCATTTGCCACTCCTCAGCCCATTGGCCCTTCTGATCAAGATTGAGATTTATTCTTCTGTTCCTCAGATTTTTCCATTGTTTTTCTAAATCTCACCTAGTAACACAAGCTGGGTAGACATTCTTTCAGTCTGAGATCTTCCTTTGGTTGTAAATATCCTGAAAAATGAACTAGAAATTCTGATGACAATTCTGTCTCTAATTAGTACTGGTTGTAAGGCTGCATATTGCAAAATACAAACAATGAAAAATGACCATTTACTAAGTTGTCAGTAGTTTCTCCTGAAAACTGTATTTTTTAAAAAATCTTGCTGTTATCCTTAATGCTATTAGTTCTTAAGTAAAATAGGTGTCAAATGCTTTTGGCATCATCAAAGCTATCAGTATCTTCTTGAGCTATTTCTCTGTGATTACTGTAGTCTGATAATGTTTCCATGGAATAAAGCAGTGTACTAACTTGTTCTGCTTCTGAATTGGTGTGTAGCCCTGAAGCAGTTCCATATCTCATTGTTTCTTTCATGCTGATCAATTTAATTCACTGATGCCTGAAAGATCTGTAACCTTAAAACTGCTGGTCCGTAATAACTGTCTTCATTCCTTTGTGAAATTAATTTTCTCATTTAAATTCTGAAAGTATTTTAAAAAATTTTGGTATTCTCAGGTGCTTTTCAAATTTGAGTTGTGATTTCAATTCAATTGCTACCTAGCTTGTTGAATCTTCGAGAATTTTTTTGAAATTACTGTTAAATGTTAATTGTAGATTTTCCTGTAAGCTGTTAAATTACAAAGAGTTATTGCTTAAAGAAAGACTTAAATCTACTTTGATTCACCTGTGATTTTTTTTCTGTATTTTAAATTATCAAAATTTCTTTTATCTTTATATGCTTTAAATTGTCATTCTTCACAAATTTAAGATTTTGATCTAGAGAACTGTGTGGGAGTTTGATACTTAGTGGTGTTTCGCATCCTTTTCAACAATATTGATGATTTGATTTGATTTGACTTATTGTTGTCACAAGTACCTAAGTATAGTGAAAATTTTGTTTTGTGTGCAGTACACGCATGCCACTGATTTGTTATATCGGTGTATTTATGGGTAATTATGACAGCGAATAAGTATAGCGGTGTTACAATGAGTAATTGTACCACTATAACAGTATGGAATTATATATATACAGTGTAATTAAAGTAGTATAAGATGAGTAATGATGCAAATGTAACATGGATAATTAGAACAGTGTAACCATAATTATAAAAGGAGATATTGAGTAATTATAGCAGTGTAAGTGCATAATTATAGCAGTGTAAGTGCGTGATTATAGCACTGTAACAGTAATTATATATGTGTAGCATCGTGTAATTGTACCAGTGTAACAGTGAGTACTTATACCACTGTAACAGTAGATATGTCAGTGTAGCAATGTGTCATTATACCAGTGTAACAGTGAGTACTTATACCACTGTAACAGTAATTACATCAGTGTAGCAGTGTAATTACAGCATTTGCAACAGTTAGTGATTGTAGTAGTGGGTAAAAGTACATGATTGGAGCAGCGAGTAACTGTAGCAGTGGACAATGAATAATGAAAGCAGTATAACAGAGTATTTGGAGCAGCGTAACAGAGAGTGATTGATTATAGCAGTGTAACAATGGGTAGTTTTATCAGTGTAACAATGATAATTTATAACCATGTGGCAATGGGTAATTGTAGCAGAGTAACAGTGAGTAATGATACCTATCTAACAGTGAGTGATTATAGCAGCGTCACTATGAGAAATAATGGCACTGTGATATTGAATAATTGTTGCAGTGCAACAGAGAGTAATTAGAGCAATATAACATTGCATAATTACAGCAGTGTCAACGGTGAGTAATTATAGAAGTGAAATGTTGTGTAATTATAGCAGTGTAACAGTGTCTAATTATAGTAGTTTAACTGTAAATAATTATACCAGTGTTACAGAGAATAATTATACCAATCTGCCAGTGAGGAGTTCTACCAGTGTAACAGTCTGTAATTAAGAATACTATGTAAATTGAAAATATAATAGTGGAAATTATAGATGTATAACTGGTAAATGATGGCAAATTACAGTGGCTAATTCTAGCATTACGGTGGTGAGGATTTAGCATAATTGAAGTCAATAGTTATAGAATTATAGCATTGGACAATTAAGGTACAATAAAATGGCTATAAAACTGTGGACAATCATAAACACTAGGAGTTGGCACAATCACAAGTTGGATTGGACCTTGAATTCCATTGCAAGCCTGATAAAAATCTCCTCTCGGATTTGTAGCTGCAATTTTTATTCTGTTCAGGTTTATGTCAGAGCATTATTGATTGGCAATTAGCTGCATTGCCTTTTTACAGGGACATATGCAAATTCGACTGGCTTTACTGCTGTTGCTATGCAGGAAGGTGACTCTGATGTGATTGAAGTCCGTGTTCCAACCCATTCTAACAATGCCAGTTTGGAGGTGCTGGTCAACCATGGGGTTGTAACTTTCAATGAGCAAAGCTGGATGGATCTTAAAGGTGAGTTTTCTTTTGCATTTGTGAATGCTCAGGTAACCTGGATGCACCCAGCTATTTCATGTACTGTCCAGGCTGATAACTCTTATGCTGTGAACTGTCCTTCAGTCACCATCAGTGCTCGCTTCAACAGCACATATACTAAAATTGGAATGATACAGAGAAGATTAGCATGGCCCCTGCGCAAAGGATTATATGCAAATTTGTGAACTGTTCCATATTAGGTTGGCATGGTGGCTCAGTGGTTAGCACTGTTGCCTCATTGCACTAGTGACACCAGTTCGATTCCACCCTCGGGTGAGTGCCTGTGTGGAGTTTGCACATTCTTGTGTATCTGCGTAGGTTTCCTCTGGGTGCTCTGTCTTCCTCCCACAATCCAAAGATGTGCAGGTTTGGTGGATTTGGCAATGCTAAATTGCCCCGTAGTGTCCAGGGATGTGCAAGCTAGGTGGATTATCCATGGGAAATGCAGAGTCATAGTGATAGGATAAGAGGGTGGGATGCTCTTTGGAGGGTTGGTGTGCATTTGATGAGGTGAATGGCCTGCATACAAACTGTAGGGATTTTATGATTCTATACATGGAGGAGCAGATTGGGAGACAGATTTTGGAAAGGTTGCACAAGTAACAGGATGGTTGCCTTTGGTGACTGCAACTTTCCTAATAGTGATTGGAACCTCCTTAGTGCGAATAGTTTGGATGGAGCAGATTTTGTCAGAAGGATTCCTGACTCAATATGTAGATAGGCCAACTAGAGGGGAGGCCATATTGGATCTGGTGCTTGGCAGTGAACTAGGTCAGGTGTCAGATCTCTCGGTGGGAAAGGGTTTTGGTGATAGTGATTACTATAGACATGGAGAGGGATAGGAGCAGACAGTATGGGAAATTATTTAATTGGGGAAGGGGGAATTTCAATGCAATTAGGCAGGATCAGTGGAGCTTAAATTGAGGCCTGATATTCTCAGGGAAATGCACAACAAAAGTGTGGAGGTTGTTTAGGGAACACTTGCTACAAGTGCTGGATAGGTTTGTCCCACTGAGGCAAGGAAGGGATGGTAGGGGGAAGGAACCTTGGAAGACAAGAGATGTGGAACATATAACAAAGAGGAAGAAGGAAGCTTACTTAAGGTTGAGGAAACAAGGATCAGACAGGGCTCTAGATGGTTACAAGGTAGCCAGAAAGGAACTGAAGAATGGACGTGGGAGAACTAGAAGGAGGCATGAAAAAGCCTTGGTGGTTAGGATTTAGGAAAACTCCAAGGCTTCTACACTTGAGGAACAAGAGGATGACCAGACTGAGGGTAGGGCTGATCAGGGATAGTGGTGGGAAGTTGTACCTGAAGTGGAAGGTAGGGGAGGTCCTTAATGAACACTTTGCTTCAGTGTTCACTAGTGAGAGGGACCATGTCATGGATGAGGATAGCATGAAACAGACTGATATGCTCGAACAGGTTGATGTTAAGAAGGAGGATGTCCTGGAAAGTTTGAAGAACATAAAGATAGATAAATCCCCTAGGCCAGATGGCATATATCCAAGGTTTCGATGGGAAGCAAGGGAAGAAATTGCTGCTCCTTTGGCGATGATGTTTGCGTCATCATTGTCCACTGAAGTAATATTAGATGATTGGAGGGTGGCAAATGTTATTCCCCTGTTCAAGAAAGGGAATAGGGATAACCCCTGGGACTTATAGATCAGTCAGTATACATCGGTGTTGGGCAAATTATTGAAGAGGATTCTGAGAGACAGGATTTATGATTATTTGGAAAAGCATAGTATGAGAGGTAGTCACAATGGCTTTGTGAGGGGCAGGTCATGCCTCACGAGCCTTACTGAATTCTTTGAGGATGTGACAGAACACATTGATGAAGGTAGAGCAGTGGATGTCATGTATACGGATTTTAGCAAGGCATTTGATAAGGTTCCCCATGGTAGGTTCATTCCAAATGCTATGAGGCATGAGATAAGGGGAAATTTGGCTGTCTGGATCCAGAATTGGCTGGCCCATAGAAGACAGAGAGTGGTGTAGATGGAAAGTATTCAGCCTGGTGCTTGGTGACCAGTGGTGTTCCATAGGGATCTGTTATGGGACCTCTGCTCTTTGTGATTTTTATAAATGACTTGGATGAGGAAGTGGAAGGGTGGCTTAATTAGTTTGCTGATGGCACAAAGGTCGGTGGAGTTGTGGATAGTGTGGAGGGTTGTTGTAGGTTGCAATGGGACATTGACAGGGTGCAGAGCTGGGCTGACAGATGGAGTTCAACCTGGAAATGTGGGAAGTGATTCATTTCGGAAGGTCAAATTTGAATTCAGATTACGGGTTAAAGGCAGGATTCTTAGCAGTGTCGAGGAACAGAGGGACCTTGGGGTCCATGTCCATAGATCCCTCATCGATGCCACCCAAGTTGACAGGGCTGTAAAGAAGGCGTATAGTGTGTTGGTTTTCATTAGAATGGGGAGCTCTATCAAGCCCCAGTTAGGTCACATTTGGAATATTGTGTTCAGTTCTAGTCACCTCAGGAAAGATGTGGAAGTTTTAGAGAAGGTACAGAGGAGATTGACCAGGATGCTGCCTGGGACTGGAGGGCTTGTCTTATGATGAAACGTTGAGGGAGCTAGAGCTTTTCTCGTTGGAGCAAAAAAGGATGACAGGTGACTTGATAGAGGTGTGCAAAATGTTGAGAGGCATAGATAGAGTGGATAGCCAGAGACTTTTTCTCAGGGTGGAAATGGCTATCATGGGAGGGGGGGGGGGGGGGGGGGGGGCATGATTTTAAGGTGATTAGGGGTGCTGTCAGAAATAGGTTCTTTACACAGAGAGTGGTGGGTGCGTGGAATGCACTGTCAGCAGTGGTAATGGATTTAGATACATTAGAGACATTTAAGTGAGTCCTGGATAGGCACATGGATGAAAGTAAAATGAAGGGTGGGTAGGTCAATTTGAGCTTAGAGTAGGATAGAAAGTCAGCATAACATTAAGGGCTGAAGGGCCTGTAGTGTTCTATACTCTATAACTCTCAACAGGTTACAGTCTCACTCCAAGAATTTTGGCACCAAGATGCTGACACTGCAAGGTAGTAGTGAGGGAATGCTGTACTGTCTGAGCTGCCAGCTTTTGGATGAGACTTATATTGATGCCCCACTTGCCTTCTCCGGTAGATGTGTAAGGTTCCCATGGAAATATTTTGGAAAAAACTCAGTCTTGCCAGCCTCCAATGGTATATTTATCCCCCAAACAATATTAGGAAATAGATCCTAGTTCTGAAGAAGACTCAGATTGGACTCAAACTGTTAACTCTCTTTCTCCCTCTGCAGATGCTGCCAGACTTGTCCTTGTTTGTGTTTAGAGTCATAGAGATGTACAGCACAGAAACAGACCCTTCGGTCCAACTAATCCATGCCGACCAGATATCCTAAATTAATCTAGTCCCATTTGCCAGCACTTGGACCATATCCCTGCAAACCCTTCCTATTCATATACCCATCCAGATGCCATTTAAATGCTGTAATTGTACCAGCTTTCACTACTTTCTCTGGCAGCGCATTCCGTACACATACCACCCTCTGTGTGAAAAAGTTGCCCCTTAGGTTCCTTTTAAGTTTTTCCTCTTTCATCCAAAACCTTTAACCTCTAGTTCTGGACTCCATCACGCCAGGAAAGGAAGTTGTCTATTTACGCTAACCATGACCCTCATGATTTTATAATCATCTGTAAAGTCGCCCCTCAGCCTCTGACGCTCGAGGGAAAACAGCCCCAGCCAATTCAGCTTTTCCCTATAGCTCAAATCCTCCAACCTGGCAACAGCCTTGTAACTCTTTTCTGAACCCTTTCAAGTTACACAACATCCTTCCTGTAGCAGGGAGGCCAGAATTGCACACACTATTCCAAAAGTGGCCTAACCAATATTCTGTACAGCTGCAACATGACCTCCCAACTCCTACGCTCGTTGCACTGATCAATAAAGGAAAACATACCAAGCACCTTCTTCATTATTTTATCTCAACAAGGGGCCCAGCAATCACTTCCCTAGCTTCCCATAGAGTTCTAGGGTACATCTGATCAGGTCCTGGGGATTTATCCACTTTTATGCATTTCAAGACATCCAGAATCTCCTCCTCTGCAAGATGGAATTTTTCAAGGTGTCACCTTCTATTTCTCCAGATTCTGTACCTTCCATAGTAAAGACTGATGCAAAATACACATTTAGTATCTTCCCATCATCTGCAGTTCCACACTTTGAATGTCTTGCTGATGTTTGAGGGGCCCTACTCTCTCCCTAGCTATCCTTTTGTCCTTAATATATTTGTTAAAACCCTTTGGATTCTCCTTAACTGTATTTGCCAAAGCTATCTCATGCCCCCTTCTTTGCCCTCCTGATTTCCCTCTGAGGTATATTCCTACTGCCTTTATTCTCTTCTAAGGATTCACTCAATTTCTGTTGTCTATAGCTGACATATGCTTCCTTCTTTTTCTTGACTAAAACTTCAATTTCTCTCGTCATCCAGCATTCCTACACCTACCAGCCTTTCCTTCCACCCTAACAGGAATATACTGTCTCTTGGAAAAGCAGCATCTGAGGAGCAGGAGAATTAGTGTTTCGGGCATGAGTCCTTTGTCAGGCGACAAGAATGCAAGTCTATCTTTGTCTCTTTCTAAATGAGCCACATTTTTGGGCGAAGGCACCATGACACCACAGGGTGATGTATCAGAGGGATATTTATTTGGCTTCTTGTCCTCCCCCAGGTGTTTTTGTATATTCGGCCACCCCGCAGAATGTTACTGTCATGTTTCCGTCTGGAGCTGGTGTGGAAACGCGAGCAAGAGGTGCGCTCTTGAGTATCACGGTTCTTTTACCAGACACATTCATGAACTGGACAGAAGGTCTCTTTGGAGTAATGAGTAACAGCCCAGATGACGACTTTACCTTCAGGAATGGCTCAGTTCTGGCTGCTGATGCCAGTCCGGAAATGTTCTACGAACTGGGTACCAGCTGTGAGTAGACCTCTCAAGTTGCTAATTCTCCCTTTTGACCCATATCTAGACATACATTTTGCTGCACAGTCTTTTAATCGAATTCCAGCTGTAATTTAATGATGTCTTTTACTAAGTAAATCCAGCATAACTTGTCACTTATGACAAATGGCATAATTTTGCAAGCAACCATTTTGCTTTGTGATTGGTGCAGTGGTCAACGGTTTGATTCATGTGTTTCTGATCATTCGATTGGTAACTGAGTAGGGCTTACTCAGCTTGCTTGATTGGTTAAACCTGGGTGTTAGAGTAAACAGAAAGGCATAGCATTTTGTGATTGGAATGATGTTTTAAAGAGCTGTAAAACAAATTACTTCAGAACAAATCAGCAACTGCCAAAATGATTCACTGTTCCAGGGTGATTCTGATAACTTCCATTTTCTATTCTCATACTGGTGAACTTCCGAAAGCCTCCCCTCTTGCTCCCTCCATCTTTAGTTTGAACAACAGCTCAGAGATGTCTTTGTCATTAAGGTTGTGGTCTCTGATCTGCTGTCTTTGCCCTTCCTTGCTTCCCTCCCTTCCTCTTCGTGACCAAGTCAGACATCCTGTAAGATTACCCTCTGCCATAGCCCTGGACTTTCTCTTGTTTCTCGCCTGTTTCCCCTTAGATCCTCTCCAAGCCCATCCAGTCCAGAAAATGTACCTCGTGTTCCCTTCACACTATTCCCAGGAAAACTGGTGACCACCCAACTTCAATTCCTCACTCTTATATTAGTGAATGGTGTCAATGATTCCCTCTCCTGTTTTAATACTCTTATGTTTGCAAAGCTGTCATCAGGCTGAAAACATAATGCTAGATACCTTCTGCTGACACTCATGACTGCCTGTGGCCTGTCTCTTTGCTTGTCTGATACTTGCCAAAATCTCCTCTCATGAACGATCAGGAAGGTTGACGCCTTCTGACTGAATTTAGTGGTCATCTGCAAAGCAACAACACTCGTCTCTGGCATTCAATCAAACTGCAGATTCAGCAAGATTATGAGTTTGAAACAGGAACCGGAGGAACAAAGAACAAAGAAAATTTACAGCTCAGGAACAGGCCCTTCGGCCCTCCAAGCCTGAACTGATCCAAATCCATTGTCTAAACCTGTCGCCCAATTCCTAAGCATCTGTATCCCTCTGCTCCCCACCTACTCATGCATCTGTCCAGACGCATCTTAAGTGAATCTACCGTACCTGCATCTACTATCTCTGCTGGCAACGCATCCCAGGTACCTACCACCCTCTGTGTAAAGTACTTGCCACGTGCATCCCCCTTAAACTTTTCACCTCTCACCTTGAAAGCGTGACCTCTCGTTATTGAATTCTTCACCCTGGGAATAAGCTTATCTCTATCTACCCTGTCTATACATTTCATGATTTTGTAAACCGCAATCAGATCCCCCTCTCAATCTCCTTTTTTCTAATGAAAACAATCCTAACCCACTCAGCCTCTGTTCATAGCTAGCACCTTCTATACCAGGTAACATCCTCGTAAAAGGAGGGGTTACAGACTAAGCATACGGGGTAAGTCATTTAGGACTGAGATGAGGAGGAATTTCTTCACTCAGTGAGCATGTGGAATATCCTGCTCCAGAAAGGAGTTCAGGTGAAAATACAGTAGCACCTCGACATACAAACGACCCCATTCACGAACAAATTGGTTTACGAACAGGATTGTATTTAAAATTTTGCTTCAACGAAATTCAAGGTATGAACGAAGGTATGAACGCATAAAGCCCGTGTGTGACCATGTGGTTTCATTGTTCTGCTTTGCTATGTGCTTGTTGAATGCAAAAGCTCTCGGGCCCCGCGTGATCTCATTCAGTTCGTCTTTGGAGCACGCGCGCGCTGTGAACAGCGTTCGTTGCTACGTCCAAGCATTCTTCTGCTATCCGAAAAATGGGAAAAATTGATTCAGTTCGCGAACCTGGTCCTGGAACGGATTAAGTTCGTAAATCGAGGCACTACTGTATTGAATGTTTTCAAAAATGAGTTAAATGTAGTTCTTAGAGCTGAAGGGAATCAAAGGGTATAGGGAGCAAGCAGGAACTAAGTTGGATGATCAGCCATGATTATGTTGAATGGCAGAATAGGTTTAAAGGGCTGAATAGCATGCTCTGCTCCAATTTTCTATGTTTCCATGACAAATTCCTTCCTGACCTTGCCCTCAGTGTTAGCCAGTTGTGTGTGGTGACTGCATCACATAATCTATACAGATCAGGCTCTTCAGTGAAAGGCAATGGATCAGAAATGTAAATCCTATTTATTTGACGTAAATCACTTGACAAAATTTAAAATATAATCATATTTTTAATAATAATGTTTTATTTAAAACAATTTTATAACTATTTCGAAGGGATTTGATAATTCATTTTAAAAAGTGTTATATCCAGAAATATTTCAAATTCTGATAAATTGTGTTTGAAAAGTCATATATTTTACATTTTAACCAGATAAATCAGATGTTAATGTAAATGACAGTTAACAAGATCTTTTAAAAGTCTCCACGTTGATCTTTTAACAAGGTTTATCTGAATTGTTTAAAATGTAATTTGCACTAAGACAATGAAACTATCTAATGAATCATCTTTAAAATATGAAATGAATGATCTTCCAGAATTATTTAATTGAATCTATTTTCATGTTAAAATATCCTTTCTGGGAATGCATCTTTTTGACGTTTTTGTGAATTAAG
Organism: Chiloscyllium plagiosum; assembly: GCF_037043375.1. Taxonomy (NCBI): domain Eukaryota; kingdom Metazoa; phylum Chordata; class Chondrichthyes; order Orectolobiformes; family Hemiscylliidae; genus Chiloscyllium; species Chiloscyllium plagiosum. Next base: position 45,807,883 of record NW_028270162.1, on the reverse strand, counting down.
GAGGCTCCACAGTGCTTGGAAGGGGACAGATTTTTTTAAGTGCAGGCATTTTGTTATTAGTGAGAAATAAACTGAAATTCAAGCGAAGCTCTATTAAATATTCAGCTTAGTAACAGTCATTGCAAGGACCTGTGAGCCTTGGATTTGCTGCAACTTCTGAATTTCAATGCTATAGTCTATATTCCAGAAATTACTGGACATGCTCCAGTGCTCCAAATGCAAAATATACTAAAGTACAGGGACTGCGAAATCCACCTCAATGTTTTTGACCAGTGCTCCACATTCTACTCATTAATCTGACTCCATCACAGTGTTCATGTCCTATTCACCCCTGAGTGCAACTCTCCTCCGCATCCCCCCCACCGTCCCCATCCAATATTCCTTCCACAGTGCAAAACTCCACGTCTGCATTATTGTAAGTCACCACCTTGCCTCAGTCCGTTTACCCTATCCATGTTTTTGTAACTTCTGGGCTCAACTATTCCAAATCTCTTTTGGCTGACCTCCTATCTTGAAATTTCCATGAACCCCAAGTACATTAAAAGCTCACCATTGGTCACTATTACTTGCTGTTATTATTACAATTCTGCAGTTGAAACCAACTCGATTTGTGGTACAGAGCTTGCCTATTGCTGAGAAAGAATCTGTATTTTGTGCAAGATTTTCTTCTTGCATTCATCAGGACAATTTGCAAGATACTAATAAAAACGGAAACTGGATACTGTGTGAGAAAATTGTACAGATTGATTGGCGAATGGACTCTGATTGGTAGAAGTGTTGTCGTGGAGAATATATCAGTTAATGATCACTGACAGTTAACTGCCAAGCTTTGTTTAACCTTAAACTAAGGAGATTGATTCTGTTTAGTCAAGGCAGTGTTCTGAAGATGAAATGGAGGACGGCTGTCACGTAATTTGTTCAACTGAAAGAGACGTAATGTGAATGTGAATCTTAAATCTGTGAAGACCAGGGCCCCATGCATTCATAAATGTAGCTTCCAATAGATGCAAATGTACCACACTGCAAGTCTGACTATCAATCTCAAATTGGTTTTAGCACAGTTATGACTATTTAGCAAATGCTATTCTATCATAAAATCACATCTAATATTGGATGCTTAGAGTGATAGAGTCATAGAGATGTACAACATGGAAACAAATCCTTCGGTCTAACTTGACCATGCTGACCAGATATCCTAACCTAATCTAGTCCCATTTGTCAGCATTTGGCTGATGTCCCTCTAAACCCTTCCTGTTAATCTACCCATCCAGATGCCTGATGTTGTAATTCAACCCACCTCCACCACATCCTCTGGCAGCTCATTCTATACACACACCACCTCTGTGTGGAAAAAGTTGCCCCTTAGATCCCTTTTAAACCTTTCCCCTCTCACCCTTAAGCTTAAGCCCTCTAGTTTTGGACACCATAACTTGGGGAACAAACCTTGGCTATTCACCCTATCCATGGTTTGCATTTTGCAAACATGGGTTGGTTAGGTACACCTGGTTTAAATGGTCGACGGGACTTGCTGTCCTTAAGCTCATTGTTTTTTTTGAGTTGTCCTGATGAGTGCAAGTCAAAAAGCTTTGACAAAATATTACTCAGATGTTCCCAAGCCTACAGAAATGTGAAACCCCTTCCACCCCTGTCCCCATCAACACACAGACTTTTCAGATCCAATCCCAGTTTTTCTGAGTCATTCCCTCATGATTTACTTTGACTCTTCCAGTTCTGTGATCTCATCAGAAACCAGACTAGATACCACACTAAGCTCTTCAGATCGAAGCAGCCACTACTTTTGTTCCAGACCTTTGAATTGGCAGGTTTTGATTCTGTAAGTGTGTCACCGCATGTTCAGAGATCATCTTCAATGCATTTATGTTTCCTTCCTAGGGGCAATTGAAAACAAAAGTTCTCTCTTCACTTACGACAGCCAGTTCTTACTGGATAATTACTTGCATGCTCCGAAGCATCACCCGGATTTCACTCCCGTTTTCTCAGTGACGGTTGACCCTGCGGGTCCATTGTATGCTGAAATGTCAGCACTGTGTCAAGGGAACAGGTTTTGCCAATTTGATACGCTTGTAACTGAGGACCTTCAGGTGGGAAACGCGACAATGGTCTCTTACGAGAGTTACATGAAGTTGGTTGAAAGCCTTGAGCCAGGTGAGATATGTAGCTGTTGTTTGACCCTTTAAAGTGTCTGCATGAAATTACTTAGAAATCACAGCACTGTACATGACCATTCTTATTAATCTATGTCAGTGTTTCTGTATACATGAATATCTCTTATCCTGCTCTGTCTAATCCTGTTACAGCTTTTTCTATTCCTTTCTGCCCTATGTACTTTGAGTGTCATGAATCAGTGATCTAAAGACCAGTTTTAAGTATAGCTTCCATTGGTTGTGAATGCATTTTTCAGATCTGTGCCCTTGAGGAAGGACTCATCAATCCTACTTTCTTAAGCTGTCAGTGTTTGATGAAACGTTTGTTGCAGAGAGCATTATCACATGAAGATGTTCACAATAGCAAAAGAATACTCAGTGTTAGGCAGGATATTATAATCTTCTGAAACTTCTTTATGTTTCTGAGTATTGGGTTTCACATCACTGATTCACCCTTTTCATTCGGTTTTGATTCTTCAGTGATCTCCTGTGGGTTTCTGGATGAGCCCAAGAATGGGGCAAAAAAAGGGGACCTCTACTTGGTTGGAGCATCTGTGAATTTCACATGCAGTCAGGGCCACGTCCTTTCAGGATCAGCTAGGCGCACGTGCCTGCCATCTGGGCAGTGGTCCGGACAGCCCACCTTTTGTATATCTGGTAAGAAAGATATTTGTCTTACAGGGTCTGCACACCATGAACCCATCACACCCTACATAAGAAACAGAAATCCATGGGATCTGATGGGATTTGTGGAGAGAAGCAGAATTATCATTTCAGGTTCTGTCACCTTTCATTGGAAAAGAGCACTTGCTGCTTTTATTTCAGATTTCCACCGCACTCCTTATTCACAATACGCAGAAACTCAGGAGGGAAAAAAGATCTCCACCACTTTACAGGGAAAAGAGAGGCAGAGAGGAGCATGTATTGTGACTTTGATTGTCATCCAACCACATTTACTCAACCATAATTGCTCCAAAATTCTTCATTTCTCAACCCGTCCACTACACACCAGCACAGTGCCTTTCTGGTTAATAAATAATATTTCCATTACAATGTCACTAAAACTGAGCTGTTTATGCTTGTGCACCTTCTTAGTGACTGGTTAGGGGGTTCTTTGCCGTGCTAGTGCTTCCAGGTAGTGCCAATCCATGACTGCAGCTCCCAGGAGGAAACTGTGAGATTGAACTGGCTTGAACTGTGGGCAACTGGTTTTGAACTGATCTCAGTTGGATTCCACTGGAGAGCACAGTGGCTTGGTGGTTAGTACTGCTACGTCACAGCGCCAGGGACCCTGGTTTGATTCCAGCCTCGGGCGACTCTCTGCCTGTGGTTTGCAGATTCTCCCTGTGTCTGTGTGGATTTCCTCCGGGGGCTCCCTTTTCATCCCACAGTCCAGACATGTGCAGGTTAGGTGAATTGGCCATGCTAAATTGTCCATAATGTTGAGGGATATGTAGGTTAGCTGCATTAGTCAAGGGAAGTGTAGGTGTATGGGTCTGGGTGGGTTACTTTTCGGAGGGTTGGTGTGGGCCTGTTTCTACACTGTAGGGATTCTATGACCAATTCTGCTGGAATTGTCAGAAATTCTGCTGGGGTTCTCAGTGGCTGGGTGAGCACCAGTACTTTTCAGCCGGCACCAGTTGTTTTACCCAAACCAGTCAAAACCATCCCATTCCAATGGCTCTGTGGCCATCCAGTTGTGTGTGGGTCCCTCCACCTTCACTGATTATTTCTCTCTCATTCCATTGGACTCTTCTCTCTCCAATCTTCACCTTCCCTCCTCCTGCGCCGACTACATTTGATTTTGCTCTGTCCCTCCTCATGATTGGATGTGCTCTCTCAATGCAAATTATTTGAGGGGTTATGTTTGTTGTCTCATTGATTTTAACATTTTGTTTGTGCAGAAGCAAAATTGCAAGAATCACACAAGTGACAGTTTCAAAGGAGATTGGCACGTTTTGAAAAGTATACTTGATCTTAATTCAGTTCTTGAGAATAAACTCAGTGCATGTACAAACTAATACATTGGGAAGATTTCATATCAGAAAGAAAAAATACAATAAAACAAATGATTTCATGTTGTCAATCACAGACTTTGTTTCATATTTATTCCATGAATATTCAGTGGGATTGGATTTTTTCTTGTACCCTCCGGGCATTTTGTCACTTTCTGTAAGGTTTTGCAGCCCTGCCAGCCGGCTGCTGGTAAACTGCCCTCCTTCTGCAGACGGCCCTGCGTGGTGAGCTCCTGCAATTCTCGACATTATGCTGCACCGTCTCACCATGAGGTGGCGGTAGCAGTCTGGGTTGGCTGACAGGAAAACAATGGGGCATCTGGCAGTGTGGCGAGGCTGGGAGTCACAAATGCTGTCCCTCTGAGAGAGGAAACAGGGTCCATGCCTGTACACTGCCACTGTCCAGAACTGCACCTCACTGAATGTTATCATCTGCTCCAGCACAGATTGCTCGAATGCTGTGAGAGACCAAAGGTAGACAGGCAGGAGGCTGGAAGAACACTGTAAGCCAGGCAGCATCAGGAGGTGGAGAGGTCAATGTTTCGGGTGTCACCTTTCTTCAGGACTCAGTAAGAGGCCTGCAGGCACCTTGGAACATTGAGATTCACGGATATAATGGCAAGAGTTGGAGCCTGAATGGCAGAAACTGGACCCTGAGCAGCACAGTCTGAATTTTCCCCTCCATCTCAATCTGAGGTTCCCCTCAGTCTCAGTCAGACCTTCCCACGTATCGCAGTCTGATCTTTCTCCCCATGTCTCAGTCTGACCTCTCCCCTCTGGCTCAGTCTGGTCTTTCTCCACATGTCTCAGTCTGACCTTCTCCCCCCCCCATGTCTCAGTCTGACCTTTCCCCCATGTCTCAATCTGACCTTCCCCCCCGTCTCAGTCTGACCTCCCCCCCCCCCCCACCCCCCATGTCTCAGTCTGACCTTCCCCCCATGTCTCAGTCTGACCTTCCCCCCATGTCTCAGTCTGACCTTCACCCCATGTCTCAGTCTAAACTTCCCCCCCATGTCTCAGTCTGACCTTCCCCCCATGTCTCAGTCTGACCTTTCCCCCATGTCTCAGTCTGACCTTCCCCCGTGCCTCAGTCTGACATTCCCCCCATGTCTCAGTCTGACCTTTCCCCCATGTCTCAATCTGACCTTCCCCCGTGTCTCAATCTGACCTTCCCCCCCCCCCCATGTCTCAGTCTGACCTTCCCCCCCCACCATGTCTCAGTCTGACCTTTCCCCCATGTCTCAATCTGACCTTCCCCCGTGTCTCAGTCTGACCTTCCCCCCCATGTCTCAGTCTGACCTTCCCCCCATGTCTCAGTCTGACCTTCCCCCCATGTCTCAGTCTGACCTTCCCCCCATGTCTCAGTCTGACCTTCCCCCCATGTCTCAGTCTGACCTTCCCCCCATGTCTCAGTCTGACCTTCCCCCCATGTCTCAGTTTGACCTTCCCCCGTGTCTCAGTTTGACCTTCCCCTCCCATGTCTCAGTCTGACCTTCCCCCATGTCTCAGTCTGACCTTCCCCCCATGTCTCAGTCTGACCTTCCCCCCATGTCTCAGTCTGACCTTTCCCCCATGTCTCAGTCTGACCTTCCCCCGTGTCTCAGTTTGACCTTCCCCTCCCATGTCTCAGTCTGACCTTCCCCCCATGTCTCAGTCTGACCTTCCCCCCATGTCTCAGTCTGACCTTCCCCCCATGTCTCAGTCTGACCTTCCCCCCATGTCTCAGTCTGACCTTTCCCCCATGTCTCAGTCTGACCTTCCCCCGTGTCTCAGTTTGACCTTCCCCTCCCATGTCTCAGTCTGACCTTCCCCCATGTCTCAGTCTGACCTTCCCCCCCCATGTCTCAGTCTGACCTTTCCCCCATGTCTCAGTCTGACCTTTCCCCCATGTCTCAGTCTGACCTTCCCCCGTGTCTCAGTTTGACCTTCCCCTCCCATGTCTCAGTCTGACCTTCCCCCGTGTCTCAGTCTGACCTTCCCCCCCATGTCTCAGTCTGACCTTTCCCCTATGTCTCAGTTTGTGGTTTCACTGCTGCACTGCGACTCCAAGAAGATTTTACTTGTGTTGAGACAGTGCCCAAAAACTGGTCTGCCAGTGTCCTCATGGTATTGGTCATTGTGGTCACTTAGCTCAGTTGGCTGGATGTTTGTGATGTAAAGTGATGCCAACAGTGTGGGTTCAATTCCTGTACTGGTCGGTGTCAACCATACTCCTTGCTTTTTGGCATGGTGACCTTCAGGTTAAACCCAGTCACGTGTCTGTCTCTAATGAGTGAGGGGACCATTGGCATCTCTCACTTTCCATCTCAGGCTGAAAGAACAACACTCACAGGTACAACTTCAAGTTTAACACAGGTTGAAATAAACTTGACTGGCGCTTTCTTCTTACAGCCGCTGGATGTGTTATCTGACCACAACCACCTGATGAAGGAGCAGCACTCCAAAAGCTAGTGCTTCCAAATAAACCTGTTGGACTATAACCTGGTATTGTGTGATTTTTAACTTTGTCCACCGGCTCCTTCACATCATCTTTATCTGACCTTGCACTTCCAGGTCAGGTGTCATCCTATGAGGGAGAGCATTTGTTTTAATTTCTTACTCAGGAATTGTGCAATATCAAATACTCGAATATGTACAATTAACAATGTGATATCCCCCCCTTATCAGACCAAAACATGTCTGCGATTATCCTGCTTGGTGTATGTAGCTTAGACTGAAATAACTCCACAGAGACTAGTATCCCATCACCATGTCAACTTTTATTTACACATAGAAAGTCCTTGACTATAGTACTGCCTTTTCAGAACCAGCCCTCAGACTGCCAGAATCTCTGACCCTCCTGTACTTATCTGTCAGCCAGGGCTCCCTGATTGGACCAGATTAATAGCCCCAACCCTTCAAATCTTTCTCTACACACTCATAATCTGCCTTTTCTCCCATGTCAGGCAACATCTTGAAAAACTCCTTTATGGAAGCTCCCACATTGAACAGCAATAAGGTTTGATGAGAGCACTTTCTGCCCCATTGTCATTCTGTCCATACAACTTATCAATATAGATGTCGAAGTCCTCCAGCCGTACTTTCTATTTCACACCGACAGTATTGGCATCACTCAATTCACTCGTCAGCTCCTTCCAAAGTCATCACCACTACCACCTTGAAGGACAAAACAGCTGATACATGGGAATACCACTATTTATAACCTCCTTCCAAGCTACTCACCATCCTGACTTGGAAATATGTCACTGTTCCCTCACTGTCAAAATCCTGGAATTCCCTCCCAAATGGAATTGTGGGTCTCCTGATAGCACATGGACTGAAGCAGTTCAAGATGGCATCTCAACATCATGTTCTCAAGGGCAATGGGGATGGGCAATAAATACTAGACCAACCAATTTTTCCCACATGCCATGAATAAATTTACAAAAAAATATATGGGAATGCCCCTATTCTCCTTGACAGTGGTGCCAGCTGTCTGGCAGGTTTACCAATGCCCATCAGCATTCGCTTGAAAAATGCCCCATCAAAGGCTTAGTTTGATGCAATGCAGCAGAACTGGTTAGTAATCTCTGAGGAGCTGGTCAGGAATCTCTGAGGAGCTGGTTACCAATATCTTAAGCACTGGTTAACAATTTCTGAGGAGCTGACTAACAATCTCTGGGGAAGTGGGCTATGAACTGATTTCCCCCCTGCTCAGGCCTCAGCCAATTGATGCCCAGTGTCCTAACATGTGCTGCTCCTGACCCAATATTACAGTCTCAGGCATACATGGTGCCAGTATCTGTGTTTACAATTGTCAAATCAAGTGCTGTGGCCTCTTCCTTAGATGTCTGACACATGACACTACAGTGGCAATGGGTGTCAGTTCTTGGGCGTCTGGTAACAAAAATGTGGGAATGATTGATCTGAGGGAAATTGGGTGGCTGGAGAGTTAGATGTCCATGGACCCACCAAGTAGCTTGCACTTCATGCCAGACAGAAGAATTAGGATGACGTGGGAGTTGGGAAGGGCTGTATAAGGGAGGAATATAATTAACTTGAATGTTCTCAGCAATACTGTGTTTAACAGACTGTCCCAGCCAGCATTATAAGGTGGCGCACCATCCGGTCTAGCTGTCTGAGATAATTGCAGACATCCCTGTCCCTTTGCCCTTGTATATACCACCTTTCCTTATAAGAGAGAAGGATGGATGTCAGTGAGTGGATTGTAATCTACTTGGATGGTGTGCCTGCTATTGGGTGAATCACTGGAGGTACCTGTAGAGGAGCTGTACAAAATGGCTTCTGCATTGTTAAATATCACTGAATCAGACAGAAACAAGAAACTGCAGACTGATGAAAATCTGATTAATTTCAGAAGTAACGGTTTAACCTGAACCACAAGGCAGGACAAATACAATTTTGAGAACAGATTGTTTACAAGAAATTGTGATAGGCTAAGACAAAAGTGAACGCAGTCTTGGGAGAGTTTAATTGGCTGTTACCAAGCAAACATGCTCCATGCCTGACTATGAACAATGTATATAAACCCTATGCAAACTCTTTAGGTTGTCGGATTCTTTTGGTGGTCTAGGAGTACTCATACTTCTGGGCTGAGCAGAGGCTACCGACCTGGCCGTATCGAAGAATAAACTATTGCTTGTGTGATTGACAAAGAGTCATTTACAGGTGTGTTTATTGACCGATCGCGCAATCGAGAGACCCCCGGGGGTCTAGATCTTCATAAGCAGCAAGCAGTGGCTGCGTAACTTTGGAAAGTGTGTGAGGGTGAAGGGTATCTGAATCTTCTTTGTGAGTCCCTATCACTGGTGATTGCTGTTGAGTTTGTGATACATTTTGTGAGAGATTGATGGGCAGGAGATGTCCCTTGAAAATGCATTCACTGACCTTGGCCATCTGGCTGAGGTCATTGGACCTGTGACACTGCTGCCAGTTCCTCAGGGTCAGATTGCTAGGTTTGCCTTTGCTGGATACCTGCTCCAACACTCTGCTATGAAGGTAAGGTTGAAGGCCTCCTGAGAGAAACTTTGCATCTCTCTTTCTTTTCACCTCAAGTGCAGCATGGGAAAACCCGGCAGGTCTCTCCGTTGCCTCTTATCTGTGTCTCATCTTGCAGTCAGTTCCTGAGTAGATGGTCAGCTGCAGCTTTTGTGCACAATTCCCTTTGAAGAAGGGAAGGCCATCTCAATGATGCATAGGCTAGCTCCAGCACAGGTTGAGCATGGCAGCACTGGGCTGCATCATTGAAATGGGAAAGCAACAAAAAAGGCCTGGGAATGGGCTAATTGTGAATTGGGAACTCAGGTATAAAAAATTTGAACTTTTCCTCACACGTATTTTGACACAAATGAATTACCTCGTAACTATAATCAATTGTCGTCAAGAAAGAAATGAATGGATGAAGTAATTTTATGCTTATTTTGTGATATCTGGTGCATGAAACATAATTAGTGAAAAGAGTCTTTGAAGCGTATGACCGCGGTAATACTTAGTTTTTGTTTTACAGAGAACATTCTGGGCATCGTGCTAGGAACTTTACTCGCCGTGTTCTCCCTGGTTGTAATTGGAGTGATCTTATTCGTGAACGAAAAGCGTCTGAAATTGTGAGTTAATTGTTTTTTTTGTGAAGCTCTTCACTGTCGTTTTTTTTGTCTCTTGTTTTGTTTTCCTCTTCTTTCTTCCCTCATTCTCTCCTTCTTCTGCTAAAGGAGTGGCTCATACTGGGATACAGCCTGTGGGCGCCACCCGCTTTCCAATCCCTTCTTCTCTTGGCATTTTTTCTGCATCAAACCGAAACGCGCTAGTCATCAAACCTGATCTCATCCTCACTTAGCAACAAATTATATAGTGCCTTACAATTATAATGAGACTTGGCTAGGAGCCCAGACTGCTGTAAATAGTTTTACTTTGTTAACAGAGCTGTGGAAAAGAGGAAACCTTGGTGATTGACAGCTTTATGATGCTGTAATAAGCTATTTTTCTCTGTGATCACTTTTGTTACTGGCTCAATATTTATTTGTATAAGATAAAGAGGTGCTAGCTGTTATAGCTTCTGTTATTGAAATTTTAAATTGATGGACATTTTTTGGGGTTGTAACATCGGCAGTTTTTTAAAAAGCAAATTATAATGAATGTGTTTTTAAAGCAATTGTGCACATACTGTTGTTACAATTTTCATTGGTTCTGCGCGGTGTGCTCACTGATTGATTGATTTATTGTCATGTGTACCGAAGTACAGTGAAAAGCTTTGTCTACGAACAGTACAGGCAGATCATAGTGAGCATGAATGTACAGAACAAAAGATTTAGTCAGAGGCATGTACATTACATTGCACAGGGCGTACAAGAGAAATCAACGTTAGCAAGATCAGCATTATTGGAGGCTACATAGTACATTCAATAGATTAGCAATGGCAGGGAAGAAGCCATTCCTGAACCTACTGGTGCATGTGTATCTTCTGCCTGATGGAAGAGGTTGTAGGAGAGCATTACCGGGGTGTGAAGGGTCTTTGATGATGTTGGCAGCCTTTTTGTGGCAGTGAGCCATGTAAAAGGAGTCCATGGATGGAAGGTTGGCTTCCATGGTGGACAGGGCTGTACACACCACCTTCTGTAGTTTCTTACAGCCCTGGGCAGGGCAGTTGCCATACCAGGCCGTTATGCACCCAGACAGTATGCTCTGTGTGAATGGGCATGGAAGTGCCATCGGTTGCCATGCAAGGCATTGGTTGGCTTGGAAGTGGCATAGGCAATAAATGGATGATGTAAGGGGTGAGGGCCTAAAATATAAGCTAACATAAGGGATGAAAGACCAGAGAACCGAAGAAGGCCTTTTGAACAGCACAGTACGTTTGTGTGTACTCGTGGCCATTTCCATGGCTGACAAATCCAACTCTGTTTTTCACCGATCTCCCCCAGAGTGAAAATTTTGTCTGAAGGGTCACATTCTGCCTGGTTGGATTTGCGAAGTCAAGGAATTTCCTGACTGAGCTATCTGTCTCGATAGTGAAAATCTAGCCCTCACTGCTTTCTCTGGTGCAACAGTCCAGAACAAAGGGGAATAGCTTTAAAATTAGAGCAAAGACATTCAGGGATCCTGTCAGAGAATACTTCTTTACACTGCCTTACCTGAAATGTCATTAGCTTCATTGAGATTGATATATTATTGTTAGGTAGGAGTCTTCTTACACATGCCAAAGATAAATGAAGATAGTACATGTAAGCCAGGAACAGCAGAATCAATTTGAAGGGCTGAATGACCTCCTGCTGCGTCATTGGGACGCAAGCCATTTGGAGGTGATTTACTGTGAAACGTCTGACCGTTTGAGTTCTCCTTCACTCATTTGGAGGATGCTTTAAAGTTCCTAGTTTTAAAAAGAAATTCTTCCATGGGATATAGGATCACTGGCAAGGCCAGCATTAATTGCTCAGTCCTAATTCCCTGAACTATGTAACTTGTTAGGCCATTTCAGAGGATAGGTGAAAGTGAGTACTGCAGATGCTGGAGATCAGAGTCAAGAGTGTGATGCTGGAAAACCACAGCAGGTCAGGCAGTGTCAGAGAAACAGGAAAATCGGCGTTTCAGGTAAAAGCTCTTTATCATTTCAGGATATTTCAGAGCCAACCAAATTGTTGGTGAGGGTTAGCTGCTATGAATGATTGAGCCGGAGGCCTTCATGTGCTGTGAAGCTCAACAACTTACTGAGCTAGCGTAGTTACCAACAAACCCACTAAGGGAGCTATTTAATGCTTATTTAATGGCAGAGAAAGCAGAGGTGTCTTAAATGTCATGATTGTCAGCAGAGACTGCCTTCAGTCAATGACCTCTTGGCAAGCGTCATTGCATTAATTATTGGTTCGGTGAATGCTTCAATTCATATTTTGCATTTTAATGTGTTCAAACACAAAACAAACCCCCATCACAATTAGTTCTCACCATTTTTCTGTGAAACTGGTATATGAAGTCTTCATGCTATAATTAATTAGCCACTTGTTATAGAGATCTGCATTGATACCTTCAAGAGAAAGAGCAACAAAAAGATGCAAAAGGCATCTTATTGATAATTATTTGAGCAGCTCTTCTGAATGTTGGAAAGGGATAACAGCATGAAAAAGACAAGCTAGCCCCTTGTCAATGTTGGCTGCACCCTTTTCCCATTGGGTCAATGGAGAGTGAGACATCTACCTGACTAATCCACCTAACCTACATGTCCCTGGACATTATGGGCAATTTAGCATGGCCAAACCTCCCAAGCTGTGCATCTTTGGACTGTGGGAAGGAACCCATGCAGACATGGGGAGAATGTGTAAACTCTCCACAGACAGTCGCCTGAGGCTGGAATTGAACTTGCGTCGCTGGCGCTGTGCATCAGCAGTGCTACCCACTAAGCCACCATGCCACCCCAAGGATAAGTCACTTCACGTTGCATGGGGAAACCAGAAGCTGACTGGATGATCCCCATTGGTTTCCATTATCTAAAGTTAACAAGGTGCTTACTGAGCCTAACCAACATCCACCGTGTTGGTAAGGACGGCCCTCCTGGCCCTGTACCACATGCAACCAAAATCACAGCTACCAATGAATGGGATAGGGATTGTGGCCAGTGCATATTTATCTGGGAACCAACCACTTATATTTCCACCCTCGGTGTTGGCCCAAAAACTGCTGCAGAGGGAAACTTCAAACATGGAGCCGAAAGAAGACACGTCCTGCAGAATGAATCCTCAATATTCTTTACAGGAATAACAATGTCCTGCTTCATTTGGAGTTTAGGCCACCCCCCTTACTGAAGGAAGGTTACATTTGCCATAGAGTGCAGCAGAAGATCCCTGGACTGAATTCCTGGGATGCAGGGACTGTCCTATGAGTAGTGAGTGAGGAGGCTGAGCTTATTTTCTCTGGGGTTTTTGAAGAAGAGGTGATCTCATTGAAAGTAACAAATTTCTTATAGGACTGGATGGGGTAGATGTAGAAAGGCTGCTGGTGATGTTAGGAGAAAGGGTCCAGAACCAAGGGGGTAGTGTCAGAATAAGGAGTGATTATATAGGACTGAAATGAGGAGGAGGTTCCTTATCTAGAAGGTAGTGACTCCTTCGAATTCTCTATCTGAGAAGTTCAGACCTTGTTGAGGTTGTAGACAGTGATTGATAGATTTCTAGTTGCCAATGAGATCAAGGGATACAGGGATATTGTGGGAATGTGACATTGAGGTAGATGAGCAGCAATACTCCAGGACAGTGGAGCAGGCTGAATGGCCTTCTCTTGTTCTTACATTTCTATGGAATGTTACCTATAAATCCTTTAAATCCACTATGATTCGAGCCCATCAGTTAGCTGCCTTGCACAATATTTATGGCTATGTTATCATTGAATGACTGTGGTATTAGAAATAACTTCTTGGATTACAATACTGCAGCTTTTATGTCTATGTACATCTCACTGATGTACAAAGTACAGTATAATTTTAAGACCACAAATATGGGAGCAGAAGTGGGCCACTTGGCCCATTCAGTCCATCTCACCATTGAATCAGATCTCAGCTGCTCTGATATTCTCAGCTTTCCTGCCTATTCCTCATAACCCTTGGTCCTCAGACTGATTAAAAATCTGTTTGTCTTAGCCTTAGATATACTTATTGACCCAGCCCTCTGTGGTAAACAATTCCACTGGCTCACTATCCTCTGAGACACATGTTTCTCCTCATCTCTTAGTCTGCTCCTTACTGTGTGATTATCTCATCTGGTTCTAGACTCTTTCAAAAAGGGGCAATAACTTTTCAGCCTGTACCTTGTCAAATCCCCTTTTTCAATAAAGTCACCTTATTCTCTTGAGCTCCAATGAGTGTAAACGCAAACTACTCAACCTGTGCTTGTAAGAAAATCACCACAAAGGTGGCCCAGTGAATTACAGAATCCCTATAGTGTGGGAACAGGCCATTCAGCTCATTGAGTCCACACCAACCCTCTGAAGAGCATCCCACCCAAATCCATTTGCCTACAACCCTGCATTTCCCATAGCTAATCCACCTACCCTGCACATCGCTGAGCACTATGAGTGATTTAACATGGCCAATCCATTTAAGCTACATATCTTTGGACTGTGGGAGGAAACAGGATCACCCAGAGGAAACCCACACAGACTCAGGGAGAATGTGCAAAGTCCACACAGACAGTCACTTGAGGCTGGAATTGAACCTGGGTCCCTGGTGCTGTGAGGCAGCAGTGCTAGCCACTGAGCCACCATGCTACCCAGATCTGCTCTAGACTGTGCCTAATACTGAATTATCTCTCCTTAGTTAAGGCACAAAACCTGTTTGCAGTTTTCCAGTTGTGGTCTGACCAGTGCCTTGTGCAGTTTTAGTAAGATCCCTCAACTTTTATACACCATTCCCTTTGCAACACTGGCTAATGTTTCATTTATCTTTTCTAAGACATGCTGAAATTGGATTCTAGCTTCTTTGATTCACACATCAGGATCTCTAATCCTTCTATATTGCAGCTTTCTGCAGTCTTTCCCCATTTAAATAATATTTTCTATTCTTCCTGCCAGAGTGCAGAACCTTATTTTGATTTGGCCAGTCTGAGAGGATTTGACTTTTGGTGAGCCTTGTAAAGTAGATTAAGGGATGGTGGGCCCCACCTTCCCCTCTACAAAACCAAGCTCTTATTGAAAAGGAGCCCAGGTCATCTGCTGGTTCCCCTTGGTATTTCTCACATTGGTAAGACCAGGCAGGCTAACTTGAAATTTCTCCTGAGTGAAGCTGAGTAAATAAATGAGCTTATAAGATTGTGTGTATGTCAGGCACAATGATAAGTGATGCACAGGAGTACAGAACTGGATGAATGCAAAGTCAAGAATATCAGAAATAGGGAGGCCATTCTCCTCTTTGAGCCTGTTCTATCTTTGAATCAGATCATGGCTGAGCTGAAACTACCTACTTTTGCTCTGTATCCCTTACCAAAGCAAATTCGATGTAATTTTTGTGATTTTCAACAGACCCAACCTTAACAGCATTTTGTGGAGAAAAATTCCAAATTTCCTCTGGTCTTTCTTTTAAAAGTGCAGGTAATAGGGAAGGTAGATTAAACGTAGGCCTGTATTTCAATGGGAATGGAATATAAAAGTAGGGAGTTATTGGTAAATCTGGATAAGGCACTGGTCAGACAACAACTAAGTGTTCTCGCTGTAATTTTAAGGTTATACTGCATCGTTCTTAACTCCGCCACCAGAGGGAATAAGTTGCCTTTATCAACAATATTAAATGATCTTCTCAGAGTGAACGAACACTGGGTGGTAGGCCAGAAGAAGGTTTGCTCAGAGTGCGAGACATACTTTGTTTTAAATAGAACTGGTGTAGAATTTCTCTCCATGTTATATGTTTAGAGCTTTCCTCCACAAATGGTAGTGGATGCTGGATCAATTGTTAATTTTTTGTTAATCAAAGGTATTAAGGGATATGGGCCAAAGGCAGTTAGGCCACAGATCAGCCATAATCTCATTGAATGGTGGAACAGTCTTGAGGGGCTGAATGGCCTACTCCTGTTCTTTTGTTCATAGGAAGACAATTGTGCCTCATTCTGGACTGTAGTCAGTGAAAGGATACATCATGTGCTATGCTCAATGTGCTGTCAATTTGATATCAACCAAAGTTAAAATAACAGTCCCCTGTCTGTTCAACATCAATATAAACAGCACCAGAATACAACAAGCCAACATGAGGAATGAATTTTTCTGAAAAGCCTTCTGGAAGGTAGGGTGCAAATTCCCACAGGGGTCTACCCCTCCTCTAACCTTGCAGTGGAAACCTGGAATAACAAAGGATCAGCCCTCAATGTTGAATGAGTCCAGTGAGAAATTTTCTTTGTGAAGGATTAAATAGGCTGGGAGTTTACAGTTTTGAGAGTCAGCACTTAAGAGGCTTTCTACATAAGACTGACAACAACTTTGGCATCTCTGTATGCACAGTTAAATGTGGAAATCCAGAAGTCACTGTTTATGACCCATAGTTGATCCAACCATCACAGAGGCCTGGAATTTCCCTCACAGGTTCTTTTTGTCTGGAATGGTGTGTGTGTGTGTGTGTGTGTGTTCGTCCAGCATTGCGATCAACATTTAGAAGATTACAAGATGAAAGATCCTTCAGTCCTCAAGGCACCCATTCCCTTGTATCCATTGTCTCTTGCCAGGTCATGCCCCTTCCTATCCCAAAGCCCTTTGTAGCTCCTCAGTCAACTTAATGCCGACTGGAGAACCTTTCTCTCATGGCAAAAATTCAAACCAGATGATTTAACATAAACTACAACGCTTTTGCACACTTGGCTGGCTGTTGAATTAAGATGGTAAGAATTATTTAGTCAAGAGGAGCTGATTTATAACAGCCATACTAAATTATACCTACAGACGAACAACCGCTCTGACTCTAAAAAACTAATCTTATAAATACAAAGTTTCATTCCATCAGAAGAATATTGGATAATTTAGAATTCATAAACAATTTTTATTTTATTTTTCAAAGATTGTTAATCATGTTCCAGTTTCTTCTGTATTCCCATCTGTTAGTCCCAATCTTCATTTCACTTTCTGTTTAACAATAAAAATGTGAGCTAAAACCCATACCTTTAGCTTCCTTCTTGGTTGTCTGCAGGAATTCTGCAATCTAATTATTTGATCAGCTTCGTACCTTGTTGGTGGATATCACAAAAAACCCTTTAAATCCTGCCAAATTCAGAGTATGTTGGAATAGAGAACATGCCTTAAAGTTACAAAATCTTTGTAGGCAGCTTTCATCAAGGTCAGTAGTGGGCACATTCTTGTCTCTGCAAAACCTGGGCAATGTTTCATACCTGTTATTGCACTGAGAATGGAAATAATAAGTTTTTGACTTTTTTTTCCAAACTCCTGATGACACAAAGATCTAACTATGGTTTAAAAACTCTCTGAGCTTGCACTCAGCTGAGGTTTGCACGGGAAACTTGGGGCATGGGTTTAACAAGTCATATTTTGGCGTTGGCCAATCCACTTGATGAATTATCTCAAGGCCTAACTGTAAATGGAGGCCCTTTCCTTTTGTTGTAAAGTGAATTGTTGTCATTATTCAGGAGTGTAGGAACAGGAGTAGGTCATTCGGGCGGCACGGTGGCACAGTGGTTAGCACTGTTGCCTCGCAGTGCCTGAGACCTGGGTTCAATTCCCGCCTCAGGCAACTGACTGTGTGGAGTTTGCACGTTCTCCCCGTGTCTGCGTGGATTTCCTCTGGGTGCTCCGGTTTCCTCCCACAGTCCAAAGATGTGCAGGTCAGGTGAATTGGCCATGCTAAATTGCCCATAGTGTTAGGTAAGGGATAAATGTAGGGGTATGGGTGGGTTGCGCTTCGGCGGGTCGGTGTGGACTTGTTGGGCCGAAGGGCCTGTTTCCACACTACAATGTAATCTAAAAAAAACTATTTTATGGTTGATCTGGATCGTAACTCTAGTTATCTGCCTTGGGTTCCAGATCCTTTGTCAAACCAAAATCTGTCAATTGCAACTGTCAAATTTTTAATTGATCTTCATCCTGAGCAGCTTTTTTTGGGAAGAGAATTCCAGATTTCCATCCCAGTATGTGTAGAAGTGTTTCCAGACATCATTCCAAATGGCTGAGAACTAATTTTAAGGCTAACTTCAATCCTTCCTTGTTCTGGATTCCTCTTCTCAATGTTTAGGATGGCATGGTGGCTCAGTGGTTAGCTCTGCTGCCTCACAGCACCAGAGTCCCAGGTTCAATTCCAGCCTCAGGTGAGAGTCTGCACATTCTTCCCATGTCGGAGTCGGTTACCTCCCACAGTCCAAAGATGTGCAGGGCAGGTGAATTGGCCATGCTAAATTGCCCGTGGTGTTAGGTCCGTTAGTCAGAGGAAAGTGGGTCTGGGTGGGTTATTCTTCGGAGGGTCAATGTGGATTTGTTGGGTCGAAAGGCCTGCTTCCACACTATAGGGAAGCTAATCTAATTGCTGCCCTCATAAGTTTGGCCATCTTATTAATCCCCCTTTACTCAGCTCTGCTCTAAGAAGGATGATCCCAGCTTTTCTCTTCACACCACGTGATCCCATTGCTGTTTGGCTTTTTGTCACATCAAACAGGTGGTCCTCTCTCTGGTGTGATGTCCTTTTGCTTTCTGTAACAGTTTGAAATGAGTACATGTACTAAGCTAATTGTTGCATCTCTTCAATACAGTATCTGCTCCTCCCTTTACAATAATATTGGGAGTGGGAGTGAAGAGCTCAGCTCCTAAGTTAATCTTTAGTGATCTGTACCCTCTTCCTAGTTGTCTGCTGCGGAAAACCTCATCTGTGCCTTTGTTACCTCTGGACTGAGCTATCTGAATGCTCTGAAGAAGGGCCATAGAGTCATAGAACTATACAGTATGGAAACAGACCCCTCGGTTCAACTCGTACATGCTGAGCAGATATCTGAAATTAAACCAGTATTTGGCCCATATCCCTCTAAACCCTTCATGTACCTATCCAGATGCCTTTTAGATGTAAGTATACACGCGGCACCCTCTGCATGAAAAAGTTGCGCCTTAGGTCCCTTTTATATCTTTGCCCTCTCACCCTAAACCTATGCCCTCCAGCTTTACATTCTCCCACCCCTGGAAAAGACCTTGTCTATTTCCCCTATCCATGCCCCTCAAGATTGTATAAACCTGTATAAGGTCACCCCTCAGCCTCCAACGAACCAGGAAAAATAACACCAACCTATTCAGGCTCTCCCTATAGGTGAAACCCGCCAACTCTGGCAACAGCCTTGTAAATCCTTTTCGAAACCTTTCAAGTTTCACAACTTCTTTCCTATAGCAGAGAGTCCCAAAATTGAATGCAGTATTCCAAAAGTGGCCTAACCAATGTCCTGCACAGCCACAGCATGAACTCCCAACTCCTCTACTCATTGCACTGACCAATAAAGGAAAGCATGCCAAACACCACCTTCACTATCCTATCTACCTGTGACTCTCTTTTCAAGGAGCTACAAACCTGCACTCCAAGGTCTCTTTGTTCAGCAACGCTCCCCAGGACCTTACCATTAAGTGTATAAGTCCTGCTTTGATTTGCCTTTCCAAAATGCAGCACCTCACATTTATCTAAACTAAATTCCATCTGCCATTCCTTGGCCCATTGTCTAACTGATCAAGATCCCATTGTAATCTGAGGTAATCTTCTTCGCTGTCCACTACACCTCCAATTCTGGCGTTGTCTGCAAACATACGATACCTCTTATGTTCACATTCAAATCATTAATATAAATGACAAAAAGCAGTGGACCCAAGACCAATCCTTGTGGTCACAGGTCTCCAGTCTGAAAGGCAACCCTCCACCACCACCTTCTCTTCTACCTTCAAGCCAGTTACTAGTCCTCCCTGTATTCCATATGATGTAACCTTGCTAACCAGTCTAGCATGAGGAACCTTGTTGAATGTCTTACCAAAGTCTATATAGATCATGTCCACTGCTCTGCCCTCATCAATCCTCTTTGTTCCTTCTTCCAAAAGCTCAATCAAGTTCTTGAGACATGATTTCCCATGCATGAAGCCATGTTGACCATCCCTAATCAGTCCTTGCCTTTCCAAACACATGTAAATCCTGTCCCTCAGGATTCCCTCTAACAAATTGCCCATCACTGATGTCAGGCTCACCAGTCTATAATTCCCTGACTCTTTCTTACCACCTTTCTTAAGCAGTGGCATCACATTAGCCAACCTCCAGTCTTCTGGTAGCTCACCTGTGACTATCAATGATCCAAATATCTCAGCAGGGGGCCCAGCAATCACTTCCCTAGCTTCCCACAGAGTTCTAGGGTACAGCTGATCAGGTCCTGGGAATTTATGCACTGTTGTGCATTTTAAGATATCCAGCACCTCTTCCTCTGTAAGATGGACATTTTTCAAACTGTTGCTGTTTATTTCCTGACATTCTCTATCTTCCATATGCTTCTCCACAGTAAATACTAATGCAAAATGCTTGTTCAGTATCTCCCCCATCTCCTGAAGTTCCACACATATACTGCCTTGCTGATCTTTGGGGGGTCCTATCTCTCCCTCGTTATCCTTTTGTCCTTAATGTATTTATAAAACCCCTTTGGATTCTCCTTACTCCTATTTAGCAAAGATATCTCATCCTCTTTTTGCCCTCCTGACTTCCCTCTCAGGTATACTTCTACTGTCTTTATATTCTTCAAGGGATTCACTTGACCCCTGCGAATACCCAAAATATGTCTCCTTCTTTTTCTTGACCAAAACCTCAGTTTCTCTAGTCATTCAACATTCCATACACCCACCAGCCCCGGACCCAAAACATTAACTCTGTTGTTTTTCCACAGATGCTGTCAGATGTGCTGAGATTTTCCAGCAATTTCTGTTTTTAACTCATTGGTCTTCTGACCGGACATGCATCCTTTGTAAACTTGAGCTCATACCAAGATTTGCTGCTTGTGGTTGAGGGTGAACCAAGTCCAGTTCAACCATCATCCCTTTGACACCGACCTGCATTTACATTTTTTGAGTTGTTCTTGGTGACTTGGTGAAGCAAGGTCTTGTGGCCTGTTTGTTTGCATACATTTTTAATGAGGTATTGCTGCATTTAGTATCTCAGTGAGAAACATGAAGTAGGGAAGAGCTGTATTGTTGCTTAATGAGACAGAGACACAGAAAAATGCAGAAGAGAGTTAGTCAGTGTGTGTATCTGGGTGTACCAGAGAGTGGAGACATGGATTCTTTGGTAAGATATTTGACAAGAATGCTGTAAACACACAATGGGGAATTTGTGCTTGCTCTGAAGTTAATACCATAGAGTTTAGTTTGCAGTTTGTTTTAAATGCCAAAAGGAGAAACACCCATTAAAGAAAAAACACATAATGCAGAAATTTGCCAGAAGGAATCAGGTTGCAGCTGTTCCAAACCGATCAAGAAGCTTTGGCCTGCAGGTTATAGTAAATCTTCATTTGGGTTTCGAGGTGGAAGAATAACAATGGGATAAAAGGAAAATGGTTAGCTTGAATTCTTTTCTGTTTTTTGTAATGAAAACATTTCAAACTTTTCATGTGTTATGATATAGTGCACATTTTTCTCATTGAGTAAACATTTTATGCATTGTAGTAAAAGTACACTTGCAGACTCTTGTAAACGTGTTTGGTAACTGACCTCCACAGTTAACCAAAGAACAAAGTCAGGGTCTACCAAGTCAGATTTCAATCTAGGATCTGACGTATTTACTATTAACATCAGTTAGGATCAAAACACTGTTCCATTGTAAAGTGCTTCTGAAAACCTGCCTCTCTTTGACTGAGCTTTTGGTGATTTGTTCCAAAACTTCTTATGTGTCTCGGTGTAAAATTTAGTTTGATAACACTTTTGCTAAGAACCTCCAGGACATTTTGCTAAGTTAAAGATGCTGCATTCATGCTAACTGTTGCTGTTGTGTTTATTCCCTCCTGAGTTAGTGACATTGCAACAGGCAAGTAAAATTGATGATGATCCTTTTCATGTTTCTTCAAGCAGAATGGCATCTCCTGTAGGACAAGTTAACATGGCTGACATTCCCATCATCCTTCTGTCAGATATGAAAGATTTCATTGCTAAACAATTTAAATGATGGAAAAATCCATCACAAAGGACTAAATGGGTGAAACAAAGGAGTGGCTCAAGACAGTTTACAAACCTCTCAAAGGCTCAGAAAGCAAGTAAAAAAGAGCTTACATTTAGCCATAAGCATCATGGAGGCCTACTGTTTAAATTCCAGTCTGTGCTAAGGAAAGAGTTGCGGCAGATTATTAACTAGTAGCAGGACGAGGTGGGTAAGATTGAATGATGTCATGATGTCAGGATCCCACTGCTTCTGGGGCAGATTTGAATTTTCAAAGGGACGGCTGGAGAAGGAAATGGGAGGTTTGATCAGCTCCAATCGATGGCTGATTGAACTCCTTTTGTGTTTCCGGTTGAAATCTCAAGTCTTCAATTAATCGAACCCAAACAATCTGATGCATACTAGTGTACAGCTGTCAGGGTTTGCAACTTGACCATTAGATTAGATTAGATTAGATTAGATTCCCTACAGTATGGAAACAGGCCCTTCGGCTCAACAAATCCACACTGACCCTCCGAAGAGTAACCCACCCAAACCCTATTCCCCTAGCCTATACTTACCCCTGACTAATGCACTTAATACTGTGGGCAATTAGGAATAAACTCTCTAATTGATCTATCCTGGAGCTTCTTGCATCATTTCCAGAGCTTCTTTTGTTGCCATGGACACTGTCAGTCCCCAAGGAAGCTGGCCTTTCACTTCAGTAAGGCAGCAGCAGGCCACATCATGGCCGCCGCCTACCTTAGCTACAGGTGTCGGGTATGGCAGCTCCCGCTTCTCACTGTCTGTCCAATGGGGCTATTTGAATTTACAGGTAGTGTCACAATAATAACACGGCTTGGTTGCAAGAATAGGACTTGGAATACATTGGGTGTCAGGTTCTCAGCACTGCGCTGAAAATCGAATTCCTGCAGGCTAGTGCTGGAGGTTTCATTTTTGCCGGGCCAGAGGAGTTGAGAAATTGTCCAATATTCTCATTCTTGAGGGCTGCTCAGGAATCCATGCTGTAAAATGCACTGGTGTGCATGCAGAGTGAGGGCAAGCATCAGGCATTGAAATTCACATGGAAGGAATAATCACTTGATGAAGGTGGAGACGAACTGTTGACTATGACAGACTGTACCTCAGTTCATTCAGCAATAGATCACTGTCCAAAACAAAGCAAAAAACACCACTCAGACTTCAGCACCACATGAGAAGCAAATGTTCTATTGCAAGGTGACTGCAGCCATTTTGAAATTCTATAAGCACAGATGCAAAACCGTTTGACAAAAGGATTGTACTGTGTGAATTGTATTGTAAACAGAATCCCTGGCAGGAAATAGCTTTCAATTGTTGAACAAAAGCTATCTCCAGGTGTATTGAATATCCTTTAATCTAAAGTGATGAGTGAGGGCACAGTGGAAAAACCACCTAATGCAGTAAAGCAGACTCTCTCCATTGTGTACGGCCACTCCCAGGTATCTCACAATAAGAAAGAGAAAGTGACAGGTCCCAGGTGCCTGCTACCTCGACTAGGAATACTCGACTGAGGAAATATCAAGTGCAATTCTGTTTAAACCTCCTGGCAGACACCCACGTATCTCCTCCCAGTCTTATACAATACAGCTGCTTCAAGAGGAAGAAAATACATTGAGGCTATTGGTGCTGTGGACTGCACCCACCTGTGCAGTGAGTTATAGGACAAGGGGTTAGGGGTGTTGATCAACACAAAGTGAGGATGCAGCTCACAAGTTAAGTACAGACTGGGAAGCCAGCTTAGTTCATCCTGGAATTAATGAGAGATCCAAGTGATTCAGACACTTTCTGAAGAACAGTCAACACTCTTGGTGACCATTAGCCACCCTTCTGCCACAAATAACACTGTCAAGGAACAGGTTAACTGATTGTACCACTGTTTGTGCGTAAACTGGCCAGTATTTGCGTAGTGACTTTAAGTTTAGTATTGTTCCTAATAGCTGCGGTAAATGCAGACATCTCTTTCCAATTCGCTTCCCCTCTCCACGTCCACCTCAAAAAACTGTTCATCTGTCTCCTGAGTAACGCTAAGGTCTTTGGCGTAGAAATCAGTAATCATTTTGCTAAATTTTCAAATGAAAGGCAAGGCCAAAAGGCCAATTATTTCAGAACTATGGCTGAAAGAGATCTCTGATTGTCATCAGATGTTTTATTGATGTCTGCCTGAAGCAGATAATATGTAGTGCTGTTTCCTGAGACAGACAGTTTCGTGAATTGGGCCACTGTGTATTCAGGACACACCTTTCAATAAGAAGCGCTAGCGGAGCCCAGCTGCATCTATGAAAAGCTACCTCTGCAACAACAGCGTCAGCAAGTTATATTTGTGCAGTGCCATTAAATAATAATAAAACGTCCTGTTTTATTTCACAGAAAGTTGAAGGCAAAATTAGGCTTTGAGCCCACATAAGGAGACGTGAGACCGAATAGTCAAAAACACAGTCGAAGAGTTTGAAGGAACTTCTTTCACCTTCTCAGCAGCCGTAGCATTGTATTCCTCTCTCTGTTCTGCTATCCAACACACTTTGTATGGTATGATCTGCCTGTACTGCACACAAAACAAAACTTTTCACTGTACCTTGGTACAAATGACAGTAATAAATCAAATAAAAATTCAATAAGAGAGAAAGGTGAGGATTAGAGATGGAATTCTAGACATTAGGGCCTTGACAGGACAAAGCCTGGCCACCATGCCTCATGAGGTTAAATTTGAAAACTGTGGTGCTAAAAAAACACAGCAAGTCAGGCGACATCCGAGGAGCAGGAGCATCGATGTTTTGTCGATTCTCTTGCTCCTCGGATGCTGCCTGACTGGCTGTGCTTTTCCAGCACCATACTTTTCGACTCTGAACTGCAGCATCTTCAATCCTCACTTTCTTCAAGGGTTAAAATCTGTACTGCTTAAAGGGCCAGGGGTAGAGTAGAACAGATACCTGAAAGGGTTACAGAGATTGGGTAGAACCAGGCCAGAGGGAAATTTTAAAAAACAACAATGAGATTTTCCAAATTTGGCAGCTTAACTTGACTTTTTGGCTAATTTAGGTCAATGAGTACAGGAGTGAGAGGTGAATGAAAGTTGGTGCGAATGGAAAAGAATAAGTATGTGGATGGAACTGCAGCATGGAATGAAGGGAAGCCGACTAGAGGTTTATTGAAGTACAATCAGAAGAGACCAAAAGTGAATTAAAGGGACTACTTCAGATTTTGATGCCATTGTCTCTTCACCCAGAGAGTGGTGGCTGTGTGGAATGATCTCCCCCAGAGGGCAGTGGAGGCCCAGTCTCTGGATTCATTTAAGAAAGAGTTGGATAGAGCTCTCAAGGATATTGGAATCAAGGGTTATGGAGATAAGGCAGGAACAGGACACTGATTAAGGATGATCAGCCATGATCATATTGAATGGTGGTGCAGGCTCGAAGGGCAGAATGGCCTACTCCTGCACCTAATGTCTATTGTCTATTGTCTGTTGTCCACTCAAAGGCTTGGTCATAACTGAGGCCAATAACAGGTTGAAAAAAAAATTGAGGGAAGCCTCAATGGGAGAAAAATGTTGAATATTGTGGCTAAGCATCCTGCTCTGAATCCGTACCTACAATGTACACTTTGGTTAAGGATAGATTTCAGATACACTTGGACCCATGAATGTTCTGATGAGCTGTCTGGTGCTTGTTTAAGGACCTTTCTTGGAAATGGTGGTCTACTCAACCCAGTATTTTGGAATCTCAATGTGGCCTGAACAACTAAAAACAAAACACACTGTTATGTAACTGTGTTTGTTATCCCACTTTACTCTGGTAAAGTGACAGCTGCTGGAGTGGCTCTGAGGAAGGTCCCTGGTCATGTAGCAGTGCCTTTCATTACCACAGATTATACCTTATAGGAGATGTGCACAGTAAGACTCCAAGGAGCGTTTCTGGCGTTTTGGAGGTTGTGACTCCAATCAAGAGGAAAACCAGGTGCACTGTAAAACAGACCTCCTGGTAACCATCACTCATTTTCCACTGCACATGAAGAAGAATTTCAATTTGTTTCATCACCTTGAATAGCTGGTAATAGTTGCGTGGAAGTGTAAAAGGAAATCCAGAGTGAATAGTGACATTCTCAATGAAATAGATTTTAGGGCTTCTTTAAGAATGTTCCATGTTTAAGGAACCAGGTCGAGCCAACTTTAGAATTTATAAAGCATTCCGTCAGCTGGGATTGAATGAGTAGCACTTCATCCTGATTCAGATACTCATGGGTTGTAGTCCTGTGCCTGAGACTGCAGTGTAAAACTGGGATGTTGCTAAACTGTTGCTGAATCATTCCTGAAATGAGGAATCCTGTGACACTATTCAAAAAAAGAGCAAGGGCACTCTCCCTGGTGTTCTGCCCAACATTTCTTATTTAGCCAACATCTCTATAATTGATTATCTGGCAGCCATCCTTCTGTGGGAGCTTGCTGTGCATAAATTACTGACTGCATTACAAATGAGATGGCAAATCCAAGTGTTTCATTGGCTGTAAGATACTTTGGGAGAACCTGACTTTATAAAAGGCACTATATTAAAGCAGCCCCATGCTTTTCTCGTCTGTTTTCCTTTCAATCTGTCTTTCTCACTCTCAGAGTGATGTTTTTCTGATGTCTGACAGTATCTCCTCTCTGCTGCCTCTCTTTAGAATAACATGGCTCAGTGCCAAGTCTGAGGCAGAGAGAGGATATTATACCTCTCTTACGGCACTGGTTTGTTCTGGAATTGAATTGAATTGAATTTATTGTCCCGTGTACTGAGGCACAGTGATAAGCTTTGTCTTGCGAGCAATACAGGCAGCTCACAGAGTTAAATAGCATAGATAAGTAAATAATAGGTAAACAGCAGCAAAAACAAAAAAAAACACAGGTACAGGTGAATATTAAGAGTTTGTGAGTCCATTCAGTATTCTAACAACAGTAGAGTATTAACTGTTTCAAAACCGGCTGGTGCATGTGTTCAGGCTTCTGTACCTTCTCCCCGATGGTAGAGGTTGTAGAAAAGCATTGCCAGAGTGGGATGGATCTTTGAGAATGCTGGTGGCCTTTCTTGACAGCGGGCCTACTGGATGGATTCTATTGACGGGAGGTTGGCCTTTCTGATTGTCCGGGCCGAGTTCACCACTCTCTGTAACCGTCTCCGATCCTGAATGGCACAGATGCCATACCAGGTAGTGATACATCCAGACAGAATGCTCTCGATGGTGCACCTATAAAAGGATATTCACCATCATGTCAAATTTCCTCAGCTGCCTGAGGAAGAAGAGACGTTGTTGGGCCTTTGTAACCAGTGCGTTCACATGAAGAGTCCAAGAAAGCTTGTTGTGGATGACCACTCCCAGGAGCTTGACACTCTCCACTTGTTCCACCTCTGTGCTGTTAATGTGTAGAAGGACATGAATAACATCCCACCGCAAGTCAATAATGAGTTCCTTGGTTTTGTCGGCATTGAGAGCTAGCATGTTCTCAGTGCACCATTTTTTCAAATCTTCCACCTCCTGTCTATTCTGTTTTGTTGCCATCTGAGATTCAACAGACTATGGTGGTGTCATCAGTGAACTTGTAAATGACATTAGTCTGGTATTTGGTAATACAATCATTGATATACAGTGAGTACAGTAGGGGGCTGTGTGCATACAGATTGCCCCACTCTGCCTTTTGCTGTTTTCAGGCTTCATATGTGAGTTTAAAAACTGTACGTGCTGTATGCTGTACGTGCTATTTAACCACTGGGGTATCACAGCTGAACCTGTCCCTGACCTCTTCTGATGTCCACGTGTGTACTTTCTGCTGAAGTCACCAGATAGCGAGCTGGAGTGGGATCCGGGATCATATTTAGCCCTCATGCTCTCCCCCACCACCCCACCACCAGTCCCGCTCCAGGTCAAAGAGAACAAGGCTCGAGTACGATGGTGGATTGAACCTAAGACAACACTGTTTGTACAGCTCAGTGACATCCTTTAATCATGAGGCCATTAGGAAGGCTGCATGCTGTGTTAGCAGTGTTACATTAAGAGATGGCTTTAACGGAGTATAATACTCCTGTGTGTACTATAAATCAATGGGGAATAATTGGAAGAATATCGTACACTATCACCACATTTATCATTTATAACCTCACTATAGTTCTATGATTTTTGAAATGTTGCTAATTAATCACGTGGAGATAACAGATAGTCGTTTGAAACACATCTCCTCTTTTGGGCTGTCGGGAATATTTTTAACACTCAGTTGTACTGTACATTAATTCCTGCCAAACCAGGCCATTTTTTTATTGTGGATCAGTGGTGCTGGAAGAGCACAGCAATTCAGGCAGCATCCGAAAAGCTTCGAAATCATTTTTTTATTGTGTCTTATGTCAGTGGGTGAGATGAGGGAGTGGTGGTTTGTGCGTTGGACAAATGGAGCACTCTGTTTAGTTGGTTACCTCAGTGATTTGGGGACTGCTGAGTGTGGCATTGGGAGTTCTCTGTCATTCAGACACTTTAAGGCAAAAAAAAGACTGATAAGTTAGATTGGTTCAACTTGAACATTTGCAAGAGAGAGATAATCGGTTGAAGCTTTCTAGCTTGCACTTATCACAATTAAACTAACTTTAGAAAGGGACCAGCAATCTCTGCAGCATGGAGTGCTGGTTGGTTGGACTATGTTTAGCCCGGAGAGCCAGCAGTAGCTGTAAACTGTGGTATAACTGATTAACTTCTGACTGAATAGTTTCAAGTTGCTTAGTTTGAATGTAATTGGATAATTGAGATTGACAGATAACAGCTCCTGCTCCATATTCTAACAAATCAGCCCTCTTTTCTCAAGCCGTGTAAATTGGTGTTTCCATTATAAAGCTGATTTCCTTGTGCTTCTGTCCTGATGAATGCAAGATGAAAAGCTTCAACTTCGTGTTAGTTTTTTAGCAATGTTTAAGTTCTGTGCCACCAAGCAAGTAACGGCTATATTCCACAGGTTACTCATCTGTGTCCTAACATGAACTACAAGGTACGTCAGCAACAGAATTAAACTATCGTGCTCAACAATCACATTGCTTTCCTTTATTAACTGGACTAACCAATCACTATGGGGATGTTGGTTAGCCACAGTACAGATGCAACTGTACCAGCTTCTTCTGTCAACCATTTAAATGGAGGTACCAACCCAATGAAAATGGAAGTTGACACAAGGATATAATTTGTTCATGGCATAGCATTTGCTCAGGATTGAAAAGCCACAAGTGCGTACGAAAATATCCCAAGGTGCGTCCAAGGCTTTTGATTCGTGGAGCGACATAAAGAGGTACAAGGGCAGGTGAAATGATTTTACGGAGCACCCTTGATGAGGGCAGGTACAGAGGGGCTGAAGTGTAGGGAGGAAATTGGAGACTTGAGGGCTAACTGCCAACATGGAGTGATGGTAAACGGGAATGCATGAAAGGTCAAAATTGTCGGCATGTTGAAATCTCGGAGGGTTGTAGGGCTGGAGGGAGGTTACTTGTTAAGTAAATTCTTAACTAACAAGAGAGTCCAAGGTTATGAGGGTTAGGCTGGAACATAGTGTTGAGGTCACAATTAGATCAGCCATGATTTTATTGAGTGGTGGAGCAGCTGGAGGGATTAAATGACCTACACCTGCTCCCATATACAGGAGGGAGGGGACGATGTTGAAAATAAGAATGCAAGTGTAATTTGATTAGATTAGATTCTCTACAGTATGGAATAATTGCCTCCCTCTTCCACTAAGGATAGTTTATCTTAGTAGACTCATATAGTGTGTATATTCTTCCTGCTCAGTGGCAGTTGGAGCAGAGGGAGATACCTAATGCCACCCCGTTCTAATGGATATTATGGAGTGTTAGACTTCTAAATGCAAGAATTGTTTTCGGAGTGTAGAGAACCTGAGATTTGATGTGCCCTCTTCAGTTTCCAAATAGTGTGTTGTGCTTGTAAGCTTCTTTGTCCACAGTCGTCAACCAGTTGATAAAGTATTGGCTGTCTACTGTAGTCTGTCATAGTGATACAATTGGTGAGAATTCTCATCAGCTTCTCATGGGCTCACACACCATCAGCTCCTGGGAAGGCAAGCAATGTCTTGACGCAGGAAGGTGGATGCTGTGTCCTGGTTTTGGACAGAGTTCAGGTATCGGTAAAGAAAACTTTCTTTATGAGGGTGCAGTTGCCTTTATGCAAGGACAGGCCATTGAAGACCTTATTGAAAATTAAAAGGAGGAAGTTTTACCTTGTCTATTTCTAAAATAGCAGTTAAATTAGCTGCTGTCTGATCTTTAATAATTCAGTGTAAAAATATCTTGAGGTTTCTTTAGTTTGAGTCTCCAGCTGCAAGGTGAATGGATTTAGGTGCGTTGACCATTTTAAGAGCATAATTGTATGAACATGCAGCCAGATTAAATGGAAAATATTGCAGGCGCTCGGGAGTTCAAACAATACTCAAAAATAGTGCAACTACTTACAAGGTCAAGCAGCATGTGTGGTTAAAGGAACAAAGTCAATGTTTCAGGGAAATGGTCATTCATTAGAACTGAAAAACATGAGGGATTTAACTGGTCCTAAGCAGGTACAGGGAAAGGGAGAAAGGGTTCAAGAAACAAATAGGGTTGACAGCAGGAAAGATTGAATAACAAATGGGATGAAGTTATGGGATAAGTACATTAAAAGGAAACAATAAATGGGCCAGACTGGAGGAGGCACGCAAGGAATAACAGAATCATTACACACAGCAGCTATCTGAATGCGAGCAATGGTTATCATCTGAAACTTTATACACCTTGATCAGACCCCCCTTTTATCCTTCTCTGCTCTAAGGACTTAAAAACCCAGCCTATCCAGTTTTCATAGTTGAGTCACTCCAGTCCAGGTAACATCCTGGTGAATCTCCTCTGCACCCTCTCCAGTGCAGTCACATCCTTCCTACTGGATTGTGAGCGGAACTCTACACAGTATTCCAGCTGTGGCCTAACTAATGTAGCTCCATCATAACCTCTTTGCTGTTGCATTCAATTCTTTAACCAATAGCGACCAATATGCCTTCTTATTCACCATATCTACTTGTGCTGCCAACTTCTAACATCTATTGACATACACACCAATGTCTCTTTAGTACTTCCTGTGGCCAATACCCAGAATTAGGCTATTCAGTATTCAATCATGGCTGATGTGTTTCTCAACCTATTCTCCTGCCTTCTACCCATTACCTTTGATCCCCTCACTAATCAAGAACCTATCTCTGTTTTAAATCCACTCAATGGCTCGACCTCCACTGCCTTCTGCAGCAATGAATTCCACAGAGACATCACTGTCAGTCTGAAGAAATTCTTCCTCATCTCCGTTCTAAAGGATCACTCTGAGGCTGTGCCTCGGGTCCTAGTCTCTCCTAC
Source organism: Chiloscyllium plagiosum (assembly GCF_037043375.1). NCBI lineage: Eukaryota > Metazoa > Chordata > Chondrichthyes > Orectolobiformes > Hemiscylliidae > Chiloscyllium > Chiloscyllium plagiosum. Next base: position 45,776,685 of record NW_028270162.1, on the reverse strand, counting down.
TAGTGGCAACATCTTCTCCACGTCTACTCAGTATTCTGTAAGTTTCAATCAGATCCACCCTCATCCTTCTAAACTCCATTGAGTAAAGACCCAGAGTCCTCAACCACTCCACATATGACAAGCCCTTCACTCCTAGAACCATTCTTGTAATCCTCTTCTGGACTCTCCCCCCCCTCCCCCGGCACATGCGCGTACACACACACACACACACGTACACACACACACACACACGTACACACACACGTACACACACACACACACGTACACACACACACGTACACACACACACACACACACACACACACACAGACACAGACACAGACACAGACACAGACACAGACCCAGTCCAAGGCCAGCGTATTCCACCTTAGATATGGGGCCTAAAGGTGCTTACAGTATTCCAAGTGTGGTCTGACCAAAGGCAGTATTGGTTGACGAGTCATGTTGTAAGTTATCAGGTTTGCGGAGCACACTTGCCTCTGCTGGTTATGGAAACTACAACTGGATTTTAGGTTGATCCAGCCAGTGAAATGTCTTCAGTGCCAGCCTTATCCCTGATGAAGTCGGCTGTCCAGTCAGAGGGGTGGCAGCTGTACTGTCCCAACAGCGCCACCAGGAGTGGTGGCTAGTGCTGGGATTGCTGCAGTCCAGGGCCAGCCATGGTGGAGAGAGTTAAGGGTACAAGTAAGTGGGTTTGGGGATCACTGGTGCCAATCAGGCAAGCCTCTGTAAGGGAGGCATTGAGAAAGTTAGTCACAAGGATTGGGTAGTCTCCCAATGAAGGTGTCTCTTTCTCTTGGCATTGGCCTCTGTGGGCCATAGGGTGCTCCATCATTGGAGATGTCTTGAATGCATCCACGGGGAGGCTGTGAGGCTTTACAGGATGTGAGGTGTCCACGGTTCACATATAAAATTCCAGGAAGAGACCCCATTAAGTGCCTATTAATTAGCTACAGCTGAACCTCAGGAGATAATGAGGACTACAGATGCTGGAGAGTCAGAGTCAATAAAGTGTGGTGCTGGAAAAAGCGCAGCAGGTCAGGCAGCATCCAAGGAGCAGAAGAGTGGATGTTTCCAGCAGGACCCTCCACCAGGACCTGAAAAGCTATAACATGGGGTGGCCCGGTGGCTCAGAGGTTAGCACTGCTACCTCACAGCACCAGGGACCCAGGTTCAACTTCAGCCTCGGGCAACTGTCTGTGTAGAGTTTGCACATTCTCCCTGTGTCTGTGTGGGTTTCCTCCAGGTGCTCTGCTTTCCTCCCATAGTCCAAAGATGTGCAGTTTAGGTGAATTGGCCATGCTAAATTGCCCGTAGTGTTCAGGAATGTGTATGTTAGGTCCATTAGCCGGGGGGTAAATATAGGGTAGAGGGAATGGGTCTGGGTGGGATACCCTTCAGAGGGTCAGTGTGGACTTGTTGGGCCAAAGGGCCTGTTTCCACACTGTAGGGATTCTATTCTATGTCTCATTAGTTCTAGTGTAGGGTCTTACTCAAAATGTCAACTCTTTCGTCCTCAGGTGCTGCTTGAGCTGCTGTGCTTTTTCCAGCACCACACTTTATAGACACCCTGCCACCCCCCCAACCCACCCCACCCCCCCCCCCTCCACCCACCCACCATGACAACGGAGCCTCAATTGGCTTAAGGATGGGAAAACTGCCCACCACTGCCAAATATATCACTGATAGAGATGGGCAATAGGTAGGGCCACCACCCCTAGGAGATATTGCAATTGAAACTGTGGTCAGCACTGAATTCAACAACTTCAGGTCATAAGCCTATTATAACGGACATTATTGTTGGTGACTTTATTTTTTCTTCAGCTGCTCTAGCTTCATTTCTTTACTTGTCCCATCATCATGCCCTTTTGCATATTTTCCTTTAGCTGCTCCTGCCTTCAAAACTACCTCCGCTCTCCTCTTTGATCATTCCTCCCCTCCGTGCCTCCATACTTGCCAAGAGCCTGTCACTGTCCTAACCATTCCCAGTCGTGACAAAAGGTGATTGAACCAAAATGTTAACTCTGTTTCTCTCCGTAGATGCTGTCGGCCCACCAGCCTGTTCCGCTGAAACCTCAAATCCACAATTATTTTCAGACGGTCTCGCTGGTCCTGTGTCTTTTGAACAAGCACGGAAAAACAATATTCATCATTTCTCTTTCTTATCCCTTTTGCAGGAGAAAAGCCAAAATGGCTGCCACTTCTCACGAGTATCAAAACACCAACACGGAGAAAACTGAGAACATGTGACCCTAGGGAATGAACCCCAGCCCCATCCCCACCCTTGGCATGGACAGCCCCCTCCCTCACCACCCTCTGATTTGCAGTCAGCCCAGCAAACACTGTCTGGGAGATGGATCTCTCTCTCTCGCTTTTTAATTTCAGAAGCCTTCGGAAAAAGGGATTACGCACTTTTCAGAACGTGGTGGATAATCTTTCAGACAGCTGTGGGCCAACTGTTGACAAATTAATTGCGGCTGCATGCTGGTTACAGGAATTTAAATGATCATTTTTTTAAAACATCTAATGCCTGCATATGCTGGGACCGGCCAAATCGTTCATTCAGTTCAGCCTGTAACAATATCAATACCAGCCACAGGACTGATTGCTCAGTGCAAGGCTGGTCTGGTTGACAGGATTGGGAGTATCGATGAGTTTAGATTTGTCAGCGTACTGATTACTATCCTCAGTCTGCTGCGAACTCTGACCTTTCTGTTCCTTCCTCCACTCTCTATGGTTCAACACCCATCCTCAGCTCTGGCTTTACTTTGAGGACTGCAGAGAGGAGGGAGCTGAGGGCAGTCCAGTACTTTTGCAGTTGCACAGAGAGATCCTGAAGTGATCAGTAGAACCACATAAAAGTTGTAGCATGGAAAGAGGCCATTTGGCCCATATGCCTGCACCATTTGAATAAACCAGCCCTCCTCCCCCATTCTAATCCACTTTTCAGTCCTGGTCCCAGGTAACAGTGCTTCAGGTACAGATCCACAGTCCTTTTAAATGGGGTGGGAATTTCAGCCACAAATACCAAACTGGTCAGTGATTTCCAGATCCCTATCACTCTCTGGGTGAAAATGATTTCCCCCTCTCATCTTCTAACAATTACCCCTCAGCTTTCACTGTTCTAAGGAAAACAATCCTAGCCTCTGCAGTCTTTGCTTATAGCTTCCATTCGCAAGTTCTCGCAACAATTTCTTCTGTACTCTTTCTAAAGCAATTTTTAAAAAATGGGATGAGGGTGTTGCTGGCTAGGTGGCCTTTATTGCCCATCCCTAATTTTCCAGGTCAGAGTTAACCATATTGCTGTGAGTCTGGAGTCACATGTAGGCCTGACCAGCTAAGGATGGCAATTTCCCTTCCCTAAAGGGCATTAGTGAACCAGATGGGGTTTTACCAAGATTCATCATCAGGCTCTTAATTACAGATTTTGTTTTAATTAAATTTAAATCTGCCCTAGTGGGATTTGAACCTGCATTCTCAGAACATTACCTGGGTCTCAGGATTAACAGTGCAGTGATAACACCACTAGGACATCACCTCCCCTGAATTATATCCTTCCTGTAATGTGATGACTGCAAAGTGAAGTCCCATAAATCTTTCTGACCTCACTATTGGTTCAATTTCTGTATTCTTCTTCTAATTTTCTGAGAGATGCAGGAAAAGGTTCACTGGATCTCCATTGGCTTATTCTCTTTTTCAAAGGGGGCACGTTATATGAATCATGTGACTTTTCTGCACTCCATGGTGGTGCTGCTTTTCACAGTTTTGCATGATAAACACTCCAAAGGCTAACCGAGCACAGTGGAATTTCCTCCACACCACCCTGTCTGTACGGATTAGAATTTGCAATGCATTCAAAATCCTGCTGCCAGGACCAAGCAGGGGTCTTGAAGACCTGATTGTCAGTGGGCACCACTGGCATGATCTTTCCAGGGGTGCCCGACGAATTGGCAACACTCACCATCCCCTTGAGAATGGGCTTCTGCTACTGCTCATCCTGGCAGCTATGGAGTCCTCTGTCAGACCTTTTGGGAAAGATGGGGACCACAAGGATGCCACAACCCAGACCTGCCTTCAGGGAGATAGATTCAGAGATGAAAGGCCATTCAGCCCATGAATCACACTCTCGGTGGCTCTTTGGGCTGCAGATGTGGTGACCCCCCTCTTTGACATTTGGTGGCTTGGACACCAGTGGTTGCGTAGCCTGCCATAGGAGGGCACCTCCATGGTGACTGGTAGCTGCTTTGCTAGCGGCAGAAAATGCCAGCAAATGCTCTCACCCTCAATTGCCCCTAATTCTGACTTTAACATCTGGAACAGAGAACCCATTTTACCCCCTCCCTGCCTCTCAAAGTTTGTAGGGGATGGTTTTTGGTGTTTCTACCCAATTTTGTTGTCTTGCTGTTCCCTCTCTTCCACAGTGGAGCTGGGAAAATTCAGGCCCAGCCCCAGTGATAACCACAGGAGAGATTCTCGTCCAAATAACTGTGGCTGTGGGGGCTGTTCTTGGATTAAGAGCATCAGATTTGAGTGGACACTTTTGTTCACCTTATGCACACACCTCAACAGCTGTTGAAGGTTAATTCACTCTAAGGTGAAGGTCAATGCCTATGCCAAAAGCAAGTCTGGTGGTGGTGGATCATTCAGTTGGTGGAGACAGTGATAGGAGGCAATTGCTGTCCACTTAAGGCCTCATCCCAATGCTGCTGGTATGCCCCCAATGGAGGGTGTGGGGGGGGATTTGTGATTTGCTTGCAGCTTCTGGCTGGTAAGAAGGACATTGAAGAAGGTGGGCATTGTTTTTAGACACACATTCAAAGGCACTCTGTGCTCGAAGAGGAAGTGGGTTTCGGGAATTGGGGAGGGAGGCCTATTGAGAGCCATCCTCTGTCCTAGATTGCTGCTGACCCTGCCCACAACACCTCTCTCTCCATCAATCTCCTGCCATTGGTGTCCAATAATGATGGTGGTCCTTGGGTGGGTACAGTACCAGTAGCAGCCACCACCTTCTGAGTGGCACTGCTGAGTTAATGGTCTTTGACTGGCCGACAGCTTTAAACTGTCAGGATGCCTGGGGTCTTTAGAGGCTGGGAAGACCCAGTTAAATGTCTGATTTGAACTTAATGTGACAAACAGAAGTGACAAGGGACTTTTGTCAGCTGATGGCTGAGAGTCACATCACCTCTGTTAAATACCACTGCAAACTTCTTCCAACTAGCAGACTGCACGCTATATTCACCTGATCAGGTGAATCAGCATTCAGGTTCCAAGGAGTGACAGGATAATACTTTAAGACTGTGTCTCTCACTTACACCTATGTCATTGATTTTCTCAACTAAAAATGAGAGTTTTCTCAAAGAGATAACATCTAGCCAGCTATGTTCACTTTATAGCATTGTGTGATTGTTGAATGTAGCAGCTTTTCAGAGTTCTTTCCTAAGTAACCTAAGCTGCCATTTTGTGCAATAAGGCTATTAGTTCAATATGTAACATTGTGCAGTCTTTTTATATGATTGAAAATATCATTTACTGCTGACTTGATTAAAAACAACACAAATTTATTTTTTATCTGACATATGTATTTGCTTCCTTTGACTTTGCTAGCAATGTGCAATTTATTCCACTTTAGTGTTTTCACTGTTGTTGCTGTCACATGGAGTGCAGTCATCACTGGGTCCTGTCTCTTGATAGCAACTCCTCTTAGTAAGCCCAGGAGATTCTTCACAAAGAGGGTGTTGTCTCTCAGGGGTACAGTTTCACTAAGATCTAACTTAATCAAAGAACAATGAACATTACAATCAGCAGGTTCCTTACAAAGTGAGTCTGGCCTCAGTGGAGTTTTTAAGTGGGGGAATGAAACAATAATTATTAAATTTAACATTCATATTTGTCATATTATTTCAGTAAATACCATAATTGTTTTGACTTAAGAGTGAGTGCAGTTGGTATATGCACATTACTAAATCTAACCGTTGAGAAATCCAAACTAATGTGCATGCAACCAAACTGAGGCAGTAGCTAAACTGCAGCAGCTTTGCATTACGTTAGCTCCTTCACTCAATCATTTTCTGAACCATTTCCAGCCCACTCTGCTCAATTAAACAATTTAATCAAAATCTGGGGAGGTTGTTGAGACATAGTGTAGTGACTGTAATGAGGTCAGCCAGATGGACCTCATAGACTATGAGTTCCCTGATTGGGGCTGTTAACCTGGTCCAATCAGATATAAACAGGAGTGCCAAACAGGAGTGTCAGACATCCTGTTCACTTTGAGAGCTGGCTGTATGGGAACTGGATCAGTGTCAAGGACTCTCCATGTGTAATAAAAAAAAGAGGAAAAAAACCAGGAGTGCCAAACATTTTGTTCACTCTGAGAGCTGGCTCTGAGGGAGATGGATCATTGTCAAGTGCAATGCACATGAAAATAAAGGGTGACTGGTGACGGGTTACCTCCCTCTGTAGAGTTATTTCACATGGAGTCATACAGCACAAAAACAGGCCCTTCGGCCCAACTCGTCCATGCAGACTAGGTTTCCTAAATTGAGCTAGCCCCATTTGCCTGCATTTGGCCCATATCCCTCTAAACCTTTGCTAATGATAACTTTTGACTTATCTTGCACCAGTGTCCCAGACCAAATTTACCCAACCACATCATCCCCCTTCAACACAAACTACACATGCCAACACTTGGGGTTATTTTGGAAAAGGAAGTGGGCAGAAAAAATATCTTTGTGGGCTACGTGTAACTTTTTTATTAAATAAGAATGAATTATATCTGTTTTTGTTGTGCTTAGTAAACAGAAAATATCTCCCTACCCCCTCCAACCACCCCGGTCTTTGTGTTTCTGAGTGAGAGTGGGAAACTGATTGGTGTATTGAATTGTGGGCCATGCCCACTCAAAATAAGGTGGAGATTGTCCTAGCTATTACAAAACCTGAACTACTATTGGAGAGAAGAGAGTTTCAGTCCATTAATCTGGGCTACATTTTAAACCAGAGGAAAAACTATGTTGCATTCTTCCTGTTGTCCAAAGAGAATCATTTCTATGGAACTGGTTTCTAAAAAGAATCATGAAACTTAAATCTCGATGGGTCTAACCTCTCAAGAGTGAGCCGAGGGATCGAAGGAGTGGTAGATGCAGTTTAATTTAGGTAAATGTGAGGTGCTGCATTTTGGAAAGGCAAACCAGGACAGGACTAATGCATTTAATGGTGAGGTCCTGGGGAGTGTTGCCAAACAAAGAGAACCTTGTAGCGCAGGTTCAAGCTCCTTGAAAGTGGAATTGCAGGTAGATAGGATAATGAAGGCCTTTGGTATGCTTTCCTTTATTGGTCAGTGCATTGAATATAGGAGTTGGGAGGTCATGTTGCGGCTATGTAGGACATTGGTTCGGCCACTTTTGGAATACTGCTTTCAAGTCTGGTCTCCCTGCTATAGGAAACATGTTGTTAAGTATGAAAGGATGCCAAAAAGATTTACAAGGACGTTGCCAGGGTTGTAGGGTCTGAGCTACAGGGAGAGGCTGAATAGGCTGGGGCTGTTTCCCCTGGAGTGTCAGAAGCTGAGGGTTCGCCTTGTAGAAGTTTTTAAAATCATGAGTGGAATGGATAGGGTGAGTAGCCAAGATCATTTTCCCAGTGTAGGGGGCTCCAAAACTAGAGTGTATAGGTTTAAAGTGAGAGGGGAAAGGGACTTAAGGGGCAACGTTTTTATACAAAGGGCAGTGCGTGTATGGAATGATCTGTCAGAGGAAGTAGAGGAGGCTGGTACAATTGCAACTTTCAAAACGCATCTGGATGGGTACATGAATAGGTGGGGATTAGAGGGATATGGGCCAAATGCTGACAAATGGGATTAGTTTTATTTAGGATATCTAGCTAGCATGGACGAATTGGACCAAAGGGTCTTTTTCAGTGCTGTACAACCCTATGACTTTATGTTGATGATGAGACAACTACAATTCCAATGTCTCTCATTAAGGAATCAAAGTCCAGATACAGGCTACTGCTGAGCTTGGAGGAATGAAGAAGGAAGCCAAGGTTACTTGCGATATGGCGACTGGTTGGCTTTTGACAGCCTAACGATCATAGAGTCATAGAGATGTAAAGCATGGAAATAGACCCTTCGGTCCAACCCGTCCATGCCGACCAGATATCCCAAACCAATCTAGTCCCACCTGCCAGCACCCAGCCCATATCCCTCCAAACCCTTCCTATTCATATACCCATCCAAATGCCTCTTAAATGTTGCAATTGTACCAGCCTCCTCCACTTCCTCTGGCAGCTCATTCCATACACGAACCACCCTCTGCGTGAAAAAGTTGCCCCTTAGGTCTCTTTTATATCTTTCCCCTCTCTCCCTAGACCTATGCCCTCTAGTTCTGGACTCCCTCACCCAAGGGAAAATACTTTCTCTCTTTATCCTATCCATGCCCCTCATGAATTTGTAAACCTCTCCCCTCAGCCTCCGACGCTCCAGGGAAAACAGCCCTAGGCTATTCAACCTCTCCCTATAGCTCAAATCCTCCAATCCTGGCAACATCCTTGTAAATCGTTCTGAACCCTTTCAAGTTTCACAACATCTTTCCGTTAGGAAGGAGACCAGAATTGCACGCAATATTCCAACAGTGGCCTAACCAATGTCCTGTACAGTCACAACACGACCTCCCAACTCCTGTACTCAATACTCTGACCAATAAAGGAAAGCATACCAAACGCCGTCCTCACTATCCTATCTATCTGCGAGTCCACTTTCAGGGAGCTATGAACCTGCACTCCAAGGTCTCTTTGGAGAAAGTGACGATTGCAGATGCTGGAGATCAGAGCTTAAAAGTGCGTTGCTGGAAAAGTGCAGCAGGTCAGGCAGCATCAAAGGAACAGGAGAATCTACGTTTTATGTCTGAAACAGCGATTCTCCGGTTCCTTTAATGCTGCCTGACCTCCAAGGTCTCTTTGTTCAGCAACACACCCTAGGACTTTACCATTAAGTGTATAAGTGCTGCTAAGATTTGCTTTCCCAAAATGCAGCACCTCACATTTATCTAAATTAAACACCATCTGCCACTTTTCAGCCCATTGGCCCATCTGATCAATGTAATCTGAGGTAACCCTCTTCGCTGTCCACGACACCTCCGATTTTGGTGTAATCAGCAAACTTACTAACTGTACCTCTTATGCTCACATCCAAATCATTTATATGAATGATGAAAAGTAGTGGACCCAGCACTGATCCTTGTGGCACTCCACTGGTCACAGGCCTCCAGTCTGAAAAACAACCCTCCACCACCACCCTCTGTCTTCTACCTTTGAGCCAGTTCTGTGTCCAACTGGCTAGTTCTCATGTGGTCAGAGGTGTCATTATATTAAAAATAAAATTTCAGGGGCTCTCTGGAAAAAAAAAACACCTTCCCATATCTGTTTTGTTTGAGGTAGCTTCAGTATTTATTTCCTCATGTCATCAGGCGGCAGCTATTTTGCAAACAACAATATCCCAAAGTCAAGAAGCCCACACTCCAGAAACCGGGAATAGGGAAGGGAGATGGGGTTTGGATGCATGGCATTTGGAAAATTGAGTATGTCAGATCAGGCAGTGGATGAAACAATCATCATTTGTACTATATTTTCTGGGTAATGTCCACTTGGAGATTAAGGTATTCTAGACACAATGGGATGATTTTGAGCTTGCTACACAGCTGTAAGTCTAATGTTATACCAAGTATTTTCACTTTCATCCAAACCAATTTGAATCTAGAGGACAAGTTGCAATGTGCCCCAGAATATGTTGCCACACATAAGGACTCATTTCACTGCTTTAGACTGGTACATCCACACAGGCTTTCATAGAGTCATACAGCACCGAAACAGTCCCTTTGGTCCAACTCGTCCATGCCAAGAGGATATCTGAAACTAAACTAGTCCCATTTGCCTGCGTTTGGTCTATATCCCTCGAAACCTTTCCTATCCATGCACCTTTCCAAATGACTTTTCAATGTTGTAATTGTACTCTCCTCTACCAGTTCCTCTAAAAGCTCCTTTCATACATGCACTACCCTCTGTGTGAAAACATTGCCCTTCTGGTCTCTTTCAAATCTTTCCCCTCTCACCTTAAACCTACGCCCTCCTTTCCCGGGCAGCTTTTTTTTCACACTGCTTTCAAGCAGCTCTCTGAAGCGTCCATTCTTAAGTATCAACTGTGACTCAGTAGCACTTCATCGTGAGTCAAAACTTTGTTTAAGGTTTGAGCATATGATTCACTGTAGTGTAATATTGAAGAAGTGTTACACCGTCAGAGGTACTTTGAGAAGAGATTTTGCATTGATACCTTGTCTGTTATTTGCAGTAGAAAGTTCGACAGACTTCTGTTGAGGAAGAGCAGGGATGTCTTGGCCAATGTGTATCCCTCAATAAACTTCACTAAAATGGTCCGCTGAACTCTGACCATGAAGGAAGCCTAGTGGCCTCCCTGGTGACATCTTCAGCTTTGTCATGGTGCAGTGGTATCCCAGCATTCTTTGCATGGGATTGCCTGCTTGGGAGCACCAGTGATGATGTCCAAACAGCAAGTCGCATTTAAGTATTTTCGCAGACACCGCTTTGAAAAACACAGACATAAAGTCACTTAGTCATAGAGTCATAGAGATGTACAGCACGGAAACAGACCCTTCAGTCCAACTTGTCCATACCGACAAGATATCCTAAATAAATCTAGTCCCATTTGCCAGCATTTGGCCCATATTTCTCTAAACCCTTCCTATCCAGATGCCTTTTAAATGTAATAATTATACCAGAGTCCCCCACTTCCTCTGGCAGCTCATCCCATAAAACATTTTCACCCACCAGATGAAAAGTGGGGACATGTATGTGGTCTTTGCTTTGGTTGCCAGTGTTTGGCACCTTGGGGTCTGGTGGTTTCTGTCACCTACACCCTGTATTTGGACAGGCTGAGGGTTGTTTGCGGTAGTTCCTGAGGTAGGTCGATGATTTCGGGTTTTTCTTGCTAAACTCTACGTTCTGCACGCTGTGTGGAGGTTGTGAAGTTATCTGCAGCATCCCATCAATTCCCAAACATGCTGCCCTTCCTTCACCCCTCACACACAGACCCAAACTATGTCCATGGAATCCAACCCTTAACTGGTCATCATCTCATTCCGTTTTGTGGGAGCTTGCTATGTGTAAGTCGACTTGTGTTTTTCCACATTACAACACTGACCGCACTTACAAGGCACATTATAAGCTGTAAGCAACTTAGTATATCCTAAAGTGGAAGCCTCCTACAATGAATGTCAGCATTTCTTTCTTCATCATGGGTAGTGACTAGTAATGCGCTTATCAAAGCATTACAATGGGGGAATTTGTTTCGCTGTTACACAGCATCCATTGATGCTGTCTTTACAACAATGAGAAATGGCCTCAGTCTGTCCATCCCAGGCACGTTACTGGCAATAACAGTGCCTTTCACAGACAGCCCAGGTAAGATCAGCTAATTTGGTACAGACCCTCTGTTTTACATATGGGACTGGTTTATTCAATTTGGAACCTTCTTTTCATGAAAATTTGGCACAAAGTTTGATTGCTTTCTTGCCTTAGAATCTCTGCTGATTCACAAGCAGAGCCCGACTGGAAGGACATAAAGAAGAGCCATACTGTTGTTGGCATGTGCTTTCACTACACAATATCTGAAGAAACATTACTGCCTCATGAGGAAACTTAATTCCTGGAAGAACCAAGAATGTCTGATTCCAGCAACACTGCCAGGCCTGCTGTGAAATGAGATACTATCATTGTCCTGGGAACTTTTCCAACGTGTTGTTTGTGTTTTTACTAAGACTGAACCAAAATGTTCTCCTGATGGGACAGAGATAAAGACTGCGCTGTCACAACGCCAACTGCATAATAGGAAAAATCCGGGTTTGATTCTGACTCTGCGTTGATTTAATTGAATGTAACAATAACAATTGACAAAACAATTCTGTGTGATCTGCCTTGAAGGGACAGATCCTCTTGTTGGCCTTTGGAGGTGAAGTGACTGCCTGGACACAGTAAAGTAGATAGTGGATGGTTTGCTCGTGGCTACATATTCATCACTTTACAATGACTCCCATGATCAGCTTGTGGGGAAGATCACTGTTACCCATTGACAGGATTACTCAGATTGAAGGAGTTAGCTATGGCCAGCAAACAACCTCAGAACAAGCTGAAAATAGGGATAGGCAAGAGGCAAATACATATATGAGTCTTTTCCTGTTTCCCTACATATTAGAAACTAACATGTCAGAGTGTGTGTGACAGTGAAAGTAAGTGAGAGTGTAAGAGTAAGTGCATTGTTTGTGTGTGAGCACGAGTGAGAGTGTAACAGTGAGTGTATGAATGCATGAGACTGTGTGAAAGAGTGTGTGCAAGTGAATGTGTAAAAGTGAAAAACCACACAACACCAAGTTATTGTCCGACAGGTTTATTTGGGAGCACTAGCTTTCGAAGTGCTGCTCCTTCTGTGCTCTGAAAACTAGAGCTCCAAATAAACCTGTTGGACTATAGCGTGGTGTATGTGTGATTTTTAACTTTGTACACCCCATTCTAACACTGGCATCTCCACATTGTGCAAAGGTGAGTGTGACTGCATGCAGATGAATGTGTGAGTGTGCAAAAGAGTGAGTGAGAGTGAAAGTTTGAGTGAGTGTGAGCAAGTGACGGTGTGAGTGTTTGCAAGTGAATGTGTGAAAGTAAGTGAATGTGTGTGAGAGTGTGAGGGAGAGTGAATGTGTGAGAGTGAGCCTAAGAGTGCTACCTGCTACCCTTGCTGTAGCCCTATAAATTAATCTTATAATTTGAATCTTGTTCATAAAAATGCTTATTTGTAGTTTTGATAATAGCAAAATAAATTTCTGATGCCTTATTTTTCCAACATTAGCCTTCTTGCTCCAGCAGTAAGAAAAAAATGGAAATGTGCTTCCCCATGCGAAACAGTTGGACTTCCTGAGTTAGAATTTAAGGGAAGAAACATTTAAGGAAAGAAACAAATCATAAAGGGTCTTGTGGGTTCAGGCGAATACTTCAATGAAGACAGAGAACTGAAAATATGGCATAGAAGGAGCTCATTATACAATGAAGGTGCCCGTCTCTCTCTCCCTTTCAGACAGTTCTAGATCCCAGTTACCTACTGAGTGAACAAAATTCTTCCCAACTTCCTTCAAATCCTTCTGCTGATGACTTTAAATCCGTGCATCTTGATTTTTTGACTATTCTGCTGAACTGAACTTTCCTGTCCACTTTACCTAGGCCCATCATGATTTTGCACAGCTTCATTCAATCAAACCACTGCTGTCTTTTTGCCAAAGAATAAACTCCATCCTATGTGGTGACATTTCTCCAGATGACCATTTTGGTTCTTTGTGGTATTTGCTGCTCTGTCAGAATGTGGCATAAGGTAAGTTTCACTGCCACTGTCTTTGCTTTATATTGGGTATATCTAGAAATTAGTAGTAGAAGATACGCTACTGAAGAATATCTACAGAAGACGCACTGTGCATAGACAAGATGGTTTATTGCATGATAGCAATAAGTACAACTACATTTAGTCAGACATGATCACCAGGACTTTAGGGAGCTGGTACAGATTTTTTTTATTCATTGGATGTCACTGGCTAATCCTTAATTGCCCTTGAGAAGGTACCTTCTTGAACTGTGGACTCCACAATGTTGTTAAAGAGGAAGTTGTTTTGGTTTTGACCCAGCAACACTGAAGCAACAGTGAGATAATTGTATTTTGAACGGAGCAGATCCATCTGATCAGACACTATGTGGTATCATTAAACAGGTGAAAATAATGTAATATGAACATGAGTACACCTGAGCCATTAGCCTACACAATATCTTCCCCAAGCTTTATTTCAGTATATTATTATATTATGTTTACACCTACCCCATCTCTACCGAGTCTCTGAGACACAAATGCAGGTGGTCCAGACATTGTGTATTTTTCTCAGACTTCAATCTCTTCGGAGGTGGAAGAATGATAGGTCTCTTGCTTGAGGAATGCCTGCTATTATGATCACTTTTGCAATGGAGAAGCTTTCATCTCTTGGATATCCAATACAGAGGATGTACACTTTCTAGATGTTGTTGTTATTGATCTATTATCACATCTGGAGGACACTTAATCTCTCAATTTTTCTTCTGGAGGACCGATCCTCTGATGAAATAAGTATTTTCTTGTAGTATCCTTGAATGAGGGATCAGCAATCACTCTCTCATTGGAAGAGGTAGTGAATCTTTTGCAGTACTCTGGATACTTAAGGCAGGTAGTGTCTTCTTTTTGACATGGAGTCATGTGCAACTTATCTCTCTCGAGTTATTGGTCAGGCTGTACATTTTCAGTCAGCCAATGTGTTACTTGAATGGTGAAATAGCCTTTTTCAGATGGTTTACCACACTAGTGAGATATTGCTGCTCACTCAGCATTATCCCTGTCACTGCCATTAACTGTGCTGTTTTAGAACACAGAGGACTGAATATTTCCATCAGTTCTGTAATGTCTGTGGCTTTCTCAAGGTTGGCAATATGATATAGCTCTTTCATGTCAACATCGATTTGGACTCTGTCATCAGTCTTGGAAGTCCAACGAAGTCTTCTACCAGTTGTCCTTTGACTGGTTGGTTTATAGGGATTTATTTCTGGATTTATGTTTAGGCAACTGTTTACCTCCAGACCACAGTTATCTTGTAGGTTGTCGATTTCCTGTACCTCTTCTGATGAAGTTGAAGTTGAGACAAGCCTGCATCCTCAAAAGTAAAGTTGGTTGATTGTTACCAACATATACCTTTCAAACTCTCTTACTTGTGTTGTGCTGTACTGCATTCCCACGTTTCTGACATTTATTCCTTCGGCACCATGTAGTCTTGCCTTTGTACCGTGAAACCTCTGCTTCTTCAGCCATGGTAACTGGTCTGATAGAATACCAAACCAGCAAGATGTCCATTAAAATAGGCAAATTCATTCTCTTCTGGCACATTTGGATTAGTTAGTTCCTCCAGGACTGCCTCAAAATACTTCTCCCTTAGAAGTATCTCAACATATGTTTTCTAAAGGTAGTGAGTGCTCTGCTGTGTAAATTTCTCAATTTGTGTGACCAGTATTTCTACAGTTCTGAAATTGTTTCTTACTTCTGCACATCTCCTGGGAGTAACAGTTTGAAAATACAAAATTCATTACTGATTGCTGGAAAATGTCAATGTTTGTTAGTCCTTGTTGCCCTATAGTGCTGACACTGGCCTTTAGCATCAAGTGTTTGGCTTGGTCTCTGTGCAAACTTGTCATATGCCTCTCGAAAGTGTTCATTCCTAATAAAATAAATAGATTGTTGGCTTCTTGTAGTAGTATTGATCTTCTTCTCTCAGGATCTGTCTAACAGTCTTTCTGGTTTCTGCTTCCAGCATGATTTGAACTCCTTTCTTCAAAATTAAGTCTTCATCAAGAATTTGAAGAACAATTCTCTTTTTTGAATTCTGATATCAAAGCTCCATGTTCTGGTCAGGACATCGCAAAAAATTGTCTATGGATTCTCGAGTAAACAAAACGCTTCTGTAAAATTGTAGCCATTCAAGAATCTTATTTGTCCTTAAGTTGAAGTTGTTATCGAAACAGTTTTAGAACAACTTCAAAAATTGCCAGCCCTTTGTTGTTCCATAATCAAAGCTACTGATCATAATGGTGTATTAACTAGCCCAGCCTCAACTTTAGAGTTTAATTTTGGGAAAATGTTGTATCTTAAGAGCATTTTGCCTCAAGGATGTCCAACTATGTGTTCTGTGTGGTCTGTCTCTGACCTTAATGTTGCCAGGAAGCACTATAACTTTTTCCATTCTTCTCAATCTTCTTACTACAAAGCTATTTTAAATCTGTATCATTGCAATATTGCCTATAATCTGCTGTTCCTTAAGCTTGTCTTCTTGTATTCATGGATGTTGATTTAAAGTTAATTACTGTAGAACATGCTGGACTCAGTGCAGCATTCCTCATACTTACCTTTTTTTAATGCTGTATAATTGTAGTAAAGACCTCAATAAAGCTTTAAGTGGTATTTTGGGCTGTTGTCTGGTAATTTATTGCTTTCAAGCTTTTTGAAGTTTATTTCTTTGTAATACTGTATCTATGTACTGTTTACTGGCTTTGTCTGCCTTTTCAGGGTCTTCTGGAAATTTATTAATCAAAATGATGGCTACCAATCCTCCTCGGACTTTTCTGTTTCTTCCTGGGAAAGTGGACATTTTCCTGCCTTTCATGACGTATAACATCAAGGACCTGTCCACAAATGTTTGAATACCATTCTCTGGCTGTGGCCTTTATAAATCTTTCTGCTGAAATTGTGGCTTATATAATGTATCCGAGTCTTTTAAAATCTTGAACTTTTCTTTATTTTCCTTCTTCCGCTGTACCCTTTCACAAAATTTCTTTAAAAGTGCTCATTTTCAGCTTAAAGGAATTTTTATTAATAGCTTCTCAATTCTGGAGCCTGAATCTGAATTTTTTTCCTGGTCCTTTCATGGTATGTTCTAGCAATGCTTCATGGAACCAATTGTGAGAGATGGGAACTTTCTTTGACTCTCTTTTTCTTTTACTCTCTCTTTCTTTCCCTCTCCAATATTTGCAGCATTTTTTGTAAAAATATTATCTTTTCCCTTAGGGAGATCTGATGTTACCTCCTGAAGCCTTCTGTTGCTTATCACAGAGCTAGTGTGGCTGGCTTTTCTCTCTTTTGAGAGACACTTTCTCTCAGCACTTCTCACCAGCTTCTGAATGACATTTTGCTTTTTGAGTGATAAGCTTGCTTTTTTGTTGCTTCCACAGCTGCCACTCTCCATCTCTCTTGATAACCATGCTTTAGCTGCTGATTGATATTTGTGTCTTGATTACCTGGCAATGCTCTTAACATGGTAAACTCACTTATTTGATAGGTTTTCTAAGTCTTCTGGGGCTTTTCTCCTGGTGGTGAGGATCCAATATGCACCACCGCAAACATTCTTGTTTTTCTCTCAATGATAATACCTTCTAGTATTTGCCTCTACTAGTATGTGGGATTGGCTAAGGGTTGTCTGCATGCCTATTTATCTTATTTTCTCTTGGTCCCATCTAATTATTAGCAGTATGGCACACACCACTGTAGAGTATCTACAGAAAAGGCACTGTTCTTAGATAAGAAGAAGGTGCATTGCATGATAGCAATCGCCCAACAGGGCTATTGTTCTGGAATAATTATGAGGACTAGGGAGCTGGGAAAGAGACCTCAGCTTGCAACAAAAGCAAGAGTAAAATTCCTTATGTTCATCCATAGACTATGTATTAATAGAATTGGTGAATCCAGTGTAACACAATCATTAACACCTTCTGAACCATTACATTGTACAACATATCCAATCTTCCCTCATGGCAAACAATCCCTGGCAGCATCCTTGTAAATCTCCACAGTAACTTTTCCAATTTGGTCACATCCTTCCCAGAATGTAATTAATAGACCTGTACGCAGTTTTCTAGTTGTAGTCTGACCATTGTTTTACACAGTTCTAGCATAACTTCCCTTCTCTAATAATCCATGGGCTGCATTCTACACCCAATCACCAGACATGCCTTCATGGGAAGGGGCCTATATACAAGGATGGCTAGCCAGCCCATGACCTTCCAGCCCATTATCGACTTGGTCCCTATAAGTCATAGTGGGTGAGTGCCAAAATTGACCGTTTTAAAATAAATAACAGGCAACTGAGTTTGTTAATAAACCAATTGATCCTGAATAATAAACTGCTGACACCATTAATTGGTTGGTGTAAGCTGACGGGTGTGTCCGTTTAATAACAGTAAAACAAGAATAACAGTAAAAAAGGACTATTATTTGAACAATTAAAAAATTGCGGCATGCTGCTGTGCAGAGGGACCTGGGTGTCCTTGTGCATGAATCACAGATGGTTGGTTTGCAGGTACAACAGGAAAATAAGACGGCAAATGGAATTTTGTCCTTCATTGCTGGAGGGATTGAGTTTAAAAGCAGGGAGGTTATGTTGCAGCTGTATAGGGTGCTGATGAAGCCATACCTGGAGTACTGCATGCAGCTTTAGTCTCCTTACTAGAGAAAGGATGTATTGGCACTGGAGGGGTTGCAGAGGAGATTCACTAGGTTGACTCCGAAGTTGAGAGGATTGGCTCATGACAAGAGACTGAGTAGACTGGGATTATATTCATTGGAATTTAGAATAACGAGTGGGAATCTTATAGAAACATAAAAAATTATGGAGGGAGTAGATACGATAGAAGCAGGGAGGTTGTTTCCACTGGCGGATGAAACTGGAACGAGGAGGCATAACCTCAAAATAAGGGGGAGTAGGTTTAGGGCTGAGCTGAGGAGGAACTTTTTCCTCCAAAGGGTTGTGAATCTGTGGAATTCCCTGCCCAGTGGCTACCTCATTAAACTTTTTTAAAGCTAAGACAGATAATTTTTTTGAACAGTAAAGGAATTCAAGGTTATGTTGAGCAGATGGGTAAGTGGAGCAGAGGCCACAAAAAGATCCACCATGATCTTATTGAAAGGCAGAGCGGGCTCAAAGGGTCAGGTGGCCCTACTCCTGCTCCTAGTTTTTATGTTCTTATGGTGAGATTTAGAAAGTGGCTTGTTAAATAACTTTGTGGGAAAAGTGGGTGAATTTTTAAAATGTATTTTTGGGGATATGGTTGTCTCTGGCTGAGCCTGCCCGTCCTGAACTACCCTTGAGAATGTGATGGTGAGCTGTCTTCTGGACCCACTGCAATAATTTGGTGTAAGTATAGCCAGTGAGTCATTGAGTCTGATTATCCAAGATGTCTCCATCTAAATGGACCAGGGATTAACTGTCTCCATAGCTCTTTCCTCGCCAAGTGATTCATTTGCACATTCTCGATATACATTTATTCGTACATGCCACATTCTTTGTAGTTGAAAGACATGTGTCCAGATATTTCACTTTTTTCACTGAGATTACCAATCTCAGTTTATGGAAACTCCTAACTGATGATTAATTTCCTCCAGAGAATGTGGCTGGGCATGCTTATAGCACAATGTTTTATTAATTTGCACTAAATGAAGTTTGTGCCAAAAGTTTTGGCAATGATTTTGTTGACTTCAGCTAAAGTTTGTCCAATAAGATCAGCTTTACCACATGGATCCTCCAGGCCAATGTGCCTCAATGTTAGTATTTTAATCCAGTCGTTATGACCAAAACAGAAACCTACACACAGTTTGCACCTCTGCTACCTCAGGTGCTGGTGAGTGTCATGCAGTCATCAAAAACTCATCCTGTTTTTTAGGTAACCAGTTCAGGATAAATATCAGCTCACTGTAAAGCTACCACTAATACATATGCACCAGGCAGGTTAAATAAAATACAATGGAATAATTCAAACATGTTGAAATTTGCATAAATGACAACGCAACCAATCTGTTTACCACCAACAGTTAGAGTAACATATCACAGGTTATGATGTTAGAGGCAGGTTTTAATCAGTCTAACGAACAGCAGTCATTGGTGTAACAGGATTATTCTATGTCGATTCATCTTTGCTTCAACCATTAGTCAATAATTCCTGCTGGAACTGTGACATGGTTGATAACACAATCAGATTTGCTTATACAGTCAGTTCTGTAACGTGCGTTTCTTCAACGCGAATTGGCTATAATGCTATTGAAGAATTTAGATTGTTATTTGTAGATTGTTAACTTTCCTTACCTGTAATGCCTGTAAGGTGATTCTGGTTTAAATGGTGCAGCTATTAGACGATTTTCTTGTCACGCTGGATCATACGGGATTGGGGCCATTGCATTATATCAGAACAGATTGTAATATACTTTCCAGCCAGATAATCTTCCATGAGGAGGTTAAGGAGGGTTAAGGAATTACGGAGAATTCAAAAAGTTTTTACAAATACATTAAGGACAAAAGGGTAACTCGGGACAGAATAGGGCCCCTCAAAGATCAGTAAGGCAGCTTTTGTGTGGAGCTGCAGGAGATGAGGAAGATACTAAATGAATATTTTACATCATTTACGTGTTTACTGTGGAGAAGGACGTGGAAATATAGAATGTGGGGAATTAGATGGGGACATCTTGAAAAATGTCCATATTACTGAGGAGGAGGTGCTAGATGTCTTGAAACGCATAAAAGTGGACAAATCCCCAGGACCTCATCAGGTGTATCCTAGAACACTGTGGGAAGCTAGGGAAGTGATTGGGGAGGGGACAGATATAAAAGAGACCTAAGGGGCAACTTTTTCATGCAGAGGGTGGTGTGTGTGTATGGAATGTGCTGACAGAGGAAGTGGTGGAGGCTGGTACAATTGCAACATTTAAAAGGCATCTGGATGGGTATATGAATAGGAAGGGTTTGGAGGGATATGGGCCAGGTGCTGGCAAGTGGGACTAGATTGGGTTGGGATACCTGGTCAGCATGAACGAGTTGGACCGAAGGGTCTGTTTCTGTGCTGTACATCTCTATGACTCTATGACCAAATAAGGCTCCAATAATAATTCCGGTTACTTTCACATTTTTTTTCTTAAGTGATTGCCATTGTCTGCAGTTTCAATGAATGCTCTCTGCTTTCATTGTGCTTTAGAACATTTTCCTCCCGCCTTTTCTGTGTTCTTACTAATATTTCCTAGCTTTCCTCATCTGTTGTGCATTGTCTGCTTAGGCTTCGAGTAAACCCTCTTATCATTTGAATTCTGGTTTGTGACAGCTCCGAATTTAAGTACTTCATAATGTTTCGAGACAAATCCCATTATTTGTGGCCTCAGTTAATTATTCACATTTCCTAATGGCTTTATCAAATGAGTCCCTTTAATAATACCTGCTATAATCTAGCAGTAATGTTTATGACTGATTCCCATGGTCTGTGACTCGAATAATAATGTCACGGCTTTCCTAAAGGATTCCTGCTCTCTGTGGTTTCAATAAACACTCCTTGTCTTTACCAGGTTTTAAATAGTGGATCTGCTGCTTTTCTGCAGCTTTCATAAACTTTCCTAGACTTTTTCTTGTTGCTTCTTGTCTGGTAAGGCTGTGAATATGCTCCCTTTTCACTTTAATTCTGGCTTAGTGATTGCCCATGACCTCAGTGTGAATTATTCAGTGGCCTTGGATTTATTTGCTGGGGTTCTGTTTGTGATAGGGGGGGGACTCTTAATTTGAATTTCTTTACCTCTGGCTTTCTCAGCCTGTATTCTGTGCCCTTTATTAAAACGTTTTCCCTTGCCCACCAGGATTTTAATTTTACTCACAAAGACTCCAATGTCCATTCACTTTCCAGCCGAATCCTGACTGAATGTTTGGTTCCTTATTCTGCTGATTTTCTGCATGAAGAGGATTTTTAAAGCCATCTGAAGATGTCTGAAGAAGCCAGCATGTCGTGTCAGCCACCCTCATTGCAAACCATTGTATTGTCTGAGGTTGTCTGCACAACTGTTCACCTGATGATAACATTGCTGACGCCATCCTCTTTTGTGACAGGCATTGGGCAGGCCTGTTTGCTTGATCTAGTGTGGAAGAGGCAATAGACTTACTAGTCTAATGAGATGAAGATCTTGTCTTGAACAAGATCTAGTTTAGACCACGTTGACAACCACATACAAGTTACACTGATATGCCAGGTATTGTTACAGTGACTATGAGGAGGGCGTGTCAGGCCATTCTTACTGCTTACCCATCCTAAGCTGTTCTCCCATCAAGTCTTTATGACATTATTTTGGTGGATGGAGCTTAAGCGACTCCCCAGTATTAACCATTCTTGACATTTACACTGTCATTCAGTTGTTGGGAATTCCAATGAGGTCACTTCGAATAAAATTGCTTCTAGAAATGCAGCTATGTGAACTCAAACAGAAAATGTGCAATGCCGATATGATTGATAACATGGTGTTCCTGCAATCACCATCTCACTATCTTTGTTTGTTAACATATCTTTGTACCTACTGCTATGGTGCTTCAAGTTCTTTAAGTTGACAATATTAAACAAAAAAACAATTTTGCTTACCAGTTTCTCATCTTCTTTCAAAGCCTTGTTAGTGACTGGATTTGTTGGTTTGATTTAATGGTCATCATTACCCATGCGTCCTTCCAGCTGAGGTCACTGAGCAGTTGTCAGAGGTTTATCAATAGTCATGTAGCTCAACACACAAACAAATCATTCATTCCTGAGGTACCACATTTTAAAATTGGCAGAAGGTACCAGATTTGAGTGAGCAACTAATTTTCGTTTCAAAATAAAATGGAAGTGCTCCTACAATTAAAAACCCCATCACCCTAAACACACCTTCCTTGGATGAATTAGGGCACAGCTATGTTTCTTCACAAAACTCAAAGATTTTAACCAGGTAGTTAATCCTCTTCTTACTGCATCTGTGATCTCAATCTCAGACTTAAATGTGCCAAAGTATATAATCTTCATTACAATGGCATGCACTAAATGTTCTATATATTGTAACTCCTGAACTTACGCAGTCTTAAGCTCGAGAATCCACATTTATTTTGAAGGAATTCATTTGCTCAATCATTTCAAGTTTTCCTGGTTCGCAACTTACTACATTCCTCTCCTTCTTGGAGGCTCCTCACCCTCCCTCTTCAACTCATTGTTCATCTTCCTTCTCTTCCCACATCACTCTCACCCCTGGTAGATGCCCATAGTCATCCTAAGCCAGCCCTTTACCAATTCTGTCCATTCTACTTATGGGTGTGATTTTTTTTCTGATCAGGCGTCTCTGTATTTGAATTTACCTGGGCGTTTTTTGTTGGCTTTTGGGCATGCATTTGCCCACTGTTCCTGTGTATTTTGGATAATGGTGTCATACCTTGATGATCAGGACAAGTGAGACCTTCTAAAACTCGCCGGACTCTGGGGCAGTTCTAGCAGATTGGAAAACAGCAAACGTGACGCCACTGTTTAAAAAGGGAAGTAGACAAAAGATGGGGAATTACAGACCAGTTAGCTTAAACTCCGTAATAGGGAAGATGTTTGAATCTATTATCAAGGAAGCAATAGCAAGGCATCTGGCTGAAAATTGTCCCGTTGGGCAGACGCAGCATGAGTTCATGAAGGGCAGGTCATGCTTCACAAATCTTTTGGAATTCAATGAAGACATTAAGAACATGGTGGACAATGGGGATCCAGTGGATGTGGTGAACCTAGATTTCCAAAAGGCCTTCAATAAGGTGCCACACAAGAGGCTGCTGCATAAGATAAGGATGCATGGCATTATGGATAAAGCATTAGCATGGATAGAGGATTGGTTGACTAACAGGAAGCAAAGGGTGGAGTTAAATGTGTGCTATTCTGGTTGGCAATCAGTAACTACTGGTGTGCATCAGGGATCAGTGTTGGGATCACCATTATTCACAATTTATATGGATGATTTGGAGTCAGGGACCATGTATTGTGTGTCAAAGTTTGCAGATGACACTAAAATGAGTGACAGAGAAAAGTGTGCAGAGGACTGTGAAACTTTGCAGAGGAACATAGATACTTTAAGTGAGCGGGAAAAGGTCTGGTAGATGGAATACAATGTTAATAAATGTGAAGTCATCCATTTTGGTAGGAGTAACAGTCAAAAGGATTATTACTTGAATGGTAAAAAGTTGCAGCATGCTACTATGGAGAGGGACCTGGGTGTTCTTGTGCATGAATCACAGAGGGTTGATTTGCAGGTACAACAAGTAATTAGGAGGGCAAATGGAATTTTGTCCTTCATTGCTAAAGGGATTGAGTTTAAAAACAGGGAGAACATGTTGCAGCTGTGTAGGGTTGGGTGAGGCCACATCCGGAATACTGCGTGCAGTTTTGATCCCTTTACTTGAGAACGCATGTACTGGCACTAGAGGGGTAACAGAGGAGGTTCACTAGATCGATTCCAGAGGTTTATGAGGAGAGGCTGAGTAGACTGGAATTATATTCATTGGAATTTAGAAACATGAGGGTGGATCTTATAGAAACATATAAAATTATGATGGGAATAGATAAGATAGAAGTAAAGAGGATGTTTCCATTGGCAGGTGAAACTAGGACAAGAGGGAATAGCCTCAAAATTAGAGGGAACACATTTAGGCCTGAACTGAGAAGGAACTTCTTCACCCAGAGAGTTGTTAATCTATGGAATTCCTTGCCCAGTGAAGTAGTTGACGGTACTTCAGTAAATGTTTTTAAAGCTAAGATAGATAATTGTTTGAACAATGAAGTAATTAAGGGATATGGTGAGAATGCTGGTAAGTGGAGCTAAGGCCACGAAAAGATCAGCCATGACCTTATTGCATGGCGGAGCAAGCTCGCAGGGCCAGATGGCCTACTCCTGCTCCTAGTTCTTATGTCCTATTGGCCCGATTGTGAATAATGAGACAAACTTTAAACTTAGAGAGTTTTTTTACTTCTGTGGCTACAGATGCCAACAAATCTCAAGGCTGCAGTAGTGAAAACATCTGAGAGAGCATAGCTTCTTGTACCTCATGGCTCCAGTGTTGATATGACAGGAGAGTAGAAAAGCAGTAGGATCTATACATACACATTTCAACCCCCAAACAGTTCCTGGGGTAGAGTTATCAACCGTCCAGATTGGCCTGGAGTGCCCAGGTTTGAGGGTAAATCCCCTCGACCCTGTTCTTGAGAAAACTCTGGAGAAATTTATAGGATCATTAAAACAAAATTGTGCATTTCCTTCCCACTGCTTGTTAGTTGTAATGTCTTGGAGATTGGGAAGAAGAAATGTTTGACTGATGGTTGATCGAAGAATTTTATTTCCTCTAATATAATTAAGAATTTTATTTCTGATTTTCGATTGCTTAAAAAGATAGGGTACCATGATGTCAAGAAACTGGGGGTGGGGGTGTGTGTGGTTTGGCGTATTTGGATGCAGACGTTAACATAACAAAACCTTGGACAATTGGGGACAGTGGAGAAGTACTTAACGGGGTTGGTTTGAATTTACAGGAACCTCCTATCAGATAAGGATATTTCGACAACAAAACAGGAGGATGTGGAAATTGAAGAGATTACAGCCTGTGAAAAGTGATGGACTCATTAAAGGCATGTTTGCCCCGTCTCATTTTATTTCTCTTCTCTTTAGGTACACTTCCCCAGCACACACTACGACTCATTCTACGTTGGAGACAGAGGGAGGGAGGGCTGCAATGCCAGTCTGAATCTATCAAATGCTGGGACTACTTTGACCTCTTGACCTATTTTTCTTGCAGTTGCTCAGGAGAGATATTTAATCCCGGTTCAGCACATCGAAGGAGAAATTCGACAGTAGTTTACACCTTAGCAGCAGCTTGATAGTGAGCCAAGTGTCTGAGCCTCTATGGGAACTTGCTGCATGAATACCTGAAGCAAGCAGAGGCATCTTTGAATGCCTCACTTGTGCTGAGTCAGAAGATCTCAGTAAGGGGAGGAGGGTGCAGGGGGGAGGTGAGGGGTGGGAAGGGTGAGGGATGGGGGCGGGTGAACAAATCAGCCAGTGCTCTAACCTCTCTCGTCACTGCCTGATGACTTGGGCTAGTAGTAAGTCGGTTACATTACAATACTACTTTGAGTGGAATATCTTGGTGTTATATGAACAGGATCACATGCTGAGGCTCACATTTGATAAGTTGGGAGGGCTACTACTTGGCACCAGTTAGGAGACATCAGCTGCAACTGAGGAACAGGTTAGAACAACCAAGCAGGAGAAAAGTGTTTACATACAATCATAGTTAAAGTATTTTACACGATGTACCATACTGATTGCTTACTAATGTTTTCAAATATTCAATGATATCATTAAAAAAAACGTGCTGAAGTTCAAAGATTTTGTGATTTGTGAAAGTTTCCGATTTGTACTTTGGAGATGATCAGAACACGGTGAGAACGTGTTCCAGCCTCAGCATCACAAACTGTATAACCATGGGGTTAGAATGAAGGACTCTCCTTCTCAACCTCTCCCCTCGCCTGAGGCATGGTGACCCTCAGGTTAAACCACCACTAGTCATCTCTCTCTCTGGCTAATGAGTAAGCAGCCCTATGGTCTTGTAGGACTGTGGTGGCTTTACCATTTTAACATCCCAAAGTCACCATGGAGTAATACCATTGCAATATCACCAAGGGGGGAACACCATTCAAATATCAATATGAGGAAACATCATTGAACTATCAGCATGGGAGAACACCATTGCAGTCTCACCATGGGGGAAATGTCATTGAAATATCGACATGAGGGAACACCATGGCAGTATCATCATGGGGGACCTATTGCAATATCATTACAGGGGAACACCATTGAAATATTACCATTCAGGGACACCATTGTAATATCAACATGGGGGAACATCATTGAAATATCACTATGGGAGGGACACAATTGGAATATCAACATGGGGTAACATCACTGAAATATCACTATGGGGAAAGATACCATTGCAATATCAACATGGAGGAATGTCATTGAAATATCACTATGGGGTGGACACCATTGGAATATCAACATAGGGGAACATCATTGAAGTATTACTATGGGGGAATACCATTGGGATATTAACATGGGGGAACATCATTGAAATATTACTATGGGGGGACACCATTGCGATATCAACATGGGGGAACATTATTGAAATATCACTGTGGGGGAGGGGGAACACCATTGGAATATCAACATGGAGGAACATCATTGAAATATCACTATGGGGGAAACCCCATCCCACAGCATCAAGGTTGGTTGATAACATATATGGATAATACTTCAATGCTGACAGTTTCTTATAGCTGTCGAGAAAGGGATCATTTAAAAAGGCAGTAAAAGCAGGTCAGAATTGCCTAATTAAATTGGTCAGCAGTTAGCTACAGTCCATGGATTTGTACACTTTCTACCTTGAGTACTTTACCACAAGGTCTGATCTATCATGTGTAGGCACAAAGAATGGGGAAGTCTAGATATTACCATTGTTGGTACATGACAAGTACAGTGATGTCTTCCTTTACAGATATTCCAATGAACTTTACTAGTAATCTATTTTCTACTTACAATTGTGGCATTTCCATCGGCTGTACCAGTCTAACTCTCCTTCCTGCTTGGCGTACAAAATGGGTTTTGGCGGTTTGTGTTTTGAGTATTACTGTCTCATTATGTTTTCCATGTGCTTAATGTGCCCTTAACTTCCAGGTGGTGTGACCTCCCTAATATTGTGTCCTTGTTTGCTAGAAAATAATGGACTTGAAGTCTTGAGTCAGCTGCTTACTGTTGTTTGAATTTTATCATCCCTCTGGTACAGGATAGAGTCATAGAATCTTGGAATTAGAGTGTCATAGAGATGTACATCAAAGAAACAGAACCTTTGGTCCAACTCGTCCATGGTGACCAGATATCTTAAATTAATCTAGTCCCATTTGCAGCAATTTGGCCTATATCCTTCCAAACTCTTCCTATTCATGTAGCTATTCAGATGCCTTTTTAAGTGTACCAGCCTCCATCACTTCCTCTGGCAGCTCATTCGATACACACACCACCCTCTGCGTGAAAATGTTGTCTCTTAGGTCCCTTTTATACTTCTCCCCTCTCAACTTAATCCAATGCCCTCTAGTTTTGGATTCCCCCAACTTGGGAAAAGACCTTGTCTATTTACCTTATCCATGCCCCTCATGATTTTATAAACGTCTAAAAGATCACCTCTCAGCCTCCGACACTGCAGGCAAAAGAGCCCCAGCCTACTCAGCCTCTCCCGGAGCTCAAACCCTCAAACCCTGGCAATGTCCTTGTAAATCTTTTCTGAACCCTTTCAGGTTTCACAACATCCTTCCTATAGCAGAGAGAACAGAATGGCACCCATATTCTAAAAGTGGCCTAACCAATGTCCTATACAGCTGCAATATGACCTCCCAACTCCTACATTCAATACTCTGACCAATAAAGGAAAGCATACTAAACGCCTTCTTCACTATCCTATCTCCCTGTAACTCCACTTTCAAGGAATTATGAACCTGTACTTTGTTCAGCAACACTACCCAGGACCATACCATTAAGTGTAGAGAAGTGAATTCTGCAGATGCTGGAGATCAGAGTCGAGAGTGTGGTGCTGGAAAAGTACAGCCGGTCAGGCAGCATCCGAGGAGCAGGAGAGTTGACGTTACGGGCATGAGTTCTTTGACAGGAATGTGATGAAGGGCTTATGCCCGAAACATTGATTTTCCTGCTCCTCGGATGATGCCTGACCTGCTGTGCTTTTCCAGCACCACACTCTCGACTCTTACCATTAAGTGCATAAGTCCTGCCCTGATTTGCCTTTCCAAAATGCATAGAAGGTGGCAACTTGGAATGGTGCCATAAATGGAGAGGGAAGGTCATGGTGGACTGCCCACCACCTTCCTGATGCCATAGAGCTTTATCAGTTCCAGGAAAGGTGAAGATGTCTTTCAAAGAAAAGCCTGACCACTCCCTGGGGCTGGGGTCAGGGACATTCTGTGGGCACTCTGTGGCCCATGGATGATCCTCACACCCCTCCATCCCCAATCCCAAGCCTGGGCCTGCCTGATTGCCTCAAGCAACTCCTAATAAAACTTGTCCTGTTTGTAGTCTAGCATTGGTTTCTGGCCGCTGCAATCCCTGTAGTGGCCATTTACATTGGTGGTGCTGCTGAGTCTAAAGGGATAGGCAACCATCCTAGCGTGACCTCCCCTCCTTTGAATGGTCTGGGGCGGCAATGAGTTTTTACCACACGTCCTGCCTATTCAGTTTAATTGATTGCTTTGGGGATGTGGTGGTGTGATTTTGGGACCCTATATGCCTTCTGGCAGATGGGTCTCCTGGCATTATGTTCCAGATTAGACTTCACTTGAACCTATTTTACAGAGGCACAAGAAGGACAGGCACCCATTGTAAAATTGAGCCTGTTGTTAAATGAGAATAAATTCAGTCCATCTGTGTGAGCTAGAGGTTGAAATAGTTGGATTGCCCAGACTGCAATGGGTCCCAGAGTGCAGACCCATTAGGGATTAGGCAAGTCCATTCACATACCACAGGCTGTAGATATTCCCTTCAACACCGCTGTTATGGAGATGGATTCTTGCTGTCAAGGATTTCTGCTGAAGAGATAGTTCCTGACCCTTGTGAGAAATCCACAAACAGAGGCTGAATGTTATCATGAGAGCTGTCTGTTCAGAAGGTCACCTTGAGATTTCAAGGCCTGTACTAAGCTGGCGAATCACTGCAATATGTGTCAGCTCAGGTGGGTCTGGTGTCTGTAGTTTGCTGTACTCTTTGTAACCAAATAATTCAGAGGTTGGAGGATCTGGCAGAGAGAAGTCCTCATCCTTAGATAATAAATGTGAAAAAGATCTGTCAGATTATGAAGAGGATTCAGAACAAACTGCCTCTGTACATTATGCCAACACAACCAAGACCAGGCTCACTTATGTGATTACAGAGGAAACCTGTACAGAAGATGGCTAACATCACAAGAAAGCTGTGAGCTAGACAACATAACCTAACTACGGGATCCCTCATAAAAATGACATATAAACGCATGAATTAGGAGTGGATATCAGCTTTTCAGATCATCAAGATCCTTCACTCAATGTGACTATGGCTGAACTGCTTATATTCTGAATTCCATATTCCCATCATGCTTCTTGAGTATTGTTGGAGTTGCCTCCATCCAGATAAGTGGGCAGTATTCCATCACACTCCTGACCTGTGCCTTGCTGATGGTGGACAGGCCTTGGGGAGTCAGGAGGTGAGTTACTTGCCCCAGTTTTCTGAGCCTCTGACCTGCTCTTGTAGCCACTATGTTAGTGCAATGGATCCAGTTGTGCTTCTAGTCAATGGTAACCCCCAGGATGTTAATAGTGGGGGATTCAGTGATGATAACACCATTGAAGTGGTTAGATTGTCTCTTATTAGTAATGGTTATAGCCTGGCATTTGCATGGCACGAATGTTACTTGTCGCTTGACAGCCCAAACTTGGATATTGTCCAGATCTTGTTGTATTTGAACATGGACTATTTCAGTATCTGAAGAGTCATGAATAGTTGTGAATCCATACACATAGAGGTAAACATGGGAATCCAGCAGTTGTTGTTAGTGATTTCATATTCCTATATAGTTTACGCTTTTGAAACCTTGCAGATGAAAATCAATTGGAATCACTAAACTGACATAACTTTTACTTTCTACACAAATGTTTTCACATTGCATCATGAAGTGTAAGTTGGGTTTCTAATGCCTTCTACATCTTAGTTACTTTTATACAACCTCCCTAGCCCTGAAAAATATAATTTTACGTATGGAATGCAAACCACTGACAAATTGGTTTAAAGTTTGTTTCTGATATTTCAACTTCTACCTAATCCTTTGCACGGTTCCCAAACTTTATTTTACTTTATTGTATTTTCTTGAAAATGTACTAATTTTTCTCAGTCACCATCCACTGAGCCAGATCAGCCAAGATACAACAAGAAAAGGAAAGCAGCTCAGAAGTTTCTCTGAACCATTCAATGTTCAAGTGTGATGTTCCACAGAAGGTATTTGGTATTCTTTCCTTTATTGGTCAGAGCATTTGAGTATAGGAGTTGGGAGGTCATGTTGCAGCTGTACAGGACATTAGTTAGGCCACTGTTGGAATATTGCCTGCAATTCTGGTTTCCATCCTATTGGAATGATGTTGTGAAACTTGAAAGGGTTCAGAAAAGATTTACAAGGATGTTGCCAGGGTTGGAGGATTTGAGCTATAGGGAGAGGCTGAATAGGCTAGGGGTGTTTTCCCTGGAGCGTTGGAGGCTGAGGGGTGACCTCATAGAAGTTTATAAAATCATGAGGGGCATGCATAGGGGAAATAGACAAAGTCTTTTCTCTGGAGCGGGGGAGTCCAGAACTAGAGGGCATAGGTTTAGGGTGAGAGGGGAAAGATTTAAAAGGGATCTTAGGGGCAACATTTCATGCAGAAGGTGGTGTACATACGGAATAAGCTGCCAGAGAAAGTGGTGGGAGCTGGTACAATTGCAACATTTAAAAGGCATCTGGATGGGTATTTGATAAGAAGAGTTTAGAGGGATGCGTCAAGTGCTGGCAAATGAGACTAGAATAGGTTGAGATATCTGGTCGGCATAGATGAGTTGGACAGAGGGGGTTGTTTCCGTGCTGTACGTCTCATTGACTCAGTAAGAAATTTGTTTTGGTAGTGAATCTGGCCAAAGATGATTTCATCCCCTCTGAGCCACACGGATGTAGGATATCTCAGATTAGATGTTCACTAGTTACTGGATTACTAGTCATCCAATTCACGAGATTAATTATTGGTTAATATCCTGATTTCACCCAGGGTGGCAGCAGGGTTACTCAAGTGCCATGGTGACTCAGGGATTGGAAGAGAAGGTAATGCAGGGTTCCCATGAGTGCTTAATCCTTTGTGGAAATGCATGTACAGGAATATCGGGTGAGGGGCGCAATCCACAATAAAATGGCCCACGCCTCCATGTAGGCAAAAGTGAGGACTGCAGATGCTGGAAACCAGAGTTTAGATCAGAGTGGTGCTGGAAAAACACAGCAGGTCAGGCAGCATCGGAGGAGCAGGAAAATCGATGTTTCAGCCAAAAGCCCTTCATCAGGAATAGAAGCAGGGAGCTTCCAGTGTGGAGAGATAAATGGGGAGGGGGCTGGGGAGAAGGTAGCAAAGAGTACAATAGGTGAATGGGGGTGGGGATGAAGGTGTTAGGTTCGAGAGAAGGGTGGGGGAAGGTAGCAAACAGTACAATAAATGAATGGGGGTGGGGATGGAGGTGATAGGTCAGAGAGGAGGGTGGGGGAAGGTAGCAAAGAGTACAATAGGTGAGTGGGGGTGGGGATGGAGGTTATAGGTCAGAGAGGAGGGTGGAGTGGATAAGTGGGAATGGAGATTGTCAGGTAGGACCGGTCATGAGGATGGTGTGAGCCGGTAAGGTGA
This sequence comes from Chiloscyllium plagiosum, assembly GCF_037043375.1. Classification (NCBI taxonomy): domain Eukaryota; kingdom Metazoa; phylum Chordata; class Chondrichthyes; order Orectolobiformes; family Hemiscylliidae; genus Chiloscyllium; species Chiloscyllium plagiosum. Next base: position 45,744,726 of record NW_028270162.1, on the reverse strand, counting down.
GGGGAGAGGAAATGAGGAAACTGGTGAAATCCACACCTCCATGTAGCTTACTCGCATATAATGTGCTGCTGAGGAGTAGCCACTGTCTCTGGAATCTTACCCAACAACCGAGACATGCACTTCATGAAATGAGAGGAGGGAAGAAAGCAGAGATTAAAAAGCTAAGAAGTAAGGCACCCTCAGGGTAGAAAGATAAAAGAGTATATAAGGAAGATGCATAAGAAAAATTTGACTGTGCATCATGCATCACTGGATACAGCATGAACAACATGCATATTAAAACCAATCTGGACACAGTGTAAATGCATCACAATGTATTTATTTTTGTGTGAAGCACCAGTGCGTTATTTCTTCGTGACTGCTATATAATTAAACATTAATAACTTTATGATGATTTTCTTATTTACAAAACATAAAGTAAAGCATTTACATGTAACTATAATGGGTTTGTCCTTTATTATTTATAACAATCCCATTGCCCTGAGAGGTTTTAGATTAAATACCTGCTCTAAATAAAGGAAGACATCAGCAGGCATAAACACTTGAATGTTCCTGCTCTTTCTGATTGATGATTACTTCCCATGATAACCTTGATACTATTGATAACATAACGATCATTTCATTTTGTACAGGCTTTTAAAACATGAGCAGGCCATCACATTAATCCTTTTAACCGTACCGCTGTCTCCCAAGATATGCCCTGGTGGTTTAACATAGATTTCTCATGGTTAGTAAACAAAAAAAAGCTGTCTCAAGTGTGTTGGCAACAATAATTAGAATAGAATAGAAATTTATTGTCATGTATACTTTTGCATGAAGAATACAGAGAAAAGTTTCATAAGTTGCCCCACCACAGCACATACAAACATAATTAAAAAGAAGTAATAGGGCCTTTATAATTGAATAGGGACTATTGCAATTGGGAGCTCCTTGTATTTCTCCTCATTGTGTCAGCTGATATTCAAATGTCTCTCCAAGGAACCCTCTTGTGAGGAAAATTTCTTCCATTGTGTCATGGGTAACGTCATGAACGTCCTCATAAACTTCCTATATGGAACTCAGGAAAAATCTTCCTCTGACAAGGAAATGCAAGAATTATTTAAAAATAACACGTTGTATAGAGGTGAGAAAACAAGGAAATTGTGATGATTTAGACATGCTTTAAGAATGTTTAAAGACTATCATTTATTTCTCCTTACTTTTAATTGTGGCCTGAAATGGATTGATGTAAAAGCCAAGGATTTTTGATGGATGAAGACCATAGGCCATATGAAATAGGAACAGCAGTAGGCCATTCAGCCCCTCGAGCCTGCTCTGCCATTCCATGGCTGTACTTTCTGAAAGCAAGTTACATGGCACTTACTGTAAGTGCTTTTTGGTCCAAGAAATAGGGAAGGCCTACTTATAGATGAGCTAGAATCGGGGGATGCATACAAATGGAGATTTGTCTGGCAACAAGTAGCTGATTGGTCTGTGAAATGGTGACCAATTATCAATGACAAAGATCTTCTGCCAGCTATCAACTATATGATTGGCTCTCAGATATTGAGCAGCTCCAGAATGTGAATGGTTGGGTCAGAAGCCAGTGGACCTCTGGAAGAAAAGGATCTGCTTTTCCTCTGAAATAAAAAAAATCACAAGTTTGAAGGCTGATTGCTAGCTAATTTTCCCTCATCAGTCGCTGTAAGCTATGACTCTTAATTAATAAATCAGAGACTCTTATAAGCGCGTACCAGCCAACTAGTGCCTTCTGAAAACAAGTAAAAATACTTGGAGAAGGAAGATTGAGAAGCAGTGTTCTGATTAGCAACAGGATCATCTCAGCAAACACTGTAAATAAAGACTATTGAATTTTCTTCCCAATCTTCACCTCCACCCAAAACACCCAGCATTTTTTTTGTGTCTGTGTGTGTGTAAAGGGGAGCTCATAAGTGGGGTTTAACTTTAACTAATGGACTTATATGTCAATGGTTCATAATTGTTTATCTGTGATTTAATCTATTTATTTGTCACAAATAGTAATTCTTGTTAAGTAGAAAGACCTGGTGTGCTTTTTGTCAACTTATGTCCAAACGACAGATGAATTGGGGGAATTTCTGTGTGCTTTTTGTAATCTTTAACTTCTGTGGTGACTTCATGAATAGTGGGGCTTTATTTTCTATCAGAGTGAGGTGTAACAATACGGACCAAATGGAATACTTTTCATGATCCTGCTTTGAACAAGCTGTCAAAGGAGATTAAGGAAATACTGGAAGGACAATTTCAACAGTGATCTATCACAGAAAGGGACTCAGATGACTGAAGTGTCCAGGGAACTTCACCAATAGCAATGGGTTGACATTATTCAGTTCTGTCACTGCTCTGAAACTGATAAACTAGAATTTAAGATTTCTGGCAGTAAAAATAGAATCCATAGTAACTAAGGAAGAACAAGAGCAGTGAGAAGAAAAGAAATGTATTTATATATCACCTTTCACAACTGCAGGATGCGTCAAAGCGTTTTATAAAAACAATCTTCTCGTAGTATCTATTGTATTGTAGCAAACAGCGATATGATTATGACCAGTTAATCTGTTTTCATAAAGTTGATTGAGGCATTAAACATCAACTAGGGTAGCTGGATGAAATACCTAGCTTTTCTTTCAGCGGTACAAATGGGAGTTTTAGCATTCTCCTGAGAGAGTGGAGGGTGCTTCAGTATACAGGATAGATCACCACATTTCTTAGCATTGTACTGGGGTTGGACTGGATTTTACATTCAAACTTCTACAGATGGACTTGAACTCACAAGCTTATGAGCACGGTCATCAACCACAAGAGGAAAAGAGGAGAACAAGCAGGAGAGGGAAAAGAAGGTGGTGTACAGCAAGGAGCTATGATGTGGAGGTGCTGGTGTTGGACTGGGGTGAACAAAGTTTAAAATCACACAACACCAGGTTTGACTAGCTACCTGATTGTACTTCCAAGTAAACCTGTTGGACTATAACTTGGTCATTGAGCCATAGAGATGTACAGCACGGAAACAGATTCTTTGGTTCAATCTATCCATGCCGACCAGATATCCCAACCCAATCTAGTCCCACCTGCCAGCACCCGGCCCATAGCCCTCCAAACCTTTCCTATTCATATCCCCTTCCAGATGCCTTTTAAATCTTGCAATTGTACCAGCCTCCACCACTTCCTCTGGCAGCTCATTCCATACACGTACCACCCTCTGTGTGACAAAGTTGCCCCTTAGGTCTCTTTTATATCTTTCCCCTCTCACCCTAAATCTCTGCCCTCTCGTTCTGGACTCCCCCACCCCAGTGAAAAGACTTTCTCTATTTGTTGTGGTTCTGCTCGCCGAGCTGGGAATTTGTCTTGCAGACGTTTCGTCCCCTGTCTAGGTGACATCCTCAGTGCTTGGGAGCCTCCTGTGAAGCGCTTCTGTGATGTTTCCTCCGGCATTTATTTATCCTATCCATGCCCCTCTTGTTGTTATAAACCTCTGTAAGGTCACCCCTCAGCCTCCAACCGCTCCAGGGAAAACAGTCCCAGCATATTCAGCCTCTCCCTTTCGCTCAAATCTCCAACCCTGGCAATATCCTTGTAAATGTTTTCTGAATCCTTTCAAATTTCACAACATCTTTCTGATAGGAAGGTTCTAGAATTGCACACAATATTCCAAACGTTGTGTGATTTTAAACTTAGAGAAAGGAGGGGGCGAGGTAATGATTTTGGAAAAGGACTTGGGAATGAGATTGGGAACAGTCACTGTGGAACGAAAAATTGAGTCTACAGAGGCTGTATTATAATTTCAATGGAGTCAAACCTGAAACTACTTGGTTGCTGCAAGCCATTTACTGGCAGACAGAAGAGATCAAGATATCACAATGTCTGGGCATTAATGTACAATCACAAAATATGTTCCACAAATTATATTCACAAATCTATCACTTGCAAGGTAACTGGACTGAACAGATGAGCCTTGTCTGGTTCTTTAGTTAATTAGGTTCCTAGGCTTCAATCCCTACAGTGAAGCCTAAAGTGTCTCCGCTTTGTCATCTACTCTGTGCTTAGCTGTTAAATTCCCTCTTTTATGTCCCAAAATACAGATGATTTGTCTCAATAAAACAAATCATTTATGTCCACTCCAGCTCAGTCTCTTGGTTTCTAGAACACCAAGCAGATTTGAACATCTTGCGCTCAGAGTTATTTGGTCATTGCCAGTTTTTACTGAACATTTGTAGAGACATCTGCTCAGCAAAACAATTATTTATAAATTAATCTACGATAATTTCATTCAGCACAGCTCATATTACACCAAGCAGCATCAATCAAGTGTTTAGTTTACATTTGACATATCCTCTTACAGCTCGTGTGATAATTCACAAACCACAATTCATTCTTAGACATATAAATACTCATTATAAAAAATATAGAGAAGGGAGAAAGTTAGTTTACTTCCTCGACAGTGTGAAAGTGGATTCGGTGTTGGAGGCCATGACATCAGTACTTTTTGATTTGGGGGCAGATTACTGTGTCAATCAACACCTGCATTTATGCTGTTCTTAGGGGCTGAAGGATTTCAAAATAGTGGAAGCCCAGCAATATGCTAGCTTAGGTAATACATTCTCAGAATCTTCTTGTGAGACAGAGTTCATGAACCTGTTTAATGATGGCCCTTAGAACTCTTTGACTGAACTGATGTTATATCACTGGAGTGTAGGAGGTTGAGAGGCAACCTTATAGAGGCTAATAAATTCAAGATGGGTGTAGATAGGGTTAATGGTCAGTATCTTTTCCCGAGGGCTGGGGATTTCAATATAGGAGTCATATTTTTAAATTGAAAGGAGAGAGATTTAAAAGAGACACGAGGGGCAAATTTCTTGACACAGAGGCTGGTTCGGGCATGGAATGAACGTCCTGAGGAAGTGGTGGATGTGGGTACAGTTACACCATTTAAAAGCCACTTAGATAAGTACATGAACAGGAACAGCTTAGAGGGATATGTGCCAGGAGCAGGCAGGTGGCACTAGTTTAGTTTGGGATTATGTTTGGTAAGAACTGGTTGGACCGAAGGGTCTGTTTCAATGCAGTATGACTCGATAAGAGCAGGACAGTTCCTCAGTGTCTTTGCCAATATTTAGCCATCAATTAACATTGCTAAAAAAAGGCTCATCTTGTCATGATTACTCTTCTGGGATTTGTTGTGTACAAATACAGCTGTATGATTCTATGACTCTATGCCAATGGTTAACCATTGTTTATAATATATGCTTCATCAAAGTTAATTTCATTCATTATAGCTTCCTTGAAATTTCATCCTTTAAATTCAACAGGATTTTGGAAAACTACCCAGTGGAGTTTGGCTTGAAATGTATCTTGCTACATAACACTGTTGCATAACAAGTTCTTTAGCTTTTTAGCTTAATGGTATGTGACTGAAGCTGGAGGAGTGTAACCATCACCCTAGTCCCACTGCATCATGGGTCACATCATAAAATAAAAATACCATTTCTAATTACTACGATGACCAATAAAATACTTGGAAGTACCAGCTTTCAAATAATATGATCTCCACATTAGGTTTTGTAAATAATACAATTATTGATTTAAAATCAAAACAACATTTATTCAATGAGGATTCAACAATTTGTTATATACAGTCAGCGATGTAAAAGTATAAATGCTTCTCTGTCTAAACACAACAACACACTCTTCAGGAAAAGACAATTAAACAGAATTTCTCAGCAGAGTTGGTTATTCTTGAAGGCAAAAGGAAAAAGTACAGAACTTTCCAGAATTAGTTGCTCTGATGTCCTGGCAGGCGTATCACAAATCTACAGTAATCCTCGAAGTCTTCCAGGCAAATCTTGCTCAGTAGATACAGCCTTGTGCCCCTTTTCTCACTCATTCTTCAATAGGATGATTTCATCCTGAATTCAAGCAGCTGGGCTGCTTGTTCTTTTCTTTATTCTTGCACAGAATGTGGGCACTGCTGTCAAGGCTGGCATTTGTAGCATGTCTATAATTACCCTTGAGCTGGGTGGCTTGCTGGGTCATTTCAGAGGGCAGTTAACAGTCAGCCGCATTGCTGTGGGTTTAAGGTCACATGTGGCCCAACACCAGGCAAGGAGGCAGATTTCCTTCCCAAAACAGGATGAGTGAACCAGATAGGTTTTTACAACAAGGTCATTATTAGGCTAACTTCTAATTCCAGATTTTATTGAAATCAAACTTCATCATCTGGCCTGATATGATTCAAACCCCTTTCCCTCAGATAATGAGGCTGGATATTGGCATTACTTAGTCTGGCAACATTGCCACGACACCACCAGCTCCTGAAGCAAGCTCTGAGTGAGGTTTACACCAACCCAGCTTGTCCTTAAGATGTTTTCTTTGAATTAACCTCTAGGTGGTGCAAGCAACATGGATGTTCAAAGAGATTCCCTATGCCACTCTCCAATGACAGGAAGCAGCAGCCAGTCCCAGAAAAGCCACTGCAGCGTGCCTGTTGTCATTCCATGTTAGTGATGGCGGTCTGGTTTTGAGGCCTTAGGGGGGGCAGCTGTGGCAGTGCAGTAGCATCCCAGTTGCAGCCTGGAACCTGAGGAAGTGGTGAGGGAGAGCAGCTGTAGCACCTGCCCCTGGGGAATGGCCCTTCTGGCTCCAGGAGGTGTGCCTCCCTGCAGAGCGTGGCAGAGGAGGAGGGGTGAGTGATGGTCGGGTCAGCACAGTGAAGGGGCCTGACTCTGCAGCCACCAGCAGAGAGGGGCACTCAGCCTGCTTCCTGACACAGTTAGTTGACGTCACACACTGCATCTGCATAGGCTGCCATTAATAATAATAATCAGTCTATAGTGTCTTCATAACACTACCATAAAAGCCTATTACAGCACCAACTACAAATTTAGCAGATACAACACGCACATGTGAATGTTTTCTCAATGTACTTTTCCATTTAGATTGGGTGACAAATGAGTTTTGAATGTATTTTGGAATAGTGACACTCTGAGTGGTTTTAAAATATAACTCATTGATCTGGGACATTTAAGGTTTCTAAATACATGACAAAATAATAATTGGAAATTTGTCCATCTTTGAGGAGGCTTTCCTCGGTCTGCTCCACTCTCCGGGTAGAATATAAGAGGATGGTTGCCTGATAGTTCTCTCAGTTCTGCTCCTTTTCTGCTTTCACAACAATGCTTACTATTTCTCTAAACTGCCCGTTCATCTTCAGTTGAACCTCCAATATCTTCCTCTTCCCCCATCCTCAATGCATCAAAACCTAGATTCCTTGCGCTATCTCTTCTTTTAAATCACATTATCCCAGGATCACCAAACAGTTGCCCTCTGATAAGCCAAAGACTCTTAAAACTCCCCCTGCACATTATGACGACTTCCTTTTCATATCATTTTTGCCCTGAGTGTTGCCCACAAGGTCAACCTTGCCCATGGAAATATTATGTCTCAATGAAGAAGATATGGCCAGGTACTATAACTCTGAAAGCAATTAAAAGTGCAGTGGTCCTCACTGTAATGTCCATACCAAGGTACCTGGACAGATCGAAATCAATGAGTTCGCTCACCTCAGTTGAGATAATGTGAGGTCTACCACCACTAACTGCCTTTAATGTCTTTTGGTTCAGGAATGACAAATGATCTTGTGAACAAGTTACCCATTTTCTCTTTCCCTTTGGAAATCTATTTGAGGTAACAATTGAGCCACTCAGCTACTGACACAAAGGAACATTGTCTATACACACCATGGCCAGTTCAGTGTCCATATTTGCACACGTTCAGAAAGTGTGGGTTCACTGCCAGTAATTTTCAAACTGTTAGTTTCAATGGATGGAAACTGGCAGGTGTTAGGCAAAAGGTTTCCTGACTGTGGTTGCCATGTAAACCTTCCAGCAGTTCAGACTCACAAATAAGGATTTTATAAAAATTCATTCACAGGATGAGGGTGTCAATGACCAGGCCAGCATTTATTACCCATCCCTAATTGCCCAGAGGGCAGTTAAGAGTCAACCACATTGTTGTGGGTCTGGAGCCACATGTAGGCCCAGAACAGGTAAGGATAGCAGATTTCCTTCCCTAAAGGACATTAGTGAACCAGATGGGCTTTTCCAACAATCAACAATGGCTTCATGGTCATCATTAGATTCCTAATTCCAGATTTTTTCTATTCAATTCAAATTCCACTGTGGCGGGATTTGAACCTGTGTCCTTAGAATCTCAGCTGGATCATTCCTGATGAAGGACTCCTGCCTGAAACGTCAATTTTCCTGCTCCTCGGATGCTGCCTGACCTGCTGTGCTTCTCCAGCACTACTCTAATCTTGTCTCTGGATTAATAGTCCAGTGATAATATCACTGGGATATTGCCTCCCCTTACTTGGAGTTGAAGACTACTGGAGTCTCCAGTACCAAACTATACCCCAGCAATAATCATGAAGCTCAACATCATTCCCGGACAAAACCACCCATTTCATTAGCACTCCATTCATCACCTTCAACCTTTACGACTGATGCACAGTAACAGCAGTGTGTACCGACCATAAGATACTCTACAGCAACATACCAAGTCTCCTTCAATGCCATTTTCCAAACCTGTGACGTATAACATCACCACCAAAAGCAGCAGAGATGGGAAATAGCAGCCCCTACAGGATCCTCTCCAAATCCCAGACCAATTAAAAGCAAAATGCTGGAAAGCTGTAATAAAATCAGAAAGTGCTGTAGAAGCTCAACAGGTCTATAAGCATCTGTGGATCGAGGAAGAGAGCTAGTATTTCCGATATGAGTTAATGAGTTTGATGTGACAGTTCTTCAGAACGTGCAAACCTGCTGAGGTTCTTTAACACTATGTGTTTAGGTCACACAGAATACTGACTTGGAACTGTATTGCTGTTCCTTCACTGTCACTGGGTCAAAATCCTGGACCTCTCTTTCTGATAGTATCACGGATGTACATACACCTAATGACTGCAGCAGTTCATCATCCTTTCAAAGCCAATAAGGACAGTAATCCCTATTGCCAGTGATGTTCTAATTAGACATATGAACAAAAAAATATTCTGAACAGAGCAGGGAAAGAAATGAAAAATAACTTTCTTGTTTCCTTAGATTAGTAGATAAAGTCATAGAGAGGTACAGCACAGAAACAGACCCTTCTGTCCAACTCGTCCATGATGACCAGATATCCTAAATTAATCTCATTCCATTTGCCAGCATTTGGCCCCACATCCCTTCTTTTCATGTGCCCATCAGATGCTTTTAAATGTTGTAATTGTACCAGCCTCCAACACTTTCTCTGGCAGGTCATTCCATACACACACCACCCTCTGAGTGAAGATGTTGCCCCTTAGGTCCCTTTTAAATTTTTTCCCCTCTCACTTTAAACCTATGCCCTCTAGTTTTGGATTCCCTTACCCTGGGGAAAATTCCTTGACTGTTCACCCTATCCATGCCCCTCATGATTTATAAACCTCTATAAAATCATCCCTTCGCCTCCAATGCTCCAGAGACAACAGCCCCAACCTATTCAGCCTCTCCCTATAGCTCAAATACTGCAACCCTGACAACATCCTTGTAAATCTTTTCTGAACCCTTTCAAGTTTCACAACATCCTTCCTATAATAAGGAACTGGAATTGCACACAATATTCCAAAAGTGGCCTAACCAATGTCCTGTACAGCTGCCACATGACCTCACATCTCCTATACTCAGTGCTCTGACCAAAAAAGGAAAGCATACCAAATGCCTCTTTCACTATCTTATGTACCTGCATATCAACTTTCAAGGAGCTTTTGAGTGAACTTGCACTCCAAGGTCTCATTGCTAGGCAACACTCCCCAGGACCTTACCATACTGAAGGAACATTAAGGAAACAGCACCTGTCCAGAGCAATACTCCTTCGTAATAGTCTTTGGAAACAGTCCTTACTACTGACACAGAGTAACTGTCCATACATCTGTACAGAATGTATAGTTATCGTCATAGTTGTGGTCCACAGTAACGATCATAGTATTGATTTTAGTATGACTCCATTTGTGAATGCAGACTCATATATCTCCCCATATAGCTCAGTACATAATTATTATATATAGATGCATTGTATCGGTCCATAATGTATTCAGCATTGTACTGGATGATAATATCCAGTGGATTGGTGTCCTTATAGTTTCAGTCCATATTATGCAGTACTTAGTGCTGTTCTATAGTGCGAGCACATATTATACAATGTGTAGCAATAGTCCATGACATTAATCATTCAGAGACTTTACATGGTCTTGCTTCATATCTGATTTGTGTCATTCACGACATGCAAATGTAGAAAATATTTGCACTAATCGTTTGCAGTCTTATTATAAAGGTATATGACTTGACCATTGATGTCCCTTCATGTTCTTATTTTCACTTAAGTTACAAATGGAATAATTCAGAGTTTCTAAAACTTAACTATTTTTCTTTCATCTCAGGTTGATGGAATCACTTTGGAAGGCATAATGGAAAAACTGCCAACAAGTTATTGATTTCCGTTCTTAAATTATTAATTTGAAATAAGAGCAAATATATGAAGTTTTTAAAGGATGTTATGTTGGAGAGTGGTGCAGTTGTTGTCATTCATATATTCAATGATGTGAATTGGATGTTGTGCAAACAGGGAGATGTACAGTAAAATTGAAAAATATAATTTTGATAAGCAGATCATTGAATCGTTGCATTAATGCACAGAGAATGGTAATCTATTTCTAAGGAAATAAAAAAAAATAAATCGTTTAAAGTATTGAAACTAAATATTGCCTCTGAAATTGCATGTCCATCTCAAAATAGAGAAACTCCGCATTGAAATGGCAGAAATTTCCACAAAGGTTCTCCTGTTTGCCAAAGAAATCCCAGGAAAACCTGTGCATCTATCATTTCTAACTATTTCCAAAATTTTAGCAGTTCTTCTGACAAAGCTATGGGAGGATGATTGGGAAAAGCTCGATGGAAATTGAACTCTGTTAAGCTTTTGCACAGAGATATCTCTGCAATGGAGTTTCAAAACTCGTCAAAAAAAAAATCTAATAGTCTGATGTAGAGATGCTACATGGTGCATTCGCACTGCTTTGAAGGAAAGGTATGCTCTATTTAATATTAATAATGCAAATGGATGAATGAATTTTAAGAAGATAAACACAGTATTACAGGCTGTGCCTGAACTGGAGTCTGGCATACTAAGATAGTCAGGACTACACAGACTAACATGTTCAAAGTCTGAATCGGGGATGACGTATGTGGTTGTCACTTGCTGACACTGTTCATTTTCTACAGATGCAAGCCCTGCTGATGCTAATGGGACTAAAAGATTGTGGAGACACATTCTGTGGTCCTGAATTTTCTCCCCCATTATTGTACCATTTGCTGTCATAGAGAACTCCATGCAAGTTTTCTGGGTGAATGAATTTCCACATAGTTTAGGTGCTGAACAAATTGCATTCTAAAACAACTGGGACTGACTTAGGTCCCAGGATACTCTTCAATGCAGAAGTGGCGCAGTGCCTGAAGGCTTCAACCTTTAATAGGGCACTTGAGGACTGCAGGTTTTACTCTTGACCCCTTTCTCCTGATGAAAGGCTTTTGCCTGAATCATCGATTTTCCTGCTCCTCAGATGCTGCCTGACCTGCTCTGCTTTTCCAGCACCACTCTAATCCAGACTCTGATCTCCAGCATCTGCAATCTTCACTTTTGTCCTTTCTCCATTATCCACTCAGGGCATCTCTCAACCTCAAATGCAGTCCCTCTTGCCAGACTCAACTGGGTCTACAACGTACAATGCCAGTGCAGCATCTTGCCAATGGGCAGTGAATATTTCATGTGAAAGCCCTCCTAGGAGAAACAACTAGAGCGACAAACTTCTGGACCATGCCAGAAAGAAGTGGGCCTGTCACTCATTGCCAACTTCTCGGAGTGTGGTGGGGGCAGGACTAATCAAAATCAAAAAAAGTGTGGTGCTAAGCACAGCCGGTCAGACAGCATCCAAGGAGCAAGAGATTCGACATTTCAAGGAATGTGTGATTCCTGATGAAGAGGTTATGCTAGAAAAGTCAACTCTCCTACTCCTCAGGTGCTGCCTGACTGGCTGTGTTTTTCCAGCACCACACTTTTTGACTCTGATCTCCAGCATTTGTAATCCTCACTTTCTCCTAGGTCTAATTGAAACGTTTACAAGTGAATTAGTCTGTGATTTGTAAAAGGGGAACGTGCAGGATTATGAGGAGAAGGTGCGAGAATTGAATGAAGTGACATGTTCATTCAGAAAAGGCTGGCACAGACACCATGGGCCAATTGGCCTTCCTGGGCTGTAATAATCCTGTCTTTGGCCACACTGTCTTTTCTCAAGTCAATATTCTTCCCTTCATCCATAAAGATAGGTTGGGTATGTCATTTGGGAATATACAAGGAAATTGACCAAGTCGTGAGATGGGGTAGGACTCTAACACTGAGGAAAAAAAGGATGAAAAATCACATGTATGTGAAGCCAGAATGGGTCACTCAAGTTTGGAAACTCTCAGAGATCTACAATCTCTTCATTTCTACCTGACTCAGGAGAGTATGAGAGCAACAGCATTCAGTTTACACTGGACAATCTTCCAGAGCATGGTTTGATGTTGTGTCACCATACCATAGACACTGCTCTCTCATTAGAGAGAAGTGACTGGTGGTGATTTAACCTGAAGGCCACCAGACCTCAGGCAGGGGAAGAGGTTGAGAAGGAGAGTCCTTCATGGTAACCTCAAACCAGTGATAGGAATTGAACCCAGACTGTTGGCATCACACTGCTCTATAAATCAACAATCCAGACAACTGAGCTAAACCGATGGAGCATGGCTTGAAAGAAGAAAATTGCCAGGCAAGGTGCCACATGCTCAGTTTAGGACACATGGACATAAATACTCAGAGCAGGAACAGGCAATTCAGCCCCTCGAGTCTGCTACCCTATTTGATACAATCATGGCTGATCTCATCTCACCCTCAACTCCACTTTCCTGCTTGCTCTCCATAACCTTCAACCACATTACTAATTAAAAATCTGGCCAATAACTCCGTAAATTTACTGAATGCCCTTGCATCCACTGCACTCTGGAGTAGTGAATTCCAGAGATTCACAATCCTTTGAGAGAAGTAATTTTTCTTTATCTCTGTTTTAAATCTGCTAGCCCTTCTCCTAATACACTATGATCTCTTGTTCTAGATTGCCCCACTAGAGGAAAAACCCTCTTGACAATTACTTTGTCAAACTCCTTTAGAATCTTATATGTCTCAATTAGATCTCCCCTCATTCTTCTAAACTCTAGAGTATAGGCCTAAACTGCTCAGTCTCTCTTCATTAGACACACCTCTTACCTCTGGAATCAATCTTGTGAACCTCCTCTGAGCTGTCTATAATACAACAACATCCCTCCTCCAGTAAGGAGACCAACATTGTGTGCAATACTCGAGGTATGGACTCTCAAATAATTTGTATAGTTGCAATAACACTTGCCTACTTTTATATAAGTTTCTTTAGCAATAAATTCCAAAATTCCATTTGTCTTTCTTATTACCTGCTGTACCTGCATTTGAGTTTTCTGCAGTTCATGCACCAGAGCCCTCTGCACCAAAGCACTCTGATGTTTCTCGCCATTTAAAGAATAACATCACACTGATCCACGCAGACGTCATCTGCCAAATTTTGGCCCATTCACCTGATTTATCTATATGTAAATTTCTTCTTTCTTTATTGCAACTTACTTTCCCAACTAGTTGTCCACAGTACCTTTTATGTTCACATCCAGGTCTTGAATATAGAATGCATAAAGATGGGAGCCAAGGACAGAACTCAATAGGACCTCACTAGTTATTCCTTGCCAATCAGAGAAAGAGTCATTTCTCCTAATCTCTGCTTTCAGTCGGTTAGCCAATCAAATGATTAGCTAAGCTGATAAATTAGCCCTAACCTCATGTGATCTTACTTTGTATTAATGTTTTGTCCGTACTGGGTTTTGTTTAATTTGGTCAGATTGATTGTCAAAGCTGCCCCTTCATGTTGAGTCCACTACTAACATTTTAAAAAGTTAACTCAATATGCTTTCAATCCTTTGTTAAGCCCAATAAAGATATATATAATGAAAACATTGAGTAAATTCTGGGCTTTTTTTTGTAAAACATAGGTATGCTTGGTTTAAAGCTTATGTACACCCCCTATCTTTCACTTCAATTTCCTGCACACCATAAAGACCAGCTAGGACCTGGGACTTGGAGTGTCTTGGTCCAATGTTCCTCCACTATAGCTCTGATTAAACCATTAGGAATGTGCAAGAACACGTCTGGTTCTGAGTTCCTGTCTTCATCCAACATCAATGAAATAGAGATTAGGAATCTGTGGTGAGTAAGTTGAGCCTGTTTGACAATATGAGGTTAAATTTGATGTCGAACTTATTAATGGTACGAAAGCTCAGAAATTGTTACTTTATCAGCTTAAGAGAAAGGTAGGTTTTATAAAGCAGTTCCTGATGCAGATGCACAAAAATTGGGAGTAAATACTGAGGATTCACATTCAAATGTCAGTGCACAACATGGAACATTTCTTTCACTTAAACAAAACAAACCCTATTCATGGTGCATAAGAATGGCCCAAATGTCATTATAAATGTCATCTTGCATTCAAAATGATAACTAATAGGACATTCAAGTCCTATCTGTTTAGTAAAACCACCCCAAAGCAGTGATCAGGAGACAGTTCAAGCCCCTGGAGATGTAACATCAAACAAAGTTGTTACTAGCTTTCATCTTATTGAAACATATAAAAACATATTGATGGAAAGACCCTTGTGATTTTTACACTAAAACTCAGCAGCTGTGGCCTGTCCAGCTCCATGACATGTATCGGACTGGTTACAGATATCCCATTACACTGTCCACCTTGATTTGAATGATCTAAAAAGGCTGTACATCCCTTTGTCTTTAGCTTGGGCGTTAAAATCCTGTGCATCTTGGAAATATAGGGAGGGGTATTGGGTCAGTAAACCCCTCAGGCCTGTTCTGCTGAAAGTGAAGCAATAAAACGTGTGCTAAGCAGATGTGAAACTGACTAGCACGAGAGTTAGAAATCCACTTTATTCACAATGCAATCTACTCTTACTTTGATACTTTTATTGATAAACTGAATACTGCTGCTCTGGCCACACAAACCCTTCTTGGATCCATGCGCTGAAAGCCAGTTTGAGAAGCTTGCCACAACACTACCTGAACCAAGCTCCTGCTATATGTTGAACATTGCCTTAAAACTACCAGCAAATCTCCAACCCTGCCCTGCGCCTTATCTCTTCTCATTATCCAATCTGACCTTGCGCATGCCCTCAGTCTGACTTGAAAGCTTTCTGTCCTCACTTGTGTTCCAATCCTGCATGACTATTATTCTTACCCAACTGGTACCCCATGACTCTATCATAGCAATATGGCCTATAGTCATACTTGTTTTCTTCCCGCCTTTACTAAAGCCAGAATTTTGTGTCGGACCTGACCTTCGGCTGTTCCCTTCCAGGTCATGTCCTTCTCAATCATACCAGAGAAAGGCAGCACATAAAATAGAGAGGAAAAGATGACAAATATGAACAGGGAGAAAAGTGTACGGGAGTGAATGAGAGAGGAAATCACCAATTAGTCAGACCCAGAAACAGAAATATGAATACTACAGAAGCCACACAAAAAAAATTCCTTGCTCTGATTCTCTGCCAGCAAAGCCCCCACATTAATGAATGAAAGCAAAGACAACCATGCATATAGTCGCAACGTCACCCAGAGGATCTGCTTGTTCTGTGGTGCTGTGGAGTCCATGGACCATGTACATATGAGGTGTGGGCATTTGCACTCCCTTTTTAGTTTTCTAGAGAACCTTCTCCTCTGCTTTCGGCTGCTCTCCAGTCCCACGCTCCTGATCTTTGGGCACCCGGTGCGGAGGGGGGATGGCAGTTCAGAGGGTCTCCTTGTCGGTCAGCTCCTGGGCCTGGCCAAACTGGCCACAAACAGGTCCAGGCAGTGGGCCGTGGAGGGGGTCATTATGGCTGATTGTCTGCCCCTTTTCCGCGGCTACATCCGAGCCCGAGTGTCTCTGGTGAAGGAGCACGCGGTATTTACCAACTCCCACGAGCTGTTCAGGGAGAGATGGGCACCGCAGGGAGTGGAGTGTTTTATTTCCCCTTCCAAATCTATTTGAATTTAATCCCTGCCCTCCCCTCACCTGTTTTGATCATGCAGCATTGCCCTTTGATGAGAAGGGCATTGCTTGTCACTGGTCACTCTGGTGTTTCCTTTCTTCCTGGTGGTGGAATACAAAAAAAAAGTTTCAACGAGCGATAACACATTCATCCTTCTGGTTTGAAAAGTATAAATAAACAAATTGAGCAAATAGCAGTTCGCAAACCTCTAGATATGAATTTGCAGAAACTAAAATAATAGAGATTGGAAGCACAACAGTGTGTGAATACTTGTGATACTGGGCATTATAAAATAAAGCTTTACCAATATCCCATTTGTGTGAAAGGAAGGGAGGTGGTGTTGGATTTGTTGAAAGGTGAAGGAAAGATTTGTATTCATTGTTGAAAAATGACAAGACTCTTGTTAATGTGAATACAACTGAATTTCTTGCAAGTGAATGAGGAACATAATATGACACTGCTGAAAAGGCTTGTGAATGAAATTTATAGTGCTGAGCACATACCTAAAGAATGAAGAAAGACAATAATAATTGGATTAGGAATAAGGGTGAGGTAATCAGCACTGTTGCTTCTCTATAAGATTTTCTATACTGAGATGAACATATGAGTTAGAATAGGAGTAGGTTATTGGCCCCTTGGACCTGGACTACCATTCAATATGCTCATGGCTAATCTGATTACTCCACTTTCCAATCTACCCTGAGAGCTTTTCACTCCCTTGCTGAGTAAGAATCTATCCAACTCTTCCTTAAAAATATTCAAAAGTTGTCCTCCCACTGCCTTTTGAGTTCCAAAGACTCATCACCCTCTGTCAGCAAAAACTTCCTATCTCTGCAGCAAATGGATAATCCATTACTTACAAACATAATAACCGCCCTCCCCCCCATACCGCCTCAGCTTCTACATTCTGCAACAAGTGTAAACAACCATCAATCCTGTCAAGCTTCCTCAAGATCTTATATGTTTTAATCCATTCGTCTCTTACTGTTCTAAATTCTAGCAGGTATAAGCTCAGACTGTCTGACCTTGTCTTCTGAAATATTTTCAGCATTAATACTTATATATGAAGCTGTGATAGCAACCCACTAAACGTACCTTGAAAGGTTATGGTTGTTCAGTCATATACATTTATTTTGTATATAATTCGTACATATGTATTTTTCACACCTTGTTGAGTCTTAATTTCTGGCAACCTCTCTAGAAATGAAAATTTCCTTTCACAGAGTGTGGAGTCTCATTCATTTTAAATATGAATTCTTGTTTGGGATTTCATCTAAATTAGAATTAAAACGTCTCAATTTTTTCTATCCCTTTTCGCAACATCACTGTTAATCTCAATGTTTTTTGCTTTTTGTACATAATTTATCATTGAATTAAATATTCTGACACACGCCCTGGTTTAGGTCTGTCCTAAATAAAGTGTGTTTCTCTCAGTGTTTGGGCACTGATTGGTTTGTGCCTGTTCAGATTAAGTTGGACAGTGCACAGATTTGGTCCACCTATCTGGAATATCTGATTGAGCGGATTCCATGCTGCTCACTTCTTCTCGGTGTTGCCAACTGCTTCTATACTTGCAAGAGAGTCCAATATCATTGTTCACATATGATGTGGTGTAGCTGGCCTGCTCTTCCTATGATGTGGAGGAGCCGGTGTTGGACTCGGATGGACAAAGTCAAAAATCACATGACGCCAGATTCTAGTCCAACAGGGTTATTTAAAAACACAAGCATTCGGACCATCGCTCCCTCTACAGACAGCTAGCGAGAGAGAATACACTGGACACAGAATTTATAAGTAAAAGATCAAAGTGTCATACAACAGATGCAAATGTATCTGATCTGAGATATCACCTCTTTTATTCTGATAAAACCTTTAGTTATCTTGGGGCAGTGGTTTGAAAGAAATTCTGGAATTTACATATTAATCAATCGAAATCTGCATCTCCATTCTAACTGTTGAAAGACTTAACAGCGACCTAGGTTTGTACAATACATTCACATCAGTTTTATGACTCTTAGATCTTTTACTTACAAATTCTGCATCTGATGTATCCTCTCTCACTAGCCACCTTAAGAAAGAGCAGTGCTCTGAAAGCTTGTGTTTTCAAATAAACCTATTGGACCATCACCCAGTGTCGTGTGATTTTTAACTTCCGAAAGGCAAGCTGCTTTTCTGAAAGGGACAGTGCACTGAAGAATTTTGCTACAATTTAAATGATGGAAATGTGAACACAATGATAGAGAGAAGGACTGAGGGAGATCAATGTAGCACGAGAGGCAACAGTGATGGAGGTGAACTGGAGGAGAGATGCCATGGCTCCAATGGGGATTCCTTCGAAAGGGAATGGAAGATGGTGGCCAGTAATATCATTTCCTGGAGTCAAGACCCAAAGAGCTGGTAGCAGTGCCACACCAGGTTTGATGATTTCGTGTATGTGGTCAAAGTCAGTGACTGTCTCTCCAAATGCTACTTGTGCTCCACCACATCACCAACGTCTCATACAGTACAATGCACCACGTTCCCATCACTCAAACATTACCAATTCTTAGCAATCAAGATTCACACCTAGCATTCAGATATCCCCTTTAGTCACCAGTTAGTTTCAACATGTCTAACTGTGGGAGGCATATCGTCCACACACAGTGTGACACAATTGCTGAGGTTCTGCTTTTCTCTCAGCTGGACAGTTATAGAATCATGGAATCCCCTACAGTGTGGAAGCAGACCATTCAACCCATCGAGTTCACACTGACCCTCAGAAGAACATGCAACCCAGACCCACCCCCTTACCCTACCCCTGTAACCCTGCATCTCCCATGGCTAATCCATTTAGCCTGCACATCCTTGGACACTAGGGGCAATTTTGCACAGCCAATCCAGTTAACCTGCACATCTTTGGACTGTGGAAGAAAACCAGAGTACCTGGAGGAAAGCCACACAGACATGAGGAGAATTGCAACTCCACAAAGTCGCCCAAGGGTAGAATTTAACTTGGGTCCCTAGCACTGTGAGGCAGCAGTGCCAACCACTGAGCCACCATGCTGCCCCAACAGTTGGACCTATTATTGTGAGGAGTAGGGCAAACCTGGCAAGGGTGAGGGATACCTACATTGCCTGAGCCTTGCAGAGAGGATGGGGCTGGCTGCAATCAAGACAATGTGTAGATTGATGCCATATTCCTGTGTGATGCCACTTCTTAGTTCAGAGTTCACCCTCATCCTGAAATCTGGCATGATGAGAAGCTGCAGATAGAGTCAGCATGGATTTTCTTCCTCCTGCTCCCCTTCACTCACATCGAGTTCTTACTGCTCATTCACCACAAAGTCTGGGCTACAATTGATCTTTGAGAAAGGGAGACAAAAGGAAATGGAACCGTTAGAGGGGAATTATCTGGCTGAGTAAACATGGAAATATCTTGGCTGGACACCACAGAGGAGAATGATGTGGAGGTGATACTGAAGGAAGAAAATGTTGGTTTTAGACCAGGATGATGTAAGTTACAGCCACTGTCTGTGCTGAGGTGGCACGGTGGCTCAGTGGTTAGCACTTGTGCTCGCTTCGGCAGCACATATACTAAAATTGGAACGATACAGAGAAGATTAGCATGGCCCCTGCGCAAGGATGACACGCAAATTCGTGAAGCGTTCCATATTTTGTTTGGGTAGCCAAGTGGCTCAGGGGTTAGCACTGCTGCCTCACAACACCAGGGTCCCAGATTCAATTCCAGCCTCAGGTGACTGTGGAGTTTGTACATTCTCCCTGTGTCTGTGTGGGTTTCCTCCCACAATCCAAAGATTGTGCAGGTTAGGTGAATTGGCCATGCTAAATTGCCCATAGTGTTCAGGGATGTGTAGGTTAGGTGCATTAGTCAGGGGTAAATGTAAGGGAATAGGTCAGGGTGGATTACTCTCTGGAGGGTTGGTGCTGACTTATTAGGCCAAATGGTCTGTTTCCATACTGTAGGGATTCTGAAGTAAAAAATGAGGCAGATTTTGGAGAAATTTACAAAGGACAACATCTATTGTTACAGCAACCTCTTATATTTTAAGCAAGCATTAGATGGTGCATGGTGAGAAAGGATATGCCATGTCTTCAGGATGTGAGGTGTTCCTGAGAAAGTGTCAGACTGATAGCAAACCACTGTGACAAGTCCCTGTGCATCATTAGAATGCACAGGAAGCTGCTGGAATGGTTTAGATCAGCAGTTGTTGGGGTGAGCCAAGGATACACGCAGCTGCTTGATTTATTTAACCTTGCACTGGGAAAACTTACCAATCTTGCACAAATAGTGGTCTTCGAGGAACCTCCGTAACTGGCAAGATTTTAAAATATCTCAAGTTTGCAAATGGGATTACACTTCAGTAATGTCGAAAACAGTGAAAAACAAATAAAAGAGGTGAATGTAGACAGGAGAGGGGAAGTAGATTTTCAGATTAAGGAGGCAAGGGTCACAACTTTTGGACGGCATCAAGTAGATGAACAGGCGGAAAGGTTTGTGTTTCTGGGTGGGTTAGTGTCAGAGAACGGCAGATATGAAGACATTAGAAGTTGCTTTTGGATTAGAGACGATATAAAGCCTATAGATATTTTGGGGAAACAGAGGTAAAAGGAAATGTTAGTTATCTCCTTATTATTAACTGGATCTGGTGGTTGAAACTTGAGAAAAGTTGACAAGCTTAAGATACCAGAAATGCTGAGAGAAATGCTGGGAAAGTTCAGTATTCTGAGTTGAGAATGTAATAATAAGAACATAGCTCATACAGAATTTGGAATTCATTGCCACAGAAGGCTGTGGAGGCCAAGTCATTGAGAGTATATTTAAGACTGAGATAGATAGCTTCTTGAATATCAAGATGATCAAGAGTTACAGGGAGAAGGTGGGAGAATGGGGTTGAGAAACTTATCAGCCATGATTGAATGGCAGAGCGGACTCGATGGGCTGAATGGCCTAATTTCTCCTGCTATGTCTTATGCTCCTATGGAAGGTCCAAGATTGATGAATGATGGTTTCCAAGGATAGACACAGTTAGACTATGTTTCCAGAGATACATGGAACAACAAACCATGGACTCACAAAGTCAAAACTGACTTGTCACACCATG
Source organism: Chiloscyllium plagiosum (assembly GCF_037043375.1). Classification (NCBI taxonomy): domain Eukaryota; kingdom Metazoa; phylum Chordata; class Chondrichthyes; order Orectolobiformes; family Hemiscylliidae; genus Chiloscyllium; species Chiloscyllium plagiosum. The sequence continues at coordinate 45,723,395 of NW_028270162.1, read as the reverse complement.
GGACATAGTTGGCCAGGGGAGTTCATAACAGAGTGAACTCATTCAGCTCACAGTCATGACTAAACTGATGGACTGTGATTTGAATCTAAGAGTCTGGGAGCTGAGAGGGAAGCTCAGCAACATTTGACTGAAAGAATAGCAGATTTCTCCATGTATTAGAATACCAAGCCATTTCGAAATTGTGAATAGTGGAATCCTCCTGACTTCTTGACGTGGATTTGTGCCGGATCAAGGGGAGGGGGAGCTAGAGGTTCTTGTTGTTTACAGTTTCAGATCAATTCCTGACAGTCCTTTCCCCAGAGTGCTCACAGATAATGGGTCAAATGTAACACCCTCCCCTGAGGTGAATGTGGATATAGGGGGCATTGAATAGGGAATGGAAGGGTGCTGATGAGGTTCACTTCTTGGCACTGCCCCAATTAAGTCCATGATGGGATGGTTTGTTGACACCCTGTTTGCTCCTACGGTAATGGAAAATTTGAAATAATGCCCATCTTTGGGCAGCACGGTGGCACAGTGGTTAGCACTGCTGCCTCACAGAGCCAGAGACCCGGGTTCAATTCCCGCCTCAGGCAACTGACTGTGTGGAGTTTGCACATTCTCCTCGTGTCTGCGTGGGTTTCCTCCGGGTGCTCTGGCTTCCTCCCACAGTCCAAAGATGTGCAGGTCAGGTGAATTGGCCATGCTAAATTGCCCGTAGTGTTAGGTAAGGGGTAAATGTAGGGGTATGCGTGGGTTGCGCTTTGGCAACCACACTGTAATGTAATCTAATCTAAAAAATTCTAATCTTTGGTGTTGAGCCGGCAGTAGGTGTTGCATTTGCCACACGGTATCTTGAAGAGCCGAGCCTGTTATGTTGCTTTGTGATCTCCAGGGAGGAATGGTCCCTGGTTGTTCGGAACTCAGTGCTTGTTCGAGGGAACCCATCTCAGACCGGGGATGGAGCCAGTGGGAATCCGAACCCTCCAACCAATACCCAGCCAGCCTGCCCAGTCCTGGGCTAATCCTGGGGCATTGGTGATGCATTGCTGGCACTGATGGCAATGAGAAACCTCTGCCTACCCTATGAAGTGCATAACAGGGGGTGCTGCAGTGTTGCAGGTACAGTCCTTCAGAGGAGACGTTAACCCCCAGGCATTGTCTGTCCTCTCAGATACGTGTATGGAATAAGCTGCCAGAGGAAGTGGTGGAGGCTGGTACAATTGCAACATTTAAAAGGCATCTGGATGGGTATATGAATAGAAAAAGTTTGGAGGGATATGGGCCATGTGCTGGCAAATGGGACTAGATTAGGTTAAGGTATCTAGTCGGCATGGTTGGGTTGGACCGAAGGGTCTGTTTACATGTTGTACAGCTCTATAACCTAAACTCTATGACTCTATAACCCAACCTTGGCCAGAAACAGGCGATTTATTACATTGTCTGTTCGGGGAGCCTTGCTGAGTGCAATTTACTGACCACCATGAGACTTCAAAAATGTACTTCACATACATTGTGATATCTTGATGTGAAGCCATTGTGTACATGTGAAGCTGAGATCCTCACAGTAACATTTCCTTGGGGAAGGTGGGCTGTGACCGTAACTGTTTGGAAGTTGCCGGTCGCTTTCCTCGTTTTGCTTGAGAGACAAGCTGAAGAAAACACGATGAAAGGGAAGATAATCGCTCATAAAAACTCCTTGAGAGGGCAGCATGCTGGCAGGTGCAGACAGCTTGTGGCTAAATAGTCCTTTTGGAGCAGGTTTAAAGCCAAGCTTCCTGTCACATGCTCGCAGTAATCTGATCCTCTCTCTCTGTTTCCCCCTCCCACTCCTCAGGCTTTTTTAGGTGTTGCTGTTAGTTAGAGATCAGAGACGCGGCACTAACCAAGCAACTTGACTTTCTAGCTTTGGAGTTGCCGATTTGCTACCTCCCCCCCCCCTTTCTTCTCTCTCTCTCTCCCACCGGCTCCTTGCTCATCTCCCTTGCCCCAGCCTGCCTCTCCCCTCTGAGAGCACAGCTCAGTACGGTCTGTCTGTATCCCTCTCCCTTTCCCTCCCTCTCTCTGCAGCCGGCTCCGTGATGGAAGTGTTAACCCTGTGCATGGTATTCGGTTTCCTGCTTACTCTCGGATGGGCAGAGTTGAACACCGGTGAGTCACTTTACTGCACTTTCCCGAGGGGTAACAGTGTTTAAGCGGAGTGGGTTGGAGTCAGGGTTAACAGGGAACTCTCTTTATGTGTGTGTGTGTGTGTGTGTGTGGTGGCGGTAAATTTAATATCTCTGACTCTCTCCTGACAACCCAGCTCCTTCTCGCATAGCTCCCATTCTAACCTCTTCCGTCTGGGAGAAGCGGTGAGTGGGACAGAGTGCACTGTTGATACAGAGAGAGAAAGATATATATATGAGAGAGAGAGAGAAATAGGTGGAGGAGGCAGAGAGGTAAGACTCCGGATCGATCACTGTCGGTTTGGCTTCCAACTTTGATAGAGCAGTCGGTGTCCTGTGATCTTCGGCATGTACTAACACAGACGGCGTTCGGCTGGTAGTTATATACAGGAATAGGTGGGCAGCGAAATATATGGCCGGCTCTGTCGATGTATATGTCAAAAAATTTATATCGGCAGAAACTCGACAGCTGCATGTGAAAATGCGCAAGTATCAATATGGATCAATAAATACAGTTAGAGAATAAGCAGATAAATAGATCAATATATAGGTATGACCGATAAACATGCGAAGTAGACATTTTAAGCATATGGTCGATGTGAGAAGTCATCTTTAATGGGTCTCTGTATATTTTTGGACAGTGTGTATACAATAAAGGGAGAGACCATTTCAGAGAGGTGCAGAGCCGGACACACACTAATGGGCAGTGCAGGTGACTGAGTAGATTCCTGTATACTGTATAGCGAAGGGGGCACTATCTACACTTGGCGACCTGTCAGCGTCCAGCGGTGACAGAAAGCGAAGGCATTAACTTTCACGGCTCACCCCTGCCGGATGCTGCACTGATGTGTCTGATAAAAGTGGTCAGATTCGGATCAAGGGGGGAGTCCTGAAAGTCATTCCCCTGAACTCCATATCCCATCCGAATCGCCAACCCAGTCCCAGGTCAACTGGGCCGGGGGAGGGGGTACACTGTGGACTCTCAATCTCATTTCGGTTTTTCAAGGGGGGATCAGAGCTTCTGCTGAAACGACACGTGTTGACTGAGGCTCACAAAGGCATATTTTTTTTATTCTGATTCCCCGTGAAAGGTGCAATCTGTAGTCCCAAGCTTCGGCCTCGCTAAGGGGAAGCCGCTCTCTGTGCTGATTCCGAGCCCCTCACTGCATGAACTAGCCGCTGCTCAGGCTGTCACACACCAGCTGGGCTGCTGGGCTAAACTTGCAGTGCCCTGACGCGATGCTTTGTGAGCACCGTCTGTTTGCATTGTCCATTCGAGAAAGAAAGTAAATCTACACTCTATTCTGCATCAAAACATCTTGCACTAATCCTTCTACCCCCCCCCCCCCAACTCCCCACCAAATATCACTCATCCTTCTGTACATCATCTGTTCTCACGTACAGTTCAGACCTATTTGAAAAGGAAACATTCATTGGAGGAGAGGGAGTAGACGAAGGGGCGATCGGTCTCCCGCGTCTTAAAATTCATCGATGCGGAATTCAGTAATAATCGTAAAGGGAAAGGTTCCCTCCTTTTCTGGCACATGACTGGTCAGAGCTTAAAGCTCCAAGTTTCCAACCCCCACGCCCTTACTCTGGCCTTTCCGTTGGATTTGGGGGTGGGGTGGGGACATTGGGAAAACAGGTTGCAAATCTCCAGCAGGGATCTGGGGATCCCGGCTGGGGACACAAGTGCCCAGTTCGAAAGGATCCAGCGCGGCGGCGATGCCTCATGCAGTCAAATAGCCTACTGGCAGACCACTCTCCTAACGCTCACAGGAACGACTCAGATGGAGCATCCGGGCGCCGTTGACATCAGTGAGACGTCCCAACAAGAGCCCAGGCTTTACGACTAGAAAGAGGAGGGTGCTGGATCAATGGAGAGCAAACAGAATAACTGCCCGAAGACAGAGCTGCTAGTCAGACCTTTCACAAATGGAAAGGAATAGAAGGGATTCGCACTATCTCGTCTATAATGTCACAGAGTTACTGTGGACAGGCCTGTGCGGCTGTGGAAGTCATGCTATCTTCTCACTCAACAATCCAGTCAATCACACTTTTCCCTCTCCTGCCCTGGAGTCCTGCAAGTTTATAATCTTCCAATGTCCATCCAGTTTATTTTTGGAATTATTGACTGCCTTCACTCCACCACCCTAGCGGGGAGTGAGATCGAGGTCACTCATCACCTCGCACAGCCCTGCATCTCTTCATCAACATCTATGCCTCTTACCCCTTGTTACAGTTAATGGGAAGAGTTTGTCCTTACTACGTGTCCTAAATCTGTCCATCTTGATCAAATCTTTGCTCCAAGGCTTTTCCAATCAAGTTCCCACTTCGGAAACCATTCTGATAAACCTCCTCTATGCACTCTCCAGGACCCTCACAGTTTTAACAGGAAGAATTAGTTTAAGGCATTATACAGAGAGAATATAAATGCCAAATTTATTTTGGAAGCTCCTATTTGTAATACTTTAAATAATTATATTTTACTACAAACCACACTGTGGCTTTATACTTAAATGCTTATCATTTCTTAAAGTGACAGTGTCATAATAATTTAACCTCGTGTTGGTAATGTAGTGATTAAGTAACTTGACCTGTAACCCAAGAAACACCAGATTAAAATTCACCGTGGTAATTAGAGAATTTCAATTTGGTTTTTACTAGTGTTGGTAAAAAGTTGTCAGTTTGATGGTGATCCCAGATGTGGCTTACAATGGCCCCATTTGGGAAGGTTATCTTCAACAAAAACAGAAATTGCTGGAGAAACTCAACAGCTCTAGCAGCATCTGTGGAGAGAAAGCAGTTAACATTTCGAGTCCAGTGACCCCAATAACTGGCCTTGAAATGTTAGCTCTTCTTTCTTGCCAGAGATGCTGTTAGACCTGCTGAGATGGTCTGGCAGTTTCTGGTTTTGTTTCAGATCTTCAGCCTCCACAGTTCCTTGTTTAATTTTAGAGACGTTACCTAGTCTGATTTATATGTAACTGTATGTGTGACTGACACTAACTTACCATTAGTGAGCCACTTTTTAAAAAAAAAATTAAATCCCTACTGGTGAATCAAGGAGTTCCACCAATTCCTTCACAGTGCAACAAGAGATAGACAATAAAGCATACTTTCTTGCAGTGCCCCCCCCTCCCTGGAATGCTCTTTGATTATGAACACTAATTTGCTTCTGTGCAGCTGCACTTGGCTTCTGTTCTGACAAGCACTGCTGGCATCACAATCAAAATCAATGCTGAGTAAAAGCACCTCATCAAACACTAAGAGGGAACGAAACAAACAGACACCTGGAGAGATTTCAAAGCAGTAATCTAATCTTGCAACTTCAGATCGTGATTATAAACTGCTCAAGCTTTGCTCATGAAATCTGTCATGTCAGTATACCCTTCAATTAGACTAGTGACTTGTAATCCTTTCCAGATAGCCATTATTTCTACAAACTGAACATATAAATAAAAAAGAATAAGTTACTGTTCATTTAACTCTCTTTTCTTATCAGTGACCCTATTCAAATAATGGTTCAATGCCAGAATAATCTTGTCAAATATTTTTAGTTCCCACTGTGCGAGATTTGCACATCATCGGGAGACTGGTAAGAATTGTTAACCACATGGAAAACGAGTGAAATATGAGTCCCAATTATAAAAAGAGTGATCTCTTTCCAGTAATATTTATGTTTACATGATGACAGTGTCTTGCCAATACCAATGTTCAAATGTAACTGCTGTTAGAGGCCAAATAGATAGTAAGCTATGCTTTAGATGCGTCCTCCCCAAGAACTGGAGGAATTTAATCAATGATGTTCTTAAGGGAAAGATGTTTGCCAGGACAACAAGCTAAACCCTATGGGATCTTTAATATTCATTTGATTAAACAAACTGTGCACAGCCCAACATCTCATTTAAAGAATGCTATTTTTTACAAGGGAACATCTCCCAGCAGTACTGCTATAACCCTCTGTTATGTCTTATGTTCCCTATGAACTGAAACCATGGATTCCAACCTCAAACTTAGTGTTCTGAATGAAAACTGAGTGGCGGCAATAGAAATAAGTCCATCGTGGTAAGGTTTAGAAGCATGTTCAAGCTTGTTACATACCCTCCCCATTCAAATACCATTAAAAAAGCCTTATAAAACACTTCCAGCCATCTGTTACTCCCTATGTAATGCATACTTACTTGCTGTGTAACTTGAAAGCCATGATGTTTGCCCAAATTACCTTGTGTAATATTGTTTTGCTGTTGAGTCTGCAGCTTAGCAAAATTTGCTCTTTCCTTGCTCGTTCCTGAGTCCAGACCAGGATAAAGGAAAATAAGTTTTTTTTTCATCAGCTGTTTGTGATATTAGTGGGTTTTTTGGTTATTTGAATATAGGCTGACAGAAAAATGGTTCCCCTGTGCTAGCCTCAATTTTCACCCTCACAACCTGATTTATGATGGGGTGTCAGAATCATTTGCTGAAAGCTTGAGATTATTGACAAGAAAATCCTTATTAGTTTATTCCAAATTTCACTGGCCAAGGTTTAGAGGAGGTTTAGAGGTCCAATTCGTCCATGCCGACCAGATGTCCCAACGCAATCTAGTCCCACATGCCAACACCCGGCCCATATCCGTCCAAACCCTTCCTATTCATATAACCATCCAGATGCCTTTTAAATGTTGCAATTGTACTAGCCTCCACCACTTTCTCCGAAGGGTCTGTTTCCATGCTGTACATCTCTATGACTCTATGACTCCTTACAGACAGTTGCTTGAGGCTGGAATTAAACACAGTCCCTGGCACTGTGAGGCAGCAGTGTCAACCGCTAAGACACTGTGTGTTACTGTGAAGAGGTTTTTGTAGTTATGCTGTTTTTACTATTGCCAATCAACTTAAATCAGTGTAATCTGATTCTCAATCTTCAGCCAATGTTGTCTCCCTGTTTAGTCAGTCCAAACTCTTCATAAACTCTCCTCTTAAACTTTTGTTTTCCAAGGAGGTCAGCCCAGCTTCTGCATTCTAGCCACAAAACTGAAGTTCCTCACCTGGGAACCTATCTGATGATTTTATTTCTTTACCATTTCTAATGCCTTCATACTGCCTCTGGGGAGGTGATGGCCTATTGGTATTATCACTGGCCTGGCCTGTTAACGCAGACACCCAGATAATGTTATGGGAACGTGGATTTGAATCTGGAATTAAAAGTCTATTGTTGATCATGAATCCATTGTCCATTGTCGGAAAACTCCACTTGGGCCACTGATGTCCTTCAGGGAAGGAAACTGCCACCCTTATCTGGCCTGGCCTACGTGTGACTCCAGATCCATAACAATGTGGTTGATTCTTAACTGCTCTTTGGGCAATTAGGGATGTGCAATAAATGCTGGCCTAGCCAGTGACCTTCATCCTGTGAATAAATAAATTTTTAAAACTTCCTTTCTCAACTATGGTACTCAGAGCTGGATACTACTTGCAGTTGAAGCATGGTAATCATGACCTCTTTTTGTTTGTAATCTACGGCCTTGTTTATAAAGCCCAGGAACCTGTATGTATTATTGATCCCTTTCATAACGTGCCCTGTTATCATCAAGGTTTTATGCACAAATACCTCCAGGTCACTTTGCTCCTGCATCCTGTTTAGAATTGAAACCTTTAAGTCACATTGCTTCACCCTACCCTGCTCCTACCACCAAAATGAATCGCTTTGTGCAACTCTGCATGAAATGCCATAAGCCACTTGTCTGCAGATTGTTCCAGCCTGTCTCTATACTTTTGAAATTTAATACTATTATCCTTACCATTCACAATTGACGCCAGTGTTCATAATACTTCCAACTTTTGTGTCATCCATAAATTTTGACTGCTAGTCTGGGTCATTAACATATATCAAAAAAAAAGCAGGTACTAACACTGAACTTTGCAAAATTCTCAATATAAACCTTCTGTCGGTCCAAAAATCCACAGCCTATGTCCTTCACTTAGTCAGTTTCATATGCACTGGTTTTAATTCTAAGAGCTCCAGGTTTCGTTTGCAAGCCTGATCTATAGATCTTTATCAAATACCATGTTACCAATGTTAAAACTCACACCACACCAGGTGGTAGTCCAACAGGTTTATTTTGAAGTACAAGCTTTTGGAGCGCTGCTCCTTCGTCAGGTAGCTGGTGGAGCAGGATCATCAGACACAGAACTTATGATAAAAGATCAAAGTGTCATACAACTGATGCAATTTATTGAACAAACCTAGATTGCTCTTATGTCTTTAATCACTTGGAATGGGGATGCAGGTTTCGATTCATTAATATGTAAATCCCAGAACTTCTTTCAAGTCACATTCCTGAGACAACTTAAGGTTTTATATATATATATATATATATATATATATATATCAGACAATGCATCAAAGGTGTGAGGTTAGAGTCTCTGTATATTCCAACCTAGAGTCAGACTGGTTCTATTTCCAAAGTAGGAATTTATAAAATGTCACATGGACTGACTGCCTACAAGATTGTGTGCTTTTTGAACAAAATAGAATGTACCAGCAAATATAAATTGCAAAGTAAATTCACCCCATAGACTTGTGTAAGTGCTTTGTCCACCCCAGTCAAACATTAGCACCTCCACATCATGTTACCAACATCATCCCTCCCTTTTACTTTAACAGAAAGCTCAAACAAGTTACTTAAATGTGATTTGCCTTAAGAAAAATCAGCACAGATTTGTTTAACTGACCACATATGACTAAGTTACTACTGGTTTTGTCTTGAACGATCATATCTAAAAGCTACCCCACTGCTGAAGTTAAACCAATTTGCCTGTAGTTGCTGAGTTTATCATTAGACTCATGTTTTAAAAAGAAAAAAAATTGCAAATCTGTAGCCTTTTCGCACCACCCTGCTATCTGATTATGATTGGAAAATTTTGACCAGTACTTCCACAATTTCCACCCATACTTCCCTCTGTATTCTCAGAAACATGTCATTCGTCCTGATGCCTTGTCAACTTTAGGTACAACCAGGCCTGGCTACTAAAGACAAAACTTTAAATGTTAACAGAGAGCCATAAAAAGATCTAGAAAGAAAAGTAAGATAGAGTATGAGAAAAAACTAGCACAGAATATAAAGACAGATAGCAAAAGTTTCTATAAATATATAAAATGAAGAAGAGTGGCTAAAGTAAATGTTGGTCCTTTAGAGGATGAGAAGGGGCAGTTACTTATGGGATATGATGAGATGGTTGAGGCATTGAACAGGTACTTTGCATCAGTCTTCACAGTGGGGGATACTAATAACCAGCCAGTAAGTGACGAAGAGACGAAGGTAGGTGAAGACCTAGAAACTTATTATTATGGACGAGTTAGTGTTGAGTAAGCTCATGGAACTAAGGATAGGTAAATCTCCTCACCCTAATGGAATGCATCTCAGACTACTAAAAGAGATGGCGGGAGAAATAGCAGGTGGACTGGTGATAATTTTCCAAAATTTGTTGGACTCTGGGGCAGTGCCAGCAGATTGGAAAACAGCAAATGTAATGCCACTGTTTGAAAAGGGAAGTAGACAAAACATGGGGAATTATAGACCAGTTAGCTTAACCTCTGTAATGGGGAAGATGCTTGACTCTATTATCAAGGAAAAAATAGCAAGGCATTTAGATAGAAATTGTCCCGTTGGCGCAGACGCAGCATGGGTTCATGAAGAGCAGATCATGCTTCACAAATCTTTTGAAATTCTATCAAGGCATTTCAAGCAAGGTGGACAACAGGGACTCAGTGGATGTGGTGTATCTAGATTTCCAAAAGGCCTTTGACAAGGTGCCGCATATGAGGCTGCTGCATAAGATAAGGATGCATTGTGTTGGGGTAGAGTGGATAGATGATTGGTTGACTGACAGGAAGCAAAGAGTGGGAATAAATGAGTGCTATTCTGGCTGGCAATCAGTGACTAGTGGTGTGTCTCAGGGACCGGTGTTGGGACCACAATTACTTACAATTTATATAGACGATTTGGAGTTAGAGACCATGTGTATGGTGTCAAAATTTGCCGATGACACTAAGATGAGTGGCAGAGCAAAGTCTACAGAGGACTGTGAAACTTTGCAGAGGAACTTAAATATATTGAGTGAGTGAGTGGGCAAAGGTGTGGTAGGTGGAATACAATGTTAGTAAATGTGAAGTCTTACATTTTGATAGGAGTAACAGCAAAATAGGTTATTACTTGAATGGTAAAACATTGCAGCAGGTTGATTTGTGGAGGGACCTGGCTGTTCTTGTGCATGAATCGCAGAAGGTTGGTTTGCAGGTGCAACAAGTAATTAGGAAGGCAAATGGAATTTTACCCTTCATTGCTAAAGGGGTTGAGTTTAAAAGCAGAGAAGTAATGTTACAGCTGTACAAGGTGCTGTCGAGGCCGCACCTGGAGTACTGTGTGCAGATTTGGTCTCATTACTTAAGAAAGGATGTACAGGTACTGGAGGGGGTGCAGAGGAGGTTCACTAGGTTGATTCTGGAGTTGAGGGGGTTGGCTTATGAGGAGAGACTGAGTAGATTAAGATTATATTCATTGGAATTCAATGGGGGGGTGGGGAATCTTATAGAAACATAAAATTATGAAGGGAATTGATAAGATAGAAATAGATAAGATGTTTCCACTGGTAGGCGTGACTAGGGCAAGTGGGCAAGGCGTCAAGATTAGAGAGAGCAGGTTTAGAACTGAACTGAGAAGGCTTGTTAATCTATGGAATTCCTTGCTCAGGGAAGTAGTTGACGCTACTTCAGTAATCACTTTTAAAGCTAAGGTTTTGAAAATTAAAGGAATTTAGGGATATAGTGAAAACGCAGGTGAGTGGGGCTGAGTCCACGAAAAGATCAGCCATGACCTTACTGAATGTTGGAGCAGGTTTGAAAGGCTGACGGCCCAAACCTGCTCCTCATTCTTATGTTGTTGTCTATTTTCTTGTTCTCAATTTTAAGCCCTTCAAGTGTCTTATGTACCTCCTCTTTCACAATACCTTGTACATAAGCTTCCTCCTTGGTAAAGACAGTTACCAACTGCTCATTTATTACTTAAACCTAGAGTATCCTTCAGTTGTAAACCACCTTTTTAGATTCATTATCATCCCTGCTCCTTCTTTCACAACACTATAGAAATCTTTTCAATTCTTTCATTTTATCTGCCAGTCTTTTCTTCTACTTTCTCTGTGCTTTACCTTATTTATTTCTATTGCACCCAAGCACGTACAAGACACATTTATAATACTGTATTTCCCCACAGTTTTATTGCCTGACAGATAGTAGTGAAAAATGAATATGAGAACAAATTTGGTCCATTGCTACAGAATGATTTTTATAGACCTATTGATTTGGGCAAAGTATTTTGGGAAAATCAATACTGTACAACTTTATACCGCAGGGTTTGTGTGAATGTAGTGGTGTATTTTAGTCAAGGCAAGATCATCAGCCCACTTCCTGTGTATTCATTTACTTTCTCTACTCTGTGAATATCTTGGCATTACAAAAATTTATAACCACAAATCCTGCTAGATATCAGGGACTTGTTTGAAATCCTTAATGTTTCCTGTTTGGTTACCAATTCTAGAAATTTGTTCCATATGTTAATCATTCTTCTGCTAATTGTTTGTTTACTTTAGGTTTCTTTATCATGAATCTGCCACTAACTCTGGAAATTTAAGAAGAATCCTATTTCCTTCCAGCATATTGAACTCCATCGTAATTATAAAATAACCAATCGGTCCTTATATTTGACTCCTTTTCTCAAATTACTAAGTCCAAGCATACATACTGTGGAACTAACAATGGAAAATTAATCTAAATCTCAAAGTCCAGCACAATTCTGCATCCAGTTGTTAATTGCAGAGAAATAGACCATCACAGTGGAGAAGGTAGGAAATGAGAAAGAGGAATTCTGGAAGTAGAGGATTAAGGCATGCTGTTTGGACAGTATGTGCCACGCCACAGGATAGGCAACCTTCATATCAGACTGGTGCCATAACTGGCCTTGGATGGCTTCTTGCTATCACTGACTGAAATGCATCAATTTCCTGGAATGGTATCTTCCAAGTGATGGTCATTGAAATTCACTGATTACATAAAATTGGACACTGTTATTCCGAGTCAGCCACCAAAGTTCAGGGTTTAGATGAAATTTATATAATGTGCAATATTTTCTCTTAATGTTAATGATATTTCATAGATTACAGACTTGGAATTGTTCCCAACTCTCCACCGCACTCCACAAACTGAAATATTTTGTAAGTATATAAGCAAATGCTGCATTAGGGAGGGTGCATTGAGCTAAATAGTCTAAAGGGGCACACTGATTACAATTGACTGACATATTAACGACCAATATGTACTTTCCACAATTACCATAGATTTTCACATCAACACCATCGATGACAAGCAGTTGATGCTCTAGATTTTTCTATGGATAATCTGGCTTATTTTCCCCAACTTTACCTGAGTTGCTTTTAGCCTAGGTATCAGTCTTGCTCAACCTGACCGTAGTTTATGCTATATTATTCCAATATTTGCCCATTTCATGACAAGGAATTTTGCAAATTATTGCATCCATCCTTATTCTGAATGAACAGTGCAACTTGCAGATATTTATTTTCCCAAATCAGAACTAATCATTTCTAATCATTAATATAGGACACTGGCTTGACATGAAAATTGAAAAGGTAAATTAAATGTGTCTCCTCCCAATTTTTCTGTGCATCAGTCTCTGTGGGGCAACCTGTCAGTGTGTTCTGCTGAAAGGTTTGTGCTATGACACTATGCAGGGCTGAAACCTTCAGTGCTTCAGGGCTGTTGTGGCACAATGGTAATGCTTTTGCCTCTGAGCTCGGAGGTCTAGGTACAACTCCCACCTGCATCCGGAGGTGTGTTATAATATCTGAGCAGGTTGATGTTTACATCCTGAATTTTTTTCCTACAGTAGTTCATGTACAAGGTTGGGAACATTTCATTTATCTGATACATGTTGAAGCTGGCTGGATTAAAGATGAATGTAATTTTGTGCATATGTATTTGATAGGATAATTTCAGAAAGGGAATTCCTCTGCTGGGTGGACGTTGAGGAGCCATGCATAGCAGATGCTGAAATCTGTCCTAAATAGCTGTGAATGTGGGGATGCTTTGACCATTTGAGACCAGATTCAGAACTTTGTTTTCTATGTGTAAAAAGAGATGTGGATCAAAGGTGGGAAATTAAACAGAAAACGAATCAACCCTGAATCGTTAATCAATTCATACTTCTGAATGGGGGAACATGCCTTAAAAGCTGAGTGACCCATTTTTGTTCTTATGAAGCAACTGGCTAGAACAAGAATATTTCTTGGCTACAACTTAGATTCCAGTCTCAAACAATTTGACGCGGTGATAAAGGTTTTCTACATTTTAAGATTAAGTAACGTTGTCACAGTTCAACACAGAAGGTACAAAGGTATCAGTCTCTTTCACAATAATAACAAATAGGAAAGGTTCACATTGCTACAGTGAGGTAGAGATGGGGCTCAATGTTGAGAATGTATAAAAAGACTCCTTTTTAAAAATAAATCAATAAAAATGTGAAATCAAGCATATCATGTTTGACCTAATATATTAACCTAAATGTTCTTTCTTGGGGGGATTAACATGATCACTCTGCAGGAAGTTAATGACATATCAATGCAGAATGAGTAGCTCACAGTTCTGAACTGGTGAAGCCTCTAAAAGGAGCTTTGTAGTTCATATGCCTCATTGTATTTCTGTATTATATTTCCGTATGGATGGTTGTCTAAACTTTAGTGGAAAAAAATTGTGTTATTGGCCCCCTTTAAGAGCTACCAGTGAATCAAAGTGAATGTGACTTTAGGTACAAATTCAAAAGGGTGAGGTAATTTAACAAATCATAGGTCTGTGGCACAGGACTTAGATTCTACAGTTCTAATGGATCAGGGATTTTCAAATGCCTTGATTTTGAGGAACCCCTTCCATACCATTCTATGCCCCTCTGAAAACCATTCTTTTCCTATATGAAATGCAATTATACAATTAAACCTGTTAACTTATTATTTTGCTTTTACCTATTATGAAGTTTTTACTTGTGAATAATAATTCCGTAAAGTCCTGATGGCCAAATCTTAAATAATTTTGGCTAAGAGTTTTTTTTGTTTTTGGAGACTGAGTTCTCCTGCCTTATCTTACCAAACTCATCAGTTGTGCATCTAATGTCTGACTTCCACCCCATCTTACTACAGGCTATTCCCAGAACCTCTCCCTGCTCAGCAGATATCGCAGGATTAACCAGCATCCTTTGCACCTGCACCATCTTTTATAAGCAGTTGCTTCTTGACATTTGCTCCAGACATGGCAGGGGGTGGAATTGGTATCCTGCTTTACAGGCAACCTCCTGGAGGTCCCACTGGATGGGGGTGGTGCTGACACAAAGCTTCTTCTTTCCCTAATACAGGCAGTGGAAGCCAGTCCACCAGTCCATGCCAGCCTGGTTTCATGTCACCTCAACCATGTTATTGTATTCTCTGCTGTCTGCAAGAATGCCCAGCACTGAGGGAAGATGGCCAATGAGCTTCTCAATTCCACCTACATAAGTGCCACTATCTACTCTCTGGCACCTTTTTCTGACTCAGTGAGTGCTGGGAATCTGGAATGCACTGCTAAAAATATTTGGGTGAGCACTTGACATATCATAGCATTCAAGGATATGGGACCAGTGCAGGAAATTGGGTTTAGTGCTCTTTTAGTGGTAGTTATTGTCGGTACCGACTTATTGGGATGAATAGCCTTTTCTTTGCTGTATACTTTTATGAACTCTCACTCTCTATCTCTGCTACTGTACCACCAAGGTCAACACACTACCACTCTCTCTCTGTTGCCTGCAATATCTTCCCCACCCACGCCATCCTTCCCAAATCCCCCGACACCAACTCCCCCGCGTGCCCTCTGTCCAGCCTACTCACTCACCTCTGAGATGGACACCTCTCCTCTTGCACCAACAGTAATAGCTGTGCCAACCCCTCTCATCTCCCATAAAACTTGCATCTTTCTCATTCCATGAGGAACGCAGCCTCCGGTAGGGCACTCTAAGACCGAGTGGCTGGTGGGCTGCTCAATTCCCAGCTCCACAGCCCTTATGAGCAGAGGATCCTGACTCTGACAGCCCCGAGCAGGGTCTGGGCTGGTATTGGAGGCTGCCCTTAACATCATGCGCCCAGAACCCCAGAGAGAAAGCTACCTCCTGGACTTGCCAGAACCCTTTTACCAACTATGACCAGCTTTCCCGTTTGTGTCTGTGCTAAATGGTATGGCAAGGTGACAATAATCTGAGCCTGGTATTGCTGGCTGAGGGGGAGTGTGCAAAAAAGCATGGGATGCTGTAAGCATTTGGGTAGGCTCAGAGTGGATAAGCATCATGATAGCAAGCAAGGAGCCCCGCAATGCAGCCTGCTCCAGTCCATGAGCTGTGTGTATGTCCCTGAGTGCATAGTGCCCCTGTGGCAATGTTGCAGTGAAAGTTACTGGTGCAGTATTGAAGTGTGGTATAAAGATTGGAGTGGCGCAATGAGGCTGAAGCATGTTGATTGCCAATGTCCATGAACAAGGGCTGCATGTGGCCAGTGCCCATGGATCATGCCCTGTGATGTTGGTACCTGGTTTCCAGCCTGGAGATCATTTGAGTGAGTGGAGAGCCGAGTCTGCTGGGTGCCTGCTCTGGCTTCCTCCTTGTGATTTCTCAACATCGAGCTCGTTTTGGTGAGATTGGTAAGATAGGGGTCCGAATATTGACGAGGTGAGTTGGGCCGTTAACAAGGCATTGAACAAGTATGTCACTTGGCAACATGCCTCTGTGGAATGCTCCCCATGTCAAGATGGGCCTTGCTGCAATTGTGCCCTGGTTTAGCTACACCTTGCCCATGCCAGTTAAACCCCTGTAAGATTCCACCCAAAGATTCATTTGACAGGGGCACATGCACATTGTGGTCAATAGTCACTGTGGCTTGGTTTTAATTTTCACTGATTCCCTTGTTGAAAATCCAGCTTCTTATTAACAATTGATTGTAATTGGAACCAACGCTTGCATCCATCGGCACATTCACACCTAGTGCTCTCCAGCAGCTTTTCCCTGCACTTGCTTCTTTGGGAACTGTCTGATTAAATGTCCATGAGCTCTTCAGGTTCAAAGGAGCGTTGCAGGTTATTCCATCATACCAGCCAACAAAGCCAATCTTGCTTGCATCTTAAGAATCAAAAGAAATATTTAAAATTACCCCAGTCTTTATCCCAGTAGTGAGTAAGGTGTGACCACAACATGAAACTGATCAACAAATGATCAGATACCTCAGGTAAGAGGAATAAGGAGCTGCTACATCAAGTCCTTCAAATGAAATATTGCCAGTAGACGTTGACAGTGTTACTGTTTGCCAATGTGTGCACTGTTGCAGAACACTTTTTAACCTCTCTATAAAGGGAAGATTTGTTAAGTCTCACTGTAAACCTGACCACATTAATTGCCCTTTTTAAGGAGGTGATCAATCTCTTGTATCATGGGGGTGTTGGTTACAGCTGCCTGAATGTAGAGAACCCAGCGCAGAACCCCTGCATCTGCTCGAGGATTGGTGAAAGAAATTGAGGCCAACGTGTGCTGTATGCATTTGAGAGGGGGCAGGAAGTAGAGCAGGGCCTGCGGCAATTCAGCTGGTTGACTGCCAACATCACCCCGTCCCCAGAGGAGAACTGCAGTTTGTGTAGAAATCATAGCTTTACTGTCCCAAGCTGAGTTGCTCGGCCTAACTCTTTGCCTCTGTTTTACTAAAACTTCCTGTCCAAGTGGTGTTGGTGGCTTCCAGTCAGTATCCACTTTCTACAGAGCCTGCAATTACATATATGCTTGGCGAAGCTCTTCAGATTGAGAATGAGCTGCAATGTATTTTATCAGGGTGAAAAAAAAGATTTTGTCCACATGTTGACAGACCTTGAGGTTAAGAATTCCTGCTATAGATTGTAGAAATTAAGGAAAAATGCAACAACTCCTGAAAGTAGTTAACCCACCTGTAAATCTTACCTGGAGGTAGAATCTCAATCCAGGTGCCTAATTACTAATATGGAAAATATATATTTTGCTGAAGTGTCTTTTGTTGTTACAATGCCCCTCAGGCTTACTCTTTAGAAAACTGATACCTGGCTCAACCCCCCCTCCCAACCCATCAGCAGAAAATCTATCTTTGCAGCCAAACCTTGGGCTGTTTCTGTCATGCGCTCTCTTTTATTCACCTCTCTCTCTCTCTCTCTCTCTCTCTCTCTCTCTCTCTCTCTATAAAGCATCCTCATTAAAAGTTGCACATTGTTGAATTACTTAGTGCAGGCCCAAAGGGTCATATCACAAAACTCTGTAATCTTAATACTTCCCATTAGCATTCTGTTTCAAAGTCAATAAGAATTAATGAGGCAAAATATTTACTATCACAAATTTTCCCCCATCGGCTCTGCCAAAGTCATTGACATCTGACAACAATAACATGCGCTTATCTAACACCTGTATCCTCGTTTAAAAGAGGAGAATTGGGCACGATTTGAAACCAAAACACAAAGAACAAATGGCTGGTGATCAAAAGCTGAATAAAGTAAGCAGGTTTTAAGGCTGTCCTAAAGGAAATGAATAAGGCAGAGGGCTTTACTGGGGAAATTCCAGAAGTTAGGGCCGTGGTAGCTGAAGACATGGCATTCAGTGTAAACGTGATGAAAATCTGAGACAGTCAAGATGCCAGAATTGGAGAAAAGCATAAATCTCAGAACATTGTAGGGCTGGAGGAGGTTCCATTCATAGTGAGTGGTAAGGCATAAGATTGATTTGTTAAGAAGGATGAGAATATTAAAAGTCTAGACACTGCTAGATGGTGGGGTCAGTATAGGTTAGTGATCACAGGGGTGATGGGAAAAAGGGAATTGGTGTAAGATAGACTTTGGATATGCTCAGGTTTATGGAAGCTTCAAGGTTGGATGCCAGCAGTCAGGTCTCAAGGTTAAAGACCAAACAGATGCGAGTCTCAGAAATGACTGAACTGCAGGATAGTTGTGACTGGGTGACTGTTCCACAAGGTGGGACTCGCCCTATTTCCCCCTTGTTCTCAGTGCCTCCTCATCACCAACAGATGAGTCAGTGAGTACCTGGAGATGGTGCATAATGGTGAGCATCATCATTGAGCCCATTATCTCCTTTCCTATTGGCCACACATGTACTTTGCCAGTCGGGGTTGCTCTATAGCAAGTGCAAGCTGGAATCCTGGTTTCCAGCCTCTCTTTGATCACCCCTTGCGATGATTATAGCATCTCAACTGCTCTCTCAGCAAAGAGTGGGCTTGGAATTTGGATCTTACTGAGTACTATTATGATTTTGCTTCATATTCATAAGTCTAACAGTGAGCCACGTTCTCAGGCTGATTGAGTCCAGCGTTAACTTTAATTCAGTAATTGCTATGGTACATATCTCGAGGAAATTGTTCCAAGGATACAATTGATTCATCTAGCACTTTGTAACATACTTAATGTAGCAGCATGCAAAATAAATACAGGTACTGTTATTTCCCTGACATTTTAAAAAAAAAACTGAAAGAGATATTGCATTTGTCAGTAATAATCTGGACTGTGGAATAAGATTTGTGAGCTGGCTGCTTTCCTTAGTTACCCATTTGCAATGATCCTGATTTGATTACATCAATGCAGGATTTTAGGGAGCCAATCAGCCTGGTTCTCTGAAAATGTCATCTACTTTTTCTATGCTGAGTAAGTTAATTTCTGATTTAAAAAAAAAACTTTGCAGATGAACTGTTTCGCAGCTGTGAACAAAGTTGACCAACTCCTATTGACATGGGGTCTGTAAAGATGGAGGAACTGGGTATTCCTGTTTCTTGCCTGAAAATCTTGCATCCAGCTTTTGGCAATAGGAAGGCTCCTTGTCCTTGTCCTTGTCAATCATAGCCAAGACCTGCCTGCTGCAACTTTCAGATTTTAGTTTTCTTGTTGGTTCAAGAATCTGTTTTGCCCCAGAAGGCAGTGGAGGCCCAGTCTCTGGATTCATTTAAGAAAGAGTTGGATAGAGCTCTCAAGGATAGTGGAATCAAGGGTTATGGAGATAAGGCAGGAACAGGATACTGATTGAGGATGGTCAGCCATGATCATAATGAATGGTGGTGCAGGCTCGAAGGGCAGAATGGCCTACTCCTGCACCTATTGAGGAGAAAGTGAGGTCTGCAGATGCTGGAGATCAGAGCTGAAAATGTGTTGCTGGAAAAGCGCAGCAGGTCAGGCAGCATCCAGGGAACAGGAGAATCGACGTTTCGGGCATAAGCCCTTCTTCAGGAGGGCTTATGCCCAAAACGTCGATTCTCCTGTTCCCTGGATGCTGCCTGACCTGCTGCGCTTTTCCAGCAACACATTTTCAGCTACTCCTGCACCTATTGTCTATTGTCTGTTTTCTCTAATGTGGAATCTGCAGCTGCTTATTAAAAAAGTGAGGTGCTCCTGAAAAAAAGCATGCTTTTTCTCATCAGTTTGTAAATGTGGAACACAATCGTTAAATCTGCTAATTACAATGTGTTATATTTGTATTGGTTTGCTATGTATCTTATTTATCTGATTTTATCCAGAACCAATACAAAGATGACTATTGTTCTTGATCTAATTTACCTACAGAACTTTAAACATTTTAGAATGTTGCAGAAGTTTCACAAATATCTGTCGTTGCTCGCTCTCAGGATTTCCAGAACACTGTGTGTGTGTGTCTAAGGAGACATCACTTGACTCTCTAGCTCGAGGTGAGGAACTTTTTCATGTTGGAAGGCTGCATTATGTTAGTTGTAATCTAATAAGGCCGCATCCAAGACTTACCAATAGCCCTTATGACTTACCAATTTTTTACTTGTGGCGGTCAGTCTGTGAGGATTATTTCATTGAATTTTCTTTTACCCTCTGGTATTTTAAATACATTCATTTTAAGATTAAAATAAAAATAATAAAGGACGAAAAAAACATATTAATAAAAAATAAAAGATTTGTTCTGCAAAATTTGGATTCATTTAAAAGGCCCCATACAATGGCCTAGAAGGCCGCAGGTTCCCCACCCCTGCTCTAGCTCCACTGACAGGCTAAACAATCAAGCACTGAACAAGGATCTGTGGTCCGACAATCTGAACTAAACATGGATGAAAACAAACCATCAGTCGCTACAAAAATATCACAAAACATCTAACTGCATAGTGTAGGCACACAAAATTACATTGCATTACATCTCTTAAACCATGATATTGAAATCTTCTTCTACTCCTCATGAGAAGTAGCCATCTTTAAAGTGATTCAAAGTATTCTTATCCATTGCCCCTTATAATACCTTACTTGCCATTCAGAGTTATAAAATGGTTGAATCTTTGCCTGGGAGAAGATATAAAACAACTTGAATTTTGTTACATCTTTACCCGGTGACACTGAAGGAATGGTGATGTATTCCTGAGTCAGGGTGGTGAGTGGCTTGGAGGGGAACTTGCAGCTGGTGGTGTTCCCATGTGTCTGTTGCCCTTGTCCTTCTAGATAGCAGTGGTCATGGGTTTGGAAAGTGCTGTCTAAGGCACATTGGTAAATTTCTACAGTGTTTCTGGGAGGGGGGGTGTCAAGGGGCATGGAGCAAATCTGAGGCTGCAGTTTCAGAATGTGTTGAAAATACTGAGGTGGTATTAGTTTGTCCTCTGCAATGGGAAGTGAACCTACCACAAACAGTGTAAATCCGAACCTCTATAATGATTTATGGGCACTAGGAGAGATTTTTATTTGCAGTGTGAGCAAAAACCAAAGTTATGAATTATCAGCATTGGTTGACTTAATACCACCTGGCCCAATTCTGGATTTAAATTAGACCAATGACTTGAATTATTAGTTATACAAATTATGAACCATAATAGGGGTATATGCCTAAAGCTCCAGAACTTTAAAGTGAAATCCATTAGCTCCACCAGTTCTTGTCTTTCAATTTTTGATATCTGCAGAACTCATTGATCTTGTTGCAGCTTTGTAAAACTTACCCAGCCATCTGGTATTCCATATATTATAGCCCAGTAATGATAAGCATGAAAAAATACAACTCAGAGTTAACATTTAATCAAGAGTGTGATGATAATGAGACAGTTCAAGGTTGTCATTGCATTGCAGGCTTCTAGTGACATTTATAAACTACTGAAGTGACTGAAAGCCTTGATCAAAATCCAGTTTATCATGTCAACTGTCCATTATTCTGGGCATATTTGACAAAATAAGCCACAAATGAGGGACTTAAATGCTGTAATTCAATCAAACGATCAGGATGACGTCTTTAAGCTCCTCTGGCTATGACCTTAGAGTGACATCTTCTTGACCCCTTGATTGTGTTACATTCTTAGAGTTCCCTTGCAGCTATCTGTTATCTTATATGTTATAAATAAGACACACGGAATAGTTTAGGTGTGACTTGACGTTTTGATGTGGCTCTTTGATCCTATGGACTAAGTATTTTGCTGTGTCCTTTGCCCACCTATTTCTTGCTACAAAACTGATGCATTGATCTATAAAGTAATATTTTGATACCAGAGATTAAAATACTACTGTTTTAAGGAGCAAATTGTGCTTTCATGGTTGTCAGCTTTGCTCAGTTAGTACAGACTCTTATCACTAAGTTCGAGGTTGTGGTTTTGAAGATCTCACAGGATTTGAGCACGAGCTCTAGGTGGGTCCTGCAGTATAGAACTGAAGGAACACAGCATTCCCAAAGATGAAGCCCTTTACATGAGTCAGTAAACTGAGCATCTTGTCCATCTTCCCAACCTTTTGTCGGGTCTTCATGATGCCATTTGAAGGAAGGTATCTCCTCAGTGCCCTCACCAAAAATATCCCCCAAACAACATCAGAAAAGGTAGGTCAACCAATTATTCATAGTTAAACAGCACAGAAACAGACCCTTTAGTCCAACCAGTCCATGCCAAACATAATCCCAAACTAAACTAGTCCCACTGCCTGCTCCTGGCCCATATCCCTCCAAACCTTTCCTATTCATGTACCTATCCAAGTTTCTTTTAAACATTGTAACTGTCATCACATCCACCACTTCCTCAGGAAGTTCATTCCACACACGAACCACCCTCTGTGTAAAAACATTTGCCTTTCAATTTGTTTTTAAATCTCCCCTCCTCTCACCTTAAAATGTGCTCCCTCATCTTGAAATCCCACATCCTAAGGGAAAGATAACTACCATTAACTCTATCCACATCGTCTCATGATTTTATACACCTGTATAAGGTCACCTTTCAACCTTCTACGCTCCGGTGAAAAATGCCCCGGCATATCTAATCTTTCTTTATAACTCAAACCTTCCATACCCAGCAACATCCAGATGAATTTCTTCTGAACTCTCTCCAGCCTAATATATTCTTTATTATTGTTTGAGAAGTGGACAAATGGTTTATTTGAATGGCAAGAGAATGTTTCAGTGCAATTCAGTATTGTGGCATTTGTCAATAGAATGATACCATTGTTCCTTTTTGTCTTCCCTTGAGTAAGTCTAAGAGCCTAGTCAGTAAAGATTGTTAGAGGAGTAACCACTGATGTTTCTGAACAAGAATAAGCTCTTATGTTAACAAGATGTAGTTTATTGTGTGATAGCAATCAGGTACAAGTTATGTTAGTTAGATAAACATGTTGCAAAGTCTATGAGGAGATACAAGACTGCACTTTGTGAGATCCTGAGATGCTCTGCCTTGCTCCAATCTGTATGACATAACCAGATGAGGTGGAACTTAAAGTAATCTCCAAACTTTAACACTTTCACAACCATTACCTTATACGTAAATGTGTGTGAAGTTCTTTGGAATATTTCAGAGAGGTGTAGCAAGTTGTTGAATTCTTCTTGTAAGCCTATTGCACAGCAGAGGTTATCGATTCTCTCTAAATAGATTAGTTCAGTTGTGTTTTATCAAAAGTTGATGACAATTGTTTTAAGACAATTGATGCTTTGATTTCCCACTAGTTTATCTTCTTGAATCCTGTTGATCCTAAATGGTACTTAGCCTGTATGGATAAGGGGTGACACCTTAAACCTTCAATAGTTGGGAAATCCTTGAGTTTGAAGCATTTAAAAGTGGCTATTATATTTTGTGATGCCAGTGCATGCCATCAAAGGTTGTGAGAGTCTGTTGAACACTGTCATCTTCACTGCTTATGGAAAAAGGGAGAATGTGCATTAAACCGACTCTTCCATTCCTGCATGATATTTTGACGGCTTCCAATGAAAAGAAAACGAAGAAACACTTGCTCTTATCACATTTCTCAAATGTGCCAAAAAACACTTCATTCAAAATTAATTACTTTGAAATGTTGTTACATAGGCAAATGTTCTGTCAGAACGTGCCAAGTGCAGATCTGAGGCAAAGCAAGTGGAAAAGAAATCAGATGGGTCAGCACGGTAGTTCAGGAGCAGATCCCTTCCAGCTGAGAAATGCATGGGATCTAGATTGGAGCACTTTTTCCTTTTGTGTCTTAAGACATTTATTTAACATAAAAAGATAAAGCATAGGTTCAATTTCTACTAGAGCATTGTGACCAATCGTGGCTCTTATGTTTTGTGCCTGAGAGATAAGCAGAGATGATTCTCATCAGGACCAGGAGCTTTCTTACACTGCTTTCAAAATATCCCAGTCTGATGCGTATTGCTTGCTTTCCCTAACCACACACTCAGACTTGACTCCGAGCACACAGCACAGTGATCAGTCAACAGGCACTATACAATCAAACTACAATCAAACACCAAACAATGTGAATATAGCATTGGGTACCACCGTTGAGGAAGTTGTGTATTTTAGAGAGGATGCAGAAAAGGATTTATGAGAGTGATCTATGGGATGAGGGTCTTTGGTTATGTGATTAGATTTGAGAAAGAAAAGTATGCATTTAAATGGTGTGTTTTTCTTATTCAATTTCCTTCTGCATCCACTTTCAATCAGATGGGCATAGTAAATAAAAAGCGAAAAAACTATGGATGCTATAAATCAGAAACAGAAAATCTCAGCAGATCTGGCAACACTGTTCAAGAGATCAGAGTTTAATGTTTTTGGGTCAAGTGACCCTTCCTCCGAACTGGAACCCGCCGTTTATGTAAAATAGTTTAGCTCATGTCACCTTTTTGTTCTTTTTGCTAATCATACAAAATTTGCATCCTCTAGTTCCTGACTCAGACCTCAAGATGCTTTACAATCAGTGTAATACTGTTTTGTTTTTCTAGTGCTGTCATTGATATAGCATTGACACAATCGATGTGAGTGTTGCAAACTCTCTCCAACAGCAACATGACAAGGCCCATATGATGATTTCATCATATTGACTGAGGGAGAAATATTGACCTGGGCACCAAGGAACCTCCCCTGCACTTTGTCCAGTCAGTGCCACGGGATCTTTTAATATTTCTCCTTGAGGCAGAAGGTGCCTCAGTGTAAGAATCCATCTATTGTCATCCGTGACAGTACAGTACTCCCTCAGTAATGCACTGGAATGTCAGTCCTGCCTTTGTGCTGAAGCCCTGGAGTGGGACTAATACCTTGAACCTTGTGATTAAGAGGGGAGAGGTCCACTGAGCCAATGCTGACACACACTGAGGTTATCCTGAGAGAAGATTTGCTGGAGGCCTTCAAAATCATAAGGGCTCTGGTTGGGGAAGAATGGCTCCCACACCTGGAAGGGTTGAGAATCAGAGAAACCTTCTACGTTTTGGCAAAGAAAACGCAACACATGGAAAAGCATTTTCATACAGTGACTGGTTACCAGCTAGATTGCCTGATTTGAAAGTGTGGTGAGGAAGGTCCATCCAATCATAAATTTGTAAAAGGAATTGGATGAGGGACTGAAGAGGAAACGAATTGCAGAACTGTGGGGATAGAACTAAGTTGCTTGTGCAGACAATCCCAGAACTGTGTGCCAGGTTTGACATTTCTTTTCTGAAGAAAATGCCTCCTACTGAATAAATCTCAAAGTCCTTGGCATTCTCTCACTGGTACCCCAAGCTGGGCAGAATGCAATAAAAGGAAGACATCTCTGCACACAAGATGGCAGCGGAGTTGCAGGGCAACGCGCAGGCTCTTCAGCCCAGAAGCTCATCTAATCCATCTGCTTTACTGTCTTTTTTTCTTTCTATAACTTTTTTTTTTAATGTTTCTGTTTATATTAGTACTTTACCTACTTTTAATGACCTTGGTGAAAGGTATCTTCTCCTGACCCAGGCCCAGCGACGAGGTGGCTTCCCATGGCCCAGAATGGTGATGTAGGCCTGGCACTTGACAGGGTGGTCTCCCTGTGTGGCAGTCTTCAGGTGTGCCAGTCTTGTCCAGGAGGGGCAATCTCAGCCTGGAGTGCTGTCCTTGCCCTGGCTTGGCGGTTGTCTTTGGCTGCTTCCGGGAATTCCAGCAGCCTGGTGTGGAGGTCTCACCTTTCCGTGTGGAGGTCTCAGCCTTGCTTTGGATGCAGCTTACGAGTCTTCCAATGGCCAGCAATAGAGGTCTAATCCTGGTGTAGAGGTTTTAGCATGGTGGGGTGATCTTCGTCAAACGTCGCAGTCTAAGCCTGGCCTTGTGTTCTGGCTTAGTTTCCCAGTGTACTCACAATCCAAGAGCCATCAATTGAATTGTGGTGAACTTTAACTTTTTCTTTTGCTTATTTATGGTTTTTATCATTTATTCAGTCACTGTGGTAACGTCCCGTATAAAACATTTCACTTTTTAAATAAAAATACATGTAATAATGAATTGCTATTCTATTAAACACGTGAAACATGCATGCCCACACGCATATACACACACGCATGCCCACACACACGTATACGCTCACATGCACACACAGTTTTATTACATTAAGGGTCTACCAGATACTCTACACTGATATCGGAGACAAGGAGAGGTATTTAATAGCAGCTGCTCTGAGATAAATGGATGGGCCTTTACTTTTAATGTTCTCTTGAGATCTGATGGTGCTTTGGAGCACAGTGGAGGTGTTTTTAGGTTTTCAAAGGGGAACCTAGGCCTGTTGAATGCCTGAAGTTGGTGTCCTGATCATTATCTCTGTGATTATATAGTGGTAGACATAACAACAAGGGATAGCAGAAGAAGTACCACAGGAGCACTATTCATGCTGAAAGTAAAACATTATGGAAAAATTGACCCTATCTTTCTATTTGCTGTTTCAGAGCTAACACCCTTCTCAAAGTGAATGTTCAATCCAATCTAAATAGATTTTATCTGGTGGATTAGAGCGATTATTTGCTTGTTATGTGTTGATTCTAGTGGAGATCAAACATCAAGCTATTCACCACATGTTACCAAAACATCAAACCTGGAATCTGCAGGTAAATCTATGTGAAAGGCTTAGCAATCTATATCAGGAGGAAATCTGCTTGCCTTGATTTTATACTAAAGGGATCATATTTTTTTCACTTTCAGAACAGAAGTAATTTTATTGTCTCTCGATGCTTTTGTATGTCCAGACATAACAAGACATTCAGCATCAGTAAGAGATCCAAATGGGAGAATGGATCTTTCTGTCTCTCTTTCTCTCCCCCTATAAGTGGGTGATCCAGTATTGGTGGAGTGTGAGTCTGTGTGTGAGTGTAACATGTAAGTTACCCTGTTTTAAGGTTGAGACATAAGCTTGCCCATCCCCTAGGTCTGTCCTGGGCTTCTCTGAAATTCACTCTTAATCTCCTGCCATGAGCAGCCCCGGGGAATATACCTGGGGTGTTTTCATTTTCTTTTAAATACTTCTGAGTTGGAAAAACATTGGAGATGAGGAAAAAAAGACCATTTGACTGATTATTCGTGATTTGGAGGCAGGAAATTGGGTAATGAAGCCTCGAGGAAATATAGCCCAACATATTTAACAAGTCTTTTGCGAAACCTGGTAGCAGCTGAGTTGAAAATATCAAGGAGAGGATGAGGTAAATCATTAAGTCGCAACTAGAAAATGCAAATTCAAATTTTAGAAGCCTAGATTGCGCAACGTGGGAAATGGCAGGGGAGTAATGACATTCTGTGGAGTTTGAAACCCTATGAAAAGTTAAAAGGGGAAGGAGAATGTGTGATTTAGCATAATTGTTGCCAAGAAGGAGCAGGTGAGGCAAACTTGATGGAGGGATTTTTCTGAAGAAATGGAGCAATGAATTCACAACCAAAGTTGTGATGAGTTCTATACATTGTACCCCTGATTGGTGAATGGGGGGGGGGGAATTTAGACCATAAGACCATAAGACATAGGAGTGGAAGTAAGGCCACTCGGCCCATCGAGTCCACTCTGCCATTCAATCATGGCTGATGGGCATTTCAACTCCACTTACCCGCATTCTCCCCGTAGCCCTTAATTCCTTGTGACATCAAGAATTTATCAATTTCTGCCTTGAAGACATTTAGCGTTCCAGCCTCCACTGCACTCCGTGGCAATGAATTCCACAGGCCCACCACTCTCTGGCTGAAGAAATGTCTCTGCATTTCTGTTCTGAATTTACCCCCTCTAATTCTAAGGCTGTGTCCACGGGTCCTAGTCTCCTCGCCTAACGGAAACAATTTCCTAGCGTCCACCCTCTCTAAGCCATGTATTATCTTGTAAGTTTCTATTAGATCTCCCCTTAATCTTCTAAACTCCAATGAATATGATCCCAGGATCCTCAGCCGTTCCTCATATGTTAGACCTACCATTCCGGGGATCATCCGTGTGAATCTCTGCTGGACACGCTCCAGTGCCAGTATGTCCTTCCTGAGGTGTAGGGACCAAAACTGGACACAGTACTCCAAATGGGGCCGAACCAGAGCTTTATAAAGTCTCAGTAGCACAACAGTGCTTTTATGTTCCAACCCTCTTGAGATAATTGACAACATTGCATTCGCTTTCTTAATCACAGACTCAACCTGCATGTTTACTTTTAGAGAATCCTCAACTAGCACTCCCAGATCTCTCTGTACTTTGGCTTTACGAATTTTCTCACCGTTTAGAAAGTAATCCATGCTTCTATTCTTTTTCCCAAAGTGCAAGACCTCGCATTTGCTCACATTGAATTCCATCAACCATTTCCTGGACCACTCCTCCAAACTGTCTAGATCCTTCTGCAGCCTCCCCACTTCCTCAGTACTACCTGCCTGTCCACCTAACTTTGTATCATCGGCAAACTTCGCCAGAATGCCCCCAGTCCCTTCATCCAGATCATTAATATATAATGTGAACAGCTGCGGCCCCAACACTGAACCCTGCGGGACACCGCTTGTCACCGGCTGCCATTCCAAAAAGAACCTTTTATCCCAACTCTCTGCCCTCTGTCAGACAGCCAATCCTCAATCCATACCAGTAGCTCACCTCGAACACCATGGGCCCTCACCTTGCTCAGCAGCCTCCCGTGTGGCACCTTATCAAAGGCCTTTTGGAAGTCTAGGTAGACCACATCCGCTGGGTTTCCCCGGTCTAACCTACTTGTCACCTCTTCAAAGAACTCTAACAGGTTTGTCAGGCACGACCTCCCCTTACTAAATCCATGTTGACTTTTTCTAATCCGACCCTGTTCTTCCAAGAATTTAGAAACCTCATCCTTAATGATGGATTCTAAAATTTTACCAACAACCGAGGTTAGGCTAATTGGTCTATAATTTTCCATTTTTTGCCTTGATCCTTTCTTGAACAAGGGGGTTACAACAGCGATCTTCCAATCATCCAGGACTTTCCCTGACTCCAGTGACTTTTGAAAGATCTCAACCAATGCCTCCGCTATTTCCTCAGCCACCTCCCTCAGAACTCTAGGATGTAACCCATCAGGGCCAGGAGATTTATCAATTTTAAGACCTTTTAGCTTTTCTAGCACTTTCTCTTTTGTAATGGCAACCATACTCAACTCAGCCCCCTGACTCCCTTTAATTGTTGGGATATTACTCATGTCTTCCAGTGTGAAGACTGACGCAAAGTACTTATTAAGTTCTCCTGCTATTTCCTTATCTCCCATCACTAGGCTTCCAGCATCAGTTTGAAGTGGCCCAATGTCTACTCTTGCCTGTCGTTTGTTTCTTATGTATTGAAAGAAACTTTTACTATCATTTCTAATATTACTGGCTAGCCTACCTTCATATTTGATCCTCTCCTTCCTTATTTCTCTCTTTGTTATCCTCTGTTTGTTTTTGTAGCCTTCCCAATCTTCTGATTTCCCAGTGCTCTTGGCCACTTTATAGACTCTCTTTTTCTTTGATAGATTTCCTGACTTCCTTTGTCAGCCATGGCTGTCTAATCCCTCCCTGGATAATCTTTCTCTTCTTGGGGATGAACCTCTGTACAGTGTCCTCAATTTTACTCACAAACTCCTGCCATTTTTGCTCTACTGTCTTCCCTGCTAGGCTCTGCTTCCAGTCTATTTTAGTCAGTTCCTCTCTCATGCCCTCATAATTACCTTTATTTAACTGTAACACCTTTACATCCGATTTTTGCCTTCTCTCTTTTAAACTGCAGACTGAACTCTACCATATTACGATCGCTGCTTCCTAAGTGTTCCCTTACTTTAAGATTTTTTATAAAGTCTGGTTCATTGCATAGCACTAGGTCCAGAATAGCCTGCTCCCTTGTGGGCTCCATGACAAGCTGTTCCAAAAAGCCATCCTGTAAGCATTCCATGAATTCCCTTTCTTTGGATCCACTGGCAACATTATTTCCCCAGTCCACCTGCATATTGAAGTCTCCCATGATCACCGTGACCTTGCCTTTCTGACATGCCTTCTCTATTTCCCAGTACATGTTGCGCCCCTGGTCCTGACCACTGTTAGGAGGTCTGTACATAACTCCCACTATGGTTTTTTTTGCCTTTGTGGTTCCTCAATTCCACCCACACAGACTCCACATCATCCGACGCTATGTCATTCAGCACCATAGATTTAATTTTGTTCTTAACTAACAAGGCAACCCCGCCCCCTCTGCCCACCTCCCTGTCTTTTTGATAAGTTGAAAACCCTTGGATGTTTAACTGCCAGTCCTGACCCCCCTGTAACCACGTCTCTGTGATGCCTACCACATCATAATCATTCACGATGATCTGTGCCATTAATTCGTCTGCTTTGTAATGAATGCTACGAGCATTCAGGTAAAGTGCCTTAATGTTAACTTTCTTATCATTAGAGATATCGGAAGTCATAAGATGTCCTAAGTTATCCTTCCTTTTTGCTGCATTCCCAGTCTGTCTCAAGTTTAAATCTGCCTGCACATATGCTATCCTGCCGCTTATCTTTCCATTTAACTCCATACTCCCTGTCGCTTTCACTTTCCCTTCCCCCCAACTCAGAAGTTTAAAGTCCTACTGACCACCCTATTTATCCTCTTCGCTAGAACATTGGTACCTGATTGGTTCAGGTGGAGACCGTCCCAATGGTACAGATCCCCCCCCGGTTCCAAAACTGATGCCAATGCCCTATGAAGGGGAATCCCTCTTTCCCACACCAATCCCGTGTTTACTTCCCTAGCATATTCCGGTGGTCACTGAATGTAGGGATATTTGGGTGAGATCAGTTGAGGAGACCACTAAATCTCACTGTTGTGGTGACATTGTATGTAATGGAAAGCTCTTGAGGAACACCTTGAGAGCCACAGTCCATGATACATCAAGAGTTTTCATGAGAAATGAGATGAAAATCAAGAGGGAGGGAAAGTAAAAGCTCCTACTCTACCCCAAAAATGGAGGAGGAAACATTTCACCACTGTTTCACATATCCAGTGGGGTAAGCTGTCTTCATGAAGGCTCCCAGTCTCCATAGGGAACTCTTGCAGGTAGCACAAGGTTCAAAATATTAATGAAAATGTATCAGTACAAACTCCTGCCTGTGTAGGGTTTTAGTATTTGAGCAATTGTTGTGACTAGGTCAAAGTAGAACATACAAGTATCTTCTTTTTTTTTAAAATAAGTCATAGACTTCCTTTCAAACAGCTGGATTGTCATCAGTTGAGCAGGGCATATACTCATTAACAGCAATGGTAGAGTTTGGAGAGATTGGGACTGTTGGGTTGGGAGAGGGGAAGGTTAAATGGAGATCTTATCACACCTTTTCCCCCTGGCAAAACTGAAGAAAAGTCTATTTATACCCATGCTGCATGATTGGGCAGAATTTAGTTCAGACAGAAAAGAACAACTGTAGAGAAACTCATAGAAACATTCCAACTTCTGGTGAAACTTTAGATTAAATGAGCTGGGTAAATCAGTGATTAAACCTGGATTCATAAAGGTGATAGCCAAATGTAGAAGGAAGTGCATTATTGTTTTGGATTACAAAAAGCAGAAAAATGCTCAATATTTTTCCTGAGAAGCATTGGAGAAAATTCTACCTTGGCTACAGAGCATCAGAAATCTCTGAAAATGTTGGACAGCCACCATTTTGGTTGTATTTTTTTTTAAATGGTGAGAGAACCCAGGAAGCACTGTAGAGGTGCAGCTTTGCATAGAAATGGAATTAAAACACTCGAAGGCAGTAAATCACTACGGAACAGTATTTCAGAGAATTCAAATCAGTTATGAAGAATTTAATGCAGCATTACTGCAATGCAGAGTTTAAAAAGACTGCCAGACAAATTAAGTACTGTTACATTGTACAGAATTGAACAAACATTACAACTGAATTTAAAACAGTATTTACTAATGCAAGAATACAGGCTCAAAGAATAGCAGACTACAAGCAGTATTGAAAAGCTCTACATTTAAAATAGTTTTACAATAAGAATTAATCAGCACCATTGAGAAGAAATGGAAGGAGAAATAACACTTTAACAAAGATTCAAAGTTAGAGATGGAGAGTACTGAAAGCATGAGATTGGACATCTTGAAAGCAATAGTTCTTAATATTGAGTTACTTCAAAATTAAATACTAAATCTGAAGCTGAATAAGTGAATACATTAATGTATTCAGTCATATCTTATGTAGATGATTATGCTCCCTTTTAATAATTTGGCAATGAATAGATATTTTTGATATCCTGGAAAATTTTAATAACTATTGCAATTTGAGAAGAAACAAAATTCTTGAATAAACAAGAGAACAGAAAAAATTCAGTTTCAAGGAGAGTCTGTACATGATTTCATCGATTACCACCTGCATATTGGTGGAAAACTGTGACTATGGAGCTTGAGAAGTAGAATTCATTAGAGACAGAGCTGCTGTTGGAATTTTGGAGGAAACTTTGTCAGATTTTTTACTGTCCAGGGAATATCTAACTTTGGGGGGGAACTATTCCTATTCTGTTGGAGGCAGAAATCTGAAAGGTTGATTTGATGCCTCTTCATCTCTCACATATGTAAATTTTAATATCTTGATGATAATGTTCAGTGTATCCATAAGCACCTTGCTGTTTCATTCAGGATTTAAATTTAACTCTTGGGGGCAGAATGTAGTCAAGTGATCACCTGATCTGCACATGAGGTTGGTTCTTTGAGTTGAATGGCTAGGTCATAGGACCCTTCACAGGCTGTTAAATCAGACAGACGGGGGCCATCATCTGGAACCTGGTGGAGAAAGGATCCTGGTACTCAGTAAGTGCTCCAGGTGATGAATCCCAGACAGGAGGAAACTCGGGCAGGGAAGGTCTAAAGTTGTTTGACTCAGGAGCGTTCTCTCTGTCAAATTGAGATATGTCTTGATGGTATAGGTCGTTCCGCTATAATACAACAGTTGTGTTCCTCTGCATAATAGAAAATCGCGCTGTACAAGATCACTAATAGAAAATCGCTAAACCCATTCAGTAGAAAGTTTGCAAGATCCACAATTCGTCAACTGTATTATAGCCAATTCGTGCTCTCAAAATGCACGTTCTAGCTGAACAACCTGTGAGATATATTTGGTATATTTATAATGAAGATAACTTGTTTTCAATGCTCAGCATTGGTTGCTGCTTGCAGTGGGTTTTACCTGGTGAGAATACTATCAGTTGTCCCAGACATTGTTAGGCCTAGGGTTAAGATGGCTGATGGAGCCCTGGAGATGGCAAGCTATGTAAACGCCAGCCACTTAACCTCTGAATTCTAAATGAAACATGCTGTAGCTCCTGTACAATGTCATTGCAGTCCTTTAACATTGAGACCCTCATTGACTGTGAGGCGTTGTGAAGACAATCGTATCAGCACGTTACTGAAAGGAGCTCACGCATCATAGACCAAAAGGTGACATCTGGAATTTCCTGGTTTGCAAATGGCATCATTAAGCAAAGTTGGGAGCTGCTTGTCTTCCTTTTAGCATTTCAGTGACTCGAGGGGTCGAGGCTTGGGAATATTGTCCCTTCTTGTAGGCCAGAACATCTGTGCTCAGATCCTCCCTGCCTAGAGGTACATCATGACATGTGTGAACAAATTGATGAAAAATGCTTCTTTTATTCAGAGATTGAGACAGATTTACTCATCATTAATCTGGTATGTGATGAGGAAGGTTCCAACAATAGTGAGCGATATCAGTCTCACTGGGAGTTCAGCTACATCAAATTAGAGTGTATTGCATTATTTTTGCCCTAGCGTGTTGAAACACCTCTGTCCTTTATTAATGTTGAAAATATATTGAAATGGCATAAAGGGTGTTTTTGACTGGTAAACTGGAAGAATTAAAAAAGGCGGAGGATGCTGAATTTCCACACATTCATTAGAGCGTCAGCAATAGCTGAGTGTAATTACTTATTGAATGAATTACTCTGTTAACCCCCAATGTCAGGACCCCTATTATCCATGAATCTCTCAGTTCTGCATCAAATAATGTAGCAGGCCAAGTTTTCTGACTGACTGAAACTACCAACATGGAACCTTGCCCAGTGGGAGTCTACCAGGAAATCTTGAGTGGGGCCCATTGTTTTCCAAGAAATGTAACAGATGGAAGATGGCTTGGGGTATAGTGGGTGAAGTTCTGCAGCAGGATTGCATAGCTGGAGAATATGTTCAATGCAGTACTGAGGGAGTGCTGCATTGTTGCAGGAGCCATCTGTTGAATGAAACATTAAACCAATGCCTTCTTAGGTAGATGCAAAATATCCGATGACACAACTTTAACGATACTTACTGGCCAACACCTCTGAACAAAAGAGAAGGTTATCTCGTCATTTATCTCATTGGGTTTTTTTTTGTGACCCTGCTTTGTGCAAATTAGTTGCTGCACCTTCTCATATTCCAAAAGTAGCTATATGATCAAAAGGACTATATAGATTGTGAAATTGTTGGGTTATCCTGAGGACATGAAAGGCATTATACATGTGCTTTTACTCTTGTCTTGAAGAGAAATAAACTCTCTTGAGTTTGATAAATTACAAGAGAAATAAGAAATATATCTGCACAGTGGAGAGGCAGAGGACATGTGTGGATTATAGGAAATGTTTGATATTTATCTCAGATTCAGTTATCATTTATGTGCAGCCACACCTCAGATAGGGGGGAAAGGAAACCATTGGATGTAACTGAGTAACTGGAATGAGGGAATGTGGAATTGATGGTTCTTAAGAATGGAGAAAGGAAGGTCTGAGCAATGTACATTAGGGCATCAAGTACAGTAGACTGTGTGCTACATGTTGTTGGCCACTTGACCAGTCACAGATGCTAGTTGGTGTAAGCTGATGACCTCCAGAAAATGCCAACATCTTTGGGCAAGTGATGCCCCTGGAGAAGGTCTGTCAAACCCTTGAAAGAGGATCTTCTGTCAAAAGGCAGTAGAGATGGTCCCTGATTTTGTTAATGGCATCCAGACTACATTGGCAACAAAGGTGTGATAAAGCATGGATTAACTAAAGAGGAACTGGGGATATTCTGAAACACAATACAAGGTTTGGGGTCCCTGACATAAGAGATCGAAGGACAGTCCCAGGAGATCCAATGATAAATGATAAAGTTGCAAGCTGTCAGTACCCTCCTGAATGACTGCATGCTACAATATCACTTAGTTTAGAAGGCAAATGCTTAATCATCAAATCCCTACAGTGTAGAAGCAGGCCATTCAGCCCATACTGAACTTCCAAAAAACAACTCACTTCCCCACCCTATCCTTGCATTTCCCATGGCTAACCAACCTAGCCTGCACATTTTTTGGATTGTGGGAGGAAACCAGAGCAGACGCTGGGAAAATGTGCAAACTCCACACACAGTCAGTCAAGGGTGGTTGGTGTCCTTGGTGCTGTGAGGTAGTGGTGCTAATCACTGAGCCACTGTGCTTTTTTTTTTAAAAATCCCCCAGTACAATGTATTGAGAGAATCCTGTAGACTTCAGCAGTCAGTTTGTGAAGTCCCTGTGTTGACAAAATGCAAAGTTTGCATCTTGTGAAAACCAGCCCATTCAAAACAGAAACATAGTGACCATCGCATTCCGGTCTTGGTGAGAGGAGCGACTTACTGTAAGTAATCACCACAAGAAACATCACTGATGGTGGTCACAGTGCAGTTCATGGACGTTCAAGTATGACCAAGGGGAAAGTGAAATTCGTACACTTTCGGGAAGCCTGCCTTTTTGCTGATGCTATTTTGCTGCCGCTCTCCCATGGAAACAATGCCCATTTTGTCTGACTGTGTGTGAGTTTCTCCCCCTCGGCTAAATGAACTTTCAGTTCCCCATTCTGTCATCGTTCTCATCCAGCTGAGAGCCTCTGCACATGAGGTCCTGAGCCTCTCTGTCGCCTTTGTCACAAGATTAACTCATCGCTTCTGATGGGCAAGGGGTGATGTGCATCCATGCGGCAGGATGGGCAGGATGCCACCTCCTTAAAATCCAACAAAAAAAACTTGGAGCTCATTACACAGCTTAGAAAGCAGGCCAGAGCACTGGCCTCCGATCAAACGTGGGCACTCAAGCCTATCTTGCTCCACTATTCAAGTTCTTTTGGAACCCCTTGCTTTAAAGAGGCAGCCTAACAATATCAGAGACCAGGCTGAAAGATAGGAAGAACCAGTTCTTCAAAGTCAGCTGCAGGGTCTACATATTGAACACTGCAGTAAGTTTGCAATAGGACACCCCAGGTCTGACATTTTCAAGATAACTTTAATTTCATTTATTAATGATAGAAATGACTCTGGACTCAAAAAACATGTCTGGAAGGGGTATAGTGAAGCTAGTCCTTTAAATACGTCATTCTTATTCTCGTCAGGAATCTCATCAGGAATATGGCAGAGGGATGTAGGAACAATTTTTTCAACATTGACAATCATTCACAGATTAAGAGCAAAGTTAATCGACAGAGAACTCAATGCTAATGTGACATCTCCAGCAGCAGCTAGATCTTCGGAGTGAAACTGCCATTCCATTCTACATCAATTAACATTACATTGCGAGTGGTTTTGAAGTTCAGACTTGTACTGAGTGGAAACTGGGTGGAGCTGCCTGAACTTATTTTAACAGTGTTTTCACAGTCAGATGAGAAAGTGGAGACTTAACCCCCACTTGTCTTGGTTAGAATTACATTGAGGAGAAAGTGAGGGCTGCAGATGCTGGAGATCAGAGCTGAAAATGTGTTGCTGGAAAAGCGCAGCAGGTCAGGCCGCATCCAAGGAACAGGAGAATCGACGTTTCGGGCATAAGCCCTTCTTCAGGAATGTGACCATGCATCGATGTTTTCATCTCATGAAAGATGGAACAAAAGAATCTAAGAATTACGAGCTGGAGTCAGCAACTCAGCCACTTGAGTCTCTCTGCCCCGGAGAAATTCTTCAGAATTACATTGATCCCAGCAATAGCCTTCTGTGATGTAATGTATTATAAAGGACCATAATAAGTTGTAAAATGCAATTTTAAAATTTTGTTTCTATAAATGGATTTTATATCTTTCCCTTCTG
Source organism: Chiloscyllium plagiosum (assembly GCF_037043375.1). Lineage (NCBI taxonomy): Eukaryota > Metazoa > Chordata > Chondrichthyes > Orectolobiformes > Hemiscylliidae > Chiloscyllium > Chiloscyllium plagiosum. Next base: position 45,686,404 of record NW_028270162.1, on the reverse strand, counting down.
CAGCAGAACAGTTGACTCTTTCTTTGCACGGGGGCTGTAATGGATGCTGGGGCTTTAGAGTAAATTTTGAGCAAGAGGTGGACAATGGGTCAAAGTGTTATGGTGACCGTGCAGGCAAGTGGAGTTGAGGCCAAGGTGAAATCAGCCATGATTGTATTAAATGGCAGAGAGACTCAAGTGGCTGAGTTGCTGACTCCAGCTCGTAGTTCTTAGGTTCTTTTGTTCCATCTTTCATGAGATGAAAACATCAATGCATGGTCACCATTATAGCATATCCCTCATTGCTCCTCTTTGGGTCACTCTGCCATTTCAGAGGGCTCTTAAAAGTCAACAATATGGCTGCGGATCTGAAGATACGTGCAGACCAGACTGAATAAGGACGGGAGACCTACTTCCCTCAAGGACATTTGTACGTATTGAGACCAGATTTATTCAGCCTAGTTCAAGCTCCATTTGTTGCTGTGTTGGGATTTGAACATGGATCCCCAGAACATTAGCCACGAGTCACCAGATGATTGTCAGCAAGAAAGAGAACATGCTGGGAGATGTCAGAGATACCATAATGGTGACCACCTTCAAGAAAGGAGACCAATCTGGCTGTGGAAATTAGAAGGATTTCCCTACTGTCTGCAATAAAATCAGTCTTTGCACTTGCACCCTCCCAGTGGCTGCAGAGCACTGCCCCAGATCCCATTGTGGCTTCTGCCCATCAAGGGGCTGAATGGACATAATTTTCAGTATGAAACAAATCTGGGAAAAAGGCAAGATATGGCACCAACTTGTCCACAGGGCAGTCTTCAATCTCTCAAAGACCTTTGACCATGAAGGATTAGAGTATATCCTCCTCAAAGTCAGCTGCCTACTTCAGGATGAGCAAACCATGATCCTCACCAATAGATATAGACCCAATGTGAATGTAAACTGGGTTCAATCAGGACTGTGTCCTGGCCTCACCACTGGGGAGACAGGGTGCCTATTTGCAGAGTGCTTCAGAGAACATCTCTGGGACACCCGCACCAACCAACCCCACCGCCTTGTGGCCGAACACTTCAACTTCTCCTCCCACTCCACCGAGGACACGCAGGTCCTGGGCCACCTTCATCGTCAAACCCTACCCACCCGACACCTGGAGGAAGAACACCTCATCTTCTGCCTTGAGTCCCTCCAACCCCATGGCATCAATGTGGATTTTATCAATTTCCTCACCTTACCCCAGTTCCAACCTTCCTGTTCAGCACTGCCCTCACGACCTGTCCTACCTGTGCATCTTCCTTTCCACCTCCTCAGTTCTACCCTCCTCTCTGACCTGTCACCATTATCCCGACCTCCATCTACCTATTGCACTCTCAGCCACCTTGCCCTGGGGGTGCGGGGGGGGGGGCTGCTCTGATGTGCCAATGCAGTCTTTGGATGGCTCAAGAACAGTAGGTTCAAAATCTGAGACCTCAAATCCAGCATTAACCTCATGGTCCACAAAGCAGCCATGGTCGCAGATGGCCACATTGCCTGACACCCACCTCCCTAAACAAATGCCCACTCTGAGCTCCGCAATCGTAAGTGATCACTAGGAAAGCAGAGTCACAGGGAGCCCCTGAAGAACCTCTCTAAACAATTGCAACATTTGCACCAACATATGGGAATTACTCACCCTGGAACACACAGACTGGAGGAGAAGTATCCGTGAAGTTGCTGACCACTGAGCACATGGAGGCCAAGTACAGGCAGCAGAAAGCACATGCAGACTCCAGAGTCTCTCACCCACCACCGGCCCTTCCCTGTGGCAGAGTCTGTGTCTCCATGATCGGTCCCTTCAGCCACCCTGTGTAAACAAGTAACCTTTGAACCTGAGGCACTACCAAAGAGAAAGAGTCCAGTGATGTGCTGTATGACTATGACAGGAGTCCAAGTGTGGCATGGTGGCTCAGTGGTTAGCACTGCTGCCTCACAGCATCAGGGACCTGGGTTTGAATCCAGCCTCGGGTGACTGTCTGTGGGGAGTTTGCATATTCTCCCCGTGTTTGCGTGCGTTTCCTCCTGGTGCTCTAGTTTCCCCCTACAGTCCAAAGATGCACAGGTTAGGTGAATTGGCCATGCTGAAGAAGGGCTTATGCCCGAAACGTCGATTCTCCTGCTCCTTGGATGCTGCATGACCTGCTGCGCTTTTCCAGCAACACATTTTCAGCTCATGCTCAATTGCCCCTAGTGTCCAGGGATATATAACCTAGATAGATTAGCCATGGGGAATGCAGGGTTATAGGAATAGGGTGGAATACTCTTTCTGGAGGGGCGGTGTGGGCTGAATGGACTGCTTCCACACTGTAGGGATTCTCTGACATTACCTTAAATCACCAGCAAGGTTTTAAAACTGAAATGAGTAGATCTTGGGTTAAAAATGACGTGGAACTAAAGTGGAAGTTGGATTAGGGTAGAGATCAGCCATCACCTAATTGGAAAGCAGAGCTGGTTTGAGGAGCTGAATGGCCAACTGCTTCTGTATTTCAGTAACCCTTTGTGATGTGGTTTGGATTTAGAAACCCTCTGAATGGTACAACATGGTGCAGCTTGTAATCGCTGAGTACAGCAGACTGAAGGGTGAGATAATCGAGGCATTTAAAATGATAAAAGGAATTGTATGGTAGACTCAGAGAAACTACTTACCCTGCTGAGGGAATACAGAATGAAGGAATCAGAATATTCAGCATTGAAATCAGGAAGGACATTTTCACACAGGGGCTGGAATGGCCTTTTCTGGGACTAGGCAGAAGTGGGTACTGCAGATGCTGGAGATTAGAGTCAAGGTTAGAGTGGTGCTGGAAAAGCACAGCAGGTCAGGCAGCATCCGAGGAGCAGGAAAATCGACGTTTCAGGCAAAAGCCTTTCATCAAAGCTTTTGCCCGAAACGTTGATTTTCCTGCTTCTCAGATGCTGCCTGACCTGCTGTGCTTTTCCAACACCACTCTTATCTTTTCTGGGTTGGTAGATTCAACTGAAATATTCAAGACTCTAGGCAGCTGAGGGTGATGGAATGAGAAGGGCCTTAGTTTATTTTAAATGTTAGAATTTTTTGTGGGCGCTCCTCACCTCATGGGCTCCACTTTGGCTTTGCACAATTGATGCCAGTTTATGCAATTTTCATTTGTCACTTATATCAGGAGGAACACAAGGAAATGAAAATGGAGAGAGATGTAAAAAGGGCTGCAGAGGTAAAATTACTCTCAAAGTGCATCCATGATTGGTGTCTTAGTGGAGAATGATAATGGAAGAAGCAGCTCCTGAGAAAGGGACAGCCCTTGATGTTCCAGTGCTGTCTATCTGAGTACTGCTCATTGCTGTGGACACTGGACAGTGCAATTAACAATAAGTCCATCAATAAGCCACAAAATAATGGTGAACCTTTCAGCATTATTGGCTCGTGTATTTTTTCTGTATTCCAATCTGTAGAGTCATACAGATTGGAAACAGACCCTTCAGTCCACCCGGTCCATGCTGACCATGTTCCCAAACCAAATTAGTCCCACCTGCTGCACTTGGCCCATATCCTTCCAAACATTTTTTAATCATGAACTTATCCAAATATCTTTTAAACGTTGCAACTGTGTCCACATCCACCACTTCCTCTGGAAGTTCATTCCACACACAAACCACTCTCCTTGTAAAAAAATAAATTGCCCCTCATGTCTTTTTAAAATCTTTTTCCTCTCACTTTAAACATATGCCCCCCTCATCTAGAAATCGCCCACCCTAGAGAAAGGACACCTGCCATTCACCTTATCTCTACCCCTCATGATTTTATGGACCTCGATAAGGTCACCCTTCAACCTCAATGAAAGAAGTCCCAGCCTCTCCTTATGGCTCAAACCTTCCAATCCCAGCAACAGTCTGGTAAATCTTTTCTGAACCAGCTCCAGCTTAATAATATCCTTCCTGTAACTGGGTGACTGGAACTGGACACTGAAATCCAGAAGAGGCCTCAACTGTACAACCTCAACCGGACGAGAGAGAGAGAGACTTGTATGGAATTACATTGCGATTTAATTTCCTTTGCATACTGTTACTAATTCACTGGTTAACATGTTTGCGTTAAAATGCTGTCTATTTATTTAATGCACTTGTTATCTCCAAACAGCTTAATTTTTATGCAAAAAATAGCAAATCAGAATCAACATACTGCGTTAATCACGGGTTAACAATATTGTTAGAAAGTGCAGATGTGAATTTAACAGAAAAGCTGATATGGTAACTGATGTGATTAAAAATAGCACATGGAGCAAATTAAATCCCCTTGCACCATTATTAGTAGATGGAAAAGCAATAGCTCCCAGAATTTCTATTTAATTTGACTGACTTGGTTGCATTTGAAAGCTAACAGCGATGAGATAAAATTTCCATCACAGCTGTCATTATTTCCTGTACACCTTTTCATAAAGATTTTACCTTTCCTCTCTTGATGTTGATTCCCTGCTGGAATATTAATTCATAGGTGAAGGGTATCCTCCAGGAGTTTGTCAAAGTGATCATTGTTCTTCCTGTGGATGTCTTGGGCATGGGAAGCTGAAAGCATCTCAGCCTCGTCCTTGGTCAGCATCTGAGTAAAGAAACTACCTCTGACATCTGTCCTATATCTATCACTCCTCAATTTAAAGCTATGTCCCCTCATGCTGGCCATCACCATCCGAGGAAAAAGGATCTCTCTGTCCACCCTATCTAATCCTCTGATTATCTTATGTCTCAATTAAGTCACCTCTCCACCTTCTTCTCTCCAAAGAAATCAGCCTCCAGTCCCTCAGCCTTTCCTCGTAAGACCTTCCCTCCATACCAGGCAACATTCCTAATAAATCTCCTCTGAACCCTTTCCAAAACTTCCACATACTTCCTATAGTGCAGTGACCAGAACTGTATGCAATACTCCAAGTTCGGCTGCACTAGAGTTTTGTACAGCTGCAGCATGACCTCATGGTTCCAAAACTCAATCCCTCTACTAATAGAAGCTAACAGACCATATACCTTTTAACAACCCTATCTACCTGGGTGGCAACTTTCATGGACACAGATCTCTCTGCTCATCCACACTACTAAGAATCTTACCATTAGCCCAGTACTCTGTATTCCTGTTGCTCCTTTCAAAGTGAATCACCTCACACTTTTCTGCATTAAACTACGTTTGCCACCCCTCAGCCCAGCTCTGTAGCATATCTATGTCCCTCTGTAACCTCCAACATCCTTCTGCACTATTCACAACTCCACGGACCTTCATGTCATCTGCAAATTTACTAACCCATCCTTCTATGCCCTCAACCAGGTCGTTTATAAAAATCACAAACCGCAGTGGACGCAAAACAGATCTTTGCGGTACACCACTAGTAACTGAACTCTAAGGGTGAACGTTTTCCCATCAACCACCACCCTCTGTCTTCTTTCAGCTAGCCAAGTTCTGATCCAAACTGCTAAATCACCCTCAATCCCATACCTCCATATTTTGGCAACAGCCTACCATGGGGAACCTGATCAATGCCTTACTGAAATCCATGTACACCAGATCAACCACTTTATCCTCATTCACCTGTTTGGTCATCTTTTCAAAGAACTCCATAAGGTTTGTGAGGCACAACATACCCTTCACAAAACCATGTTGACTATCCCTAATCAACTTATTCCTTTCTAGATGATTATAATTCCTATCTCTTATAACCTTTTCCAACACCTTACCCACAACCAAGGTAAAACTCAAGTCTATAATTACCAGGGCTGACTCTACTCTCCTTCTTGAACAAGGGAACAACATTTGCTATCCTCTAATCTTCCGGCACTATTCCTGTAGACAATGACGACATAAAGATCAAAGCCAAATGCTCGGCAATCTCCTCCCTGCATTCCCAGAAAATCAGAGAATAAATCTCATCTGGCCCAGGGTATTTATCTATTTGTACACTTTCCAGAATTGCTGACACCTCCTCCTTGTGAACCTTAATCCCACCCAGTCTAGTAGCCCATATCTCAGTATTCTCCTCGATAACATTGTCTTTTTGTAGTGTGAATACTGATGCAAAATATTCATTTTGCACTTCCCTGTCTCCTCTGACTCCACACACATCTTTCCACTACTATCCTTGATTGGCACTAATCTTACTCTAGTCAGTCTTTTATTCCTGCTATACCTATATAAAGCCTTAGGGTTTGCTTTGATCCTATCTACCAACGACTTCTCATGTCCCCTCCTGGCTTTTCTTAAATATTTTTCTTTAGGTCTTTTCTGGCTAACCTGTAACTCATGAGCACCCTTACTGAGCCTTCACATCTCATCCTAACATAAGCCTTCTTCTTCCTCTTGTCAAGAAATTCAACTTCCTTAGTAAACCACATCTCCCATGCTCGAGAACTTCCTCCCTGTCTGACAGGTACATACTTATCAAGGGTATGCAGTAGCTGCTTCTTGAATAAGCTCCTCATTTCAATTGTGTCCATCCCCTGCAGTTTCCTTCCCCATCCTGTGCATCCTAAATCTTGCCGAATTGCATCATTATTGCCTTTCCCCCAGCTGTAACTCTTACCCAGTGGTATACACCCATCCCTTTCTATCACTAAAGTAAACATAACCGAGTTGTGGTCGCCATCATCAAAGCGCTCACCTACCTCCAAATCTAACACCTGGCCGGGTTCATTACCCAGTACCAAATCTAATGTGGCCTTGCCCCTTGTTGGCCTGTCTACATACTGTGTCAGGAAACCTTCCTGCACACATTGGACAAAAACTGATCCATCTAAAGTACTTGAACTACAGTATTCTCAGTCAATATTTGGAAAGTTTAAAGGCCCCCATAACAACTAGCCTGTCACTCTTGCTCCTATCGAGAATCATCTTTGCTATCCTTTCCCCTCTGGAACTACCCAGAGGCCTATAGAAAACTCCCAACAGGGTGACCTCGCCTTTCCTGTTTCTAACCTCAGGCCATACGACCTCAGTAAATGAGTCCTCAAACGTCCTTTCTGCCACTGTAATACTGTCTCTGACTAACAATACCACCCTCCCCCTCTTTTAACATCTCTGTTCTTACTGAAACATCTAAATCCCGGAACCTGCAAAAACTTTTCCTATCCCTGCTCTACCCATGTCCCTGAAAAGGCCATAATGTCAAAATCCCAGGTACCAACCCATACTGCCAGTTCACCACCTTATTCCGGATGCCCTTGGCATTGATGTACGCTCATTTCAAACTGACTTCTTGCTTGCTGGTACCGCCTTGCGACCTTGAGACCTCACTACTCTCTACCACCTGTATACTCAAACTGCAACTTGGGTTCCCATTCCCCTGCTGGATTAGTAAACCAACCCAGAGAGCATTAGCAAATTTCACCTCCCAGATATTGGTACCCCTCTGGTTCAGGTGAAGACCGTCCTGTTTTTAGAGATCCCACTTACCCAAGAAAGAGCCCAAATTATCCCGGAATCCAAGACCATCCCTCCTGCACCGTCCCTGTAACGACATGTTCACTACCTCTGCCTCCCTATTCCTTGCCTCACTTGCACGTGGCACAGGCAACAAACCAGAAATAACAACTGTTTATCCTAGCTCTAAGCTTCCATCGTAACTCCTTAAATTTCTGCCTTAAATCCCCATTCCTTTTCCTACCAATGTTGTTAGTACCAATGTGGACCATGACTTCATGTTGCCTCCCCACCCCCTTCCCCTCAAGGATCCCGAAAACACGATCAGAGACACCTCGGACCCTGGCACCTGGGTGGCAACACATCAACTGTGAGTCACTCTCATTCCCACGGAAGCTCCTATCTGTCCCCTTAACTATGAAGTTCCTAATGACTTATGCTGTGCTCCTCTTTCCCCCTTCCTTTCTGAGTAACAGGGACAGACTCTGTGCCAGAGACCCATGCCCCATTGCTTACCCCTGGTAAGTAATTCCCCCCCCTAAAAGTATCCAAAGCGATCTAATTGCTATTGAGGGGAACAGCCACAGGGGGAATCCCTGCACTACCTGTCAATTCCCTTTTCCATCCCCTAACCCATCTACCTTCTTCTTGTACCTGAGGTGTGACTGGCTACCTCTCAACCCCCTCTGCCTTCCGAATGATCCGAAGTTCATCCAGCTGCAGATTCAGCTCCAATTCCCCAATGCGGTTTTCGAGGAGCTGGAGTTTGGTGCACTTCCTGCAGATACAGTCAGCAGGGACACTACTGGTGACCGTTACCTCCGACATTCTGCAGGAGGAACATTCAACTGCTCTAATCTCCATTCCCACTATTCTAAATTCCCAACGAATTGACTGAAAACTTCAAAAAAAAACTAGCCCACTAGTTACATCCCCTTGCTGGCTTCTTGTAATGTCCTGAGCTTAGGCCCGAATCCAGTGGGCTGCTGACAGTGAGATATTGGAGCCAGGCAGCATCTTTGCTCTTTCTGCTGGAAAATGTGCTGGTTCAGGTCCCACTTTTCTGAGACAAAGTACAGGTAGCGAAACCCAACCCTGTGCCACCCTGTGGTGCCTGCAATGGCACCCAAATAAGGAAAGAACCCAGCACTCTTAAACTATGTACTGAGTATTTATTTATCGTTGGTTATAACAGAGCTCAGCGTTAGTTATGGTATTTGACGAAATGAAAGTTGGTTTGTCTATAATTTCTTCCGAGATACAGACTGCCCCTTTAAGAAACGCAGTAACTGCGGCATTCACTGGAAAACATGATGGTTTGTAAAGAATTGCCGATGATGCTGCTAATTGCACCTGGGTATTTTCACCCCTTTTGTCCTTGATGACTTTGTTGTCCAGCTTGCCAAAAGGGAACAGAAAATATCTGCAAGAGATGTGGGAAAGATTGGAGAGTTGGACTAATGGGTTAGCACAAACTGATGGACTGAATGGCCATATCCTGTGCTTTATGATTCTAATAAGGTGAATACTAAAGTGCCTTCAAGGACAATGTTGAGGCTGCGTTGCAACACTTGGAGGCATGGTTGCAATGTATAAAGTTTTATTTCACATTATGAGTGTTCAATCAGGCATCACTTCTAGTTGTGTGAGAGTTTTTAACCTGCATTTTGTTTTGTATTCGTGTTGAATACTGTCGTCGTACAGTCGAACTGTTGTATTGTGTAACATGGTCTTCAAATTCTCCATCCACTCTTCATTCCTATTCAATGAAAGGTAGCACAGTCAATTGTCAATCAGTGTGAATGCTTTTGGGGAGACTGGGATTGAGCTGTATGAATCTGTATTAATACATTTATTGCTGGCAACCAAATAGCACATACAGACTGAGATTACAAAATAATTCTTTTGGGGCTAAGCAGACCATTGGATTAAACGTACTGCGAGTTCTATTTACAACTAGTAGTTCTGAGATGCAGGTTGGTCAGTGGTTAACAATATGGAGTCACGGTTCCTGCTGAATAATATGGCCTTTTTGATACAGATTTGGCTGAATGAATATCTCACACTGCAAATGCTGTTGCGGAAGGAGTTTAACACACAGTGCTAAGAGCCGTTAGTTTGTGATGGCAATTTGGCAACCCTCCTCTCTTAACTGCAGTGCTTGTGGAGCTGTACATGAATGTGAGAACTTAAATACTGGGGAAAAGAAAATGCAAAATAAAAAGAAGACTCTGACTATTTTCATTTTGGTATTTTAAGTGATGTGTATTTGAGTATCGTAAATAGATCAAAAGAGAAATGCATGGGCACAGAAACAGGCTCATGTGGTGCACAAACACCAGCAAAGACCAGCTTGGCTGAATAGCCTGTTCCTACAGTCTAAATTCTACATTATATGTAACAAGTGATGTTTGCATATTAAAAACGCCAGTCTGCTGAACTAATTGGCACATTTCACCAAATGAATTAATTACTGCTTCGAGTAAGACAATCCTTCATTCACCCATCTTGTTTGGGACGGTAACTGAGTGGCGTCATACATTCCAAGCATTGTTGGCCAGTTATCTTTCCCAACCCCCTGCCAAGATTTCCAGAATAATTATTAATCTGCTGATGCTCCACTCTGCCTAACTGCCTCTTTGGAAGACACATCCAATTAGTCCCACTCCCCTACCCTTCTCTAAATCTTCTTTTATTTTTGATTTATATGCATTCAATTCCCTTTTGACAACCCAGAAGAGGGATAGAGTACCAACTGAGAGGCTAGCAACATCATGAGCAAAGCAGACTAATTTGAGATGCCTATTAATGAGGCCACAGCTAACTCACCTTGTAAAAAGAGAAATCCCATCTGGGAAAATAATTTGCCATCAGCAATGTTTAGTCTGTACCACATGTGTGTGGCACGTGCAGTCTGACTCACCATGTCTATCAATGTGTGAGATAATCAAAATGGAAGGAAATGTTCTTTAGGAACAGCTACTTCTTTTTAAAAAAAAATGGGACTGAATTTGAATCAGAAATTCCATCAGGGTTGCCAAAAGGATTATCAGGCATTGTTCACAGTCTATCCTGAATAGAATGGACTTTTAAATTTAAAAAATGATACCTCTCTGTTAAGATGTTGCCATGTTGTGGAGGTGATGGCCTTGTGGTGTTATCACTAGACTGTTATTCTGGAAACTCAACCAACGTTCTGAGGACCCGGGTTCGGATCTTGCCAGACATGGAAGTTGAACTCAATAAGAAAATAAAAGCCCATCTGCCTCACTAATGCCCATCAGGGAGGGAAATCTGCCATCAGATTCCATCTGACACCAGCCCCTCAGCAATATGGTTGACTCTCAACTGCCCTATGAAATGGCCTAACAAGCCACTCATTTATATCAATTGCTATAATGTCTCAACAAAGTGAACTATAGTGATTCAAGAAGGCAGCTCACCAGTTACTCAAGGGCAACTAGGGATGGGCAATGGCATTCATGTCCCGTGAATGAAGAACAAAAGACAACTAAACCTTTGGAAATGCTAAATTGGACTTCTTCAAGATGGAACTAGTGTTATTTCACACACCTCAGGACTGATCAGGTTGCATTCAAAAGTTTACCAAAGTTCTTTCTGTGTAACTTGCAGAGTGCTACACTGCGAATGGTGCTGACTACAGAGGCTGCCAGAATCGAACCTCACACCAGGGGGGAAAGCCCTGCTTGTATTGGAACGAAACCTTCCAGCACCCTTATAACACCCTCAAGTATCCCAATGGAGAAGGCGGCCTTGGGAATCACAACTATTGCAGGTAACAAATGGACTATGTTAACCCGTTCAGTTCCTTTCCCCTTTCATATGCGGAGGTTTCTAAATCGGAGTGGTTTCCTACGGCAGTGGGAGCTAAGGGTCAGGAAGTGCCCATTTTGCTGCTCACACTTTTACTAATAAGATTATGGCTGATATGTACAGAGGAACCTCAATTATCCGAAGGACATGGGTGGGGAGTATTTATTGGGTTCATCAAATTCCGGTAATTGAATGCCAGATAACGTAGTTTCACTTGCGATCTTGCCAGATAATCTGACATTCGGATAATCAAATGCCGGATAATCGAGGTTCTTCTGTACCTTAATTCCTATTTATCCACCTTAATTCCTACCCTTTAATAGCGACTGTGAATTTTGTAATGGGTAAGTCGTTCCCGGTCTCCTCAAAGTCTGCAGCTGATTAGCCCAGTATCCATCACTGAACACATTCATTTTCTTCACCACTGACATAACATACAGCAGGGTAAAGCACACATATACAAGAGACACTGCAGTACTTTGCCAAGGCTTCCTTTATAGCACCTTCCAAATCTGTGATCCTACCACCCAGAAGGAGGAGGGCAGCAGAATAATTCCCCTACTGACTACCCAATGCCTGTCCATTATCTACAAAGCACAAGTCAGGGGTGTGGTGGAATACTCCCAATTTGCTGGATGAGCTGCAAGAAGTTTGGCACCACCCAGGGCAAAGCAGCCCATTTGATTGGCACCGCCTCCACAAAGATCCACTCTCTCCACCACCAACACTCAGTAACAGTGTGTACCATTTACAAGGTGCACTGCAGAAATTCATCAAAGATCCTTAGCACCTTCCAAACCAATGACCATGACCATCTCGACAGACAAAGGCTGTGTCTTCATGGGAAAACAATCACCTCCAATTTCCCTGCAAGCCACTCACTATCCTGATTGGAAATATATCACTGTTCCTTCGCTGTCGTTGGGTAAAAATCCTGGAAATCCCACTTAGCAGCACTGTGGGTCTATCTACAGCACATGGACTGCAGTGGTTCAGGAAGGCTGCTCACCACCACCTTCTTAAGGGCAACTAGAGGCAGGTAATAAATGCTGGTCTATTTCAATAATGCCTGCGTCCGACGAGTGAATAAAACAGCACCGTCTGCAAAGTCCCTTCCAGGCCAAAATTTTCCTAACTTGGAACCATGTTGCTGTCCCTTCATTGCCACTGGGTCTAAAAGGTTCCTAGCAGCATTGTGGGTGTCCAGATACTGCATGGTTTGCGGTAATTCAAGAGGGTAGCTCACCACCACCTTCTCAAAGACTACCTAACCAACATCACCATTGTTCCATAAAAAATCAATGTCCTCAGCAAAACTCTGTCAGTCTCAGTTTTTTAAATGTACATTTGATCCCAGTCTTAACAGCTCTTTAAAAGAACAGGATTCCAGATTCCCACTCCCTGTGTGTGATGTTGTTGCTGGTAAAATGATGATTTGCTAGCTCCAGATGAATAAGTGGTTTAAAAAAAAATGCACTAAGTGCTGACAGATGCCAGAAGTCTAAAATAATTAAGAAAAATGCTGAAACATATGAACATGTGAATTATGAGCAGGAGTTAGGCCATTTGACCCCTTGAGTCTGCTCTGTCATTCAATGAGATCATGACTGACCTGATGGTGGCTTCAACTTTCAATTCTAATTTCCTGCCTACCCTCTATAGTCTTTGAATGTCTTGTCATTCAGGAATCTATGTATCTCAGGACTTAAAAATATTCAATGACCCTGCGCCCACTATTTTCTGCAGATCAGAATTCCAAACTAATGTTTGGTACAACTGCAGCAAAATAAAATTATTCGGTTTGAAGTAATGCACCATTTTTCTTTCAAATTACTTGCTGTACCTGCATCCTAACTTCTTGTGACTTTTGTGCAAATCCCTCTGCAACTCAGAGCTCTGCAATCTCTCTCCATTGAAATAGTGTACCACTTTACTGCTCTTCCTGCCATAGTGGACAGATTCACTCAACCTCAAATCCACATTCCAGCCTAACCCTGATAACCTTTCACTCCCTCCTTATCAAGAATCCATTTGCCTCTGCCGAAAAATATTGAAGGACTCTGTTTCCACCACCTTGCCATGAAGAGAGTTCTGAGGAAGGGTCACTGGGCCCGAAACGTTAACTCTGATTTCTCTCCATGGATGCTGAGTTTTTCCAGCAATTTCAGTTTTTGTTTTGGACATTTTGCCACATGCACTACACTTGTAATTTCTTTTCCCCTAATCCCTTAAAATTAAATTGATTTGAATTGAATTTATTGTCACGTGTACCAAGGTACAGTGAAAAGCTTTGTCTTGCGAGCAATACAGGAGATCACATCGTTAAGTAGCATAGATAGTATATATTAGGTAAACAGTGGCAAAAACAAAAACACAGGTAAAGGCGAATGTTAAGGGTTTGTGAGTCCATTCAGTATTCTAACAACAGTAGGGTAGAAACTGTTTCGAAACCGGCTGGTGCATGTGTTCAGGCTTCTGTACCTTCTCCCTGAAGGTAGAGGTTGTAGAAAAACATTGCCAGGATGGGATGGATCTTTGAGAATGCTGGTGGCCTTTCCTTGACAGTGAGCCTGGTAGATGGATTCTGTAGATGGGAGGTTGGCCTTTGTGATTGTCTGGGCTGAGTTTGCCACTCTCTGTAACTGTCTCTGATCTTTAATGGTACAGTTACCATACCAGGTAGTGATACATCCAGACAGAATGCTCCCAATGGCGTACCTATAAAAGTTGGCAAGGGTATTCATCGTCATGCCAAATTTCCTCAGATGTCTGAGGAAGAAGAGACATTGTTGGGCCTTTGTAACCACTGCATCACATGAAGAGTCCAAGAAAGCTTGTTGTGGATGACCACTCCCAGGAGTTGACACTCTCCACTTGTTCCACCTCTGTGGTGTTAATGTGTAGAGGGACATGAATAACATCCTGCCGTAGGTCAATAATGAGTTCCTTGGTTTTGCCGGCATTGGGAGCTAGGTTGTTTTCAGTGCACGACTTTGCCAGAAATATCTGCATTCCTTTGCAAGCTTCCTGGTTCTTATGTTCTTACGTCCGCATCAAAACTTAGTCATACGTATCTTTGTGTTACCAGAGCATTTAGCAACCAAATATTCAGCTGCTTCATCCAAGCCATTGATATAAATTGTAAATAGTTATGGCCCTAGCACTGATCCCTGTGACACTCTACTAATTACAGCCTGCCAAATTGAAAGTTACCCATTTTCTCTGCTTCCTGTTGGCTAACTAATCCTTACTAATACGTTACCCACTATATTAGGAGCCTTTTTCTTGAAGTAAACATTTGATATGGAACCTTTCCAAATGCCTTTTGGATATCCAAGTACACCACATCTACAAGTCCTCCTTTATCAATATTACTTGTCACTTGCTCAAAGAAAGTCCAATAAGGCAGTTTCCCCTTCACAAAACCATGTTGACGTTGTCTGATTTAAGATTTTCAAAGATGATAGATGTTAGGCCCATTGGCTTACACTGTGTTGATTTCTGTCTTGCTCCTTGAATAGAAGAGTTTTATTCACCATTTTCCAAACCTTTCTAGAAGCCTAGTGAATTATAGTCAATATATCTACTGTCTCAGCAAATTTGGAGAAGATTTGTAGTTCAGTTTGAGGTTCTGGATGTTGGTTTGCTCACTGAGCTGCAAAGTTTGTTTTCAGACATTTTGACACCATACTAGGTGACATCATCAGTGAGCCTCCAGTGAAGCATGGGTGTTATGGCCCACTTTCTATTTATTTGTTTGGATTTCCTTGGGTTGGTGATGTCATTTCCTGTATTGATGTCATTTCCTGTTCTTTTCTCAGAGGGTGTTAGGTGGGATCCCAATTGATGTGTTTGTTGATAGAATTCTGGTTGGGAATTCTATGTGCCATGAATTGAATTGGAATGTCATGAAATACTCCTGTGTGTCTCTCTTTGGCTTGTCCCAGAATGGATGTGTTGTCCCAGTCAAAGGATGAGTCAAACAGAGCCACGCATGAGAATTTCTGCTGAAGTTAAATAGGGGTCCATTCAGTTAGCAGACCCTCCTAGTGCCTCCAACAGAATGTGCTTTATCCAACCTGGGACTATTCGATGTTGACAATCAAGTGTTTGCAAAAGAAAGAGATTGCTCACAGAGATACTTCCCTTCAATTGGATCAACATAAAATGTGTTTAAAAATGCCTAAATTCTACATTCAGTCTTGGTGGCTAATACCGATAGATTGTCTTTCTTTTTCCCCCTGTGATTGTAATAGCTTGGGAATATTGATGAGACAATAAATTATGCACGGACTGGAGCTTTTGAAATCAATGCAGCATTGGACTTGCTCAAAGGGGGACATCAAAACCGAGGGAATAATAAGCATTTCTAACACAATAATCTTAGGAGAACTGCTCATTAAATAGAGATCAATTAACCAATAATGCTGACTATCAGAAAGTGCATTCAATATAGATTATTAAGCAAAAGTCTTATTCCTTACTGTTCTCTGGACTAAAGTATATTTATGATGCTTCACTTTGTTGCAGAAATTATACTGAGTTCTCAAATCTTTGGGTGTGACAATTAGTACCAATATAATAATGAGACTCAGCAAAAAAACAATTCACTATCATTCACCTTTTCAAAATGACATAAAGATCTTCCTAGCTAATGAATTACATCTTAAGTAGTGTTGTCACTAAAAACAGTGTGCACAAACGCGGTCTCACACATGGAAAATAGAATAAACGGGAACTAACCTTGCCTTTAGTGGTTTCACTTGATGGATGGTTATTAGGGGAGCTCTCTTGCTCTTTGATAGAGCTTCCTCAGCCCTTCTATACCCACCTGAGGGCAGACTGAGTCTCTACTCAAGCCTTAATTGAAATGATGGCATCTGCAGTAACACACTGTAATGCCGTGAAGGCAGAAATTGCTGGGAATACTAAATGGCTTGGTTGCATTTGTGGAGAGTGCAATAGAAATAATAGCCATGTTTTTTGGATGGCACCACTGAAAAGGTTAGTTGCTGACCAATGCCCAGGACCCAGTGAATGCTCTGTGGAGTGTTAATTGGCTGAAGGTAGGCTATCTGACCTCTCCTGTCTCAGACAGATATGTCAGTCCGTCTGATTGATTGGCAGCTCTGTGGACTCTCTAGGAGCAGTTGCCATTACTGGGCAACACCATGTCTCACTGGATAAGGTTGTAAGATTCCAAGACATAGTTAAGTCCAGGGAATTCTTGTTGGGGCCAGGGGATGAGGCAGCGATGGGAGGAGGAGGAAGAGGGGTTATGGTTGGGTGGAGCTGGGTGAGGGCTTGTGAAGTTGGGACACAATGTGTGGCACAGGTCTTGGTTGAAAATGTAATTGGCTAAGTGCACCTCACCTTTCTCCTCCTCCTATAAAATCAGGGCTAGTTTGGGACAGGGGGTGAAGAGCATCTGTAGAGTCTACCCAGCCCTTTTGGACTGCTCCAACCACTATCTGCCAACCTGTAAGATGGGCACTGCATAATGCTGGGCAACGTTTCCGGTCAGTGACATTCCAAACTAGGTAACTAGTAGAAACCTCATCATTTTGCAGCAGGTTGAAAGGGAGGGCAGAGTTGGAATAAAGGAGAGTCTGGGATACAGTGAAAAAGGAGAAATTAAGTGATCAAGGGATTTGTGGTGCACGGTCAAAGGGAGTGGGGATTGGAACATGAGAACATATGAAATAGGAGCTGGAGTAGGCCATTTGGCCCCTCAAGCCTGACGTACCCATTCTATCAGATCATGGCTGACCTTTTGGAGCGCCACGGTGGCTCAGTGGTTAGCACTGCTGCCTCACAGCACCAGGGACCTGGGTTCAATTCCTGCCTCAGGTAACTGTCTGTGTGGAGTTTGCACATTCTCCCCGTGTCTGCATGGGTTTCCTCCGGGTGCTCCGGTTTCCTCCCACAGTCCAAAGATGTGCAGGTCAGGTGAATTGGCCATGCTAAATTGCCCGTGGTGTTAGGTTCATTAATCAGAGGGGAATGGGTCTGGGTGGGTTGCTTTTTGGAGGGTCCGTGTGGACTTTTTGGGCCGAAGGGCCTGTTTCCACACTGTAGGTAATCTAATCTTCCCCAGGCCTCAATTTCTCTTTTGTATCAGCCTACACCATTCCCCAGGGTAAAGAATTCCAACTAATCATTACCCTCTGCATGAAGAAATACCTTCACATCTCAGTTTCAAATGAGTGTCTCCTTATTCTGGAGCTACGCCCCAGACTCCGAGACTCCCCCACTAGTGGAAATATCTGCCCTGTCAAGTCTCCTTAGAACCTTGCATGTTCTAATAAGAGCCCCCCCCCCCCCCCCCCCCCGCCAATCTTGTCAACTCGGATGAATAAAGGCCTAACCTGTTTAGCTGTTCTTGGTAAGTCAACAACTTCCTCCCAAGGATCAGTCCAGTAAATCTCTTGTGGGTGGCCTCCAATACCAGTATATCCTTTTCTAAACACATTGACGTTGAGAAGTTGTTTTGGCTAGTGGGAGAGTCCCAAACTAGTTACAGGACAAGGGAAACTGAAATGTGAATGTATTTCTCTGTCCAAAGGGTAGTAAATGTCTGGAATCCTGTACCCCACGAAGTTATGGAGGCTAGATCACTGAATACATTTATAGAGCAGGTAGATTATTTTCTGAAATACCAGGGAGCTGGGGTGTATGATGAACTGGAACGAAAGAGGATTCGAACTGTAGGGCAGATCAACCATAATCATTTTGAATGTAGGGGCAGGCTTGAGGGACTGAATGGCCTGCTCCCACACGAACACTAATGTTATCTTCTATCACCATAGATCTAAGCCAACAGCAACCTGCAGGTTGGAACACTCAAAATTGTAAGGAAGCTTCCAAAAGCCATCTCTGTGAGGAATAGCTGAGCTGAAGATAGTGGTTTAATATAGACATCACCTCCCCAAGATTTGCCAGGGGAAGGCGATGCTACGTTAATCCAACGTGTTGAACTGTACAGGACCACGGAGCTGGCGAGGCTCAACAATATAATTATAATATGAAGACACCTATAATTTGTACCATGCACCATTACATTGGTAATAGTATTGAGAGTGTATGCAAGCAGTGTGGATTGTCTCAGTAGGCCTTGAATACACAGCTCAGAAGTGGTCATGTTGTTGGCAAAAAGTTGTCAGTCTTTTATCTACCAATTAACAGATGGTCTGGTAATTGTTACGTTGCTGCTTGTGAGAACTTGATATGCGCAAATTGGCTGTCATACTACCTACATTCAACAGTGACTGCACTCCAACAGCATTTCCTTGGCTTTGAAATGTCCAATGGTCATGATAAATGCTGCATAAGTGAGTGTTTCTTTTAATCTTACTCAGAAACAAAAAATTGGTTTAACGCAAAACTAGTGTTTATAACTGGCTTCACAGGTCAGTGTAATGTTGAAAATGCATGCCACTTCAACATAGAAATTCTGTTTTTCTCTCTCTCTTTTTATCTGTTATTCTTTCCCTGACCACCAACCCCACTGTCTACCTAGACGTTGCAGTGGGACAGGTCGAAGGAATCACTATGCAAAGAGTATTACTGCGTACATGTTAGTCATTGATGTAAGAGATGTTCAGATATACATCTTCCCAACATTTTATTACATTGAATAATCAAATCAAACATGGACTTTCCAGCAGCACACAATGTAATCCATCTTTAATCATGTGCAATCTACCTAAAGTCTCGCATTGACTTTTTTTTCCAATGAAACTACTCAGCATGTCTCCAGGTATTCTATAGATGCACCATAGAAAGCATTCTATCTGGATGCATCACGGCTTAGTATGGCAATTAGATTAGATTAGATTCCCTACGGTATGGAAACATGCCCCTCGGCCCAACAAGTCTACACCGACCCTCCGCAAAGTAACTCACCCAAACCCATTTCCCTATATTTACCCCTGACTAATGCACCTAACACTACGGGCAATTTAGCATGGCCAATTCACCGAACTTGCACATCTTTGGATTGTGGAAGGAAACCAGAGCACCAGGAGGAAACCCACGCAGACACAGGGAGAATGTGCAAACTCCACACAAATAGTTATAGAGTCATAGAAATGTACAGCACAGAAACAGACTCTTTGGTCCAACTCGTCCATACCGACCAGATATCTCAACCCAATCTCGTCCCACCTGCCAGCACCCGGCCCATATCCCTCCAAACCCTTCCTATTCACATACCCATCTAGATGCCCCTTAAATGTTGCAACTGTACCAGCCTCCACCACTTCCTCTGGCAGCTCATTCCATACACGTACCACCCTCTGAGTGAAAAAGTTGCCTCTTAGGTCTCTTTTATATCTTTCCCCTCTCACCCTAAACCTATGCCCTCTAGTTCTGGACTCCCGCACCCCAGGGAAAAGACTTTGTCTATTTCTCCTATCCATGCCTCTCATGATTTTATAAACCTCTATAAAGTCACCCCTCAGCTCCAGGGAAAATAGCCCTAGCATATTCAACCTCTCCCTATAGCTCAAATCCTCCAACCCTGGCAACATCCTTGGAAATATTTTCTGAACCCTTTCTAGTTTCTCAGCATCTTTCCGATAGGAAGGAGACCCGCAACATGACCTCCCAACTGCTATACTCAATACTCTGACCAATAAAGGAAAGCATACCAAATGACCTCTTCACTATCCTATCTCCCTGCGACTCTACTTTCACGGAGCTATGATCCAGCACTCCAGGTCTCTTGCCAGAGGTGGGAATCGAACCCGGGTCCCTGGCTCTGCCAGGAAACTATAGAGAGTTGTGAACACAGCCAGTCCATCACACAAGCCAACCTTCCATCCATTGACCCCATCCAAACTCCTCACTGCCTCGGGACAGCTGTCAACATCATCCAAAACCCTTCCCACCCCATTATAATCTCTTCCACCCTCTTCCATCGGACAGAAGCTTAAACACGTGTACCAACAGATTCAAGAACCCCTTTTTTCCCACTGTAATTAGACTTCTGAATGGATCTCTCAAATTTTAAATGTTGATCTCACTGTTTGTGCGCCTTCTCTGCAGCTGTAACATTGTCTTCCTCACTCTGTTCTATTACCCTAATGCATTTTGTATGGTATGATATGCCTGTATTGCATATAAAACAAAACTTTTCTCTGTACCAAAGTACGTATGACAATAATAAATCAAATCAAATCAAAAAGCTAGGCTCTTGGCATTGCTTGATGTGTTTGGTGTAAAACAAACTACCAAGGAACAACTGTGTGCCTATTATTATTCATGCATTTTTGCATTTATTAATTTATGAGAGGCACTGTTGCTTCACCATCTGAATAACAACAATAGCATTCCTTCCAATGTTTATAATTACACAAGACCAAGTTATAGTCCAACAGATTTATTTAGAAGCACTAGCTTTCAAGGTGCTGCATCTTAACCATCTGACAAAGGAGCAGTGCTCCGAAAGCTAGTGCTTCCAAATAAATCTGTTGGGCTATAACCTGGTGTTGTGTGATTTTTAACTTTGCTCACCCCCAGTCCAATACCGGCACCTCCACATCATCCCTTCCAATGTTAGCATAACAGAAAATGACCACAACATGGTGCTAGTCATGTATTGAAACACCTTTGAAATGGTTTAAGTCATTGTATTTGATCCACTTAAATTGTTCTCCAATTTAGATGCTGGATATTTTTCTGATGTTTTTGAAGTCGTGAGTTTTTTCTTGAGTACCTTAGGATTGCTATGGTGCCACTGTTCTCAACATAATGAATAATCTTACATTAATTGACAAGAGGGAAATTAAATTTATGGAGTGAGTTTTAATGCTGTGGAATGCAATGTCTAAAAGGGTAATGGAAAGAAATTGAATATTAATTTTTCAAATTGGATTAGTACTTTATGGGCAAAATTTCTGGGCTACAGGAAGGAGCAGGAAAAGAAAGGATTGATAGATTGAATATGTGGCTAGAGAGTGGGTGCTGGACGGAGGATGTCACATGTTTGAGGAATGGGGAGTGTCCGGGAGCAGACTGGTTATTTACAAGCTGTAGAGGATTAGACCATCCCAGGATTGGGACTGGTATACTCACAAGGATATACACTAGTGCTGCTGAGGTGTCAGGGAATGAGAACCTGGGTGGGGGTAACACAAATTTGAAGGAAGTAATGATGGTAGCAGGAAGTCAGAAAGATGCTAGGGAGACTGGAATGGGAGAGATGGAGCTGAACATCGGGTATGCTTTGAAAGTGGAATGATACCAAAAAGATAATGTTAAGGGGATCCCATCTGAATGCATACAATGTCTGCAACAAGGTAGATGATCTAAAAGCACAAACAGAGAGAAATGGTTCGAATTAGAAATAGAATTAAGTTTATTATCACATGCACTCAAAAAATACAGGAGTGCAGTGAAAAGTTTAGAACATTGACCCTCATGGCATCATGTTAGGTACAAAATACCTAGGTGCAGATCTTAGATGCAAAATAGAGAAATAAAGAAAAAAGATGTTATGTTACCTTTACAGTGATTTATAGTATAAGTTACAAAATAAGGAATAAATTTGAAAGGATAAAGATTACAGTCAGATAAACAGATAACAGATAAAAGTTACATTGCAGTAGCTCAGTGCAGGGGACTTCCTCTCATCATCATCTGACTGGGCTCACAAACCACTGACTGCCTGCGTCTGTCCCCAGTCCCACAATGATCTAATTGCCATTAAAAATAACATGGCTGCATGGTGACCAGGGTTGGGAACTGAATATTCAAGGATATTTCATGTTTAGGAAGGACAGACATGAGGAAAATGCAGTGGAGTTGCACTGATTTATAAGTCTTGGTCAGTACATTACGAAGGGAGGATCTCAGATTGAAGGAACACTATGTAGAATCTATTTGGATGAAGATAAGAAACAACAAGGGACAACAGACCTGAGGTGGAGTTATTTATAGGCACCAAATAGTAGTGATAGTGTTGGGCATGATAATCAAGAGATGAGGGAAGCATAGAACATGGGGAAACACAGTTATCATGGATGACTTCGACCTCAACATAGACTGAGTCAGCCAATTGAATACTAAAGCTGTGGTGGTGAAGTTTCAGAAGTATGTTGGGGATGGTTTTCTAGAAAAAGAATTTCAGGAGCTTAAAAATGTGTTGCTGGAAAAGCGCAGCAGGTCAGCCAGCATCAAAGGAGAAGGAGAATCAACGTTTCGGGCATAAGCCCTTCTTCAGGAAGGGCTGAAGAAGGGCTTATGCCCGAAATGTCGATTCTCCTCCTTGGATGCTGCCTGACCTGCTGCGCTTTTCCAGCAACACATTTTTAAGCTCTGATCTCCAGCATCTGCAGTCCTCACTTTCTCCTAAGAATTTAAGGAGCCAACTACAGGATTTGCTACTTTAAATTCAGTATTATGTAATGAAAAAGGGCTCATTAACACTTTGAGTCATAGAGTCATAGAGATGTATAGCATGGAAAAAAACCTTTTGGTCCAACTTGTCCATACCAATCAGATATCCTAAATTAATCTGCCAGCACTTGGCCCATATCCCTCTAAACCATTCCTATTCATGTACCCATCCAGATGACTTTTAAATGTTATAATTGTACCAACCTCTGGCAGCTCATTCTGTACATGCACCACTTTCTGTGTGAAAAAGTTGCACCTTAGGTCCCTTTTAATTCACTCTCCTCTCATCCTAAACATATCCCCAAACCAGGGGAAAGACCTTGTCTATTTACCCTATCCATGCCCCTCAACCTTTAACGATGAGTGACTACAATATACAACAGAATTTTACATTTCATTTGAAAGTCAGGTAGTTCATTCTGAAGCAAAGTTGTTAAATTTGCATGAGGGAAATTATGAAGACTCCAATTTGCAGAGATGGACTGGGAAAATACACTAAAAGGCATGACTATAAATAGGCAATGAACTATTGCATAATTTACAGAAACTGTATATTTGTTAAAGATGCAAAAACTGAAAAGAGGTCAGTCAACTGAGGTCAGCTAACAAAACAAGTTCAGGTTTGCATAAGATTAAAAGAAAAAGCCTGTAAATTTATTCACTTGTTGAAAATGGGCAAAGTAGCAATAATTCTGAGGATTGAGAAGTTTATAGATTATACCTCCCAGTTACCTAAAGTAAACTCCATCTGCCATTCCTTGGAAAGCTTTGTTTATGAGCCTGTATTGCTCATAAACAAAGCTTTTCACTTTGTAAGTGACAGTCAATCAAACAATCAACCCTATATTCACATTCCATTGGTCCACCTGATCCCTTTGGTCCCATTGTAGTGTGAGATAACCTTCTTTGCTGTCCATTACACGACCTATTTTGGTTTCATCTGCAAACTTATTAACCGTGCCGTACCTACAAAAGCACATGCAATGTGCCTAATGACTACCACCCAGTGGCTCTGACCTCAACAATAATGAAGTGCTTCGAGATGCTGGTCATGGCCCACATCAACTCCAGTTTCCCAGCCTGCCTCAATCCCCTACAATTTGCCTACCAGCATAACAGGTCCACACCGGATGCCATATTCCTAGCCCTGTATTCATTCCTGGAACACCTGGACAATAAGGACACCCATATTAGACTCCTGCTCATTGCCTACAGCTCCACTTACCACACTAGTAATCCCCCCCCAAGGTTGATCTCAAACACTGTGAGCTTGGTCTCAGCTCCGCCCTCAGCATTTGGATTCTCAGCTTCCTGACCCACAGACTACAATCAGTGAAGATAGACAACAGCAATAATACTCAACACTGGAGCCCCCAAGAATGTGTCCTCAGTCCTCTACTGTACTCCCTGTACACCCATGACTTTGTCGCCAATTTCTGAAAGAACACCCTCTGTAGGTTCACTGACAGCACCACCATAGTAGGACAGATATCTAACAAAGACGAGTTTAAATACAGAAGGGAGATAGAGGGCTTGGTGATGTGGTGCAATGAGAACAACCTCACTCTCAATGTTAGCAAAACTAAAAAAAACTGATCATTGACTTCAGAAAGAAAAGGTGAGGACACGTTCCCATCTACATCAATGGAGCTGAGGTGGAGAGGGTGGACAGCATCAAGTTCCTCGAAGTGACAATAACAGACAACCTTTCCTGGACTTGCTATGTACTTGCGACAGTCAAGAAGGCGCAACAATGTCTCTTCTTCCTCAGGTAGCTCAGGAAATTTAGCATGTCCATAAAGACCCTCACCAACTTCTACAGATGCACAATTGAGAGCATACGGTCCAGGTGCATAATGGCCTGGTACGGTGACTGCTCTGTCCAGGACCGTAAGAAACTACAGAAGGCGGTGTGCACAGCCCAGACCATCACAGGAGCCAACCTTCTACCCATGGACTCCATTTATACAGCTTGCTACCACAAAAAGGCTGTCAACATCATCAAAGACCCCTCTCTCCCTGGTAATGATCTCACACAACCTCTTCCCTCAGGCAGAAGCCTG
The DNA here is from genome assembly GCF_037043375.1 of Chiloscyllium plagiosum. Taxonomy (NCBI): domain Eukaryota; kingdom Metazoa; phylum Chordata; class Chondrichthyes; order Orectolobiformes; family Hemiscylliidae; genus Chiloscyllium; species Chiloscyllium plagiosum. The sequence continues at coordinate 45,661,723 of NW_028270162.1, read as the reverse complement.
AACACACTCACCAAAAGGTTCAGGGACAGCTTCTTCCCAGCTGTTATTAGACTTTTGAATGGACTGTCTAGCCTCAAATAATTCTGACCTTGCTAATGTTGAATTCTCTTGTACACCCTTTGTAATGTTACCTGAATGCCTCTGTCTAAATCTTTACGTATGTACATGCTTGCTTACTATGATCTGCCTGTATTGCTCATAAACAAAGCTTTTCACTTTGCAAGTGACAGTCAATCAAACAATCAACCCTATATTCACATTCCAATCATCTTTATAAATGATGAAAAACAGTGGACCCAGCACTGATCCTTGTGGCATACAGCTGGTCCAAAAAGCAATTTTCTGCCACCACTCTCTGTCTCCTATCTTCAACAGGAATGCTCCATTCCTGAAGAAGGGCTTATGACCGAAACGTCGATTCTCCTGTTCCTTGGATGCTGCCTGACCTGATGTGCTTTTCCAGCAACACATTTTCAGCTCTGATCTCCAGCATCTGCAGCCCTCACTTTGTCTCCTATCTTCAAGCCAATTTTGCATCCAATTAGCTAGCTCCTCCTGGATCCAACCATTCTAATCAGGCTGCATTTAAGTAAGGCAAACCAGGGCAAGACTTATAAAGTTAAGGGTAGGGCCTGGGGGAGTGTTGCCGATCAAAGAGACCGAGGGGTGCGCAGGTGTATAGTTCCTTGAAAGTGGACTCACCGGTAGACAGGGTGGTGAAGAGCATGTTTGGCACACTTGCCTTCATTGGTCAGAACATAGAGTATAGGGGTTGGGATGTCATGTTGCAGCTATTTAGAAAAATTAAAGACCATGGGATAGGAAGTGATGTACTGACACAAATTAATGACTGGTCAACACACAGAAAACAGACAGTAGGAGAAGATGGGTTGTTATCATATTGGTGGACTGTATTGCAAGGATCAATACTTGGGTCCTAGCTATTGACAATATATATCAAGGATTTGGAGATGGGCACCATGTAACTTTTCCAAATTTATTTATGATACAAAACTGAGTTGAAATGTATATTGCGAGGAAGATGTAAACTGGCTTCAGAAGCACTTGGGTGGGTTTAGTGAATGGGTAAGAGCAAAGCAGATAGAATATAATGTGAAAAAATGTTTGGTTACCCCCTTTGGTAGGAGAAACAGATGTGAAGATTATTTCTTAAATGGTAGGAGGTTGAAAAGTATACAGGTCATAGGTGCCCTTGCAATGAAGATTCACCAAACTTGTTCCCGGGATGTAAGGACTGACCTACGTGGAAAAGTTGTACAAACTGCAATCTCTATGCTGTACATCTCTATGACTCTAGAGTTTCAAAGAATGAGAGGTGATTCATTGAAACTTGCAAAACACTTCAAAGGATAGATCGGTTAGATGCAGGTAAATCATTCAGGACCAAGGTGAAGAGAAATGTTTTACTTGGAGCATTGTGAACACTTGAAATTCCCCACCACAGACGGCTGGGGAAGCTCAGTTTTTGAGTTTACAGGTTGATAGATTTCTGATTCCCAGTGGTAAACAGAGTTATGGGGATGCAGTTGGAAAAAAGACATTGAAATATTCAATCAGCCATGTTTGTAATGAATGGTGGTGCAGGCTCGATGGATGAATGTTGCTATGTGTTTAATCCTCAATCTCTGATAGGTCACTGAAGTTCAGCCAAGGCGTATGCATAAGAAAGGCTTCAGCAAACCGAAATGGTCCCAGGAACCATATCCCAGTGACTCTGAGAACCTGCAAGAAAGAGGCAGTCAGGAAATGGAGATGAACAATATTGGGAGGGTGAAGTAGATGCTCCTTGATTAAACCATGGAAACAAAATAGAAGGGACTGTCCCCATTTCAGTGTTAGCAAGTGCGATGGAAGTTTGAAAAATTTCAATCTCCATTGCTAAGAACAGTTAAGAGAGAGACTGACGAGATCATGAAAATGGAAACACGTTGGGTCTGCGTTACTAATCAATAAGTCCGTGACTGATCTGATTGTAGTTTAACTTCTCAATCCTGTCTGTTCCCTCTCGCCCTTAACTCCCTTGTTGATCCTAATTTTGTCTATTAGAATACTTTTTTTAAAAAAGTGCTGAGTTTTATATGCAGATTATGTTTTAAACTGTCTGTTTAATTCAAGCCACAGCTCTTTGATCATAATTCCGTCTGACAGAATGATTTTTAAAAATAATTGCCAGGTTTTACAAGCAAGTTATGTTTTAGCCTGTCTATTTAATTTAAGCCACAGAAGGAAAATAGAGAGGGAAATGTGATCTCCTACAATTTCTACCTGAACAATGAGATGTGTGACATCATTGGCATGGGCAGACAGCATCCAGGCCAAGGCCGCATTGAAAAGCGAGTGTGAGCTTTCACACCTTGGGCATGATGCAAGGTGTAGTACCCTCTATTGTGGATAGATTACTGACTCAGAGACTGTGCACAGACAGAGGGTGAATGTCTCGGATAGACAGAGAGAGAGAGAGAGAGACAGAGATAGAGAGAAATGGGAACAGGAGCTGTTGTGAACAGTAGGGGAATGGGCTGTTCTTTGATAGCCTCCTCAGGCAGAAAGCTGGTTGGAGCTTATTCCCTGGTCGAAGAGATAGAGCCAGTACAAATTTAATGAGACTGGAAGAGTTGTCGAGCTGTGGCTGGGAGATCAAGTCACCAGAGTGGTCATTATGTTCAAAATCATTCCAGGGGTTCTCAGAAGATTGAGAGAAATGGCTTTTGACAGATATTGGATGTTGGGGAAAAAGTGAGGACTGTAGATGCTGGAGATCAGAGTCGAAAAGTGTGTCGCTGCAAATGCACAGCAGGTCAGGCAGTATCTGAGGAGTGGGAGATCGATGTTTCAGACATAAGCCCCTCATCATATCGGATGTTGCAACTCAGCAATCCTGATGGAGGCTAGGAATAATTTTGTCTTGTTTCCTGCAAAGGCTACGATCTGTAGAGACTGGTAAAGTCTACAAACATAGTATGGAGCTTTCAGTCAGGAAGTAAAAGGGGAGATTTTCATAGCACAGTGTAGCAGTTGTCAACTAGGTCATGTTTTATTCATGTTGATTTTAGTTTGTTGAAATAAAAGTCTTACAACTTGAAATTTTGTCCTTTGATCCTTTGAATCGATCGCTGGAAATCCAAATATCTTTACAAAAGCTGTCAGTCTCTGGAGGATTGTAATGACATCTCACACTAAATGGCTTAGACAGACTACTGCTCGAATGTTGGTTGGAAAAGAGTTTGTACCTGTAAGTCCAGTCGCACATAATTTTAGATCAGTTGTCAGATTGTGTTCTGTCAAAGCCGCTTATATGTACAATAATCTCCCAGCTTTGGAATAGAAAAACTGAATTTCAGATGTTCACTCACAACTGGAAGGCAGACTGGCAGAGTTAAAACACTGCACAGAATGAGTTTGTTGAGCCAACAGCCCTTAAGTCCTTTAGTAAGCACAGTAGGGAAGGCAGTGGCAACTTAAAGCAGCTTTAAAATGTTCTTCACTTGATAGATCAACACCAAAGAAGCAGAAGGGAGTAGTTATATATGTTACTTTATTCAAATTATTGTTCAAAATAACTGCATGAAAAGTTACTCTTTGAACCACATTCTTTTACCATTGTGACACAGTGGGCTGAACTCAGTACACAAGGCAGCTATAGAATTTTTGTATCAATGAAGCCAATACATGTGAACAATTTCTGAGTTGCAATCTTTATAATGCACCTTCCACTCATACAAATCATCCCAAGTTTCCAGCTGCAGAATGATTTGCAGTACACAAGTTATATTGCTCATGACGTTTATCCAACAATTAAAATGCCAACTCTCAGGAGGCCAACAGTTTTATTGAAACTTAAACTGCATTAGTGGCTGAGCTGAATAACACCCACCTCAAGGTGTGCCTTTGCAATATAACTCTGCTGCATGCTTTTTGCAATTGTCATAGTTCCTTTTTATCATTGTCCCTGACAAAGGTATAGCACAAATTATTGATGCTTGAACTGTCAAGGGTTCCGACATTCAACTGGCTCTGTTTTCCCTGTCAAGAGGGCCTTAAAGATTCCACAGCATTATTTCAAAGAAGAGGGTGAGAAATAAGAGTCATAGAGACGTACAGCATGGAAACACATCCCTTGGTCCAACTCGTCCATGCTGACCAGATATCCTAAACTGATCTAGTCCCATTTGCCCATAACTCTCGAAAGCTTTCCTATTTGTATATCCATCCATAAATGTTATGATTGTACCCACCTTCACCACCTCCTCTGGCAGTTTGTTCCATACATGCATCATCCTCTGCATGAAAAAGTTTCTTGCAAGGTCCCTTTTAAAGCTTTCCCCTTTACCTTAAACCTATACCCCTAGTTTTGGATTCCTCTCCTCTGGGAAAAAAGATCCTGATTATTCACCCTACCCATGCACCTCATGATTTTATAAACATCTGTCAGGCCATCCCTTAGCCTCTGATACTCCAGCGAAAACAACCCCGCCATATTCAGTCTCTCTCTTTCGCTCAAACCTTTCAATCCCTGCACCATCCATGTTTCTGAAATATTTCATGTTTCACAGCATCCGTTCAATAGCAGGGAGGCCAGAATTGTGTGCAGTATTCTAGAAGTGGCCTAACCAATGTCCTGGTACAGCTGCAACATGACCTCCCAACTCCTGTACTCAGTGCTCTGACTGTTGAAGGCAAGTGTGTCAAATGCCTTCATCACCACTCTGTCAACTAAGCCGACTTTATCTTACCGTACCTGTATCTGAACATAGAATTAAAGCAGAAAAATATCCCTGACAACTTTTAAACACCCTCATCAGGCAGGCCCCTCAGGCTACTTTTTTCAAGAGAAGAGAACCTCCTTTCTTAATATGTATACACACATTTTGCCTGCATCGTCTTTGCAAATCTTCTCTGCATCCTCTCCAGTGCCCCAATTTTAAGAGTACAACTTTCAGGTCTCTCTGTAAAAAGCAGGGTTTAACTAAGCAGGTGGCTCTTATGGTCAACATTTATTTGTGTACCAATATGCCAAAAACAGATTATTACTTCTTCTCTACTTGTGGAAGTTTCCTGTGCACAGTGAGGCTTTTGCATTTCTCATTAACCACATTGGCTGCATTTCAAAACTATTTCAACGTCTGTAAATATACGTTGGGACGTCCTGAGGTCATGAGAGGTGTAACGAAAATGCAAGCCTTTTTCATATTTTACTCATTTTGTTACACTCACCACTTCTTTGCTCAGACAAGTGAGTCTGGTCCTTTTCATTTAAACAATGAGAAGAGACATTCCTGAACAAAGTTTTTTTTTGAGTCAGATCGATCAAGTGAAACTGTTGCCATTGATCAGTAAGTATCGAAGAATGTGGTGTTGGAAAAGCACAGCCGGTCAGGCAGCATCCAAGGAGCAGGAGAGTCGACATTTTGAGTTTCCTGATGAAGGGCTTATGCTCGAAACATCGACTCTCCTGCTCCTCGGATGCTGCCTGACTGGCTGTGCTTTTCCAGCACCACGCTTTTGACTCTGATCTCCAGCATCTGCAGTCCTCACCTTCTCCATCATTGGTCAATAAATCAATATAGTGCAAATATTTAAAGAACATCAACAGAGAGCAATGGGACCAACTGAGACTAGAAGACACAGAGTCATGGATGTTGGCGGACATATCAAGGGCCGGGAACTATTTTCTTGACACTTGTGGGATGTGAGTGTCACTGGCTGGGCCAGCATTTATTGTCCAATCCTAGTTTCCCATGAGAAGGTGATGGTGAGCTGTCTTCTTGACCTGCTGCAGTCTGTGTGTTCTAGGTAGACATGAAATTGTTCGGGATAATATTGTTCGGGTTTCAGGATTTTGACCCAACGGCAATGAAGGGACGGCGATATGTTTCCTAGTCAGGTTGGCGAAAGGCTTGGAGAGGAACTTGCAGATGGTGGTTTTCCCATGCACCTACCTCTCTATCCTTCTAGATAGAAGTAGTCACAGATTGTAAAAGTGGTTATGTGCTTTGAAGTTCAGCTCAATGTTCAATAGGAAACCAAGGCAATGAATGATTTGGTTCAACCAGAGACAATGGGCAGGACAAAGAATGGCTAGAGAACAGGGTTTATGGCAGGGCTCAAAGGCAACAAATCATTTTCCATGGTCCCAGTCAGTCAGGATATCATTGGTGATTTTGGTTGAGGGTGTTCACGAGTGTGGCAGTGCCAGAAACTGGGATGGAGAGATTCAAACATGGAGTTCCTGACATAGATGACAGATTATGAAGACATGTTCCTGACCAGTTTCCACTGACTGGGTTATCATCCTTAATTGATTAGGTGAAGATCACTGCTTCTGTCTGCATTGTTGTGCACTAACTCACCGTATGATCACCCAGCCAGACACAAGAAACAAAAACTGGGCATGTCCAGATCAGCTGTAAGACAGTGAATCATCCTGGATCATCTTTGCATGCCTTGGGGCACTTTGGAGAACTGAAAATCAGTTAGGGCTGGTAAACATCTAGCTTTACACCATGTAGCAACTACACTGTTCAATCCTTTTCATGTTCAAAATAAATGACCTCATTTTTGCCTCTGCTGGAATTCATTTGCCACAGTTTTGTCTGTTTTCTTGGTCTATCGATCTCCCTTTGTAGTTTTATCTTTCCACCTTCAGTGTTTATAATGCTGTCTGACTTGCCGTGAGTGGTATATCCGGACATGAGGCAATCTCTTTCAGCTTCAAACTTATGGATAAATACAATAAGTAGTGGAAGCCTCAACATAGATCCTTGTGGGATACCTCTAGTTTTATCCTGCCGCTTAAAATTCCTGCCCATTATCCTTATTTTCTGTCACCCCCTGATCAGCCAATTTCCTGACCAAGTTATTAATTTGTCTTCAATTTCATGAGTGTCAACTTTCGAAAACAATCTCTAATGAGGAATTTTATCAGAAAACTTCTGTAAATCCTTATATATAACACTTGTAGGTAATCTATTATCCACTATTCTATCACCACCTTCAAAAATATCCGATCCATTAGCAGAACTGATCATTTACAAATCCAAGCTGGCTCTCTCTGGTCAGCTGAAAGTTAGTAATGCATTCAGACAACTGGAATGGAATTTAATATTGGCAATGGGGTATTACCCATCCATGGGAGCAAGTTAAAGATTGACAATTCTAGTCAGTTCCAAAAAGATTACTAGCTGCTTATGTTTTTCTGCGTGCAGCTATCATCAGTTTGGATTAATTGATAGCATTCTCATGTCCAAGATCAGTGGTTGTGTGTTGAAGCCGAGTTGAGCTGACAATTAAATTTAACACGTATGTTAGTGGAGCTGCTACACTTACAATGTGATGTTAAACCATTTTCCTGTCTAGCTAGTGTTGGTCCGCAATGTGATGTTAAAACCATTTTCGTGTCCAGCTAGTGTTGGTCCAGTGAATGGAAATGTTCACATGTACTTCTTTGATAGGAAAGTAGGAAATGTTCTGAGCACCTTGATCTACATTCTTCAACCAACTAAAGCCAAGTGGCCATACAGCTCATTGCAAATTAACTTTGAGTACCTCTGATAAACCTGCATACAAATATGGACTTGTTCTTACTTTGATATGCTTAGTCTCTTGCTGTTGTAAGGATTCTATGGAATTGTTTGTCACAGCCTGGACTTGACATGGGCTCAAAACGGAGTTGGTAGCTTCATCTTCCTCTTCACTACACTCACCTTCTAAGAGGATCTCAGATACAGTTATAGAGTTGTAGAGACGTACAGCATGGAAACAGACCTTCGGTCCAACTCGTCCATGCTGACCAGATATCTTAAATTAATCTAGTCCCATTTACCAGCACTTGGCCCATATCTCTCTAAACTCTTCCTGTTCATATACCCATCCAGATGCCTTTGAAATATTGTAATTGTACCAGCCTCCATCACTTTCTTTGGCAGCTCATTCCATACACATACCACCCTCTGTGTGAAAAAGTTGCCCCTTAGGTCCCTTTTATATCTTTCCCCTCTCACCCTAAACCTATGCCCTCTAGTTCTGGACTCCCCTACCCCAGGGAAAAACCCTCGTCTATTTATCCTATCCATGCCTCTCATGATTTTATAAACCTCTATAAGATCACTCCTGAGCCTCCGACATCCCAGGGAAAACAGCCCCAGCCTGTTCAGCCTCTCCCTGTAGCTCAAATCCTCCAACCCTGGCACCATCCTTGTAAATCTTTTCTGAACCCTTTCAAGTTTCACGACATCCTTCTGATAGGAAGGAGACCAGAACTGCATGAAATATTCCAAAAGTGGCCTAGATCTTAGAATGGAGTTCTGCTGGTGATCTGAACAGAAGTTGTTGTTTATGAGGTCACATCACAAAATGTGAATCAAGGCAGAAGGCTGTTAAGATGCTATTTGTGAGACAGAGCTACCAAACACATAGAACGTTGTAGAAATTAGATTTTGCAAACCAATTGGCTGGAATAGAAAGAGTTTTAAACTACGCTCCAGCCTGTTAGCGTAAGATCGGATAGACGGCATATGGAATATAGTGTTCCATTCCGGACTCTCAACTTCAGGAAAGACATATTAGACACCGTGAAGCACAAATTCACGAGAACAGTAAGAAGACTGAGAGGATTAAATGATGACTATTTTAGACAGGAGATTGCACAAACTAGCCTTCTCTTCTCTTGAATATAGGTCACTTAAGGTTATCTAAATAAAGTGCATACAAAGATTGAAGAAATTGCTAGAGTAGACAGAGCGAAATGAATTCCTTTGGTGTGGGAGTTCAGGGCAACGAAGAGTGTAACTGTAAAACATAAGCTGGGTCATTCATGATTGATGTTAGAAATCCCTCCTTCATGGAGATTGAAGTGGAAATCTGGACAGTCTCCAGCAAAAAGATGTCAAGGCTAAGTCAACCAAAAAATTCCAAGCCTGAGACTGATAGGCTTTGGGAGGAAAATGTATTAAGCTATGTGCAACCGAGTTGGGTAAATAAAGTTGTGATGTGGATTTAACTTTAATGGCAGAATGGCTTCATGGTGCTGAAGGGTCTGCATCTGTTTCTATTTCCCAATCGTTCAAACTGGAGGAACACCTGTTTTTATTTTCAATGTTGTTTTGCAACCTTCATTGTCTAATCCATTCCACCTTTCAACAGAAATTTGTAGTGCCAGTGGGTGTTGGTTTGGAGCACTTAACTGGAGGTGTCCTGATACCCCCGAGTGGAGGAGCACCTCTCTGCTCCTTTACCACCGACTCCAGCACAATGTCTGAGAACACTGGGGCTCTCTCTTTGCTGAGCCATCTCCATATCTTCCTCCAGATGGTTTCAGACCTTGTTGCAACCAGCATACACTTCACCTCTAAGAGAAGCAGTCTGGTTTGAAATCGTGCAAGCTTTCTATGTTCCCTGCCTCACATAAACCCAGGCTCTAGGCTGGGTTGTGCAGCCTTTAGTGCAGAGATTTCAAAAGAGGGTGCATGCTCCTGTCATTATAATGAGTTGGCAGCACAACAGCTGGGAGATGCCTGTGCCACTTTGAACAGGCATATGATAATCCCACATCTCCATCCCTCTGGACTTGAATTTTGGGATTTTCCAAGTTTGTCCCATGTAACTTAAGTATAATGCCTGCCCATGCTAGCTGGTATAGGGCAATCAGTCATATTTCATTGTCAGGCTAAAGTATTTGAGCATGGTTTCTTTCCGCACATAAATGGCTAAGTATCTTAGATTGCTCGGAGACAAATTCAGAGGGCTGACAAAAAAGCCATCTGTCTTTAAATTCCACCTTGGATTATTTAGGTGAAATCAAAGCTGCACTTGCAATATTGATTCCAGTTAATTAATCTACCACTGTTGCTAGTCTAGAGTTTGGCCATATCTGTGCCAAAGCCCCAATGTGTTCTGGTTCTTGTATTCAACATGTGCGTGTGTGATGATCTCACTGGTTACTAAAAAATGAAAGTGTGTTTCAATTAGTGTTGCCAATTCAGAATGCATATGTTCCTCTACTCTATGACCTTGCACCTTCAAACCACCTCCTTTCTCACAATCACTAACAGTAATAAATAAAAGTGGTCAAATAAAGTTTTCGATAGACTTTAGTCAATTTAATTTTTCCACATAGGACAATCCTATCATCCTAGGAATTGGTTTGTTTGACCTTCATTACACTCTATGGCATTGGAAAAGGGATCAAAATTATACACATGTGGTCGAACTAAGGCTCTATATAATTATAGTAAGAAATATTTACTCCTATATTCAAATCCTCTTGCAATAAAGACTAACATGCTATTTGCCTTTTTAATTGCTCGCTGTACCTACATGTCAACTTCCTTTGACTCAAGTTCATTTGAAATTTAACACCTCACCATTTAAGAATTGTTCTGTATTTCTGTTTTTCTTACTAACGTGGATAATCTCTCATTTCCACACATCATATTAATCTGCCAAAATTTTGCCCACTCAGTTAGTCTCTCCAGATCTTTTGAAGCGTCTTTGCACTCTCTTCATAATTCTCACTACCACCTTGTTTTATATAATCTCCAATCTTACATTTCATCCCCACATCTAAATCATTGATATAGACTGTGAACAACTGGGGCCCAAGCACTGATCCTTGTGGGCCTTACTAATTACAAGGTATCAGCCTAAAATTGATCATATACACTTACATTCTGTTTTCTATCTGTTAATCAGTTCTCAATCCATGCCAGTACATTTTTTCCTAATTTTATTTGCTTTGCTTTTGTTACCAACTTCTTGCATGGCACTTAATCAAATACCTTCCGATGATCTAAATACGCCACATTCACTGGTTCCCCTTTAGCTATTTTACTGCTCGCATCCTCTCATAAATCCATTATTTTTGAAATGTTACCACTTCCTTTTATTTAAACTTTAGCATTTTCCCTATCACTGTTTTGACCAACAGGTTTGTAGTTATCTACTTTCTCTCTCTTTCTCTCTATCGCTCTCTCACCACCCTCCCTTTTCTTTAATAGTTGAATTACGTTTTCCACCTTTATTCTACTGAGATCTTTCCAGAGTTAAAGAAATTTGAAAAATAATCACCAGTGTATCTACTTTCTCAACAGCTCTGTCTTCCCAACACTCTCTAGATGTAGATCATTAGGTCCATGGGATGTATTCACTTTAAGTCACAGTAGTTTCCCTAGTACTGTTTCTTTCTACAACTAGAATCTTGCAGTTTCTTGTTTAAACTAGTCCATTATTTCCCCAGTATTTCTGGGGGTTTCTTTTAGTATTTTCCTCTTTGAAGACTTAAATAAGGTTTTTTTAAAAAGCTTCCCTGCCATTTCCTTATTTCCCATTATAGTTTTTACTTCTGCTTTATTTCTTTCTACATACCTTAACAAGCTTTTATATTTCTTGTTAATTTACTCTCAAATTCTAGTTTCCCTTTTTCAAATCTTTTTCTTGGTCCTCCTTTGTTACTTCCTCAATGTTCTGCTCGAGAAAACTATCTTGCATACTTTCCAAGAATTTATTCTGTATGGTTTTAGTACTAGTTAGGTTTACCCAATCTATATTTGTCACCTGAAATCCCTTATGATTACTGTATACCTTTGTTACTCACTATTCCAATTTCCTTATTTATAGCGTGATTTGCATTATCCCTCCTGCCAAGTAACAACTTCCCACTTTAAGCAGGCTCATGAACAGACAGGGAACGGAGGATACAGAACCACTCTGTATCTGCAGAACCACTCTGCAGGCAGAACCACTCTGCTCACCTCTGTAGAGGAAGGGACAGGCAAAGGTACCCCAAAAAATAGCCTATGTCAAAACCCCTGACTAGATTCCTACTTCCAGAGGGATCACCCACACGTGGTCAGAAACAAGGAATAATAAACTTTGGAGCCTGGGATGTAAGAACTCTGATGGAGCCAGCTAACAGTGACCGACCTGAGAGAAGAACTACGATTATAGCCAGAGGACTGAAGAGATACCTGGCTGCTCTTTCCAAAACCTCCCCTTGCAGGCGTCGGGGAACTGAAGGAGGTGAAAGGTGGTTACACCTTTTTCTGGATAGGGAAGGCTTCCTGATGAGCCCAGAATTCATGGTGTGGGATTCGCAATGAAGAACCAGCTCATCAGTCGCATCTCTGAACTTCCTGTGAGGATCAACAGCTCACTCATGACCATCCGCCTGATACTCACCCACAACCAGATGGCTACAGTTGTGAGTGCTTGTGCACCAGCTCTTGACTCAGAGCAGGAAGTAAAGGAGACTTTCTATGCCAACTTTGATACACTGTTGTCAAGCATCCCCAAGGAGAACAAGAAAGTTCTTGGAGTCTTCAATGGCAGGGCTGATTGAGACCACAACCTTTGGAATGGCACCCTAAGATGGAAAGTTATTGGCAACATCAACTCCAATAGAGTCCTCCTTCTCACAAGATGCACTGAGTACAACCTCACCATCACAAACACACGCACTTCCATCAGAAAAACAAATTTCAAACATCTTGGAGGCACCCACACTCAAATCAAGGGCACCTCATTGATTATGTCTTTGTTTGCTGTAGGGACCATCAGAATGTTAATGTCATGAGCACTATGATCAGCTCAGGTGACTGCTGGACTGATCCACAACGTCCATCAGACTACACAGAATGAGGAGGATTCAGAAAAAGCTGACCTATCCAAGATTCAACATCGAGAGCCCGGATGACACGGTCAGTACACAACATCTATAGGCCTCACTTGCGATGAACCAAGCTTGGGAATACCCAGAGGACATAGGAGAACACAGGAGTCTGCTTTAATCAACCATTCTCAGTAGCTGCAATAACACCCAAAGTCTAGAAACTTTGAGAACTGGTTGACAACCAATGAAAATGACGTGGAAATTGAACTCATATCGCTGAGCTTGTCGGTTTGTTCTCTGATGTTACGTCACCGTGTGAGGTAACATTATCAGTGAGCCTCTGGTGAAGCTTCACAGCAACGTCTGAGAACAAACCGACCAGCTCAGCGAGCAAGTTTACAACATGAACCTCAACCTGAGCTACAAATCTTCTCAAAAAATTGAACTCATCTCCAAGTAAAGGACTGTCTTCTGTGACTGACAGGATGACATCACCCACAAGGTCAAAAGAAGGGCCTATGCTAAAGCTAAGGCCGATGTTCAGAAGAGAGTATAGCAGCTTTAAAACAAATGGTGGAATGATAAGGCCTTGGAAATCCAACAGCGGGCACAGGCTTTTTCAGTGCCACCAAAGGCAGTATACAGTCCAATCGAGCGTGATTTAAAACCCCCTGCTCTATAAAGATGAACATAAACTGCTCAAGGACAACAAGGCAACAAACACCTACTGGAGAAAACATTTCCTCAACTACAATACCAATGTTAACTTGGAACATCATCAACCAAATCCCCAGAGATCCATACACGGTGACATGGGAAAACCTTCAATATGACCAAAATACAAGATGCCATAAGGAGCCTAAAAAACAATAAGGCTGCTGGTCCTGATGGGCTTTACCCTTAACATAAAAAAGACTCTAGTACTCCATCAACCACTACCCATCAGTCCCTCCATCCCTCCTACAGCTGGAGTCAATATGGATCACTTCCTGTACCTCGGCAGCCTTCTCTCCTCCAAGGCCAGCATTGATGCAGAAATACAACACTGTCTGAGCTCTGTCAGTGGAGCCTATGCCTGACTCAGAAGGAGGGTGTTTGAAGACCATGACCTACAGGCCCAGATTAAATCTCTGATCTAACCACATTGTCCTTCCCACATTGCTATATGGAGCTGAAAAGGGGACTGCCTATGGTAGGCACCTTAAAACACTGGGACAACATCATCAGAGATCTCTGTGAAAAATCCAGCAGATCACCTGGGGAGACAAGCACACTAACACCAGCGTGGAGAGTGTGGGGCTGAAAAAGCACAGCAGGTCAGGCAGCATCTGAGGAGCAGGAGATCGATGTTTCAGGTATAAGCTCTTCATCAGGAATTACTCTTCATAGGTCCTCACTTTCTCCAGACTAACACCAGTGTCTTGGAGGAGGCCAACATAGCCAGTATCATCACCACCATAATTCAGCAGTAACTCTGATGCCCTGGTCATGCCACCTGAATGCCCAACTCACCTTTCCCAAAATAGATCACGTACTCCCAGCTGAAGGAAGGTCAGCGTTCTCTTGGTGGCCAAAAGAAACAATTCAAAGATAACATCTGGACCAACCTGAAGGAGTTCCACATCAATATCAATAACTGGGACTCATGGCTACAAACTGGAATCACTGGAGATACATCATCCAGCACAGTGCTATACACCACACAAATGATTTTCACTATACTGCTGACTCTTATGCAAGGAGAAACAGAACCTCAAGAAGGCCCATCCACCATCAACTCCAACCACCATTACCACCCACTATTGCCCACACTTCAATAGAATCTGTAGTTGGCTTCTTCAGCCATCTGAAGACCCAGGAATATATGCTGTTATGGACAATCATACTCGACCTGAGTGATCACCATAACTAAAACAGGCAGGTCGGGTGAGATTAGAAGGGCATCACAGTTTCATACTCAATGCAGACCAAACCTTTTATGTTTCAAGGAGATCACTGCCTTATTTTTCCAAACTCCAGAAATAGAGACCCAGTTTACTCAACATCTCACTTTGGGCCAGTCTATCATCCCAGGGACCAGACTTGTGAGAGCTTGCTGTCTGTAAATTGGCTGTCACATTGTCGGTGAGAAACAGTGATTATAATTTAACAGGTTAAAAGTAATTCATTGGCTGCAAGATGCTTTGAGACATCTTGTCATGAAAGACACTATGCAAATGTTACCCCTTTTTCCCTCAATATTCGGTGTCTGTACCTGGATCTAAAGGGCTTACTATTCTCAAGTTACGTATCTTGCCGGGGATTTTTTCCACATAACTTCATGGAAGAACCTGTTCAGATTCTTTCAGCAAAGAGGTGAAAACAGGCACTAAATAGCTGCTGGGCTAATAAGAAATGCTTGTTTGAAAGGGTGGATTAATGGTGCCACTTTCAGGTTAATTGATGGTTGCTGTGATTTTCAGGCACTAAAACCATTAACTGCAGCTTTAGCATTCCTGTGCTGATTAGCTACAGTTTGCCTGGGGTTGTATGTGGAGCCTGCATGGAACCATTCCAACTGACTTAGTGGACTATGTTGGCTGTGAGAGCGGTCAATATGTTTCAGGGATCGAGGAAGAAGTTGGTGGATACAATACTGGAGGCCTTGGTGGACATGTCCAGAGCATGAGGGATAACTTGCATCTGTAGTAAGAAAGGAATCTATCTCACCCTCCCACCACCCCACCCAACCAACCCCGCTCCTGCAGAGACTAGTATCACTTTGCCAAGCCTCTAACGCCTCCTCAGGTCAATAGCGACCCATGGCAAGATGCGAATGACCCTTTATGCCAGAAACACCCATAAGGTATCCAATTAGATTAGATTAGTTACAGTATGGAAACAGCCCCTTCGGGCCCAACAAGTCCACACCGACCCACCCCCCTACATTTACCCTTTCACCTAACACACCTCCAGCAGCAAGTGACCTGTTAAAGGTAGTGGTTTACCCTTATGCTTCTCTGTGCTTATCAGTTTGTTCCCATTGTCTGTTCACAGAGGTAACTAATTTAAGAGTTAACCATCCAACTGCTGTGCAGCCTCTTTATTGAGCACGAGCAGACAATTGGAGTGGAAATCAGCTGCTTACTAATCCCCTGGGAGGTTTTGCTAGTGTAGGCTTCAATTCCTTTCCCAATATAGCATTTTGCACGAAGCATGGGCTAAACCAGCATTTTGGCTTAAGACCCCATCTTGGCCACATAAACTCTGAGGCTCTTTAGTCCTGAACATATCCAAGAAAAGTTGTCTCTTTTCTTTCTCAAGGCATAATATTGTCTCTCTTAAAACTCTTGATGCTGTGAGATTTGAATTTGTCAAAAGTTTTGTCAGGTAAATAATTTTTGCAATTCAACATAAAAAATTGAGAACAATCCATTTGCAAGAGATAAGAGTTAACATCAATGTAGAGCAGTCATGTGAAACAGCCAGCTAGTTCATGGGGTTCCTGTTTAAACCTTCTGTTTTGTGTGTAGGCAGAGATGCTTCTTCCTGCTGCCCACATCAAAGTTTAATTTACTGGAAGAATGTAAACAAGAATCAGTCACCTTGTAGCCTTCCAAATGCCTTTCAAGGAGGTTCTGTAATCAGCTCAATCTAAAACGATTTCAGTAAAGGCCTGGTGTTGTGGATTTGTCGAGAAGGATTAGTTGCACAGCAGTGCAGGCTATCAACTTTCACCACCCTGTAGCAGGTTCTACTGTGTGCTGGGTCCTGGCCAACCTGACAACAGTCAGGATCCAATCCATATTATAACTGTGTCAACACTCACACAAGTGGTTTGCCAATTTATTACTGTCCAAAGCAGATAGTGGAGGTGCCCATCCATTTAGGGACCTTTCTCAACAAATGTAAGGAACATTTCGCCAAGCCAGCAATCTCCACCCAATGTTCTGGGTATAATGTGGGTCAGCCGATCTTACAAAACAAAACAGCACAGTAGGCCTTTTGTCTGACTCGCACAATGTCAACAGAACCCTGAGGGGACAGCTGTGGTATCTATGTTCCATGTCAAAAGATAATACAAGATTAAACTGTGCTTACTTAAAGATGAAATGAGCAGGGGAAGTGAAACAGTAGCGAAATACATTCACATCAGACATCGGCAACTATTGTGGATACCCAAATGGGTTGCACATTCCAGGTCACTGCTGCCAATTGGTCCTGCCCCTGGAGCTTTAAGTAAAGCATAGAAATTGAGATTTTATTTCTGAAGTGGGCGAATGAAATTAATGTGAGAATGTCAACAGTCTTGCTGCACTGCTGTCTGCACCCAGAGGTGATGTATCTCCAATCATATATTTCTTAGAATTTATTATTTTAAGGGTGTGGGCATTGCTGCCTGGGCTCATTTCCATTTGCCCTTGAGAAGGTGACACTGAGCTATCTTTTTGAATCACTGTAGATAATAGTGTGTAATTACACCCACATTGCTGTTCGGACAAGAGTTACAGGATTTTGACGCTGTAATGGTGAATGAAGGGGATATAGTTCCAAATCAAGATAGTGTGTGGCGTGGACAGGAACCTGTGGATGGTGATGTTCCCACTCACCTTCTGGGTGCTAGAAGTTGTAGGTTTGGAAGATGCTGTCACATTATCATATAGCAAAGCTATATTGTCTGCTGTTTTCAATCCTGATGTGAGGAATGCTATTCTCTGAAAATGGATAAGTGTAAAGCAGGCTGTTTCTATAAAGCAATCATACACTAGAGTAGAAGAATTAATTTACAATATCATTCAGACTCATTACACCCATTAAAATGACCTCTGGTGGCACCATAAGAAGAGGAATGATGAATTACAACACTTTCCACCCAATGACAATTCTACAGGGCACTAAAAAGGTGGCAATTCATTGAAGCCCAACTGTACCCAATGCAATTTCTAGACAGTGCCTGAACTTACCATTATGGTTCAGATTTTGGTGTGTCAAGGAAATGGGGGAGAAGTGAATTGATTTATTTTTACTGTCTCCTGTTCATAACAAATTAAAAACAAACTCTTGTTCTTATTTTCCTTTCCTCACTAAAACTAAAAGCTGGTGTTGTTCCCCAAAATCTGTGAATGGAGTCTGATTTTTAAATTACCCTGACAAATTCTTCAGTGCTAAAACAACGTTGGGTATTTATTGCATTGAAAACTTAGGTGGAATTGCTTTGCAATGTATATTCACACCCTAACACATTCGAGAAAGAAAGAAGTTACAGATTACAAATTACTTACCATCAAAGATATCAGAATCAGCTCATATGAACGAGAGAGTTCAGGAAGTCAGTGTTCAGCAGAGACTCCTTCAGTTAGCTGTGTTCGGAAGCCCAGGTACAATTGAATTTCTGGTGACCATGTAATAATTGTAAGCTGGAATTGGTTCACTTCACAGGTGAAACATAGATTTATTTTGAAGGTTCAGACTTTTGGGAGATGTTAGGATTAGAGGCCAGCTTTTGGATAATCCTGGATTTGCCAGCATCTCTGGTGTTACAAGCAGACTGATGAGCAAAAGTCAAAACTGTGTAACTAAAAGTGGACCAAACAAATCAGCAGTTTCAACAAATGAGATGGTTTGATATTCCCTTGTAAGAAACCTTTGTGTTATGTAGCAGATAACTGCAGAGATATCTGCATCAAGTCAAGCAAAGATGGATTTTGATGGCCTCCTTTGTTCAGAGCCGACTGAGGTAGATATCTCATCTTCTAGTCCTTTGTGTTGGGTTGCCTGGAATATTCATACAATTTAAGGAGTGTCACATTTCAGGAGATGATGACTTAACTTTTGTCCTGGTGTCTGCTTGTCTGGAAGCAGTCAATTTATTTATTCTGTGTTCAACAG
The DNA here is from genome assembly GCF_037043375.1 of Chiloscyllium plagiosum. Lineage (NCBI taxonomy): Eukaryota > Metazoa > Chordata > Chondrichthyes > Orectolobiformes > Hemiscylliidae > Chiloscyllium > Chiloscyllium plagiosum. The sequence continues at coordinate 45,643,230 of NW_028270162.1, read as the reverse complement.
CAGCCATTTTAAAATCTGGCAGGAGTCTATTTAAAGTAAAAACTATTTGAACAAAATAATACAGTTTGTATACATAAAAAAATAAGCTTTCTCTTATCCTGCCCTCTGGATGTGACAGACACATAGTACTAAATATTTTGTATTTTTAAGCAGACATTGATTAATGTTTAAAATTATCTTATTCTGTCATTTCTTGTTTTGTTACTTCGACAGAAGTAGAAAGAGCAATCAGTTTGCAGACCCCAAGTTGTAGTAAATTTCAGATAATAGTCATAATTCACTTATTTTCTTTCTTTCTCGCCTGAAAGTGGTAAATCTTGTGGAATGCTAGTTTCTGTTTGTGCTGGCACAGAAAGTGACAAATAGAGACAGGCAAGCAGTAGAATGCCTCTCCCATTCTCAGCCCAGTGCACACCATGTGTAACCAGGATGGGAACACTGAGTGCATAGTGACAGGTCTGGTCACCACACTGACTATTCAACTTGTCACTTCTGTAGCCAGTAGCTGACTCATCATTCAGAGTTTTAAATTCCGACATCCTGATGTCAATCAGTAAGGAGTTTACTGCATTTTTTTCCTTTTGGTGCATTACCTCAGTAAAGGTGAAAAACAGTGCTCCTGTGCTGGTGAAGCGAACCCATATTGCACTTAACATCTGGACCAAGCATTGTCATACAGTGGTATCACTTGTTCCTACTTTCTCATCCTCTGAATGAGATTACCAGTGTCGTGACAATTTATGCAGTCAGTTTGACACTTACAAAATCAAAATATTCAAACCACATTAAAGTAGAAATAGATATGCATTGTGCCTGTTTTTCAGATGTTAGCTGGTTATAGAGAGCATAGATGTAGCAATGAAAAGGCCTCAAACTAATCCATGACAGTGTTGGTGCAATGGTCATAATTTCTGAAGCGAACTGAGGTTTTGAATAAACAATTTAATGGGGAGCCTAATGGTTGCATAAGGTGCCCATTGTAAGTTTAGTTATCTCCCTCAGGACTTTTCCTCTGTTCCCACAGTGTTGGATGCTTTATGCTTAAAAAGCTTCTTTTGTTGTGGAGTCAACAAGAATAAGTATGGCTGCTACGAACACCACATCTTGGTCAGTGTCTTTGTCCTACCACTGTTTGATCCAACCAACTGGCAATCTCCATCTCATCGCGACTTGGTTGAGTGCCCCTGCCAGTGACCCCTAATTCCTTTTCTCTCATGGGTTATGGAGGTGTGCCGAGTGCTGACAACTTTCCCAGAATAAGTGTGTAAGACTCATGGCCAAATGATTTCTTTTATTTGATTTCAACATAGTTTCATGACCCATTGTTTTCAACCAATTATGCTGCTGTTACTAATTTGAGGAGATGTTTATACTTCAACAAAAGATTCCTTTCCTCAATGATGGGAGAGCACAGTGCGTCAGGGCACGAGACAAAGCAAACCGTGTGTAACCATTTTCAACCAAATGTGCCAAGTAGGTCATCCATCTTGTCCTCCTCCAAAGGTCCTCAGCCTTGTAGGTGCCAGTCCTAAACCAATTTGATTCATTCTGTGTGAGATTAAAAAGTGGCTGAAAGTATGGAGTACAATTGACAATGGACCTGACAGCGTCCAGCAGTAGTACTAAAGACTTTTGCCTATTGGGGCTGCCCCATCCCTAACCAAGGCTGTTGTAGTAGAGCTACAACAGTGACAGCAACCCAACCACAAGGAAAATTGCCCAGATGTTTTCTACTAAAATAAAGCAAGCAATATTCAATCTGGCCAATTATTGTTCACTCTCCTTACTCTTGATCTTCAGAAAAGTGATGGAAGGGGGTAGTCAACAGTGCCAGCAAACTGCATTAACACCGCAATGGCCTGTTCACCAGGGCTCAGTTTACTGAGTGCCACTCAGCTTCTAATCTCAGTACAGCCTTGGTCCAAACATGATCAAAAGAGTCGAAGATTGGAGTGATGCTCTTTGACTTCTAGGTAGTATTTGACCAAGTGCGCTCTCAAAGGAAATCAGGAGGATAACTCAGTATTGGTTGAAATCAAAAGAATAACTCAGTACTTGTTGAAATCGGGAGGGATAACTCAGTACTGGTTTAAATCAGGAGGATAACTCAGTATTGGTTGAAATCAAGAGAATAACTCAGTACTGGTTTAAATCAGGAGGGTAACTCAGTACTGGCTGAAGCCATACCATATGCAAAGAAAGGTGGTTGTGCGTTGAGACCCATTCCCAGGACATAACTGCAGGAGGACCTCAGATCTGTGTATCCAACCACCTTCAATTGCTTCATCATTCCCCTTGCCAGCACCATAAGGCAAGAGGTGAGGGTGTTCAGTGCACAAGGGTCAGTACCATTCACAACTCCTCAGACGCTGAAACAGTCCATGCACATATGCAGCAAAGCCTTGACAGTATTCTGGCTTGGGCTGCAACATAGCAAGTAACATTTATCCCACACAAGTGTCAGGCAATTACCCCTTTCAACAAGAGAGAATCTAACCATGGCTGCTTGCCATACAATACACCGTGGGCGGCACGGTGGCCCAGTGGTTAGCACTGCTGCCTCACAGCACCAGAGACCCGAATTCAATTCCCACCTCAGGCGACTGACTGTGTGGAGTTTGCACGTTCTCCCCATGTCTGCGTGGGTTTCCTCCGGGTGCTCCGGTTTCCTCCCACAGTCACAAAGATGTGCAGGTCAGGTGAATTGGCCATGTTAAATTGCCCATAGTGTTAGGTGAAGGGGTAAATGTAGGGGTATGGGTGGTTTGCGCTTCAGTGGGTCGGTGGGGACTTGTTGGGGCGTAGGGCCTGTTTCCACTGTAATGTAATCTAAAAAAAATAGTGTTACCATTACCAAATCCACAACCATCAATATTCTGGGATTACCCCTGATCAGATACTCAAGTGGATCAACTACACAAAATATTGTTATAAGAACAGTTCAGAGGCTAGGGATCTTCTTACTCCCTATCCATCATCTCCAAGGCACAAGTCAGGAGTGCGGTGGAATCCTCCTGACTTGCCTGAATGAGTGCAGTTCCAACAACACTCAAGAAGCTTGATACCATTCAGAACAAAGCAGCTCACTTGATTGTCACCACATCCACAAATATAAGTAATTTATATTGGCCATCCTAGTGACACACACATCCCATGAAATAAATAAAAGTAGTTACTCTACTGTCATTTTAACTGTCACGTGTACTATTTATTATGACTGACTCTTTATAGAGGAGATTGTCACAGATGCAGAACAGCAGGACCGAGGCATGAAACAGTTGTTGGTTTCTGTCATAAAGTTGGTTTGAAATTGAACCCTGTATAAAATATCTTCCAGGAACTAGAATGTGACATGTCATAGTTACTATTAAACAGAAAAATATATTGTGAATTTTAAGTGTGATATGAGGTGAAGGACCTGAATGCCAGTTAAGGAAACCATCTACTTAGTAACCAAGCCGTAATGAACTTAACTTCACAATGATTTGACATTACAGGAAGTGACCTATAATGAGCCAACGATGTAACCAGATTGGATACACCTTTAGTCGAGGCAAAGTAGACAAACCTGGTGGTTTGGTTGTGAAGTGTTGGTTAAGATCATAGCCATTCTACGGATAAAAAGAGACGCCACAGAACTGACCCACACTGATTTCTGTTCCACCTACTCAGTTTATGATAAATATCCCTGTGTGGCTGATGTTAAAGTAAGGGATCACAAACTGATTAAAGCACTCGTCTGATCTTTTGTTTAGCCAACCTATGATTAGATCTTTTAAATTTAAACACATACTTTCCAGCTGACTAATGTTAGTTTTACAGCAGATATTTCCCCTAATATAAAACTGTCCTATTGAGAGTCACTTGATTCAGTAAAATAGCTTGCTTTGATTTTCTTCAGGCTGCTTATATCTTCAATCCAACTGGGTTCAGCTGTGTTTTGCAGCCATTTCACTGTCGCTGAGGAAGGTTGACTGAGTTTTGCTGTTTTGATTTGATTTAATGGATGTTGGCAATGTTTCTTCCTTAATAGAAGCTCCTATCAATCATAATGGTGTTATCAGGAATTCTGAAAGCACTGGCTAAGTCCCAGCCAAGTTGTTGAGAAGTTGTGTAACACTCAAGAGATACTTCACAGTGGAAAAGAAAATATTTATATATCCAAAATTATTTTTTTTGAAAGTTAAACTAACATTTTAATAAAAAAATGTTAGTTTGTGCCTGTGACCTGTTTAACCAGGAAATGGGAAGTAAAAAGGTGAAGTAATGTCAAGTAAACGTATTTCCACTGTTACTTCACCTTTTTCTTGCTTCGCCATGTTGCCAGTTGTCCTCACTCTGTGATCATTCCCTGTGCCTCACTGAGGGTCAGTCGCACTTCCTCACGTGTTATTAGGGAAGTCTGATAGAGGGATATCAGGCAAGCAAGACATTACTACAGTTACAGAACTATACCCCATGGCCGCTACCAACAACCACATCACCCCCATCCTCATGTTGCCACTTGACTCCCTTTGTCAGACAATTAGTGCAAGCAGAGATTCTTATTTCCAAAGAAGTACAGAAACATTGAAATGTGTTAGTGTTTAACTAATGGCAATGTCCCTTGTGAACAGCCAAATCTTACTTTCGATGGCACTACATAGAAGATTGGCAATATCTAATTCCTCTGTGCAGGAAAGTTCAAAACAATAGCTTGGAAAAGGACAGTGGCTCAGTGGTTAGCACGGCTGCCTCACAATGCCAGAGACCCAGGTTCGATTCCACCCTCAGACGACTGTCTGTGTTGACTTTGCACATTCTCCCTGTGTCTCCATGTGTTTCCTCTGATGCTGTAGTTTCCTCCCACAGTTCAAAGATGTGCAGGTTAGGTGAATTGGCTATACTAACTTGCCCATAGTGTCCAGGGGTGTGCAGCTAGGTAGATTAACTGTGGGAAATGCAGAGGGAGTGGGTCTGAGTGTAATGCTCTTCGGAGGGTCAGGGTGGACTCGATGGGCCAAGTGGACTGCTTAGACACTGTAGAGATTGTGCAATTCTTTAAGGGTACCAAGGAGCAGTACAAGCAAACTTTGGCATCGAGGCAGACGGCTAATGGCAGACGGCCAAAAGAAATTAGGTTTTAAGAAACATCTCACAGAGGGATTGAGAAATAGAGAGAGATAGAGAGTGAGAGGTTTAAGAGAGAAAATTCCAGAATTTAAGGTTTCACAGCTAAAGGCATGGCTGCCACTGATGAAGCAATTAAAATACTGAATGTTTCTGGGGCTCACAATTCAATCAATACAGATATCTGGCAGGATTGTAAGGCTGGAGGAGCTTGCAGACATTGAAGCTGAATTTTACCAGTTCTCAGAAGCCAGTTTGTGAGGCACCAGGAGGCAAAGTGGCATCATGAGGGAAGCCTGACCACTTCCCATCACAATGACATATTCCCGGAAGTGGGAACAGCAATGACATGAGCGCCCGCAATGAGTGGTTGGTAAATTCAACAGACTGTCAATTGGCCACCCTCAGGAACAACTGAGCCTTCGCTGTCCCTGATAATGTGTTGATCACTGTATGTGCTCCTGACCAAACAGTGGGCCTACCTAACTCTGTGAAATCCAGCTTGAGACTCATATGGAGGCCATGGATGGATGAGAATTTTTAAATCAAGGTATTGCTTCCTCGGATGTCAGTGTAGGTCAGTGAGCACAAGGTTTATGGATAAATAGTTCTGGTCTCCCTGCTATAGGAAGGATGTGACATTTGAAAGGGTTTAGAAAAGATTTACAAGGATGTTACCAGGGCTGGAGGGTTTGCAGAGAGGCTGAATAGGCTGGGGCTACTTTCTCTGGAGTGTCGGAGGCTGAGGGGAGACCTTATAGAGGTTTATAAAATCATGAGGGGCATAAATAGGGTGAATAAGGCGTTTTCCCCAGGGTAGTGGGGTCCAAAACTAGAGGGCACAGGTTTAAGGTGAGAGGGGAACAATTTAAAAGGGATCTAAGGGGCAACGTTTTCACACAGAGGGTGGTGCATGCATGGAATGAGCTGCCAGAGGACGCGGTGGAGGCTGGTACAATTGCAACATTTAAAAGGCATCTGGAAGGATTGAGAAGGATATGACCAAATACTGGCAAAGATAAATTTAGGATATCTGGTCAGTGTAGATGAGTTGTCCGAAGGGTCTGTTTCAAAGCTATACCACTCTATGACTGTATAACAGCACGCAGTGCAATTTCAACCATGGACAATTCCGTTTTGGATGAGCTAACAGCATTTGAATATTGGATTGGAGTGAGTTACAAAGATTGAGTCCAGAGTAACCAAAGCGCAAATGAAAATTCCAACTGCTGAGATAGGGTGGAGATGGGCAATATAACAGAGCTGGAAATCAGCCAGTCTTTATTGTGGCACAGATATGTGATCCCGAACTCTGCTTCGGATGAGACATTATTCCCAGACTGCAAACAGCCTGGATCAGTCTCAGACCATTACCAAAGAGAGAGGAATGGTGTTAGTGACGGGGGAGCAGAGGTTTTTGCAGTGACTAAAACTAATAGCTTTGGTCTTTGCAGTTGGAGGAAGATCCTGTATAACAGGATTGAGATCGAGAGAGATAGAAAACACCAAGTCCGACCTCACCACTATGTACATGTGGAAACTAATCCTGTTTTTCTCAGATGATGTTGTTGAAGGGCAGCATGAATATGAGAAACAGGACAGAGCCAAAGACAGGTCCTCGAGACACCTAATATAACAGGAACCATTGTAACTGGATCTCTGGCTCTGATTAGACAACTAAGAATGGAACTAGAGAAGATCAGTCCCACCAGCTGGAGTACTGGAGGAAAATGGTGTAGCCAACTATATCAGAGACCAATTGTAAGGGACAGGGATAGTTTATCTTTGTTACATTCGCAGAGAATGTCATTTGTAACTTTGAAAAGGACTGTTTCTGTAAAATAATGATTACACTCTATTATGTTAATGAATGGCATACAATAGTGGTATCTGCTGATGTTCAGACATGTTTGGAACAAGGATTGAGTTAGTATGGTTCCAGGAATGCTTTCTCCTACCTACTGAAGTATCTAGTGTAAATATTTGATGAAGATTCCTATGAAGACAGACATGCCTCTTTTGACAGCTCTAGTATGACCTCATTACAGTGACTGGTAGAAGCACAATTGAAGGAATCCGAACATGGATCACTGGGAAAGGTTGGCATTTGGAGGAGACAAAGCAGGGACTGAGGAGAGGAAAGGAAGATTGGAACTGGGGCAGCGCAGAAGGATCAAAGGTGGTATTTTATTGGGGAGATGGGTGATGGTGGCAGATTTGTAAAGGATAGATAAAGTACCCAGTAAGAGACAACTGTCAACATTATTGGCTAACATGGCAACCAGGAGAGAAAGTTGGGTGTTGAGCAAGAGGTGTGTCTAATGGATAAAATGAGCTCAGAATGGACATGGGGTGAATCAGGAGCAAAACTAGAGAAAGAGGTGAGAGTAGTTTGCAACCTTTGAGGATGTTTGGTCTTGTGAACCTGGAGAGGGAGGGACACGACAGAGAAAGCTGATAGGATAGCTTGGGTTTTGGTGACAAAGAGATTAATGAGCTTCTTGCAATTTGTTAATAGAGACAAGGGTGGAAGAGACAATGAAGACGGATTTAAGACAGCTTGTGGTAGAACAAAGAAACAAAGGGTTGTTTTTGCATTTCAGGATTATCCTTGAATAATAAGCAGTGATACCAGACAAGATTAGGACTTGATAATGCTTTATGCGGTCCAGACTGATCTGACAACGAATGGCTAAACCGATTGTGCATCAAATCTGTTCATGTCTGCATGTTCTAAAACTAATGCAGACAGGATAAGGCTGTATTGGGAGAAATGGACAAAGTGAGAGAGAGTAATGGTGTTAATGGGGATGAGGGACTCAAAGGTGGGAGTGGGACTGGAGCTGGATATGGGCTGGGGATGTAATTGTCCTGGTGGTTGAGGTGATGGGTCAAAGGCTAGATGGTAGGATTTTGGATCTGACAAATTTTAAATGCTTCAGCCCCTCACATCATCGCTGATGCCACACGTTCAGTGACTTCCGCCACCCCTACTGCCGTGGTCACCACTACTTCCGCCCCCACCAGCGCCACTCACCTGCATTCTGCTGACACGCCCCCCACAGACCCCACTGTCACTATCCCCACCCCCCAGAACACTGAGGGGAACACTACCCCGCTCATGACTCCACCCCCATTCTCCCCACCACCACACCCACTCCAGTTACAGGTTCCGCCCCCACTCCTAGCTCCACACCCACACAGATCCCAGCTCCCAGCCCTGCCGAGTTTTCACCATCCCTCCAGACCTTCCCCTCACTGAGGACGAACGATCAGTCCTCAGCAAAGGACTCACCTTCATCCCCCTCCGTCCACGCATCAATGAATTTAATACACGCTGTGACATCGAACAATTCTTCCGTCGCCTCCGCCTCCGAGCTTACTTTCAATCAGGATTCCCGCCCACCTTCCGAGGACCCCTTCGCCCACCTCCAACACACTGCATCCACCTGGACACCCCATGCTGGCCTATTACCTGCCCTCGATCTCTTCATTTCCAACTGCCGCCGGGACATTAACCGCCTCAACCTGTCTACCCCCCTCCCCCACTCCAACCTCTCACCCTCACAACGCACAGCCCTCCAATCCCTCTGCTCCAATCCCAACCTCACCATCAAGCCAGCGGATAAAGGGGGCGCAGTGGTAGTCTGGCGCACTGACCTCTACACCGCTGAAGCCAAACGCCAACTCGAGGACACCTCTTCCTACCGCCCTCTCGACCATGACCCCACCTTCCATCACCAAACCATCATCTCCCAGACCATACAGAACCTCATCACGTCAAGAGATCTCCCACCTACAGCTTCCAACCTCATAGTCCGGGAACCCCACACTGCCCAGTTCTACCTCCTTCCCAAGATCCACAAGCCTGACCACCCTGGCCGACCCATTGTCTCAGCATGCTCCTGCTCCACTGAACTCATCTCTACCTACCTCGACACTGTCCTATCCCTCCAGTCCAGGAATTCCCCACATACGTTTGAGACACCACCCACGCCCTCCACCTCCTCCACGACTTCCGTTTCCCCGGCCCCCAGCGCCTCATCTTCACCATGGATATCCAATCCCTCTACACCTCCATCCGCCATGACCAGGGCCTCCAAGCCCTCCGTTTTTTCCTCTCCAGATGTCCCCAACAGTACCCTTCCACTGACACTCTCATTCGTTTGGCCGAACTGGTCCTCACCCTTAACAATTTCTCCTTCGAATCCTCCCACTTCCTCCAGACCAAAGGGGTAGCCATGGGCACATGTATGGGCCCCACGCCTGTCTCTTTGTTGGCTATGTAGAGCAGTTGATCTTCTGTAATTACACGGGCACCACTCCCCACCTCTTCCTCCGCTACATTGATGACTGCATTGGCGCCACCTCGTGCTCCCGCGAGGAGGTTGAGCAATTCATCAACTTCACCAACACATTCTACCCTGACCTTAAATTTACCTGGACCATCTCTGATACCTCCCTCCCCTTCCTGGACCTCTCCATCTCCATTAATGACGACCGACTTGACACTGACATTTTTTACAAACCCACCGACTCCCACAGCTACCTGGATTACACCTCTTCCCACCCTACCTCTTGCAGAAATGCCATCCCGTATTCCCAATTCCTCCACCTCCGCCATATCTGTTCCCAAGAGGACCAGTTCCACCACAGAACATACCAGATGGCCTCCTTCTTTAGAGACCGCAATTTCCCTTCCCACGTGGTTAAAGATGCCCTCCAATGCACCTCATCCACATCCCGCACCTCCGCCCTCAGACCCCACCCCTCCAACCGTAACAAGGACAGAACGCCCCTGGTGCTCACCTTCCACACTACCAACCTTCGCATAAACCAAATCATCCGCCGACATTTCCGCCACCTCCAAACAGACCCCACCACCAGGGATATATTTGCCTCCCCACCCCTTTCCGCCTTCCGCAAAGACCGTTCCCTCCGTGACTACCTGGTCAAGTCCATGCCCCCCTACAACCCACCCTCACATCCTGGCACCTTCCCCTGCCACCGCAGGAACTGTAAAACCTGTGCCCACACCTCCTCCCTCACCTCTATCCAAGGCCCTAAAGGAGCCTTCCATATCCATCAAAGTTTTACCTGCACATCCACTAATATCATTTATTGTATCCGTTGCTCCCGATGCGGTCTCCTCTACATTGGGGAGACTAGGCGCCTCCTAGCAGAGCACTTTAGGGAACATCTCCGGGACACCCGCACCAATCAACCACACCGCCCCATGGCCCAACATTTCAACTCCCTCTCTCCTCTGCCAGGGACATGGAGGTCCTGGGCCTCCTTCATCGCTGCTCCCTCACCACCAGATGCCTGGAGGAAGAACGCCTCATCTTCCGCCTCGGAACACTTCAACCCCAGGGCATCAATGTGGACTTCAACAGTTTCCTCATTTCCCCTTCCCCCACCTCACCCTAGTTCCAAACTTCCAGCTCAGCACTGTCCCCATGACTTGTCCGGACTTGTCCTACCTGCCTATCTCCTTTTCCACCTATCCACTGCACCCTCTCCTCCCTGACCTATCACCTTCATCCCCTCCCCCACTCACCTATTGTACTCTGTGCTACTTTCCCCCCACCCCCACCCTCCTCTAGCTTATCTCTCCACGCTTCAGGCTCTCTGCCTTTATTCCTGATGAAGGGTTTTTGCCCGAAACGTCGATTTCACTGCTCCTTGGATGCTGCCTGAATTGCTGTGCTCTTCCAGCACCACTGATCCAGAATTTTAAATGTTAACAATCATGTCAAAGCCAACATTGCCTTCGTAGGATCCAAGTCAGAAAGAGAGTTGGACTCAAAGCTGTCCCTCTCATTCTAGGACACCTGCAGCTGCAGAGTGGCGTGGGACAAGCTTAGCTAATGACAACAATGGCTAATTAATAGCTTCTGTCTCCTTGGCAGTCGGTGTGGCACTGTGCACGAAGTCATGGAGTAGCAAAGAGAGTCAGCCCTATCGTCACCATTCCCAACAGCACCATTTACACCTGAGCAGCCATCAGGCAGGGCTGGCTCCTGGACTACTCTTTCACTTGTCTGCTTTTTCAGTTTGGGCAATGGGTGGTGATGCCTTATGCCAGACATTTAGAATTGCTGCCATCCTCCTCTTTGTTCATTTAGGAGTCTTGGAAAGCTACGTAACAGAAAAAGGTCCTTCGTGTCATCGTGTCCGTGCCAGCCAAAAGCAATCATCCACGTTTTCTAATGCAAGATTTTAACATTCGGCCCATAGCCTTATATGCCTTGTGCACATCTAAATACTTTTTAAATGTTATGAGTGTTTCCACCTCTCCCATCCTTACAGGCAGTGAGCTCCAGATTTCGATCGCCCTCTGGATGAAAATGTTTTCCCTCACATCTCCTCTAACTGCTGTACCCCTAAGACTCTGGTCACTGATCCCTCCATCAAGGGAATAGATTTATTAATGTCCAACCTGCCTATGTCCCTCATAATTTTATACATCTCAACTATAATTAAAAAGTGATGAGCCTAATCCATTTAAATTATATATGCATCAAGTTCCTACTCATCTCATAATTTACAGTGCAGTGGTTTCAGAAAATTGGTTGCAAACAGCACACTTCCCTTGAGTCTTTCCAAACCTGGTTTTTTAATCAGGAAGCTCTCCACCTTGATGCTTCCCAACTAGCACAGCCCACCTCCAACCCTCGGCACTGACCTGAGGTCAGGAAGGTCCATTTTCAGCTCACCAGCGCCAGGCTCTAAGTTATCCATCCATTGGGAGCGCTCATTCTAAATGAGGCATGTGCTTATTATCAAGAGCAGGATGTTATCAAAAGAAGGTTCGAATTTTCAGAAAATAGATTTCTAATCTCCTGTCAATAAGTGTGAGTTTTTGGGAAATGGGAAGGCGTTTGAATCTCTCTTCTGGTCTCCAGTTATCTCTTCTCAGGTAGTGAAAGGGAAGTTTTATGAGTCTCTGACTGCAGTATCTTATTTTCTGTTGTGTGGATCTGTGCTCACTGATATCATTCCTTGAGTGGGCAGATGGGATCCTGCTCATTCTTGGTACAAGCACCAGGCTTGCTCCAGTTCAGAATTTTGTTTGCTATCATTCTGTAATGATGGAGACAACTGTCCAGTTATTGAAGATGGAAGATGGTCAAACATTAGGTGGGCAATTTGTCTCTCACTCATTGTGATCTCTTGAATCCATTCCTGATTATCTCTGTAAGTCATAGAAGAACTTCTTAAAACTCTTTTCTCTCCCAATGAAGCATCTCACTTCATTTATTAAAATATTTATACCAATCTCAGCAATCCAATTAAATCATCTCTCAATCTTTTATACTCAAGGAAATATTTGCCAGCTTTATACAATGTTCCCCTGTATATGAACCTTTTAAGTCTCTGTATCACACTGCTGAATCTACACTGAGACTCCTCCAATACTAATGTCCTCTTGGAGTCTGACCAAGACCCTATACAATTGAAACATAACTTTCCTCTCTTTAAATTCTAACCCCCTTGAGGTAAGGGCCAATCTTCCATTCACCTTTTTGATTGCTTTCTGGACCTCTTTTTTTAGTTTTTAGTGAGTTATGTAAATGTACACCCAATTCTCTTTAATTTTCTGAAGTTTCCAGTTTCTCCTTGAACTTAGAACTTACTCCAGTTTATGTTCCTTGTATTCAAAGAGGAAGATCTTGCTGTTCTCCAAATTGAACTTTTTTGTCCCTTTGAGCCTCTCGTTGCCAGCTACACTATTTTCCTTCCCAATGAAGTGTCAGCTTCAGGCTCCAAGACACAACTCACTTTTCTTCTATCCACACCTTTGATAAATGTGATGAAGAGCTGAGGCCATTGTACAAATCCGTTGAATGCCACTTCTCTCATTTGCCAATTTTCTTTAATTGCTTCATGAAACATGCACGTTGCTGATAAGGCCAGCATTTGTTGCCCATCCCTCATTGCCCTTGAACTTGCTGGACCACCACTGAGGACATTTAAGAGTCAATCACATTGCTTTGGACGCTAGACTGGGTGAGGATGGCAAATTTCCTTCCCTACAGGTCATTAGTGAAACACTTTAGGAGAATTAGTAATGGCTGTATGGTTACCAAACAGCTTTTTTTACAGTTTGGATTTTATTGAATTCAAATTTCACCATCTGCTTTGATGGGATCCAGATGCATGTTGTCACAGATTACCAGGCCAGTGACACAGGTTAGGAGTGTGAGGGAATACTCCCAACTTTCCTGGCTGAGTGCAGCTCCAATAAAGCACCCAAGACTTTGAAGCCTGCTTGGTTGGCACCACATCCACAAACAATCATTCCTGACTCAGTAGCAGCAGTGTATACAATCTGCATGATGCACTGCTGAAATTCAGCAAAGCACACTAGATAGCATCTTCAAAACCCATGACCTCTTCCATTGAAAAGGAAACAGATATATGAGAACACCACCACCTGAAAGTTCTCCTCCAAGCCTCTCACCATCCTAATTCTGAAATATCTCACAGTTCCTTCACTGTTGCTGAGTCAAAATCCTGAAACTCCCTCCCTATGGGTCTACATCGTGGACGGCACGGTGGCACAGTGGTTAGCACTGCTGCCTCACAGCGCCAGAGACCCGGGTTCGATTCCCGCCTCAGGCGACTGACTGTGTGGAGTTTGCACGTTCTCCCCGTGTCTGTGTAGGTTTCCTCCGGGTGCTCCGGTTTCCTCCCACAGTCCAAAGATGTGCAGGTCAGGTGAATTGGTTATGCTAAATTGCCCGTAGTGTTAGGTTAGGGGTATGGGTGGGTGGCGGGGCGGTGTGGACTTGTTGGGCCGAAGGGCCCTGTTTCCACACTGTAAGTAATCTAATCTAATCTAAATGAACTGCAGTCATACTTAAAGGCAGCTCACCAAATGCCTTCACTAGTAATGTGTAATATATGCACAATAAAATGGTGCAGCCAGCAAAGACCACATCCCCTGAATGAACATTATAAAAAAAGAAAAAGATGGGTATAAACTATTTGTCGATATGAAACAAACCTTGACCACAGATCATCATGGTGTAGCTTCCAACTTGTTAATTTGCCGCCCTTTTCTAGATCTGGTGTGCAGGAGGCAAACCTCTTGCTAGTCTGATGAGTCTAAAACAAAATATAGTTTACTGCATCGTAGCAGCTAGGCACAAATTACACTGGTATGTTAAACACTGTCAATGAGGTTATGAGGGAGACTTGGATATTTGGCCTTACTCCTTCAATGTTTAAAGTTGTTCTCCTGTCTGAGTCCATACAACATCATCATATTGGGTGGTGATTTGTGCACTCCTTTTTATATTGTGAAACTTAGCTATGTTCTATCTCAGCACAGTTTCCTCACATTGCCACTGACTTGCTGTGACACTCAACGCTGCATCAAATTTCATACAACCACGCACAACGTGACATGTTGCATTTAATTCTGCCCTTCAGCTGGAGTCATAGGTTGTGATTGGGAAGGGGTTCAACAACAAAAATCTCTCGCTCTCTCAGACAAGTAGTGAGCATCATTGCTAATACCAAAGGTAACAATAATAAGGATTCTTGTGGATCCAGGAACAGGGAGTTTTAATGAACCCAGGAGCAGAACTGGACATTTTGTGCTTTAGTGATATTACAACTTGAAGGGCTACCCATACAGAGAGTCAGCAGCTGCAGCAACTGAGCAGTCAAACAGCCTGCAGTCAAATTCTTGGAAAGACTAACAAGATGGTCACAGCTCGAAACAGTAAAACATTTTTACTGCAGACCAAGTAGTCACACCTGGCCAATACAGATTCCACAGGGAAACAGGTCTCTGAAGGAGCAGTCCGGTTTCACGGTTCAGCCTCGGAGGTCAATCGATGGGTCAAACCATCCTGCTGGATGAAGGGAAAACTTTAAGTCAATAGCGCTGAATAGGGTGAGAAGGCTGGAATTTTAAAAGGGATCCTTACAGCCCACAACAAGCATTGCCCCCATAGTGAATGGATGCCATCAAGAAGGAAAATCGAAGGCGATGTAAGTAATTTACACTGATATTGCAGCAATATTAACAGCATGGAGCCAGAATTAAGTTGATAAAAGGGAACAGGCAGAGCCCTAAATAGGTAAAACACGGACTGCAGATGCTGGAAACCAGAGTCTAGATTAGAGTGGTGCTGGAAAGGCACTGCAGGTCAGGCAGCATCCGAGGAGCAGGAAAATCAATGCTTCGGGCAAAAGTCCTTCATCAGGAATAGCCTATTCTTGATGAAGGGCTTTTGCCCGAAACATTGATTTTCCTGCTCCTCGGATGCTGCCTGACCTGCTGTGCTTTTCCAGCACCACTCTAATCCAGAGCCCTAAATAGACAAAGTCTAACAGAAGAAGATAGCAAAACAATTGAGGCTGCAATAATAGTGTAGGATCCATAATTTAAACTACAGATCATTCAGGAAGAATTTGTTAAGGCTGCAGGTGCCAGTTATTAAGCAAAAATGTTGGGCAAAGGGGGAGGCATTGCTAATTTGGCCACAAAAGGTGGGAAATCATCCATTTACCAGCAGAAAAGCCAGTAACCTTTCATTTGACTGCAGAAATCTGGGGAAACCCCGGTAAGTAGTACAGAGATGCAGCATTGCTGTATTGCAGAGTTTAAAAGCTTTTAAGAAAAGGAAAATAAAACAGCATTACTAGATCACAGAAATAGGAATCTACTGGTAAAGGAGAGTAAAGCAATATGAAGATACTACTGATTTAATATGCTTTAAAGTAAGAAGTACAGGAGGAAGAAATGGAAGGACAAATAACATTTCTTGGCAGATAAAATTTCAAAGGTGGGACACATAGAATTTGGGATTGGCCATCTTAAAGAAAACAGTTCTCAAGTGACAAAATTGGTTTCAATTGGTTCCAAGATAAGCAAATAACATTCATATGGACCTTCAGCCAATGATGTTTCAGGTCAGTAAAATATGAAAGGAGGTAGAGATAGTTTGGATGAAGTTATTCACATTTTTGATAAATAATCTGTGAGCAACCAAAACAAAATTAGGACAATCCATTGATAATTTCATGAATGATCTCAACAGACTTTTGGACAGCTGCAACTTTGAAATCAGAGTTCTGTTAAGGTACAGAATCGTAGTTGGAATTACTGATGAGACATTGTCAGCTTTATTATGATCCAAAGAAAATTTGATTTTGCAAAAAAGGTATTCAGATTGTGCTGGTAACAGAGAGAAGAACGTATCATAGATAAAACTGAAAGGAGAAGGACAACATTATCACCAGAGAGCAACAAAAACCACTCAGTTTATATGTTATGAAGGCCTTGATGACACATATCACAAGCTAACACAAAAAATAGGCCAAGCAGTAGGAATAACGAAGCCTCACAGGCAGAACCAGTCTCTTCACTATTAATAAAAGAATGCTGATATATAAAACTGTAAGTCAATTCCAGGAAATGTGCAGATATTGAATCATTCTGGGGCAGCAAAAAGTCAACTGATTATTTCTGTAAAGTTGTTAATGTAGCCACCAGCTTTAGAGAAGATACCCAACGACATTCCCAGAGGAAATTGGTAATCCAGTTAACTTGGGTTTGACAGATCTGGTTTATGTAAATGGACATTTCATTAATTTTAATCTTGATGTAAGGGCAAGTATATCACTGTCTTATCAGAATTACGTGGCTGAAGAAACAGATGTTTTAACTGACAGAGATGAAACTATGTGGTCCATGCGGAACAGCTCTTAAGGTTAAAAGTATGCTCCAAGCAACAGTGCAGTACAAAGGGTGTAAGGTAGTGGGGAATGTGTGCATATTTCGTAATCAAGGAACCTCATTCGTGAGCATACACACATGTCTTGACATCAGAATTCTTGACGTAGGCTTCAAATAGTTACAATGGACAGCCAACAGGCAAAGAGAGATCAAGATAGTTCTTGCACAGCCAGTCAAGGGCCACAAGTGAATATTTCATTTGTCTTCATTATGGAGTTCAAAAAGAAGACAGATTTCATTGAGATCACAGATATTAGCATAAGAGAATCTTTTTATCTTATCAACAGAATGAAAATCTGTTTCTAGTTAGGGCTGACAGAAATGTTTTCCATTTCTGTCATCACTGGGGGAAATGCAGGTAACAGAAACTAGCAAACTTTGTGAGAAGATACAGGCAAGGAAAATGGGAATAAGCAGTATAACTCACTTGAGCTCATTGATTAATCTTGTTTGGATACCAACACAGCATGACGAACAAAGTGCAGATTTAGATTTGCTGTCAGATGATGAAACAACAAAACTTCAAGAGGAATATTTGAATTTTTTTTATCTCCCAAAAAGCTATTATCAGTGCTAGTGATAGAGATAAATCAGCAGCCATCCTCAAATAGGCTGACTGAAGATATTAAATTCAGCAGAAAGACAACCACAGAGAGCACTTGAAGAACTTCAAAATCATCTACAAGTTGGAGTAAATAGTTGCCATACTTGAATGCAGATGTAACAACAGATTGAGAATAAGGATTTTCTTACACGGATTGAAGATGGTCTGCATATGAGTTTCTAGTCAACTAACTGATCCAACAGGGAACAATTCCAAGGGTCGGTCTGGACTTGTTGGGCCAAAGGGTCTGTTTCTATCCTGTAGGGAATCTAATCTAATCTGTGCAAGAAATTCAGAAGATTATGGGTCCTCTAGACAAGGTGATCAACTGACTATCTGATTCAGCAGAAATAACATGCTCAGTGAAGGACATCCAAAAGATGAAAGATTCCCCATTGTAGAAAACCTTAACAGATCATTCAGAGTCAAGTGCAGAAACCATGTCAACAAGCCTCAAGCTTAAGTCCCACCAAACTTATGAGTCTGAAGAGAATACATTCTGGAAGAATTGTGACATCACCATTGCATTTGCATTTATGAAGTCAGAGACTTGTAGAGAGATGGATTGGTGGCAAACTAATTGTGTAGATGAATGTAAAAATGTTAACTCCGGGGAAAAGACTTGTGGGAAATGTTATATAAGAGAATTGTTCTGAAATGGTTAATGTTAGCTCTATGCCAACCTGATGATGTCACAAGGGCTTAGATGGGGAAAGGCAGAACATGGACCTTGTGGAGAAAAGACATTTACACAGGCTGCCAATAACTTTAGGCACAATATTTCACTAATTAATGTAACTTGTACCTGATTGTTATCATGCAATTATCTACATCTGAGAAATTGCGGGTTTGAGTTATAAGGAGAGGCTGGATAGGCTGAGACTTCATTCACTAGGGGGCTAGGAATTTGAGAGGTTTATCAGATAATAAAGGGTATAAATAAGGTGAATGGTAGATGTCTTTTCCTTAGGATGGGGGATTTCAAGACATGAGGGGCATGTTTATAAGGTGAGAGGAGAAAGATTTTAAAAAGAATTGAGAGGCAATTTTTTTTTTACACAGAGTTGTTCGTGCGTGAAATGAACTTCCAGAGGCAGTGGTGGATGTGGCTACAGTTACAACAATTAAAAGACATTTAGATAAGCACATGAATAACAAAGATTTGGAGGGATATGGGCCAAGTGCAGCCAGGTGGGACTAGTTTACTTTGGGATTATGGTCGACATGAACTAGTTGGACTGAAGGGTCTGTTTCTGTGCTGTTTGACTCTATGACTCTGTCTTGCTTCACACAGGAGTCACTCCTCATTAATACTGTCTAGTGATTTTCTCCACACTGTGAACCACGTAGATCCAGTCAAAAAAAGAGGAAGGCGATAGAAAACAGATCCAACTACAAGCTGGCATGAGTCGGCATTGCAGCAACATATAACAGAACCCAGGTAGAGTTCTCAATGATTATAACAGCTGGAGAGAGGATCCAGAGTCTATCAGTACCATCTAAAGCAGAATGATCATAACCAACCATTAAAAGTGGCTAGTACTGGGGCAGATCATGGAGGCTGGCCACCCTTCAGATGTGTTACTCAGGTTCCCATTGACATGTGTAACATCTGTGTGTCATATGTGTAAATGTGGGAGCATATTGTGAACTCCCTTTCTGTACGTGCCATTCAGCTCAAAGGATCACTAGTGGTTCGTGTGTGGAATGAACTTCCAGAGGAAGTGGTGGATGTGGGTACAGTTACAACATTTAAGAGGCATTTAGATGAGTAGATGAAGAAGAAATGTTTGGAGTGAAGCACAGGCAGATGGGAGTAGTTCAGTTTGGGATTATGGTCAGTATTGACCAGTAGGACCGAAGGATCTGTTTCTGGGCTATAATGACTCTCAAATTCAACAATCACTGAGGAAATGTCTTCCTGCACCATTTGTTCTGCACCTGAAGATTTGGAGACATTGTCAGACTGGACTGATGTGCTCTTTCACTGAGCCACTATTCCCTGCATGAGGCAGAAACTTGTTCCACCAAGTGGAACAGTTCCAGAGTATTTTATTTAAAATAAAGACATCCTGTCCACTGCCAAAGAAAACATTATTCTAATTTTAAAAATGTGGTGGGTTTAAAATATGCTTTATTTCAGGGACCATTAGACAGTCATTTAATCTAATTACTCCAAAAGATATTTTGGACCCAACTCACAGGAGCTGTCAGTAGCTGTGTTAATTAGTGCTTTATTCCTGGCACCATCATCTTTCCTGTTAACTGTGTTCACTCTGTCTCAATGCTTCTTGTGCCTTCACCAAGCAGGATTCTGACACTTTTATTTCAAATGCTGCTTTTCTGAGAACTTTCTTTACTGCAACATTTTTTTCGTCTTCTGACTCCTGTTATCTCTGTGCCCTTTTCTGACACTCCCTTTGCTATTTGTTTAAAGCAACAGTGTTTTTTTTTTGCTTTACTGAGCTGGGAATACTGTACACCTCCCATTCCCACATTGTTGTTTGTGACTATAATTGGCACAATACTAGATTTGAGACTCCCAGCACTGACAGGCCCTTTCTCAGCAACAATATATTATCAGGGCACAAAAGAGAATTTTGTTCAGGTAAGGGAACAAATGACTAGGCACCCACACCCTGGCACTGATCACTGCCTTCAGGAAAAGAGGTGAAGAAAATGGGGCACACTTTTGGCATGCTATTTCAAACTCAGCAGTGGCCAGGGGTATCAGTTTGGCACTGAGACAGAAAATGTTTAATCAAGCAGCAACTTCCAGGATTTGTCCCTGTTTAATTACTGAACACTTAACACAAATGCGAAAGAAACTGTTCATCAAAGGGATCCTCTTTAAATGTAACCTTCAAGAAGTAATCTCAAAGGGCTTTGATGCACCAACTTATCTGTGCTCTTTGAGAACAATTTGTGCTTATCTTTCCCTTGCACCAGGTTCATGTTGACAGGCAATATTTGCAGCCTGTGATACAGAAGGTGTCTCATAGCTTCATCAGGCTCTACACTGTCAGTGACGTCTCCATATTCATTGCTGGCTATCTTTTGATGTTTCAGCTTTTTAGCTGCAGGGTCACTCATGAGGCATTCTTCTGCCTCTTATTTCTCCAGAAACACAGGTACACACCCCAATAAAGGGTCAGCGTGGACTCGATGGGCCGATTGGCTTGCTGTATGGATTCTACGATTCTAATAACAGAATAATGACTCGTTAAAACTGTCAGGTGGTCCTCAAAACAGTTCTGTATAAGGAATCCACAATCTCGATAATGACAGTAAAATAAAGTGATTGACCATGAAGTAGCCTAATGGATAGTCTCTTGCCTCTCCAGGAATCCAGACAATGATGTGAGACCATGGTGTTACGTTGCTGAGTATGAAGATGGAGTGTATTGGAAATACTGCGACATACCAACATGTCACAGTGAGTAGGAGACACATTTAATGGGCACTCATTGGGTCACCTCTCCATCCTTGTGTGTAGAAATGTGCGTTAGTAGTGTAGCTACTCATGTGCAAGGGCAGTTTAGGAGTAATTCTGTGATTTTATAATTGAGCAGAGAGACCACCCAGACAAAGAATATGGATATAGAATTAGGGTTACAATGTTGTAGCTTTATCTCTCACCCTTGCAGCTATGAGTGAAGTATCTTGTGTTGTTGCATTAACAAGTTACTTTGAGCTACATTTTGAAATGTTTATCATTTATTTAGAGGCAAAGCCTGCATTGTTAGTTGCCCTGGAGAAGTTGGTGGGAACTGGAACAGTCCACGTGGTGAAGGTGCTCCCATAAAATTGGACAACAAGTTCCAGAACTTGGGCTCAGCAACAGTGAAGGAATGGAAGTATATTTCCATGTCAGGATCATGTGTGACTTGGAAGATAGCTTGGAAATTCTGGTGTCCTGATGTGCCAACTGCCCTTATTCTTTGAAATGCTAGTTTGGCATGTGCAGTTGAATATGTCTTGGTGAATAAGTGCAGAGATTTCGCTTTGCAATTCCTCTAATGGCCCACACGGTCCGAGAATTGGCCAGAGTGGAAATGACAGTGCAGATCATCTCAGTATCAGGTTCAATTCCAGTTTATGTTACAATTCCAATCCTCAGTTGAGGGAGAAATTGGGAGAGTGACTACTAGTTGAGGTCCCAGTGATTCAGGCAGGAAATCTTTCCTAGTTAGCAAATGTGAGGGACCTCAGTTGAGGACAAAATACAGCTTGGTTTTGGCACTTCTGAAGCTAAGCCATCTGCTGACACTCATTGAAAATGGCCATCTGGGTAAGGCACTTATATGCTTCATGATAAATTCCAAGATCCTATATCCCTAGTATGGCCAGAACCACAGAGCGTGATAATTAATTAAGACCGCAGTCACATAGCCTCACATCTGGCCAGTGGAATGCACCAGTTTGAGTTAATGCTTTTCGTATAGAAGGGAGGAAAGCAGGAAGCTTATTCCACACCATTGACCTCTAAGTTCAAAGTTTAATCTTATTGTGTCAAAGCAGGATTATGACACATTTGCAGCCAATCGGGTTAGATAAATCGTAGTCCTCTGCTCAACCAACTTCTCCAGCCGATGAGCTTCTCGTTACAAATCTTCACATAATTCTGCAGTGCAGTATCTTACATTTGGTTTTTCCTCAACTTGGACATAATCCAACTTCTTCTAACAATGTTTTCCTTGAGCCATGTCGCAATCCAGTGCTCAGACCAACAGAAACATCCGAGGATCTAAATCCCTGCTGACATGACTACAACACTAAGGTGTAGAAAGAAAACTTCCTAGGCTAACTGCTGAAGTTCAGATTGCAATTTGGTGGGCTGACTCCAGTTGGGTTTATACTCAGTTTCCCAAAGGGTGGGATCTCACTGAATATTATTCACAGGGATCAAAGGCAGAGTCTTTCCCCAGAAGGCAGGGAGGAAAACTGAGAGCAAAAAAAACTAGGGTTCACACACATACCTCCCAGCAGCTGCATTACAAAAAAGTAGCTTGTGGAGATCAAAAATAACTAATTAGTGGTGTCACGAACAAAGGGAAATGTTACCATAACATTGCACCACAGAATCAATAGAAAGGGTTTTGCTTTCTTTTTTGCAGGTATTGGAAATTGAACTGTTCAACAACATTGTAAATATGAAAATTGAATATGAAATTGTTGACAATATTCATAAAGCTACTGTCTGGTTCTTTTAAAAGAAGCAAATTTCCAGAGCCACCCCACACATTAGCAGAGGGGATACGTACCTTTGTGTTTGTCTGCTCTGTGCAGCTAATATATGATGATATTTTCACTGACAAGTTCATAATTCAGACACAATCACTATGACTGCATAGCTGCTTCGAGTATACAAACTGGTTTGCCTGTGCAGTCGGATTCTTTCAGCTCTTCGAGAGACCAAATCTCAGGAAAACTCTGCTGTGCAGTCCCATAGCATCTAGCAATAAAGTCAATGGATGGAAACATCGTGAGTTATGGGCAACTGTGAATGGCCCTTCCCTGCTGGAGCACATCCAGGATCCATTAAAATAGGTTAAGAATCAATTTGCTTTTGAAGGATTATTCAGATAACATTGTATAAGATAAAGTGACCTTTAATTCATGAATACAGCGTTGTTCTACTTCAAATGTATTATTTTGTTATTCAACTGTGCTCTGTATCTCATTTATTTCAGAGTGATTTTTTTTGGCATAGGGCTCATGGGTAATTGGTTCAATCTTTGCAACTACCATTTTTTGATGCATGTTATTGTAAAAGTATGTATATATTTTAATTCTATGCCCCAAATTCAAATGTCGAAAAAGTGGTCCACAAGCAGCTAACTTTTTCATTTAACAGAAGATATTAAATTGTATTGCTGTGTTTCCACCTGGTTTCTTAGGGTATAATTAAACTGCTAAGTGGTAGATTGGAGGGTTGGTGTGTTGAGCTAATAACAAACTTAATCATGAACAGGATTCCAATGCTTAACAACCTCCTGATTGCAACTGGCACTCCCTCAGCCCCAACCTATAATGTGTTTTCCTTTCTAGTTGTCAGTTCTTTCAAGTTTTTTTAATTTGTCCATGGGACGTGGGCGTTGCTGGTTAGGTCAGCATTTATTACCCTTCGCTAATAGCCTTGAGAAAGAGATATTGAGCTGCCTTCTTGAACCACTGCTGTCCATGTGCTTGGCAATGTGTGAGACTGCAATTGAGAAGCCTACTCCTGGCCTTTGCCACTTGGTAACTGGATTAATGGTAATATCCCTGCCTTTGAATCAGAAGGTGTGAAGTTTAAACTCCATGCCGGGAATTGGGGAATCAACACGGAATACTGCCTTCATACCTGGTGGGCACCTAGCATCCAGTTTGTTTGCGTAATTACACCATCACACTACATCTCCTCGCTCCCCACCCCTCTCCTATATAACCTCCCTGTTATAGAGATAATTGCAGTCTGTCAGTTTGTTAAACAGTCTGCAAATCCTTCCACTCTCTCATTCAGTGAATAATATAAAGACACAAAAGAAAAGTTAAAGGAGGGTACATTGTTACTTGCCCTCCATTCCCAGTGGCCTGCTTCTCCCGATTGATATGAAGTTACTTCTTATTAATTCCTGGCAGTGACTGCTCACCACTTTGCCTATTTTTTCTTTGAAAGAAAGATGTCCTGCATATGTGCGAATTGTGATTGCTATGCATTAGATCCCAAGGGTTGTGGTTTAGTCTTTGATCATGCTTCCTAACGTCATAGCTCGAGGGGTTTGAGTTCAGAATACAAGATGACACGCAACACCCCTCAAAAAAGCAAGTCGTTAATCTCATTGCTTTTGGGGAGTTGTCGCAATCTATAGAATGAGTTCCACATTTGATTTTGTAGCAACATTCACTCAATCACAAAAGTGATTGATTGTATGTAGAGCACCTTGAGAATCTTCTGATAGAGTGATGATGCTCAATCTTTAAAACTTTCTGGTGTTGTGTGATTTTTAACTTGGTATTCTGCTGCTTCACAGCACCAGAGACCCGGGTTCAATTCCCGCCTCAGGCAACTGTCTGTGTCGAGTTTGCACATTCTCCCTGTGTCGGCGTGGGTTTCCTCCGGGTGCTCCGGTTTCCTCCCACAGTCCAAAAATGTGCAGGTTAGGTGAATTAGCCATGCTAAATTGCCCGTAGTGTTAGGTGAAGGGGTAAATGTAGGAGAAAGGGTGTGGGTGGGTTGCTCTTCGGACGGTTGATGTGGACTTGTTGGGCCGAAGGGCCTGTTTCCACACTGTAAGTAGTCTAATCTAATCTTCTACACTTTTTGTACCTTGCTTGTACTCCCAGTTCATGTTTTCTGGTTTTTGTTTTACTTTAGGATGACATGATTGCTTTAAGTTGAATCAAAGCACTCATGAACGGAAACTGACTAGTGTACTACTGAGACATCAGATTTTGTCCAACGTATTTTCATTAATTAGTATGTTTTAGAACACTAAGTTAAAAATCACACCACACCAGGTTATAGTTCAACAGGTTTATTTGGAAATCCTGTTGGACTATAACCTGGTGTTGTGTGATTTTTTTTTTAACTTTGTCCACCCCAGTCCAACACTGACACCTCAACATCATGATTAGAATACCCATTAATATAAACTCTCCTTTGGCCAATAACAGGGGAAACAATAGAAGTGGACGGATTCCTCCTGCAAAATATTGACTGCTCTTATTTATATTTGAACATTATACCTTCTGAAAAATCCAAATATCCACAGCACATGTGGGAAGTGCCTGGCCACTGACAGCATTATCATGAGAACATGTTTTGCTTTGAGGTGGAGAAGAAGATATTTGCATTGAAGCCCATGAATTGCCCAGATCATTAGTGTGTGTTGAGCTTGAGCTTCTATTCAAGTATTTGAAATTTGTATGCTTTCTGTGGCTCCCTTGAAGCCACTTCAAAATTCTGAGGTACAATCCTTGGTGTAATGTCATTTATTAAACCTGCTACCATAATGGCGGTAGATGGTGTTCATTGTTTTTGGCTATTAGAGTAAGAATAAACGTGTGTTGTTCCAGGTGGCAGCCAGTGACTAATGGATTGCTGCAGGGATCAGTGTTGGACCCCAACTATTCACAATATGTACGAATGATTTAGGTGAGGGAACTAAATGTAAAATCTCCAGGTATGCACACATCACAAAGCTGGGTGGGAAGGTGAGCTGTGTGGAGGATGCAGAGATGTTTTAATGTCATTTGGACAAGTTGAGTGAGTAGGCAAATGCATGGCATGCAAAGTATAATATGGATAAATGTGAGGTTATCTACTTCGATAGCACACACGGGAAAGCAGATTATTATCTGTCCATAAAGAGCAGGGATGACTGGCTGTAATTGTACAGGGCCTTGGTGAGACCACACCTGGAGTTTTGGGTGTAGGTTTGGTCTCCTTATCTTAGAATGGATAGTCTGGCTATGGAGGGAGTGCAATGAGGATTTATGAGACTGATTCCACAGATGGCAGGACTGACATATGAGCAGAGACAGATTGGTTAGGATGTTTTCAAGAAGTACTTAGATATATTTCTTAAGACTGAAGGGGTCAAAGGGTATGGGGAGACAGTAGGAACAGGATACTGAGTTGATTGATCTGCCAGGATCATATTGAATAGGGGAGCAGACTCAAAGAGCTAAATGGCCTCCTCCTGCTACTGTTTTCTAAGTTCGGTGTCAAATCCTGGCTCATACTCGGGTAAGAGTGGGTAGGTCTTTTGTGTATAATTTCCCCATTGCCTCTGCCCATAATCTAATTTATGAGGAACTCACTTTCCCATTGCATGTTTAGCAAATGGCTTGGTTTAAGTGACTTATGGCCCATTTTCAAAACTGCTTCTCGGCAATTGAAGCATTGGCCGATTATTTTTCCTGAATTTTGAAGTAGGCATGCATAGGAACAAGAGTACGCCAATTAGTTCTTCAAATCTGCTCTCCATTCAATAAAATGATAGCTCAGCAATGTATTCCTTGATACCATTGCTCAAACAAGAACAAAGAACAAAGAAATTTACAGCACAGGAACAGGCCCTTCGGCCCTCCAAGCCTGCACTGATCCAGATCTTCTATCTAAACCTGTCACCTATTTTTCATGGTTCTGTATCCCTCTGCTCCTTGCCCATTCCTGTATCTGTCTAGATACATCTTAAATGACTGTGTCATGCCCTCCTCTATTACCTCCACTAGCAATGCGTTCCAGGTACCCACCACCCTCTGTGTAAAGAACTTTCCACATATATCTTCCTTAAATCTTTCCCCTCTCACCTTGAACTTGTGACACCTAGTAATCGAGTCCCCCACTCTGGGAAAAAGCTTCTTGCTATCCACTCTGTCTATACCTCACATGATTTTGTAGACCTCATTCAGATCCCCCCTCAAACTCCATCTTTCTAATGAAAATAATTCTAATCTACTCAACTTCTCTTTATAGCTAGTGTCCTCTATACCAGGCAACATCCTGGTGAACCTTCTGTGCACCTTATCCAAAGCATCCACATCCTTTTGGTAATGTGGTGACCAGAACTGTACGCAGTATTCCAAATGTGGCTGAACCAAAGTCCTATACAATTGTAACATGTCCTGCCAACTCTTACACTCCATATCCTGTCTGATGAAGGAAAGCATGCCGTATGCCTTCTTGACCACCCTACCGAACTGCATTGCCACCTTCAGGGTATTATGGACCTGAACACCCAGATCTCTCTGTACATCAATTTTCCCCAGGGCTTTTCCATTTACTGTGTTGTTCGCTCGAGAATTGAATCTTCCAAAATGCATCACCTCACATTTGCCCAGATTGAACTCCATCTGTCATTTCTCCGTCCAACTCACCAATCTATCTATATTCTGCTGCATTCTCTGACAGACTCCTTCACTACCTGCTACTCCACCAATCTTAGTGTCATCTGCAAACTTGCTAATCAGACTGCCTATACCTTTCTCCAGATCATTTATGTATATCACAAACAACAGTGGTCACAGCACAGATCCCTGTGGAACACCACTGGTCACAGTTCTCCATTTTGAACATTTTCAACAACAAAACAAAATCTGTGGCCAGATTTATGCAGAGTTATGGAACCTTCATGGAGACTTTAAATAGTGGATGGACCCTGGATCTGGAAAAACGGACCCCTATTTCAGACATATCCCATTTTCATCTGCAGGGCAAAGGAAGTGGACCATAAAGGGCCAGTTGAATTCAGTGCTGCATTCAAACAGACCCTACATTTACTGCAGCAATGAGGGAGCTGTTCGTTTTTCAGACTGATTAGGAATGGTCTTGAAGAATGTAGGATGTCCATACCACTATAAAGCTGTGAAATTATTTTAATCTTCAACCATTTCAAGATATTCAAAAAGCCTTTCCAGTTAGTGAGAAACAAGAAAGGAAACTCAATCTGTGAAGTTGTGTAAATTTGCATCCCTTGCTAAAAAAAGGAAATAGCCTGCATGTGTCAGTGAGACGTAAATAAAGTCTGCTGCAGCAGTTGCAACAGCTATTAATTGACATTAACTCAAGAGTTCTTATTATGTCATTGCTAGTGCATTGCTGCTGTCTGCGTAGCTGCTTTTCACAACCGTTCTTTATCTCAGTAGAGACTCCAAAGTTCATCGTTTGATTGATAGCTCAATAAGTTATTAAATGATGTTGGTTTATGAATACAAATGTTTGTTTCTATGCAGGTTGAAATACTTGAGGGAATTTAAATGTTGCAAATGGCTTTTATGAATAAGAACTTTATTTTACACCCTGAAGGATGTAACAGCTATTTAGAATTTCATTCCATCTCGGTATGGCTCCTGAGGTTTGGCAATAGTGGATACTGGGTGAGTTGACAGATAGAGTATAAGGGAAAAGAGTGGTATGATATTAATTGACATTAAGGTGGCAAAAGCATTATCCGGTGTTTTAGGGTTTGAGCAGGAATTAAGTTGGTCTGGAGCAACAAGGGGCTACAACGGTTGAGGCGTGCTATGGTTGCCATGTTTTGTGTGGTGATTTGGATGGAGTGAGTGTGAAAGAGTGTGAGTGGTAAGGGCTAAAGGCCTTAACATTTCATAAAATAGCTGGAGCGAAGTGTCAGTGAGGTGAGGTGGGCCTTTCACACCGCCTGCCTCTGTTCACAGCATCTCTAATCAATGTTCCTTATTTCTGATCCGAGTCGGAGGGTGGCAGACCCAATTGCATCCCATATCCGCCATGCCCTCCCCCACGGGAAAGAAGATGTGCCATTCGGTTGTGATTTTCCCTAAGCAGGGGAGCAGTAAGTTGCAAGATTTCCTGATTCACTCTGCCTGACTCAGGAGCGAGAATCTGGGCCTATCTCAAACCTCCAGTCTTTACCACCACTATAGCCTTTTGGAAGGGCGAAAGTTCCAGATTTTGCTCCTGATTAGCCTAACTCTAATTTTAGGATTATGTCCCCTTGTTTCTGATTTTGTAAGAAATAAGAGTTTCTTTGTATCTAGCCTCCAAATCTTTTTCAAAATTTGGATGCCGCTGTGGGCGGCACGGTGGCACAGTGGTTAGCACTGCTGCCTCACAGCGCCAGAGACCCGGGTTCAATTCCCGCCTCAGGCGACTGACTGTGTGGAGTTTGCACGTTCTCCCCATGTCTGCGTGGGTTTCCTCCGGGTGCTCCGGTTTCCTCCCACAGTCCAAAGATGTGCAGGGTCAGGTGAATTGGCCATACTAAATTGCCCATAGTGTTATGTAAGGGGTAAATGTAGGGGTATGGGTGGGTTTCGCTTCGGCGGGTCGGTGTGGACTTGTTGGGCCGAAGGGCCTGTTTCCACACTGTAATCTAATCTAATCTAATCTAATCTAATCAGATCACACCTCAATTTTCTACTAATCAAGGGAATACAAGCCAGGCTTACACTATTGGTCCTCAGAAATTTCCCCCTTGAGCCCCAAAATCATTCTGATATTTTTGATTGACTTTAACTCCACTTTGAGGAGAAAGTGAGGTCTGCAGATGCTGGAGATCAGAGATGGAAATGTGTTGCTGGAAAAGCGCAGCAGGTCAGGCAGCATCCAGGGAACAGGAGAATCGACGTTTCGGGCATTAGCCCTTCTTCAGGAAACAGGAGAATCGACGTTTCGGGCATTAGCCCTTCTTCAGGAATCACTGAAGAAGGGCTAATGCCCGAAACGTCGATTCTCCTGTTCCCTAGATGCTGCCTGACCTGCTGCGCTTTTCCAGCAACACATTTCCATCTTTAACTCCACTTTACCGATCATGAATTATATAATGACATCACTTCGGAGTTCTTAAAGGAAATAATCCATTGTGTCTGTCGCTGTTCTTTGATGGAGTTGACCATGTAATCCTGCTCCTATTCTTTCTGTACAACTTTGTAAAAATTTCTTTCAAGTTTCAATCATTCCTCTTTACAACATCAATTCAGCCATTTTCTCAGCAAGTGCATTTCCAATTACAGCACCTTGCTGTGCATAAAATAGATTTCCTCATATTGCCTTTGTTTTCTTATTATGTTGTTGGGTTACAACTTCTTTGCCACTTAAAAAAGGAGTCTCTCTCTCTCTCTCTTTTATTCTCTCAAAACCTCAAATGATTAGGTGATGGCTCAGTCAAATCTCCTCGTGACTTGCTGTGCCCTACGGACAACAGTTATAGCTTCTCCAATCTCTCCAAAGAACTGATACTTCTTATATGCACTCTCCCCAAGGCCTTTAGTGAAAAAAGAAATGACACTGGATAATGGATTTCATGTTGAAGGGAGCTGATCCAATGATGTTTACTATCGGTGACATTAGGCCTGAGTGATAAGGACATCAGTCAATGACGCAGTGTTAAATCTAACAGCTGCTTTGCAAACTGAATCTACTTTCTGGTATGTTAATCATTCTAGTCTCAGTCTTGTAGTGAAACTGCCCATCAGGTAATATATGTATTTATTGATTACTGTGTAGTGTGGGTGTATTTAACAGTATCTAATCAGTCAGTCTGAGGCTGAAAGCAATCCAGGGATATTAAGAATTTAATCAAAGTAAAATGTGTTAAGGTTCCGGAGTGATGTGAGTTTTCTAATGCCTGTGACAAATTAGACCTACCACTTTCCCACCCAGTGGTGAACGTGAACAATGTGAACTAATTTTAATACAAATAGATACTTCAAATATTTGACATTTCTTGTGTGAATCGCAAGTACACTGGGGTAGGCCATGACTCAATGCGACAGTGACAATGACTTGACGTCTATAATTAAGCTCATATTCCTTTGAGTACAGAAGATTTCAATGTGATCTAACAAGGGCCTAGATTTTTGATGTGGACTTGGGAGTGCAGAGTCAGGGAAAAATACTGGTCCCACATGTCTGACTCCTGAACAACTGGCCCAGATGGTCCCAGGATGGGGATGGATGTTACCAGGAGTCAGGAGACAGTGAGGTCTGCAGATGCTTTAGGTCAGAGTTGAGAGTGTGTTGCTGGAAAAGCACAGCAGGTCAGACAGCATCCGAGGAGCAGGAAAATCGAAGTTTTGGGCAGGAGCCCTTCATCAGGAATGAGGCTGGGAGCCTCGGGGGTGGAGAGATAAATAGGAGGGGGATGGGGCTGGGGAGAAGATAGCTGAGAGTGCAGTAGGTGGATGAAGGTGGGGGTAAAGGTGATAGGTCGGAGAAGAGGGTGGAGCAGATAGGTGGGAAGGAAGATTGACAGGTGGGACAAGTCATGAGGGCAGTGCTGAGCTAGAAGGTTGGAACTTGTGTAAGGTGGGGGTAAGAGAAATGAAGTACACATTGATGCCCTGGGGTTGAAGGGTCCTAAGGCAGAAGATAAGGCATTCTTCCTCCAGGCATCGGGTGGTGATGGAGTGGCAATGGAGGAAGCCCAGGAACTGCATGTAATCGGCAGAGTGGGAGGGGGAGTTGAAATGTTTGGCCATGGGGTGGTGGGGTTGATTGGTGCGAGTGTCCTGGAGATGTTTTCTAAAGCGCTCTGTGAGAAGGCATCCAGCCTCCCCAATGTAGAGGAGGTCGCAACAGGAGTACAGATGGTTCCAGTATGGGGGTGAGTGTTACCAGGAGCCAGGCCATCTGCCCTTGCTAACAGTATGGAGGGTGGCTGGGTGTGGATGCATGATATTTGAAAGGCTGATGTTGGTGTTTTGGGACTTATAGGGAAAAAAATAAAACAGGAAATAGCCTTCTGGCCCCTTGACTGCACACCCATCATATCCCCTCATGTCCACAATTCACCCATGCCAGTCCATGTTCCCACTCCCCCTTTCCCATGGCCTTTTATATCCCCTATCCCTCTCTACTGACTCCCAATGACTCTTCATAACTCCTGTGCTAATGTGATAGCATCATGCCAATCCATGTGCCCACAACTACCCTCTACCCTATGCAAATCCATTTAAAATCTACCATGCATTAGAAACCATGCAGAAATGCAATAAAGTAAAATTTGAAGTCTTCTGAAAACAGCACTCATTCTTGGAAACCCATACTATACTTTTAAATTCATTCCACTAATTAATCTCTTTTTAAAATAAGCAATTGTATTCATAACCTCACATTAAAGATATTATAACCACTTGGAGCTGCCAATCAAACTGTGAACTTGCAGTCACCCCTCTATGATAATGGTAGGCTGTGGAATCAGTGTTGGTAAAGTATTCTTGGTGAATTTCTGCAATGCACCTCATATTTTACAGCACAAAAACAGACTATCTGACCCAACAGGTCTATTGCTTGTGTTAATCCTCCACACAAGACACCTCCCACCTTACTTTACTACAACTTTTCATTACACACTTCCACCCTTTCTCCCTCGCTTCCTCTTAAGTGCATCAATGCTAAGTGCCTCAAACACTCTGTGTGGTCATGACTTCCAGTTTCTTGCCACTCTGATATTGTATTCTATAATGCATAAACCCTCCCTACAGACAATAAGATAAATTGAACAAAAAGAGAGATAATCTGAAGCAAGACCTGTCCAAATCCTTAAAAAAGCAAAATAGTGAAAGGATTTCCCTGCAAATTTTCTCAAGAATTTCAATGCTTAACTACTCTAAATTCAACAGCAACAGAAATGGATCTATTCCCCGATCACAAGTTAATTCAGGGTTTCCGTTGACCTGCAACTGAGTTGGGCAAGTTCCAAATATATTCTTAGCCTTTAATTTGGCTACATTGTTCACCCTATAATCTTACTGTTCCCTTGTTTTTAATGTTGATGCTCATTTTGAAGGTGGGAGTAAGTTAGCCAAACCTTGACCTCATTGCTGAAAATTGTCTTGAAGATTGCATTGTAAGACAGTCAAAAATATTTGTCATGTTGCACCATTCATTCAACCAGCTTGACCACTGACACTGTCGTGTAATATCACATAACAGAGATGCATGGGTGGCCATATTAGGATGACACAATGGTTCAGTGGTTAGCACCGCAGCCTCATAGTGCCAGAGACCCAGGTTCAATTCCAATCTTTGGTGACTTGCCTGTTGGGAGCTTGTATGTTTTCCCCGTGTCTCTGCAGGTTTCCTCCCACAGTTCAAAGATATGCAGGCTTGGTGGATTAGCCACAGTAAATGTGCCGTGTTGGGTATAGGTTGGGGTCTGGGTGTAAAGTTCTTAGGAGGATCGGAGCAGACTCCTTGGGCCAAATGGCCTCCTTCCTAATTGTAGGGATTCTAGAATCAAGTCAGAAAGTTGTATTTGAACTAAAGTGGCCCACAGATCCTGCAAATTGAACCCATGGCTTTCAATCAGATTTTTGAGAGAGAAAGTCTTTGGAGCAAGAATTGAATCCATGTATCTCTGAATCAGAGCTAAGCATGTTAGCCACAGAGACACACATGAGATGCTCATGGCTTTCTCCAATGTTAAAGTCAAGGGTGTATTGTTAAGTCTCCCACATCTCTTTAATAGGAGACTCACCAGGTGAAGGGTACAATGATTTTGTTTTTGAGGTAGGACTTACTTCTAACTAAAAGAAAGAAAAACCATTGAGCAATTAATCGTACCCACAAGACCGAAATATTCCTCCCGTTAGATCTTTATCAAACAGCAATAAAATAATCAAGAAATTATTTGAAAAGGTATTTAACCTTTGAACATCTTTGAAAAGAAACGTCTCTTAATTGCATGGTAATATTTTAATCTAAGTAGCATAATACTGTGAAGAAGGATCATTTTTCTTGAAACGTTAACCCTGTTTCGCTCTCCAAAGATGCTGTCAAGACCTGCTTTATTTCTCCAATAACTTCTATTTTCATTTCAGATTTCCAGCATCCATAGTTCTTTGCTTTATTTTAAGGACAGAAGCAGTTTAGTACCAAAGGGTCAGGGACAAACTAAACCTCAAATTAAAGGCAGACCCAATCATACAGACCTTCACCTCAGGGTCAACCCCATTCCAAACCAAGCATTTTTCAAAGGCAATTCATTGCAGCTACTTGTATTCATAAGAATATAAGAATTTTAAAATGCAATCAAGAAGAGTAACAGGCTCAAAAATGGCTATTTGATTAATCGACCGTAACCACACAACTTCTCAAAGCTTCCTGCAATTCCTTCTCCCACCCAAAATCATCTAATCATCATTTGTGCTCAATTACACTATTTTCCTTTCAATAGATAGCTTTCTTCATGGGGAAAGCACTTTCTGAATGACTAACATGACCAAACAACATTCTTCTGAGTTATATTTTGATACAAGCCATTTAACATTTGAATTTGCACATTGTCAATGAGGAGATACAGTTCTTATTCCACAGATCTGCCAAGGTTAGAGTGAAAAACAATTTAACTTTCGGCTTCTTGATTCTTAATATTTGATTTTGGTCTACCCTGACGTTTGGAGACAGTCTGACCCCTGAAATGTATGTTGGCTTTCTGAAAGATATCCTTGTTTGTCTCGTTTCCTTGCTTCATCCCTATACCAGCTTAATATTTCTTTTCAAAACTCTGTACGTTTCTTGAAAAGATATGGAAAATTCTGCTTCTGCCACTGTTTATGGTGGGAATGACCTCAGGGAATGTTAATTTTCTCCACACTATCCAAAGGGAATAGTGCAAGTTTAGAGGAGATAAGACATTGACAAAGGGCAGATTTATACCACGTTCCTTCTAGCTCCTCACCATGTCAACCAAATGGAAGTCAGGAAGGACACCCACCTCTGTAAACCTGGGGATCTAATTTAATGTCACCTTCTCATTTATATCACTGGATTCAGTCTTCTGTTTCACTCTGGGACTCCATGTTTTAGGCATGGCAGTGAAACATTGGGAATAGCGACCAGGAGATCGAGGTAAACTTAAGCTTGAGGGCCAGGAGAAGGAGGTGCCTTTGATTGTGGACATTTCTGATCCTCCCCAATCTCTTACTTACTTTGCCATGGTTGCTGTCAGCAGCCTAACCCTGCAAAGATTTGAACTCTATTCTGTCTGCTACAGTGATGATGTTGAGGAGAGGTCTGTGTGAGGGAGTGTATGAATGACGGAATTTTATGACCTAAGGCTTCAGGAGGTTGTTCAGCTTTTCCACTCAGTCAGCCAAATTTTGAAATTGGAATCTTTAATGTCCTTTTTGTGCAAATGATGGGAAGTTAAACTCAAACCTGTAATAGAATCCAATGTCGAATTCCAGTTAGGGTGTCACAATCTCCTGGCCAGCATCTATCCTGCACCCAACATCATTAAATTAGTATGTTATCTAGTTGCTCTTTGTGAGATCTTGCTGTGCTTAAATTAGCTACAGCATTTATCAAAAAAAAGCCGACATGGCTCAAGAATCTAAATGACAGGGATGTGCTTTAGGATAAGCTGAGGTTGTAAAAGTTGTGTGTATGAGAGCTTATCTTTCTAACAAATATTTGCATTTAGAAATCTCCGACCTGGACGCTGTAATCTTTTAGTGATTATTTGACATTATCATTATCTGCTAGTTATATTGACTAATAAAATCCTTCTTACTCCATTTGTCTCATCTAAATTGTTAATAAACTTTGAATAACTGTATCAGATTTGTTTTTGTGATGGGACATCATTTTTATAAGTAAAAAGGTAACAAAGACTAGCTTTAATTTTAGAAGAAAAAAACAGAAATTGCTGGAAAAGCTCAGCAGATCTGGCAGCACCTGTGGGGAGAAATCAAAGTTAACGTTTCTGGTTCAGTGACCCTTCCTCACAACTGATGGTAGCTATTTTCCTAACCGTCATCAGTTCTAGAATCATAGAATCCCCACAATGGCCATTCAGCCCATCGAGATCACGCTGACCCTCTGAAGAATATCCCATCCACACTCACCATACCCCTGTAACCCTGCATTTCCCTTGGCTAATCCACCCAGCCAGCACATCCCTGGATAAAATGGGCAATTAAGCATTGCTAATCCACCTAATCTGAACATCTTTGGACTGTGGGAGGAAATCGGAGCATACGGAGGAAATGCACGCAGACACAGGGAGAATGTGTAAACTCCACACAGACAGTCATCTGAGGGTGGAATTGAACCTGGGTCCCTGAAGCTGTGAGGAAGCAATGCTAAACTCTCAGGCACCTTGCCGCCCTCTGAGGCAGGGTCACTCAACCCGAAAGGTTAACTTTGATTTCGCTCCACAGATGCTGCCAGATCTGCTGAGCTTTTCCAGCAATTTCTATTTTTATTTCTTATCTACAGCATCTGCAGTTATAGAGTCATAGAGATGTACAACATGGAGACCCTTCGGTCCAACTCGTCCATGCCGACCAGATGTCCTAACCCAATCTAGTCCCGCCTGCCAGCACCCAGCCCATATCCCTCCAAATTTTGGATTATAGAGGCGTCAGGCAGTTATTGTATTCATGAGATTGAAGTAATTCATTCTGATGAATGGAATTTCATGTTATGAGCATCTATTGAAGCCAGTGATCGATAGATTTTGGAGATTAAAGGAATTGAGGAATATAGGGGTAGCATTGAAAGGTTTAGCTGAAGAAAACATCAGTCATGATCTTATTAATTAGCAGAGCAGACTTGAGAGCCTAATCCTGAACATCCTTCCTATGTTTTTAACTTCAGGAACAGAGTGGCCATTTAACCACTTCAACATTTAATTATATCATGGGGTTGATCTGCACCTTAACGTCATTGACATGTCCCCATATCCTTTACTGCTATAGGTAGTTTTTCTATAACGCGATGGTTGAGTTCTTGTGCAACCCTCCATTATAGGAAAATCGCGCTTTAGAAAACACCGCTTAAAGTGTTGGCGATACAATCGCATTACAGCCAACACACATTGTAAAAGTTCGTGCTTTTAAAAACAGTGTCCACAATTCGTCAACTGTGGCACAGCGAGTTCGTGTTGACAAACCGTGCATTACAGCAGAATGGCCTGCACTTAACACTGAATTATCTATCTCAGTCTTTGAAGATACAATTATCCAGTTATCCACAGCCTTTTGGAGATGAGAGTTCTGAATTTCCACAACCGTTATGTGAAAAGTTGCTTCCTGGTTTCACCCCTGAATAACCGCATTCTAGTTTGGATATTGCATTCTCTTGTCCTTCCTTGATTACCTGATAAATTAGATGCCCTGTATCTAGCCATTCAAATCCATTAAACATCTTGCTATTTCATATTGAATGGAATGCCATCTATGTTTCTTCAGTTAGTCTTCAGAATTAATATTTTTATCTTCAGTTTCACATTTGTGCATCTTTTCTGCAGCCTCTTCATTCATTTTCAACACCTCCATTTAAACCCTGGGGTCAGTGGAACTTTACCAGCCTCAGATGTGTATCTAGGACAGTACAGTGACGCTGGTTAAGTGTTAATCACACAAATTTGCTGCAAAGATGCTGCGCTGTTGCTAATTGAGGATTGAAGTGACTGAATTTTGGAATTTTAATTAAATTGTACTTGCTGTCTGTCCTACTAAATATGGATCAGGCCAAATTGTCTGCCATCAATATCTTGAGCAGTTCAGGCAAAGATCATTCTGCCGAGTACGATTTGTGGGAATAAGCAACCATAAAGAGCAGGGTTTTGTCAATGTTTTGATCTGTTTTGCTCACAACCAAAGCTTAACGGATCTGGGCTTCACTGATGTCTCAGTGGATCAGTGCAGGTCTAGCCCACACAGGCCTAGCTCCACTGGGGAACCACACATTGTTCTGTGGGGACCCTGGCTGTAGTTCAGGTTTGTGTTGCGACCCTGCACAGTATATTCCAGAGACATGCAGTGGAATTTTTAAAGAGCCAGGCCAAATAATGGCAGAAAGTCTGCTTGTTGACCAACTCATGTCATTGGACAATTCCCCCGGAGTTGGAGGGCTAATGGGAGGCCTTCCCACTCTGAGACATTGGCAGCTCTATCAGCCAAGTTGGTAGCTGCAAATTCACAATGGAGAGTAAGAGATTGCCTGAACAAGGAGGAGCCCGTTGAAGAAGTAATTAATCAGTTTATTTTTGAGAAGGCCCCAAGGTATTGGGATTTACTTCAAGTCATACGGAATGGGCCAATGAGCTCTTTGAACCTTGGCAGCTCAACACCATCTTCTCAAGGGCAACTAGGGACGGGCAATAAACATTGGGGCAGTCAGTGATGTCCATGTCCCATGAATGAATTTTAAAAACTCGTTTGCCATATAGCAATGAAGACAGTAACTCAATCTTCCCCACATTTACTTTTAATTATCACCTGAATCTGTTGTCTCACGCAAAGCTATCTGACTTACTATCGAACCAAGGGAAACTAACTGTCAATCAGTTTGAATAGCCAGCTTCTGTTGCTGTATCTTGAAGTTACCTTACATCGTTGCTAATTTACTGCTTTTTGATTACCCTCAGTGCCGGGCTACCTGGGCTGTTTCAAAGACAATGGTGACCCACCACCTTTATCAGGCAGCAGTGAAACCTCCAACAAGCTGACCATCCAGACCTGTATTAAGTTTTGCAGGAGCAAGCGATTCAAGGTACATGCCAGATTACACTTTTAATGCATTACAGAAATGAACTTCTGAGACAAAGGGCTTTCAGCTGGGGTGGAAGAACTGGTTAAGTGTGTGACAGTGCAGAAGAGTTACACTCAATTGTGAGACTCAAAGAAATTGGATTTGAAAGCCACTGGAAGTGACTCTGTTTTAACACAATCACAAGGCCTGAAAATTGTGGGTCATGGGACATTAAGCAAAGGAGATGTGAGGATAAAATGCCAGATTTCTTCCATCACCTTGCATGTTTTTATTAATAATATTAAACTTGTCTAATAACTCCCACCCTGAACAACTGGTTTAATTGGAACATTTTACTCTGTGGGGTTGGAGATGGATTCAGAAGCTTATATTCCGCTCAACCTCACTTGGGGAAGCTGATCATTAGAAATTACGAGCTCTTCATTTGTTGGGGTTGTGACCTTTGGTGACAAGGAGATGCTCCCTTATCCACAAAGCTTGTCTCAGGCTCTGCTCCTACCTGTTCCTGCCTCTTGCCCAGGGAATGAGAATTGGAATACGAGAGACAGCTAGCTGAAGTGTGTCACTGGCAAGAAGACAGTCTTCAAACTGTGTTTAGGTCATCATTAGTGGATATTATACTGCAATAAGGTTAAGTCTGGCTTAAAGTAAAGTTTTAAAATAAACATGAGCAAACAAGGCACATGGGTCATCTCATTTTCAACCCTCTCTGGCTACAGGTATTATGCTGGAGGACTGCCAACGCTGTAACATTGCTAAAAAGGGAGGAAGGTGCAGACTGAATAAACACTGGCCAATCAGCCTGACATTGGCAGTTGCCAAATTATTGGAAGCATTTCTGAGGGGCAGGAGAAAAATTTTAAAAAGCCTGGGATTACTCAAGGACGGCCAGCATGTGTTTGTTAAGGAAAGGTTATGTCTGAGTATTTAATTGAAATATTTGGGGAGATAATAGAAGCTGTCAAGAAGAGTACATTGATATAATCAATGTGAATTTTAGCCATTGTTCAGAGTTCACATGACAGACTGGGGATCAGCTGAGTAAATATTTTTAAGATGCAGAGTAAAGTGGCAAGTTGAAACCAATCTTGGCTCAACATGTCAAAGGGTAATAATCAAATGTTTTAGTGACTGGAAGACTATTTCCATTTGGGTTTCGTGGCCTCACTGCTAGGTCCCTTGGTATTTGAGTTATAGAGCAATGATATAGAACCCAGTATAGGAGACTGTTTACAGATGATAGAAAAATGGCTGTCTGGTTGATTGTGAGGAAGAAGGCTTTAGACTCTGGGAAATATCAATGGATGGCTCAAGTGAACAGAAAAATTGACGGTCTGCCTGGAAGAGTGTGAAGTAATTATCTTAGAGAGGTTAAACAATGCAAGGGAATGCACAATAGGTGATTGGATGTAGGATGGTAAGAGGATTGGAGACACCTTGGAGTCCTTGTAAAATACAGTGGCGTAGTGGTGATGTCACTTTTTTTAGTAATCCAGAGGTACTCTAATCCTGTAGAGACCTGCGTTCAAATTCAACCATAGCAGCTGGTGGTATTTAACTTTGCTAAATCTGGAATCTAAAGTGAAAACACATCTGGTTCACTAATATCTTAGGGAAGATAATCTGCCATTTTTAACAGATCTGGCATACATGCGACTGCAGATCTGCAGCAATATAGTTGACTCTTAACTGTCCTTTCAAATGAACTCGCGAGCCACTCAGTTCAGGGGAAATTAAGGGTGGGGAACAAATGTTGTATTTCACAGTAACACCCACATTCCATGAAAGAATTAGGAGGAAAACAAAAATCTCATTACTTTTCTAAAAGTAAAAGGATAGGCAGATCCTGGTCCAAAAAGACTTTCCTTTATTACATGGTCCAAGAGCAGGTAGAATAGCTCAAACAGTATAAAACACTCGTTAGACACAGCGAGAGTATTGGCTACTGTCTGGCCACATCACAGGCAGGACGTTTCAGACAGGCGACTCCAAAGGTGAAATTGTGCATTAGTAGGAAAAGAAACATTTTGCCGTGAGGAAGGATTGAATAGGTTGAAGTTGTTGCTTTGGAACAGAAGAGGCTAAAGGGGGATTTAATTGAGGTGATAAAATTATGAGAATTCTAGAGAAAGTATTTGAGAAGGATATGTTTCCCTTAGCGGATAACATAATAAATGGGGACATAGATTTAAAGTCATTACATAAAGGAATAAAGGGTTATTTTTTCACCCGCTGGAATTGTCCTAAAAGATAATGAAGAATTAAAAACCCTCCACTGCATATAAAAGCTAGTTGAACATGCATTTAAAATGTTTTGTCCTGACCCTAATCTTAACCCTATCACTGTGGGCCAAGAGCTAGACAGTGAGAAGAGACTACAAGGTTAATTTTTGAACACCATGGATCATATATCCTCTTTCTATGCAGTTGGAATATTGGTGCAGGAGCAGGCCTTTGGCCTGTCAAGCCTGTTCTGCCCCTGTGGATGACGGCTGATCATCTCCCTCTATATCCTGTGCTACGTTCATATTGATTAATAACTTTAAAATCTAGAAATCTATAAATATCTCTCTTGAACTTGCTCAATCCCACAGCTCTCTGGGATAGAGAATTCCAAAGTTCACCACCATCTCAGCCACATTCCACAACAGTCCACCACATACTCATTTTCAGTTAGAGATGGATTACCCCTTATTCTGAGACGATATCTCCTTTTATTAGATCCTGCCCTCACCCACGGGAAAGATCCTTACTTCATCTACTCTGTCTTGCCCTTCAAGGATTTTATAATTTGGGACTGAGTGCATGTAGCTGTTGGGCAAGAAAGTCTGAGCTTTAATTTCATACAAATCTAACTTATTTTGTAGCTGTTGTTGGCACTAAACTGAAATCTACAGTTTAGAGAAGGTAATTGTTAACCTTAAGCAGGGATTTGACAGGGATTCCGATGGAGGAACAGCTTTATTTAGAACCAGAAAAACTGTATCCTTATTAAATGAGTCAGAAGCATATAAAACTAGCCAACTTAGTCCACCTTGGAATTTGAATGCATTTTACAATAGAGTGTTTGATTAGATTAGATTACATTACAGTGTGGAAACAGGCCCTTCAGCCCAACAAGTCCACACCGACCCGCCGAAGCGAAACCCACCCATACCCCTATATTTACCCCTTACCTAACACTACGGGCAATTTAGCATGGCCAATTCACCTGACCCTGCACATCTTTTGGACTGTGGGAGGAAACCGGAGCACCCGGAGGAAACCCACGCAGACACGGGGAGAACGTGCAAACTCCACACAGTCAGTCGCCTGAGTCGGGAATTGAACCCGGGTCTCTGGCGCTGTGAGGCAGCAGTGCTAACCACTGTGCAGGAAAATGATTGAGGTTCTCCCAGGGAATTGGGGGTGGCGGGGTGGGGTGGGGGGTGGGGGGTTGGGAGTGGGGTGGGGTGAAGAGGTGTCTCATGGCTTTAGCTATTTGCCTAAACCTTTTCAGCCTCCAGGAATCGATTCTTATTCTGCTACAGGAGATAAAGCTGAAAATTGGTGAGTATCTGCTAAACATTTAAGATGCATTCTATTCTGGTGTGGGCGTAGTGGTCCCTGGTTTGTGAGGCGCTGGCACTAGTTCTAGGGAAAGTGGGATGATCTTCACCTGAACTGTGCTGGGGCCTGGTACTCTTTCCACTGCATAATGAAGCAAGTAAAGAGGATTTTAAAGTGAACAGTGGAGGTAAGCGATCAAATGTGGGAAAACGTGGTAAAACAAAGAATAAAGTCAAAGCTAACGAGAAAGTTATTAATGGGAAATGATAAACAAAATATGACAAGAAGGTATTGAGATTGGGAATCAAAGAATCAACCAACACATAAGACTAGAATTTACAAAGTGAATAACAGGGTAAAACTAAATACTCTGTATCTGAATGCAAGGAGCAATCAAAACAAAATGGATGCACTGAGATGACAGATAGAAATAAGTGTGACTGGTTCACCATTACTGGAAAATGGCTGCAGGAGGGCATAGATTGGAACCTGAGTCTAGATGTTTTGGAAAGACAGGCAAGTAAGAAAAGGTGAAAGGGTGGTTCTGTAGTTAATGATGCTATCAGCACAATAGAGAGGGATGGCTTAAGTTCAGGAAACTAAGATGTGGAAAATGTTTGTGTAGAAATGAGAAATG
This sequence comes from Chiloscyllium plagiosum, assembly GCF_037043375.1. NCBI lineage: Eukaryota > Metazoa > Chordata > Chondrichthyes > Orectolobiformes > Hemiscylliidae > Chiloscyllium > Chiloscyllium plagiosum. The sequence goes on along the minus strand of NW_028270162.1, from coordinate 45,600,599 downwards.
ATAAAGTCAGTTGTGGGTGTGGTATACAGGCCCCGCAATAATAACCACACAGCAGGATAGGGCAAAAAATAACAAAAGTTTGACAGAAAGGTTTGATGATACTCATGGGAGATTTTCACCTATGTATTGCCACAAAATGTCAGATAAGCAGAGGTAGCATAGGGGTGGGGCTCATAGAATATTTTGAGGGTACTTTTTACAGCCAACCTAAGCAGGCTATATGAAACATGGTATCAAACAGTGAGGTAAGATTAGTTAATATTTGCATAATAAAAATGCCCCTATGTAGCAGCGACCATAATATGATTGAATTTTATATTGAGTTTGAGGGCGAGATGAGCAGGTCTGCACCTATTATTTAAATTTAATAAAGGACAAATATGACAACAAAACAGAGCTGGCCAAAGTGAATTAGCAAATTAGTTTAAAGGATATGGTTGATGAAATGCAATAGCACACATATAAGAGGATATTTCAGCATTTACAGAATACATGCATTCCAATGAGTAAGGAAAATTCCAAGGGTTGGAGCCCCCATTCATAGTTAACTAGAAATGTTAAGGATAGTATCATACTTAAAGAAAAAGCACATATTTTGCATTGATAGGTATAAGGTCAGAATATTGGACAGAATGTAAAAAAACAGTAAACAAAGCTTTCTTTCATTAAAATGCAGATCTGATTTTAACAACAGAAGTTTATTATGCACAAGAAAAAAAGATAGAGCAAGCTGTCTATGTACAACACTATTTGAAATGATTCAAAACACTCTAAAGTAGAATCCCATCTACTCCAACAGCATCATATTACAGTAGAGTCAGAGAGTCATATAGTACAGAAACAGACCCTTTGGTCTAAGCAGTCCATGCCGAACATAATCCCAAACTAAACTAGTCCCACCTGCCTGCTCCTGGCACATATCCCTCCAAACCTTTCCTATTCATGTTCATATCCAAATGTCTTTTAAACATTGTAACTGTACCTGCATCCACCACTTCCTCAGGAAGTTCTTTCCACATGCGAACCACCCTCTATGTAAAAGAAATTGCCATTTAAGTCTCTGAAATCTCTCTCCACTCGCCTTCAAAATATGCCCTGTGGCCTTGAAATCCCCCATCCTTGGAAAAAACACCTACCATTAACTCTATCTGTGCCTGTCATGATTTTATAACCTGTGTAAGGTTATTAAGTATTTTTAAGGCTGGGTCAATAGATTTTTGTTAAACAAGAGGGGGATTAGGTGGAAATGTGGTTTTGAAATTACAGACTGATCAGCCGTGACCCTGTCAAAAGGCTTGAAGGAGCTAAATGGCCTACTCCTGTTCCTGATTCATATGTTCAAGAAGATCACCTCACATTCTTCCAAACTCTGCAGAATACAGGCTCAGTCTTATGCAAATTTGATAAGGGTAGAATTTAGTCTCCTCCTAGGAGCAGGTTAGGAGGCAGTGGAGCAAGGTAGTAGACATTACCATTCAAAAGCTCCAGATATCTTTGACAGGAGCAACTCTCAACGTCCAGATTAACATCGGCATCTTCAGAAACAAAATTCTCCTTAATTCTGGGAAGTATACATTTGCCAGTTTACAACATGAGGCAACATAATACTATGTGCCAGACAGATTTCACTGTCACTCACATTTTGTCGAGAATGCAGAAGGGAATTTGGAGAGATGAGGAGAAGGAGCCCAAGAAAAGAGTTGAACAGGAAGCAATTCTTAAATAAAAAAGGCCATGCAGTGAAAGATGAGTTGCATAACATTTGGCTGTCTGAATACTTTGCGTGAAACAACTTCTCTTTTTCTTTTATAAAATAACTCCAGCTGTTCAGTTTTAGATCTGTATTGTTACCATTATTCATTTATTGTTGCAGCTTGCTGGCATGGAGTCTGGATATGCATGCTTCTGTGGGAATGATGCTGATTACTGGAAGCACGGAGAGGCGAACAGCACAGAATGCAACCACGTGTGCTTCGGTGATCACACCCAGCCCTGTGGAGGAGATGGAAGGATAAATATCTTTGATGGTGTGTATTGTGAAGATAGGGCTTGTTCTTTGTCATAGGAAATAATTCTTGTGAGAGAATTGGTTGGGACTTTGATTAGGTCACTTTTGGAATATTGTGTGCAATTCTGGTCGCCCTCCTATAGTGAGGATGTTGTGAAATTTGAAAGGGTTCAGAAAAGTTTTACTAGGATATTGCCAGGGTTGGAGGGTTTGAGCTATGGGGAGAGGCTGAGCAGTCTGGGGTTGTTTTCCCCAGAGTATCGGAGGCGGAGGGGTGACCTTATAGAGATTTATAAAATCATAAGGGGCGTGGATAGGGTAAATAGACAAGGTTTTTTTCCCTGGAGTGGGGGAGTCCAGAACACGAGGGCTCAGGTTTAGGGCGAGAGGAGAAAGATTTAAAAGAGACCTAAGGGGCAACTTTTTCAGAGGGTGGTACGTGTTTGGAATGAGCTGCCAGAGGAAGTGGTGGAGGATAGTACAATTTCAACATTTAAATGGCATCTGGATGGGTAATTGAATAGCAAGGGGTTGGAAGGATATGGGCCAAATGCTGGCAAATGGGACTGGATCAATTTAAGATTCCTGGTTGGTATGGAAGAGTTGGACTAAAGGGTCTGTTTCTGTATGTATATCTCTATGTCTCCATGGATTGGAGATTCAAAGCGTGATAAACAAAATAACATATTGGAAAATGTGAAATTGTCTTTTTTGAAAGGAAGAATAAAAAAAAGCATATTATTTTAAAGGTGAGAGATTGTGGAGTTCTGAGACGCAGAAAGATCTGTGTGTCCACTTGCATTTATCACAACAGTTTGGTATGTAGGTACAGCACGTAATTGGGGAGAAAGTGAGGTCTGCAGATGCTGGAGATCAGAGATGGAAATGTGTTGCTGGAAAAGCGCAGCAGGTCAGGCAGCATCTAGGGAACAGGAGAATCGACGTTTCGGGCATTAACCTGAAGAAGGGCTAATGCCCGAAACGTCGATTCTCCTGTTCCCTAGATGCTGCCTGACCTGCTGCGCTTTTCCAGCAACACATTTCCAGCACGTAATTGGGAAAGCTGATAAAATATTCTCCTTATCATGAGAGGAATTGAATCCAACATATTGAGGTTATACAGGGCATTGGACTAACAGTACTGGGCACAATATTGATCATTTTATTTAAGAAAGAACATAAATGAATTAGAAACAAATTGGTCACTTGTACATTGAAGGTTTCCATGTACCATTACTGTAGGCTGTGCCTTTATCTGCCTAGGCCCTACATTTTGCACTCCCCTTCCTAAAACTCTCTGTCCTGCCATCATTCTGTCCAATGTTAAGACACACCTTAGAACCTACCACACCAACCAAGGTTTTGGTCATCTGCCCTAATAATTACTCATGTGGCTCATTATACTCTCCTGTGAAATACCTTGGGATGTTTGACTAGATTGTAAGTTTTATACCAATGCAAGTTGTTGTTGACATTGTTGATGGTCATAATAGCCCACATTTCCTGAATCACGAGAGTTAAATTAGGGCCAATCAAGGATAATAGTGGGAAGTTATGTGTGGAGTCAGAGGAGATAGGGGAAGCACTAAATAAATATTTTTCAACAGTGTTCACTACAGAAAATGAATATGTTGGTGAGGAAGATACAGAGATACTTGCATCTAGACTAGAAGAGATTGAGGTTCACAAGGAAGAGATATTAGAAATACTGCAGAGTATGAAAATAGACAAGTCCCTGGGCCAGATGGGATCTATCCTAGGATCCTCTGGGAAGCAAGGGAAGAGATGCCGAGCCTTTGGCACTGATCTTCAAATCATCATTATCTACAGGAATAGTGCCTGAGGACTGGAGGATAGCAAATGTGGTTCCTTTGTTCAAAAAGGGTAGTAGAGACAACCCTGGTAATTACAGACCAGTGAGTCTCACTTCAGTTGTTGGTAAAGTGTTGGAAAAGGTTATAAGAGAGAGGATTTATAACCATCTAGAAAAGAATAATCTGATCAGGGACAGTCAGCACAGTTTTGTGAAGGGTAGGTCGCGCCTAACGAATCTTATTGAGTTTTTTGACAAAGTGACCAAACAGGTAGATGAGAGTAAACCCGTTGATGTGGTGTATATGGATTTCAGCAAGGCGTTCGATAAGGTTCCCCACAGTTGGCTGTACCAAATGTGGAGGAATGGGATTGTGAGAGACATAGCAGTTTGGATCAGTAATTGGCTTGCTGAAAGAAAACAGAGGGTTGTAGTTGATGGAACATGTTCATCGTGGTGTTCAGTTACTAGCGGCATACCGCAAGGGTCGGTGTTGGGTCCACTGCTGTTCGTCATTTTTATAAATGACCTGGATGAGGGCTTAGAATGGTGGGTTAGTAAATTTGCGGACGACACTAAGGTTGATGGAGTTGTGGATAGGGCTGAAGGATGTAGTAGGTTGCAGAGAGACATAGATAGGATGCAGAGCTGGGCTGAGAGGTGGCAAACGGAGTTTAATGTGGACAAGTGTGAGGTGATACACTTTGGCAGGAGTAATCGGAATGCAAAGTACTGGACTAATGGTAGGATTCTTGGGAGTGCAGATGAGCAGAGAGATCTCGGTGTCCATGTACACAGATCCCTGAAAGTTGCCACCCAGATTGACAGGGTTGTTAAGAAGGCATACAGTGTTTTGGCCTTTATTAATAGAGGGATTGAGTTCCGGAACCAGGAGGTTATGCTGCAGCTGTACAAAGCTCTGGTACGGCCACACTTGGAGTATTGTGTACAATTCTGATCACTGCATTATAAGAAGGATGTGGAAGCTTTGGAAAGGGTGCAGAGGAGATTTAATAGGATGTTGCCTGGTATGGAAGGATTGTCTTACGAGGGAAGGCTGAGGGCCTTGAGGCTGTTCTCGTTAGAGAGAAGAAAGTTGAGAGATGACTTAATAGAGACATACAAGATAATCAGAAGGTTAGATAGGGTGGACAGGGAGAGACTTTTTCCAAGTATGGGGACGGCAAACACGAGGGGACACAACTTTAAAGTGAGGGGAGATAGGTATAAGACAGATGTCAGAGGTAGTTTCTTTACTCAGAGAGTAGTAAGCGAATGTAATGCTTTGCCTGCATTGGTAGTAGATTCACCAAGTTTAAGTGCATTTAAGTCGTCATTGGACAGGCAAATGGACTTACATGGAATAGTGTAGGTGGGATGGGCTTCAGATTAGTATGACAGGGCGGCGCAACATCGAGGGTCGAAGGGCCTGTACTGCGCTGTAATATTCTATGTTCTCTGTTCTGTGTTCTATGTTCCCATTCATGCTGCCTGCCGTTATGGTGAGAGAACAGGATCTGCACTGGGAGGGCATGGTCCCTGCAGGAAGGACGTGGTTCCTGCTGGGAGAATGTGGTCCCCACTGGGAGAACTTGATCCTGGCTGGGAGAGCATGGTCCCCACTGCGAGAATATTGTCCCCACTGGGAGAACATGGCCCCTGCTGGGAGAGTCTGGTCCCTGCTGGGAGAACATGGCTCCTGCTGGAAGAGTCTGGTCCCTGCTGGGAGAACATGGCCCCTGCTGGGAGGGTCTGATCCCTGCTGGGAGAACATGGTCCCTGCTGGGAGAGTCTGGTCCCTGCTGGGAGAACATGGTCCCTGCTGAGAGAGTCTGGTCGCTGCTAGGAGAACATGGTCCCTGCTGGGTGGGTCTGGTCCCAGCTGGGAGAGTCTGGTCCCTGCTGAGAGAGTCTAGCGTCTGCTGGGAGATCAAGGGGCTCTTTGTCAGTATGACAGACATGCCAAAATCCACCATGTTCCTGAAATTGAAAACAAACCTCGCCATAATTTGAAATAAAGGTTGAGTTTTCTATAAAAGTTAAGTTTCACTTTGCCTACTCAACTCCCATGTTCATTTTCTCAAGAAAGGAAAAAGGAAGTGACTCTCTTACATTTCTGAAACCACATGAAATGGAAATTTCTTAAGAAATGTGAGTAAACTGTTCCTAATAACACATTGGATTTCTGAAACCATCGTGATTTCTTTGGATTGCTTTTCCATTTGAAGTGTAGCAACCTTTAATTAAACAGGCATTATTTTTTCTGCTTTGTGTCTGGAGGTTATTATACTCTGCCTTTATACCCAAAAGTTGCTGACTTGTCAGAACAGCTTCCCCATGATTGCCAATCATCCTCCAGTGTTTGTTTAAATTTAGGACTGTGATCTCCTGAACCAATGAAGTGTTGCAAAGCCTTTAGCATTCACGTATTTGCAGAATTAACGCAAAGTTAAAAAGTACTGGTTAACTTTCAAGTGATGATGGGGGAAGTGTGTAGGCTCAACGTGGGATTGGGGATCCCCTCTAGAAAAGGCACTGTGAACCATTGGGAGTCAAAATACAACAGTGCAGATCTAAAGAAACGCGCAAATATTGGAAATCTAAAAGGAGGGCACTGTGTGTTGAAACTGCACAATGGTTCAGCCAGAATCTGAAAAAGAGGCAACCCACAGATAGGTCAAGCTATAAACTATGTTCCCTTCTGTGAATTTAGAGACATTTCTGGGTTTCTTTTAAGGACACTTGTTGACTTATCCTTGGCTCGCTGCTCCACACAAAACAATGAACAAGATGTTCCAGCCTTGTGCTGCTTTCAATTATCTCCATTTGCCACACCAAAGCAGAGAAGCTGAGTGCTTCAAGAATAAAGTCTCAGCGTATGAAGGAGCTCCAACACCAAGTTAAATGCAAAGAGAATACCTGGGAGCAATTACCAACCAACAGACCAATAACTAGTTTCAGATGATGTCATATACCACACAAAAAAAAACAAAGATTCTTGCTTGCAAAGCCCTCTAGGGTATCTATTATTTTTTTAATAGCATATCCTGGAAACTTTATGAAGTGGTTTTATTCAGCTTTGAATCTGTTTTCTATTGCCAGTTTCACCAATTACTCATGCTAATGCCAGCCATCAGCATACTTTGTACCCTTGATGCACATTAATATTGCCCTAAGTGATGACTTATGGTTAAGCCACTTAATTGCACACTGAAGTTTAGGTATAGAATCCCTACAGCGTGGAAACAGGCCATTCGTCCCATCCCAGTTCTTTGGAGAGCATCCCACGCAGACCCATCCCCCTACTCTAACTCTACATTTCGCATGGCTAATCCACCTAGCCTACACATCCCTGGACACTACGGGTAATTTAGCACAGCCAAGTCCACCTAACCTGCACATCTTTGGACTGTGGGAGGAAACCCATGCTTACATGAGGAGAATGTGCCAAACTCCATGCAGTCACCCAAGGCTGGAATTGAACCCTGGTACCTGAAGCTATGAGGCAGCAGTGCTACCCACTCAGCTTCCATGGCCTTCCCACCAGAACTCTATCAACAAACACATCGAGTTAGACCCCATGTACCACTCCCTGAGAAAAAGAACAAGAAATGACATCACCACAGGAAATGACATTACCAACCCAAAGAAACCCAAATATATAAATAGAAAGCAGGAATTATCAGCAGTGTTTCGCCCGGAGGCCCACTAAGATGTTACCTAGCATGGTGACGAAATGTCTAGAAATGAACCTTCCAGCTCAGTGAGCAAACCTACATCCAGAACCTCCACCTGAGCTACAAATCTTATCAAAACTCGCTAAATGTCAGAGTAGGCCATTCAGCCTGCTGTGTTTCTTCTGTCATTCAATACAATCATGGCTGATCATCCACTTCAATATTGGTTTATCCTGCACTGTCCCCATATCCCTTTATGTCACTCTTGTTCTGAAATCTTCAATCTTTACCTTCAACACACTCAAACACTAAGCTTCCAGAGCCATCTGTAGTATAGAATTTCAAAGCTTGACACTCTGAGTCAGACAAAATCTTCAGCTCAGTGCTAAGTGGCTTTGTCTTTACTTTGAAATGATTTCTCGTTCTGGTTGTAGATTCTCCAGTCAAGGGTAACATCTTACCTGTGTCCACTCTTAAAGTGTTCTGTAGGTTTCACCTCTCATTCTTCAAAACTCTGGAGAATATAGACTGCTTGCCCAATCTGTCTCCACAGTACTTTCTGCGATGCCAGGAACAAGTCTAAGGAAACCTTCATTGCAATCCCTCTGTGGCAATAATATCCTTCCTGAGATAAGGAAACCACACCGCACACAGTACTCTATGTGCTGTCTAACCAAACGCCCACATAATGGAAGCAAGATGCCACAACTCCTGGACTCAAATGCATGAGCAAAAGAAGCTGACATTCATTAGGCTCGTTAATAGCTTGCTGCACATGTATAGGAGCCTTCTGTGACTTAACAACAAGGCCATCCACGTCCCTGTCAGCATCTTCACTTTCTCACTTGTAGCTATTTAAGAAATACCCTGCACACCTTTCATCATACCAAAGTAGATATTCTCACATTTTTCCACGTTATAGTGCATCTTCCACGTTCTTGCCCACTCACTAATTCTGGCCAAATCCTCTTGAAACCACTTTGATTCTTCTTCACAGTACATATTCCCACCTATCATTGTGCCTTCTGCAATCTTGGAAATTTATATTGGGTCCCCTCATCCCAATCTTTGATACCTATTGTGAACAGCAGGAACCCAAGTATTGATCCTTGTGGTACTCCATTGGTCATGGAAGAATCACCTGCTTATTCTGTTTTCAGTCTGTTAGCCAGTTCTTAGTTCATGCCAGTATATTTGACATGCAAATTAATTTTGTCAACCAGCCTCCTGTGGAGTACATTATCAAAAGCCTTCTGAAAATCCAAGTAGACAATATCCACTGACTCCAACTTATCAACGATGATCATATGACCAAGAAACAAGAATCGGCCTTTTTGCCGTTTGAGTTTGGTTATCTGATTTTAACCTCAGCTCCATGTTCCTGCATACAATCTTTCATCACCTTGGTAGTCAAGAACCTGCCTACCTAAGTCTTAAAATAATGTAATGGTTCTACCTTTTGAGGAAGGGAATTCCAAAGGTTCATAAACCTCAGAGGAAAAAGAAGTGTTTCCTCATCTCCATCTTCAATGACAACCTCTTACTTTTTAAATTATGTCCTCCGGTTATAGATTCCCCCAAAAGAGAAAGCGATCTTTTGACATCGACCAGGCTAATTCCCCTCAGATTCATTTTTAAAATTTAATTCACCGCTGAGTCTTCTAAACTCCAGGGGATACAGACCGAGCCTTTCCAAATAAGGCAATCCCCTCACATTCGAGTAAACCTTCCCTGAACTGCTTCCAATGTGTTTGCATCCTCCTGTAAATATGATGGGAGGGGTCTTTGATGATGTTGGCTGCTTTTCCATAGCAACAAGAAGTGTAGATGGAGTCACGGGTAGGAGGTTGGCCTGCGTGATGATCTGTGTTCTGCAGATTCTTATGATCCTGGATATAGCAGTTGCTGCATCAAGCAGTGAATGCACCCAGATAGAATGCTTTCTATGGTGCATCTGTAAAGGTTGGTGAGGGTCCTCATGGGCATGCTGAATTTCCTTAGCCTCCTGAGGAAGAAGAGAGGTTGTTGTGCCATCTCGACTGTTGCATCTATGTGGGAGAACCAGGATAGATTGTTAGTTATCATCACTCCTCGGAACTTGATGCTCCTGACCCTCTCCACCTCAGCTCCATTGATGTAAATAGGGGTGTGTACTCCTCTTCTCTTCCTGAAGTCAATGATCAGTTCTTTAGTTTACTGAGATTGAGGGAGAGATTGTTATCTTTGCACCACTACAGCAAGCATTCTATTGCCTTCCCGTATTTGAATGTCCCCAGTGAAACCTTCTTACTAATAATGATTTCCTTCAGTTGCTCATAGTGGTGATAGTGTGTCTGTGTGCCAAAATGTGTTTGTGCTTCTGAGCGGTAGAAGTTGTGGGACTGAGAACATCACGGTTTACAGATAATATTTATTTAGTTCTGGATTCAACACATTTGAGCACCCTCACTGAAATTGGAACGCACTGAGCCCAGGTCTCATTTCATGAACTTGAGCGGGGGATCTAGACTGACCTGAGTACAGTACTGCTGGAATTCTGCAGTGTCAGAAGTGCAAACGAATCATTGGCATCAGACAGTCTACCCTCTCTGGTGTATTTTTAAAAAATCCTTGACATTTCTTTTGAAATGGAACAAAGTGTTGTAGCCAATATTTATCCCTCAATCAGCAGATTATCTGGTCATTATCACATTGTTTGGGACAATTTGTGGTGCATAAATTGGCTGATGCATTTTCTCTATTACATTAATGAGTACACTTCCAAAATACTTCATTGGCTGGAAGGCATTTTTGGACGTCCTTAGATAGCGAAAATGAATGAACATCCAGCTTTCTTTTATTCATTATGTCATCAAGGAGGTGGAGTGACAATTTATTTGTTGCATCATCCTTTTCCTGAAGCTATTCCTGAGGAAAATCGCTCTTGGAAGCCCTGCTGCTATTTGCTAAGTGTGTGTCCTCACTCGGATAATGGAGAACTCGAGGCCCTGGTTTCTCCTGTGGGTTACCCGGTTTCCCCGCACTGCCACCCTTCAATATCATGCCCATACTGGTGTCTTGCCTGCTGGGGGACTGCGCCAGTGAAAAAGCAGCGTCACATTTATTCTGATGCATCATCGTGCCACCTCACAATGCGACTTCCGTTCAATGGCTGCAGAAATTGTTTGGAAAATGTACCCAAACTAAACCACACATCTAGTTCGATCAATTCCAAGTGACAGGGTCATATTTCTTTCCGAATCAAATGACTGGATTCCAAGTGTCACTTCAAAAGAAGGCTCTAAGTTGTCCTGACCTGGTGGTGTCATTCATTGCGTAAACTCTTCAAAATTCTTCCTTCCATTAGGTTTTTAAAAATTTAACCTGTTTTCCTAATCAAACCGTTCAGAGATGGTATTATACGCCTCTAGAGCAGGTTGGACTTGAACCTGGGCCTCCTGATCCAAGAATAGGGACACTTCCACTGAACCAGAGGAGGGCCCTACATCCCTTAGGTTTTTCACTCCAATAGTGGAACACTTTCTCCTTACGTTAGCAAAGAGAAGGCAGCCCATTCCTGACATTGATCTAAATTGGTGAGTAATGAATGAATAAGCCATTGGTTGAAGTCCTCAATTGATCTCATACGTTTTCCCCCATTGTCTTTCTCTCCCTCTCTCCCTCCCTCCCCTGCAGCAATGATCGGGGCTTGTGGTGGGAATTACTCGACGGACGCTGGCATCATTTACTCTCCGGATTTCCCTGACAACTACGCCAGCAGCAGAGTATGTTACTGGACCATTCAGGTGCCAGGGGCATCTCTCATCCGGTTCGACTTTGCCCTGTTTGACATTCGGGACTCGAGTGACATGGTGGAGTTTCTGGATGGCCGCAGCAATGATGTTCTCGCCCGGTTTGATGGCAGGAACCGGCCCTACGACTCCCTGAATGTGTCGGCCAGCTTTGTCATTTTGTACTTCTACTCTGACCGGGTTAACCAAGCTGAGGGATTCGCTGTCTTGTACAGAGGTAAGAGGGATGCCTGAGGTGCATCTACGGTGACTGAGAGCGGGGGGAAACCAGTTGGCTGGGTCCACGGGGGAGCCAATGACATAGCAGGTTTGTGGAGTCAGGGTCCAAATCAAAACATAAAAATGAAAAAGGAATAATTGCTAGGGTCAAGCCATAGAGTTATACAGCAGAAAAGGCCCTTCAGCCCGTCAAGTCGGCACCAACAATGAGTACCACTAGAGGCGTGCTCGTCCCAATTTCCTGCACATATCCTATATCCTTGGATGTTATGATGAATGTTTTGAATATATAGGTTAGATCATTTAATGCATGGCTCACAGAGTGGTATGGAAAGGAAAGGTTTGATTTATCAAGCTCTGGGCTAGTACAAGGGACAAAGGAAGCTTTTCCATTGGGATTGGCCCCATTTTAATCAAGTTGATGTTAAGCAATGGTGCTTTAAAAAAAATTAAAGGCTCTTTATCTCAAAGCACAGGGAATTCCTCATAAGGAAGATCAATAGAGATAAGGGAAACCAATTCAGCAGGTCTGGCACCATCCAAGGAGAGAGAAATTGAGTTAACATTTCTGGTCCAGTATGACACTTCTTCAGAACAGGAGAAAAGTGGTTGTATTGTATCTGCCACTTCAATAGTCCCCCTCCAAAACCTTCCTCAGTGGTTGAGTCCGAGGTTGCCCCAGTTGAGGCCATTCAGTGACCAGTTATTGGCCCATATGTGGTATTAACAGGGCAATGTTCGTCTAGCAGGAGGAGAAGGTTGCTATGTTGTGTGTGTTGGGGGTGAGCTAGTGTATTACTCTGTTCAGGCATTGGACATGGAGGGGGCTGGCGATGGAGGTGATGAGAGTGCCTCCCTCATTGGCATAGCTTCACAATCCTCATGTCCTCTTCCACTGCAGTTGCCCCACCCATCCCTTCCCGGTGCTTCCTCACATTCTAGCTTCTTCAATAATATCCTCACCCCCTTTAACATCCTCTTTGGATATTCCACTCCCATCCCTGCTAAACCACCTTTCCCATATCCTGGCACTGGGGCGGATGTAGCCAGCACTCCCTAACTGTTAGTAAGTCAGCTGTCTAAGACAGATGTCTTCAGACTGGGTACCTCTCCTTCAGCGTATTAGCACTCCTCTGGATGTCAGTCAGCTATGACAGGCAAGTTTCTTTGGTGGGGAGGGAAACACCACCAAACATTACGTCCTGTCCATGGTCACAAGGTGACCAACATCAGGAAATAAATATTCCAGCATTTCTAAAAGATGAACAAACTGGAAAAAGGGGTGGAGCAGCCCTGATGACACTCAGTGCTGACCACACTCTGGGTGAAGGAATTTCTCCTCACCTCAGTCCCAAATGGCCTACCCTGTGTCCTTAAACTGTGACCTCTGGTTTATAGCTGTCCAGTCAGCAGGAACATCCTGTCCAGTCCTATTAGATTTTACAGGACTCTTTGAAATCTCTCATCATTCTTCTGAACTCCTGTGAATTTAGTCCTAATTGATCCGGATTCTCTTACTAGGTCTGTCCTGCCACCCCGGCACTCAGCCTAGTACACCTTAAATGCATCCTCTTCATAGCCAGAATGCAATTCCTCAGATAAGGAGATCAAAACCGCATACAATACGCCCAAGTGTGATCTCGCCAAGGCCCGGTATAATTCAACAAGACATCCCTGCTCCTGTGCTCAAATCCTGTCACTATAAAGGTCAATATACCATTTCCCTTCTTCATCACCTGGTGCACCTGCATGCTTGCTTTTAAAAGCTGGTGTACATAGATATCCAGGACTCGTCACACCTCTCCCTTTCCCAATCTCTTGTCATTCAGATAATAATTTCTCTCCCTGCTTTTACTACCAAAATGGGTAACTTCATATTTCTCCACGTTATATTTAATGAGCTATGCAGTAGCCCACTCACTCAGCCTGTCCAAATTACACTGAAGTGTTTCTGCAGTGTCTCTGATGTGTTCAGGGTAAATGTAGGGGAATGGGTCTGGGTGGGTTACTCTTCAGAAGGTTGGTGTGGACTTGTTGGGCTGAAAGGCCTGTTTCCACACTGTGGTATATCTAATCTAATCATACTTGTCTCAGCTCATCCTCCCATCCAGAGATGCAGAGGATCTTTCCGTTGAGGGTTGAGTGACTTTGGAACTCTCTGCCTCAGGAGGTGATGGAGCCATTGAATAGTTTTAAGGCAGGCATGGATTGATTCTGGTTAGGCAGAAAACAAAGGGTTACTGGGGGTAGAGGGAAATGTGAGACACAAAGAGCTCAGCCATGACTGCATTGAATGACGGAGAAAACTCAAGGGGACAAGTGGTCAATTCTGCTCTGATTTTGTATTTTCGAAGGAGAATGTGGAAGACAGAGACAGTCTCAGGGCTAGGATTAAAACGAGGAGAAATGTTTCCTAGGGTTGTGAGCCTTTTCAATTCCAGAGGTTTGTGTATTTTCCATTATTGAATATATTTAAGTTGAGGATGGTCTGAGTTTTGGCCCATTAAGGAACGAAGGCACATGGCGAGCGGGCAGAAGAATGTGTTGAGGTGGATTGAATTTGAATCATAGAATCCCTACAATGTGGAGGCAGGCCATTCGGCCCATCAGGTCGGCACCGAACCTCTGAAGAGCATCCCTCCCAGGTCCACATTCACCTTATCCCTATAACCCTGCATTCCCCATGGCGAATCCACTTAACCTGCCCATCCCTTGTGATGGGACAAATTTTTTTAAAGTAAAAAAGTAGCAAAGACTAGCTGTAATTAAAGAAGAAAGAACAGAAATTGCTGGAAAAGCTCAGCAGATCTGGCAGCACCTGTGGAGAGAAATCAAAGTTAATGTCTCTGGTCCAGTGACCCTTCCTCACAACTGATGGTAGCTATTTTCATAGCTGTCATCAGTTCTAGAATCGTAGAATCCCTGTAATGGCCATTCAACCCATTGAAACCAGACTGACTCTTTGACGAGTATCCCATCCACACCCACCCACTCTATAGTTCCCATGGCTAATCCACCTAGCCTGCACATCCCTGGGTATTATGGGCAATTAAACATTGCTAATCCGAAATCTTTTGGACTGCGGGAGGAAATTGGAGCATCCGGAGGGAAACTCTCACAGACGCGGGGAGAATATGCAAACTCCACACAGACAGTCACCTGAGGGTGGAATCGAAGCTAGGTCCCTGGCAGTAGTGCTAAACAATAAGCCGCCATGCCACCCATGAATGATAGAACAGGTTTGAGGAATGTGTTCCTACTTCTTACATTCTTATCTAATTTGCTGCCTTGTGGTAGCTAACTAATGCCCTGCTATATAAGCACCAGATCTGCTCCTCAGCAACTTCTTGGGAACAGGCAAGAAATTACTGATGGAAACAAAAGAAATTGGCGGCTTCAGGGTATTCATTGTGATGGCTTTGAGTCTCCTACCCTCCCCCCATCTAATGATACTATCTCTATAAAGTACAAAGAACAAAAGAACATTCTCTTGATCTCGAGGTTTACATGTGAGAATAGTTAATATGTTTAAGGAGACACATCTGAAGTATTTGATAAACCTATTCTTGGAGTTTCTCTGCTTGTGCTCAATTACAAAGACTAGTTTTTAATCCATCCATCATACAATGTTGTAAATCTTGCATTCTTGTGTAATCCCACTTTGGAGAAAACGTGGCACAGAGTTACAATGGATGAATAGTGTAAACACTTCAAGCATACTATCTGAAGAAGTGAAATCCTGCCAGGTTAGATGCTGTTATTGGAATCAATAGTAAATGAGTTATTTTAAACTGCTTCAAAGTTAGTTATGCCTGTTGCCAACAGCAAGAGAAAAATGCCTTTTCTCCTTTTCAAACATTACCTGTTTTTATTTATTTTAAGGTAATTAAATATTTCAGACTGATTCACATGAGTTCCCTTGAATTGTGCCTTTAAATGATTAAAATACCTGAATGGTTACTGTGTGCCTGACTCTCCAGATAGCTTAAGTTAATCTAGTCCCATTTGCCATCATTTGGCCCATATCCCTCTAAACCCCTTCTTTTCATATACTCATCCAGATGCCTTTTAAATGTTGGATCAGCCTCCGCCACTTCCTCTGGCAGCTCATTTCATATTTGCACCACCCTCTGTGTGAAAAAGTTGCCCCTTTTAAATCTTTCCCCTCTCACCTTAAACCTATGTCCTCTAGTTGTGGACTCCTCTACCCTGGGGAAAATACCTTGCCTATTTACCCTATCCATGCCCCTCATGATTTTATAAACCTCTATAAGGTCAGCCCTCAGCCTCTGATACTCCAGAGAAAGTAGCCACCAGCCTATTCAGCCTCTCCCTGTAGCTCAAACCCTCCAACCCTGGCAACATCCTTGTAAATCTTTTCTGAACTCTTTCATGTTTAACATGCAGAGAAAAAAAAAGACCCTTGCAAGAACAGATTGCTTGGTAATACCGAAAAAGAGAATTGCTGAAATAGACACAATCTGCTAGCCCCTTTGAAATTTGGCATTCTTGGGTCTGTCCTGATCAGTGCAACATAAAGAGCTTTGACATTAGAGGTGGAATTTTTCATGGCCACTCATTTTTTAGAAGAGCAGAAGGGATCAAGCAAGTTATGTTTCAGTCATCATTTGTGCCTTTAGCATTGAGGTCTATGATGTAGACTTGATACCTTTATTTCAACTGATGCTTAAAAATCATTGAGAAATTTCTAAAATGTCAATGCATCTTGTATTAGATGCAGTTGAAAGGATTATTCATGAAGGAGTCTTGAATTTAAAGTGCTCTTGTGTGGGCGAGTAAGACCTCAGACAGAAGATAAGGCGTTCAAGTGGTTTATTGCAGTTAATCATTTGGAGTAGATGTTTAAAGAATGTTTATTGTGCATTTAAATTCTCCCTCTTTTGACTGCTGTCACCTCCACAGCTATTAAAGACAATCCTCGCTCCCAGCCTCCAGTGAGCAAGAATGATATAAATACATCAGAAATGATAACTGAGAGGGTGGGTCCTGGCACCAATGCGGCAAGATCATCGAAGATCCTCTACTTCATTACAGCAAGCCCCAGCCAATCGAACCAGAACATGCCAGGTTGGTACCAGCCTGCCACTGAATACTGCCCTCTGTTGCTCATCGTTGGTCTCTACTAACCATCCCTGTGCTTATTTACAGTGTGGACTATCTATGCCTTGGCAGCCTTGCTAACACTGACAGCGATAGCGATGGTTTCAAAGATTCTTCTTCACCTGACAGTAAAGTAAGTTTAGGAGGTTTTACCTCATTGTAAGGTAGCTGGCTTTCGTTTTAAAGTTAATGTAATTATGGCTTTTCTGTGTGGTGACACAGTTAGTGAAAGTGTGGTTTCTGGTCCTATCGCTCACGAAAATGTATCAGTCTCAGAGCCCTGCGCCTGTGTGAACTTGTACAGAGCGTAAATTCAGCTTGTTATAAATTGAGTAAGCGAAAGTGAGGACTGCAGATCCTGGCGATCAGAGTCGAGAATGTGGTGCTGGAAAAGCACAGCCGGTCAGGCAGCACCCGAGGAGCAGGAGAATCAACATTTTGGGCATAATTGGACATTTTGGTCCTGATGAAGGACTCATGCCTGAAACGTCAATTCTGCTGCTCATCGGCTGCTGCCTGACCTGCTGTGCTATTCCAGCACCATACTCTTGACCTTTCTTCTAGGTTGACTCAAGTTTGAACATTGCCAATAACAATCCAATGTTACATTGAGTTCTGAGTCTCCTCCTGTTGGTTTTGTTCTACTTATTTAACACGTACATCATGCATTAAATACCAACTGCCAGCTGGCTTACCATTTCCATGAATGATCCAGATTCCTCTCCAACTGTTGAACTCCACCTATGATTATTAATGAGCTTCCTTTTTTTGTAACATTTGAAAATGTAACCTTCTCCAGAATGAACTGTACATGTTTTGGGAAGTGTTACCATAGAATTATTGTCTAATCGCACTGTCACCAATAGTAGTAATGTAATATCTAAACTACAATCACCGCTGTTTCGATTTGCCTTTGATATTTTTGACTGAGTGCCATCAGGATTGACCATAACACCTATTGTTGGAGAATTTACAGGAATGACAATAAGAAAAGTCTGATGCAATAAAAAGCCATTCATCTAATACCCAAGCTCTTCCGATACAACATCCAGTTTGATTTAGTGCATTTGTAATATAACAGAAAGTGGGCATGCAACAGGAAAATACTCAATATGAAGCACAAAATGAATTGGAATTATTGATAAAAGATCACTTAACAAGTAAAAGTAGCAACCAATGGTGGAAGCGTAGATATTGAGTGAAGGATATCCTGCATTAGAAATGTACAATTATACTAAATTAATCCAGAAAGAGTAAAGTATTGATTGAGTCCAGTTTAAGACAGTGCAGGTTCATAGTTCCTTGAAAGTAGAGTTGCAGGTAGATAAGATAGTGAAGAAGGTGTTTGGTGTAATTTTTTTATTGGTCAGAGTATTGAGTATAGGAGTTGGGAGGTCATGTTGTGGCTGTACAGGAAATTGGTTAGTCCACTTTTGGAATATTGTGTGCAATTCTGGTCTCCCTCCTATCAGAAGGATGCTCTGAATCTTGACAGGGTTTTGTATAAGATTTACAAGGATGTTGTCATGGATGCAGAGTTTGAGCTACAGGGAGAGGCTGTATAGGTTGGGTCTTTTTTCCCTGGAGTGTTGGAGGCTGAGGGCTGACCTTATAGAGGTTTGTAAACTCATGAGGGGCATGGATAGGGTAAATAGGTAAAGTCTTTTCCTTAGGAGTCCAGAACTAATTGGCATTCATTTAGGGTGAGAGGGTAAAATTATAAAAGGGAACTAAGGGGCAACGTTTTTACACAAAGGGCGGTGCATTTTTTGGAATGAGCTGCCAGAGGACGTGGTGGAGGCTGGTACAATTACAACATTTAAAAGGCATCTGAATGGGTACATGAATAGGAAGGGTTTAGATGAATATGGGCCAAGTGCAGGCAAATGGGACTAGATTGGGTTTGGATATCTGGTCAGCATGGACCAGTTGGACTGAAGAGTCTGATTCCATGCTGTACATTTCTATGACTCTATAACATTGATCATTCACAGTATCATCGTATTACGGATTGTTGTGTAATTTAATTTGCAAAAATATGTTTTCAATTAACCTTGGTTGAGACACATGACATATCTATGGGATTGGAACAGAGACCTTTTGTCCTAACATGACCATTGCACTGTAAAAGTCTTCATCAATAATCTGTGTAATTAGAGATGGTGCAGTTAACAAGCTGAAGCTATGATCATTGTTTGATTAAGGTCAGTTGAGTGATCCCTTTTTGTGAGAGAACTGAGTTATGAAGTAAAACTGGAAGAACTTGAATTTTCAGTGTTAAAGACAGACAACTGAGAGAGCCTCTGAAGCCAAATACAGTGACTAACATAATGGCATATTATACCACTTCAAACAAAAACCATGACCAGACAATGAAGGGCCATGGGTTGATGTTTATATTGAGCAACTTAAGGATTGACTTCAGGAAGCCCTTCAAATGAAATATGTGCAACATGTAGAACAGATTTGGGGTATAGAAACATTGAGGGTCTTTCTACGTAGGAAATCTTGAAAAGAAGAGATGGGGAGAAACGCTATTAGGTTTTTAACTATGAATACAAAATCAGTTTCTGAATTGTAGCAAACTGGTCTGCCACTTGTTTATTTTAACAACTTATAGAATCCCTACATTGTGGGAGCAGGGCATTTGGCCGAATAGAGGGTCCACACCAACCCTCCGAAGTGCATCCCACTCAGACTCAGCTCCCTACCCTGTAACCCTGCATTTCACATGGCTAATCCACCTTGCCTGCACATCCCTGGACACTATGGGGAATTTAGTACGACCGATCCCCCCTAACCTGCAAATCTTTGGACTGTGCAAGGAAACTGGAGCACCAGGAGGAAACCCATGCAGACACACGGAGAACATGCAAGCTCTACACAGTCACCCAAGGGTGGAATCAACCCCAAGTTCCTGAGACTGTGAGGCAGCACCACTAACTATTAAGTCACCATGCCAACTTGTACTTGTGGTACAGCAATTTGTTAGTCTTTTGGGAGAAATCATAACATTTGAGAAATATGTTGTTGCTCCAAAATATAAACTAGTGATGCCATTAGTGTCTCCGTTTCACTCTGAGTGTTTCCCTGAACAGTTATCAATGGTACAGACATCATGGTGTCAGATACATTTTAAAGAGTAAACCAGAAGCAAAGCCAGTGCATTAGATGGCAGCAGCCCAGCAGCCTCTCAAAACATGGGTCCCTGCTACAGCCAGAACATCATGTGCATGGTCAATTATACTTCCTCCAAGTTGCTGGCTGGCCTCTGGTACTGCCAAAGGATGTATTGCAGCACAGCAACAGGTCAAAGCCATTCAGTCCCTGGAGTTTGCTGCACCAAGCTGTTCAATCATAGTTGAGGGATATCAAACCCTCTCCATATCTTGTTCTACCCTTACCCAATTAAACTTATCAATCTCGGTCTTGCATTCTTCAATTGTTCAAGCAGCCACACCCTTCTAGGGAAAAAAAATCATCGACTTTTATCCTTCTTTAAGGGAAAAAAAAAGTGCTTTCTGTTTCTCCCTGCAATGCTTAATTTAAGGGTCAGATCATCAGAATACAGACCAATTTTATGTAACTGTTCCTCCTAATTTAAGTTTCAAAATGCAGATCATTCTAGTGAACCAACACTGTAATCATTCCAAGGTTGGTACGTCTTTCATGAGCTGTGGTGCCTCAAACTGAACATGGCAGTCCAGAATGGTTTTGGCCAAGGGACCACGTAACTAATGCATTCCATCCTACACCTTTGTCAGTTGTTTTTATGTGCGATCTCTGGGACTTTTTGACATCACTGAGGTCTCCTTGGCTTTAAAAATACCCCCATGCCATCTGTTCCTTCCTAATAAAACAATTGGTCATGCTGGTAAAACAACACCCTTTGTATATGGGCTGCATTTCAAAAGTACAAGAGAGAATACGAATCCAATTTGCATGTCAGCATTAAAAACGATCTAGCTGTCAATAAACTTCACGGCAACTCAATGTGAAAACAAAAGGTAGTTGGAATCGTAAAAAAGATTTTCAGGGAGCTCATAGAGTGAGATTTGGTATAATTATCAGGAAATTGGTTCAGAGCAACGACTGATAATCACAGAAGTACTGGGTTTGAAATATCACAGTCTAAGATTAAAATAAATGGAGTCATACCTTCAAATGTTCGTGAAAATGCATGGCTATATCACCTTTGCGCAACAACATTGTGACACAGTTTTCAATGAGAAATTGAAAAGAGCGATGGAGGCGATGTAGTGGTATTATTGCTGGATTGTTAATCTAGAGATCCAGATCACGTACTGGGAATCCAGGTTCAAGATAGAGTCATAGGGATGTACAGCATGGAAACAGACCCTTCAGCCCAACTTATCCATGCTGACCATAAGATGAATTCGATAGAAGGAAAAAGCTAGAATCAAAAGTCAAATTATAACCATGAAACCATTGTCGATTGTTGGAAAAACCCAACTGGTTCAATAATGTCCTTTAGGGGAAGGAAATCTGTCATCCTTACCTGGTGTGGCCGACATGTGACTCCAGCCCACAGCAATGAGGATGACTCACAACTGCCCTCTGGGCAATTAGGGATAGGCAATGAGTACTGGCTGGGCCAGCGACACCCTCATCCTGCGAATGAAGTTAAAAAAAAAAGAGCTTTTTGCAATTCAGTTACAGGCTAATTGATCTCTATAGTGTCAAGCTTCATATCTGTCCCTCCAAACTCATCCAATACAATGCAATTATCTCTAATGGATTCAACAACAGCAGGGTTTTGTTCTTGGTTCACTGACAGATTTTGGATAAACTGGGGAGGCAGGAATGCAGCCTGACTGGATTCCCCACTTCCGGCCGCTGGGCTGGATTGGTACAGAAAGTTAAGCTACCTTCCTGCACACGGATGTTTAACAATTCCCACTTTGCAGAGCCTCTGAGAACCAGGGTACGGATGTTCCCAATGAGCAGTCAGGCCCCATCTAAGGCAGAATCCTGGCCAGTGTAAGGAGATGGCCTCCTGCCAGAGAATTTAGTAGCCAGAGCTCCGTTAGTCATTTTCAATGATTATGAGATAACCACAGAAACACCCACCCATCACCTTGTGGATGGATGGCAGCCTGGTCATTTTTACCTCATCTTATTTACCCTTGTTAGAGAAATTTGCAGAGCGTACCTCCAACTCTCTCCTCCTTACATCAGCTGCTTGTACCTCCAACACTGGGGACACAGTGCTATGCAGCTTCCTATTTGCTCTCCGTCCTTGGGAACCAGACCTCAGATTGGGGTCCTCAGATGGTGCCACTTTGTCAGCTAGCTTTTCAAAAATCACTCCTGGTATTCCCTCACTGACAGCTCCAGGCTCCCGAGAGTTCAACTCACGGACAGCATCAAGGATTTGGAATGAAAATCCAGGCCCTTGAATTTAAATTCCTCCAAGGTGTAACTCCTTCCCATTTCTGTAACCTCCTGTAGCCCTACCACCCTCAGAGATGTCTGTGCTGCTCTGACCTCTCTGTCATTTTCCACTTCCATTGCCCCAATACTGAGGCTTTGGCTTCGTTTATCTCGAACGCTAACTCTGTAAATCCTACTTCTGTCTCCATCTTTAAACTGTTGCTTAAAACTTTTGCAAAAGGCCTATTATTTTGGTTTCCGCGTACATTCTGATCACCCACCCTTTGGTTTGTCTATGATCCACTGAAGCACCCAGGTGTGTGAAACGTTATACACCCTTCTCTTGGACGAGTCGTTAAACCAGGGTCATGTTGGGGGCTGTAAAAGAAGCTATGGTGTTATTTTGAAGAAGAGACAGTGATGGAGGTGTTGGGGGGTTACCAAGCCACCATTTGTCCCTCAAATCAACATCACAAAAATAAATTATCTGATCGTTATTGCACTGCTGTTTCTGCTGTGAGCACGTTCTTGCTCCCAATGAAGGACCACAGCCTCTTTGCTATTAGGCAGCTGAGCTCCTTGTTATAAGTGATCGAGCTGCCTATATAATTCCTGGTTGTGTTCTGCAGGAGTTGCTGGTGGTTAGGGGGAGCAGGTGGGCTGTGGGCGGGAGCAGGAAACGCTGCAGCTTGCTATGAAATTAATGTGGGACCCAAAAGTTGCATTCCTGTTTCTCCTACCTCCACAACAGTAGAAGTCAAATAACTTCAAACTTACCTTTCAATTGTTCACCTCCAGGAGCAACTTTAAAGTTCAATTTGCCAAGCGCCTGAAGAAACCTACCTGCAGCCTACACGCTCAGTCACATTTTCACATTTCCATTTTCATATGCAAATGCATTCCTGCCAGTTTCAGACATGCACAATGGAAGCTGAATGTCTCCAAGTTTTTGATACCTACCTGATATGGTATCAGCTCCTCACCCATCAAACTGAATCTTTATGTATCTATGAAATAGGAGCTGTAGGATTGAATCCTTACGTCCTTGTCTGCTGACTCAGGTGGATTTAAAAGACATTGACACTATTTGAAGAAGTTTCTCAGCCAACAATCTTTCCTGGACAACACTCTCAAAAAGTGAGCTCCCCTGCCATTTGTTAGCTTTCAGTGCAATCTCAGTGAACACACGCTGACTGTGGTTTTAGATTGCCTAAGTTAAAATGATGACTGCGCTCCACAGCATTTCCATGAGTTGTACAATCCTGACTTCTTGACGAGACACACTATAAATCTACAATTGTTCTAGTTATTTGTTTTCTTTTTGAAGAGGGGAGTTTAGGTTCTGGAGCCTTCTACCTTTTAAACAATAATAAGTTTATGCTGTTAAGTACTGGGGATTGGAATATGAACATTGAACATTTCAAAGTCATAGGTAGACCTCACCTCCCTCAACTCCCCCCACACCTCCAATCACTGGCTCAACATCCTGACAATCCATCTCGACCGATTTCTCCTTGCTGACAATTCAAGGCAAGACAACGTTTTGGGACTGAATTGTGGCATCTCTGTGCTGTTACTTTGAGCTTGGGAAATGGTTTGAAGGTGGCACGGTGGCATGGTGGCTCAGTGGTTAGCACTGCTGCCTAATAGTGCTTGGGATCTGGGTTGATT
Source organism: Chiloscyllium plagiosum (assembly GCF_037043375.1). Classification (NCBI taxonomy): domain Eukaryota; kingdom Metazoa; phylum Chordata; class Chondrichthyes; order Orectolobiformes; family Hemiscylliidae; genus Chiloscyllium; species Chiloscyllium plagiosum. Next base: position 45,576,905 of record NW_028270162.1, on the reverse strand, counting down.
CCAGTCTTGGGTGACTGTCTGTGTGGAGTTTGCACGTTCTCCTCGTGTCTGTGTCGGTTTCCTCAAGGTGCTCCGGTTTCCTCCCACAGTCCAAAGATGTGCAGGTCAGGTGAATTGACCATGCTAAATTGCCCATAGTGTTCAAGGATGTGTAGGTTAGGTGCATTAGTCAGGGGTAAATGTGGGGTAAGGGAATGGGTCTGGGTGGGATATTCTTTGGAGGTTCGGTGTTGACTCGTTGGGCCTGTTTCCACACTGTAGGAATTCTTTGGAGTTTGAATCACGGAGGGACAGGATAGTTAAGCAGGCTTTAGCACGCTTGCCTTCATTATTCAGACCTTCTGAGTATAGGAGTTGGGACATCATGTTGAGATTGTACAAGATGTTGGTGAGGCCTCTTCAGGGGACTTTGTGCAGCTCTGATCAATATTATTGAACTGGAGAGGGTTCAAAAAAGGTTTACCAGGTTATTGCCAGGAACGGAGGGTTTGAATTATGAAGAAAGGCTGGGACTCTTTTCACTGGAGCGTAGGAGGTCAAGGGAGTGACCTTATAGAAGTTTGTAAAATCATAAATAAGGTGAATAATAAAGGTCTTTTCCTTAAGGTGAGGAAGTTCAAAATTAGGGGGCATTTTTTAAGGGGAGAGGAGGAAGTTTTAAATGAGAGGCAACATTTTTAACATAGCAAATGGTTCGTGTGTGGAATGAACTGCTGAGGAAGTGGTGGATGCAGATTCAGTTACAACATTTAAAAGACATTTGGGTTGGTACAAGAATAGGAAAGGTTTGGAGAGATATGGGCCAACAGAGGCAAATGGGACTAGTTTAGTTTGGGAACATGGTCGGCATGGACTAGTTGAACCAAAGGATCTGTATCCATGCTATATGACTCCATGACTCTGTAAAAGTGTGCTTTATTCTTTACAGTGCAAACAGGGATCCTAAAAGGCAGAGTGATTCCTCATACTCAGTAGCAGCTGTTCTGTGGGTCTGCACTCTTAAGGCTTAAGCACTGAGCACTGAATTCTGCTTCAAAGCGTGTGATGGAGGCCGTTCGGCCCATGGTGCCTGTGGCATCTCTTTGAAAGAGCCATCAATTAGTCCCAGCCCTGTACTTTCCCTGAAGCCCTGCAAGACATTCCTTTTCAAGTACACAGCTACACATATGGCAGTGATCCCGCTGTAGTTATTTAATGATAACAACATACTGTGACAATAAGGATTGAATCTGACTCCCACTTTGAAATCCTTGCCTTAATTTGAACGGGCCACGCCAAACAAAGTAAGGCATGTTATTTATCTGCGCTCAGCACGTTCACCTCCCAGCATCCATCACATGCAGATCAGGACACGATTGCTGATTTCCCTTTGAGGTTCAAGGTAGACAGTGCCGTCGGGTCTAATTAACTGTGAGAGCTGCTCTCTTTTACTATTACACAAAGAATTCAGAGGCTTGCCTGTCTGTTTATTATTTAACAGCATTGATTCCCTGAGCATGGCAGCTGAGTTTAATTCTGTGGAGCCCTCTTTGCTGGGGACAGGCAACGTTTTCACTGTGAGCTTTACAGCAATGCTTTTTCTGGTTCTATTGATGATGTGGTCATTTCATTCCTAAAGTTGAAAGAAGAAATTTATCAGTTGGTTTCCAGCCAATTAAAACTCCCAGCTGTGAGAGCTTTAAGAAAGCAGAGGAGTTTCACTTTCAAAGTGGACAGTGGGGGAGCGGAGAGACAGGAAAGAAACAATAAATAAAAACATTGAAGTGCAAGTAGAAGAGTCAAGCAATGTAGAAAAGAGGGAACAGATTACCAGGTCACAGTTGTTTGATAGCATGGGTGACTCAGTAGTTAACATTGTTGCCTCACAGTACCAGGGGCATGGGTTCGATTGCAGCCTCAGGTGGCTGTGTGGAGTTTGCACGTTCTCCCTGTGCCTGCGTAGGTTTCCTCCAGGTGCTCTGGTTTTCTCCACAGTCCAAAAAGATGTGCAGCTCAGGTGAATAGGCCAGGCTAAATTGCCCTCAGTGTGCAGGCTAGGTGGGTTAGCCATGGGAAATGCAAGGTATGAGGGAGAGGGTGAGCTTAAGTCAGGTGCTTTTGGAGGACTGGCGTGGACTAAATGGCCTGCTTCCACGCTGTCGGGATTCTATGAAGATTTTAGCTTGCGCAATATAGCTGCCATATGCTATGCTATATTAAAGCACACCAAACCCATTGATGGCACATTGGAAACTTTTAGATTTTTTTATCAGAGACAGTAAGAATGGGATTGTCCACAAATGGATGGTTCTCATATGTGTCTTTGTTTGTTGACATAAATATAAGTATTTAAATTATTAAAAATAAAAGGCGTAATAATATAAGAAAATATCGGTACAAGACGGCGAGCATGGTTGGAGGTCACAAATGAAACATCATTACCTCCAACAACTGGGTAATTTTAACCTTTGTTGAGAAGACCACCTAAGCAGAGGTGTTCCGTTTGAAGCTACATCACCATGGGGTAATTAAGATGTATTTTATGTACACACTACAAGCTGATTGTAGTCAGCAGTAATCAAACTACAAAGGCAAGAAACTTGCTAGCTGCCAAAAACTCGTGATGACTTATAAAAACTGATGTTCTTCTATCATTTCAAACAAGGCAGACCTCAGGCTGATCACAAGTCATACCCTGAATTTAAGGTGATTATTGTCTTGGAATTAAAAGGTATTCAGCAGATACCATACCCCTTTAAACGAGAATGTTGTTTTGAGAAGGAGCATTTTGAGTGCACAGTGACATAGGGCAGATCAAGTTAAATGATATGCAAAGTTGTTTTTTATTAATTCTAAAATCACAGACAGAGGAAGAGGTGGAAATAAATAAACATTCAAATGTTCTGTTGTTGCTGTATTGCTGATTTAAGGGTGTGGTATCCTCAGACTTACCAACTAAGATCATAATTGGGATTCTGGTAAATTTGTAGTGAAATGATATTGGTCACATTCTAAGTATTCAAAGGGCAGGAGTGGTACTCCTGCTTAGTGATGATTCTATAATGCACGATCGATTAGCCCTGGAAATGAGGGAAATAAAATCAATTCTGTTCACCACAGGAAGGATACATTGGCCATGGAGAGATACGGTGCAGATTCATCAGAATCAGAGGGTTAAATTACAAAGACAAGTTACATAAATTTTGTTCGATTTCCTTTGAGTCTCAAAGGGTGGAAGTGATTGAAGTGCTTGAAAGGATTTATTGCGGTAAATTAAGACAGAGGAACAATTTCCTCTGGTAGGGGGAGTGAATGAGAGGATGTAGAGTTAAAATTTAGGAGGGAAATCAGGAAGCAATTTTTCAGATAATTCTCTCTGCCAAAAATAATCTCCGGACGCTGACAGTTAAAACACTGAAGATTGAGATTTTGTTCAGGATCAACAAAACTGTGGAAAGGTGGGAAAAAGGGATTGAGGGCAGAGGTTAGGCATGGTTTAATGGAATATGCAGCTGAAGGGCCTAGTCCTGAACTGATGAGTGGAATATAATGCTGTCTCTCAGGGCAGGCTCGCTGGAAGGGTTTCATTTGGGTGGAAGCATGGTAAATATAGAAACGTCCACCTGCCAACCTCTGCTCTGATTACCTCACTGGAGGCCTTGCCCCCGGATGATTGTTCCACCCAGCAGCGGGTGAGAGACGTATAATATCTGAAGCCTGAAAACCAAACCCAGTCAAGGTTGCTTCTGGGCTTTGCAAGGGGTCCCTCTTTCAAAGGGACTCATTGTCTGAGTGAGGGGCAAGGTGCCAGGAATGGTGGGGATTGCACTTACAGCCAAACTCCTGTCCTTGTGGTGAGCTCTCTTTCCTTCTTCCCCCAACTCTTTACAATCCCTACCCTGTGAGCCCCACCACCCTGCCATCACTCAGCCCCTGCTGGATCCCTCGACAGTCCTCTGATTGGCTAACAGCTCTCAGGGTGTGGAACTTTGGACCTTGGGGGTCTTCGATCTTGGGGAAGGCCCATCTCTGCCTGGTTAATGTGCCTGAGATAATATGGTGGGCCCACATAGGGCTCTTGTTGGCTCTTCATCTGGCAGACAAAACATTTATTCCTTCCTTTAAATAGTGCTCTATAAGCTCCTAAAAGCTGTAGGACCCTTTAATTATAGTCAGTGCTTGAAACATCCAGATTTCTATATTGAACATGCTCAACAATTAAGTTTCCACACGTCTGTTGTATAGAAAATTCCAAAGAAATTCCTCTTCATCTCATTCTGAAATTGTGTCCTTACTTGTTCTGGCCTCACTAGTCAGGGAAGAATTCTATCCATATCCATCCCGCACTTTCTCTAAGATATGTTATTTTTTATTCATTTTGGGGATGAGGGTGTCGCTGGCTAGGCCAGCATTTATTGTCCATCTCTAATTGCCCTGAGGGCAGTTAAGAGTCAACCACATTACTGTGGGTCTGGAGTCATATATAGAGCAGACCAGGTAAGGATAGTAGTTTCCTTCCCTAAAGAGCATTAGTGAACCTGATTTTTCTCTCCCAACTATTGACAATGGATTCATGGTCATCATGAGACTCCCAATTCCAGATTTTTATTGAATTCAAATTCCACCATCTGCGATGGCAGGACTTGAACCTGGGTCGCCAGAACATTACCTGGGCTTCTGGGTTAACAGTCCAGTAATAATACCACAAAGGGTTTCAGATTCAATTAAAATCTCCTCTCATTTTATAAAACTCTAGACAATGCAGACCAGTTACTTCAATCTCTCCCAATAGAACAGTGTCACCATTCCAAGGAATCTTATGAACTTCTATTGCACTCCCTCAATGGAAAGTACGTCTTTCCTGAGGTAAATTGCACATGATACTCCAGGTGCACCTCACAATTGCAGCAAGACATTATTTGATCCTGTATTCAAATCCCCATGGTATAAATGCCAATGTGTCATTTGCCTTCCTAATTATTTGCTGCACCTGCCATGCTAGCTTTTAGTGACTCATGAACAAGGACACCCATGTCCCATTGGGCATCAATCCTTCCCAACCTCTCACCATTTGAGAAATTTTCTGTCTTTATTGCTTTTTTTCTGACTGTTGTTGTGTTGCCTTAGTCTTATCAGATTATTGGGGCTGCTCTCTCATTAGAGAGAAGTGACTGGTGGTATTTTAACCTGAGGGCCATCAGACCTGGGAAAAGATTGAGAAGGACAGTCCAAACTGAAACCGATGATGGGAATTGAGCCCACGCTGTTGGCATCACACTGCTCTGTAAACCAACGATTCAGACAACTGACCTAACCAATTCCCTTTTCTGACTATAGAGGATAATTTCACATTTTTCATGTTACGTTCCATCTGCCATTCACTGGGCCTGCTCGAGCTCCCTTGAAATCATCTCACATCCTTCCCACAACTTACTTCGTCTTGGCAAATTTGGAAATATTCCATTTGATCCCCACATCTCAATTGTTCCTGGAGTGTGAATAGCAGTGGTACCTCACTAATTACAGCCTGCCATCTGGCAATTGACCTGTTTATTTCTACGGTCTGTTAACTAATTTTCAATCCCTGCCTGCACACTACCCTAATCCTGTGTGCTAAATTTGTTTGCTGATCGCATACATGGAATCTTATGAAAAGCCTTGTACTTAATGGTCTCCTAAATCCTCAAAATGGCAACCAGGATGAACACATCATTACACATCTTTGTTAATGGATTTGTATCATCTAGCATTAGCTTTGAAGATGAATTAGTTAAAGACTGTATAGCAGTTGGCATGTGGGAATAAGGGATTAGCCAACTTGCTTCATTTCAAGGAGGATTTCAAATGGGAAGAGACAATACAATTTATGACACAGCTTGGAGTCAGTCAGTACTGCGAGGAACTGCTGGGCATTCTACCGACATAGTTGTGTATCACGGCATCATTGCCCTCCCGATAGCCTGCCAAAATGCCCAGAGAGCAGGAATCGGCATCATCGACAATATCAGGTTGTACAACATGTGGCTACAGAAGGAAACATAAGTGCGATGAATGTCCAACCAGGGAGTTGATTGTTATTATGTGGCCAATTGAGTCATTTTAGAAAATATTTTAAATCAGCCGCACCACAACAACAAAGAAAAACTCCTGCAAAAGGAACACTTTCAGAGAAATCACACAAGGAAGATGTTCAAGAACTGAAAGATACAGAATTAAAGGTGAAGCCAGTATTCCTGGGGAAGGCGAGACAGTCAAAACAAATTCTGGTCTATCAACTGGAAGATACAAGGTTTTGATACAGAATTTAAACTTTGACACAAGAGCAGCACCATCAATACAGGCAAAGTTGAAGTCCGTTAAGGTCAGACTAGCAAACATAAAACTCCAAGATACAGGATCTTGAGGTGCTTGAACAAAGATCCAAGACTTCTGTCTGCAGTGGTAGTTCAAATATAGACCAGCAGAACGAATGCTGCAAAGACACCACAAGCAATAACAATAATTGATAATAGTGGATAATAGGCCGGTGAGTCTCACTTCTGTTGTGGGCAAAATCTTAGAGAGAATTGTAAGGGATAGGATTTATGAACATCTGGATAGGAATAATGTGATCAAGGATAGTCAGCATGGTTTTGTGAAGGGCAGGTCGTGCCTCACAAACCTTATTGAATTCTTTGAGAAGGTGACTAAGGAGGTGGACGAGGGGAAAGCGGTAGATGTGGTATATATGGATTTTAGTAAGGCGTTTGATAAGGTTCCCCATGGTAGACTACTGCAAAAAATACGGAGGTATGGCATTGAGGGTGAGTTGGAGGTTTGGATTAGGAGTTGGCTGGCTGGAAGAAGAGGGTAGTAGTTGATGGCAAAGGTTCATCTTGGAGTGCTGTCACTAGCGGTGTTCCACAAGGATCTATTTTGGGACCATTGCTGTTTGTCATTTTTATAAATGACCTGGAGGAGGGGCTAGAAGGTTGGGTGAGCAAGTTTGCGGATGATATGAAAGTCGGAGGAGTTGTAGACAGTGAGGAAGGATGTGACAGGTTACAGCGGGATATAGATAAGCTGCAGAACTGGGCAGAAAGGTGGCAAATGGAGTTCAATGTAGCTAAGTGTGAGGTGATTCACTTTGGTAAGAGTAATAAAAAGATGGGGTACTGGGCTAACGGTCGGATACTTGGTAGTGTGGATGAGCAGAGGGATCTTGGTGTCCATGTACACAAATCTTTGAAAGTTGCCACCCAGGTAAATAGTGCGGTGAAGAAGGCATATGGCGTACTGGCTTTTATTGGTAGAGGAATTGAGTTCCGGAGTACTGAGGTCATGTTGCAGTTGTATAAGACTCTGGTGCGGCCGCATCTGGAGTATTGTGTGCAGTTTTGGTCGCCATACTATAGGAAGGATGTGGAGGCACTGGAACGGGTGCAGAGGAGGTTTACCAGGATGTTGCCTGGTATGGTAGAAAGATCGTATGAGGAAAGGCTGAGGCACTTGGGGTTGTTTTCATTGGAGAAAAGAAGGTTTAGGGGTGACTTGATTGAGGTGTATAAGATGATTAGGGGTTTAGATAGGGTCGACAGTGAGAATCTTTTTCCACGTATGGAGTCAGCTATTACAAGGGGGCATAGCTTTAAATTAAGGGGTGGTAGGTATAGGACAGATGTTAGGGGTAGGTTCTTTACTCAGCAAGTCATGAGTTCATGGAATGCCCTGCCAGTAGCAGTGGTGGACTCTCCCTCATTATGGGCATTTAAGCGGGCATTGGATAGGCATATGGAGGATAGTGGGCTAGTGTAGGTTAGGTGGGCTTGGATCGGCGCAACATCGAGGGCCGAAGGGCCTGTACTGCGCTGTATTCTTCTATGTTCTATGGAATATTTATTGGTTAATTACCAGATAATATTGATACCAAAGATAACAAGGAGATAAGTTCTACAGAAACACCACGTTGCTCATCTAGATATTAGGAAATGTAAGCTTACGACAATAAGTGTAGTGCCAGGTATCTAGAAAGATATTTTTTTCATGCCAGACATGTGTCATAAACAGGTAAGTGTCTTCAGAGTAAAATTATTTCATCAAGCCTTCCTGGAAGGCTATGGGAAAAGTTAGCAACAGATTGGTTCAGTTTTAGACAGAAGATGTATTTGGTCCTTGTGAACAATTTTTAAGATGATTGAAGTGGCCAGACTTCACTCAGCTGCAGTGACCTCAGTGATTAGAGCACTGAAACTGGACTTAAGAAGGATTTTTACAACAAATGGGTGCCATTAGGCTGGCTTTTCACCCTTCAATTCAAATTTCATCATCTGCTGCGTGGGATTTGAAGCCATGTCACTGGGACATTAATCTGGTATTCTGGGCTACGAATCCAGTGAGATTATCACTACACCACTGCCAGGGGCTAGTGAGGGGAGCTCTATTGCAATGAAATAGAGTCATCGAGATGTACAGCACGGAAACAGACTTCGGTCCAAGTTGTCCATGCTGACCAGATATCCTAAACTAATCTGGTCCCATTTTCCAGCACTTGGCCCATATCTTTCTAAACCCTTCCTATTCATGTACCCATCCAGATGCCTTTTAAATGTTGCAATTGTACCAACCTCCACCACTTCCTCTGGCAGCTTATTCTATACACGTACCACCCTCTGCTTGAAAAGGTTGCCCCTTAGGTCTCGTTTAATCAAAAAAGAACCCACTCTACTTATTGTTGTAGATTTACAGCAAGGTTACACTTAAAAAAAAACTGCACTTAGCTTCTCCTGTACTGTGGACTGTCCCCACAGGTTCCTCCAAGATCAAGTGTGATTTTCACTGTTTGTTCATTTTTCTTAGACGCACTGCAATGTCCAGAGATACTTGAACCCAAACAGCAAAGGCAGTAGATGTGCAGATTCACTGCTGTGTCAGACAACAGTGTAGGTTTCTTTCTCGCATCATGTGGTCTCTGCCTTTGTCTCTCTTCCTCCTTTTTAATGTGCCATTGTTTGGATCTTTTTTCCCCAGAAGTTCCAAAATAATGCAACAGCTTATAAAACAGTAATTACTGCTCCTGGAATTCAAGGAAATCACCTCCAACACCTAAAATACCTCAAAAAAAAGTAGCTCTTAGAGCCATTCCTTAGATGTTGCCAGGCCTGCTGAGCTTATCCAGCAACTTCTGTTTTTGTTATAGTCCAATAGGTTTATTTGAAATCCTGAGTCACCTGCTGAAGGAGCAGTGCTCCGAAAGCTTGTGATTTCAAATGAACCTGTTGGTCTATAACCTGGTATTGTGAGACTTCTCACCATGTTCACCCCAGTCCAACACCGGCACCTCCACATCATGGCTACCAAGAGAATCAGAGTTAATGTTTCAGGTCGAGTGACCCTTCCTCAGAACTGCTAGGAAGCTGTCAGTTTATATGCAGAAGATATGTTGAGGTGAGGGACTAAGGAGTATATGATAGGTGGAGATAGAGTCCAAAGAGAGAGAAGAGCAGGTGAACAGATGAGAAAAGGATAACAAACTGGCTAACAGGGTGAATGGTTATTAACAGGAGCTGTTAATGTCATGTGCAATAAGAGACTATGTGATAACCAGGCCTGGTGCATGGGCATTGGATAAGGACACGGGAGAGCTCAAGCCCTAAAATTGTTGAGTTCAATATTAAGTCCAGAAGGCTGTTGAGTTCCCAAGCAGTAATACAGATGGCCCATGGTACTATGGGGAGGTGGCTAAGAGGCAGAAAATTGGTTTCTTTCAGCTCCTTAGTTTGACTGAAAGACGATACAAGGGCTTTAAAGCAAGATTTATGACATCTTTTGTTAGTGACTTGCTATTCACTTGTTATGTGTGTTCTTTACCAAAACCAAAATAAAGGAGACACATCTTGAAGTGATGACTTTGTTTTTCCATTCTGGAGTCTACACCATCAAGTTGATGAGCACCAGTGGAAACTTTTTAACTCACTGATGAGAAGCAAGGCCCAGAATATTTGACAGCGTCAGCCTAACATCAAAGACTTGAGGCATTTTGTTGCTGTGTTCATTTTCAGCTGCATTTTATAGGGAGAGTTTTATAATGTGATGCCATATTGCTGTCAATGATTTTTACTACTTTGGCACCTATCAGAATTATTAACAAAATATAAAGGAGAGCATTCCAGTGTCTCCATCTTTATTTTATGACTTTCTTATTTCCTCTGCCTTTCTCTCCCATTTATAATTGTTGGCCCTGACATTCTACGGGGACTGTATTCTAACTCTGCGAAAACACCGACTGCAGTTCAGTGATAATTTCTCGCTTTATGGCTCCGTCGTCATTGCTCAGAAATGAATCTTTCATGACTGGTGTTGTGGACCAGACTAAATCCCTTCAAAGTATTCAGAAGATAGTCTAGGCCCTAATGTTTTCTTATTTTAAAGGTAAATGTAAGGTGTTGCATTCCAGATACAATTCAATTGGTCAAACTATCGGATTTAAAGCAAAACACACTTTATTCATCCACTGTGCAGCACGGTGGCACAGTGGTTAGCACTGCTGCCTCACAGCGTCAGAGACCTGGGTTCAATTCCCACCTCAGGCAACTGTCTGTGTGGAGGTTTGCACATTCTTCCCGTGTCTGCGTGGGTTTCCTTCGGGTGTTCCGGTTTCCTCCCACAACACAAAAATATGCAGGTTAGGTGAATTGGCCATGCTAAATTACCCGTAGTGTTAGGTGAAGAGGGAAATGGGTCTTGGTGGGTTGCTTTTCGGTGGGTTGCTTCGGTGGACTTGGGCCGAAGGGCCTGTTTCCACACTGTAATTAATCTAATCTATGGTTAAAATACAACAAAAGAAATAAAGAATTAGGATTGCTTAACTCTGTTAGAAAACTGAACAGAATAATAGATACAGTAACATCCTATAGACACACCCCTTAGAAAAAAGGCAAATTCAGAAAACAGACTTTCTCACCTGTAATTGCAGTAGCAGAGACAGAACCCCCTGCTTTTGGCTGTAATTTAGAGAGGGAAGAAATAGCTTCCATTTTTTCAAGACCCCAACAGTAACTGCTGAAAGCTAGAACTAAACATCCTGGTTCAGTAGGAGTTTGACCCCACCCGTTCAGGCTGCTTCTATTGTTCCAACATGTTAAAAAAAAGGCCCAAGGCCTCACAAGCTGCTTAACTCTAGTGCTCTGGTAGACTTCTCAGTACCTCTGCCTTAAAACTTCTCTTCAAAAAAAAGGACAAAATGCACCTCTTAAAGCCCTAGTATACTCACAATGGAAAAACTGATTTAACCACTCAGTTAAGTAACCAGCCTGGGCCTCTCCTCATGACTGTTCAGGGACAGAATAATTTCCTGGTGCCAGGTGGAGGGCAGTGAGGGACCCTCACTGCATCGTCTAGGGAAGGCCCTCTGATCCAAAAGCCTGTCTGAGAATTGGGAGGTCATTGACACGTCTACCCTTGGAATCAAGTCTCTGAAAGTGCCACCTCATGAAAGCTGTCACTAATCAAAGGCCGGGCATTCTTGTGAACAGCGATGCCACAGAGGAGGCTGTGGCTGCTGCGGCAGGGTCAACCCTGGAGTCTCCGGGTCACAAAGGACCCAGGACAAAGGATGCATAGTTTGGAGGGTCACAGGTCAGAGGGATCTGGGGCTGTCAGAAACAAGGACATGAGGTTGGTTCCTAGTGGAACAGTTCTCTGCCCAATGCCCAGTTTCTAAATCAGGCACTGAGTGTCTTTGATGGAGGGATTGTTCCCCTCCCCCTTTCCTGCCACTTTACTCCATCCCATAGTGACAAGTAGCTCCAGGTAATGTGGACTGGCCACAGGCCTATTGGTAGCTTGGTTAATCCCAGTGGGGGCAGGTCATGGCCGCAAGTCATGGCTTAAAAATTTAATCATTTGTGGGATGTGGGCATTGCTGGCTGGGCTAGCATTTATTGCCTGTCCCTCATTTCCCCTTGAGAAGCTGGAGGTGAGCTGCAGTTCACCTGCTGTGGGCTGACCCACAATGCTCTTAGGGAGGAAATTCCAGGATTTTGACTCAGCAACAGTGAACAAACGGCGATATACTTCCAGGTCCGAATGGTGAATGCCTTGGAATAGAACTTATAGGTGGTGGGGTTCTCATATATCTGCTACCTTTGTCCTTCTAGATGGAAATGGTTGTGGGTTTGGAAGGTGCTGTCTGAGGATCTTCGGTGAATTTCTGCAGTGCATCTGGTAGCTAGTACACACTGCTGCTACTGAATGTTGGTGGTGAAGGGAAGTATCATTCAAGCGGGGGCTGCTTTGTCCTGGATGGTGTCAAGCTTCTTGAGCATTGTTGGAGCTTCACTTATCCAGGCAAGTGGGGAGTATTCCATCACACTCCTGACTTGTTCCTGGTCGATGGTGGACAGGCTTTGAGGAGTCAAGTGGAGAATTACTCACTGCAGTATTCCTAGCCTCTGACCTGCTTTTGTCACCACTGAGTTTATGTGGTGAGGGCAGTGGAGTTTCTGATCAATGGTAATCCACAGAATGTTGATGGTGGGGGAATTCAGTGATGGTAACACCATTAAATGTCAAATGGCGGTGGTTAGATTGACTTGTTATTAGGGATGGTCATTGTCTTCCATTTTTGTGGCCTGAATGTTGCTTGTTATTTGTCAGCCCAAGTCTGGATATTATCCAGATCTTGTTGTATTTGAACATGGACTGCTTCAGTTTCTAAGGAGGTGTGAATGGTGCTGAACATTGTGCAATCATTGGCAAATATCCCCACTTCTGACTTTATGCTGGAGGGAAGATCATTGAAGCAGCTGAAGATGGTTGGGCCGAGGACACTACCCTGAGTAACTCCTGCAGAGATGTCCTGGAGCTGAGATGACTGGCCTCTAACAACTGCAACCATCTTCCTGTGTGGCACATATGATTCTAACCACCGGAGAATTCACCCCCAGATTCCCAATGATTCCAGTTTTGCTTGGGCTCCTTGATGCCGCACTTGGTCGATTGCAGCCTTGATGTCAAGGGCTGTTACTCTCTCCTCACCATTGAAATTCAGCTCCTTTTGTCCATGTTTGAACCAAGGCTGTCATGAGGTCAGGAGCTGACTGGCGGAACCCAAACTGGGCGTCACTGAGCAGGTTATTGCTGAGCAGGTGCTGTTTGATAATACTGTTGATGACACCTTCCATCATTTTACTGATGATTGAGAATAGATGGATGGGGCGGTATTTGGCCAGGTGGGATTTGTCCTGCTTTTTATGTGCAGGACATACTTGGGCCATTTTATTTCTCTAACCACGTAAGGGTTTCAATTAGTGGAAAGTGATGAGAAGGTTGGCTGTAGGCTTCCCGCCCACAATTTCATTCTGGCAGCAGAGGATTCAGATAGGCCACCATCCCACCCAATTCAATGCCCATCTCACCTCCAACAGCAGGAGAAGGCTCCCTGTCAGGGGCCGCTTGATAATATCAACATTTCTTCAATGGTATCGTTCTCACCCTGGAGTCAAAATATTGTGGGTTGACATTCCAGTCCAGAGAGCTGGACACACTCCATGCTGACACTCTGATACTGAAGGGGTGCTATGCTGTCAGAGGTGTAGAGGAGGTGAGGTAAACTGATACCCCTTTTGCCCTTTTGGTTGCATGTGAAAGAATCCACTCGAACAGTGAAGGAAGAGCTGGGAGCTCTCCATGTGTTCTTGCCAATATTCATCCCTCTACCAAACCTTCAAACAGCTGATCTATTAAACTTGTTTGTGGATACATACTGTTTACAACTTACCAATAGTATTTATTCCAGAACAGCAGCAACCAGATTTGGTTGTAAAACGTCTTGGAATATTCTGACATGGTGAAACTGGCTACATAAGTGCAATTCTTTCTTTATTTAGGTGTTGAGACCACCTCACTGCAACTTAACCCATTTGCACAAGAGATGTGATGAGATTCTCGGTAGGGAGCAGTAAATTCCCAATTTACGCTCTTCATTGCTTTTTGAATGGCTTGTTAACTACCCACTCACCACAGATTGTGACCTTACCAAACCTGCCATATAATCTAGTCATTAGAAATCTTGACGTGGAAACCTGAGCAACTCACTGCTTGCACCAAAAGACTTCTGTTGGACACCAAACTCTTGGGTAGGCTCCATGAAAACTACCCAGACACATTCCACATCCACGAACACTGGCTTCCAACACCTGCCAACATCCTTGTGACAAATCTCTGACTCCTTCACTGGATACTTATGCATATCAGTGCTGTACCTCAGGCTGCACTGGGTAATTCCTATTGAAATGCTGCAGCAAGGACACGGTGTGCTCAGGGACACATTCCCAGCTCATGGACTGGAACAGGCTGCATCTCTGTCATAGTGCTCACTCACTCTCAGCAGAGGTGAATGCTCACGACGTAACAGCCTTGTCACATTGTGCGCGCCTTCTCAGCAAGAGATACCAGATTTTAATTGATATCACCGCTATCTTACCATACTGGCCGACCTGACCTCCCAGTCACTGTCCATTTCAATTTCCCTTCCCACTCCGTCTCTGAAATGACCATCCTTGGCCTTCTCCATTGCCACAGCGAATCAGACCACAAATTGGATGACAACACCTCACCTTCCACCTGGGCAGTCTGGAAGACTTAACATTGAGTTCTCGAATTTCAAATAACCTCCCTTTCCATCCCCCAATTCCCTTTCCAACCCCTCCCTCTCCCTTCCATTCCAACTACCAATCCTTCCTTCCAGCTACCAACCAGATTCATTCCTCCCATCGACCAACCAGGTTGTACCCTCTACCCCCGTGTTCACCTATCACTACCCCACCATCACCTGCCCTGCCCATCTCCCCCACCCTTTATCTGCAGCTCCCCTTACACCAACCCCCAGCCCTGAAGAAGGGTTACACCCAAACATTGACTTCTCCACCTCCTGATGCTGCCTGCCTTGCTGTGTTCTTCCAGCCTCCTGCTTGTCTCCCTTGGCTTCCAGCATTTGCAGTTTTTTGGGTCTCTTACCATATCATTTAGCACAAAGCAAGCAAACTTGTCATGGTTGGCATCAGGGCCTCAGTCTAGTCAAGAACACATTACCTTCAATCGGGGGTCCTGACTCAGTAAGTCAACAATAGTCTCTGATCCCCATTCAGGCTTTAAATGGGACAGTCAGAGCCAGTATCCTCTAATTGTTGGTGCTCAGAGGGGAGGTATCCTGAGTGAGTAAGAGTACAGCACTGAGGGCATGCCCAATTTGTGTCACTGTGCAGGGTGGGTGAGGGTGAGTGCGGAAGATGTTGAAGGCAATTGGTTATGTGATAGGATATGAGACTTGGTGGGAGAAATAGGGTAAGTGTGAGAGAGAAATGTGGACCATTATATGGTGTTTTCCTACAGTGTTGGGCATTCATCTAGACGGCTGGCATGATCGGGTGTATGATCTGGGTGGGGGTGGGGGGAGGGGGGGATGTTGGGGGTGTGGTGAAAGAAAAAGTCCTATTCCACCCAGTGGGATCTCCTGGACCATGCACGTAATGCAGGCAAGGATGGCCCTCTATTTGCTATGGCCAGGAAAAATGTGCAATACAGAACTTGTCTCGGTGCACAACAGGGTTTTACAGCATGGAAGCCAGGCATGTTGGTAAATTCGGATGAGTGGCGGGTTGCTCTGAGAATGGTGTGTCGTGAGATGGAGCAGAAGTAGGGCATGATTCTCACAGTGAGAGCAGAAACAGTCATTGAAGCAGCAAATTTGGTGAGATGCAACATGGAAACTCATTTGGATTCATGATGGGATTTGACACCAAACTCACATTTTAGCCAAAAAATGGTAAGATTCTGTCTGAAGTATTGTGAGCGTGTGTCCTTGAGTGCCAGATTCACTGCTGCACTGCATTCAGTGTCTCCGTCTCGCAGCATTATGGATGAATACAAGAGTGTGATGATCCCAGCTAATGTTATTACTGAGCAAGTCAGATCCCAGACTGAAATCTGGCTTGGTTGTTGTTTTAATGAGCAGACTTTTCCTTGGAATATAAGCGTACTATTTTGCAGATTCAAATTTAACAATAAAAGTTCATTAAGCAAATTAAATGAAGATAAAATAGAATACAACAAACTATTACATTTAACGCAAATTTAAAGATATTGAAACACACTTTACAACTATAATCCCATTAATCTCAAAACCACTTATTTATAAATTCCTAAAATGCTCCTTTACTGATCACAAAAATACCCCTACTTTGTACTCACACTAGAGAGAATCTTCTCCTCTATCACTTCTATAGGCTTAATTCAACCCCATTTATAACTCCAGCATCTCTTCCTGGAGCCATCATACACCCGAGTTTAAACTCCCTCAGTTTCAAATAAACCCCCTCAGAGTTTTGCACAAATATTTCCCATCCGCAACTATTGCTAAACTCCATAATCTGAGGTAACATTTTAGACTACCAATCTCAAACTGTCTTCTCCCTTTCTTGGGAACATCTGCTTTGCACATCCATCTTCATCCAAGACCTCTACAGAATTGCACTTAAACTGAAACTAAAGCTGAATGGTTTCTCTGCAAGCTATTGGTGTTTCTGTCTAAACTTAATAAAACGCAATTCTCAAAACTGCAATTAAAAAGCTTAATATGCTTCACTGTATACATTGTTAACTTGTAAATTTTCCTAATATAAATAAAACCTGTTAGTTCTTAGCTGCTTTCCCTCTTAAACTTAAAAGATATTACAATGTGACAGAAATGTAAGTTAATCATGACTCACCTTCAGACACATAGAAACCCATATGTCACTAGATCAAAATCAAAAATCAAAACTCCGAAATAAGTATTAAAATATATATAAATCACAAACCCTACATTACAGAACACTGGTGTTTCCAAGTCAAAATTCTATTTATTCATAAGATGGAACAAAAATGTCTGGTATCTTCTTGGTCTATTACCAAGGACAGATGTACTGGGGGCAAAAGTACTGGGCAATTGCCCCTGCAATCACCCTTATTGAAATAACATTAGCTGAGCACACATTGAACTTTTTCCACCACGCTGCTTGCTGGCTAAACAAGATGAACAATCAAAGTCAATAAAATTCCAAAGTTTGTGAGAAGATTTGTAGCTCGGGCGCTTGTTGCTGTGGTTCTGATCGCCGAGCTGGAAGTTTTTGTTGCAAACGTTTCGTCCCCTGTCTAGGTGACATCCTCAGTGCTTGGGAGCCTCCTGTGAAGTGCTTCTGTGGTGTTTCCTCCGGCATTTATAGTGGCCTGTCCCTGCCGCTTCCGGTTGTCAGTTTCAGCTGTCCGCTGTAGTGGCCGGTATATTGGGTCCAGGTCTATGTGTTTGTTGATGGAGTTTGTGGATGAGTGCCAAGCTTCTAGGAATTCCCTGGCTGTTCTTTGTTTCGCTTGCCCTATAATGGTAGTGTTGTCCCAGTCAAATTCACGTTGCTTGTCGTCTGCGTGTGTGGCTACTAGGGATAGCTGGTTGTGTCGTTTCGTGGCTAGTTGATGTTTGTGGATGCGGATCGTTAGCTGTCTTCCTGTTTGTCCTATATAGTGTTTTGTGCAGTCCTTGCATGGGATTTTGTACACTACGTTAGTTTTGCTCATGCTGGGTATAGGGTCCTTCGTTTTGGTGAGTTGTTATCTGAGAGTGGCTGTTGGTTTGTGTGTTGTTATGAGTCCTAGTGGTCGCAGTAGTCTGGCTGTCTTTTCAGAGATGTTCTTGACGTATGGTAGTGTGGCTAGTCCTTTGGGTTGCGGCATGTCCTCGTTCTGTTGTCTCTCCCTTAGGCATCTGTTGATGAAATTGTGAGGATATCCGTTATTTGCGAATACCTTGTATAGGTGTTCCTCTGTGAACACCAGAACTGCAAAAAGAGGAAGAGAATGAATTTGTCTGGGACAACACTACCATTATAGGGAAAGCGAAACACAGAACAGCCAGGGAATTCCTAGAAGCTTGGCACTCATCCACAAACTCCATCAACAAACACATAGACCTGGACCCAATATACCGGCCACTACAGCGGACAGCTGAAACTGACAACCGGAAGCGGCAGGGACAGGCCACTATAAATGCCGGAGGAAACACCACAGAAGCGCTTCACAGGAGGCTCCCAAGCACTGAGGATGTCACCTAGACAGGGGACGAAACGTTTGCAACAAAAACTTCCAGCTCGGCGAACAGAACCACAGCATCAATAAAATTCCATTAACTCCTCTCCTTTGGTGTCTCATGCGATATTACTCATTGGTTTCATTAAATGTTTTGAAAAGTTTTATTACCAGCAAAGCATTCTCAGAATTCATCCACAGCCTGCTGTGTTCTGCCTTGCTTTGTTCTGTCGTGCTCCAGTATTTGGATTTGTCAAAAGGTGGTACTTTGCCTAGGGCTGACCTGAGAGGCAGTTTGCTCTTTTAATGCTCATAGTGAAGTAGTTTCTGGGAAACATGCCAAGGCAGCTGGGATGCAAATCATGTCTGTTCTCTTGTCAGTTTCTGATTTTTCTGTAAAATTTTCTTTGTTTTGTCTCGGCCTCTTCCGTCCTTTTTGTATGTATTTGTTCACAGGAAGCTTCCCACCTTTTCCCTCTTTAAAGAGGCTAATGAGGTGGTCCTCCAAGTACGGTTTACAGATACCTAGGTCACGTCTCTGAATGTTCTGCTCACCTCCTGCTGAAGTCATGGTGGGGGAATTGGGACCACCCTCAAAGTCTTAAAATTGTTCAGGATAATCTTTTCCTCGAGAAGTACCAATAAAGATCTGTGCTCATGATGACTTTGTGAAATTCCCTTTGTCCCTTCACAAAGTTAGTCTGTAGGTAGACTTCATGGTTAACCTATGTCCAGTCATTCAGTTTGGACATCTGACCTAAATGTGTTCCAGTTTCATATCTACATTTGGCTGCCCTTCTATGTCTCTACGAGGCCATTTTATATACACTCAACGTAGCAATAGCAGGTTGAACATTGAGGCCTAAACCTTCCAACTGGGTAGGGTGACCACACATCCCATTTTTAAAAACAGAGTCCCGTAGTTAAACCCTCTGCAAGCACACTGAACCTTTAGAGTCGTAGAGATGTACAGCATGGAAACAGCCCCTTCGGTCCAACTTGTCCATGCCGACCAGATATCCTAACCTAATCCAGTCCCATTTGCCAGCACTTGGCCCATATCCCTCTAAATCTTTCCTATTCATATATCCATCCAGGTGCCTCTTAAATGCTGTAATTGTACCAGCCTCCACCACTTCCTCTGGCAGCTCATTCCATACACGCACTACCCTCTGTGTGAAAAGGTGTTTTTTATATCTTTCCCCCTCACCCAAAACCTATGCCCTCTAGTTCTGGACTCCTCTACCCCAGGGAAAAGACCTTGTCTGTTTGCCCTATCCATGCTCCTCATGATTTTGTAAACCCCTGGAAGATCACCCCTCAGCTTCCAATGCTTCAAGGAAATCAGCCCCAGCCTATTCAGCCTTTCCCTATAGCTCAAATCCTTATGAAGAGGTAGCAAATGTGGGGTGGCTCAATGGCTAGCACTGCTGCCTCACAGCGCCAGCGACATGGGCTGGATTCTAGTTTTGGATGACTGTCTATGTGGAAGTTGCAAGTTCTTCCCATGTCTGCGTGAGTTTGCTCCAATTTCCTCCCACAATCTAAAGATATGATGGTTAGGCAGATTGGTCACGCCAAATTGCCCCTGGGATGTGCAGGCTAGGTGGGTTAGCCATGGGAAATGCAGGGTTATAAAGTACAGGGTGGGTCTGATTGGAATCCTGTTTGGAGAGTTAGTGCACATGGGCTGAATGGCATCTTTCTGCACTGTAAAGAGTCTAAATTGACCTTTAGTTTCTACCTCCAAACTTGAATGTTTGTACAGGCTACAGTGGTTACCATTGAACTTGCTTGAATGGCAGTAATTTTATGAGGTGTTCAGTATTCAACATCAGGAAATATGGTCACCCGATAACTGGATTTTTCTTTATTTATTCATGGGATGAGAGTGCCAGTGGCAAGACCTGCCTTTATTGCCTTGGGGGAAGATTGTAGTGAGGCACCTTCTTGAAGACAACCTAATGGCTGGCGTGACTATTTCAGAGGGCAGTTAAAAGTCAATCAAATTACCATGGATCTGAAGCTACAAAGGTACCATACTGGGTAAAAATGGCAGATTTCCTTTCCTATGGGACATCAGGCTATTTTGTTGGTTGGTTTCCCTCTAACCAGGGATTACAAACCAGGTGGGCACCGGGAACTGTGAACAGCAATACTTTATTTTAGATGCTCGCACCTCCACAGCGAGCTCTAGACTGTGCTATCTGGCTCTGCCCCTGTGATTCACCTGACCAGTTCTCTTAAAGGGGCATCACCCCAACGAATGCATAACACAGGGAACCAGATAGATTTCAGTGACAATCTAGTAGACTCATTGTTACTATTACTAATGCTTCTTTTTATTCTACTTTTTAAAAATTATTGTGATTAAATGCATATTAAGGTGGGATTTGACCTCATGAAGCATGGTCAACTTGCCCAAGCTTCTCAAGACTATAACCACTCCAGTAGCATAACCATTTCACTATCATCCTCCAGGGTAAGAGCACCTTTGGTGGCTTGGGATTTCTGTTTGACTTCTGACCATAGCTGATTCTTTGATGCAGGAGACATTTTCATCCTGGTGATAGACTTGTGTAATGTCAGACTGAATTTGGAGAGTTGTACTTGAAGGACCTGTATTCTTCTACATGGAGGAGGACTGAAGCTGACACTATTTCTCAGGTCGCTGGGTTGTCCTCAGAATATGCTGTTTACAATTTGCCTGCCAATGTTTAAAAAGCTTGCAGAAAATTCCAATTAAGTCATACAAGAAAGAATTCAGTGTAATGTACCGTAAGCTATGATTTGGCTCCAAATGTAAACTAATGTATCTTAGTAAAACAAAGATTCTGCAATGATGGACCAGCAGGCAACATATAACTTGGTTTTATTCTCTCGATCTATTGTGTGAAGAAGAGATTGAGGAGGCGTTGGGAGGAGTCACTGACTGTGTGAGTTTGATGTTGCCTACACTGCCCCTGACGTGAAAGATCTTATTGATAATCACATTTACTTATCTCACTTACACAACACCAGAATTCTCATTTTGTTTTGCTGGAATAGTTGAAATTCCAGCTTGTCAAAAAAGAGCTCTACAAAGTAGCCAAGTGGCATTTAGCTAATAATTATAGACAGGCGATGCACACAGAGCAGCAGTTTTTATTTAACTCAAATATGTATTTGATGATGGCACTAAAAGAGGGACCAGAGAGCTCAGGCTTTGCATAGACTGGCTGCTCCTGCACTCCTTTAGGGAGACATATCTTCTGTCTTGACATGTGAGAAACAGTTGACAGCCGCTGGGAGTTTGTTCAGTAATGACAGGGCTGGACTGTAAAGCTGGGGAGGTAAAGTGGGTCAGGAACAATCACGTTAGTAACATCACACCATGGAGACAGGACAAATCAGTCCTTTCTCTTTGAGAACT
This sequence comes from Chiloscyllium plagiosum, assembly GCF_037043375.1. Classification (NCBI taxonomy): domain Eukaryota; kingdom Metazoa; phylum Chordata; class Chondrichthyes; order Orectolobiformes; family Hemiscylliidae; genus Chiloscyllium; species Chiloscyllium plagiosum. Next base: position 45,555,418 of record NW_028270162.1, on the reverse strand, counting down.
GTTAAACTCACCACAGTGGTGGTATCACACTTTAAAATACTTCCCATTTTTGACAGTTATGGGAACGCAGGAACAAGAGTAGACCATTGGGCCCCTCGAGTCTGTTCCACAATTTAGTTCGGTCATGACTGGTGTATATCTTTACTCCATCTAACCTTCTCAAAACAAATAAATCTTAGGTTTGACATTCTCAGTTGATCTAACGTCAATAGCTTTTGCAGTCAGAGCTCTCAATGTTTAACTAGCCTTTCAGTAAAGAATTGCTGCCTGATGTTACCCTTAAATGATCTACCTTTCGTTTGCTATTTTCTTGTTTTGGACTACCCCAGCAGAAGGAATTTCCTCGTCACCTGCTCAAGTCCTATAGTCTATTTGTATGAGGGTCTCAGATTTGAAGAACATCACCTTTCATTCTCACTCAATGATGTACCTCAGCACCAGTCCATAGGATGTGGTTTTAATGTTCTCAGAGGGAGATTGCTGATTAGTGACAATTTTTATATTGTACTTGAGGAACTGGGCTGAGATGATCCAACCAGAACTACGCAGACCTCCCTTCCCAACTAGAGACAGTCACCATCTCTGTCTGAACTGGTTTTGAAATCGGGCCCCTTGAACTAAAGGGCCAATCTCTGTTTCTCTACATCTCCCGAGTGCATTGACTACGTGTATGGATGCCTGGTATCCTCCTCTAGCTCACCCAGTTTTACATTTAAAAGGCAGAGCCCTTGCCAGAGAGCTGTTGGGAATGCTTTTCCAAAGTCCTGGTTCATTGACCTAAGATTTCTATTTTTGTTATAGTTAGAAGGCAAACATTTTATTTTCCCAGAAGAAACAAATACAGAAATTGCTGGCGAAACTCAGCAGGTCTAGCAGCATCTGCCAAGACAGATAAAGTTAATGATTCAAGTATTGGTGTAACTCTTCCTCAGACCCGGCAGAGTTTCTCCACAATTTTACCTGTTTGTTTCAGATTTCCAGCATCCACAGTATTGCGCTTTAATACTTGAAGAAAGCCCATTTCAAGCCAGTTGTGTTTTTACCCCACACTCTAGAATTCCTACATATTGTTGCTGACAGTCTGATTTGTAGTTCCTGAAGATTATCATTACACAAGCCTATCCATTTTTAATTATAACAAGGTTAAAACTGAATTTTGCTTTTAAAATCATGTGATTAATTCATAATGTGAATTAGTTCTCTTTTAACAACATTTGCTACAACATTGGTTTAGCATGGCAGTACATTTAAACAACCCAGCTACATCAGGAAACAAGGAACCCAATGCTTAATGTGGACACACTGGGGCTTGATCCCACATGTTCCTTACTCTGAGGCAGGTTAACCCTCAAAATCTAATCTCCATAAAATATTATCAGGAAGTAAACGCTATAATCATTGTCACTTGTCATACAGAATCAGTCTGGTTCACAGGTGTTCTTTAGGGAGGAGAACTGCTTTCCTTATCTGGTCTGGCCTACAAGATACTTGGTGTTCCTCAGCTTGAGTATTATATATAGTTGTGGGCACCACTTCGAGACACAAAGAATGGCAGATGTTTAGAAATCCCTTCCATAAATTGCAATCGATGCAATAATGTTTTGTTTGGCAAAGATATTAAGGGATAAGGGCAGGTATATGGAGTTAGGCCCCAGATCAGACATGATCTCATTGAATGGCAGAATAAGCTCAAAGGTGTGAGTGGCCTGAACCTGTTCTATATTGTAGAGAAGATGTGAATGCATTGGAGAGAGTGCAGGAGCAATTTACAAGAATAGGTTTCAGGAATAAACAAACTTCAGGTATGGGGATAGATTGAAGAAACTGGGACTGGTTTTCTTGGAGAGAAGAAGACTGTAAGGAGTTTTTGTAGAGCTTTTAAAAGTCATGAGTGGGCTGGATAGAGTAAAAACAATGACTGCAGATGCTGGAAACCAGATTCTGGATTAGTGGTGCTGGAAGAGCACAGCAGTTCAGGCAGCATCCGAGGACAGGCAAAATCCGAGGACAGGCAAAATCGACGTTTCGGGCAAAAGCCCTTCATCAGGAATAAAGGCAGAGAGCCTGAAGCGTGAAGAGATAAGCTAGAGGAGGGTGAGGGTGGGGAGAGAGTAGCATAGAGTACAATAGGTCAGTGGGGGAGGAGATGAAGGTGATAGGTCAGGGAGGAGAGGGTGGAGTGGATAGGTGGAAAAGGAGCTAGGCAGGTCGGACAAGTCCGGACAAGTCATGGGGACAGTGTTGAGCTGGAGGTTAGAAACTAGGATGAGGTAGGGGAAGGGGAAATGAGGAAGCTGTTGAAGTCCACATTGATGTCCTGGGGTTGAAGTGTTCCGAGGCGGAAGATGAGGCGTTCTTCTTCCATGCGTCTGGTGGTGAGGGAGCGGCGGTGGAGTAGATGGGGAAGCTGTTCCCACTCACATACGAGAAAAGGATGAGAGGGCATAGATTTAAAGCGATGTACAAATGAAACAATGATGACTTGAGAAAAATCTTTTTCCCACAGCGAATAGTCAGGGTATGGAATGCACTGCCTGGAAATGTGGTGGAGGCAAGTTCAATTGAGGCATTCAACAGGCATTGGATCATTATTTGTTTAGAAATAGTGTGCAGGGGTGTGGAGAAAAGGCAGGAGATTGGCACTAGCTAATGGAACTAGTTCAGGTATGACGGACCAAATGGCCTTCTTCTGCACCATAACAATTCTGTGACTCCAGATTCACACAGACTCACTATAGGATTAGGTGAGTCAGCAATACCCATATCCCACCAAGTAATAAAGTTAAAGAACTTTTGGGTTGAGCAGTGAGGCAGAAGATGAGGGAAATGATATGGTTAATCAGGCAGACCCTTTATTGTCCGATTTACACCATCAGGGAGCGCCAGTGGACTCAAAGCGGAATTGAATTCATCCATCCAGTTTAATTGGCATTGCCTTGACTCCCTGTGTTGGGCAGAAGTTGACAGAATGTGAAAATGTGTTTTGGCCCTCCCCTTTAATTGAGTACAAGGAGGGAAAAAGAAACAGGCAAATTCGGCGATACTTTGTTATGTACTGTAACTAACTTCACCTTGAATTTCTGCCAAAAACAAGTTGATTCGGACCTGGGTTTCAGCATAAATGTGTAACTCTCTCCAAAACACTCCACTGTCCAAGCAGAAAGGCTAACTAACCTATGCCAATATGCATCACATTGACCAGGAATAAACACTTGTCAATTTTGGAGTAAACATTTTTGCAGTTTGGCTGTTTTTTTCACTGGCGCCAACTTGCAAATCAATCATTTCCATACAAATAGCCTTCAATAAAATTTTGCATCCAAAGTATTTCCCAGCAGAACAAACTACTGCTCCTCTTGCTACTACTGACAGAAAGAAAACTTGCGTATATTGGTACTTTTCAGGACCATAAGGTCTTCCAACATAATTTAGAGCCAATTAACAACTTTTGAGACGTAGAATCAAAAACTATGGCGCTGGAAAAGCACAGCCAGTCAGACAGCATCTGAGGAACAGGAGAGTCAACGTTTCAAGCATCAGCTCTTCATCAAAATTTACTTTTGCGATGTAGTTCATGTTGTAAATTTAGGCAATGCAACAGGCAGTTTGCATGCTGTAAACCCTCATTAAGAGTGAATGTGATGACAATTAGATCTTTTTTGTGTGACAAAACCAGAAATTGCTGGAAAAGCTCAGCAGGTCAGGCAGCATCTGTGGAGAGAAGTCAGAGTTAACGAGTGACCCTTCCTCAGAGGTTCTTGTTAACTCTGATTTCTTTCCACAGATGCTGCCAGACGTGCTGAGCTTTTCCAGCAATTTATGTTTTTTGTTTCTGATTCCTAGCATCCGCACTTCTTTTGGATTTTAGCTTTGGAATTTGAAGCAACGACTGCCACTCTGCTGCCCTGCTCTTTGACTCAAAGCTCCCCTATTTTCCGTGGCTCTTTAATTGTCATGATGATCAGTAAACAAGTCCTCTTTTTGTGTGGTAACAAGCTGGGATGAACAGTATTGCCATGGTTTGTGGGCACTCAGGGCAACAATTTCCTCTCCCTTATTGCTTGCTCTGCTGATGCTTTTCAGTGATGCTAAGAACCCAGACTTTCCTTGTGTCTGAGTTCCAGTATTGCTAAGCAGGAGGTCGGGAAGCAATTTAAAAGGTCAATATGACTGAGTCAGTTGCTCAGTATGAGAAAATTTGCTCTGGTCAAAGCAGCAGGCTAGAATAGAGTAGAATATCCTCTATTGTCACGTGTACTCCAGTACAGAAGTACAGTGGAAAGGTTTTACAATGGCGGCCTTCTAATGGCGCCATCTTAGCAACAAGTACCTAGATATAAATCTTGGATACAAATGAGGAATGAAAGGAAAAGTGGGAACATTACTTATAGTGTTTAAAAAATAATTTAGAAGTAAGATAATTAGAATATAGTTAAAGGATTGACATAACAGTGCGGTAAAGAATTTCAAAGCAGCAGCTCAGCACCTGGTCCGACTGCCAGGCCCCAGTCCATCTGTCCAGCTCCACTCCAGACTCCAGTCTGCTCTGCACCAGCACCCAGCGGCACCAAGGGAAGTTCCGCTACTCCGAAACTCACTTCCCCTCACACTGCTCCGGGACTCACTTCCCTTCGTGCTGCTCCAGGACTCGCTTCCCCTCACGCTGCTCCGGGACTCACTTCCCCTCACACTGCTCCGGGACTCACTTCCCCTCACACTGCTCCAGGACTCACTTCCCCTCATGCTGCTCCGGGACTCACTTCCCCTCACACTGCTCCAGGACTCACTTCCCCTCATGCTGCTCCAGGACTCACTTCCCCTCACGCTGTTCCAGGACTCACTTCCCCTCACACTGCTCCGGGACTCACTTCCCCTCACACTGCTCTGGGACTCATTTACCCTCACGCTGCTCCAGGACTGGCTTCCCCTCCTGCTCCGGGATTCACTTCCCCTCGTGTTACTCCAGGACTCACTTCCCCTCACCCTGCTCCAGGAATTACTTTCCCTCACACTGCACCGGGACTCACTTTCCCTCGCGCTGTTCCAGGACTCACTTCCCCTCACGCTGCTCCAGGACTCACTTCCCCTCGTGCTGCTCCAGGACTCACTTCTTCAAGTGCTGCTCCAGGAGTAACTTCCCCTCGCGCTGCTCCAGGACTCACTTCCCCTCGTGCTGCTCCGGGACTCACTTCCCCTCACACTGCTTCAGGACTCACTTCCCCTCACACTGCTCCTGGACTCACTTCCCCTCACACTGCTCCAGGATTAACTTCCCCTCACACTGCTCCAGGACTAACTTCCCCTGAAGCTGCTCCTGGACTCACTTCCCCTCACGCTGCTCCAGGACTCACTTCCCCTCACACTGCTCCGGGACTCACTCCCCCTCAGGCTGTTCCATGACTCACTTTCCCATTTGCTGCTCCAGGACTCACTTCCCCTTGTGCTGCTCCAGGATTCACTTCCCCATGTACCGCTCCAGGACTCACTTCCCCTCACGCTGCACCGGGACCAACTTCCCCTCACACTGCTCCAGGACTCACTTCCCCTCACACTGCTCCAGGACTCACTTTTCCTCACGCTGCTCCGGGACTCACTTCCCCTCACGCTTTTCCTGGACTCACTTCCCCTCACGCTGCTCTAGGGCTCACTTCCCCTCGCGCTGCTCCAGGACTCACTTCCCCTCACACTGCTCCAGGACTCACTTCCCCTCCTGCTCCGGGACTCACTTCCCCTCGTGTTACTCCAGGACTCACTTCCCCTCACCCTGCTCCAGGACTTACTTTCCCTCACACTGCACCGGGACTCACTTCCCCTCACGCTGCTCCGGGACTCACTTCCCCTCACACTGCTCTGGGACTCACTTCCCCTCACACTGCTCCAGGATTAACTTCCCCTCACACTGCTCCAGGACTAACTTCCCCTGAAGCTGCTCCTGGACTCACTTCCCCTCACGCTGCTCCAGGACTCACTTCCCCTCACACTGCTCCAGGACTAACTTCCCCTCACACTGCTCCGGGACTCACTCCCCCTCAGGCTGTTCCATGACTCACTTTCCCATTTGCTGCTCCAGGACTCACTTCCCCTTGTGCTGCTCCAGGATTCACTTCCCCATGTACCGCTCCAGGACTCACTTCCCCTCACACTGCTCCAGGACTCACTTCCCCTTACGCTGCTCCAGGACTCACATCACCTCACACTGCTCCAGGACTCACTTCCCCTCACGCTGCTCTGGGACTCACTTCCTCTCACCCTGCTCCGGGACTCACTTCCCCACGTGATGCTCCAGGACTCACATCACCTCACACTGCTCCAGGACTCGCTTCCCCTCACGCTTTTCCTGGACTCACTTCCCCTCACGCTGCTCCAGGGCTCACTTCCCCTCGCGCTGATCCAGGACTCACTTCCCCTCACACTGCTCCAGGACTCACTTCCCCTCCTGCTCCGGGACTCACTTCCCCTCGTGTTACTCCAGGACTCACTTCCCCTCACCCTGCTCCAGGACTTACTTTCCCTCACACTGCACCGGGACTCACTTTCCCTCGCGCTGTTCCAGGACTCACTTCCCCCCACGCTGCTCCAGGACTCACTTCCCCTCGTGCTGCTCAAGGACTCACTTCTTCAAGTGCTGCTCCAGGAGTAACTTCCCCTCGCGCTGCTCCAGGACTCACTTCCCCTCGTGCTGCTCCGGGACTCACTTCCCCTCACACTGCTTCAGGACTCACTTCCCCTCACACTGCTCCTGGACTAACTTCCCCTCGCGCTGCTCCTGGACTCACTTCCCCTCACGCTGCTCCGGGACTCACTTCCCCTCACACTGCTCCGGGACTCACTTCCCCTCACACTGCTCCAGGATTAACTTCCCCTCACACTGCTCCAGGACTAACTTCCCCTGAAGCTGCTCCTGGACTCACTTCCCCTCGTGCTGCTCCAGGACTCACTTCCCCTCGTGCTGCTCCGGGACTCACTTCTTCAAGTGCTGCTCCAGGAGTAACTTCCCCTCGCGCTGCTCCAGGACTCACTTCTCCTCGTGCTGCTCCGGGACTCACTTCCCCTCACACTTCTTCAGGACTCACTTCCCCTCACACTGCTCCTGGACTAACTTCCCCTCGCGCTGCTCCTGGACTCACTTCCCCTCACGCTGCTCCGGGACTCACTTCCCCTCACACTGCTCCGGGACTCACTTCCCCTCACACTGCTCCAGGATTAAATTCCCCTCACACTGCTCCAGGACTAACTTCCCCTGAAGCTGCTCCTGGACTCACTTCCCCTCACGCTGCTCCAGGACTCACTTCCCCTCACGCTGCTCCAGGATTAACTTCCCCTCACACTGCTCCGGGACTCACTCCCCCTCAGGCTGTTCCATGACTCACTTTCCCATTTGCTGCTCCAGGACTCACTTCCCCTTGTGCTGCTCCAGGATTCACTTCCCCATGTACCGCTCCAGGACTCACTTCCCCTCACACTGCACCGGGACCAACTTCCCCTCACACTGCTCCAGGACTCACTTTCCCTCACGCTGCTCCGGGACTCACTTCCCCTCGCGTTGCTCCAGGACTCACTTCCCCTTACGCTGCTCCAGGACTCACATCACCTCACACTGCTCCAGGACTCACTTCCCCTCACGCTGCTCTGGGACTCACTTCCATTCACCCTGCTCCGGGACTCACTTCCCCACGTGATGCTCCAGGACTCACATCACCTCACACTGCTCCAGGACTCACTTCCCCTCACGCTTTTCCTGGACTCACTTCCCCTCACGCTGCTCCAGGACTAACTTCCCCTCACACTGCTCCGGGACTCACTCCCCCTCAGGCTGTTCCATGACTCACTTTCCCATTTGCTGCTCCAGGACTCACTTCCCCTTGTGCTGCTCCAGGATTCACTTCCCCATGTACTGCTCCAGGACTCACTTCCCCTCACGCTCCACCGGGACCAACTTCCCCTCACACTGCTCCAGGACTCACTTCCCCTCACACTGCTCCAGGACTCACTTTCCCTCACGCTGCTCCGGGACTCACTTCCCCTCGCGTTGCTCCAGGACTCACTTCCCCTTACGCTGCTCCAGGACTCACATCACCTCACACTGCTCCAGGACTCACTTCCCCTCACGCTGCTCTGGGACTCACTTCCTCTCACCCTGCTCCGGGACTCACTTCCCCACGTGATGCTCCAGGACTCACATCACCTCACACTGCTCCAGGACTCACTTCCCCTCACGCTTTTCCTGGACTCACTTCCCCTCACGCTGCTCCAGGGCTCACTTCCCCTCGCGCTGCTCCAGGACTCACTTCCCCTCACACTGCTCCAGGACTCACTTCCCCTCCTGCTCCGGGACTCACTTCTTCAAGTGCTGCTCCAGGAGTAACTTCCCCTCGCGCTGCTCCAGGACTCACTTCCCCTCGTGCTGCTCCGGGACTCACTTCCCCTCACACTGCTTCAGGACTCACTTCCCCTCACACTGCTCCTGGACTCACTTCCCCTCGCGCTGCTCCTGGACTCACTTCCCCTCACGCTGCTCTGGGACTCACTTCCCCTCACACTGCTCCGGGACTCACTTCCCCTCACACTGCTCCAGGATTAACTTCCCCTCACACTGCTCCAGGACTAACTTCCCCTGAAGCTGCTCCTGGACTCACTTCCCCTCGTGCTGCTCCAGGACTCACTTCTTCAAGTGCTGCTCCAGGAGTAACTTCCCCTCGCGCTGCTCCAGGACTCACTTTCCCTCGTGCTGCTCCGGGACTCACTTCCTCTCACACTGCTTCAGGACTCACTTCCCCTCACACTGCTCCTGGACTAACTTCCCCTCGCGCTGCTCCTGGACTCACTTCCCCTCACGCTGCTCCGGGACTCACTTCCCCTCACACTGCTCCGGGACTCACTTCCCCTCACACTGCTCCAGGATTAACTTCCCCTCACACTGCTCCAGGACTAACTTCCCCTGAAGCTGCTCCTGGACTCACTTCCCCTCACGCTGCTCCAGGACTCACTTCCCCTCACGCTGCTCCAGGACTAACTTCCCCTCACACTGCTCCGGGACTCACTCCCCCTCAGGCTGTTCCATGACTCACTTTCCCATTTGCTGCTCCAGGACTCACTTCCCCTTATGCTGCTCCAGGATTCACTTCCCCATGTACCGCTCCAGGACTCACTTCCCCTCACGCTGCACCGGGACCAACTTCCCCTCACACTGCTCCAGGACTCACTTCCCCTCACACTGCTCCAGGACTCACTTTCCCTCACGTTGCTCCGGGACTCACTTCCCCTCGCATTGCTCCAGGACTCACTTCCCCTTACGCTGCTCCAGGACTCACATCACCTCACACTGCTCCAGGACTCACTTCCCCTCACGCTGCTCTGGGACTCACTTCCTCTCACCCTGCTCCGGGACTCACTTCCCCACGTGATGCTCCAGGACTCACATCACCTCACACTGCTCCAGGACTCACTTCCCCTCACGCTTTTCCTGGACTCACTTCCCCTCACGCTGCTCCAGGACTCACTTCCCCTCGCACTGCTCTGGGACTCACTTCCCCTCGCGTTGCACCTGGACTCACTTCCCCTCACGCTGTTCCAGGACTCGCTTCCCCTCACACTGCTCCAGGACTCACTTCCCCTCACACTGCTCCAGGACTCACTTCCCCTCACACTGCTCCAGGACTCACTTTCCCTCGCCCTGTAGCGATTCAAGAAGGCAGCTCACCACCACCTTCTCAAAGGTAATAAATGCTGACCCAGCCAGCAACACCCACTTTCCATGAGTGAATTTTAAAGAGCCTAAATCTATGAATGTATATTTATCTTGACCCTGGTTTACCTGAGGCACCTGTGTTAAAGAGTTGCACTCCTGATTTTAAATTCAACGACCTGGGAATGGGCTGTGGATAAGGATGGAGTCAGAAGTCCTGTCCCTCCAAATATCCATCATTTGAGACTACAAAAGGAAGCATTTATCCCTCGCTCGCTGGACTCACTCATCCTTCATTTTCACTAGGTTAGAAACCTGAAACTCAGTATCACCGTCCCACCAGCCAACAATACCTTCACCCACAATGCCTCAAGGTGCCACCTCCTTGAGGAATCTGGAGAACCAGCAACACCCAGCTTCCAGGAAAGTGATGAAACATTGAGAAAAATAGCCACTGGTTCAAGGTTGTCACTAGCAATACAGCCATCTCTGAACAGAGTCACTGATACCTGAACACAAAGCGTACAGGTTGAGGAGAGGAGGGGTGAGGGTGAGGATGGAATTCCAGGCAGGAATCTGACAGTGGGCAGGTGAACGCAAGCTATAGGGTTTCTTTATCATCACCAACTCTGGCTGAACCCATTTTTCACATGAGCTCCCATCCAGCGTTTTTCTCCCCCCAATCCCATCCTTAATATCTTAGAATCCCTGCAGTGTGGAAGCAGGCCATTCAGCCCATTGAGTCCACACCGACCCTCTGAAGACCATCCAACCCAGGCCTACCCCATCCCTGTAACCCTAACCATGGCTAATTCACCTAGCCTATACAGCCCTGATCACTATGGGCTACTTAGCATGGCTAATCCACCTAACCTGTGGGAGGAAACCCACACAGACACGGGGAGAATGTACAAACTCCGGACAGTTACCTGAGGCTGGAATTGAAACCGGATCCCTGGCATTGTGAGGCAACAGTCCTAACCACTGAGTCATTGTGCCGCCCTAATCTGTTCATAAATAATAGACCACTGGTAGCATAGAAGGAGACCATTTGGCCCACCATCTGTGTGCTAGCTCTTGGCATCATCCAGTCCCACTTCGCAGCCCTTTCCCCATATCGTTGCATTTATTTCTCTTGTCCCTTCAGATGAAAACATCCAAAAGAAATGAAAAGAGCAGTCTACATTTTTAATGCCCCTCTCAATTTTCGCCCTGGTTGCATTCATAAGTGTTCAGGATGTCAATCTTTGGTGTTGGCCGTGTTGGAATTGACCTTGCAAGTGTATTTTTTTTTAATCAGGTTTGTAAACAAACAGTACGCCTTTAAGGCTTTCGGGGAATTGGGTTTTCTGCTTTGTGAGGCTCTCAGTACTCAGATGGATTCCTGCTGTTTTATACGCACAACATATCATTAGCTGAGTTGATATTCTGTGCAATGTTTAATATACTGTAGCATGACCAGAGAGCAAGCTGGGAAAAAAAAAAGTCTCATTTGAAATTTGATTTGATGGAAGTTAATCTTACGGAGAAAAATAATCAAAATCTCCACAGCTGTAAAGCAGTATTAATCATGAGACTTAACTGCAGATTCTGTTTGGAAATGAGATTAAAGAAGCAGCAAACTGTGGTAAATACTTGGAATGTAAATTAATTATCCTGAGATGCGTTCCATGTGTTCAGTCTTTATTTATTTCATCTCCTTGTTTTGAAATATCAGTGGAGCCGAAAAGGCGCCACTTCCCTCCATAATGAGGTCAAGAGAATTGCATTTGGTAATGGCAGCCAATTGGACCTTGGCCGACCATGTCCACACCCAATATCATCACAGGGCTTGTCCTCACCCGCGTTATTGGTGGCTACTTATGTTTGGTTCTGTTTTAGTTACTAAATCCAGACTATCTGAGCAACCAACAGAGGGAACAAAACAGAGAACAAAGACCAAGGTTTCAGAGCTCTCCAAAGTTGGGAATGGACAGAGTGGGAGAAGTGGAGGGGGAGAATCCGAGAAAATACTAGAGCCTGACTGAGGCACTGATCCCAGTTAGGCTCACCAGTTTTAAGGCAGGAATCCCATTCTCCATTCCCAATTCCACCCCCCCCCGCCCCCCCCCCCAGGGCAGACCAACAACAGGCCATAAGCAGTTTAGCAACTGTTCAAGCCAGGCACCAGAAGAACAGATTATTTCATGTGTTCATGGGGGTCTACGGGACATCATTCATTGCCCATCACTAATTGCCCTGCAGAAAGTGATGGTGAGGTTGCTTCTTTAACTGCCACAGTTCTTAGGGGCAGAGATGCCCACAGGGCATTTAGGGAAGGAATGCCAGGATTTTGACTCAGCTACAGTTAATAACGGTGATATAATTCCAAGTCAGAATGATGAGTGGTTTAAAGGGGACCTTGCAAGTGGTGACATTTCCATGCATCTGATGCTCTTACCCTTCTAGGTGGTAGATGTCACAGGTTTTAAAGAGCTGCGAGAGAAACCTTGGTGAGATATTGCCTTGGTGGTGAAGGAAATCAATGTTGAAGGTGGTGGTTGGGTCATTAACCAAATGGATGGTTTCAAGTTACTTGAGTACTTTAGAGCTGCACCCATACAAGTAAGTGGAGAGTATTCCATCACACGCCTGACTTATACCTTGTAGATGGTGGACAGGCTTTGAGGAGTCAGCAGGTGAACTATTCAATGTTGGCTTGATAGTCTGTAACGTGCTCTTGTAGGTACATAGTTTATATTCCTGATCAATAACAACTCCTAAAATGTTGATAATGAGAAATTCAGTGATGGTAATGCCATTGAAAGTTAAATTTCTCTCTTATCAGAGATGGTCAGTGCCCAATATTTGTGCTGTACATGTGTTACCTGCCACTTATCAGTCCAAGTATAAGTGTTGTCCAGCTTTTGCTGCATATGGATACAAACTGCTTCAATATCAGTGAACATCCTCACTTCTGACCTTGTGATGGAGGGAAGGTAATTGATGAAGCAGTTGAAGATGGTTGGGCCTAGGACTCTACCTGAGGAACTCTGTAGGAATATCCTGGGGCTGAGATGATTGACCTCCACGACCACAGCCATCATCCTTTGTCCCAGGTATGATTCCAACCAGCAGAGAGATTCCTCCCTGAATCTGATTGACTCCAGCTTTGCTAGGGCTCCTTGATGCTGGACTCAAATTCAATATTAATCTGGCAGATCCCAAACTGGGCCTCACTGAGTAGGTTATGACTGAGCAGGTGCTGCTTGATAGCACTGTTGATGACCCCTTCCATCATTTTACCAATGATTGAGAGCGGACTGATGGAGCAGTAATTGGCCAGGTTGGATTTGTCCTGCTTTTCATATCTAGGACGTACATGGACAGTTTCCTGCATTGTCAGGTCGATGCCTGTGTTTTATCTGTACTGGAACAGCTTGGCTAGAGGCATGGCCATTTCTGGAGCACAAATCTTCAGTACTATTGCTGCAAAATTGTCAGGACTCGTAGTTGTTGCAGTATCTGGTCACTTCCATTGTTTCTTTATTACATGGAGTGAATTGAATTGGCTGAGGGCTGGTATCTCTGGTACTGGGAACCTCAGAAGGAGACTAAATTGGATCATCCACTTGCCACCTCCAGCTGTATTTCTCTTAGGTGTATACTGGGTTCCCCTGTCAATAAAGGTCAGATCAATTGGTGTGTGGGATTGTTAGTGCTGTATAGTGCACACTGCTTCCCATGTCTGGCATACAAGTAGTCTTGTCTTGTAGCTTCAAGACATTGACTCCTCATAGCTGTTCCTGCTATGCCCTCCCATAGTCTTCATTGAAGGAGGGTTGATCTCCCAGTTTATTGGTAATGATAGAATGGTGGACACGCCAGGTCCTGATGTTGCAGATTGTCTTTGGTTCCGATTCTATTGCTGCTGATGACTGGCAGTGTCTCAGGGATGTCCAGTTTTGAGTTGCTATACCATTTAGCACAGTGATAATGTCACCTGAAATAGTGGAGAGTATCTTCAATAAGTGGCAGGTAACACATGTACAACACATGTACTTCTCCACAAGGGCTGACATGGATGGATTCATCTGCAAAACTTCAGTGAGGTCAAGAAGATTTTTCCCTCCTGTTGGTTCCCTTACCACCTGTCATAGGAACCTGACCAGCTCTATCACTGATGCTACTATGGAGCCACTCTTGGTGGTGGACATTGAAGTTCCCCATCCAAGATATATTCTGTGCTCTTACCACCCTCCATGCTTCCTCCAAGTGATATTCAACATGGAGGAATATTGATCCATCAGCTGAGGTTGTGCAGTAGGTGATAATCAGCAGGCAATTTCCTTGTCCATGGTTGACCTGATGCCATGACACTTCATGGGGTTTGGGCTCAATGTAGATGGCTTCCAGGCTACTTTCCCTCTAATTCTTCCTGCCACTGTGCCAACCTCCAGGGTCCATGTTTGGCAATATCTACTGAAGTTGGAAGTCAGTGCAAAGACCTTCCGAGCAGTTGCATGGCCACATAGCCATGCAGCTTGCAGTGAATACTGCTCCCAAGTCAACCCCTTCCCTCCTGTATACCACTATGCAGCAATCTCTACTGGCTCTGTCCTGCTTTGGGTCTAAGACAGAACACACTCAAGGATAGTGATGATGATGCCTGGGGCCAGACCTGTAAGATATGATTCCATGTGTATGACTATATCAGGCTGTTGCTTGATTAGTTTATGGGACTGGAGAAAATGAGGTCTGCAGATGCTGGAGATCAGAGCTGAAAATGTGTTGCTGGAAAAGCGCAGCAGGTCAGGCAGCATCCAAGGAACAGGAGAATCGACGTTTCGGGCATAAACTTTTCCAGCAACACATTTTCAGCTAGTTTATGGGACAGCTGTGCCAATTTTGCCTCAAGTGCCTCTCACCCCTGGATGTTGATCAGGAGGATTTTGCAGTTTGCTTAACTTGCCATTGTTATTTCTGATGGCTAGGTTCATCTGATTTCATTCCTTTCTTAGACTTTCTTTGGTTGGATACAACTGAATGGCTTGCTGGACGTTTCAAATGGCAGTAAGGACTCAACCACATTGCTGTGGGTCTGGAGTCTGGCTTCCCTCAAGGGGACTAGGGCATTTCCAGATCTTATTGAAACCTATTTTCACCATTGCTATGCGGGGGGTTAGCATGCAATTCCCCTAAAATGTCAATTTAGGCTAATGGGTTGCTAGTTCCATAGCAATACCATTACACCACTGCCTCTTCTGGTGGTATAAGGCTGAGTTGTGCACAAATTGGTTGGTGCATTTCCTACATTCTAACAGTTCAAGATACTCAGTGTCAGGCCCTTCTCAGGTTTCGTTTTATGTCAAATTATTATTGAACAAAATGTTGAAATAAACACCACACTGAAGAATGTAAAGTCGCTCTCTCCATGCATACACTCTTGAATGATATTGATGCTAGAATGATATGTTCCAAATGTGCAGCCAAAAATAGCTGCAGGACCAAACTTGGACATACAAGTAAAATAAATGCTGAAGGCAGTTGAAATATTGGTCTCCTTTTACACAGTTGGCTGGCATGCATTGAAACCAGAATACAAGCCACCTTCAATTTGGGAGAGGGGCGACATCGTTGTTGAAATGGAGAATACCCACTAGGCCATATCGAAATATGTGTTTGGAGTAGGAATGAGAATTTTACAGAAATATTGTAGCTTGTTCATTTGTTATCCCTTCTGGGCATTTGGTACTGCCGCAAATATATCATTCTCCAAGAGCTGGGTTGTTAGAAAAGCCTTCAACCAGAAAAGTAAAATTAAGTAAGTTGCTTCAACACAACCACATTGCAGGTGCTGCACAAGGGGATAAAAGAACTGAGGAATTCCCCATTTCCATCAGTGACACCTTTAACTGCAATGTGCAGCATTTCAGCTTTTCTGCCTCATAGAAAATAAATGTAAAAGGTCACACATTCAAAATGCAGAGCAGTTCTGAACTTGGCCTTTAATGGTGCACTGTGGATTGGCATGACTCTGCTGTTTCCATGGCAGCGCCTCTCTCTTCAGAAATTGGAAGACTGAAGGCCTTAAACAGAGTGACTGTCAGCTTATAATTATACCTGAAAATGGAGCTGAAAGACTCAAGAGTTGTTTGAACTCCTCTCTGCTTCTAAATGCCCCGAAAACCAGCCTTTGAGCTTCTGGCATTTGACAAGATATTATCATCAAAGATTGTGATGGCTTTGTCAAGTCAACGATCGTTTTCAACTTTAGAATCGGTACAGTATGTGTTTCAGAGATGGTTTCAGCATGAGGTATGCTGCATGATGCCAGTGTTCCTGCTGGTTCGGCTCTTTATTCCAGGTATGAGGGCACTACAACCACACCAAAGAGGTGTAACTTGTATTTACTGACTCATGAGACAAATAATTGAATAGGTTGGGTCAGGTTGGGTTTCAGTGCAAAACAGCTTGAATTTTCTGGACTTATGATATTTGCAAATAAGAATGTAAGGCATTGGAGCAGGAATAAACCAAACAACCTCTCAAGCCTGATCCTTCAATGGTGTTCTATAACCAGTATTCTCTCTAAGCTGCCCGGTTGTGCACGTGCTCAGTCCCTCCAAGGTTCTGTGCATGGTAATTGGCATTGACATGCTGATCATGGCTTTGACTTCCAATTCCAGAAGTCATTGCTATGCATAGACCTCGTATGTCAATTTAACTGGAAACAAAATTAGAGAATGCTGCCTGGAACTGAGATGATTAATCACGACAAACTATTTTCCAACTATCAACTAGCTATGTCACCAAACAGGAGAGAATTTTCATCAGATTCCCAAAGGTTCTAGTTTTGCTCAGGCTCCTTGATACTACACTCAGTGAAAAACTGCCTTGATATCATCCTCTTGAGTTCAGCTCTCTTGTCCATGTTTGACCTAAGGCTATAATGAGGTCAGTGGCTGAGTGACCCTGCCAGGACCCAAACTGAGTGTTGGTGAGCAGAGTATTGCTGAGTAGGTGCCACGTTATTCATTTTGGTGCCTCCTGCATACAATGTTGCTGCTGATTGAGAGTGGGTTGGGAGGATTTCTTGATGAAAATCTTATGTTGATGTCCTCTAGACTTTTCCATGCAAGAGTAAACATTCTCTCTTTATCACTCTAATATAATATACATGATTTTAAATACCTCCATTAGGTAAATTCTCGTCATTCATTATTCAAGCAAAAAGCAACCTAGCCTGGTATTCCTTTTCTGACATGATGTTCACGCAGTTCTGGACCTACTAAATCTCTTCTGCACCCTCTCAATTTTTTATAAAACAGCAGCTAGAAACTGAATGCAACAATCTAAGTATGGTCTAAATAGTTTAGAATAACTTCCCTTCATTTCAATTCTATTTATCTATTTTCAAATCAAAAAGGCTAACTTTCATTTTTTCCAAAGTCCAGAGAATATAGATGTATTCTACTCAATCTCTCATCATGGGAAAACCCCCCTTTGCCTGGAAACAATCCAGTGAACCTTTGATGCTGCCTCTCCAACTCGGTTGTCAATGCTGCTTTAAGTATTGTGGCTAAGGCTGTATAATAGTACTTAACAAGTGTTATTATAGTAACTAAGATTTTCTAACTTTTATGCCCAACCTTTTGCACAAAGGGTTAATACATCAGTGCTTTCATGATTGTTTAACGTAACTTCAGCTTTTTTCATTCAGGCCTCATCCCCGCTTTGGTCTATCTTTTCTAAAAGCTACACTCCCTGCAGTTTCCAATGTTGGCCAGAAGTTGTAAATCAACCTTAAAAGTAATCTTAAATTAATCTTAAAATCAATTACATAAGTAGGTGTGACATTTCAAGTGTATTGCTGCCTGTATTTGTGGAAACAGTAAATGTGCCATGTTAACACACCCTTGGTGGTATAATCCCTTTATTAAGGAATAGATATCATGCCATAAATCTCACCTTCCTGCTTCATAATGGAGGATGGAGCATCGTTAAAAATGAGCATAATGAAATGCAAAGCATCCATGGATTAAAGATCAATTAAACTTGGGATTTAAAAGTTTTCAATAGCAGCTATTCACCCTCATAGCGAGATCGTTATCCCCTCCTTTGTCTGTTCAACTGTTCTTCCTTCTCTTTGGTTCTAGCTCTTCTTTTCGTTAACTCCTTAACCCCTCCCCCCACCCTATCTCCTGCATATGAGCCAACATTTTCCTAGCTACTATCAGTTCTGAGGGTCACCAAACCCGAAACGTTACCTCTGATTTCTCTGCACGGATGCTGCCAGACCTGCTGAGCCTTTCCAGCAATTTCTGCTTTTGTTTCTCATTCACAGCATTCGCAGTTCTTTCTGTTTTTACTTAGAAGTTTTATTTATTTTCCTCTAGGTCACGCCGAATTCCCGCACAAGACAGCTCAGAGAATTGTAGCCAGCCATCTCCATCTGAACCCTGGGTCATCACCTATAAACCCTCGACTATTTTGTTCTTTAAGAAAAAACTGAAGAACCAGCATGGCGATCGGAGTCCACTTGTGGGTGACTAACTTACTGCACCAACAGAGGACTTCACACCCCAACAATCTCCGCCTCTCGTCTTCAACCACGGAAACTGCTTTAAGTTATCTTTCAGTTGCAACATCCAGCACTTTGATACCTCAGCGTGGAGGTGGCTTTAATCTCACTGAATTAAGCACTTCTCACAGATACACGCACTCGCGCATGCTCATTTGGACCACCGCAAGACCAGTTGGCTGACATCTCCAAAGGCAAGAGCTCAGTAAAACTGAACGATCTCGGCTTTTGTGTGCAACACTCTTGCAGTTGAACAAGGGTGAGACTGTCACCAGCATGAGACTGTACATTGTATCGACTGGAATTCTCTTGGGGTCTAATAAGGGAAAGACACTTCACTTGACTTTCAGAATCCTCTTGGATATAGATGCAGTTCGGATAGTGAATTCATTCTTCTGTGGGTGACTCTTCTACTGTGTTCATACAGCCCTTCAAGCCATGCTTGTCTGCACGATCTCATTGAGCTCTACGGGTGATTTCTTAACAGTTGCGGAAGAGTGAAAACCTTAACTTTTTAAATTATCAAATTTGATTTGCAACCACATTGCAGGTAAGGACCAGAAGGAACCATGTTCTGCTTGGCAGAAGACCACTGGAAAATTGACAGTGAATAGCAAGGTCCAATTCAGCCTCCAAAGGCTTCACCAGTGTGCAGCATCACAGAGCCATTACTGCGAGGGTGAAGAATCATGCGAAGGATTCAGAAATAGGCTCACTTGTATAACTCTGTCCTGGTAATCTATTGGCTATATTCAACTCAGAGTGGGAGTTTGCAAATTCTAATGTGGGAATGCCAAAGTTCCTTGTACTAAAATGATGCTCAGTTGCTAATACCAGAGTCTAATCACGTAGGATGAACATGCAGGGCTGACTGAGCTGGGGATGGTTCTGTTTTGTTGGGGTTTCCTTCATTCAGTCAAAGCTAAACCTTAAGCAAGCCTCTCCTGCCTTTTCAGAAAAGCTTAAGTCCAAAAGAAGTATCCTCATGCATGTGCGGGATTTCACTTGTACTTGTTTTTACTTGTTTGTTTTTGTTTCTGTTGTTTATATCTCTGTCAGGTACTCTTCAGAATGCTCAGTTACCTGGCGTGGTGTTGGGCTGTGACCTGATCTCAGTTTTCTGCCAGCCCTGCTGTATAACTACTGCTAGAGACTGATAACATTTTTTTTAAAAATTCAAACCTCCAGCTGATAGGTGAAGTAATGGCAGTCAAATACATTTACTGTAAGAAATGACTATAAACACAATTGACTAAACACTATTTTCTTTTTGTCCTAAGTTACATATTAAAATACAGATAGAAAGATTCCGTTTTATACTTATCACGCATTACATTCTCCATGGAATCACATTCCTTTTATTAAACAATACACTGTTGCTTCTAGCCTTCGATGAGATCGGGTATTGTCAGTCCATTGAGGAATACCTTTAATTGACTGTCTCCGGGCATTGCCTTAGCTTTTTTGGTGACTTTCCACCACCACCAGTAAAGCCTGTTCTAATTATTCATCATCTCTTTGGCCGTGCCAAAATAGATCTCCCAGGGTTCATTTCTTCAACTGGAGACCATCTCCCTCTCCCATCTGGCAAGAGTAAGATGCATAATCAGGTGACCCTTCTGTCTGCTGGCCACACATAATCTCTACCTGTCTGAGATTTTACTGATTTGTAAAGAAGCCCGAAACCTGATCTGAAAAATAGATTATTTAACACTCTTCCCGATTCTAACATGAAAGCCATAATCTGATATCCAATGACAAGTGTTATTTAGGTATCTTTGGTCCCAACTCCAATTCATCTTAAAACTCAATAGGCAGTCTACAGCACCTTTTACACTGAATCCCTACAATACATTTTTGGGATTGTGTGGAGACCCAAGCTCAGTGCATTGGTAAGTACAAGGCCTGGTGCCATGGTCTCCAAGCATGAACGCCTTGCACTGTCTTTTCTTATTAAAACAATCTAAACCCTCCTTTATGTCTTTAACAATCAAGCAACCAGTGCTCACTGTCAGCTGGACTGCAGAGATGTTTGCAGAACCAGTGACATGTTGTGCATCACTGGGGTAGTGTACTGAAAATCCATCCCCACTGTTCTTGGAGTTATTATGAAGGATAAGGTTTTGAAAACTACGCCGAATTGTCCATTTCACCTGTCTTTTAGACAGAAGGCATGAACCAGGTTTCTGTACTTAATAAGAATGACTATTTATTCCAAATAAATAGACCTTAGTCATATTAGTCCACTCAACTAATTAAAGCCCTCACTCTCTTGTTAACCCCCCCCCCCCCCTTACACACAAACAGACAAATGCCAACAGAAGAAAACCGTAGATGTTATGGGCAGGGAGAAAAACTGGGAAAACAGTTCAGTGGCTCCTGTTCCCAGGATTTGCTGAGATGTTTCTTGTGCTGATCAGAATGTTAATTCCTGAACTTCCTTCTCCGGATGCTTCCACTTGTTTTCAGGAGGCTCCGGATAAGTGGGTCACAAGTATGAAGTGTTCACTTTGACTTATTTTATTTTAGATTAGATTACTTACAGTGCGGAAACAGGCCACCGTGCCGCCAAAGGCCACTGTGCCGCCCACAAGCTACAGTGCACAGCAATTGCTGACAGAAAAATAAATTGAGTTTCTTTAGGCTTAAACTGGTTTACCTTCAGAGAACAGAGACAGTTCTTGAGGAGATCTGATAGCTCCTCACCATTTTGGTCACAGTCCCAAGACGTGCAACTACCTGATAATGGCACCAGTGTCTGAGTTTACCATACACAGACCTTGGGTCTCCCCAGAGTTCCATCATTCTTGGCAAGTAGAAGGCCTTTGTCATTGATACCTGGTCAAAGACCAATCAGCTGTTTGTTGCTGGTTGAATCTCCATTTGTAGATACCCTCAGATCCAGCTTGCCTGCAAACTAAACTTCAGCCACTTCTTAAACAAGCAGCTCTATAATCAGCACTTACAATAAGCATCAGGTTACTTACTTGCACAAACTACAGCAACCCTTGAACAACCCTTGCTTTTTAAAACAGCTAATTTCCCAAGTCAGTCACAATCAAAAATATAGAACAGCCACAGTCTTTACACACGATTCCCTTCATTTACTTTAAAGCTATAATCGTAAAACATAAAAACCTTATAAACCTTGCAATTCTAGCACCTCCCCGTTTTGATGAGTTTTCATAAATGTTATTAAAATATAACTACATAACATATTTCAAACATCACCAACTAAATTATAATTAACTTACCAGATAGAATACAAGTAATGTTCTCTCCTTATGTTGTCACATTGTTTACCAAACAGTCCAACATGATGGCTTCATGGTTTTTAAGATATATCAAACTAAATACATGTAACAGTAAAATGTAAAGCTCCTTTTCCAGAGAGGAAAGTCCTTCCTCTTAAATAGCAGAGAAATGGCTATGTTGCCAATAGCCCTATCCCATGATGATTAAAGTTCACATTGTTATCATGCAATATTGGGCTCCTTAATTCATTCCTATTCTCTGTACTGTCCTTTTCTTTAAGAAGCATTTGTCTTTTCAATCTTTCAATTCCCTTCATTGTCATTAGTGTTCTCTTCATTGTCTCTCCAGCTCCTCTGTGGGCTTGCAAAAACAACAATTTGTGCCTGCAGGTTAGTCCATGTGCCTATGAGTCTGTGCATTAGCTTAAAACCACAGTGTCCCTAATTTTAGAAACATCATAGTTGTAGAGTCAAACAGTCATTGTCATTGTCATACAGCATGGAAACAGGCCCTTCAGTCCAAGTGGCCGTGCCAATCAGAGATCCCAATCTGACTCAATCTGTCCCATTTGCTAACATTTGCCTCATATCCCTTCCAACCCTTCCTCTTCATGTACCCATCCAAATGCCCTTTAATTGCACCACCTCTACCACCTCCTCTGGCAGCTCATTCCATACACACCCTCTGCATGAAAGTTACCCATCAGGACCTTTTAAATATTTCCCCTCTCACCTTAAACCTATGCCCCCACTCTGAGAAAAAGACCTGAACCATTCATCCTCTCCATCCCCGTCATGATTTTATAAACCTTTAAGGTCATCCCTTAGCCTCAGACTCTCCATGGAAAAAAGCCCCATAACTCAAATGCTCCAGTCCCAGCAACATCTTTGTAAATCTTTTCTGAGCCCACTCAAGGTTAACAACATATTTGCTATAGAAAGGAGAGCAGAACTGAATGCAGTATTCAAAAAGTGGCCTCACCAATGTCCTGTGCAGTAGCAACCTGACCTCCCAACCCCTATACTCGGTGTTCTGGCCAATGAGGGCAAGCGTGCCAGAAACCTCCTTCACCACCCTGTCTACCTGTGACCCCACTTTCAAGGAACTATGCACCTGCACCTCTAGGTCTCTTTGTTCAGCAACAATACCCGGGGCCCTACCATTAAAACTAAACAAGTCCTGCCCTGGTTTGCCTTACCAAAATGGAACTCCTGTTAGTTATCTAAATTAAACTCCATTTGTCACTCTTTGAATCATTGGCCCAACTGATCAAGGTCCAGTTGTTATTTCTGCCAGAACACTATTTTTTAATATACTCTGATTTCTTGTGGTCACTGAAACCCTGTAGCAAATGTTTCAAATTGTCAGATTTACCTGCTACTCCCTGTCCATGAACTAGTTGAATGGAGGGGCAGGTTTGAGGGGCCAAATAGTTTACTCCTCCTTATGTTCAAGTAGGTGAAGCCTTTTTCAATGGAGTTCAAACTTCTTGGCTTCAAAGGGCAGCACGGTGCCCCAGTGGTTAGCACAGCTACCTCACAGAGCCAGGCACCTGGGTTGGATTCCACTCTTGGGTGACTGGAGTTTGCATCTTCTCCCTGAGTCTGTGTGAATTTGCTCTGGTTTCCTCCCACAGTCAACAGTTATGTGCAGGTTAGATGGCGCGGCCATGTTATATTGTCCAGGGATGTGCAGGCTAGTTGGGTTAGCTATGTACAGGGTCTGAGTGGGATGCTGTTTGGAGAGTTGGTATGGGCTGAATGGTCTGCTTCTACACTGTAGGGATTCTATGAATTTCCTTTTGCAATTCAAGGCTTTCCCTCTACATTATAAAATTCTAATTCTAGTTCATGTATTTTGACTTGATTTACTTTCTCTTTCAAATTCTTTTCATGTCTTTTACCAGCTGTTTCAATTGTGACAGAATCATTGCCAACTCAATTTATATGGACTATCTTTCTCTCCTTTAAGGTTCCAATATTGAACCAATACTTCAATGAACTCTGCTTTTCTCGTACCAACTTTTAATTCTATTTCCAGCTTTTCTACCATTTTTGAATTAACGTTTGTTGACTGTTAGGCAAAAGTGAGGACTGCTGGTGTTGGAGATTAGAGTCGGAAGTGGGGTGCTGGAAAAGCACAGCAGGTCAGACAGCATCTGAGGAGCAGGAGAATCAACATTTCAGGCAAAAGCACTACATCAGAAATGGGGCTGCGAGCCGAAGGGGTGGAGAGATAAATGGGAGGGGTTGGGGTTGGGGGGAAGGTACCTGAGATTGCAATGGGTAGATGGAGGTGGGGGTAATGGTGATTGGTCGGAGAGGAGGGAAGGAAGATGGACAGGTAGAACTGGTCATGAAGGCGGTGCCAAGTTGGAAGATTGGAACTGGGATAAGGTGGGGGGGGTGGGGAAATGAGGAAACTGGTGAAATCCACATTGATGCCGTGGAGTTGGAGGGACCCGAGGTGTAAGATGAGGCATTCTTCCTCCAGGCATCGGGTGGTAAGAAAGTGGAGATGGTTGTTTACTGTTGCAAAGTACTCAAAACCAGAGTGACTTCAGCCGATTAATTCAAAATCTCTGGAGACTCCCCAGTTTTGTTACGATCGCCACAGAGGCTGAAAATCTTTAAAAAGAAATTATAAAATCCAGTTAATTGCTGGAAAAATAAGTCAGGATTTCATATTCTGAACTTTTTGCTGTAACAAAAATCTAAAACCACTGCTGACTAAACCTTATTTTCTTCAGGCAACTTTTACTTTAAACTAAAAACAGAAATGTGTCATTTTACATTTATCATCTATCACACTCTCCAATGGGATTACAATGTTTTTAACAAACAGCCCCACAGTTGCTACATTCAGCTAAAAGGAAAATACCGTGGATGTTGGAAACCTGAAATAAAAACAGACAATGTTGGAAAAGCTCAGCAGCTCTGATGTTACCTGTGGAGAGAGAGAAACGTTTTTAATGTTTTGAATGCGATTTGACTCTTTTTCATTCAACAGAATGTCGGACTAAAAATGTTAGCTTTGTTTCTCTCTCTCCAGATGCTGTCAGACCTGCTGAGTTTCTTCAGCACTTTATGTTTTCAGACCATGGGTTCCAATAGATTCACGTATTCCTGTTTTGCTGTGTCATAATTTCAGGTGAGCATCTCCATGTAATTTCTTTAGTTTTTGGAGTTTCTTAATCCCATCACCGACTGTTCTGCTGTTCCTTTGACCATGACAGAACAAGTTTCCCAGATTCCATCAAAGGGTGCAGAATGTATTTCTTCAAATACAGACCATCTCTCTCCCACACCCGGCTATGGTAACTTATAAAGCCAAGCTGCCTTTTCTCCGCTGACTACGCAGAATCTCTGTTGCTTGTCTCTAGGGAAACCCAAAACCTGATTACAAAAATGGCTTTCTCTGCCCACTTGCCTGTGATAATGCACTTTAGCCATGCATCTGAGTAAACTGAGCTCATTTTAATTAAAATTCCTCTAAGAAGGAATGGACAGTCGACAGCACAAATATTAATAACACATTGTTGGGATTTCGGGAAACTTTGGGTTGACTCAGGATAAACTCAAATTGGTGCCACTATCTCCATGTGTAAATACCTTGCCTCTTCTTCTCATTAAAACAATCCAATTTCTCCTGTGGTCTCTGGCTGCCAAAGCACCAGTTTGACCATGGGACAGGTCAGATGCACCGTGCTCATCTACTAAATTTAAAGTCACAATTGCACAACATAATAATGTTATAATTCTCATAATGGCAGCACTAGACTGTTGAAGGAAGTGTCAATGGTTGGTGCTGATTACTCCTTGATCTTTATAGGAAAGTTTTTAATCTTCCTTCTTTATATTCCTCTCTCACTCCATTTCCCATTACCCAAGTGAGGTTAGAGACAACACGTGTACCAAATCGTGATGTGATAATAGACCTGCAACATTTAACTCTGTAGTAAAGCACTTAAGAAAGCTAGTAAGGCTAGAAAGGTATTTGGATTCAGTCAGCCTGATTTAATTTACCAGGACACATCTACCTTCTTGTAGGTAAGGGGATCTTGAAGATCTAATAGACAACCTCATAAGTGTTTCTTTGGGAATCATACCAAATGTATCCTATAGATAAGGAGACATCCTGTGCAATTCAAACTGAAGTAAGTTCCTGCCCTTCCCAAATTATAACTGTCAGATATTGGTCAGGAGTAAAGGCAGAAGTCAGTGAGGAATAAACGCAGTTATGTGGCATCATTGTGTATTCACACCAAAGGCCCTCAGGTAAACACAAAATTGAATCTGGCACCTGAATAATATTGATAGTTGTGTTACCTGTGCCTGTGCTGCCTGTGCTTGTGCTTGTGCTACCTGTGTCTGTGCTGCATGTGCTGCCTGTGCTATGTTACCTGTGCCTGTGCTGCCTGTGCCTGTGCCTGTGCTGCCTGTGTTGCCTGTGCCTGGAAGAGAAAGTGAGGTCTGCAGATCAGAGCTGAAAATGTGTTGCTGGAAAAGCGCAGCAGGTCAGGCAGCATCCAGGGAACAGGTGCCCGAAACGTCGATTCTCCTGTTCCCTGGATTCTGCCTGACCTGCTGCGCTTTTCCAGCAACACATTTTCTGCCTGTGCCTGTGCTGCCAGTGCCTGTGCTGCCCGTGCCTGTGCTGCCTGTGCGTGTGCTGCCTGTGCTGTGCCTGTCACTCCTCCTTGAACAGCTTGCCCTCTTGAAGTAACCCATTAGTAACGAGCCTGAGAGAGGAATGTCTCGTAACAAGGAAGGAGAGAATTTTGGCGATGGGGAGGGGTTACGGGAGGCTGTTGGGTGAATGTTGGTGGTTGGAGTTTGCAGTTGATGTACTCTGGAGTATGTCAGCACTACAGCTCAGCTTGGCTCCAGCACAATGAGTGTTTAATATTTGTTTTGACCACATTTAACTTCTGTGGACGAGTGCTACCCAATGCCATGCATAGCAGGCCTGCACCCTACACTGTGCTGGCTGTGCTTTAGACAGGAGATGTTAGTGAGCCACCTCCCCCAAGGTTAGTCTTCGTTGCATCTTTTCATATCTCCAAAATGGGCACACAAGGTCCACGTTTCATCCCTTGGAGCCAAAACAGCTCACATACCCATGGTGCATCTGACTTGTATAGAACGTTGAAAGACCTGCAGTAACCAAATGAAAGTCAGCCCAGATTGAAACCTGGAGTGAAGTCCTGGAAGGGATATTTTGGTGAGTTTCTCTTGTATTGAAGATTGCAGCTTATTGTGCAGGCTTCATTGATAATGTATCAGACAGCACCTGACAGCAGAAAGCAATGGCAGCTTCTCAGGGCTGAGCTAAATGGTGGTACGTGGAGCTCTGAACTAGTGAGGCATGAAATTATAGCCTGCCAGACTTAAAGATTGAAAGATAAACCAAAGCTAATAAACCTCAGGCTAAATAACTCAGATATCTGACACAAGCAGCCAATCTATACAATACATTAAAAGCCAAAATAAACGTTGCTAATGACTAAAAATACTCACTTTTGTTGGTTTATGTAGTGACAGGATTAAGGAAAATATTATCTTCAGTCCAAAGTAATATTAGATTAGATTCCCTACAGTGTGGAAACAGGCCCTTTGGTTCAACCAGTCCACACCGACTCTCCGAAGAGTAACCCACCCAGACCCAATTCCCTCTGACTAATGTACCTAACACTACGGGCAATCTAGCATGGCCAATTCACCTGGCCTGCACATCTTTGGACTGTGGGAGGAAACTGGTGCACCCGGAGGAAACACATCCAGACACAGGGAGAATGTGCAAACTCCACACAGACACTCGCCCAAGAGTGGAATTGAACTTGGGTCCCTGGCACTGTGAGGCAGCAATGCTGATCACTGAGCCACTGTGCCACCCAAATCTTTAGTATGAAGAAACTAAAAGTTGGACGAGATTTTTTTAAAAAACATCTCTTTTAGAACAATAGCTGGAATACCTTTGCAGCCTGCAGTTCTGTATACAGTTTCAGGGCCACCATTTAATCAGATTTCCATGTGGGATGCCGTTTTGGCACATCCCTAATCAGAATGGATCTTGCCAGACTCCACCTAGTTTGGTTTAAAGCCTTGCAGGGTAATTTTATTTAGGAATGATCATTCTCAGGACAGAGTCTAATTGAGATGGAACAATATCCAGTTTGGATGTTGTGAAAAATGTATAGCATCGGGTGTGAGAAACATATGGCTATTGAAATCAAGAATGTAGCTTCCTTTATACATGTATTCCAACTCCTATGTATATATGAGGGTGTGTCAAAATCTACAAGTCACTACAGGGATTGTTAGACCAAGCATGGAAAGTATATTAAATACAAAGCTATAGTGTGATAAATTCGTTAATTGAGTTAAGTACAAACAGGGCCAACACTGTTTTGAGCCAAATTGAAGCACAATGTGGATACTTTCGGATCCTGTTACTATCTGCTTCCTAGGGTTGATTTGACTTTCACAAATTGATGTATACTTAAAGAAACCACCAGCTCACCTTGAGTCTGGTGAATGTTCAGCCCTTGAAACAGTCCTTTACAAAGGTATGTCATGGTGGAAATATTTGAGGCCCCAGATTGTGAAGCGTGAGTGAAGGAACTTTCTGGATTCTTCCTCCAAGTCCTGCGTTCAATACAGGGGTTCTCATATTTCAATGCAAGATTTCCAGCATTGCTGATGGGTTCCAGTTTTAAATTACACATTAATGATATGTTTCAAAGGCTACATTTCTGGAAGGGTTTTTAATTAGTTTTGGTAGTTCTGAGGCCAGATAATTTTTCAAGCTTTTAGACATGAATGAGCCTGCATACATGGTGTGTCCTCACATGCACAGCTCGATCTTTCTTCTGTCAAAAAAGCCTTTAATCATGGTAATTGTGTAAAGATAATTAAAGTGGGATTGGGTTTTATCTCCTCTTTTGGGGGCTGTCTTTTATCTCTCTTTTAATATTTCGAACAATCATTAGAATAAAATAACTCTCCTCATAAAAAAACGAGGTCAGAAGAGAATTGTTATTGATTAGATTATTATTTCAGGTCCTTCAGCTGACATTTTTTTACGCTGTCTGCCTCTGCCTTTTCCACACTGAGGACCCATTGCCTCCATGTTTGTCTTCCCTCAGTTGGGAGGATGGTGCTGCCTAGTCTCCAGGCTTACCAGTTTGGCTGCCATTAAGTGATTACTACGCACATTGATGTGTGCAAGTACAAATAAACACCAACAAAATGAAACATTTAGTTGTGGGGAAGCATTCCCGATGGACTTGTAACTGACCAAGAATGTCGTGCAGCAATTCTTAAATGAAAAGAATTTAAGACCATTAGTGTCCAATTCAATGGCAAGTACATCAACCGGACCACTGCTAAATGCAGTCATTTTATCTTTGCTTTATTTTATGACTTCTCTGATTATGATTCTTTCAATACCCATCTAACCAGCCTCATGACTATTTCTAGTACTGAAGGCAGATCATTAGGGCAGTCCTATATTGCTCCTGCTCTGAGCTCCATAGTCATAGCTTCTATCTTCACAAACCAGAACCTTCAGATTTGATGGATAAGGCTGATTAACTGGTTCCATGAAGTCTAGTGTATAAGCCATACCTGTGTACAAGCCACACTCTATAATATACTTTGTATAGATCATAACATTATATTGTATATGTTGGTATTCAACACACTCGTATCTATAAGCCAATTCGGGTTTTAGCTCAAACATTGGTATCCAATAGTGATCCGTATACTGGATTTTAGTTTGACTGTTTTGTACAGGTAACACAGAACCTGTGCTTCCTTTAATCAGTTATTTGGCCCAGTTTGTCAGTTCCAGTCCTATTTTATACGTGGTGAAGCTTCTGCATCTTCAGAGTTATTTAGAGCTTCTTTTTCTGTACATTTAAAGAGCCTGTTGCCTGTTAATATATATATATATATTGTGTACATCATAAAATGAAGATGTTTTCTACATGCCCAACAATCATGCCAGATTGCCTCTTACCTTTTCTTTGGGCGAGGGTAATCTGTGAGAATGCAATATGCAAGACCGTCTTTAAACATAGATTAGCATTGTCAAAGGGTATGGTGCAGGAAAAGCACAGCCGGTAAGGCAGCATCCGAGGGTCAGGAGAGTCGATGTTTCAAGCATAAGCTCTTCATCAGGAATTAGCAGAGGCAGGCTTCCTGATAGTCAACAGTTCCCATTTCACTTGTACACTTTGTGGAGCTTTTGACCCAATTAATGCACTCCACCCAATCCTGTGTCAAAAAGTGCCCTATGCAAGCTTGCACTTATCATATTGTAACACAGTGAATATGTGGAAGGTTATTGATCAGGAGGTTTTTGGGTACTAAGATAATGAAGGGAGATGGGGATAGCACAGGAAGTTAAGGTAAAAAGTAAATTTTATTGAATGGTGGGTCTGATGCAAAGGGCCAAATGGTCCACAGAAGTAAATGTGGCAGAAAAAAAAAGTACTTTTTTCACCATTGAAAATCTCTACAACTTTAAGATGAGTGATGTTTGTGGGCATTCACTAACAATTTCAGGGAGGATTGCAGTCTCTAGTGTGTTTGGAATCACTGCTTACAAAACTATTCTTCCTTGATAGGTATTATTGCCACAACGCTAATGCAGGCAAAAAAGTTAGAAGCCCATTCTTGGGAAAAGAATTCCTTTGTATTTTTTTTTAAATAGGTAAATTAAATTAAGCTAATTCCTCAATATGAATTCCCAGATAGGTTAATATCTGTCTGCAACAAAAAATGCCAGTCATCAATTCTAAAAGAATATCTTCTATAAATATTATACACTTGCTATGAAATATTAAGGGGCTATAGTGGGATTGTGAGAAAGAACTGTCCTGGAAAGAGGTTACTAAATGTGGAATTTATTTTGTTGAGAAATGTGTTTTTTGAATGCTTTAATATTTCAAAAACATTTAGAAATTGAAATTATCTTCATTTATACCTGGTCACACTTTGGAAAAAGCAACAAGGACAACAGGATCAATGCTGTAAAGATGTATTCTGTTACAAAACAAATATTTTAAAGCTATTTTCATGTCTCCCATTCTCAGTAAGAAAGTGGAATTATATATGAAGATGGTATAAGCAATAATTTGTACAGTAAATTATTCTGTTTTTTTCTATATGTATGGGATGTCAATATTTACAGACTTAAATTATGAAGAGTACTGTAGTTTATTAAATTTGTGTTTTAATAAATTTGCATGTCTTAAAATATTAAATTTTTTAGTTTCTACTAAACTTTGTTTTACCAGGTGTGGAAATAGAGTTACGCATTGACATCAGACTGATTGATTTAGTCACATTGTCCACTTTCTCTCTTGTTTCTCCTCCCATCCCTTATGTGAGCACTGACTTCCAGAATCCAATTAAACATAGGTGAGGCAATGCCCAGTGTAATGCAGACAGTTCTATGCCAGGCCAAATGTAGCTGGGTGTAACATCTACTGCTATTCCCATGCTTTATGTTACTCTCTGCTATTATAGTCAAGTTTACCTGCCACACACTTGCCATCGCTCTCTGCTAATCACACTTTACTAATTAGCTGGAAGTTAGAGAGCAGCAGATCAACACTGAACAGGTAACAACTGGATGAATTGACAGGAGGGAAAGTATGTGTAGACTCAAAATTTACAAAAATGAAATGATTAAAGAATGGGGGCGACATGGCGGCTCAGATGTTAGCACTGCTGCCTCACAGTGCAAGGGATCCGGGTTCCATTCCACACCCCCAGGCACCTGTCTATGTGGAATTTGTATATGCTCCCTGTGTCTGTGTGGGTTTTCTCCCAAAGTCCAAGATGTGCAGGTTAGGTGGATTGGCCATACTAAATTGCCCTGTAGCATAGGCTGGGCCATCGGAAATGCAAGGATGGGGATAGGGGGAGGTGGCTGGGTGGGATGCTCTTCAGAGGGTTCATGTTAACTTGATGGGCTGAATGGCCTGCTTCCAAACTGAAGTATTCTATGAATTCTGAAAATAACAAGATGGACAATTTGAATTACAACGAATATTTTCTGAGAGGAAATAACTCACCCCTTTTCTTCAGCAATCAAATCCAAAAGAATATCAAAATAAATATTGAATTAGCTAATATTATCCTTATGAAAGATTGTCTTAATTCCAAGAAGGTTTATTGGGTTGATTCCTGGAATGACAAGCTTGTCTTATGAGGGAAAATTGAGTAAATTGAGCCTTTCTCATTGGTGTTTAGCAGAATGAAAGGTGATATTTCGTATTATATAAGATTTCAAAAGAGCTTGATGACGTCATTGCTGGGAAGATGTTTCCCATTGTGGGGAGTCTCGTCAGTGAGCACAGTTTAAAAATAAATAGTACCCCTTTTATGATGGCGATAAGGAGGAATTTCTTCTCTCAGAGAGTTTGAAATTCTCTTTCTAAGTCTTCAGAGGAGGCTGGGGCAACATAGTCAAGGATAAATCATATAGGTCTTTTTAGGAATCTAAATTTATGAATGGCAGGCAGGAAACTGGAGTTAATGCAGTAAACAGTTCTTTCAAGATCTTGAATGATGAAGCAGGCTTGGGGAAGAAGTGGCATTCTTTTCTTCCTAATCTTAAGACCCTATGTCCTTAAAGTTTGTACCTCAAGAACTCTGACTGTAGCAGAGGTCTGGACAGGGGGCTGGCCATTTTGCCACTCAGAATAATTGAAGGAAGTCCTCAATAACTTCTGACTATGTGGAACATGAAAAGTCCCCGACATGGACTTTTCTAGCATTCACAGATTTTTGGCATTCATTAATGTGATATGGGCATTGCTGACTGATCCAGCATTTATTGCCTATCCCGAGTTGTCCCTGAGGAGATTTTAGTGAGTTGCCTTCTTGAACTGCTGCAGTGCTGCAGGGACACCCATAACGCCAACAGTGTGGGAATTCCAGGAATTTGACCCAACTACACTGAAGAAACAGCGATAGATTTCCAAGTCCAGATAGTGACTGGCTCAGAGGGAAACTTGCAGGTGAAGGTATTCCCATGTATTAGCTGTCCTGAACCTTATATATGGTAATGGTCATGAGTTTGGAAGGTGCTATCTAGAAGCCTTGTAGGATTTCTGCTGCGCATCTTTTAAATAGTACACACTGCTACAATTGAATGTTGGTGCTAAAGGGAGTGAAGGTTTATGGACACTATATCCTGAATGGTGTCAACCTTCTTGAGTGTTGTTGGAGCTGCACTCATCCAGGTTTTGGGGAGTCAGGAGTTGGGCCACACGTTGCAGGTTTCCTGGTCTGTAACCTGTTCTAATTGCCACAGTATTTGTATGCACATCCAGTTCCGTTTCTGGTCAATTGTAACCCCTCAGATATTGGTAGTGGGCAATTCAGTGATGGTGATGCTATTGAATGTCTATGGAGGATGATTAGATTCTCTCTTGTTGGAGATGGCACCTGTATTTCTGGTGAATATTGTTGGAAATGCTTCAGCTTTATCTTTTACACTGACGTCCTGGGGTGCCCCATGATTCAGAATGGTGATAATTGTGCAGCCTCCTCCTCCAGTGAGTTATAGAGTCATAGAGTCATAGAGATGTACAGCACGAAAACAGACCCTTCGGTCCAACTTGTCCGTGCTGACCAGATATCCTAACCTAGTCTAGTCCTATTTGCCAACATTTGGCCCATATCCCTCTAAACCCTTCCAATTCATATATCCATCTTGATGCCTTTTAAATGTTGTAATTATACCAGCCTCAACCATTTCCTCTGGTAACACATTCCGTACACATGCGACCCTCTGTGTGAAAAAGTTGCGTCTTAGGTCCCTTTTAAATCTTTTCCCTCTCACCCTAATCCTATGCTCTCTAGTTCTGGACTCCACTCCCCCCCCCCCCCCCCAACCCCAGGGTAAAGAACTTGTCTATTTATACTATCCATGCCCCTCATGATTTTATAAACCTCTATAAGGTCACCCCTCAGCCACTGACACTCCAGGAAAAACAGCCCCAGCCTGTTCAGCCTCTCCCTGTAGCTCAGATTCTCCACCCTGGCAACATCCTTGTAAATTTTTTCTGAACCCTTTCAAGTTTCACGACATCTTTCCTATAGTAGGGAGACCAGAATTGCACACAATATTCCAAAACTGGCCTAATCAATATCCTGTACAGCCGCAACATGACCTCCCAGCTCCTGTACTCAATGCACTAACCAATAACGGCAAGCATACCAAAGGCCTTCCTCACTATCCCGTCTACCTGCAACTCCCCTTTCAAGGAAGTATGAACCTGTACTCCAAGGTCTCTTTGTTCGGCAACACTGTCCAGGTACTTGTCATTAACTGTAGGAGTCCTGCCCTGATTTACTTTTCCAAAATGCAGCACCTCTCGTTTATCTAAATTAAATCCATCCCATACCTCCTCCTCTGTAATATATACATTTTTTCAAGATGTTGTTATTTATTTCCCCATGTTCTGTATCTTCCATGTCCTTCCCCCCAGTATAAACTGATACAAAATACTCGTTTAGTATCTCCCCCATCTCCTGCGGGTTCCACACATAGGCGTCCTTGCTGATCTTTGAGGGGCCTTATTGTCTCCCTAGTTACCCTTTTTTCCTTAATGTATTTATAAAATCCCTTTGGATTCTCCTTAACCCTAATTGTCAAAGCTATGTCATGTCTCCGTTTTGCCCTCCTGATTTCCCTCTAAGTATAAATGTTGAATTGTCCGCCACTATTCATGACTGGATCTGGCAGGACTGCTGAGCATAAATCTGGACCAGGAATCACTTAGCTTTGTCTATCACTTGCTGTTTATGCCGTTTGGCACACAAATAGTTTTGTTTGGTAGCGTCACCAGGTTGACACCTCATTTTTGGATATGCCTGGCGCTGCTCCTGGCATGACTTCCTGCACTCTCCATTGAATCAGGGTTGATTCCCTGGTTCAATGGTGATGGTTAAGTTAGGAATATACTGGCTTATCAGGTTACAGATTGAGCTGGAGTATAATTGAGCCTCATGGATGCCCAGTTTTGAGTTGCTAGATTCATTTAAACTCTATTCCATTTAGCATGGTGATAGTGCCACACAACATGATGGATGGTTTTGTCACTATGAAGGCAGGACTCCGTCTCCACAAGGACTGTGCGGTGATCCCTCTTATCGATACTGTCATGGACAGATGCATCTGCAGCTGGCAAATTGGTAAGGTTGAGGTCGAGTCTGCTTTTTCCTCCTTCGTTCCCTTACCACCTACTGCAGACCCAGTTGAGCAGCTATGTCCTTTAGAACTCCATAAGTGGAAATATTACCCAGTCATTCTTGGTAGTGGACATTGAAGTGCCCCACCATAGTATATTCGGTGCCTTTGCCACCTTCAGTGCTTCCTCCAAGTGTTGGGCAATGTAGGAGAGCACTGATCATCGACAATGTGGTACCTGGTTATTAGATAAAGCTTTCTTTGCCTATATTTTACCTGATGCCATGAGAATTCATAAATTCAAATGGCCACATTGTGTGGCCCATTTGGCCCATCACATCTGTACCAGTCATGATGTGCCTATCTACTCAAATCCCATTTCCATATTTTTGACCAAAAACCTTCTAACTCTAGCAATTTCATGATGGTTCCCGCTTCTGCTACCCTTTCAGGCAGAGCGTTCCAGCAACCCTAACCCTCTGGGAGATAAATATTCTGCTCAAATCTCATCTAAATCTCCTTCCTGTGCCTTAAATCTATGTTCCCTGGTAATTGACACCTCTACTGAAGATTTATTCCTAAAAAAACCCCCAAAGAACTACAGATACTGGCAATCAGAAAGAAAGCAGAGTTAAGCTTTCAGATCCACTGAAGAAGGGTTTGCTTTCTCTCCAAAGGTGCTGCCAGGGCTTTGCCAGCAATTTCTGTTTTGGATGTTGTTAGAAGTTTATTTCTGTTGATGGTGTATGCGCCCCTCATAATTTTGTGAAGCTCAATCACGTCCCCCTTTAACCTTCTCTGCTCTAAGGAAAACAACTCCAGCCTATGTAGTCCTTGCTGGTGGCTGAAACCTGGCTATTAATTTAGTCAACTAATTGTATCAAGTTAATGTTCACAATAAATTTTACAAAATTGTCTAAATGAATTAATTGCTTTGTCAATAGCCCAAAGCTTAAAGGTAGATTAGATTACTTACAGTATGGAAACAGGCTCTTTGGCCCAACCAGTCCACACCGACCCTCCAAAGAGTAACCCACCCAGACACATTTCCCTCTGACTAATGCACCTAACACTATGGGCAATTTAACATGGCCAATTCACCTGACCAGCACATCTTTGGAACGTGGGAGGAAACTGGAGCACCCGGAGGAAAACCACACAGACACGGGGCGAATGTGCAAACTCCACACAGATAGTCACCCGAGGCTGGAATCAAACCTAGGACTCTGGTACTATGAAGCAGCAGTGCTAACCACTGTACCACCCTAAATGTATATTGTATTGTATATTGACACTGCAGGTTAGCAATGGTAGACAAAAATGGTTTTGGCTTCTCACAATGCTTTCTGGGTGACATCAGCGTAGCCAACTCAAAAGAAGAAGAAGAAGAAGGGCTAAACCACTTTCATAATCAAAAGCAAAATATTGTGGATAGCTGAAATAAACTTCTGTCAAAGAATGACAATTCCGACAGCAATTGCAGAGGGAGAAACAGAGTTAATGCACCATATCCAATATGACTTCTTCAGAACTGAAGATTTTATTCCTAAGCAACTTCAGTTTGGCTCCATAAGTGAAATGAGGTTGCTATTTTTTTTAAACGAACCTGTGATGCTTTGACAAGTGAGAATAGGACACCTACCGGACTAAAGCTAAAAGCAGTGAAAGTAAGAATGCACAACAAAAAGGGCCAGGCCTGCTTTCCCAGCTAAATTTTTTGTTGTGTTGCTCAGGACTGTGGAACAGCCTAGACAGGCAGGGCCTCTGTTTAAAATCTCATGTGAAATCTCTCACTATCTCACTGCTGCACGGGATCAACAATACAGCATCAGGAATGTGCTTCAACTCTTCCAATTCAGAGCTGGGAATGTGTCTAACTGAACAAGCCTGGGGAAAGATTGCCAATGAGGAAAATATGTTGAGATAACATGGGCTCCCTAATCAAAACCCACAAATGTTAAAAATTAAACATTGTTAAAATGTTGTGCAATCTTTTGTCTTATGCAAAAACATTTGTTGAGAAATGTAAGACTTGATGCCAAGACTTGTAACTCTTTGCAGATAACCTACGTGTATATTTGGAAAAGACTCATGTTCATCTAGATCACCTTGCGCTATCTCAGGAATCACATGATACAATGATGAGCAAGTTGCTGACTAATCGTTATGATAGATCTTTATCATTAAGTCTAGAAAAGAGCTAAAAATAATCTGACATGAAAATTATTCAGGCCCTTTATCCCAAATTGTTACTTTGTGAAAGAAATCTATCTACATTTGAATGACTCAATAAAATGGCCTGGCCCATGGATTTATTATCCACTCACCCAAATATTAAAGACAATTTATGTATTCTGCCCATTAGGGAAATTGATAGGATTAGATGGAATACTTTTTTTTAACACCCAGTCTGTTTTTCCTGAGAACTGAAGGAAAAGTAATATCAGATGTGGTGAAAAGTTGGCCTTCCACCCAATCCCATGAGTATAAGAACATAAAAACACAAGAACTAGGAACAGGAGTAGGAAATTCATCCCCTTGAGCCTGCTCCACCATTTAATACCATCATGGCAGATCTCATTTCAGCCTCAACTCCATTTCCTTCCTGCTTCCCATAACTTCTTAACCTCTTACTGATTAAAAATCAGTCTATCTCCTCCCTAAGTTCATTCTGTGTACTATTATCCACTGCACTCTGGGGAAATGAATTCCCCAGGTTCTTGACCCTTTGAGAGGAGTAATTCTCCTCAATCCTGGTTTAAATCTGCCATCCTTTAGCCTAAAGCTATGCCTTCTTATTTGAGGTTATCTGACAAGGGGTAACAACGACTGCTTTGTCAATATCCCTTTACGTCTTATATACCTCAATTAGGTCTCGTCTCACTTTTCTAAACTCTAGCAAGAATAGGCCTAAACTGCTCAATTTCTCCTCATCAAACAAGCCTTTCACCTCAGAAATTAATTCCGCTGACTGAATGTCATTAAAACTGCTCCAGAGTTTTGCACAGGCCAGTTTCCCCAAAAGTACCCCACTTTTACCCATTTGATAGCATCTACACCAGGCAACTCTTTGCCAGCAGATTTCAATCTAAGATTTCTTGTAACTGTCCCATACTTTTAAACCTAAATTAATCTCTATGCCTCACTCTGTCTGTGCACCCCTATGCTCTATATGTCCTTGCTTACTATGATCTGCCTGTAGTGCTCACAAACAAAGCTTTTCATTGTACTTAGGCACATGTGATTACAATAAATCAAATCAAATCAAATGAAATAAAACCTAAATAAACTCTGCTCATAATACCTCCTCTGTCTTAACTTGAGCTATACTCAAGGTGGCTCAGTGGTTAACAGTGCTCCTTCAAAGCACTATGAACCGGGTTCGATTCCAACCTCGGGTGACTGTCTGTGTGATTTTGCATGTTCTCCTCGTGTCTGTGTGGTTTCCGTCTGGGTGCTCTGGTTTCCCCCCACAGTGCAGGTTAGGTGGATTGGCCATGTTAAATTGCCCATAATATCCAAGCTGGATCAGGTGGGTTAGCCATGAGAAAATCAGCATCATAGGGGATAGGGTGGGATGCTCTTTGGAGGACTGGTGGGGACTCAATGGGCTGAATGGCCTGCTTCCACACTGTAGGGATTCTACCAGTCGAACTTACACTGTATGATATAAGTAGCAAGTGGATTATCATCTTGGAATGGAATTCATCTGGCTGTTGCTCATGTATTGAAATGAAACACCTTTTAGTCAAATGAAGGAATTTCACACAGAAACAAAACCATAAATGTGGCAGAATGTAACCTCCTTGAGTGGATGAATTTTGAACGAATGAAGTTGGAAGCATACAAAATCATGGTTTGAAAACTGTGGTGCAGGGTTGTGTTTGTGAAGAAGCTATTTCAATTGACCTTTCTAAAAAGAAAACCAGGGCTGCGTTATATGATAGAAGGGTAAAAGCCAGAGAATTAAGTGGTTGAGCATTGAGCATAAAAGCTCCATTGAATAGACAGGCGTGTGGAGCCTTACAATGATGCCTTGATTTCTGGAGGGTTATTTCTGTGGAATCATGGAATCAGTGCCAGTTTATGGTCGGAATAAATAGGGTCTTGCAACAACAGCCTTCCCGCACATTGATGTTTGTGGTAGGGGGAAATGTTTACCATTTCTTGTCATACACACTGTAGTTGAAACATGTAGATGGATAGACCTGGAAAAGAGTAGTTTGCTTTTGTTTCCTTGGGCACACAACCCCTGACCTCACCCTTATTTTAGTTCAACCCAGTGGCGTTTCCATTTGCTAATCAATTAACATATTGCATCTGTCCAAGATTCCTCACACATATTCCCAAATCCCTGTGCTCAAACTGTCTCCAATTACAGCAATGGCTGAATGAAATTGTTAGTTTATCTTCCAGGAATTCCACTAATTTGTTCTCCCTCCCTCCCCCTCATTAGAGAAGAGCATAGTCATCCAGCAGATGGAAAGTGATGAGCGAGGCTTTAGTTATTTTTAGCATACGGTCTTCAATTGTTGTTCTAACTCGGTTGGAGTTGAAATGTCTGAAAATAGAGGCATACATTTAAAGTGAGAGAAGG
The DNA here is from genome assembly GCF_037043375.1 of Chiloscyllium plagiosum. Lineage (NCBI taxonomy): Eukaryota > Metazoa > Chordata > Chondrichthyes > Orectolobiformes > Hemiscylliidae > Chiloscyllium > Chiloscyllium plagiosum. The sequence continues at coordinate 45,516,106 of NW_028270162.1, read as the reverse complement.
AGATTGAGGGGCACATGTTTTACACAGAGAGTGGTAGGAACCTGAGATGCACTGCCAGGGATGGTGGTGGAGACAGATACCAAAGGGGTGTTTAAGGACATTTAGATAAGCACATGAATACGCAAGGAATGGAGGGGTATGTACCAAGGGCAGGCAGATGGGATTAGTTAAAATTGGTGTCATGTTCAGCACAACATCATGGGTGGAAGGGTCCAGTCCTGTGCTGCACTGTTCTATATTCTAATTACTTAATCATCACTATGGTGATATGAGGACATGAACCCCTGTTTATTTTCTGTCTCAGGGTTTACGGTATTACAAATGCAACTTGGATTGGACGTGGCAGCCAATGCACATGAACGGAAGTAGACCATTCAGCCCATCTGTCCTGTGTTCAATGAGACCTTAGATGATTTGATAATCCTCATCTCCGCTTCCTTGCCTTTTCCCCAAAATCTCTGGTTCCCTTCCTGGTTAAAAGTCTGTCTATCTGAGCCTTAAATATACTTCATAGAGACTCACAAGTAATTCAGGAAGCAGCAATCATTGCATTCTTCATGTTGGTCTCTGTCATTTGGTGCCATTAATGACATGCGATTGCTTTTTTAGAGATTTCAGCCTTTCTCTAGTCCTGCTTTACAGACTTATCTCAGTTAAGGTCTATAATTAGTTCTGGAAGAGGAACATAGAGAAGCGTTCTCATTCCTTTCTGTGATATAGTGTGAGTTATGGTGGATACCTGCACTGTCATCAAATCAGCTGCCAACAAGCGCTGTCAAAGTTCATTTGAATAATGGATGCTTGTATAAATAACTGGGTGGTACTGATAGACATGCAGCTTTGGAGTAGGAAAGAAAAGAATCAAATAACCATATCAACTGGGATCAGTGCAAAGACCAGACTTTCCCCAGCTTGCCCTGAAAACAGAGAGTTCCATTGGAGAGAATTTCTTGCTGGTTGTAGGGCATTATTGCACTGACTCCTTGACATATGACCCCTTTGAGCAAGCCTCTTCACTTTGAGGTTGGTGAATTTTCCTTTAACTTGTGCGCACTATTAATCAGCATTTGATTTTTGAAGAGAAACTCTTCTCCCGGACTATTCAATGCCGTGTTTATGGGCTAGAGTGCAACAGAAAGTCAAGTACAGTCATAAAGGATTCTTTGTTCAATATACATGCTATTCTCAAGACACTTGAGTGTAAAACAATGAGGGGTTTCTGCGATAAAGGAGGAGAGAGTTGGAACGTGGCCCATCTGTGCTCGAACACAGTTTGAATGTGATTCAGACTGATAAAAGTACAATGTTAAAACAGGTCAACCCATTCCTGGAGCAAGATGTTTTTAATTCAGTCACAGGATGAGGGGATCACTGGCTAGGCATTCATTGCCTATCCGTAATTATCCAGAGTCATCCACATTGCTGTGGGTCTGGAGTCACATGTAGGCCAGACAAAGGATGACAGTTACCTTCCCTAAACAACATTAGTGAACCAGTGGGTTTTTACCAACAATTGATCCATGGCTATCATTAGACTCCTAATTCCTGAAATTTATTGAATTCAGATTCCACCATCTGCCACAGGGGGATTCAAACCTGGGTCCCCTGAACATTACCTGGGGCATAGGATTAACCGACCAGTGATAAAACCACTAGGCCATTGCCTCCCCATTGAGCTCACAACCTCTTGATTCATAAACCAGAGAAGAACCACAGTTGACACTTTTGGTTTCATGCATAGTCAATGTGGAGGAGGTTCTGGCTTGTGTTTAACCAGTATGAGTGCTGATGTCACTGTCTAAAGAAAATAGACTTTTTTCACTTATAAAAAGTCACTACTATAAAAATAAATATAACATAACACCCTCCCCTGACCCTCTTGGGGAGCTATGACCAGCAAGTTTTCATTTCCTGTGGTAAATCTTTCTTTACTGTTCTCTAGGCAATGTCTGAATTGGAATGGTAAAACCTAGTTTTATTGCTTACCACAACTGAAAGAACTTCATAAAAAAAAGCTAAGGATAAAATTACGTCAGGCACTCCACTGAATTCCAAATTCTAGTCCTCAACCTTAACCGAGCTGACATCCACCCACAAGATCTCCACCACAGCTTCAGTGGAGGATTGATAGCCACAATGTAGATGTGCATGTAGTTGCTCCACCAATTGACCGGAGGTTAAGAACACTTCCAAAGATTTCCACATTAAGGAAACTAAAGCCTAAATATTTAAAGTAAATCATTTCTCATTTTCTGAAAAATCTTTTGCTGAGTGCTTTTCAATTCACCCTCTGATCCGAATTCTACCAGAAAGAATTGATGGGTTTCATGGAAGGTTTCTCTCTCTGTGAGCTCCATGAGATTGCTCGTACTAATTTCTGAAACGAGCCTTATTACCTGTGTGCCGCGCCCCACTGGTACTTCGTGTTGTCTCTTTGCTCTCACCACTGCTGAGACCTCCCTACACTCCTGGCTCTGACGCCATTTGGAAAGCCCATCATGCCACAGTGTAAGCATTTCAGGCCAGCAGGTTCCCTTCAATCTGCACAAAATGGGAGAGACACCAAAATCAAATTCTTCTGAGGGCATGTAGGTAGTGCTGCTGACACCTTATTGCAATACATTGATTTTCAATATATTTCTATTCAAGGACCAAGCTACACAGGTGATCCCTACTTTGCCTTACCCCATCTGAGAACACTGTCTAAGGGAATGCAACTCTTTTCTCAGTGCCCAGTGTAGTCTAACATCTTATTGTTCGATGTGGGACAATGACATCCTGGAAGGTATTTAAATAATTCAAAACCTTTACTTCTATTCAGTGAAGCAAAAACAAACAATGAAAAGCTGCATTTGTTTCTGGGAGCAAGCAGGGACTGTTCTCCTTTCGGTTGACGACAAACTTACAGACAAGATTAGAGTGGTGCTGGAAATGCACAGCAGGTCAGGCAGCATCCGATGAGCAGGAAAATCACTGTTTCAGTCAAAAGCCCTTCGTCAGGGCAAATTTACAGTCGTTGAGTACACTGCACCCAGAGCCCATTTACTGAAACCGGCTGTCAATTAGGCCTGACACAGCAGTGCGATATCATGCAGATGGTGACGTTCACCCATGCTTAATGTCCTCATCTTCCTTTGGATTGGACCCAGTGTCCATCACATCCCCTCTTTGCCTGCTCCAATTGTGCAGACACAGCTTGTTAGAGTTAAGCAGCACACTCTGAATGAACTGAACTAGAATGCCCTGCACCCCCAGACAAATCCAAGCATCGGAAATTCATCTTCGGCAGACCTAGTGTCTGCTCCACCACGGTCCTGGTGGAAGAACAGGCTGCACTGTATCAATGGTCTGCCTCAGTCAGGGGGTTATGTAATTGAGTCATCAGCCATGGTCGCAGGGGTAGCCCTTGTCTAGATTAACATGCTCCTCCATACAGTGGGATGTGAGGGACTCAGTGGGGGCATAGGTTTAGGGTGAGGGGGAAAAATTTAAAAGCGATCTGAGAGGCAACTTTTTCACGCAGACGGTGGGGTGTGTATGGAATGAGCTGCCAGAGGAGGCGCTGGAGGCTGGTACAATTACAACTTCCAAAAGATATCTGGATGTGTATATGAATAGGAAAGGTTTGGACAGATATGGGCCAAGAGCTGGTAAATGGGACTAGATAAGGTTGGGATATCTGTTTGGCATGGATGAGTTGGACTGAGGGGTCTGTTTCCGTGCTGTACATCTCTGTGCCTCTATGACTCCAACAAGGATGGCTATGGAATGTCTCTACACGAGATCTTATTCTGATGGATGCAGCAGTAGTCGTGACACACAAATACAATAGGAGATTGTCGGGGCTCTAAAACTAATGATACCTTATCTTCCCACCCACTCTATTACCTAAGAAGGACAGAACCCCATATAAAAATATATTGGGCAAATACTGACAGCTCAGGGTGAGAGCAAATCAGTACCATACCCTTATGCAACTTATGAAACCTTTGATTATCTTTATCAATAATGTCCGTCAGGTGCCCCTTTTAAGATCGTCTGTGGTCACTTATGTGTATGATATGGGTTTGTGTATGGAAGAGCTGTGGAATATCAAAGTAAGGCAGACAGCTTGCTTGCCCTGAGGACTGCTTACTTGCCAGCTAATATTTTAACACATGGAGTTCAGGAGGTGCAAAAGGCAACTGTCAGTGACAGACAAGGATCCAATAAATATTTTAATGCAAGCTTCCAACATTGTTACTCAGGCGTTGTCGAGACTTTAACACTGCGAGACCACAATCAGAGAATTTGGAATCAGTAACTCAGTCAGTTACTGGGTTCTGTTAGAGTCATAGAGTCGTAGTGATGTACAGCACGGAAACAGACCCTTCGGTCCAACTCGTCCGTGCTGACCAGATATCCTAACCTAATCTAGTTCGATTTGGCAGCATTTGGCCCATATCCCTCTACATCCTTCCTGTTCATATACGCATCCAGATGCCTTTTAGATGTTGCAATTGTACCAGCCTTCACCACTTCCTCTGGCAGCTCATTAATATACGCACTACCCTCTGTGTGAAAACATTGCCCCTTAGGTCCCTTTTAAATCTATCCCCTCTCACCCTAAATCTATGCCCTCTAGTTCTGGACTCCCCAACCCCAGGGAAAAGACTTTGTCTATTTACCATGTCCATGCCCCTCATGATTTTATAAACCTCTATAAGGTCACCCCTCAGCCTCTGACGCTCCAGAGAAAACAGCCCCAGCCTATTCAACCTCTCCCTATACCTCAAACCCTCCAACCCTAGCAACATCCTTGTAAATCTTTTCTGAACCCTTTCACATTTCACAACATCTTTCCGATAGGAAGGAGACCAGAGTTGCATGCAATATTCCAAAAGAGGCCTAAACAACAGCCGCAATATGACCTCCCAACTCCTGTACTCAATACTCTGACCAATAAACGAAAGCATACCAAACACCTTCTTCACAATCCTATCTACCTGCGACTCCACTTTCAAGGAGCTATGAATCTACACTCCAAGATCCCTTTGTTCAGCAACATTCCCCAGGACTTTGCCATTAAGTGTATAAGTCCTGCTCTGATTTGCCTGATAATGAATGGCGATGTAGAACGCATAATCTTCAAACTAAACATGGAAACTTTAATCAGGCACAATTGCCATCAAACTCAGGTGGTATCAGGAGCTTGTGTCTGTTATGGAGGCTGGGCTGGGATGAGCTGTCAAGAAATGCAGTCAGTCAGCGAGGTGAGTGTGTGTGAAAGAGGACTTTGGGTGAAGCAAGCAGCGAAATAATGGAAATTTGAGTTAGCAGAAGGGTGGAACGAATGCGATCCATGACTTCCTGTTCCCATCAATGCTGTGCCTTCAGGCATTGTGAAGCACAATTCCTGCTAAATGTTTCCGATGGATGGATTGCAATCAGTCATGTGCATTCATAATGTATCCTGCCGTGGTTTATTGTTCCTTTGATGCCACAGTCATTTTCTCAGCTGAACACACATGATTTATTTTGAATAATATTTAGCTGTTGTGTAACATTAGCTGGTGTCCTATATTTGAGTGAAATGTTGACATTGCCACCAAATACAGTACCTTTGCAACCGGGAGCTCAGCCGTCACTTTTAAAACCTGAAGAGACAGCTATCTGTCTTGACTGTATTATTAGCATTCATCCAAAAACACAGCTCATCATGATTCTTTCAAAGACCAGAGAGGGGGAGGTGATGGCCTGGTAATACTGTCACTGGACTGTTAATCAAACATTCTGGGGAACTGGCTTCAATTCCTGTCACAACAGATGGTGGAATTTGACTTCAATAAAAAATCAAAATCTGGAATTATAACAACGATTACGAATCCATTGCTAATTTTTGGGAAAAAACCCATCTGCTTTACTAACCTCTTTTAAGGAAGGAAACTTCACAATCAAGAACCTATCTATGTCCATCTTAAGTAGCCTTCTGTGCAGTGAATTCCATAGATTAACCATTCCCTGGCTATAGAAGTTCCTCCTTATCTCCATTCTAAAGGGTCTTCCCTTTACTCTAAGGCTGTGACCTCAGGTCCTAGTCTCTTGTACCAATGGAAACATCTTCCCACTCTGCCCAGTCCATTCAGTACTCTTAAGTTTCAATCAGATCCCCCTTCATCCTTACTTGTTCTGGCCGAAACGTGACTCCAAATCCACAGCAATGTGATTGACTCTCAATTGTCCTCTGGGCCATTAGGGATTGGTAATTAATGCTGGTCTAGCCAGCGATGCCCTCATCCCATGAATGAATCAAAACATTTGCTGAAGTTTCAGATGTTGTATTGTGTTTCATACATTGCATTATTATTATGGTATTAATCGTAATATGGGTAGCATTCCTTCCCATTACCGGTGCAGAGTGGTAGATGGTGACCATCCTCTCTGTTTAGTGCCAAGCACAAAAAGGGTGAACATATTCTGACAGCCTCCCCGGTCTGAGACAACACATTTGACTAGATGGTTAAGACATGAGTTTTAATTCACTATTAGGAACAAGAGGGCAACCAAACTGGTAAAGTCAGGAACCCTGGACCAGAAATTTAAGACTGACCCTGTCATGATTAATTCTCTTTTCTCAGCTCTGAAGGCATTCAGCAAATCTCCAAAGATTTTCGGCTTGGTTTTACTAAAATCTGTAAAAAGACATCAAACGAGAGTGTGAAAAGCTATAGTGCCAGGAATAGAAGTGATTCTGTGCCTGTACGTTGGGATTGTGAAAGAGGCTTGACACTTTGCGACATTAGCATTCTGAAGCTGTCTGAGGGAGTTGTGGTATTGGGACCTACCAAGTGGAAAGAGTTCGCAGAGCCTTTGTAGGAAGTCATTGAAATGAACAAACTGTGAGGATAAAATAAAATGAGGATTCAGAGTGTTTTTGTGAGGAAATCATTGATTCTAATCAGCCATTGCTTAACATATTACGAACGTTTGAGGACTTTAGGTCTATACTCGATGGAGTTTAGAAGGATGAGGGGGGATCTGATTGAAACTTACAGAGTATTGAATGGCCCGGACAGTGTGGGAAGATGTTTCCATTGGTAAGAGAGACTAGGACCTGAGGGCACAGCATGAGAGTAAAGATTAGATTACTTACAGTATGGAAACAGGCCCTTCGGCCCAACAAGTCCACTCCGACCCTCCAAAGAGCAACCCACCCAGACCCATTCCCCTAACACTATGGGCAATTTAGCCAATTCACCTAACCTGCACATTTTTGGACTGTGGGAGGAAACCGGAGCACCCATGCAGACACAGGGAGAATGTGCAAACTCCACATACACAGTTGCCTGAGGCAGGAATTGAACCCAGGTCTCTGGCACTGTGAGGCAACAGTGCTAACCACTGTGCCACCATGCCGCCCAAAAGGGACCCTTTAGAACAGAGATAAGGAGAAGCTTCTGCAGCCAGAGAGTGGTGAATCTACGGAATTCACGGCCACAGAAGGCTGTGGAGGCCAGGTCATTGAGTGTATTTAAGATGGACATAGATAGGTTATTGATTGTGAAGGGGATCAAAGGTTATGGGAGAAAGCAGGAGAATGGGTTGAAAAACCTATCAGCCATGATCGACTGGCAGAGCATTCTCGATGGGCCAAATGGGCCTAATTTCTGTTCCTATGTCTTATGGAGAAAGCAGGGATGAACATTGTGGAAATCAGGGATTCAACTAGGTTGACAAAGCTAACAAGAATTGAGTTTGTAAACTCATGTTATGGAATGGCTAAGTCAGATCATGCACTATGGTTTACAATCCATGAAAGGAAACAATTGCCAAGTCAGATTTTTGCAGATTACTTTCTCAAATTAAAGTAACTCTCTTGTCACTCGCGGGTACTGCACAAATTTAAATAACGAGCCTTGAGGACATATTTTTGGGAGCTGAAAGAACAAGAGAATCCAGGCCTGGGTTTTGAGTAGAGATCACAATCCGACATGGAAAGGGGGCCTGCAAAGAGACCAGAACCATGGAAATGGCAGAGGGATAGTTATAGATTGCAAAAGAGTTCTTTTCCCTGAGTTGGCGGGGTCACAGTAAAATCCAGGCCAGGCGGGGTCACAGTAAAATCCAGGCCACATCAATTTCACAGCCTCAGAGTCAGCAATTTAAATGCCAGAATTACCGTGATAGCTACCAATCATTTAAATAACCCTATTGCCACTCAGCACGTTATACCAGGGGGATGGTTGCTTACACCCAGACAGCCTGCAGGAGTAGAGGAAACAGTATCACTCCACATTGAAGCCTTGCTCCATTGTAAGATCATGGTAGGTCCAAAGCTAGTTCAGGAGTCTGCAAGTCTTCAAATGAGCATGACTGATGTGGAAACAGAAATTGGTGTTATCGAGCAGGGCAGTCAAGACTTGGACTCTGTCACAGAGCAACAGAAACAACACATGGATGATGACAGTAGCAGGGCTGAAGGATTATTGATAGTAGGCCTGGACACACAAGAAGCTGAATAAGAAATAATAAGAGCTCAGAGCAGGAGTGTAGACTGTCCTGAAAACAACCCTTGTCATGACAGAATCACTGTGTGGGGTGGGGCAAGGGGGTAAAGAAACATGGAAGGATGAACTCAGGCTCTAAAGTTATTCAACTCCATATTGAGTTCTAATGGCTGCAGGGTTCTCAAGTGGAAAATGAGATGTTGTTCTTCAAGCTTATGCTGAGCTTTGCCAGAGCACTATAGCAGACCCGCGACAGAAATATTGGCATGAGCACACGGTAGCGTTTTGAAGTGGCAGGCAACTGGAACTCAGGGTCACCGGACTCGAAACGTTAACTTTGCTTTCTCCCCACAGATGTTGGCAGACTTGCTGAGCTTCATCAATAATTTCAGATCTCCAGCATCAGCAGTTCTTTGGTTCATTCAAGTGTAACGTATTTGGGTCACCAAATAGGAAGGCACCCTTCCAACACAGGAGAAGGTTGAGGGGATTTTGAAAACATGGAGACCAGAGGATAAAACAAAACTTACAACATTCATAAGGATAGTTGTATATTATTCTGGGAGTTCAAAGCTAGAAGGCAGGTGAGAACAGAAGGATAAAAAGGGACAATGTTTTCAGACAAAGGGATGGTTCCTATGTTGAATGAATTGCCAGAGGGATTTACATCTTAATCAATTGAAACTTGCATCTCTTTTCTAACAGAGTACTCCATCAGCCATTTTAAGTTTGTTCACATCACTCACACCATTTGTATGATCCCTTGATCTCTCTGCATATAAACTCTGTGTCGGTGTGCCCCCTCTCACTGCACATGATGAAGGAGCAGTGCTCCGAAAGCTTGTGATTTCAAATAAACCTTTTGGACTATAACTGGAGTCGTGTGATTTTTGATTTTGCCAAAGGAAATGGTAGATGCAGATACAGTTGCAGCATTTAAAAGATATTTGGACACGTACATGAATAGGAAAGGTTTAGAGGAATATGGGCCAAACACAGACAAGTGGGACTAATTTAGTTTGGGAAAATTGATAGGGCATGGACAAGTTGGACCAAAGGATCTGTTTCCATGCTGTGTGACTCTATGCTCTATACATAGTAAATACATTTGGTGCATTGTATCAATTGGTGTACTGCTCAAAGATAGAATTGATTGGGAGTAGTCTCTGTTATGTCATAAACCAGAGTGAAGACAGTACTGACTAGTGATGCTGCTTTGACCCACTGTGACCCAAGAAAAGATTGATTTTAGCTTCTGATGCCTCACTACAGGAGTAAAGGGTGGTGTTATCTCATATCATGAAGACAGTGTGCAGACGCCTGCAGAATGTGCTATGAATACTTTAATGAAATCAAAGCACAATTACTCGTGTTGAGAAAGAGATGTCAGCAATCATATATGATGTTATCAAGTTCCTCAAATACCTACAATGTAGGAATCTCACTTTATTAATTGACTACCATGTCTTTATGATCTTTTTTGGTTCAAAGAAGAGAGTACCATCCCCCATGGCAGCATAGCTTCAGATATGGGTGTTTGTTGGCTCATCAGTACAATGTTAAACCACATAAGGCAGCAGGGGCGTGCTAATATGGACATTTTTTCAAGGGTTGTTCTTCTTTTCATTTGACTTCTTTTCAAGTGATAATATTTCTTTTAAACATGTGCAGGTGTTAAAGATAAAATTCTGCTTCTCACATGCAAGTTGCTTTAATGGTGTTGGTTACATATGTTTTGACTGTGACTACAGCAACACAGACTGTTCAATTTTCATGTATTATTGGCAGTGTTCAGTCACATTGTATTTTGGAAAACCATGTCCATGCACCAATTTACATTTTAATGTATGTGCTTTCTTTAAGTGAAGATGAAGCGCCATGTGTTGCAAGACGTGAGCATTTTGTTCCTCTTTGCTTCCCTCTTTAAACTTTGTTCAATAATGACTGTTGTGGGTCTATATGTTCATTCTTTTTGCAGTGGAATACACAAATCAAATCTTTTGCATGATTTGCATCAATGCACTGAAGCAGTTTGCATCCTGAATCCGCCTGAGGGAATTACTGGAGCTGATTCGACTGACAGAGCGGAAAGAGCTAGAATCATCTTTGTGAAGAAGTCACTAAAACCGGGAGTGACACCTTAAGGGACATCATTTATTTGATGGCGTTTACAACGGAAATCCATAGATTGATCATGGAGCAAACAGGGAGACAGACTGAGAAAATCAGAGGCTCAGGTAGACTGAGAATGTGGAAGGAACAGAGGGATGGGAGGTGACTGAGGAGATCAGGTCTAACTGGATTGTGCAGAAAATCAAGTATGAGGATCATTTTGTATTGCTTAGTAAGAGGGCTGTAAGGGACAAATGTTTTATATCAGAGACAGCATTGACATTGCAGCAGGCTACAGAGGTTGAGTGGAATGACTTATGAGATTGTGGAGGGGGGTGTGATAAATAAATTTGTGGATAACATAAAGATTGGTCAGGTGGTTAGTAGTGAGGAAGAAGGTATTAAGTTACTTGAAGATATAGATGGATCAGATGCGCAGATCGGGGTACATGGAATTTAACCCTGAAATATGTGAAGTAGCGCACTTAGGAAGAAGGAATAAAACAATGTTAGAACACAAGGAAGCTCAGAGGGACAGAGGGATCTTAGGGTGCACATTCACGGATCCCTGAAGGTGGCAGATCAGGTTAATAAGATAGACAAGAAGGCATATGGAACACTTGTCTCTAACAGTAGTCATGATGTGGAGGTGCCAGTGTTGGACTGGGGTGGACAAAGTTAAAAATCACACAACACCAAGTTATGGTCGAACAGGTTTATTTGGAAGCACTAGCCTTCGGAACACCGCTCCTTCATCAGGTAGCTGTAGAGCAGGATCATAAGACATAGCATTTATAACAAAAGATTACAGTGTCATGCAACTGAAATGATATATTAAACAAACCGAGATTGCTGTTCAGTCTCTCATCTATTAGAATAGGTTGCAGGTTTCGGTTCATTAATATGGAAATCCCAGAACATCTTTTAAATCACATTCTTGAGATAACTTAAGGTTTTATTTAAAAAAGTACATCTCAACTCAGACAATGCATTAAAGGTATGAGAATAGAGTCTGTCTGTATCGCAATCTTGAGTCAGACTGGCTCTATTCCAAAGTAGGAATTTATAAAATGTTACATGGATTGTCTATCTGCAGATTGTGTGTATTTTAAGCAAAAGAGAATGTGTCTGCAAATACCGTTCTGCAAATGTAAATTCACCCCATCGACCTTGATGTGTGTGTGCATACATGAGAGAGAGAGAGAGAGAGAGAGAGTGAGTATGTGCACGTGAGTGTGAGTGCGCGTGAGAGAGTTGTGTTTACATGTGTGCATGCTTGGAAGAGTGAGTGCATGACTATGATGGAGTATAAGCCTGTGAGATGGTGGTGTGCGTGGGTGTGAGTGTAGGGATTGTATGTGTGTGTGTCTGAGAGAGAACATGTGTATGAGAGAGGATCTGCGTGAGTGTGTGAGAATGTGAGAATGTGTGTGTATGTGCGCTTGCTTGTGTGTGTTTATCTGTGTGAGAGAATGTATAGTGTAATGGGGTCACCTGTAGTGTGACATGAATCCAAGAATCCCAGTTGAGGCCATTCTCATGAGTACCGAATTTAGCAAACTGATCGCCAAGAACTGATAGAGAAGGCTGTGTGGGAACTTAACTGAGGTGTATAAAACTATGGACACTGTGGATAGAAAGTAGGGGGAGTAATTTTAAGGGGCTTAGAGAGGATTTGAGGAAAAAAAACATTTTCACAGTAGTGGGAGAGCAGGCAAGATAGGAAACCTTTAAAAAGTACTTGGATGAGCTCTTGAAACATCATATCATTCAATGCGAGGGGCTTATGTTGGAAAGCAGGATTAGTGTAGATAGTTCGGTGCAGACCTGATGGAGTGAAGAGTCTCTTTTGTGCTCAATGACTCTAGGGCAGCCCAGTGACTCACAGTGCCAGGGACCTGGGTTCAGTTCCAAACTTGGGCAACTCTCTGTGTGGACATTCTCCTTGTGTTTGCAAGGGTTTGCTCCAGGTGTTCCAGTTTCCTCTCATAGTCCAAAGATGTGCAGGTTAGGTGGATTAGACATGGGAAGGGCAGGCATACTAAAATGAGATGGACTGGGTGGGATGCTCTTCAGAGGGTCGGTGGGCTGAATGGCCTGCTTCCAAGCTGTGGGGACAGTATGACCTGCTGCACTCCCAGTATCTCTATGATTGAGACAATGTACATTTATTATCACAAGTTGATTCTCACTTTAGGACTATTGAACTGTCTTGTTCCACCTATGTGTCATATGTTTAATAAAAACCAAAGAACTGCAAATGTTGGAATCAGAAACAAAAACAAAAACTGCTGGAAAAGCTCTGTTTTGAGGAAGGGTCACTGGACCTAAAATGTCAACTCTGATTTCTTTCCGCAGATGCTGCCAGAATTGCTGAGCTTTTCCAGCAATTTCTATTTTCATGTCGTACGTTCATACAATTCCAAGCAACACGCCAAATTCCCTCTGAAACTTACAGCTTGTTCTTTATAAGTTTATGCCACAAATCAGTTAGCTCTTGTAGTGTTTTGCCAAATTGAATAGCTTTAAATTGGCAACTATTTAGCACCTGTCAGGGAAAATGAGCAGCAGTTGCAAGTGAGTGTATGATGAAGACTGGAATTAAAGAGAAACAAATGGTAGAGGAATATATCAGGGAAAGTGGACTCAGGACTCGCTGTATGCGGGAAACCATGACTGGGACTGAATGTTGGAAGAAAGTATTAAAGGAAATGGAAACTAAGAGGAGAAAAATTGAATGAGATTGAATGAGGCTAAGATGTGATTAAGAGGTGGGGCTCCAAAATTTGAGCAAAATATGATTAATTATTTAAATAAATATGATTCCCTTCTTGCTATACAATGAGAAATGGAGATAATATTAAATGTGAGATATAAGTTGAGTGGGTTGAAGGAAAAAGCATTCTGAATTCTCACCAATCCACAGGCTATATCTGTTAGTTTGTTAACTAAGCTAACTGTAAATGTTGTATTATATGCCAAAGGAATTTTACTGCACTTTATTTGATAATACCAACATAAATCATTTGATTTTAAAAGCAAAGATCTGTCAATGCAGGGAAACTTAAAAATCTTGGAAGTACTTAGCAGGTCGACAGCATCCTTGGAAAGAGATACTGATTTCACCTTTCAGGTCATGATCTTTCATCAGAACTGCAACTTGAGTTCATGTCAAATTGCACACATGGTTCTCGCTGGGGCCTAACCGATCAGTGTATGTTTTTCATGTTTGTATACTGTGGACAAAATATTCTAAAGGCTTTGAAGATCTCGCCTGCTGCTTTGGGAGCTGGTGAGAGACCATTGGCAAATGCCATCAACTGGTCATCGCCTGGAGTCAAGACCCACGGGGCAAAATTCTGCCCAGCGACAGCAAATCAGACCCCAGCAGCTCTTGTGCTCAGCAGCGCCATGGAAGAGGCGTGGCTGCTGCAGGAAGACATCCCCAGAGTCCGTGGGTGCCCAGAGCTCCTATCATTCCTGCACCCTCGAACCATTTAGATAGCACGTTTCATTTTCCTCTTTCAGCCAAAATATACAACTTCTGACTTTACATATTATGTTCCATTTGCCAGATCTTTGCTCACTCATTTAATCCATCCATTCTTTTTGTAGGCTCCTTATGCCCTCTTCATAACTCACTTTCCTACCTATCTATGTAACATCAACAAATTTATCTTCTAAAGTTTCAATCCCTTAATCTAAATCATTTCTATAAATTGTAAAGTGTTGACCTTCCAACACCAACCCTTGTGGCACTCTAGTAGTGTAGTGCTGGGCTGAGGAAACTGAAGGGCTTCTACGACAAATGCTTAGAGTTGGTAGACTTGTCCATATTCAAGAACTCAGCGGTCAACCTAAACCTGTACACCACTACCATTACAGACTTTATTAGTAAATGTGTAGATGACTCCGTGCTGACAAAGTTAATTCAAACGGTCCCCAGCTGGAAACCATGGATCAACCGGGAGATCCACTCCCTACTGAAGTCTAGGTCTGAGGTGTTCAAGCCTGGTGACCCTGACCTATACAGGAATCCAGGTATGACCTGCGCAAGGCCATTAGGGACACAAAGAGACAATACCAAACTAAGTTTGATACCCAGACTGACCACGTGGATACCTGTTGTTTGTGGCAAGGTTTACATGACATAATGGGCTAAAAGGCGAAGTTAAACAGAATCGCAGGTAACAGTACTTCCCTACCTGATGAGCTGAATGTGTTCTACGCTCGCTTTAAACATAAGGGCAGTAAAACAGTATCACCTATCCCATTAGCCTCTGGTGCGCCTGGACCCTTGGTTACCGCCATAGACGTTAGATCAGCTAGTGGGAGTATTCGCAGACATCTTCAACCTCTCCTTACTATGATCTGAAACCCCCACCTGTTTCAAGGCCAAAGAAAAATCATGTAGTATGCCTCAATGACTACTGACAGATAGCTCAGACTTTCATAATCACAAAGTGCTTCAAGAGATTTGTTGTGGCTCACATGAACTCCAGCCTTTGAGGTTGCCTTGATCCCTTGCAATTCACCTCCCGGCCCAACAGGCTCATGACAGACACCAACTCCCTGGCACCACATTCATCCCTGGAACATCTGGATACCTACATCCGACTCCAACTTATTGATTATAGCTTTGTCTTCAATACCATAATTCCAAACAAAATCATCTCCAAACTCCGAGACCTAGGTCTCTGCTCTTCCTCTGTGACTGGATGCTCAAATTCCTGACCAACAGACCGCAGACGGTAAGAACAAGCAACAACTTCTCCTCCACTATAGTCCTCAACATTGGTGCCCCACAAGACTGCCTACTAATCCCCCACTATACTCCTTATAATCACACTACTGTGTAGTCAAATTCCACACCAACTCCCCATTTACAAGTTTGCTGTCAACACCACCATTGCAGGTTGGACCTCAAACAACAATGAGATGGGGTACAGGAAGGTGCTAGAGTGCTTAACAGCATGGTGTAAAATCAACAATCCCTCCATCAACACCAATAAAACGAAAGAGCTGGTCATTGATTTCAGGAAACATATTGAAAGGGTGTGTCCCTGTCTGCATGAATGGAGCTGAGGTGGAAATGTTGGTCAGCATCAAGTTCCTGGCAGTGAGGATCACCAAAGATCTGTCCTGCTCCACCCACGTTGATGCCAAGGTCAAGAAACACAGTAATGCCTCTACTTCCTCAGGTGGCAGAGGAAATTTGGCAAGTTCATAAAGACTCTTACAAATTTTTATAGATGCATCAGAGGAAGCATCCTTTGTGTTATTCCTAACACCAAAAGAAATTACAGAGAGTTATGAACAAGGCCAGTCCATCATGCAAACCAGCCTTCCATCCACTGACTTCATCTATAGTTTCTGCTGCATCAGAAAGCAACCAACATAACCAAAGAACCCTCCCATCCTGGTTATACTCACTTCAAACCTCTTCTGTCGGTCAGAAGACATAGAAATTTGAATACATATAAAAACAGATTCAAGAACAGTTTCTTCCTAACTGTTATCAGACTTTTGAACAGACCCCCTTAATGTTAACGTTGATCTTTCTCTGCACCTTCTCAGCAACTGTAACACTGTATCCTGCACTCTGTTCTGTTATCCTGATGCACTGGTATAGTATAACCCACTTGTAAAGCATGTAAGCAACATTTTTCATTGTAGCTCTGTACATGACCATAATAAATCAACTCAAATCAAATTATTTGTCACATCCTGCCAGCCTGAACAATTCCTACTCCTACTCTCTGCAGACTGTTAGCAAGTCAATTTTCTATCCCTGCCAATATGTTGACTCCTATGCCATGAGCTCTTATTTTCCACAATAGCTGTGATATGGCTTCGGAAAATTCGATAATTAGCACATTCACTGTTCCCCTTCATTGACAGCTTTATCTACACAAGTTATTTCTTCAACAAACTCCAATAAACTAAACAAGATTCCCCTTTGACAAAACCATGCTAATTGCCTGATCACCTTGAACTTATCCAAATGCTCTCTGTTAGCATCTTTAATAACAGCTTCTAATATTTCCCTTAAAACAAATGGTAAGTTAACTAGTCTACAGTATCCTGCTTCCTGCCTCCCCCCTTTTTCTGAATAAAGGAGTTCCATTAGTGATTTTCCGATCTGAAGGAATGTGTCTGAATCCAATATGTTTTGGAAAATGAAAACCAGTGCATTAACTATGCCACTAGCTACTTCTTTACAGACCCTAGAATGAAATCCATCAGGACTCAGGGACTTGTCAACTTGCAGTTCCAATAATTTAATCAGTACTACTTCCCTGGTAATTGTAATTTTCTTGAGCTCCTCCCTCCCTTTCAATTCCTGACTTACAGTTATTTCCAGGATGCCACTTTTACCCTTTCTGGTGAAGACTGAGACAAAATATCTGTTCAATTCAACTGCCATCTCATTATCCTCTACTACTCATTTCCCAGGCCCATTTTCTATAGGACAACACTTACTTTCTTAAATCTGTCCTTTTGGAAAAAATCTATCTGAAGAAACCTTTCATGAATGCTTTTATATTTTTGCCTGACTTTCTCTCATGCTCTAATTTTTCCTTCCTAATTTTGTTTTGTGAAATTCTTCGCTGTTTTTCATTTTCTGTCCAATCTTCTGACCTGCTGCCTACTTTGGTAAGAATTGTACATCTTTTCTTTTGAGTTTGATGATCTGTTCTTATGTGTTGGAATGAATCTATTCTGCACTTTATGGAATATCCCCTTGAATGTTTACCATAGCGTCGCAACTAACATATCCATTAATCTAAATTACCAGCCCACACTCACTACCTCTGCTTCCATGACCTAATAATTGTTCTTGTTTAAAATCAAAGTAGTGATCTTGGATGCACACTCTGTCCCTTAAACTGTGTGTAAAATTCATTCAAATTATGGTTGCTGATATCTAGGAGTGCTTTTCTTGCATAGTTTATGCATATGATGCAGAGAAAGCTCCCAAAAACAGCACGTGCTAACAATCCAAAAATATGTTGCAATGATATTGATTCAGGAGTAGACATAAGCCGAGATACAACAGATTAATCCCCTGATTATTTTCAGAATATTGTCAAGGGAATACTTATATTCATCCGGATACAGTCTTTTATTGGTTCCTCTGAATATGCTGTCTTCAACAGTGCAGTAATCCGCAATACTGCACTAACATCTCAGGCCAGCTTTTTGTGTTTAGGTTTCTGGAGTGCGACTTGAATCCACAATCTTTTAGCTTGGAGCTGAACATGTTATCAATTGAGTCATACCTGATACCTATCCTTTCTAGTAAGGCTTCTTGCTTTCCTTTTTGAGTGGTGTAGATAGTGTAAAAACCACATATGTTTGGTTAACTTTGTTATGAATGTGAACTGAATAGTGAAAAAGGATTGTTATACAACAAAGGGCTAAGGAAGGAATCTGTTTATTTTTGAAGTGATTGGACCCGGGTGGATTTGATTGACTACAAGAACGTTGATTGGAGTTGTTAACCTGCGACAATCAGGAATCCCTGGCTGACCAGTATAAACAAGAGATTCTCTCTCTCTACACTTCATATTTTCACCATCTCCTGCACCTACTTACACACAACATGGCTGCTGGGGAATATAAGCGCTACTGCTGCATGGCAGTAATATAGGAGGGGAAAATAAAACCAGGGGATTTAGAATCCCCTCAGTCCAAGGGTCTGACTGTGAGCTAGCTGGCCACAACAAGTGTACTATGCACATCTAAATAAAGGGTGATTGCCTCTGTGCAGTTATTTCAAAGAAAAGCAGGTTACTGAAACTCATTGTTGATCTTGTTGACACCGTTGCTTTGCAAGTGTTTGGGAATGGTGTAAATAGATAACTTGACATTGGTGCATGTATACAAAGTGAAATTCAACTGATTGATTTGTGGAATTGTGAACAGTTCTGGATGTCAAAGGTCAAAGGTCATCAGCCTCATGCCAACTCTCTGATTGGTTCCTGGGTAGATGACCAGCTTGTAAGTGTGAATGATACAGGTCGAAGCCTTTACCTCTTAAAGGGAGGTAATTTCCTTCTCTCGTTCCAGTCAAAATAGCTGAAGCTAAAGAAAGCCAGTTGTTTTCTCCTCTTGCCTTTAAACAATAAGTTAGAGACTTTATAACTTGTGAAATAGTTTCTCTGTGCCTGAAAGAACCTGAGGGACTTGGGAAACAAAAAAGAATTAATAAAATCCTAATTACTGGCGCCATTGAACTGTTTCCCCAATACCTCCCCCCCCCCCCCCCCCCCCTCCACCCATAACACCAGTGTTTTTTTTATTAAACCTGACTGTATCTGTCTTTATATACATACAGGGGTGTTTTAGATGGGCCCGAGAATTTTAATTCATAGAATTATATGTTTACAGTTCATAGCCATTTACCCATGGTTAAAGTCAATTTATTTGTCATAAATAGTATTCCTTGTTAAATGCAGAAACCTGATCCATGCTTTCAGTTTTTCTGATTCTATCACAAAGATAACGAGGAAGAACTTTATGTATTTTGATAAAACCTTTGACTTTTTTGAGATGTCTGGGAATAGTGAGGCTTAATTTCCAGTGCTCTACCCCAATGGGATGTAAGAATGGACATTACTGGAATTCAGTGTTGTGCTTATATTGTACATAATCAGGACAGAGCAGAGTTCCCTTTCCACTGTAACAGATTACATATGTTTGCTATTTGGGATAATACATACTTTTACTATTTGGGATAATGAATTGAAATAGAAGTTTAACTGCTTTATAACTAATATACCAAGAATATTTTTCAACTTGGAAAAATTAATATTTTAGCTGCCCAAGACAATGTTGCTTTTCAAAGTAGTAAGAGTGATACTTTGAAACAGAGTGTCTCCAAGAATCTTTAAGTTAAAGGAAAGTACATCATCTGATTGGTCAAGTTACAGCTTGTTACAGTGCTGTAGGTGCAAAAGCAGCAAGAGACATCCAGAGCCTGCAAACTGAAAATGTTTCTCTCTCTCTCTCTCTCTCTCCCTCCATGTTGGGTAAAAGAAAGAAAAACCAAGGAAGCTTAAAAGAAAAGACCCATGTCCACCAGTTTAGCTGTTGAAGTGAAGAATAACAATCACTTTACGGATAGTAGCATGAACTGAGAGGGACAATTTAAATTTAAATTAAATATAACAATTTAACCCACCCTTGACATCTGAAGTTCTGGAATTTGGAATTGTGCTCATTCTGTCTATAATCTTTCTTCAACCACAATATGTCAAACCTTTTTTATTCAATATCTGTCTTAATCATTAATGAATGTATCAACATTTTGTGGTTTTAAAAGGGGTATAGTTTTAAATTGCAAAATAGTAGATTTCTTTTCTCTGCCATTTGCAAAAGTTAAGGGTGTTAACGTAAATAGTGGTATTTTCGGACAATGACAAAATCTGGTGTGAATTGCTTTTGTCCTGACTAACAGTCAGTCAAGCAAATTAGTCACCTTGAGGAACAGTGGGGCACTGTTATTGGTGAACTCTTCTCAGCTACGTTGTAAAAGGGAATATTTCCAGATGTGCGTAGACCTCTTGTCTGTGTCATGTCAGCTATAAATACATTGCGGAGGGATTGGCTCCCACCCCAGTTGTTATTCTAAGTTCAAAGCTCCCCTTTATTGTTGGTTCAGCTGTGGTCATATTGTTTATTGTAAGATTGTTGTGGCATAAGAAGTAATTTTTCAGTGAGACAGAATGCATAGTGCTCGTCCTGATCCTGTCAATCTATCCAAATAGCACGTCACTACAAATCATTGAGTTCTTCGGAGCAATTTTCAAACAAGACTACAAGATGAATTGTTGACCTTACAGCAAGGACCAATAATTGACTTTGGTTCAAAAAAAATAAATAGCAATCTGCTTCAATCAAGGAACCTATATGTGAAGAACAATTTGATTTCTGCACTGTAATTGTTGCAGTTTATAAACAGCCGGTTATAAATGTGTATCACACTTTTAAATGAATTAAATGTGTTGTATCTGTCTTACTGTGCTGTACATACAGATTTTTGAAAAATATCTCAATTATTTTTATATTGAAGTTTTGATGCCTTTCAACTCTAACCTGAGGCAACCAGCAACCTGACTCTTTAATTGAACTGTCAATGATAGTATCAACCAGTCTGCCTAGGTTGTCTGGATACTGCTTGTACCTAACTCCCCCAGTAGAGCATTAATCTCACACTCTGCTTCCTGTAAGGATTCCATTCCATTCTCCCAGACTCTCCATCTCTGTCACATCTGTTCTGATGATGCCACCTTCCACCAGGCTGCCTCAGTGAGGTGGATGATCAATACCTTCGACATGAAAAGGAATAGTCACCCCGTTATCACTGTCCTTGAACTATCCTGTTCTGATCACTGTCAAATATCTCATATTCCACTTAGAATTGTCGGCCAACAGGCAAGTATCAGTTGTGAGCGATGACTCGATTTGCTTTGGAGCTGATACAGGTGATGTAAGGTCGTGGTTGTGATATGACTGTTTGATTCAAACCCAGTCTCTAACGACGAACCATGGTTCCTTTCTGCACATTCATTTATCAATGTCTGCTTTTGTTTGTCACCATGTCACTTTGTGATTTCCTCAGCTTCCACTGACATTCCCGTTAATGGTGTTGATGGTTTAAGAATCACACAGCATCACAGAAGAATTATGGTGCAGGATGGGGCCACTCTGTCCAATGTGCCTGCACCAGCTTTTTAATGAGCTTCCTTACCTAGTCTCTGTTTCCTGCTTTCTCCCCATACCCTTGCACATTATTTATATTCAAAGAATCATCCAATATCCTCTTCAATTCCTCAATTGAACCTGCCTCCAACTCAAATCTCGGCAGTACATACACACCCTGACTACTCGATGAGTAAAAACATTTCTCCTCACTTCAGCCTTGCTTCTTTTGCCAATCACTTTAAATTTGTTCCTTTTATGAGCAGCAAGTGTCTCTCTCTCTCTCTCTATACTCTCTCCATCCCGCTCATGGTTTTGATATCTTTATCGGGGGATCTCCTTTTGGTCTTTTCCCTTCCAAGGTGAGCAGTCCCAGCTCCTTCAATCTATCCTCAGAAGTGAAGCTCCTCAACCCTGGAAATATTCTTGTAAACCGCTTATGCACTCTCTCCAAATGCTTTCACATCCTTTCTAAATCGTGGCACCCAGAATTGTACACAGTACGCCAGCTGTGGTCTCACAAGTGTCTTATTCAAGTTTAATATCACTTCCTTGCTGGTGACCTCTATTAATCAAGTTGACAATACAATGTGCTTTATTCATTGCTCTCTCTAGCTATTGTGACATTTTTAGTCATCTGTGCACATATACATCCAGGTCCCTGTGCTCCTGCATGCTCCCCTCACCCTTCACCCCCCATATACATCCAGGTCACTCCCCTCACCCCCTCCACCCCCCCATATACATCCAGGTCCCTGTGCTCCTGCATGCTCCCTTCACCCCCCACTTCCCCCCCGCCACGCAGCTCCACTTACAACTGTATCCCCTATTTTATATTGTTTTTCAATGTTCTTTCAACCAAAATGCATCACTTCACACTAATCTGTATTTAACTTCATCTGCCACCTACTTCCACCAATATGTCTAAGCCCTTTTGGAGTTCTACGCTGACTCTTCTCACAGTTTGTAAAGCTTCCAAGTTTTGTGTCATCTGCAAACATTCAAACTGCCCCCCTGCACACCAAATCTCTTTCATTAAAATATAGTAGGAAAGGCAAGGGCTCTAATCATAGCCCCTAGGGAATTCCACAACAAATCTTACTTCAGCTCAGATTTTTTTTATCAATGTTGCTATTGGCCCTTTTATTCCATAACCTATAACTATCTCACAAGTCTGTTGGTCAAATTAGATTAGATTAGATTACTTACAGTGTGGAAACTGGCCCTTCAGCCCAACAAGTCCACACCGACCCGCCGAAGCGCAACCCACCCAGACCCATTCCCCTACATTTCACCCCTTCACCTAACACTACGGACAATTTAGCATGGCCAATTCACCTAACCTGTACATTTTTGGACTGTGGGAGGAAATGCACGCAGACACGGGGAGAATGTGCAAACTCCACACAGTCAGTCACCTGATGCGGGAATTGAACCCGGGTCTCTGGCACTGTGAGGCAACAGTGCTAACCACTGTGCCACCGTGCCACCCACACGACCCAAATGGTCAGTACCATGTGAAAACTATGACCCACCATACACTCGGCTGGTGTTTTCATGTGTTCATTTAAGCCCTTCTTCTGACTGAATCTTATCACACTGTTCCACGCCCCTACTACTCTGAATGAAGAAACTGCTCCTAATATCTGTCCTAATCTATCACCCCTCAATTCAAAGCTATGTCCCCTCATGTTAGCTTTCACCATCAGAGGAAAAAGGCTCTCACTGTGCATCCTCTCTACCCCCCTGAATATCTTATACGTCTCGATTAAATCACCTCTCAATGTTTCTCTCCAATGAAAACAGCCTCAGTTCCCTCAACCTTTCCTTGTAAGACCTTCCTTCCATACCAGGCAACATCCTAGTCAATCTCCTCTGAACCCGTTCCAAAGCTTCTTCATCCTTCCTATAATGCGGTGACCAGAACTGCACGCAATTCTCCAGGTGCGGCCTTACCAGTGTCTTGTACAGCTGAAGCATGATCCCGTGGTTCCGAAACTCAATCTCCCTACCAACAAATGCCAACACACCGTATGCCTTCTTAACAACCTATTAACCTGAGTGGCAACTTTCAGGGATTTATGCACCAGGACACCAAGATCTCTCTGTTAATCTACACTGCCAAGAATTTTACCATTAGCCCAGTACTCTGCATTCCTGTTACTTCTTCCGAAGTGAGCTACCTCACACTTTTCCACATTAAACTCCATTTGCCACTTCTCACCCCAGCTTTGCTTCTTAACTACGTCCCTCTGTAACCCACAACATCTTTCATCACTATCCACAACTCTGCCTACCTTAGTGTCATCTGCAAATTTACTAATCCATCCTTCTACACCCATATCCAGATCATTTACAAAAATGACAAAGAATAGTAGCCCCAAAACAGATCCTTGCAGCACACCACTGGTAACTGAGCTCCAGGATGAACATTTCCCATCAACCATCACCCTCTGTCTTCTTCCAGCTGGCTAATTTCTGATCCAAACAACTAAATCACCTTCAATTCCGAATCTCTGAATTTTGTACAATAGCCGACTGCATGGAGCCTGATCAAATGCCCTAATGAAGTCCATATACACCACATCAACCACTTTACCTTTATCCACATGTTTTGTCACCTTCTCGAAGAACTCAATAAGGTTAGTGAGGCACAACTTGCCCTTCACAACACTGTGTTGGCTTTCACTAACCAAATTATTCCTTTCCAGATAATTATAAGTCCTATCTGTTATTTCTGACCGTGACATGGATAGGTCTTCTCCTCCTCCTCTCCACTGTGTCATCTTAGAACAGAAGAACAAGAGATCTAGGAGCAGGAATAGGCCTTCTGGCCCATCGAGCCTGCTTTGCCATTCAATAAGATCACAGCTGATCTTTTCATGGCCTATGGTCCACTTACGTGTCCTCTTACCATAACCCTTAATCCCTTTATTGTTCAAAAAATTAATTTATCTTAACTTTAAAATGATGAAGCCTCAACTGCTTCACTGCGGCAGGGAATTCTGTAGATTCACAACCCTTTGGGTGAAGAAGTTCCTTCTCAATTGAGTCTTAATTCTGCTCCTCCTAATTTTGAGGCTCTGCCCCTGGTTCTAGTTTCACCCGCCAGTGGAAACAATCTCCCTGTTCCTTTTTTATCTGTTCTCTGCATAATTTTACATGTTTCTGTAAGATCACCCCTCCTTCTTCTAAATTTCAATTAATATAATCCCAGTCTACTCCTCATATGCCACCCGTCTCAACTCCAGAATCAACCTAGTGTATCTCCTCTGCACCCCCTCCAGTGCCAGTACATCTATCTTCAAATAAGAAGATCCAAACCTGCACCTAGTACTGTAGGTGTGGCCTCACCTAGTAACCTATACAGCTGCAACATAACCTCCCGGCTTTTAAATTTAATCCCTCCATCAATGAAGGACAAAATTCCATTTGCCTTTTTAAAACTGGGAAGAGAATCCCAAGACTTTATCATGGAGATATGTTTGAAAGTTCAATTGCTATTGTATATCCACAGGTGTCTCCACATGAAGAAGAGAATCTAAAACACAATCCGACCAACCTTGCACAGGATGTCATCTCTTCTAAGCTTGTCTTTTTGGTTTTGCACACATTTCTATTTCAAATCATACACCACAAGTTTATATGCCTTAAAAATTACTTCGTGCTTTACCTTTTGAGTTTGTATATGCAGCTATACACACGTTGTACTTCCCTCTTAGGGAAAGGCACTTCCACATGTCAAACCGATGGGGCCATAGAATCAAGTAGTTCTCAGAGTCTAAATCTGGAGTCTCGGACTGGATATGTGTGGAAGTCTCAGACCAGGGATGGCAAAGGGGGTTATGGGGTTGTTCATGGAAAATCTGGGCAAGGAAGCCGGGGGCGGCAGACCTACAGAGCGGGTGGGGACTCACCTTATGTTGCAAGGTGACTCATATTGATAGACAGAGGCTTCAACCACACTCCCCCAAACCGATTTTAGTGTGAAATCTGAGCAGGGCATTCCCGGGCATTCCTTCCCCTTGGACATTGAGACATGGACAAGAATTAGCCCTTAGGTACCTGTTAACTGGTCCTGCAAGGGGAGGCTACCCCACTGCTGTAAAACTGTGGCAAGGTTACAGATAGGTCGAAGGGTTGTGGGAAAGCCGTCTGAGGAATTTTACAGCTTATGGCATCTTGTTTTGGCATCAGGGGTCCTGCCTGCTTGCTAGTGAGCTGGCAATAGAGCAGCAATGCCTGTTTTATGGATTTTGATCAATCAGGCAGAAGTGAGGCTACTGACAGGTGTTCCCCAGGATCAAGCCCCCGAGAGTGGAAGTCTCAGACACTCAGAGAAACTGGCCAATCAGAAGCTGGTGGCTCATGAGCCCACAGTTTGTAGTGTGGGGGTTATCACAGGGAGATGGGAGGAATTAGGGTCACCATCAAGACCAGAGAGGGGGTCACTTGGCTTCCATGTCCTTCTTGACTTCCTGTCCTTTGATCAGGCACTGAATGCCTTTGATCAAGAGACCTAACCTCATTGCTGAAAAATGTGTTGCTGGAAAAGCGCAGCAGGTCAGGCAGCATCCAAGGAGCAGGCATAAGCCCTAATGCCCGAAACATCGATTCTCCTGCTCCTTTGATGCTGCCTGACCTGCTGCGCTTTTCCAGCAACACATTTTTCAGCTCTGATCTCCAGCATCTGCAGTCCTCACTTTCACCTAACCTCATTGCTCAAATGTAAATCTGGCTGCACTGCTTTAATTGCCTTGCACTGTTCATGGCGATAGACTCTCTTGTACCTGGGTTACCCTCAGCAGTGGAAGAATGAAGCCCTTAAGTCCCCATTAATAGGCCACTAAGACGCCTTAATTGATGGCAAATGAGAAGGTTGCCCTCCCGCCTTTCCCTGATGAAGGGCTTACGTCTGAAACATCGATTCTCCTGCTCCTTGGATGCTGCCTGACTGGCTGTGCTTCGCCAAGGCCACACATTTCCACTCTGATCTCTAGCATTTGCAGTCCTCACTTTCTCCATAGGCTTTTCTGCCCAAATGTAATTCCAACAGAGCTGTGAAGGTGGTCGTGTTCTGTAGAACACCACCCTACCTGAATAAATGCCATCCCTACCACCACCTTAAGTAGAAGATTCCACCTCATGTGTATAATGGTGTTCTAGTGAAATTACTGGTGGAGTCTCTGGCGTTGTGGCACCAAAGTGCAGTTAGTGATTGTACCAAGAGGTAAATCATTGCATCAGTTTATGTGCTTATCATTTCTTATGTGAGTTTTCCTTTGGTGGGAAAGAGTAACATTTTGTCAAACTTCCTCCACTGCTGCAGTGACATCAATGGCCAGCTTCATTAGATTAAAGTCCTTGTGAAACACTGGTGGGATGACTTGGTCCAACAAATTGGAATTGTCACCTCACTTGGGAAGGTTTACCTTACTTTACCATGAAATATTTGGACAGTGCATGGCCTTAATGTAAATCTCCAAAACTCCATCTACTTCAATGTCATGTAAGAGATAGGGGTCACTTTGATTATAATAGCAGGAGTAGTGCAGTGGGAGACCAGGGGTGACCAATGGCATAATCCTCTGGCAGCTCATTCCATACACACCCTCTGCATGAAAGTTACCCCTCAGGTCATAGAGTCATAGAGTTATGGGCGGCACGGTAGCACAGTGGTTAGCACTGCTGCTTCACAGCGCCAGAGACCCGGGTTCAATTCCCGCCTCAGGCGACTCTCTGTGTGGAGTTTGCACATTCTCCCCGTGTCTGCGTGGGTTTCCTCCGGGTGCTCCGGTTTCCTCCCACAATCCAAAAATGTGCAGGGGTTAGGTGAATTGGCCATGCTAAATTGCCCGTAGTGTTAGGTGAAGGGGTAAATGTAGGAGAATGGGTCTGGGTGGGTTACGCTTCGGCGGGTCGGTGTGGACTTGTTGGGCCGAAGGGCCTGTTTCCACACTGTAAGTAATCTAATGTACAGCATGGAAACAGACCCTTCAGTCCAACTTGTCCATGCCAACCAGATATCCTAACCCAATCTAGTCCCACCTGCCAGCACCCGGCCCATATCCCTCCAAACCCTTCCTATTCATATACCCATCCAAATGCTGTTTAAATGTTGCAATTGTAGTAGCCTTCACTACTTCCTCTGGCAGCTCATTCCATAAACGTACCACCCTCTGCGTGAAAAGGTTGCCCCTTCGGTCCCTTTCATATCTTTCCCCGCTCACCCTAAACCTATGCCCTCTAGTTCTGGATACCCCCCACACCAGGAAAAAGACTTTGTCTATTTATCCTATCCATGTTCCTCATGATTTTACAAACCTCTATGAGGTCACCCCTCAGCCTCTGACGCTCCAGGGAAAACAGGCCAGCCTAATCAACCTCTCCCTGTGGCTCAAATCCTCCAACCCTGGCAGCATCCTTGTAAATCTTTTCTGAACCCTTTCAAGTTTCACAACATCTTTCCAATAGGAAGGAGACCAGAACTGCACGCAATATTCCAACAGTGGCCTAACAAATGTCCTATACAGCTGCAACATGACCTCCCAATTCCTGTACTCAATACTCTGACCAATAAACAAAAGCATATCAATCGCCTTCTTCACTATCCTATCTACTTGTGACTCCACTTTCAAGGAGCTAAAGCTAATTCTAGAAAATCAGGGATGCTTGTATCCAACAGGTCACTTGAGTTAACTCTGGTTTCTCACTCAAATGAGTTGTGCTGCACCCAATAAGATGGTTTCCTGAAGGCAATCTGGAAGCTCCCAGCTTTACTGTGGAAGGACCACATACATTTTATTTGAAATATAAACTGGAAAGTGGAAGTTTGGATCTTTGTTGCAGAGAATGAAACAATTTCTTTTACTCAAAACTAAAACAGAACTGTATGATGTTCAATCATGAGTCACACAAGACCATGTCATTTCTGCTGAAGCTGCATTTGCTGCTTGGTAAGACTGGCTGGCACTGGGGGCTTTTTGGTTTGAAAACAAGAATAACTGCCTAGCAACAGCTTGTGGATTGGTTGCAAGTGACAATTTGTCATGTAACTGGGAGGAGTGGGAGTAGTTGGGCTCTCAGGCCTACAGAAGGCTGCAAGCAATCTAGATACCTCCCTGTTTCTGTCAATGAAAACAATCAGCACACAAAGGCCTTGAGAGTTGAAAAGTCGTTAACTCAAACTAAGACCTATGTCCAACTGATTGGCTACTGGCATCACTAACAGAAACTGTGACAAAGTCACTTCACTTCTCCTCGTGGTTTGTCGTCTTACCCTCAGGCTTTGTTCCATTTTAAGTATGTTTTCTGCCCATGTTAATCCTGTAAAGTATTTTGTTTCATTTGTCCTGACCATCCCACTGTGAATGAATGTATACGTGTTAGATTTAAAGAACATACTTATGTCAAGATTAGATCGGTGCTGGAAAAGCACAACAGGTCAGGCAGCATCCGTGGACCAGGAAAATTGATGTTTTGGGCAATAGCCCTTCATCAGGAAGTGACATTCCTGCTCCTCAATTTTCCTGCTCCTCAGATGCTGCCTGACCTGCTGTGCTTTTCCAGCACCACTCTAATCTTGACTCTAATCTCCAGCATCTGCAGTACCCACTTCTGCCTTAAAGAAGGCATTGTTTAAGTTTACATATTTGTAATTAATAAGCTATTTTTCAATGCATTAAGGGATACATTTGCAATAATTAATACACTTTTGTTTCTTATTCATTGATGAAAAGTGGTGTGTGTTTATTTTCTCTTAGATGTTGGTCAGATCAGGCATTTAGTATCCTACTTATTAAACTGGCCCCATTTCGCGTTGGTGGTGACTGATGGAATAGTTGGGCTTCTCATGCACACTACCCCTGAGGGTCATAATAACTGTGCTCGAGAATCAGATCAGAATCCTTAGATACATTTTCAGGTGTGCTTTTTCTGAAATACATTTCCGTTGGTCCTGAAAAAGTGTCATTGAAGCTATCACTGCTTCCGTACTTTCAACCCAATCCGTGTCGCTTCTCATCTCCAATGATTGCTTTGTGAATAGCTGGGTTCCTCAGATGGGATTTTTAAGGAGGTGGATCCATGGCTGACGCCTTTCTCCCAACATTTGGAAGTCCCTTGTAGGGTTGAACACACAAAGGGACTGGATCCTGCCATCTGTTGGGACCTGATATGTTCACCTGCATTACCTTTTCTTTTCAATAAAGAAGGAGTCTCTTGAAGTGCTGAGAACAAGCTCCACTCTGTCTGACTCTGTGTGACCACCAAAAGTACTTGTTCTTATTATCCAGCTGTAACTTGAGGACAGGGCCTGTAATCAAGAATACCTGTAATTTCAAGAACTAAGGAACTTTTTGTCTCCTCTGGTATTGCACAGCTGGTACTTAAGCTCACCCAAGGGACTGTCCTTGATAAATCATTCTCTGTTCTAACGTGAACACCCCGGGAACATGCTTTGATGTTTTCATGAGCCCTGCGTCTCTCCAGGTGAAGACCTGTCAAGGGATGAACTATTTGGTTTCTGGTGTCAGTGGTGTGATTGCAGTAACCAATGAAGTGAGAGCTTAAGGTAAACAGAGAGCTCCGAATTAACAGAAGTCGCATTGAGCTACAATGGTATTCACAGGCATTTTATGATGAAGTTTAGAGAATTGTGCTTGTATCAAACACCTTATCCAATTTTCCTTCATTGTACTGCCTTGCAAAGCTGACTCAATGTTGCAAACCGTGCTAAATTGCTGTCAATGCACACTGTGGCACATTAATTATAATTCACATCTCATTCTGAGTTTCATTTCTATGTGGTGTACAGCAGGTAGCCTATTTGAAGATTGTGCTTTAAAGCATGCTGAAGGTAAATGGTAAAGATAATATGTGGTTTAGAAGGACTGGATAATCAGCCAGATAAAACTGCTGTCATTTCTAAGCTGCTTCAGATTTCTGTGCCCCTTGTCGTTCATCCCCCACCTTGTACAACATTCAGTCATTACAACCCAAGCCTGTTAATATACCTGTAAATCAGCATTTCTGGTTTAAATAAAACTCATGATTGTGCAACTGTTACATTAACATTCTTGACTTTAGAGACCACAAGAGATCTAACAGTGATGATAGCTTTTGGTTTTACATCCTAGCCAAATATATCTGATACCAAAAAAAATCTGCCGTAAGAGATTTGAAGACTTAGCTCCTTGATTGCCCCTTTATTGCCTATATATGGTATAATTTTCTCAGGCACAGCTAATTTGAAGGGTCGTTAGTAGTTAGCACTACTGCTTCACAGCACCAGGGACCCAGGTTCGATTCCATTCTTGGGTGACTGGGTGGAGTTTGCACATTCTCCCCATGCCTGAGGGTTTCTGCTGGGTGGTCTGGTTTCCCCCTACGGTCCAAAGATGTGCAGGTCAGGTGGACTGATCACACAAAATTGTCTATAGTGTTCCATTGATCTGTAGAGGTCTGTAGATCTGAAGATCTGTAGATCTGAATGTGCAGGTCAGGTGAATTGGCCATGCTAAATTGCCCGTAGTGTTAGGTAAGGGGTAGATGTAGGAGTATGGGTGGGTTGCGCTTCGGCGGGTCGGTGTGGACTTGTTGGGCCGAAGGGCCTGTTTCCATACTGTAAGTAATCTAATCTAATTATGTCAATTGTGTGTAAAATGGCCTCCTGATTCCTGAGGAAGGGCCTGTGCCCGAAACGTCGAATCTCCTGTTCCCAGGATGCTGCGTGACCTGCTGTGCTGTTCCAGCAATAAAGTTTCAACTCCATTGATCTGTAGGCTAGCTGGTAAATGGTAAATGTAGGGTTACCCCCTTGGTTAGGAGACTGGGTCTTGTGGAGGATGCTTGTTGGAGGATTGGTGCAGACTCCACACTCTAGGGATTCTATTCAAATTTAACTTGCTTGTAACAAATGGTCGAGGGTAGGATAGAACACAGGATTAGCAACACCTCCAATTCGCCTCTGGAACTTGAGTTTAAATCTAATCCATACCAAAGAGAGTAAGTCTGCACTGACATTTCAAAGCCAGACTGAAGGAGTGACTGCCTGAAATGCCATTTTCCAGTTTGGATGGAACATTACATTGAAACTCTGTCCAACCTGTCCAGTGAGTGTAAAAAAGGTCACATCGCACATCCCAAAGCAAGGGTAGCTCTTTCCAACGTCCTGGCCAATGTTTAACCCTCAAGCAAAACCCTAAACCTGGATGACCTGGTTGGGTGGCACGGTGGCACAGTGGTTAGCACTGCTGCCTCACAGCGCCAGAGACCCGGGTTCAATTCCCGCCTCAGGCAACTGACTGTGTGGAGTTTGCACATTCTCCCTGTGTCTGCGTGGGTTTCCTCCGGGTGCTCCGGTTTCCTCCCACAGTCCAAAAATGTGCAGGTCAGGTGAATTGGCCATGCTAAATTGCCCGTAGTGTTAGGTAAGGGGTAGATGTAGGAGTATGGGTGGGTTGCGCTTCGGCGGGTCGGTGTGGACTTGTTGGGCCGAAGGGCCTGTTTCCACACTGTAAGTAATCTAATCTAATTATGTCAATTGTGTATAAAATGGCCTCCTGATTTCTGCACTTCAAGAGTACTAAGTTTTCTGTCGGCTGTTTAGGGCATCCTGAGTTTGGGAAAGGCACAAAAGACACATAGGTTCTGTTTTGTTTTTTTTCCAAAGTTGCCTGGATGTAGCCTTGATGTAGGATCAATACAACAATATCATAAGAACACGATCACCTCCATGTTGTATGTCATTTGGATATCCTTTGTAATTCCTGGAGCAACATCCTGGAATTCCTTATGAACAGCACAAAGCCTGGAAGCACAATCACCATAAAAAGTGATAGTGGTTTAAGGAGAAGGTCCATCCCACCCGTCCCCCAACCTCAGCTTCTTGGGGCAATGCGAAATGGGCAATGAATGTGTCTTTGCTTGTGGTGCCCACATTATGATAGTAAATCTTATCTTTAAATTAGCATTTTTAAAATTTATTCACAGAATGAGAGCATTGCTGGCTAGGTCAGCATTTATTGCCCATCCCTAATTGCTCAGAGGGCAGTTGCAAGTCAACCACATTGCTGTGGGTCTGGAGTCACATGTAGGCCAGACCAGGTAAGGATGGCAGTTTCCTTCCCTGAAGGACATTAGTGTACCAGATGGATTGTTTTCCTGACAATTGACAATGGATTTGTGGTCATCATTAGACTGTTAATTCCAGATTTTTATTAATTTCAAATTCCACTGTTTGCCATGGTGGGATTTGTACCGGGGTCCCCAGAACATTCCTTGGGTCTCTGGATGAACAGTCTAGCGATGATAACACCAGACCATTCTCTCCCCTACCTACTATCTGTATGACCTGCTAGCATGACAATTATTGCCTTCAAACCATTCCGCCCTAAGACAAATAAAATTATCCCAATGTGAATTGATCAGGAACCCCCTTCTGTACCTATTGGCCAGCAATGCATATGCAAAGTACTGAAGTGTCTCCTAAGTCACCCTCTTCTTTAGCAGTGCTGACCTCTCCTGGTGGGCTTCTGCTATTGACCCTGCAGACTTCCTATCCCACACACTAAACTGAATTGGATGATGAGTGTGGAGGTACAGAAATGTAATGACATAGAGGAGATCATTTAATCCATTGTCCCTGCACTGGCATGTTAAATAAGCATCATACCTCATCCCAGTTTCCTGCTTTATACCCATACCCTTGCACATTACTTTTATCCCAGTAATTTACTCAATTCTTGAATTAACTACCTCCTGGAAGTTTTCACTTGCCAATGCAATCACTAACCTGAGCAAAGTGTCACGATGATGGACCAGAACTACATATGGACATATCAAACTTTTAATTACCATGCGCATTTTTTCAAAGAGGGCTACTATAGCCAAACTGTGACTGTGAATATAATTTGAATGACTGTGTGGCAGTGGAGCTGTGGAATGGCATACCAGTAAGGAGTCAGGGAAACTTCAGATGGAAAGAATGAAAAGGAAGAGACAACAAGAGGCTGCCTGCCCTACCACCTCTCAATAGGGAACCATCTCCTTGCAGACATGTGTTTTAGCTCAGAAATACAAAAATGAGGTTAAAGACTAACTGCATACTCTGATATATGTGCGTATGTGTTTGTGTTAATGTTCTCGTGTGCTGGAAGATCACAGGATAGGATACAGCCATTAACCCCTGCACTGCAAATAAGGAAAGGTTTTAAAAACGTTCTAACTCTGAGTGTTAGCAGTCACTCACTATCAAAAAGAGCCAGGACAAAGTAGCAGCAGTGTGTTCCATCTAGAAGATGCACTGCAGAAATTCACCAAAGATCATCAGACAGCACCTTCCAAACCCATGACAATTTCCATCCAGTTAAAAGTTACACAACACCAGCTTATAGTCCAACAGGTTTATTTAGAAGTACTAGCTTTTAGAAGTACTGCTCCATCATCAAGTAACGAGTGGGGCAGAAATATAAGATACAAAATTTATAGTGTGTCTATATATGTATCTTCTGATCCTGCCCCACCAGGTGAAGGAGCAACACTCCAAAAGCTAGTGCTTCCAAATAAACCTGTTGGACAATAACCCAGTGTTGTGCGATTTTGTACACCCCAGTCCAACACTAGCTCCTCCTCATCATTTCGAGAAGGACAAGGACAGGAGATATATGAGAACACCACTAGCTGCAAAATCCCCTTCAAACCACTCATCATCCCGACTTGGAAATAAATCGCTGTTCCTTCACTGTCGAGAGTGGCATGTTGGAAAAGCACAGCAGGTCAAGCAGTGTCCGAGGAACAGGAGAATTGACGTTTTGGGCAAAAGCCCTTCTTCAGGAATGAGGCTGGGGGCCGAGGGGGTGTGGAGATAAATGGGGCAGGGATAGGGCTGGGGGGGAATGTAGCTGAGAGTGCGAAAGGTAAATGGAGATGGGGGTAATGGCGATAGTTTGGAGAGGAGGGTGGAGCAGAGAGGTGTGAAGGAAGATGGACAGGTGGGACAGGTCATGAGGATGGTGCTGAGCTGGAAGGTTGGATCTGGGATAAGTTGGGGGAAGGGGAAATGATGAAACTGGTGAAATCCTGTTCTTTCACTGTCCCTGGGTCAGAATCCTGGCACTGCAATGGTTCAAGAAGGCAACTCACCATCTCCTTTTGTTTTGCATTTTCTCTGTTTTCTTCCCGTTCCTTCTATCTTCCTTGTAGCTCTTATGTCATCTGCTCCAATTTTAGTCATCCTAACCTTACCCTATGCTTTTCACAAAGTCAACTGTGACTTCTCAAATGCAACTGGGGACAGCTATAAATATTGACTCACTCTACGCCCCCTGAATGAATAAAACAAAACAACTCCATGTAACATCTGCAAAGTCTTATTATTTATACTTCATGAATGACTCAGAGACTGATCTGTATATCTTGTTTTTTTATTCCCAATCTGTACGTATCTGTATTACAATATTGTTCTTTCCCTCATTTAGTACCTAATAAGCACAACTCTAGAAAATCTGTCTAAATTGGCTTCTTTTGAAACATAAATTCATTTCGCCTGGGGAAAAGGAAAGGATCCTTTTCAAATTAACCTTGTTGCTTCCAATGGAGGGGCAAGTGTATAAAGAACATGAGCCAAAGGGGGTGGCACGGTGGCTCAGTGGTTAGCCCTGCTGCCTCACAGCGCTCAGGGACCCAGGTTCAATTCCAGCCTCGGGCGACTGTCTCTATGGAGTATGCACATTCTCCCCAAGTCTGCGTGGGTTTCCTCCAGGTACTCCAGTTTCCTCCCACAGTCCAAAGATGTGCAAGTCAGGTGAATTGGCCATGCTGAATTGCCCATAGTGTTAGGTGCATTGGTTAGAGGGAAATGGGTCTGGGTGGGTTACTTTTCGGAGGTCGGTGTGGACCTGTTGGGTCGAAGGGCCTGTTTCCACACTGTAGGGAATCTAATCTAATCCAATCATTCCTCATCACTCGGGATCTTAACATTTTGAGATATCACAGCAAACTGTGGGCTTCATGATTTGGTTCCATGGGTGAAATGGTAGAATTAGGGTGGATGCAAAAAAATCTGCAAATGGCTTCCTTGAATTTGCATTGCCATAGTGTAGGAAAGCCCACATTCAATGCCACTGTTCCCAACAGAATTTGGAGAAGCTACATTTGGCAATTTAAAAGTCCCTTGAACAGTGAGAAGATTACTAGCAGCACAGTCGCTCAGTGGTTAGCACTGCTACCTCACAGCACCAGCGACCTGGGTTCAATTCCAGCCTCGGGTGACTGTGTCGAGTTTGCACATTCTCCCCGTGTCTGCGTGGGTTTCCTCTGAGTGCTCTGGCTTGCTCTAACAATCCAAAGATGTGCAGGTTAGGTGAAATGGCCATGCTATAGCGCTCAGGGATGTGTAAGTTAGGTGCATTAGTCAGGGATACATATAGGTGTAAGGTAGGAGAATGGGTCTGGGTGGGCTACTCTTCGGAGGGTCAGTGTGGACTTATTGGGACAAAGGGCCTGTTTCCATTCTGTAGGAATTCTAATTCTAAATTACAGAGACACCAAGGATTAAATTCCCATCTGAAAGCCAGAAAATGTGTAGTTTTAACAGGGATGGCAAATAATTTGTTAGCGGAAACTGAGGATGGTGAAAAGCATAGGGTAAGGTTAGAATGATTAAAATCAGAGCAAATGACATTAGAGTTACAAGGAAAACTGAAGGAACAGGAAGAAAACAGAGGAAATGCAAAACAAAAGAAAGAAAGGTGAAAGAAAGTGCAGGTAATGGGAAAAGAGGAAAGAAAAAAGAGAAATTATCAAGAAAAGGCAACAGGAACGTTTTAATTGAGACAACTCTATCTGAGGGGCAGGAATCTTACTGCACAGTCTGAGGATATCAATGGCTCAGACCTAAGGGTAAAGACAACTCAGTTTGCCCATTTAATTTCTAAGTTTGATGAGCGAGAGGTAGAAGCCTTTTTTTTTATCTCTTTGAAGCAGCTAACACAGCAGTTAAAATAATCAGTCCAAAATTGAACTTCATTATGATTTGGAGATGCTGATGTTGGACTGGGGTGTACAAAGTTCAAAATCACACAATGCCAGGTTATAGTCCAACAGGTTTAATTGGAAGCACTAGCTTTCAGAGTGTCACTCCTTCATCAGGTGGCAGTGGAGGGCTCAATCCTAACACACAGAATTTATAGCAAAACTCACACTGTAAATCTTTGCTATAAATTCTGTGTGTTAGGATTGAGCCCTCCACTACCACCTGATGAAGGAGCGACACTCTGAAAGCGAGTGTGCTTCCAATTAAACCTGTTGGACTATAACTTGGCGTTGTGTGATTTTGAACTTCATTATGCAAGGGTAAGCTTTCATGGAAAGCTCTTGGGGTTTAATCCCTCTTGCCTGAGGGAAGTGCAATTGATCCTGAGACATTAAAAATGCATACCAGTTAGTCCCATAGGCATACTGTTAAAAATTCTGCACCCTCAGGAAACTGCCTAACCAGACATATGAGGAATTTCAAAGGTTTAAGTGGTTTGTTTTGGACCAGTGAGTAGGGGCACTTGAGGCAAAAGTCACTTACGCAAAACATCTTGAAATAATTCACCTCGAGAAGTTCAAAAACTCAACCCCCTTCCCAGTAAAAATGCATTGAATGCACCAGAGAAAGACTGGGTCCAGGCAATGCTGGCCGATGATTATGTGCTGATCCGTGAGACCCTCCCTTACTCTTCTGTAACCAACGGGACAGAATAAAGGTGGGCAGAGTGATAGGGAGAGGAGCACCCGCAGGTGGGGGGACAGAAATTCTGGGAGCCTTATTCAAGATGATGAGTGTACCATCGAGAGCATTCTGTCTGGATGTATCACTACCTGGTATGGCAACTGTAACATTCAAGATCAGAGACGGTTACAGAGAGTGGTGAACTCAGCCCGGATAATCACGAAGGTCAACCTCCTGTCTATAGGATCCATCTACCAGGCCCGCTGTCAAGGAAAGGCTGCCAGCATTCTCAAAGATCCATCCCACCCTGGCAATGCTTTTCTACAACCTCTATCTTCGGGGAGAAGGTACAGAAGCCTGAACACATGCACCAGCTGGTTTTGAAACAGTTTCTCCCCTACTGTTGTTAGAATACTGAATGGACTCACAAACTCTTAACATTCGCCTGTCCCTGTGTTTTTGTTTTTGCCGCTGTTCACCTAATATATACTATCTATGCTACTTAACTATGTGATCTGCCTGTATTGCTCACTAGACAAAGGTTAGGAGACCATAAGACATAGGAGTGGAAGCAAGGCCATTCAGCCTGTCGAATCCACTCCTCCATTTAATCATGGCTGATGGGTGTTTCAATTCCACTTACCCGCAATCTCCCCGTAGCCCTTAATTCCTTGCGAGATCAAGAATTTATCAATCTCTGCCTTGAAGACACCCAATGTCCCGGCCTCCACTGCGCTCCGTGGCAATGAATTCCACAGGCCCAACACTCTCAGGCTAAAGAAATGTCTCCTCATTTCCATTCTAAATTGCCCTCCTCTAATTTTAAGGCTATGCCCACAGGCCCTAGTCTCCCCGCCTAATGGAAACAACAAAGCTTTTCACTGTGCCTCGGTACACATGACAATAAATTCAATTCAATTCATTCAATTCAAATTGAGGCCAACAAGCCTGCGTATTTTAACTTGTGAAAGGTAAGGCATGTCTTGACCAAATGTTGTAGGAAAAGCCAGTGGGGTTTATTGAAGCAGAAAATGGGACCTAGTCTTGGTCCTGACTGCAGCAATGAATCCTTGTAAAAGTACTCCTGAAAATATGGATGAGGTTAAACAACTCCATGAGTGTGACCAGAATTTTATTTTAAACTAAAGCAAGGATGGCCACGTTTCCTCAGGGGGAGGTGAGAAATCCCATGGGGATAGTGAAGAATACAGGGCTGATCATACTGTACTGCTGAGAAACAGTCTGGTCTTCCCCTTCGAGAGTGCAGTAATTGCCAAAGTGATGGTAAACAGGATCGAAGAAGGGCACATTATCTACTTCCCTTTGCTGGACACATCTAGAGATTGATATGTGTTGG
The DNA here is from genome assembly GCF_037043375.1 of Chiloscyllium plagiosum. NCBI lineage: Eukaryota > Metazoa > Chordata > Chondrichthyes > Orectolobiformes > Hemiscylliidae > Chiloscyllium > Chiloscyllium plagiosum. The sequence goes on along the minus strand of NW_028270162.1, from coordinate 45,477,726 downwards.
GTCTAGTTGCTGTGGAAATTGTTCCCAGTTTGCCTGTGCACAGCACCAACCTATTCCTCAACAATAACCAGGCGGGAGTTCAAATGTCAGCAGATCCCCAGTGGTCTCTGAAAAGGCATCAGAAAAATCAAACTACCACAAAAGTGCATGCTATTTTCTCCTGTGTGTGTATAGCCAGACATGTTCAGAAGTGGAGGCTGAGGTGTCATTGCAAACATTAGCCTGATTATCTGATTTTCAGGTGTTTAGAAGCACACAAGGAGGTAATAAACAGAACTCTCTTGGTAGCACCCCAACAAACTGAATGACCGCTCTACAGACCATCTCATGCTGAAGCTAGTGCGCAGGATTCTGCTGGCTGAAATGTCAGCGTACACAAAACCCAAGCCCACACCAGCCAGTGGCCACAGCTCCACACGGATCGAGTAAGGTTCTGCAGAATCTTCCACACGTGCCAGTTTATGGGAAAACACCAAACAGGATGACACTGGGTAACCTGGAGCAATCCAGTAGGACTCTTTAGCGTAATGTCCAAAGGCACAGAGGGATGCTAGAATGGTGCCAATAGTCTCTGAAAGCAATGGTCAGGGCATGAGTACTCCCCCGATCAAGATGGAGAACTGGGTTTCCTTCTCTTCACCACCAGTGGCTTTACCAAACAGCCCACTGGTAAGACCATTCAACCATAAGAAATAAGAACAAGAGTAGGCTGTTCTGCCCCTCAAGCCTGCATTCAACAGGATCATGGCTGACATTCCTCAAGTCCACCTTCCTGTCCTCTACCTGTAACTTTTGACTCCCGCCTGATAGAGACTCTATCAATCTCAGCCTTAAATATACACAAGGTCTCTGCCCCCATAGCTCTCTGTTACAAGGACTCAGCTCTCTGAGAGAAGAAATTCCTCCTCACCTTGGTCTTAAATTGGTGCTCCTTCATTCTGAGACTATGCCCTCTGGTCCTAGATTATCCCAATGAGGGGAAACATCCTGTCAGTGTTTACCCTGTCAAGCCTCGTAAGAAAGCGATATGTTTCAATAAGATCACCTCTCATTCTTCTAAGCTCCAGTTTTATCAATGTGCTACTGTTACTTCCTTAAGAATTGATTCCAGCACTTTTCCAACAATAGATGTCTAGCTAATCAGCTTATAGATATCCACTTTTTGTCTCCTTCAGGTTTCCGATCCTCCAGTACTTGTCTACAATCCAAGAATTTTTTTTGGAAAATGACAACGAGTGTATCCACTGTTTCTGTAGCTACTTCTTTGACGATCCTAGGATGTAAGTTATCAGGGCCAGGAGACTTATTTGTCTTTAGCCCCATTAGTTTGTCTAATAATACTTCTCTAGTGATGATGATGGTGCTTAATTCTTCTCTCATATTCTTTAACATTAATGGATGTTCAAAGTATCATCCATGCAGTTTTTTTATAGATATTTTTATTAGAAATTTAACATTTTTACAAGTTTACAAAAATAAACAAAACTCTCAGATATAAACATTGATATACAATTAGCTCAAATATACAATAGCCAAAATTTAACAAAAAAAACAAAACAAAAAAATCAAAAAAAAAGAAAAAAAACAAACAAAACTAACTATCTACTAATCTAACCTACAACTAACCAGAGTGTATATTTAAGTCTCTTACATGCTCAGAATGTGTTAGCATCAGATGTAATAAAACCCGTATTCGTGCGGGATTCCTCTCCCGAGGGGCCCCGGACCAGCCAGGTTTGTAATCTCAATTAAATAAAAGCCCTTGTTAGGGTAGCCGAAATATCTGTATTTATGTAATTCAAAAAGGGCTGCCATATTTTATAAAATAATTCGGTCTTTCGGTGCACCATATTTGTAAGGAAGTCAAGGGGAATACATTCCATAATTAGTCTGTGCCAATTTGAAAGTCCAGGGGGGCCCTCAGCTGCCCAGTTCACCAGAATATTTTTCCTTGCACAGAAAGAAAGAATAGAAAATAGTCTCTTCCCGTACGTGTCCAGGGAGGGAAAGTTTGAAAAGCCCAAGAGGAGAGATACAGGGTCCACTTTAATTTCCGTTCCTAAAATTTCTGTCAGGGTACTTGCTACTTTAGTCCAATATCTACGGATCTTATGACAGGTCCATAAGCAATGTACAAGAGTGCCCACCTCTATTTTGCATTTAGGACACATTGGAGATGCTCCTGCCTTAAATTTTGCCAATCGAGCGGGTGCTATATGGGCCCTATGAAGTATCTTCAGCTGGATAGCCTGGGTTCTGTTACAAATAGTAATTCTTCTAGCATTTTCCCAAATATCATTCCACGTTTCTGTGGAGATTTCTAGTCCCAGATCCTGATCCCATGTTTTAAGTAGATTATCCATATCTCCGATACTTCATCATGTAGTAAATGATAAATAGTACTGACAGAAGATACCCCCACTGGTCATAGGACACTACATTCTCTATCGGATTTATAAAGACTATCTAATAACGTAGTCTTCTTCTGTATATAATCTCGAATTTGGAAGTATCGAAAGAGGTCTCCATTGGGTAATCCGAATTTCTGACGCAGCTGTTCGAAAGACATCAGGACCCCAACTTTAAATAGATCCCCTAGACATAAGATATCCCTGGATCTCCAGAGTTTAAAAGTGGCATCTGTTAACCCCGGTTGGAATCCCCATGCTCCCACTATCGGTGCATAGGGGGATGTTTTATGTGAATTGCCCTCATTTTGCCGCATTATATTCCAAGCCTTGATTGTATTTAGTATTATAGGGTTTTTACAGTGATCTGTAATGATTTTCCTCTTGTCTGAGAATAAAAGGTTAATAAGTGGGTATTTTACTTGAGAGGCCTCGATGTCCAACCAGATTGATTGTGGATCAGACAAGACCTAATCAGCTATGTAACTTAATAGGGAACTTAACTGATATTTCCTAAAGTCTGGGAAGTCCAATCCACCCCTTGCCTGTGGAAGCTGTAGCTTCTTCAGCTTAATGAGGGGCCGCCTATGATTCCAGATAAAGGAACCCAGCCAGCCATATAATTTACATAAAGCCGTCCTCGGCAGCATCACTGTAAAAACCCTATTCTCATAGGATATAGGAGACGGGGCAGGACATTCATTTTGATTAGTGCTATTCTACCCAACCAGGAAATTGGTAGGTCTCCCCATCACTGGAGGTTCTGCCTTATCCTTTCCAATAAATACACAAAATTAGCCTTATACAACTGACCAAATACTGGAGTAATAAAAATGCCTAAATATAAGAAGCCCTCCAGGGACCAGCGAAAGGGAAAAAGGGATCCGTCCGCTAAGCGGGGTATCATAGCAAGGCCACCCATTGGCATAGCCTCCGATTTTGAAAAATTACTTTTGTAGCCTGAGAATGCACTAAATGTATTAATAACTTGGATTAAGCGAGGTATGGACATCAAAGGGTTACTGAGGAATAGAAGAACATCATCTGCATAAAGGGTAATTTTATGTTTACCTGTACCAATCCTTGGGGCCACTATATTAGGATCAGCTCGTATAGCTTCTGCTAGTGGTTCAATTATTAGCGTGAATAACAATGGCGAGAGGGGACATCCCTGACGGCAGCCCCTACCCACACTGAAGCTATCCGAACCTAATCCATTGGTAACCACAACTGCTTTGGGATCACTATACAATGTTGAGACCCATTTGGTAAACACCTGTCCAACGCCAAACCTCTCCAATGTGTAAAACAAATATGACCATTCGACCCTATCAAATGCCTTTTCCGCGTCTAATGAAACCACTACTCCTGGTATCTTTCCCTGATGACAAGCTTGAATCATATTCAGAGCCCTTCTAACATTATTGGATGATCTACGGCCCTTAATAAACCCCGTCTGATCCTCCTTTATAATATGTGCCAGTATCCTTTTTAGTCTCAGTGCTAACGTTTTAGAGAGGATTTTAAAATCTACATTTAGCAAGGATATTGGTCTGTATGATGTACAATCTTCTGGGTCCTTTCCTTTTTTAAGGATAAGAGAGATATTTGCCTCTTTCAGTGAAGGCGGGAGACAGCCCTGACTATATGCATAGTTATACATATCCATAAGTGGACCAGCCAGTATTTCTGTAAATTCTTTATAGAATTCAGCTTGAAAACCATCTGGGCCCGGCGTCTTACCATTTTGAAGTTGCCTAATTGCATCAAGTATTTCTTGGAGTGTAAGAGGAGCATTTAGGACCGATACTTGTTCCGGAGTTAGGCCTGGAAAAGTCAAATTTTAAAAAAATGACTGCATCCTCTTCGTCCTATCTTCACAATCCTGTGATTTATATAACTCAGAATAAAATTCTCTAAAGATCACATTAATCTTTTTGTGATCATGAGTCAAAATACCCGTACTTTCCTTGATAGACATAATAGTCTGAGGGGCCTTTTTTATCTTTGCAAGAAATGCTAAGTATCTACCCGGTTTGTCGCCATATTCATATAACCTTTGCTTTGCAAATAATATTTCCCTCTTAGCCGTTTGAGTAAACGTAGTTTTTAGAGCTGTCCTAAGAGCTGTAATCCTTTGCAATTTAATAATAGAAGGTCTATCAGTGTATGCTGTTTCAGCTGCTTTTAAGTGGGCTTCAAGCAGACGCTGTTGTTCTCCCTTTAATTTCTTCTGGGTCGCTGAGTAGGAGATGATCAAGCCTCGCGTGTAAGCTTTGATGGTCTCCCACATCATTGACGGGTTGCTAGCTGTACCTGAATTAATTTCTAAAAAAGTTTTAAATTCTTGAGAGAAGTACTTTACAAATTTACTATCTTTCATTAGAAAGGGGTCCATACGCCAATGCCGAGGGGATGTCCCATTGTTCCTCGCCTTAGTTTCCATATATACAGCAGCGTGGTCAGAAATTGCTATACTACCTATTTTACAGGATGATATGGAATTTAAAAAAATCGAGGGGGCAAAAAACATATCAATTCTGGTATGACATTAATGTGGATTAGAGTAGAAAGAAAAATCTCTGCCCTGTGGATGAAGACATCTCCATACATCTACTAATCCTAATTCTTTGTTCAGATCCATCAATTGTCTAGATCTGGGAGATACTCCTGCAGTACTCTTGGGAATCCTATCTATTTCCGGATCCATAATACAATTAAAGTCTCCCCCTATAATTATATGACGGGCATCAAAAGCCATCAATTTTTAGATTAGATTAGATTACCTACAGTGTGGAAACAGGCCCTTCGGCCCAACAAGTCCACACCGACCCCCCAAAGCGCAACCCACCCATACCCCTACATTTACCCCTTTAACCTAACACTATGGGCAATTTAGCATGGCCAATTCACCTGACCCGCATATCTTTGTGACTGTGGGAGGAAACCGGAGCACCCGGAGGAAACCCACACAGACATGGGGAGAACGTGCAAACTCCACACAGTCAGTCGCCTGAGTCGGGAATTGAACCCGGGTCTCTGGCGCTGTGAAGCAGCAGTGCTAACCACTGTGCCACCGTGCCGCCCACAATTTTGAAAAGGCTTCCATTATAAATTTAAAGGGATGTGCCGGGTGTGCCAGATTCGTCTTTTATCTGCTTTAGGATTTTGAAAGGGAAATTCTTCCAAACAAGAATAACAACTCCCCTGCTTTTTGAGCTAAAAGAAGAAAAAAAGGCCTGATCAAATCCGCCCTGTCGTAATTTCAAGTGTTCTTTATCTGACAGGTGTGTCTCCTGTAGGAGAGCTATATCAACTCTTTCCTTCTTAAGATTTAATAATATTTTCTTCCTTTTGACTGGCGAATTACTCCCCTTGACATTCCAGGTGCACCACTTAACCGACTAATCAACCATAATCCTCTGGGCCAATCCGAGACCCCTCGGGAGGGGGAACCCTATCCAGAACATCCCGAGTGTGGAACATATAAAATTTACAAAAGTAAAACCTCTTTAATATACCCACAACAATACAGTAAAAAACTATTTCTAAATAAAAAAAATATAAAACGTATCTAAGTGGAGACTTTCCCCCTTGTTCCCAGGGGGTGTCACTTCCTCTCCAAAAGTCCATCATATCCTTTCCCAACCAATGCCCCACCCTTGACCCAGGCACTCCTCAATAAAATGAGGAGAATTCAAATATAATACAAAGCTCGAGTTAACAGTGAGCACCCCACCCCCACCCATACCAACACCTGGGTATATTTGGTAATGTTAATACCATATATAAACATATAACTATAAAATTACCACCTCAACGAATAATAATTAAATATAATAATACAAAATAACAAGGGGAAAACAACCCCGCTCCTAGAGACAGAGGTAAAATTGAATAAGGTAACCACCTCCCCCCACCAACATTAACCAAACCCCCAGCTTTTATATATATATATATACACACACATATACATACATCCCTCATATATACATAAAATAATAACAGAAAACAACCCCAAGGGGGGGGGGGGAGAAAATCAAATCCCTCTCCCCACCCCCCATGATAATATTAAACAGTAAGGTAAGAGAAAAAAAGGGGGGGGATATAAACCAAAGCGGGGGGGAAAGTCAGACCAACATCCATTATGTCTTACAGTTTATCTAAGAGAGTCCAAGAATTCCTTAGCCTTTTCTGGTGATCCAAAGTTATATACGGATCCTTCATGGTTAAAGCGTAACGTCGCTGGGTAGCATAAGGAGTACTGAATATTTAAGTCCTTTAAATGCTTCTTCGCCTCGTCGAATGCCTTCCTCTTTCGAACCAGAGCCGGGGAAAAGTCCTGAAATAGCATGATCTTGGATCCTTTATAGATCATAGCTTGGGGGTCTTTCCCGAGATTTCTAGAGGCTTCTAGGAGTATCTGCCTCTCCTTGTAGCTCTGCAGCCGAAACAGGACCGGGCGTGGGCGCTGGTTCGAGCAGGGCCCGCGTATTGCGACCCGGTAGGCCCATTCCACCCTTACCTGGCCTGATCCAGCCTCCAGATTTAAATGCTGTGGCAGCCACTGCTCCAGGAATGCTGTAAGCTGGCCTTCCTCTTCCCGTTCGGGAAGGCCCAGCAAATGAATATTTTTTCGACGACCTCGATAATCGAGGTCGTCAATATGATTTTACAAGGTCCGGACTCACTGCTCGAGAGTTCGGACCTGATCCACGGACGATTGAGCGGTAGTTTCGGAGGTCGCGGCCTTTAACTCCGCCCCTCCAACTCGGCGTTCAATTTCTTGAATTTCTCGGTCGTGCTTCTGCAGCGCGGCCGAGAGCGAGTCCCAACGATTTCTGGATTCTGCAATAAAGGCATCGATCTTCAAATCCAGCTTGGAAATCATTTCTGCAAGGCTTGTTACTGTAAGTAAGTCCCCCGGGGCGGCTGTGGATGCCTCTGCTGCAGCTGGAGAGGGTGGGGGAGGGGTTCCTGCTTGCTGAGAGCTGCGGGCTCCCTTCCCTTTAGTCATTTTTACTTAGGATTAAATTGTTTAAATTTAATATTACACAACTAATTAAATTACACAACTATTATAAATGATTTGATGAGCGTGGTAGGGGGTGGGTGACCCACTGTACCCAAGTCTTGGGAGGAGCACTATAGACTCAGTCTTGCTGGGTCGCCGCCATCTTGGATCCCCCATCCATGCGGTTTTACTCGATTTGAATTGCTTATGGGCATCAAACACAGGGGCCTCTGAAACAAATCAACGAAAGTGTTTCAGAACAGAATGATCAAGTCTCCATGTTAAATCTCAGAGCAGAGTTCCCAAAGTGAGCATGTTTTAAGCCTGTGAAGCGGTCAAAGAGCATTGGAGCGTAAACAGTACTCGTTCAGGAATATGAATCTGGAACTGAGACACTTATCAGTTACCTCTCCAAAGAAATCTCAGTAAGCATCTGAGACAGTACTCCACAGGACAGAAGATAACCCTTACTGGCTCAATTTGAGATATATGTCCAAAATAGGTACAGAAAGATGACAATCCATTAACGTTTACAGAAATTTTAACACTCGGATATTCCACTGGAGTTTGTTCCTTTAACTACACCACTTAGTAATCACCCCCATTGCCAGGAATTCAAATTGCAGATGCTCTGTTCAGTACTTAAAGAGAGATGAGATTAGAACTAAAAATACTTTATTGATCATGGACAAGTGAATGAATCCGTGTGTATGAATATATCTTTTAGTGTATGTATTTGATTATTTCTAGCCCTTTGTAATGGATCTTACTTCATTCACCCTGCATGGTAACATGCATCACAATGGATTGGAACCCCAAAGTACTAATGTGTGTATCAAAATTTTATTTTTAACATACGATAGAAAAAAAAAGGCCAGTAGAGCCAAATATAACTGCAGTAATTCAGTGATTGTCGATGGGTATTCCATGTGGAACTATGTGGAAGTGTTACACCTGTACAGAGTCAGAGAAACTTCAAAACAAACACTGTTCAACAGGAAGCTATCTCCTGTAGACATGGTTGTGTTTTACTCTTCAGGGGATGTATAAAAAAACCAAGCTTAAACACTGACTGTAACCCCTGGTCTTTGTGTGTTAGTGATCTGATATCCTACAGTGTGATTAGGGTGGTGTGCAGATCACAGCTTGAGAAACAGCCATAAAACACCCCTACATTGCAGGTAACTAGAAGAAAATAGTGCTCTCAATCTGATTGCAGCTAGCCAGCTACAATTGAAAGGAATCAAAGAAAAATAGCTTTCACCAACCTGGAAAACAACGGTCTCAAAATTGATTGCTCCACCATCAACGACAGCCAGTACCAACTAATGTAACATCTGAAACATTCAATTCTCTACTCTTCCTAAACAATACAGAGACTGATCCGTATCTCATTTTTCAACTTTCACAATTTTTCAGACTCACTTCTTATTCCTACTCTGTGTGTGCATGTATATGTGTTGCATTATTACTTATTGTAGCGTTTAGTTGTTGGAACTGTCACAAATTGGGGGACTTCACCCAGGGACAGGTCTTCATAGTTAGAACATGGAAATGTCCTTCATGGTTATATGGGTGCAGGTGATTCGGCCCTGATGTTTGCTATTTGTGATCTATCCCACAGTGTTGGTAATGGCAAGACACTAGACAAGCTCAGTATATTAACATCTTCCTGAAAGTGTTTTGTACTATCTTTTGGGAATTACCTTTTGCAAATGAGGCCTTTGTTAATTGTCTGTCTCTAATCGTCTATGAGGAAGTGGAGCCAGTTGTTAGATTTTCGGATAGTCCACCACCAGCATGTGGTATTCTGGTTTGGGTAGTACACTGTTCTTTTCTCAAAGATGAGTCAAAGTCCTGTCTTATTATCCTTGATAAAGTATAGACAAACGACTGGTGAATTTGAACAGAAGAGACACTTGCCTTACATAACAAGATAGTTTACACCTTGCATGAACTTGCTGTGGGTATAATTATTCATGTCTGCCAGGAACACCGCAGAATACATTTCACTCCCCTTGGGTACTTACGCAGAAATCAAACTATCTTCATTCAAAGACTGTATGATACCAATAATTTGAGTTGAGCTCAATGTAATATGAACATTAACTTCTTCAGCACCATTACCTTAAACAATACCACCTTTATGACCTTTTGCAGTCTGTGTGGTTCTTTTGCTATCACAACTTTGTTAGATAGGGAGTTGACTCAGGTACTTCTATGAGATAGGTATGGAGGAATATGGACCAAACACAGATAAATGAGATTATTCAATTGTGAAAACTGGGCAGCATAGACAATTGGGCTGAAGGGCCTATTTTCTATAACTTTATGACTCAGTGAAATGAAGCAACAGCTGAATAATGTTCATGTCAGCATATTGCATAACTCATCAAATGTCTGATCCATGGTGTGAACCTCTCTCTCTCTCTCTCTGTCTCAATTTTTTTGTGTATCGAGAATTTGATCTTTTCCAACAAGCAAAACCTAAAAGGCAAACCAGGGCAGCACGGTGGCTCAGTGGTTAGCACTGTTGCCTCACATTGCCAGGGACACAGGTTTGATTCCAGCCTTGTGTGTTTGTCTGTGTGGCGATTGCATCTTCCCCCCCCCACGTCTGCATGGGTTTCCTAAGGGCGCTCTGGTTCCTTCCCACAGTCCAGGTTATGTGGGTTTGGCCATGTTAAATTGCCCATAGTGCCCAGGATATGCTGGATAGGTGGATTAGCAATGGGAACTGTGGGGTTACTGGGATCGAGTGGGATGCTCTTTGCAGGGTCAATTCAGAATCAATGGGCTGGATAGCCTCTACCTGCACTGTAGGGATTCTATGATTCTTCTCAGTCAGCCAGGCGACTGCAACTAATTACTTCAACTAATAAAAGGTGGGTCCTTTGACAACCTCTGGCTGCAGAGTGGGTTTAGTTTGCCATAATTCCAATTTATTGAAAGGGCCACACCTAGCAATATTTCTAAAAATGCCTTGTCAGGATAAGAAAAATGAAAGCCACCATTGTTGGAATCACAGAATAGTTGCGATACGGAGGAAGGCCATTCGACCAGGTGTGCTAGTGCTCTGCAAGAGCAGCTCAACTCATCCACTCCTTCGGTCTTAATTCAGAGCCCTGCAAAAACGTGTTCTTCAAGAGCTTATCCAGTTCCCTCTTGAAAGCTGGCAATAAATCCTACCTCCACCCCACTCTGAAGCAGTACATTCCAAATGTATCTCGTTAACTTCTTGAAAATCACAATTCAGATTGCTTTATTATGGTATGCAATTAAATAAGATCATAGAACATAGAACAGTACAGCACAGAACAGGCCCTTCAGCCCACGATGTCACATTTGTGACATATTGGACTTCACACTCTTACAAATTTACATATATTTTTATCTTTGAATTTTGCATAGCTCTAAGCTGTTACTAGTTGCAGAGTGAACTCATCAACAGAAGATTACTAATAATAGAAATTCTGGAAGGATCAGCCTCCCCACCCCAAGTTCAACTTGAAGTGGTTAGTGCTAACCCATGGACAACAAAACACATTAACTTTTTAAATGTTTTGATCCCAATATTATTTAAGCTAAATGCAAGAACATATATTTTCAGGAAAATTGAGTCTGAGGATTATCTGGGGAAGATTGCTCTCACATTGGGAGTATGCAGTTAGGTAGCACTCCTACTCAGTCAAGAATTTACTCAAAAGGTAAAGACATGTGGAATAAATTACAGTGATTGTCATTGAAACTGACGATCTAATGGGTTCATGAAGTCACACTGTAAAATCTCCCAGACATAAATCCCACAATTTTCATAAAGCAAGTTGTGATTTGTTTGAGAGCTGCTTCAGGTTTAATTTACTGCTTGGACTGCAAGGAAAACAAACAATGGGGCTCATACGTATTTGCAAGATATTTTTGTGGACAGAGAACAGGTTGGACAACATGGTGAGGAACTGCAGTTGACTTTAATTGAATGGGGACAGACAGGAAATTTGTTGAACTTTGGACTGCATGCTGGGAAATAGCCTGCTGTTCCGTTGTTTATTGCTGCTACTTTTGGAAGTCAACAACTCGCACCGCGTCATAGTCAAAATCTTTTTCTCACAAGTTCAGACATTTAGCGATCGGCAGTTTTCCTGTAAACTCCAGACTTTACATGAAGCCATTTGAATTGATTGGATTTTAAAATGGATACAGTATCTGTCATTGACTTTCCAACGCTAGCAGTCACACAATCTGCCCAATCGGTAAAGATAAGGCTTCAGGAAGAGAGGTGGAAGCAGAATTTTCTCCACAAGCTGAAATGGGGGTCAGAAGTCGCATTATTAATGAATACTCACTTTGTTCTGATTTTTCTGAATTGACCAGTTCATGGCCAGAGTTTGGCTCACCAACTGACAGTCAGGCAAAACAGTCTCCCAGAACTGAAGGGAGAGAAATTGGCCTTTGAAGGAAAGTGAGTTGGAAAGTGTGGATAACACAGTGGCTCAGTGGTTAGCAATGCTACCTCACAGTACCAGGAAGCTGGGCTAGTTTCCAGTCTTGGGCAACTGTTTGAGTGGAGTTTGCATATTCTCCCCATGTCTATGTGGGCTTCCTCCCAAATCCAACGATGTGTTGGTTTTTTGGTCAAGCTAAATTACCCATAGGGGTCAGAGATATGTAGGTTAGGTGCATTAGTCAGGGGTAAATGGAGAGTAACAGGGTAGGGGAATGGGTCTGGGTGGGTTACTCTTTGGAGGGTTGGTGTGGTCTTGTTGGGCTGAATGGCCTGTTTCCACACTGTAGGGGTTCTATGACTTCTCACTGTATTTTGTAACAAAATCCACATGATAATAAAAAAATCAAATCATACCAATGGATAAATGAAACTAAGAACTGCAGATGCTGGAAATCTGAAACAAAACCCAAAGTTGCTGGAGAAATTCAGCATCTGTGGAGAGAAAACAGAGTTAACGTTTTGGGTCCCATGCCTCTGTCAGCTATTACCAGCTCTGATGAAGAGTCGCCAGACTCAAAAAAATTAACTCTGCTTTCTTCCCACAGTCGAGTTTGGCCAGCATTTCTGGTGTATATTTACAATGGATATTCACTTGGTCTTGCAGATTCACCAGGATTGTCTTGTTGAGCTTGACTCCTAATCAGCTGTGCTCAGTTGGATGTGCTGCTGCAGTTAACTTCCTGTGACCAATTACTTTGCCTCCCAGATGCAAATTGGATCATTTTCTGCCCACGGCCTCTCAAACACAGGTGGTCCAGTTCGGTCTCCCGTAGTTTTTCAATCCACTCCATTTTCCTTCTTCCCAGCCATTGTGCTACTTGGGGCCCTGTCTCTTCAATACTTACCGAAAAGTCTGAAACTCTGTTTAATCTCTTGGCTTTTACTCACTCTCTTTCTCTCTCTCTCTCTCTCTGTATGGGGGCTTCTCTAGAGGTGCTGCCAGTCATTTTGGCTAGAGGTCCAGTAGCTACATGCCATTCCAATTCTCCAGCCAGCTCAATGCCTTCCTATTCCCAAGTCCTGGCTTTTCATGCCTTCTCCCTTTCTTCCTTGTTCATCGCCTCCAGCTTTGACCACTTCTACCCCACTCCCTGAAGTTTACCACTGCTCCCTGGAGGAGGGAACTTGGAGGTGCAAATGTGTTCTTCCCCACCAGAGAAGAACAGAGCCCCTACTAAAAAAATACACTCGGTATCCAGCTCACTATTGTTGGGGTTCTGGGGCTGGAAACAAGGCTGGTATAAAGCACTGGCTCACTGGACCTCCCACCAGGAGGCTTCGTCTGTGCAGTTACATATCCCACTAATGGGATCTGGAAGAGGTCTGCAGCATTCCTATAAATTACTATTAAAGTTTTAGCAGGTTCTAAGTTGGCTCCTTGCTGCTTGCAGGTGCACAGTCCAGTTGGCACAACCCCAACTCCCACCCCCAACCACACTTCCTTCCTTGAAATGTCGGCGATGCTGCTCAGGAGTAATAACTAACACAGCCTCACTCCCTCTTGACTTCAGCTGCAAGTTTCTGACAGAACAGGTGCCATCCCCATCACTGTGTAATGTTCCACACCTGTACCTCATGGCCTTTGCAAGGAGCTGTCAATATTGTGCATGTTCCTTGCAATGTGTTGGCTTTTTTTCCTTCTTCTCCCAAGCATCCAAGCTCATTCAGTGAAGGCGTTGTCTTTGTGCTGGGAAGGAGTTCCACGGGCATCAGTCACAAAGAAAATAGGAGCAGGAGTAGGTCATTTGGCCCTTCGAGTCTGCTCACTTACTGACACCTTCCTTGAGTAGCCATTCCTCAGGTTGCAGATGTCATCAGTCAGCTGTGGGTATTTGTAGTGGAGCACGATCCTGTTCAGAAGGCAACCAATTCCAGCAGAAACCACCGAATAATAATCAAACGTAGGAACATTCTGGTGCTGAGGTGATGGGCTGAATGGTCTCGTTCGACATTGTAATAATTCCACTGTTTGCAGCATCCAATGATCCTGTGTTTTCAATTTCTGAACTACAAGTCTGATACCTGTTCAGAAAATCAAATTCAATGTGCTCCTGATTTGTTTGGCTAAAATATTCTATTAATGTCCACTCCAGAACTATTGGGATTTGAAATCATTTTTACAAATTCAGCTTTCACCTAAAATCATCTCAATGGACAAGACTGCAAGAACTAGTGTTGGGAAATTACTGGTGCAAAGCCAAAATCTACCCTTCAGCGTGACAGGCATTGATACATTAATCCACCAACTCATGTTGGGACTTATCTCTATATCAGTCCAAAAATTGGACTAGGCTTTCCACTGAAGTTTGAGTTTAAATATTTCCACGCTTTCTTTAAACAATCCTAATGTGTTCTGAAATAGGGTTAATGAAATCTGTGGAATTTGCCTAAAGACACGGCATAACATCGCAATGCTCTTAGATAGTAATCAAGAAAAGGTTAGTAAACAATTGAAAGCTTGAGGCTGTCTTCACTGACTCCCAAGCACAGTTGAGAAAACATTTGACTTTTTTTTTCTAACTGGTTCAGTTTTGCCAGCAGTTTTAATAAGATGTAAACAAATAGAACTTTTGGCTGCCTTTAACTAAGAGCATTCCCTGAGAAAACTCCAAATTTGCAGTTTTGTACATTGAAATGAAGGTTCCCTACCTTGGCACTTAACAGGTAGCTGTTGAAGAGATCAGTTAGAGGTTTATTTAATCCTTTTGAGCGTAGGTGAGCTACATATCCCACAATACAAATGAGTTGAAATATTTTCATAGAACTTTGGCAAATAATGTGCTTCATTGAAATGTGTTTATATGCTATTTCAACTTCTACATTGAATAGTTCCCTTAGTGCCAAAGTACATTTTATTTCTTGGATTAATTTTAAAGAATTATGTAGACAAACTGATAACTGACTCATTAATCTACGTCCTGGTGGTATGGGGTAAGGCATACATTATTGGGTAGAAAATCTGAGAGAATTGTTGGCTTTTCTTTCAATAGTATTATGACACTGTTTACATTCTCCCTGTGCAGGCAAACAAGACCCTAGTCTAATGTTTCACCTAAGACAGTGTACCTTTGAAAATGGAGTGTAACTCAACTGAGAACACAAATGTCAGGATGGAATACAATCTTCAGTTCTGGATTAAGGCTTGAATCTATGACCTTGTGGGTGGCATGGTGGCTCAGCGGTTAGCACTGCTGCCTCACAGTGCCAGGGTACGATTCCACCTTTGGTGAACTTTGGAGTCTGCACATTCTCACTGTCTCTGCGTGGGTTTCCTCCAGGTGCTCCGGTTTCCACTCACAGTCCAAAGATGTGCAGGTTAGGTGGATTGGCCGTGCTAAATTGCTCATAGTGTTCAGGGATGTGTAGGTTGGGCGGATTAGCCATACTAAATTGCCCCATAGTGTCTAGGGATGTGTAGGTTGGGTGGATTAGCCAAGCTAAATCGCCCATAGTGTCCAGGAATGTGTAGCTTGGGTGGACTAGCCATGGGAAATGCTGGGTTACAAGGATAGGATTGTGGGTGGATGCTCTGTCGAGGGTTGGCGTGGACTTGATGGGCCGAATGGCCTGCTCCTGCACTGTAGGGAATTTGCGATTTTGATCGTTCTTATCAACGATCCCTCGCTAACGAGTATGATTGACCCCCAGGAAATTCTGTATCACTGGTCATGGGTTCTGTATGTCCTTACGTGGCTAATGATCCCAATCCCAGAGCCACATCTCCCACTACACATGGGGCAGGAGGAAGTGGTCCTTGGCCTTGAGTTTGTTGGCATTCCTTTCTCTGGTTCCTTCTCTATGCTTCTTCCTGCTGACAGGTCTTCTTGAAAAATTGTGTCCTTTCAGGCAGGTGTTTTCTCCAAATTGCTCTTGTCCGAATGAGGGTCTCGCATATGTTGACATCTACTTTACATTTCTTGGGAAGGCTTCAGGAAGTCTGAAATACATCCTTTGTCTTCTTGTGTTCAAGTGCATTCCTTGAGCTCTTGTACCAAATTCATAAAATGGTATCAATTAAATCAATTTGAATAATAAAACCTTTTCTAAAATAGTGAGTAAACAAATTTCATGCCAATGATTGCTTTTTTTGCTGTACAAATTCAATCTCAATTTGAAAGACGTCAGTGCTATTCTGTAACACTGACTTTGTATGAGTTGAAAAATGCCTCACATTTATTTCTCTTCCCCTGGTTATGTTGCCTGGTTTTCTGAAGACTCTGTTGTCGGTTCTAACTTTCTGCAGTGAAAGAATTGGAGATAGATCACAATGGTGATGAGGAGGAAATTCGTTCAGGGTGCACATCGGATAGTATTTCTGGCCAAACAGCTGGTTAAAATCTCCCCCAAGGATTCTGCTGGAGACTGCCTCATCATTTCTGCCTCCTACATTTGGAACTAACTTTGGCTGCTTTCCTGGGTGAAGAGTTTAACTCAATGTTGTTATGACTAGTCCCCAAAGTGAGTTTCCCAGCTTGTTCCAGACAGATAGCCCAAATCATAGAAGTATTGAAACTAGGAGAAGGAGAAGGCCATTTGGCCCCTGAAGCTTGCACTGCTATTCAACATGGTCATCCAACTCAGTCCCTTATTCCCACTTTCACCCCATACCCTTTGATCCCTTTAGCTATAAAGGTTAGTTTTAACTCCTTCTTGAAAACACTCACACTTTTGGCCTCAAATACTTTCTGTGGCAGAGAATTTCTACAGGCTCACCACTCTCTGGGTGAACAAATCTCTTCTCATCTCAGTCCTGAATGGCCCACTCCATATCCTTAAACTGTAACACCCTGGCTTAGAACTCCCAGGTCATTGGAAACATTCTTCCTGCTTTTACACTGTCTAATCCTGTTATAATTTTACAGGTTTCTATGCGATCACCCTCATTCTAAATTCAATTGAGTATAAAACAAACTGATCCATCCAAGGAATCAGGCTGGTAAGCGTTTGCTTCACTCCCTCTACATCTAGAACACAATATTCCAGGTGTGGTCTCACTAGGCCCGGTACAATTGCCCTTATATTCAAATCCTCTTGTTCTGAAGGCCAACATCACCATTTGCTTTCTTCATTGCCAGTGATTGGTGTACAATTCTCAGTGTACTCCTCCTTTACCGATCCACTGTGATTCAGATCATAATCTACCTTCCTGGTTTTGCTAGAGAGTGGATGGCCTCACATTTATCCACATTATACTTCATCTACCCTGCATTTGCCTACCTACTCAACTTGTCCAAGTCAAACTGAAGCATCACTGCGAGCCCCTCATTTGCAAATTTGGAGATATTACATTTAGATATTAAATTATTAAGTTCTCTAATAAGGAAGAGTAAACTGGTTCCTCTTTCCTGCCCACCAACCTTCACTTGGTCACGACACATTTCATTTAAACAAAATCCTTTCATTATGGATACCTCTTTTCCAGCCCCAAGCACTTTTGTTTAAAGGGAGCCAATTTAACCAGGCTTTCTTGAGTTAATGAAGTGTGATTACTAATGTGAGAAGAGTTACAAATACAACAGATATAGACACAGATATAGACACACAAATAAGAGATGAGTCCAAAATGATGAAAGTTAAAGAAAAATTCTATGAATTGCTCATTAAAGCAGATACTTCCAGTTGCAGCCATTTCAATGGAGGTTACTGCTGGTGTTGATGTTAGCCAAACCCAGACTGGTGTATCTGTGAATGCTCAGTCCTACTACAACACTCCAGTAGAGTTGAAACTGACTTTTTAACCTCTGTCCTTGTGTATTCTTCAAAGAGGAAAGTGAGGATTGCAGATGCTGAAGATCAGAGTCGAAATGTGTAGTGTTAGCAAAGCACAGCAGGTCAGGCAACATCCGACGAGCAGGAGAGTCGACATTTCGGGCATTCCTGATGAAGGGTTTATGCTCAAAACATTGACTCTCCTGCTCATTGGATGCTGCCTGACCTGCTGTGCTTCTCCAGTGCCACACTTTTCGACTATTCTTCAAAGGGCAAAACATAAAATGCGCCTGCAGTTTGGAATATAATCTGTAGGTAGTGGCTTGTTCTTGAGTACTGGGGTCATTAACCCTTATTATTACAAGAGATCAGAGTCCATTTGATTTCCCGACTCTCCCTTTTGCCTTCTGCTCTTTTGTTTATCGTCTGTTTTTATGAGAGAACAATTATTTCAAAAGCCTTAGTTACCTAATGTAGTAAAAAAAGTTTCACGTTTACAACCAATGAAATACTTTGCCAATACAAGAGGAAGTCAGAGACTGAGTATTCTTTGCTGAGTAACTCACCTCTTGACTCCCCAAGCCCTAGCCACCATTTACAGGGCACAGGTCAGGAATGCGATTGAATATTGTCCACTTTCCTGGATGAATGTAGCTCCAAAGACACTCGAGAAGCTTGACACCATTATGAACAATGCAGTTCCTCTCCAAGTCACTCACCATGCTGACCTGGATCTATTCCATTATTCCTTCACTGTAACTAATTTACAATCCTGAAACTCCCTTCCTTATAGCACTACAGTGTATGTCCACCTCACAGGCTCAGGCGATTAAAGAAAGTGACTCACTCTCACCTTCTCAAGGGATATTGGGAATTAGTAAGAAATTCTGGCCCAGCCTGCCATGTCCACATTCTAAAGTTGTTATAATATCGAAAATGCGACCACCAAATTGAACACGGAAACAGCAGTGTGATATTGACCACCTAAACTGTCCTACAGTTGTAGTGAAGGCAAATATTGGCCAGACCAGGTCTACAAAAGATGGCTGATCCAATATCATTAGCTTCACACTTTTACAAAATGTGAAGATTGCCAAAAATCTAAGCACTTTATATTCACAAAACACTTTCCATGGCCTCAGGACATGTCAAGGCATTTTACAAGTTAATAAAGTGCTTTTGGGAAATAAACAATAACGTACACAAGTTAGTTCTCACACAGATGCGAAGTAAACAGGACTGAATGAAATGTCTAATTAAACTGTTTCAATTCTGTTTGCTAGAAGGAATCAAGCAAGTCCGGCCAAAACAAGCAAAGAGCTGCAGCCGTTCACTTAGAGCAAATTACTTTTCCAAATCATGATTTTTAGAAAGCGAGTCTTTGAGAACATTGCAGACTGTGAAAATGATTCACCTACAAAACTATGTTGTGTCTTTGAGTGTACAGTTCACCTCAATTTTTATTGAAAAGCCAAGATGGAGATCAAGACCTTAGCAAAATCAATGGGCTGAACTTTTCCAAATGTTAACAATGTTTCTCGAGTGAGGTTCATGGTGCAGCCAGTCCTCCCTGGCACTTATCGACTTTTCTGATACAATCTTCCACTCTTCAACTCATTAATTTTGTTCTTTAGTGCCCAATGTTGTGGAATCATGCAAGGGAGAAGTGGCAGCACACTCCACTGTGGGGATTTTGCGACACTCACTCTGCTAATAATGCATTAAAACCTCAGGCCTACAATACATGGATTCCACACTGTGGTGATCTAGGTGGATTGGCCATGCTGAATTGCCAATAGTGCCCAGAGATGTGCAGGCTAGGTGGTGTGTGTGTGTGTGTGTGTGTGTGTGTGTGTGTGTGTGTGTGTGTGTGTGTGTGTGTGTGTGTGTGTGTGTGTGTGTGTGTGTGTGTGTGTGTGTGTGTGTGTGTGTGTGTGTGTGTGTGTGTGTGTGTGTGTGTGTGTGTGTGTCTTTGGACACTCGTTACGGGCTACATGGACTGTATGGCCTGCTTCCACACTGTAGGGATTCTACAATAATTCCTTTTCTTGTCTTGTGCTGGCAGTAGTGCCACCCAGCAAACAACTTTCAGGAAGAGACCACCATTGAAGACCCTCAGTCCATCGCCATGTCTGAGAAGGAAGCCACTCAGTCCTCAGGAAGAATGACCAAGGCTTTCAGTGACACCACTCCCACAAGTTCACAGACTTCACCCTCGGTGGGTTTTCCATCTAGAATGTGCTCGGGTGCACAATTTGGCTAGTACAACTGCACAGTGGGCTGATGAAGAAATGCACTCTGGCACTTAGAGGACTAACCAGAGACCTGGCATCTACAGGAATGATCTTGGTCATTTTGTCAAAATGCACAGACTGGTTCAGGGATAGAAGGCTGGTTTGTCAGAGGGACTCGATAAGCTGGATGAAGGATAGAGGAGTCCACCCATGGCATCAATGTTGCATTGGTTCCAGCATGACTTCCCCCTTGGGCAGGATGGTGTCTCCCATGGACAGCCAGATCCATATCCATCCCTGGGTATGCAACCGACCTGCACTGCATCCATTCAGCTATAGGTGCTCAGCATCAAAGGCAAGGTGAGAAGGACCCAGGGCCTTTGACTTTATTCCAGCTGTCTTGTGGTGGTGTCACCATGACACCAAGTCTTCCAGGCCAGCAGGACCAAAGATAAAGCAGGCTCCCTCCAGCCCTGGCTGCAGAAGTTGGGACTGCACTTAGAAACTGTGAGGGGTGAGAAAAACATTTCCCATTGGTGCATTGGTGGCATTGGTGTCATGGCATTGTAAATACCTTTGTGCTTTTTAAAATAGATATTTACCAGTATGCTTAACATGTCTGTTCTTGTGTCTTTATTGCTGTTAGAGCTGGTGAAGATGCATCAATCCGAGAGGTGAGCAGCCTATTTGGACATCGCAAGGATGAAGATAGTTGTCATGGCCAAGTATTGTTCATCCCGATCAAGAAGCAGAGTCTCTGACTGCGGATAGTGCCAAATGCCAGGCATTACCAAACCCTCACAATGACAGCTGCAGCCAAGCCATTGCAGCTTAGTGTGGATACCACCGAGGCTACAAACAATGTGCAGGGATTGCTGTCGAGTCTGCCCTGCATAACTCATCGACACTTCCACCCACCCTGTGAGTGAGAGCCCAGAGTCGGTGATGATCCCTCACGTTTCTGAAGGCATTGTTTAATTGTCTGTATCAGCTTTCCAAGATAGTTCACTGCCATTCAAAGCTGTGGGATATGCAATGGGTAGATCATACCTTCACTCTCCCTCACAGCACAGTGGTCTGCCGAGGGAAACTTCCCAAAGCATTGCCTCGCATGGGTTAAATACTGTCTTCCACAATGCACAGGCGTTTCAGGGAAATTTAACAGTCTGCATGAACTATGAAATACAGAAGCCAAACAAATGATGGGAAGGTGGAAAGGAGGTTCTGCAAGATTAATCACAACTTGTTGTCTATCATGAAAGCCGTCTTTGTATAACACGCAGACATCAGAGGATGACGGAAGCTTCAAAGCGACCTATCCTCATAATGTGGTGAAAAACACCAGTCTCGGAGTCAAAATCAGGGTTCAATGACAGAGGATATTGCACAAGGAATTACGGATCTCCGGGGAGAGAAAGACACCAACAGCACAGTGGTCAGCTCTGAGTCTTCTCTCGAACTGGAGCACATGTCAAGAAACTTTTATACATCTTGTGATATAATAGGTCAGTGATGAGATTATTGTCTTTGTAACATGGTTTGTTTATGGTAATCATTGCAGAATCATTGATAGTTTCAACACAGACTTTGTCAGTTCCAGTGCAGCCAGTGTTAACTTCCGCGTGGTCATTGTCAGTTTCAGTGTAGACCTTGTCAGTTTCAGTGTAGACATTGTCAGTTTCAATGTCTGCACAGAAATCCAATACTGTAGTAATGGGCACCAATCGCTCTTCCTGAGATGGACGATTACTGCAGCCCTGGCTATTAGCATTTTGTATTGAGTCTGCAATAAGCTGTTAGCATTTCTATAAGAGATGTTGGCTGGACCCAGACACTTCAGCGGCAGTATACATTCTTCATGTGTATTCTTTCCCCTACCTGGCTTAAACTAATCAACTGGGTTGTGAGTGCATTGTGCTGGCATTCTGGTGGCCCCAGGCAGTGTCTGTATCTGCTCTGCTGTTTCTCTCCATGTTGTGATCTGGCAGCCATCTTGTGTGTCAAGTTGGCCAACTGATGGCTCAGTGGCCATCTTGTGTGTCCTTGTGTCTAGTGTCACCTTGCCCCGTGCCATCTTCCTCTTCATATGAAACATAGAAGCCTAACAAATGATGGAAAGGTGGAAAGGAGGTTCTGCAAGATTACTTACAACCTATTGTCTATCATGAAAGCCTTCTCTGTACAACACTCAGACATCAGAGGATGTCCAAAGCCTTAAAGCGACCCATCCTCATGTTAGTGCCTGTCTCACTGACTGCTGCTCTCTTCCAGACAGTGAGTAGGACCTGAAGTTGAGATTACACAGATAACAAGCACACCATCATGTCACTAAAATAGCATTTATACAGCAACAGAAAGGTTCAAGGAATGCAAAAATATGCACATTGGGTGTCCTTCCTGGTCAATATTCTGATTCTGAACCTCATTGTCAGAAAATTATTGAAGATCCCCATCTCCACTCTCTGCAACAAGGACATGCTCCCACTTTGTCAGCTCCAATTGTGAAGTGCCTGAGGCCTACTACAAGGCTCTGTCAGGCTGGCCCTGGCATCGAAACCTCACTTTAAGGAGGCCTGAGGTCTGTTCCACAATGGCCCTGGTTGAAGTGTAGGTGGAGTTGTATATCTATCTGCATCAGTCTGAGTGCTTCATAGAGATGTCATGGACTGTGTTTGTAAGAGGTGGCGCCTGTCCCCCAGCAGCCATCCCTGTGTGCACTGAAGACTTTGGAAGGAAGCAGGACCCTGTGAGTTGTCCAGGATGTACACATCATGTCAGCTCCCAGCATATCTAGCAAAATATCTCCAAACTCTGGTATCGATGGTCATCAGACATGCTGAACTGGAAGTCTTGTCTGTTGATGAGCTCTGTAGATTGGTGATGGGGTGCTCTGAAAACATTGCGGGGACAGTCTGCAGCACTCTGCACCTGAGGAAAACCAGCAATGGTGGGGAATCTCAATGTCTGGGTTGGTGGACTCTCTCTATCATGGGGGAAGGATGTAAACCGGAGAAAATGGCATCAGTGACCTGCTGGATGGGATCATGGAGTGAGATTTGGGACAGATCCCCAGTTGATCTTTAAAATGAGCAGCTGACATAAAAATTCCTTTCAGCTGTAATATTGATGACCACCAGCATGAGACCACTACCCCTCTGTGTAGAAATACAAGCCCTGCTCCAGCAGATGGCACAACTCATTGATAATGGTCCAAGATATCCTTATTGTGTGCCTGCATTATATTTGTGAGAGCTGTAGGAAATGAAAGTGAGGTCCTGTATATTTAGGGTCTGGTCATTCTCCTTTCCATCTTTGAGGTCATTCTCCTCCTTACCTACTCTCCCTCTGGTGCTGCTCTTCCTTCAACCTGCCTTCGATATAGAAAAGCCACAAGGAACCTATCAGGTGTGATGCCTTGTTAGATGTGTGATGTTGGGAAGATTGGGAATAAAGCAGCATTCCAGAAACACTATTCCTGAGACCAAACATCAATCCTAATGATGAGTCAGGTTATGCCCTGAGATTGCAGCTTGCAGGCTTTCCAAGGAGGCAAATGGCATGCCTTTACATGGCTTTCTGTGAAATGTAACCTTATCCAGATGCATATTGCAGCACCCAAGTGGTAATGTTACATAGGTGTGATTCTGAAATGAATCTACTGTAATAACAACTCATTCATACATATCTTGGCATCAAGAGCATGTTCTTACGCACTTACAGTTCAATGTGCAAATGTGGCAGCTCTGAAGCAATGTATCTAGTATAGAATATGATTCAGAAATGGCAAACCCAGGTGAAATTTTTAAGTTAGCATTAGATTTATTTATAAAGTAAGACAAGGAATTAATTAATGCAATCTATGTAATGGTTATAATTACCTAAGACCATAGGTCTCAATGGTTCTTTCCGAAAAACAGTTCGATGAATTGCCAATGAATTGTAATTTGATGTCAAATGGGTGGTATTAATGAATCTGTGGATGCATGGTTACTATCGTTACTTCGAGCAGGATGTCAAATTCAGTGGATTATACTCTGAAAAGCAGAGACATACTCCAGTCTCTGTGCAGGTGGTGACAGCTATTTTGTCTGATTGTTGCACACCTGACATTGGAGCAATGAGACCGAGGTTTCAATGCTGTACAGGCTCTACCTGAGGTGCAGGCTGACATGTCCTTTCATTAGAATCAGAAAAGGTAACGTAAGCCGCTGACACATGCTGTAGATGTAACATTCGTGTTGCACTGTGCTGTACATCACTATGACCACCACAGCAACTGTTCAGTGCCCTGAACTCTGACAAGCAACCTGCCTCTCCCTCTATGCTGAAAAGCATTGCAGGCCACAGAGGATGACACCCTGTGAGTAAGCTCTGAATGGCCTACGTACTAAAAAAGAATATGCAGGACATAGAGGATGGCAGCCTCCAACTGACTGGGAATGTAAGTGAGTGCTCAGTAAGTTAAACTCAGATTTACTAGATATATTTTGCATAGATGCACGTCATATATCCCTGAGCTTCAAAGTGAAGGACCTATCTAAAAGCGCCTTTGCTCTAGCAGGGGGCAACACTTGCTTGGGACACACTTGCTAAAGGGGGCTCTAGCCACAACAGAAAGTTAGGAGTTGATAATGGCACTTGTCAGTCATTAATATTGGTTGTAGTTTAAGGATTTGTCACAAAAAGCCCAGTTAAAGGCTAAGGGATTTTCTATGAAAATAAATCCTAGCATGATAGGTGGTTAAAAAATTCAGACATCGGGTTTAGATCATTGGACAAACTGGCCTGAGATAAAATGATAGTAAAGAGTCTTTGTTAGGAAGCTGCCTTTTGCAAAGGACTGCAGGGGCAGCTGTTGAGAGAGAAAGGGGAGAGGGAGAAGCATTTGATAAATCACTGTGGCTACAGCTCTTAGGGTAGATCTGACAATTAGAGTTGAAGTCTAAAAGCTACAAAGGATTTTGCATGTGTATTACAGTCAGGTTGACTTCAATTTACTTTAAGTCAAGAGGTCAGGCTCAAGAAACCAAGTCAACATGAGTCCAGATGTTCTAGGATCCCCAGAAAGATGGATTGACCTACATTGAGCCTGTGTCCCATGCTATGTCTTGATGAGTGAAATTAATCCTTGTTATCCAATAAATCCTACTAGGTTCCATTCTAAATTAATGATTGCCTTTTTTACCAGCAATGTTATTTCCAAACAAGAATATAGAGTCCAAACCCCAACAGGATTTTGGTAATTATTTGGAGAATTTGCCCCTTTTCCACAAGATCAATAGAGTTTATCCATCCCAGTGGGGTGCATGTGGAATGGGAAAATGTGGGAATCAATGCTGACTTGGGATCCCAAGATGTTCTCACCATCTTCTGACCTCTCTCCAGGCAGAATGAAGGGGAATGGGAGCCCTCATTCTTCTATTGGGTAAGTAACAAGCTGCTCAGGTGGATGAGACATCGGTTGTGAGCTGTTTCAAGCCAAAATCCTAATGTCCCACGCAGGGAATCTGCTTCCTAACTGATTCATCATCAGTATTCCTATTGGATGATTGCTCAACAGGAAGAACCTCTTCTATGAATCTGAAATATGGTGAAGGGTTTTATCAGTGAGATTGAAGAGCTTCAGCCTTGACTGCTGTACAAAACGTTCTTCTCTCAAAGAGATCTTAACCCTCACCCTTACCTTGACTCTAACCCAAACCCTAATCCTAACCCTAACCCTAACCCTAACCCTAAACCTAACTCTAACCCTAACCCTAATGACTGGGGTTAACAGGCAATTGCCAATTTAGCGGCATATAGACATTCTGCCACATACTTTTCCTACCTTTCTGAGGTGCTGAATCAGTTTGGTGCTCTGTGATTGGATGACCTACATTCCTGCAGCTGGCTACCTTAGCCATGCTAATCCACCCTGTCTGATTTGTTGAGGTTGTTTGACCCTGTCCTTCTGTCCTTGGGAATGATCATCAAACTGCAGCTCCCTAGCAGCTAGACCACTAGGTAAGAGTGAGTGATGAGAGGGAAGCAGCCTTCCCAGGTCTCCTCTCCAATCATGTAGCTGCTGCAGTCACCAAGATCCAAGAGCTTCTCTAACTTCCTGCGGCCTCATTTCTGTGAAATCCTCAGCAGAATGGCTGCTACATCCCAGCCACCCTTCATAATTGCATGGGGCCTCTGAGATGATGATTGATTTGGTGTGGCAAAGAACAATGGCAGGTTTGCAATTCAGGACAGTTTTGATCTTTCATCAGGAATCAAGATGAGAAAGTTCCACCTGATGTGCCCATGCTTTCATTCAGTACCCAGGAATTAATTTGCTGGCACATTACACTAGCCATGAGCTAAATGAATGGCATTTCAAGTGTTTCTCAACTGGATCCATGCTGGTATTAAACCGATCAAACAACATCAATCGCATAAAGCAATTTTGATTCTTTTTCATCTTTATATATGATTCCATAACCGAGTTTTTGATATGGCTATGGTATATTTGAATTACATTTGTGGTTGCCATTGGGAATCATTGGTTAGAATATTCTTCCCTATTATTTTGGTTTGCACAATCTGAAATTAATTTTAACTGCTGCAGCCAATTTATTGCAAATTCCAAAATAGAGGAACTTAGCGCTGCAACTACAGCTAGCTGCATATTGAAGTTATCTGTCCTAATTTCAGTTCTTTACACTTCTCTTTGATATTTTTCCTAATGTACACCTCATTCCTTAAAACATTATAATTTATTCATCTTTTGCAAACAGGTCTTTTGTATTCTGAAATATGTGTGTGTGAAAAATATTTCTCAATCTCTTTTTTTTAACATTTCTCATACTAGTGATAAGTTGTGTCTTTTAAGGAATAACATAAATTGGACATAAGTTTACAAATTCTTCAGGTCTGTAATGTGAACACTGTGTGGGTATGGAGGGTGGGTGTCAATATTGGGGTGTAACAGTATTAAGACTGTTTAATCATGATCCCAATGATGTTGTCATACAGACTTGGTGGGAGAACAACATCGAACTACAGAGGGGTAAGATCTCCATCCAGCTCCTCCTTATAGTCCCTGTAATGATGTCTATATTAGTGTAACTCAAACATATTTGCTAATATGCAATAAACTACATCAATCTTAGTAGATTAGTAAGTGGTTTTCCTCCACCAGACCGGACCAAGTATGTCATGTAGAGCCCAGCTCTAAAGGAAAATGGCAGTAATAAACCTACCCTATGGAGAGCATGAACACAGCCAACCTCTTACAGCAAGATGGTCTTCATCAATCATAGATTGTTGGGGAGGAGGCAGGAGGATCTAAAATTAAAAAAAGGAGGAAAAGGTGGCTTGGTGGCTCAGTGGTGAGCACTGCTGCCTTGCAGTGCCAGGGACCTGGGTTTGATTCTTGGTCCCTGTCTGTGTGGGTTTCCTCGAGGTGTTCTGGTTTTCTCCTACAGTCCAAAGATGTGCAGGTTAGATGGATTGGCCAGGGTTATAGTGATAGATGGGGGGGTCTGGGTGGGATACTCTTCAGAGGGTTGATGTGGACTTGAATGGCCACTTTCTGCACTGCAGGGATTCTTTGATTTTATCTCAGTCAGAGTGGTTTTACGAGAGGTAGGCTGTTGTGGAGTCCTGGGTGGGATGAGGACCAATCTGCACTCAAAAGGTGGATCAGCCATTAAAACATCTTAAGGCTGTTGTGTACCTCCATTTTAGCTCAGGTTTTCCTCTCAATATGTGCAAATTGGATCTATGAGTTATGTGGCATTATGGCATAGCTTGTAGACCAAGAGCAGAAGAACAATAATAGCATTTATTTTGTTTTTATTTAACCTATTTTTCTAACCAACCTGTTCAGAGATGTTACTACACACCTCTGTAGCAGATGGGACTTGAATCCAGGCTTCCTGCTCGAGGGGTATGGACACCACCACTGTGCGACAATAATGGCATTGGTATTGAATCATAAAATAACTATAATAAAAGTAATAAAGATAAATTTGAGGCAGTCACAGTTCCAAAAATGTACAAATATATTTGACACATTAATCACCAATTGGTTGGTTCAAAATTACAGATATTATCATGATGACATAAAATACAAGCTAGTGATATTTGAATTTCATTGACTGATTTAATATCTGGGATTTACATGGATGGAAATGATTTTGAACAAATACCAAAGCACTGATTTGAAATGTCCTGCAGGGATTACCTGACACACATGGGTTTTGGACAAATGTCATGAAACTGATGTGGATTAAACCAAAGGCAGCCTGAGCTGAAGTTAACATTTTTCTCAAAGGATGTAAAACCAGTTAGCCAGGACTGGTGGGAGGTCTAAGAAAGTCCCCATCTCTGATTTGATTTGGACCATAATGAGAACCTTCATATGTTGGAATTGAAAATTGCCTACAATTACCAAACCTGAAAAAGAGAACCTTAGAAGACACAGACTGAGGGGAAATACCCAGTAATAAAGCTGTTATTTCTTTCATTCAAAAAAATCTTGTGATTGGCTCTTTATTGCTTACAGTTAAAAAGAAGGTTAGCTACATTTTAATTGGAGAATGGTATCACCTGATTCTGAAAGGAACCTTTGTTGTAACCATTCTGAAGGCAGAATACAGGGGATTTGGTTTTCCTTTTCATCTGATTATAACAACACACACAATCATTTTGTTTCATCCATTCACAAGATGAGGGTGCTGCTGGCTAGGCCAACATTTATTACCCAGCGGGCAGTCAAGAGTCAATTGCTGTGGGTCTGGAGTCGCATGTAGGCTAGCCCAGGTAAGAATGGCAGTTTCTTTCCCTAAATGACACTACTGAAGCAGATGGAGTTTTCCTGATAGTGGTTTCATGGCTGTCATTAGACTTGCACTTCCGGATTTTTATTGATTTCAAATTCTACCATCTGCCAGGATGAGATTTGAACCCAGAATCTCTGAATTAACAGTCCAGTGATAATGCGACTAGGCTGTTACCTCCCCTAATTTTTGTGAATTCTCATTATGGTTTTAAAGGACGATGCCAAATCATTTCCTTTGTGTAGTGGAAGCTGTCATCATGCAAGGTGCAGGGATCTGGCAGATGTGTTCGATTGTGAGCACTGCAGCTTTTTTGGTTTTACGTTAGCTTGTCCGAGCGGGTTTGTGGCTGATTACGGTCTCGTATTATTGGACGAGCTATATTAAATAAAAGTCAATATACCATTAACCTTCTGTGTATCATTACCATCAATCACAACTAGAGCCTCTTCCTCCTCCTTAAAATGTTTAATACCAGCATCTGGAGTGTTTGTGGATGTTATAAAGTTTTCTTCCCTGTTACCATGGCCTGCTTCTCGTCCTGCAGACCTTCCTTAAGATTGAAGCGATTATGTCTGAAACAGGTTGTGAATTCCATCATGTTCTCCTGTTGCCCACACAGCTAATAGTTTCTCTTCAGTTGACCAATGGGTGTTCATTTTCTGATTTATTGTAGGTGGTTGGAATTCGTCTGCATCACTAGGCAAAAGTGAGGATTGCAGATGCTGGGAACCAGAGTTTAGATCAGAGTAGTGTTGGAAAAGCACAGAAGGTCAGGCTGTGCTTCCTGCCTCTATTCCTGATGAAGGGCTTTTGCCCGAAACGTCGAAGTTCCTGCTCCGCGGATGCTGCCTGACCTGCTGTGCTTTTCCAGCACCACTCTGATCTAAACTCTTCTGCCTCACTGCCTCATGTTTGTTTGAGAGGCTTCCACAAACCAATTGGAGGTTTTCGAGGATGTAACGAGTAAAGTTGAAAAAGGTTTACTTGGACTAACAGGTTTTTGATAAGGTCTCATATAAGAGATTAATATGCAAAAGTAAAGCAGATGAGATTGGGAGTATGTACAGATATGGATGGAGAACTAGTTGGCAGACTGGAAACAAAGATCCTTTTTCGGAGTGACAGGCGGTGACCAGTGGGGTACTGTGGGAATCAAGACCCAAGCCATTCACAATATTTTGTTTTCTATTTATTCATTTGAGAGAAGCAGGTGTTGTGGCTGGGCCAGCATTTATCGCCCATCCCTAGTTGCCCTTGGGAAGCTAGTGGTGAGCTGCCTTCTTGAACCGCTGCAGTCCACCTGCTGTGGGTTGACCCATAATGCACTTAAGGAGGGAATTCCAGGATTTGGAACCAACGACAGTGAAGGAATGGTGATATATTTCCAAGTCAGGATGGGAGTGGTGAACTTGAGGGTGATGGTGTTCCCATATGTTTGCTAACCTTGTCCTTTAAATGGCAGTTGTTGTAGATTTGGAAGGCGCTGTCTGAGGATCTTTGATGAATTTCTGCAGTGCGTTTTGTAGATAGTACACATTGCTGCTGCTGAGAATTGGTGGTGGAGGGAGTGGATGCTTGTGGATACAGTACCAATCAGGCGGGGGCTGCTTTGTCCTGGATGGTGTCAAGCTTCTTGAATGTTGTTGGAGCTGCACTCATCCAGGCAAGTGGGGAATATTCCATCACACTGCTTACTTGTGCCTTGTAGATGGTGGACAGGCTGTGGGGAGTCAGGATGTGAGTTACTCACCGCAATATTCGTAGCCTTTGACCTGCTCTAATAGACATTGCATTTATGTGGTGAGTCCAGTTGGTCAATGATAATTCCCAGGGTGCTGATATTGGGCAATTCTTTGATGGAAACACCACTGAATGTCAAGGGGCGGTGGTTAAATTTCCCCTTATTGATGATGGTTGTAGCCTGGCATTTGTGTGGCCTGAATGTTATTTGCCACTTGTCAGCCCAAACCGAGATGTTGTCCAGATCTTATTGCGTTTGGACACAGATTGCTTCAATACCTGAGAAGGTATGAATGGTGCTGAACACTGTGTAACCATTGGTGAACATCGCCACTTCAGACCTTATGATAGAGGGAAGATCATTGATGAAGCAGCTGAAGATGGTTGGCAGACCCCAAACTGGGTATCACTGAGCAGCTTATTCGGTATCACTGTTGATGACACCTTCCATCGCTTTACTGATAACCGTCATTGACCAATGGGTGGTATTTGGCCAGGTTAGGTTTGTCCTTTTAAATACAGGACATACTTGGCCAAATCTCCACATTGACACTGCAGTATCCAGTGCCTCCAATTGTTTCTTGATATCACGTGGAGTGAGTTGAATTAGCTGAAGCCTGGTATCTGTAATACTGGGGACCACTGGAGGAGGCCAAGATGGATCATCCACTCAGCACTTTTGGCTGAAGATTGCTGCGAAAGCTTCAGCCTTATCTTTTGCACTGATGTGCTGGGCTCTTCCATCATTGAGGATGGGATTGTTTGTGGAGCCTCCTCCACCAGTGAGTTGCTTAATCATCCATCACATTCACGACTGGATGTGACAGGACTGCAGAGCTTAGATCTGATCCATTGGTTTGGGGATCACTTAGCTCTGTATAGCACTTGCTGCTTATGCTGTTTGGTGTGCAAGTAGTCCTGTTTGGTGGCTTCACCTCATCTTCAGGTATGCCTGGTGCTGTTCCTGGCATGCCTTCCTACTCTCTCCATTGAACCAGGGTTGAACCCCTGGCTTGATGGTGGTTACCTGGAGGATATGCCAGGCCATGAGGCTACAAATTGTGCAGGAGTACAGTTCAGAGAATCCCTACAGTGTGGAAACAGGCCCTTCAGCCCAACAAGTCCACAATAACCCTCCGAAGAATATCCCACCCAAACCCATTCCTCACTGTTTCCACCGACTAATGCACTTAACCTACATATCCCTGAACACTATGGGCAATTTAGCATGGCCAATTCACCTAATCTGCACATCTTTGGATTATGGGAGGAAACCAGACCATGCAGAGGAAACCCACGCAGACACAAGGAGAATGTGTAAAATCGAACCCAGGTCCCTGGCACGGTGAGGCAGCAATGCTAACCACTGAGGTACTGCTGTTGATGGCCCAGTGCCTTATGGGAATCTAATCTTGAGTTGCTTGATCTGTTTGAAGTCTGTCCCACTTAGCATGGTATATATATTAATGACTTATATGATGAAACTAAATATAATATTTTGAAATGCGCAGATGACACAAACCTGGATAAAAGGGTGAACAGTGAGAATGATGCAGAGATGCTTCAGTGTGGTTTAGACAATTTGAGTTAATGGACAAATGTAAGGTAGATGGAGTATAATGTAAATAAATGTCGGGTAATCTACTTTGGTAGAAAAAGCAGGAAGGCAGATTAATATCCAGTTGGCGATAGATTGGGAAAGGGGATGATGTAATGTGATCTGGGCGTCAGTCACAGAAAGTCAATATGAAAGTGCAGCAGGTGGTGAAGAGGCATATGGTATGTTGATTTTCATTGCGAGACGGTTTGAGTACAGGAGCAGGGATGTCTTGCTGAATTGTACAGGGTGAGACCACACCCGGAATATTGTAAGTGGTGTTGGTCTCCATGATCTCAGGAAGGACGTTCTGGCTATGGAGGGAGTGCAATAAAAGTTAACCAGATTAAATCCTGGGTTTGCAGTACGAGTGTACGAGGTGAGACCGCATCAGTCAGGACTACATTCATTGGTGTTTTGAAGAATGTCAGGGGATCTTATTGAATCATGCAAATTTCTACCAGGACTATACAGTATAAATGCAGGCAGAATGTTCCCAATGGCCATTTTGTCCAGAACCAGGGGTCACAGTCTAAGAATACATGGTAGGCCATTTAGGACTGAGATGAGGAGAAATGTCTTCATCCACAGAGTGGGGAGCCTGTGGAATTCTCTTCCACAGAAAGTGGTTGAAGCCAAAACATTGAATATTTTCAAGAAGGAGTGAAATATATTTCTTAGGGCTAAAGGCATCAGAAGGTTTGGGTACAACAGAGTTGGCTGATCAGCCATGATCATATTGAATGTTGGACAAGACTCGAGGGGCTGAATGGCCTACTCCTGCTCTGATTTCTGTTTTCCTTTGTTTCTATGAGCAGATCAGCAGGTCATCCCCTTAACTCCATTATTGATCACCAAACTCACCTTTTAAATACCTCCAATTTATTCTACAAAGCATTTTTGGGTATTTTGCAACATTAAAAGCATTATATCAATTCTAATTGTTGTTATTCGAGTGAAATTAATGGATTTGGCTTGGAGCCAGTTCTAACAGCTTGATGCAGCAAAGTGAAAATCCCAGCCAAGTTCATTATTTTGATTGTATTGGAGTAATAGATTTCTCTAAGTACTTATTATATTCAGTAGTTGCTGAACCAAACTGCCAGAGATTTTAAAGTTATATTGGGACACATATTAACAGTCACTGTAATTGTGGAGACCTCTATGTTAATGAAACTACAGTCTCCCTCTTTTTCATCTGGATCCTTCTGGTTTTAAAACACAAGCGTTGGCCACCAATTTATTACATTGTGATCCTTCTCACCTTGTGTACCCTGGGGTCCTGTGCTATGACCGTTTTGCTTTGTTTTCTCAATAATCATACCAATATTATTCAGCAAGTAGAAAACCGATACGCTAAACATTCAATTTCTATTAACAGTCTAGTTGTCATCTATGGAGTGCCCAATTGCCCTTCAAATGCCAATGCATCCTCTTCCATGCTCCCATGCTGTTTCACTCTCTATCCACTGTCAGACTCTCTCCATTTCTGAGCTAAATCAGTCGTTGATTTCTTTGAGCTGCAAAAGCCTGATGTCAAGCAAAGATGTTCAAGAAGCCCAGAGCCATGGAGGGTAAACTTCCAGACAGTCCAGTCTAGTAAGAACTGTTGTTCACAAAATGATCACCCATCGGATCCCATGTGCAAGCCGTCTTCAGAAACTTGTCTCCAATGAATTAGTTTTAGAATTGAATCAACTCTACAAAGGGAATTAAAATGCCATTTTAATAGTGTTGGAGTTGAATGTACTCTACAAAGGAAATTAAAGTCAGTTTCTATGACAAAATGTGCTTTTGCGTAGAATAAGATCATGGCTGCCATATTTCCACAATGTCTCAGATGGTAAGCAATTGTCAGATCTGGGCCTGCACCGGTGCCATCTGAAACAAGGTAGATGCAACAGGATGGTGGTACATGTCGCCATGTAACCAATGACTTCATTGAGAACCTACTCATTCCCCAGTGTTAACAGCTGTCTCTTTAATAATAAAATACAACAAAACTGCAATTCCTCACTACGGTCAGATTGATTCCGTGCAATTTATACCAAGAACAGATTGTGGAATGAATGTATCTAATCTTTGCTTCTTGCATGAAATGTGTGAATGAAAGGAAGAGCTAACATTTACATTGCTTACTTCAGGCTCTCAGAACATCCCAGTGTGTTCTACAGCGAATTAATTACGTTTTGAAGTGTAGTCACTGGTATCTTGTAAAATGTGTGGTAACTAATTTATATGCAGCAAGGTTTGACAAAAAGCTACACAATTGTGATCTGATTATCTGCTTTTAGTCACGTTGGCTGAGAGACAAGCATTGGGATAAAGTAAATGTAATTGGTTTCCATTCCATTCCAAGAACAGTGGAGTTTCCGTCGCAATTAGACACTCAATTTGGCTAATTTGGTAAATGAAAATATGATTTGCGGGGTGTTTTTCTAACATGGAAATAAAGCATGTTGTTGTAGAGCAGAAGACAGTTGGGATAGAAGACAGTTGGGATGAGATTCACCTTGCACAGGAATGCAAAATATATACCACCTTTGCCACTCATTATACACTTGGTTAGAGATAAAAAAAGGTGCAGATGCTGGAATCCAAAGTAGACAAGCAGGTAGCTGGAAGAACACAGCAGACCAGGTAGCAAGAGGGGCTGGAGAAGTCGCTGTTTCAGGGGTCCACCCGAAATGTTGACTTCTCCATTTCCTGATGCTGCCTGGCTTGCTGTGCTTTTCCAGTCTTCTGCCTGTCTACTCATTATACACTGCCTCAGTATCATTGACTTTCTGCCTGAGTCACATTTCAATCTCAGCGTGTTTGATCTTGCAGCTCACATGAGAATGAGCAATGTTGACCTCAGTTGCCTGAAATGACTAAACGTTGATGTGAAAATAGGCACAAGTGTAGAAAACTCCACAAGAAATTAGACATCCTTGTAAATTTGTGAAGATCCAATTTGTGGACAATAAAGGAGGGATGTCTAAACCTATGGTCATGTTCCTTGAATATGTTGAATAAGGGTCTAAGAAGGAGCCTGCAGTGAACTTTTATTGAGGCTGCCAACGAAATGCAAATTTACGACACACAAATTTACAACAGTAGCATTTTGTATGGGCTCAGGTTTAAAAAAAAGGTAGGATGTGGGAGATCATTCAGAAATGTGTTGGAAGACTCAAGTTTATCAAACCTGTTATTATCCACCTCTTGAGTTTTGTCCTATTTAAATACTAGCAACATCTTTTATGTGAATCCTGAACTATTTCCTGTCTCTGTTCTCTGTATGGTAGAATCAGTTTCAATCAAAAAATGAATAAATATTAGCTCATGAGAGTCGGCAAAGCTAGACTCCTACGGAGATGCCTTAATGCCATGTTTGAAATACATAGAAGCTTATTGGAGGTGACCAAGCCTTTGAAACTCAAGCTGCAGGGTAATGCTGAATCATTCAATGCTAACCATGAGCCAAATAATACATGGCTCATCATCTCACGCACTCAATCACTTCTCAGGATGGCGTTCAATTATTTGGATTTAACGGCAGGTCACTCAGAACTGTAGTTAATCCATCAGAGAGAAGTAATAGTAGGGTGGAGACAGGACATGCGATGTATGTTGCTCCCCTGACACCACAGACTACTCAAGAGGCTCCATACCTCTGGGTCTTTCTACAGGACCATTGTCCACGAGGCAGATGACCTTAAATTAAAGTTTTTCTCAGAAGAGCTATCCATCGAGACATAGCCAGTGCCAAATAGCCAAAAATGACTTACTTTTGAGACTAAGTAAAATAAAAATGGGACAATACATGAACAAACTGTTTTGTGTGTAGTGTATTCAATAAGTCAGAAGATGACTGACACATTTAATGCCTAGGCATTATGTTCTTCAATGCAAGAGCAATATTTAGATGTTGTAGGTATAACTGTAGGCAAAGGGGTTGGTAGCCACTATACAGACTGTTCCTGGGTCTGTGCTTGAGTCCATTCACTATACAGACTGTTCCTGGGTCTGTGCTTGAGTCCATTCACTATACAGACTGTTCCTGGGTCTGTGCTTGAGTCCATTCACTATACAGACTGTTCCTGGGTCTGTGCTTGAGTCCATTCACAAGTTGATTTGTACACAAATTGGTACACAATGCAGGACAACTTAAAGCAGTTACTTATAAGTGTAGGAAGTGTTTGTAACTTTAAAATTGCACCCCTGTATGGGATTGTGTTCGTTAGTATGAATGTTTGTAAATTAGACATTCATAAATCAGGGACACCCTGTAATTTATTTGCTAGGTCAGCATGGACCCGCAAAACTGAATACCCATTTCATCTTAAGCCTTGCCTTTTATTGACTCAGCGAACTTGCTGCTGTTAGAAATTGACACTTGTCCCATATTTTTGGTGAAGTTGTTGGCTTTCAGTCCACTCACAATAAAAGTACAAAGTCTTTCATAACATTTACAATTTGATTGAATAGTCCATCACTTACTGTGAATGATCAGGTCCAAGGAAGATAGCAGCCACTGTGAGGAAGGGTGGCAGATGTACTCAATTTGTTATTCATAGCAGAATGCAGAATAGCAGACTGCTCCTTATATTGTGTTATGATATTTCAGTCCAAATAATGTAAATTAATTAGGTGATGTCTACCTCCACTGAGCATGTAGTTGCTTTGTAAATGTGTCTTCCAGATACTAAACATCTAGCTTTCCCTCACTCGGAAGGTGATATGTCAGAGAACAGAACATATTATCCAGAGTAAACTCCATGTGTAGGGTACTGAAGGAGTACTGCATCGTTAGATTAGATTTAGATTACTTACAGTGTGGAAACAGGCCCTTCGGCCCGAAAAGTCGACACCGACCCGCCGAAGCGCAACCCACCCATACCCAGACATTTACCCCTTACCTAACACTATGGATAATTTAGCATGGCCAATCCACCCTAACCTGCACATCTTTGGACTGTGGGAGGAAACCGGAGCACCCGGAGGAAACCCACGCAGTCACGGGGAGAATGTGCAAACTCCACACAGTCAGTCGCCTGAGGCGGGAATTGAACCCGGGTCTCTGGGGCTATGAGGCAGCAGTGCTAACCACTATGCCACCGTGCCGCCCCAACAACTGACCCTCCGAAGAGCATCCAACCAAGACCCACCCTATCCCAGAAACCCTACATTTCCCATGACTAATCCACCCTGACCCTGCACATCTGTGGATTGTGGGAGGAAACCCACGCAGACACAGGGAGAATGTTCAAACTCCACACAGACAGTCGCCTGAGGCTGGAATTGAACCCAGGCCCCTGGTGTTGTGAGGCAGCAGTGCTAACCACTGAGCCACCGTGCCACCCCTTAATTGCATACTCATTGTTGAGT
This sequence comes from Chiloscyllium plagiosum, assembly GCF_037043375.1. NCBI lineage: Eukaryota > Metazoa > Chordata > Chondrichthyes > Orectolobiformes > Hemiscylliidae > Chiloscyllium > Chiloscyllium plagiosum. The sequence continues at coordinate 45,440,340 of NW_028270162.1, read as the reverse complement.
ATGCAATGTCCAAATTAAGGCTGCACTCTCAGGTAGATGCAAAGGACAATGTGTAATCATTTTAATTAGCACCAGTTCTCCCTAAGTCCTGCTCAATATTTATCCTCAATTAATGTCATTAAAGCACACTTTGTCTGCTGTTTGTGTGAGATGCTGCATTCAAATTGGCTGTGGATTTCCCTACTTTAGGTTCATGCTTCAACATGAACAATTTTGAAAACAGAGATTCAGCAAAAAGAAACAGAGTTCATGTTTCAAGTCCAGTATGACTTTATCAGGAACAAATTGGGCTTGAACTCTCTTTTTCTCTCTCCACAGAACCTGGTGAGTTTCTTCAGCACTGAATGTCTTTATTAGAATAAAAAATAGTTTTGCACTTTGGGACACCCTGAATTTGTAAAGGGTGATACATAAATACAAGTCCTTTTGGACTTATGTGCTCACATACAATTGCGGTTTCATAGCTAATATTAGAATGGAGAACTTTACTTTCTTGGTCAATTAAAATCTAATTGATTGCCTGAGTGGTGTTATTTGTCTATAGCATGCAATGTCATTTCTTTCCTTGGAGGTGACTGAGTCTGTGCTCTGAAGCTCAATTTGCATGAAATGCTAAATCATTCAAAGCAAGCACAAGCCAAATAATACAATGCTGATCATCCCACGCACTCAGTCACTTTTCATGATGACATTCACTTGTTTGGATTTCAAGGCAGGTCACTCAGAACTGTAGTTAATCCATCAGTAAGAAGCAATAGCAGGTCTCGGGTGGAGACAAAACCTTTTAGCAAACAGCAATCAGGAGATCATCTTGCTTCTCAACTAATTTATAGAAAAGTGATTAGGCGAAACTCAGCAGAATGTTTCTTTGTATTTCAAACATAGTGTAGAGGCTTCGCCACAAGGTTCTAGCTTTGCTAATTTTTATTCATTTTTTGATATTGATTCTATCATAGAGAGAACAGAGATAGCAAATAGCTCAAGATTTACATTAAAGCTGTTGCCAATATTTGGATAGAACAGACCCAAAACTCAAGAGGTGGATAATGACAGGTTTGATAAGCCTGAATCTTCTAACACATTTTTGAATGATCTCCACATCCTAACTTTTAAAAAAAAATTATTCATGGGATGAGAGTGTCACTGGCTAGGCCAAAATTTATTACTCAGTCAATCACTTTGCTGTGGGTCTGGAGTCACAACTAGGTCAGACCAGCAATTTCCTTCCCTAAAGGACATTAGTGAACCAACTGGGATTTTGTCCCCCCAGGCATGCAGCAATTAACTCATGGTCATCATTTAACTCCTAATTCCGGATTTGCATTGGATTCAAATTCCACCATCTGCTGTGGCAGGATTCGAACCCAGGTCCTCCAGAATATTACCTGGGTCTCCAGTTTAACAGTCCACTGTAATACTACTAGGCTATTGCCTCCCCTTAAACTTCCCTGAACCTGGGCCCGTACACAACACGACTGAACCTGTCCTAACTCAAACAAGGGAAAGTGTTTACCACCTCAGGCAGAACATCAGCCTACTCCGTGACCCACAACCCCTCATGGCATATCCTGAGCAGGTCAGTGGAAGCTCTGTCACAGTAAACCAGTAGCAAGGAGTGAGCTGGTTCAAAGGCAAAGTAAGTCTCAGAAACCTTGGGGCAGGTTAACTGCAGATTCACTGCCTTTGTGTTGAGACCTAAACTCCTCGCTGTGTGCTCACACTTGGCAAAACGTGGGCTGTCGGTTAAAACTCCAATGTTTAAGTCACAGCCACAGACATGAGAAACAATAACATTTCGGGTAAACTTTGGAGCAATTAACGGACACAACCAGAAGTGAAGTGATCCCAACCCCACACTCAATGCCCATTATAGTCAGACTTAGACTTGCTCCATGCTCTCAATCCTTCAATGAAATTCAAACTCCACCAATTCCATTGCTGCCCACTAAAATGCCAATCATTTGGAATCCTCCCAGTTTCTCTTATGTTTGGTTTATGGTAGTTTGAACTTTATTGGGCAGTGCTGTACTGGACATGATGTCACTACATGACAATGGCCAATGGTAATAAGTATTGAAGTTTCTTTCTCCTTTGTCAATTATTGAACTGATGCATTTAGAATGAAGGTTTCAGTCTGACCTTTTTAAAAATCTGATTTTTTTTGTTGAACAACCCCAACCATGTTGCCCTAAGCTTGTGTCTAGCTCCCAGTGATAGCAGTGCTGATTAGGTCTTGGTTAAAGAACACGTCAACTTTAATAATTTCCACCTTGTGTTCACGCCCCTTCATGGCCTCGCCTCTCCTCCATTTGTGTCCTCCTGCTGTCCAAGTCTCTGACGTATCTGCCCTTCTCAAACCCAGGCATCTTGTTAAAAATAATCTCTCCACCCTTGGTGGCTATATCCTTCTGCTGTCTGGAGCTTGGAAAAGTTCCTCAATAACTCTGTTTGCCTCTTCACTTATCTCTTCATGAACTTCCTTTTTTTCCCACGATCCTTAGTATCTTCTTATGTGGATTGAGATCAATCTTCATTTGATAATGTTTTATAAAGCGCCTTGGAATGTTATACCAACTTATGTATCAATGCCAGTTATTACTGCTGTGCCATTGGATAAAAACTTGAAAAACAAAATGTCCACAACTCTGGGGAAAAAGCTGGGTGAGTGGGACCAATTCGGTCATTCTTTCAAAGAGCTGGCATAGACATGATGGGCTGAAGAACCTCCTAGTTGTCTCGCATAATTCTATAACACCAATTTAGAATAGCCTTGAACAATATGAATGCTTTGCATGCCAGCTACCTAAAACGAAGAGGAAAATTACACGAAGAAAATAAAATGTTATATTTTCTTTTCATGTTTTAATGACTTATTTCATTTCTCAATCTCTTCTTGCGCTGTGAACCATACATGAGAATGCAGACTGGATATTGGCGTCTATACCTTTCGTGAAATGTATGCAGTTGGCCTTTGACTGATGAAGATAGAAGGCTTGGCTCCATAGTTTCCTTTCGTATTGTGAAGTATGCTAACCCAGCCATTCGGAAACTAGTTGCAGTGACTAGCAAACATATCACTAAGAATAGTCTGAATGTAATATTTGAACAGCCATCCCAACCTGACCTGGAGTGACTGGAATTTTCAGGTCTTCTATATTTCTGGCCTTTTATTTCCGTGGGCAAATCCCTTACATCTATTCACAGCCAACATAATGCATAGACCCTCAATAAAAAGTGAAAGAACTGCAGATGCTGGAAATCAGAAACAAAAACAGACATTGCTGGAAAATCTCAGTAGGTCTGGCAGTATCTGTGGAGAGAAAGTAGAGTTCATGTTTCGGGTCCAGTGCCACTTCCTCAGAACAGTTCTGATAATGGATAGACATCTTGCGTCAGTGATGCATAACATTGATAATACACTGAACTGGGCTTGTGAGGGAGTTGTAGCCCAAGCTTCTATTCCATTACTTAGTGATATATTATAAACTTTGCCTGGAGAAAAGGCCAGTTTAAGTAAAGTATAGTTATCTCTGCCATGGCCAGGGCAGTCACCAATTTGTGCAGCTTTCATCCATAATGACGAGATATTTTGAAGTGGGTTTTCAGTTGTGGAAGTGTACCCTAGGAAGAATGGTAACCTTTCCAAAGTGAGGTTAAGAAACTCGCAGTGGGAGCAGTAAAATATGGTTTGGCAAAAAAGTAGAAATTGAAAGGAATGGCTGTAACAATGCCATCTGCTTTTAAAACCACAGAGATCACCTGGGAGCATAGATTATAGTTAAACAGAGATCACCTGGGAGCATAGATTATAGTTAAACAATGTGGTGTTGATCTTATAAACTGAACATCGTGCTGCACAAACTGCCTGTCTCTATTAGCATGTTTATAAAAATTGTTTAAAATACATGTTTCATAAACAAACCCAGAACAGTTCATGCATTTTTATCAGAATCCTTGCTCAACTGGTCATTTTCTCTTGAAATGGTGTGATACTGTGGACTTGTCGGCTTGCAAAGCAACATTGATAATCTCTTCAAATTGACTAAAATAGGCACTAATTATTTGCAAAATTCACATAATTATGTGAGTGACTTTAGAACCTATGGGGACACTTGGAAAGGGTAACAATTTCAATTGAGGTGTGATCAATTTGCAAAAAAACATTCACAATTATCATAAAATGAGAATAAGGTCAAGTCCAGTTGCAGGCAACTTTCCTTTGTGTTAACGTAATTTGTGATTTAATATGAATATTTTTTCAGATGGCAAAATCATTTCAATCGGCTACCAATTCATTTGAGATTGTTAGAAAATAGTTCACAACGTAAACTGTGATGTATATAAGCATGAAATTTCTGACATTTTGATTTGATGACGGATGAGTGAAATGTTGCAATTTATCACCGAGACCTCACTCAGAAAAAGTCTGTTTTCACTCTAACTCTTCCTTGTTGACATATAGTGGCTTTCTTAAAATTAAAATTCTTATCTTTTGGTTGAAATCCATCCAAGGCTGCGTTGATCCCTATTTCTCGTCATGATGTTGGTAAACCTGGGAACAACTTCCATTATCAGATTTCAATTTTTGAATTCTTCATGGGCTAAAGTCATTTTAAGAAGGGACAAATACTGACTTAGAATAGCAGCCATGATCACCCAGCCAGAGATTGAAGCAACTTTGTGAAGCCAGTGTGAGATATATAAAACCCTTTTACACAGTGTGCAACTTTTTCCCATATAACCCCTACGTTTGATAATATAATGGTTGACACCTTGTTTTGAAGGGTTATAACAACAGTTAAGGTGGCTAGCCTGGCAATGGACATCATTGTTACAGAGCAATCTGACAGGCAAAGCTCACAGAATCTTTCTCCCTCTTACAGGAAGAAACTGTCACTGACCATGAGACAGCAAATGGGGCTATGTTATCGATGTACCAAAAGTGCAAGAGGCAATTGGTAGATACGACCACTTAAAACTGAGGCCGTGAATGAAAACTTCTGTGAACTAATCCTCTTCATGCAAAAACTTAATAGTCTTTGACATTTGGACTCATGCTGAGGAACTGTGAGTAGCAGGCTCAGGCAGGCAGTAATTCTGGTGAACAAATGGGAGTTACCACACACTTATTAGATTATTTACAGTGTAGAAACAGGTCCTTCAGCCCAAAAAATCCACACTGACCCTCCAAAGAACAAGCTACTAAGACCCATTCCCCTACATTTACCCCTTCATCTAACACTACGGGCAATTTAGCATGGTCAATTCACCTAACCTGCACATCTTTGGACTGTGGGAGGAAACCCACACAGACCTGGAGAGAATGTGCAAACTCCACACAAACAGTTGCCCAAGGCGGGAATTGAACCTGGGTCTCTGGTGCTATGAGACAGCAATGCTAACCAGTGTGCCGCCGTGCCGCCCACTTATAAACTAACGTAAGTTAGAGTTTGGAAATAGTGTCATGTACAAGAGGGAGAATTGAATTAATTTTGCTGTTTTCCTTTTCTGCCTGTAGCTGAAGTGATTGTCCATTTCTCTCCATATTTTAGAATCATAGAGTCATACAGCACAGACGTAGACCCTTCAGTCCAACTCACCCATGCTGACCAAGTTTCCTTGTAAATCTTTTCTGCACCCTCTCCAATGTAATAATATCCTTCCTATAGTAGGGTGACCAGAACTGTACACAGTATTCCAGAAGTGGCCTCACTAATGTCCTGTACTGCCGCAACATGACATCCTAACTATACTCAATGCTCTGACCAATGAAGGCAAGCATATCAAATACCTTCTTCACCACCTTGTCTACCTGTGATGCAGCTTTCAAGAAATGATGTACCTGAACCCCTAGGCCTCTCTGTTCGATCACACGCCCAGGGCTACCATTAACTGTGTAAGTGATGTCTTGTTTTGTTTTACCAAGTTGCAACACTTCACATTTTTCTAAACTGGCCCAGCTGATCAAAATCCCATTGTACTCTTAGATAATCTTCTTTACAGTCCACTTTACTACCAATCTTGGTGTCATCTTCAAACTTGTTTCCTAAATTCTCATCCAATCGTTTATATAAATGACAAACAACAACGGACTCAGCACCAATCCCTGCAGAACACCACTGGTCACAGGCCTCCAGTCTGAAAAACCACCATCTTCCACCACCCTCTATTTCCTACTGTCAAGCCAATTTTGTATTAATTGATTAGCTCTCCCAGGATTCCATGCCATCTAACTTTACTAACCAGTTTACCATGCAGAACTTTGTTGAAGGTCTAGCTAAAGTCCACATAGACCACGTCTACCACTCTGCCTTCATCTATCTTCTTGTCATGTCCTCAAAAAACTCAATCAAATTTGTGAGACAAGATTTCCCATGCACAAAACCATGCTAACTATCCCTAATCAGCCCTTGCCTCTCCAAATGCCTGCAAATCCTCTCCAACAACTTATCCAATCCTGACGTCAGACTCACTGGTCTATAGTTCTTGGGCTTTTCCTTGCAGCCTTTCTTAAATTAAGGCACAACATTAGCGACCCTACAGTCTTCCAGCACCTCACCCGTGTCTGTCAATGATACAAATATTTCTGCAAGAGGCCCCACAATTTCTTCCCTAGCTTCCCACAATGTCCTGGGAGTCACTTGATCATAAAGGGACTTAACTACCTTTATGCTTCTTAAGACCTCCAGCACCTCCTCTTCTTTCATATGGACTGTTTTTAAGATGCCACAATTAATTTCTCCAAATTCCATAGCTTCCATTGTAAAAATAGATGCAAAATATTTGTTTAGTATCTCACCCATCCCCCATGGTTCCCCACACCTTTTCACTTTCAAAATAGGCCAGGCAAGCCCTCCAAAAAAATCTATTTATGAAATCCAATTTTTAAAAGAAACCCTGTTTGACTTTAAACAAATTAAAATATGCATTATGCAAGCATTAATCTGGGGGATAATTTTCAACACATACGTAAATATGCAAATAAGAAGGAAGATAAAAGAAGCAAAGAATGTTAGGTCTAAACCTTGTACATAGAACATAGAAAAATACAGCGCAGTACAGGCCCTTTGCGCCGATCCAAGCCCACCTAACCTACACTAGCCCACTATCCTCCATATGCCTATCCAATGCCCGTTTAAATGCCCATAAAGATGGAGAGTCCACCACTGCTACTGGCAGGGCATTCCATGAACTCACGACTCGCTGAGTAAAGAATCTACCCCTAACATCTGTCCTATACCTACCACCCCTTAATTTAAAGCTATGCTACTGGCAGGGCATTCCATGAACTCACGACTCGCTGAGTAAAGAATCTACCCCTAACATCTGTCCTATACCTACCACCCCTTAATTTAAAGCTATGCCCCCTCGTAATAGCTGACTCCATATGTGGAAAAAGGTTCTCATGGTCAACCCTATCTAAACCCCTAATCATCTTGTACACCTCTATCAAGTCACCCCTAAACCTTCTTTTCTCCAATGAAAACAGCCCCAAGTGCCTCAGCCTTTCCTCATACGATCTTCCTACCATACCAGGCAACATCCTGGTAAACCTCCTCTGCACCCGTTCCAGTGCCTCCACATCCTTCCTATAGTATGGTGACCAAAACTGCACACAATACTCCAGATGCAGCCGCACCAGAGTCTTATACAACTGCAACATGACCTCAGGACTCCGGAACTCAATTCCTCTACCAATAAAAGCCAGTACGCCATATGCCTTCTTCACCGCACTATTTACCTGGGTGGCAACTTTCAGAGATCTGTGTACATGGACACCAAGATCCCTCTGCTCATCCACACTACCAAGTCTCTGTCCATCAGCCCAGTACCCCATCTTTTTGTTACTCTTACCAAAGTGAATCACCTCTCACTTACCTACATTGAACTCCATTTGCCACCTTTCTGCCCAGCTCTGCAGCTTATCTATATCCCGCTGTAACCTGACACATCCTTCCTCACTGTCAACAACTCCACCGACTTTCGTATCATCCACAAACTTGCTCACTCAACCTTCTAGCCCCTCCTCCAGGTCATTTATAAAAATGACAAACAGCAATGGTCCCAAAACAGATCCTTGCGGAACACCGCTAGTAACTGCACTCCAAGATGAACCTTTACCATCAACTACTACCCTCTGTCTTCTTCAAGCCATCCAATTCCTAATCCAAACCTCCAACTCACCCTCAATGCCATACATCTGTATTTTTTGCAGTAGCCTACCAAGGGGAACCTTATCAAACACCTTACTAAAATCCATATACACCACATCTACCACTTTACCCTCGTCTACCTCCTTAGTCACCTTCTCAAAGAATTCAATAAGGTTTGTGAGGCACAACCTGCCCTTCACAAAACCATGCTGACTATCCTTGATCACATTATTCCTATCCAGATGTTCATAAATCCTATCCCTTACAATTCTCTCTAAGACTTTGCCCACAACAGAAGTGAGACTCACTGGCCTATAGTTACTAGGGTTATCCCGACTCCCCTTCTTGAACAAGGGAACCACATTTGCTATCCTCCAGTCTTCTGGCACTATTCCTGTAGACAATGAGGACATAAAAATCAAGGCCAATGGCTCTGCAATCTCCTCCCTTGCTTCCCAGAGAATCCTAGGATAAATGCCATCAGGCCCAGGGGACTTATCTATTTTCACCCTTTCCAGAATTTCCAACACCTCTTCCCTACATACCTCGAAGCCGTCCATTCTAATTAATTGTGACTCTGTATTCACATCTGCAACAATATCCTGTTCCTGAGTGAATACTGACGAAAAGTATTCATTCAGTGTCTCCCCAATCTCTTCAGCCTCCACACGCAACTTCCCACTACAATCCTTGACTGGACCTATTCCCACCCTAGTCATTCTTTTATTCCTTGGCCACGTCCTTTCTTGGCTAAGTCCAAGCTGCATTCCATTACAGAGGGTTTGTCACCAAGAGGCCTAGAGAGCTTTCTTGCTGGTTCTTATCATGCCTGTCTCATCAATTATTAACCTCATCTCTTATGGAGTCCATCACATCCCATTGCTGCCCCATCCACCATGCCCCATTGCCACAACAGCTCACCACTCAGGGGATATCCACCACAGGGTCTGCAGTGTACACAGAGAGGGTCCGCGCTGTAGGACAGTCAGGGAGGGGGGCAGCCGTGTACTGTACATTGCATGCGGCTCAGACCAACCTCCTTTCCTTTTAAAAGGAAAGTGTGCTGCAGCCCCCTCGCTCACTTACCCCTGAGTGTGGTCATAGCCAGTGTCTTCCTCATTGCACACATTCGTTTGGCATCACCATGGGAGGTGAGAGTGAGTACTCCCTCTGACAGGAGCTTCCACCCTCAGCTTGAATGAACCAGTGAGCCTGCACCCATTCCCCCAACATCCACACCCGCTTCCACTTACCCACCTTGTTAAATCCTACAAACCTGCACCTACATGAAGAGCTGCCAGATAGTGCAAAAAAGGTATAGTGCCTAAATGAGTAGACTCACAAACACATCAAAGATAACATCAGGATGTATTGTTAGGCTGAAGTGGTTTTTTAAGGTCTGATCAAAATGAATACACGAAGACGCATGCTTGAATACGAAGCAAATTTATTAATGTAGTCAAATTTTTGAGATATATGCAAACTAATGAGCTTAAACTATTTTAGACATATTCCATCGCGAGTCTCATTACCTCCTGTCAAGGAGGTACTCCTGGGTGATAGAACTCTATTTCAATTTTGACAGTACCAGCCCCACAAGCCCCAGTGAAAGATGTCTGGCCACCTCCGTGTGGAAGGTCTGGAGGGGCCTGTGTGTGATTTAGCATGGCCAATCCACCCTAACTTTCACATCCCTGGGCACTATGGGAAATTTAGCCTGGCCAATCCACCCTAACTTTCACATCCCTGGGCACTATGGGAAATTTAGCCTGGCCAATCCACCCTAACCTGCACATCCCTGGGCACTATGGGAAATTTAGCCTGGCCAATCCACCCTAACCTGCACATCCCTAGGCACTATGGGAAATTTAGCCTGGCCAATCCACCCTAACCTGCACATCCCTGGGCACTATGGGAAATTTAGCCTGGCCAATCCACCCTAACCTGCACATCCCTGGGCACTATGGGAAATTTAGCCTGGCCAATCCACCCTAACCTGCACATCCCTGGGCACTATGGGAAATGTAGCCTGGCCAATCCACCCTAACCTGCACATCCCTGGGCACTATGGGAAATGTAGCCTGGCCAATCCACCTTAACCTGCACATCCCTGGGCACTATGGGAAATTTAGTCTGGCCAATCCACCCTAACCTGCACATCTTTGGACTGTGGGGAAAAAGCAGAGCACCCGGAGGAAACCCACACATACACGGGGAGAATGTGCAAACTTCACACAGACACCCGAGGCTTGAATCAAACCTGGGTCCTGGTGCTGTGAGGCAACAGCAGTGCTCACCACTGTGCCACCCCATGTTGAAGCTAGGATTGTTAACTTGCGATTAACAAAGCAATAGAGGAATTACAGATACCAAAGAAGCAGCCAAGAACTGACAGGAGGATTTTAGTTGCGAACTGTATTCTTGTTGATAACAGTAACTGAATTTACATTTAAATTAAATTACGGATTGAAAAATTATGATATACAATGAATTGAATTAAATTGGCTATAATATTTCCCCATCTTTGGAATTTTAATGTTATTTCACAAATTTTGTTTCTGATCTGTGTCTTCTCTGATGCTGTCGATCTCTCTCTCACTCTCTCACTCAGTCTGATAAACACCTCTGCCACAAGCTTTCTTTCTCTCCATGTCTCGTCTGGTTTCCCTCTCTCGGCCTCGCTCTTCCGCGCTCTCTTTCCCCTCCCTACCAGGATTCTGAAATGAACAAGTGGGATGTGTTTGTTGCTGCTGAACCCACCTGTTCACCCCACTTCAACCAAGTGTGTCCCATGTGGGGTCTCAGCATTCTGTAGCTGACTGTCGAGACCATGGCACGAGTTATCAAAACACCAGAGAGAACAGCTGAATGATAGAGGGAGAAACTACTGTGCCTGTATTTCTAGGAAGAATGCAGCCTGTTCCTCTCTCCTGGGAACGTTTGTGCCATCCACCACCACAGAAGTCACATTGTACATGACAAGCTCAATGTCATTCCAAGTGAAAAACAGCACATTTCTTAACCAGAGTATTGCCAGAACATTCAATCGATCAAAGAAATCATTCAACAGAATACATAGGCCTTCTTTTGTTGGAGTGTTTACAATGCTGGACCTTAAATGTCTTTATTTTCTAATTCTTTTCCAAAATACTTGTACTCAAAAATCTGCACCTAGGTACTTTTGTATCAAAGATGGCACCACAAGTGACAACTTGTAAACTTTTCACTGTACTCATGTGGCAATAAAGCTAATTCTAATTCTCTGAACAAAACACACCATCTTAGATGGAATGCAACAAAGAACTGTGGAGATCTGAAATCAAAGCTGTAGAAACTCAACAAAGGCTGTTTTCCCTGGAGATTCAGAGGCTGGGGGGTGACCTTATAAGAGGTTTAGAAAATTTTAAGGGGCATGGATAGGATAAATAGACAAGGTCTTTTCCCTGGGGTGAGGGAGTCCAGAACTAGAGGGCATAGATTTAGGGTGAGAGGGGCAAGATATAAAAGGGACCTAAGGGGCAACGTTATCACGCAGAGGATGGTACGTGTATGGAATGAGCTGTCAGGGGAAGTGGTGGAGGCTGGTACAATTGCAACATTTAAGAGGCATTTAGATGGGTATATGAATAGGAAGGGTTTGGAGGGATATGGACCAGGTGCTGGCAGGTGGGACTAGATTGGGTTGGGATATCTGGTCGGCATAGACGGCTTGGACCGAAGGATCTGTTTCCATCCTGTACATCTCTATGACGCTATGACTCTAAGTCTGGCAGCATCTGTGGAGTGAAAGTGGAGTTAATGTGTCGAATTCAGTGATCCTTCTTCAGAACTTCTGGACCTGCTGAGTTTCTCCAGCTATTCTGATTTTTTTGTTGCAATTTCTATTTTCATTTCAGATTTCCAGCGTCCACAGTTCGTTGTTTTATTTTAGTGTTTAGCTCACTGCTCTATCTCTTCCGTGTATGCCAACTTTGAGGAACCTCTGCTCCTCTCTCCAATGGGGTTTCCCATTCTCAACTTTCATCCAGTACTGAAAAAGGGTCACTGAACCTGAAATGTTAACCCTCCTTCTGTCTCCCAGATGTTATCAGACCAATTACATTTCGCCATCTTATCTGGAACTACCTCTGTAGTGGACCTTCTTGAGCTGCGGATAGAGTATTCTTGAGTGGTGAAGGGTGGTTGTGTGTGTGGGGGGGGTGAAGGCAAGATTTATGGGTGTCAAGCCCCTGCAATGTATATTCACCAGCAACTGGGTCCTTGCATTACCCAATAGAGCTCACCAGTATTACTGAAACTGACTATCATTGAGGGACAGAGGGCAATGAAAGGGGTTTGCCTGTAATACATTCTTAACATTAGTTGAGCAGGATGTTTAGTCACTACCCCAACCCAATCGGGCCTCTCTCTCCACTTTAAAAATCCAACCCCTTTATACCAGCCATTGGCCAACTGCCTGAATATCTCTCACATGACTTGCTGTCAGATGTTGTTTGTCAATATTTTGGTGACATGGCTTCAGAAATGTATATTTTCTATCCATCCGTAGGATGTGGGCATCTCTGGCTTGGCCCAGCCTTTGATGTTCATCCCTAATTGCCCAGAGAGCTGTTAGGAGTTAATCCCATTTTAGATTAGATTTTATTCCCTACAGTGTGGAAAGAGGCTCTTCGGCCCAACAAATCCATACTGACCCTCCGTAGAGTAACCCACCCACACCCATTTCTCTCTGACTAATGCACCTAACACTATGGACAATTTAGCATCGCCAATTCACCTGACCTGCACATCTTTGGACTGTGGGAGGAAACTGGAGCATCCGGAGGAAACCCACGCAGACACGGGGAGAATGTGCAAACACCACACAGACAGTCGCTCAAGGCTGGAATTGAACCCAGGACCTTGGTGCTGTGAGGCAGCAGTACTAACCACTGAGCCAACATGCCACCCTCTAAACAGGCATACAGGACTCTGTTGTGGGTCTGGACTCATATGCAGGGTAGACCAGGTAAAGATGGTAGTTTCCTTCCCTAAAGGACTCTAGTGAACCAGATGGGCTTTTGATAACAATTTTTATGACACAGAAGGCGCTATAAAGATGCAAGTTTCTGTTGTTGAATTTTATGTGGCGGCACACTGGCTAGCACTGCTGCCTCACAGTGCCAGGGTCTTGGGCTTGATTCCAACCTCAGGTGACTGGCCGTGTGGAATTTGTATGTTCTGAGTGGGTTTCATCCAGGTCCTCCAGTTTCTTCTCACAGTCCAAAGATGAGCAAGTGCCACACTGTCGGGACTTTAATGGAAACCTTTTTAATGCTGAGAGGTAATCAGTCGGTCATAGCTGAGCTTAAATTGGTCATTGCATTAGGGTAAGTGCTGGAAGGCTTTTATAATTCCAAGAACCTACTTCAGATTATGTCTTTTAGCCCACCATTCAGCTCTTCAGCAAGCGGTGGCAAAGAACTTAAAATAGCTGCATAAATGGGATACAGACTCCTGTGTGTTTCTCTCCAAAAAAAAAACAATTCATGTGTGAGAAAACTGTAAAAACATCTAAACACCATACGGAACCCAAGGATAAATATTGACTGTTCAAACAACTTTCTCCAAAGCGTTACCTTTCTCTTGAACAAACTTTGATTTTTTTTTATTGTGATGTTAAATTGGCCTGGCAGGCCACCCTCTTTAAATGAAATTGTACTCCATGATTTAAAATTAAAGTTTTATTAAGAAGAGAAATTTCTAGTCATAGGTCACTGTTTAGAAAAGGTATCGAGATATTGAATTTGTCTAGAGAGTCTCTGATCTGGGGCCAGGGTTCAATGAAACTGCCTGAATCTTTGCTGTCTGTGAGTCAAAGGGAGCCGTTGCCTCGAGAAATCGGTTCATTGATTTTTTTTTTAACCAGCTGTGGGATTGACAACAGCTGCTGGGAATTGGCTGTTTGTGGGTCTTACATCTGCTCACTATCCCAGATAATGAGCTGGAATGCACTTACGGCAAGATTAAAATTCTTTCCGAAATTGCACTGCATCGCAACATACGTGGCCAACAGAGAAGGGGAAAGGAACAGCTCATGAAATGGCTTGCTGACCCCGCCAGCACGACAACGACCCCTGCCCGCACGACAACGACCCCTGCCAGCCCGACAACAACTCCTGCCAGCACGACCTCGTCATTGGAAGCTGAAGTTGGTGGTGAGCCACCATCTTGAATCTCTGGCATCCCCATGCCGCTAAGTAAGGAATGTCCCAGCGTTTTGACCCAGTGACTGTGAGGAAATGCAACTATGTATCAAGATGGAGGGGAACTTGCAATTGATGTCCGAGTCCTGCATCTCCTTTCCCCGTGCTTTGAACTGATGGAGAGCATATGTTTTGGCAATGTTGCCAAGCGAGTCCTTATCAAGTTGCTGCAGTGCTTGCTGTGGGTAGAAAAAGGTGCACCAACACTGGAGGGAGTGAACAACATCTTAGAAATTGATTTAGGTTTTGTTGTCAGGTCTACTCAACTACAGGATACATTGAAAAGTGACCAAAGTCCACATTTCTGGGGTCATCTTAGGTACAAAAGTACCGGGGGAGAAAATCTTAGGTACAAAGCAGAAAATAAAAGAAACAAATTTACAAATGCAGCTTTACAGTTCTTATAACTTAGAAAAATAAAGAAATAAAGTTACAACTTCAACATTTGACTTTGTAAGGACTGTATTGTTGAACTTGTAAATTTGTTTTTTCGTTTTTCTATTTTATGAAGACTGTAAAGTTCAACATTACATTCCTTCTTAAGTGCTTAGCCATGTTGACCTCACAATCCCCACAAGGGCTGGATCTCCTCTGCGCTGGGCCCCTCGACTGCAGCGGACTCCCTCTCCCCATGCTGGCTTGATCTTCCTCACATCGAAGATCATTGTAGATGCTGGGAGACATCGGGCTGCCTGCCTCTGTTACAGATGTCAGGGGGCGTCTCTCACCACCACATCTGAGTTTATTCTGATAGTCTGCCTCTTAGGTGGGCAATATAACGGGAACAACATCACTGCAGGAGCCTATGGCTTAATGGAGGGAAAGGAAGAAAAACATTGGTTTGGATTTCTTTTATAAATGGTGACTAATCAGTAGATGTTGATTGCCGTGATTAACTGTCGAGGACTGTTTTATAGCGAACTTGAGTCAGTTTAATGAAGTATAGTACATTATGTGCTGACAGTACTGATTATAACTGTTGACCATTACTTGCTAAATTGGCAGTTCATCTTTCATAGTTGTAAACCTTTCAGAACATTTGTCATCAAGGACACTAAACTTTTACTGGTTAGAGTTTAAATATTTTGGCATTGTCAGCAACCATACCACCCAAAACTGATTTGGTGTACTGAACAAACATGGTTAGATGCTTTGGAAACATTCCAAAGTTAGAACTTCTTATTAGAGATAACAACAATGAAATAAATCTTACCAGAAATCAGCTAAGTGTCATTTCTGTTGAGTTTCTTGGAGGGTTTTTCCCTGGGCGACCTGATAGGTTTTCCCATACTTTTGCCCCAAACTCACCTCATAAACCTTCCCCTTAGGGGGCCTCACTCATTGTATTCTCCCACCACCATAGATGGAAGCCTCTCTCTCCTTCCAGGACAACCTGGCATTCCTGACACCATTTTTAAATGGTCACTGTGCACTTGGCTGGTAGTCTGGAGCTGACCTGCATGTTTCAAATAAGTCAACCTAGAGATGGCAGTGAAGGAGAAATTGGCACCCTACCTTTTAGATAGGGATCTGGAGGTTCTGGGTTGATGAAGTCTGCAGAATAGGAGTGTCATCCTTCCTAGGACTGGCAGCGAAGGCCCAGACTCCACATCATACCTACCTTAGTCCAAAGATACCACTCAGGTCAGTGTTGTCTCCACCCCCAGAGAAATGCCCAGCAGTACAGGACGAAGGTCAATGACCCGCTCTACTCTGCCAGGATAAGTAACACCATCTTGTCACTGCTACATAGGTGAGATGATAGCCTAGTGACATTATCACTCGACCATTAATCCAGAGACCCAGATTCAAATCCTGCCATGGTGGAATTTGAATTCAATAAAAATCTGGAATCAGAACTCGAATGATAATCACCAAAGTATTGTTGATTGTTGTAAAAATCCATCTACTTCCCTAATGCCCTTCCTTTAGGGAAGGGAACTACAAGAAATGAGAACAGGATACTGCAAGATCCCTGAACCTGGCAGTCTCAGTCAGCAGAACGACCATGTCAAAGCAATTGGACTGACGTCGGAGGTTGTCCTTGACTTATTGCGCCTGGACCCCCTGACTGTTGACAGTCCTCCTTTACTTAGCTGAAGACTACTCCCCTTGGACTTTGACACACAGCCCCTCAGTTGAGGCACATGCAGTGTGTTTGCTGCCTGTGCACCCAGCACACAGTACAGGTGTGACATTGATGTAATGCAGTGCCACACAGCACCATGTCCATCCCCTTGACTGATCACTGCCAGCAAACATGAAAACACAACCAACTTTGTATCAACACTAAAAGCCAAGTTGAAGCATTGAAGTAGGCACAAAGTGAGTGAGTGCCATGAGAGTGAGTGGGGATGCTAGAGATGTAACCTGGTCCAATCAATGAGCTTGGTGTCTGTCCCTCTGTGCAAGTGCCCAACAGTACATCCGAACAGTATTTGTTGGAGCATGGGAGTGCAGCATTTTGCTGAAAAGACATTGGAGATAAGCCTTGATGCTACAAAGAGGCTAGTATGTATTGTATGCCAAGGTCCATGGGCAGATGTGTGTGCCCACAGACCCATTGCTTATATAGTGCCCATACTCACTGCCCATGTAGTGTGACCCCTGGTAAGGTGGTGTCTCACTATCATATCAGGACTGTTCCCATCTGTTTCTATCAGCAAGTGGGAGAATGGAAAATTGCATGTCAATGGGGTGAGATTAAGGCATTAATGCACAGTAATACATGCAAATAGGCCTCTCTCCACTCACTTAGGAGAATCACAGAGTGCTGTTCATCACTTGGTTCCAAAGTGGGAATTCTTAGTCTCAACTAAGAAGTTCTTTGCTGGCCACATCACACCATTTTCCCAGCTTTCTTGCCATCATTCTTGAGCAGGGAAAATTCTCCGAATTTTGTATTTACATCTGAATTCCAACTTTGCGACCAGCCCCAGTTGTTCATTGGCCATGATGGAAGTTTCATTCAAGAATAAAGGTGACCCTCTACTAAGTAATTTGAAGGAGATCTGTCTTGTGCAAAACCTCTACTGCTCTTTGGTAGATATCATTGGCATTAAAATTATTTTGTGCGGTTCCTGTTTCTTAGGAATGATAGCACCGAAAGATCCAGATAGTGTCCTGATTACGTACAACCAAAGAACCACATGTCAAACTGTTATGGTTCCATGTGTGCTCTATCAAATTTAGCTTCAAATTCCGGAAGATCTCTCTGAAATGCCATCTTTCCCCTGTAAGCAATTGCTTCTGTGATATTCAAAGAGAGTAGAAATCATACGTTTTGGCTGTTTTCCCATCAGCTCCAGCTCTAATCAACCCTTCACACATCTCTCTGAGCCTGCTCTATACTTGTGCATAAAATTTCATTGCATTTTATAAATGACTTACTGACTAATTTAACGTGACACTCCAGGAAGTTACATTTGACTTAACTTGCTCATTTTCTGAAAGTGTGATTAACTTAATCAACTGCATAAACAAACTGATCGCGTTTGAACCGAAGCTTTGATTTTGTCTTTGCAAATTATTCACGCGGGATAAAAAGACACTGCTGCATTGCTGAAAATGGCTGATAGTGACCTGCATTCCTTCACTCAGTGTTCCTGTAGAACTGCCAGTTCCACCACCTTGTCCAACTACAATTGTGAATACCAATTCCTATCTAGCTCCGTCATCTCCTCCGGTCCTACAATCCTCCAAGAATTCTGCACTCCTTCAATTCTTTTGGCATCCATGCCTTCAGTTGACCTTAAGGTCTGAAGCCTCTTTGCCTGCCCCCTATTATCTGAGGATGCTTCTTAAACCCAAACGCTTGATCTGGTTGCAAAGACCAGGCAATGACCATCTCTAACAAGGGAGAATCTAACCACCATCCTGTCATATTCAAAGGTGTTACTGTCACTGAACAGCCCCCAAGCAATATCCTGGGGGATACTATTGACCAGAATCTGAAATGGACGAGCCATGAGTAAGTCAGGAATCCTGCAGCGAGTAACTCACTCTTTGACTCCTGATGTTTTTCACCCTGAGAGTCAATGGTACATCAGTTTTCATGAGCCTCGCAGCTGACTGCAGCTCGCAGCCTTTGGAGGGCCACAGGCCTGCAGTTTTCCTCAGTTAAAGTTCACCTTATTGCTGTTTCAACTCCCCGTAGATCATGCACCTCCTGTCAGTTGACAGGACCCAAGCGATGCCTGCAGTTCATGCACTGTTGTCAAAGTTCCAAATATGCTGGGGAAATGGCTAGTAATTAACTCATTAATACGTTCCATTGACCTCCACTACTGCTGCATCTGTTCACGCCATCACGCACGATCCAACTCAGGGTAAGGGAGCTGGGATGACAAATAGAATCATCTCGATTATAACTGTTGACCATTACTTGCTAAATTGGCAGTTCATCTTTCATAGTTGTAAACCTTTCAGAACATTTCTCATCAAGGACACTAAACTTTTACTGGTTAGAGTTTAAATATTTTGGCATTGTCAGCAACCATACCACCCAAAACTGATTTGGTGTACTGAACAAACATGGTTAGGTGCTTTGGAAACATTCCAAAGTTAGAACTTCTTATTAGAGATAACAACAATGAAATAAATCTTACCAGAAATCAGCTAAGTGTCATTTCTGTTGAGTTTCTTGGAGGGTTTTTCCCTGGGCGACCTGATAGGTTTTCCCATACTTTTGCCCCAAACTCACCTCATAAACCTTCCCCTCGCCATCTTTTCTCCCCCAGTTCAACTCCTGTGCCCCCCCCAACCCCCATGACTCCACTGACCTGGGATACTCGGGTTGCCAACATTGACTCCAGGTTCTTTTGAGTCCATCAGCCCTCTTGTGAAATACCTCAGGATGGTTCACAAAGTTAGAGACAAATAAAACTACAGATGCTGGAATGCTGGAATCCAAAATAGACGACCAGGAGGCTGGATGAGCACAGCAAGCCAGGCAGCATCAGGAAGTGGAGAAGTCGATGTCTCGGATATAACCCTTCTTCAGAACAGGAATTGGGGGTAGGGGGACTTCAGATAGAGAGAGTGGGAGTGGAAGGGTTATGGGTAGAGACAGGGGGCAGAGTGGTGAGGTAGTGATATGTCAAGGACAGCTGATGGGCACGACCTGGTTGGTCGATGAGAGGAATGAATCCGGTTAGTAGCTGGAAGGAAGGGTCAGTAGGAGGAATGCAAAGGAGGAGGCAGGGCTGCAGAGGGAGTCGGGGGATGGTTATTTGAAATTAGAGTTCTCAATGTTGAGTCCTCGAAGCTGTAGGCTGCCCAAGTGGAAGATGAGGTGTTGTTCCTCGTGTGAACCACTTGTGTTCACCTATCACTACCTCACCCCTCTGTCCCTGTCCTCACCCAACACCCTCACCTTTATTTGCAGCTTCCCCAGTCCTGAAGAAGGGTTACACCCGAAACACCAACTTCTCCCCCTCCTGAAGCTGCCTGGCCTGCTGTGTTCTTCCAGTCTGCTGCTTGTCACTCGAGATGTTTTACCACATGACGGTATTATTTAAGTGCAAGTTATTCTTGACCAGCTACTTCCAAAATCTTCTCCCCAACTACCATCTGCTGGGTCTGACCGCCTAGGTGATTCCATTCTACAAATGGCAGTATCACATTGCCTCTAGCATGTCTCAGTTTTGATACAATAATTGCTGATGTGCTCAATGTATTGTCATCCAATTATAGAATGGTACAGCACGTTTCTGGAGTCTCTTCAAAAGAGCAATTCAGTTCTGCCCTGTTCTGGTTCTTATATTATTACAATTACGCTTTGGAAAGAAGGCGGCTGAGAGGAGATCTGACTGAGAGACTTCAAAATCACTCAGCACAGAAACATCCATCTTGCAGATTCCTCACCTGCAAACATCCCCTCGAAACCACTCACCATCCCGTCCTGCAAATATATCGCTGTAGCTTTACTGTCGCTGAGTCAAAACCCTGGAATTCCCTCTCTAGTGACACTGTGGGTCAACCCACAGCACACAGACTGCAATGCTCCATGAAGCCAGCTCACCACCACCTTCCCCAGGGTAACTACCGGCAGGCAATAAATATTGGCACAGCCAGTGACACCCATGTGGGTTTGAGCTGTAGGGAGAGACTGAATAGGCTGGGGCTGTTTTCCCTGGAGCATCAGAGGCTGAGGGGTGACCATATAGAATATAGTTTATAAAATCATGAGGGGCATGGATAGGGTGAATAGTCCAGGTATTTTTCCCAGAGTAGGGGAGTCCAAAACTAGAGGGCATAGGTTTAAGGTATGAGGGAAAAGCTGTAAAAGGGACCTAAGGGCCAACCTTTTCACGCAGAGGGTGGTGCGCGTATGGTATGAGCTGCCAGAGGAAGTGGTAGAGGCTAGTACAATTCCAACATTTAAAAGGCATCTTGATGGGTATTCGAACAGGAAAGGTGTAGAGGGATATGGGCTAAGTGCTGGCAAATGGGACTGGATTAATTTAGGATATCTGTTTGGCATGGACAAGTTGGACCAAAGGGTCTATTTCCATGCTGTACATCTCTATGACTCTAAGGCTGAATAAAAAGAAAACTACACTTCAATCGACTGTACGACAAAACCCAGAAATGCCTTCAGGTCAAGAAAGGAGCTGTATATTTTGTTCTATTCATTCATCGGATTTTGTTCCTGTTGGCTTCTCCAGTTTCTCTTAAACTGAGTAGCTTGTTAGACCACTTCAGAGGGCACTTGAGAGTCGACCATATTGTTGTGGTCACAGGTAAGTTACGCAAGGATGGCAGATTTCCTTCCCTAAAGGATATGAGCGAGTCACATTTTTTTGTGATAATTAGATGTTGGTCATCATTACGAAGACTATCAATTCCAGATTTTGTTAATTGAATTGCTGATCCACCAACAGCGAGGTTGGATTTCACACCTATTTCCTCACAGCAATAGCCTGGATCTCAGGCCTAACAGCGCGGTGATGGAACTGCAGCACCATCACCCCAGTGCAGTAGAAATACAAAGGTCTCTTGTTCTTTTCTAGTCCTTGCTGTTTCACCATATGCTTCGACTGTGTCAGTGTGCCATGTCATCAGTGCATAACTAATTTGATGTTAATATGCAAAATACATTTTTTAAAAACATTTTTGTTATTCACTTGTCGGACGTGGGCAATGCTAGCTGGGCCAGCATTTACTTATCATCCCTCCTTGCCCTTGAGGAGGCAGTAGTGAGCTGCCTACTTGAACTGCTGCCATCCAGTTATACTTCTCCCTCTGCTCTATTTTTCCCTTCCTCTTATTAATCTGCTTTTATTCATACTAACCTGATCTACAATTTTTATTATTAATTTAATTTAAAACTGCAACGGAACCTTCATCCGATCTGCTATTTCAGTGCTGCCTCCTACTGTTCATTTTGGCGATGGTAGCTGCAGCCAAAAGATTTGACTTTATTTGGATGAGAACCAGACAGGAGCTTATTTTCCCTCCAAGCAATTGGAAGTATGGAGTGGCATGGTCAATTAAGTAACTTAGTTGGGTGCGCCTTGCCATAAAAATTCTCCCAAACCACAGGAGATGCTGCAATATTTAAGCAACCTCCCGAGGGCCCAGTGTGTCTGTGCATGTTAAATTGTGTATGGTGCAGTAAGGGTTAAAAATATTGTTGAATGCTCAAATCCCCTGCTGTGCACTTGGTGCTAATATTCATGGATTCCTCATTCTTGGCTCTCTTTGCTCCCTTGAGTGAACTGCTCCTTGGCATTTCCCCACTCAGCTGCTGTCCTCTATAGTAAGGTCTTTGAGTCCAATGCACACGATATCTCATCACTGCCAATCAACATGCAAACCACATGCTTGGTGCTAATCTCCTCATTTGCGAACACATTTTACCATCAATAGGATTCAAATGATGCTGTCAATGCTGCAGCTGTCTGTTGAGTACACGCTGCAGCGCATCTGCATGGTCTATATGCGGGACTCTTCTGCTTAGCTGCATTTTTATTTGTTGTTAAAGCGTCCTTCCAGGTCCCTTTTAGCCAGGAAATGACAGCGGCTGAGATGGTGAGGAGGTTAGTGGCAATATTGTAGCCAATGACACATGGGAGTACCACTACCTGCAAGCTCGGTCTAGGCAATGCATTGTGTTGACTCGGAAAAATATGGTTGTTTCTTCACTATCACTGGATCGGAATTGTAGAACTCCCTCTTCATGACACTGTCAACCTATCCACACCAAATGGACTGTGGTGGTTCAAGATGCAGGTCACCACAACCTTTTTAACGACCCATAGGGATGGACAATGGTCACATCCCAATGGAAGTCGTGAAGAAAGTTGTTACTAGCTATACTGATGCATCACTGATCACATTTTTCACAGATAAAGTCTATTACGGCTCACGGGGATAAGAGAAAGAAATACAAACATGCAAATTAAAAGTAGAAGTAGGTTATTTGGCCCCAGTCGACCATTCAATACAATCCTAGTGAATCTGTTTGTGTTTTGAATTCCACAACCCCATCTATCCCCTAATATCTTTGATTCCCTTAGATCCCACCATTCTATCGAACTCCATGCTTAGAAATACTCAACGACCCTGCCTCCTCCAACTGTTGAAGCAGACTTCCAAAGTTGCAAAATCCTCTGAAAGAGGAACAAATTCTCCTCACTTCTGCCCCAAAAGGGTGGCTCCTAATTTTTAAACAATGCCCCACCTTGTTCAGAACTCACTCACAAAAGGAAACACACTCTGAAATAACAGCCCAGAGGCCTGTATCCCGTTACCATCACCCTTAATTTACACACGGAGAATCCTTGACATTGATCCAGCTCCCTCAGAGCCAGGTCTTAGAGGGAGCAGGACCCCTGACACTCCTGTTTATTTTTAATTTTTTTTTAATTTTATTAAACAAATTACAAAACAGTTTACAAAAAACATTGACAGCTGTACACAAAAGACAGCAGTTTTAGAAGGGAGAGGAGCAGCAAAGCTAGGCCCCGAACCCTACCGTTCAACCATTTTACAGGGAGAGGAGGACAAACCTCAAATCCCAGTTCCACATATGACAAGACAGTGACAATGACATTTGTACATTCGACAATACCGTTACATACAAAAGTGCAGACAATACAGACCCAGCAAGCCCCCCGCCCCTCCCACCTTCCGACCACTCTAAGGCAGCCCGCCCCTACCCACCTTCCGGTTCTCGGTCCACCCCATGCCCCTTCCAGTTCTCGGTCCGCCCTGACACACCTTTCGACCACCTCTAGGACAGCCCGCCCCGGTACCCGCCCAGGGTGACAGCAGTCAGGACGGCCTACCCACCTTCCGGCTTGACACTCCTGTTTATTTTTTTTTTTTTTTTTGATATCTGAATTTCCTGTTTATTTATTTTTTTTTTTTTTTATTGAACAAATTACAAAACAGTTTACAAAAAAACATTGACAGCTGTACACAAAAGACAGCAATTTTACAAGGGAGAGGAGCAGCAAAGCTGGGCCCTGAACCCTACCGTTCAACCAATTTACAGGGAGAGGAGGACAAACCTCAAATCCCAGTTCCACATAAAAGACAGTGACAATGACATTTGTACATTAGACAATACCGTTACATACAAAAGTGCAGACAATACAGACCCAGCAAGCCCCCGCCCCTCCCACCTTCCGACCACTAAGGCAGCCCGCCCCTACCCACCTTCCGGTTCTCGGTCCACCCCATGCCCCTTCCAGTTCTCGGTCCGCCCTGACACACCTTTCGACCACCTCTAGGACAGCCCGCCCCGGTACCCGCCCAGGGTGACAGCAGTCAGGACGGCCTACCCACCTTCCGGCTTGACACTCCTGTTTATATCTGTCAGCCAGGGCTCCCTGATTGGACCAGGTTAACAGCCCCAGTAAGAGAACTCATATCCAAGAGTTCCATCTGGCTGACCTTGATATAATCACTACATCCCTCCCCCTCTGAGTCCGAGGGCATAGGCCGGTTCCTTTTTTTTTGTGGCTCCTCCCCCTGGGGCATTTTAACACAGGGTCAGGTTTCTCTAACTCTGCCTCTGACATGGGCAGTGTGCAATGCACAGTAACTCGCCTCTTGTGCCCGGTGTCTTGGAAATGTTTATTCTCTTCTCCAAGCAGCAAAGTTGTTGAGGCAGTGACATCCGTCATTTCCATCTCAGATTCCGAGGTATCTTCAACGCTGCATGGAGAGGGAGAACCCACGGGTTCCGGAACAATTGGAAAGGCTGTTGGGGTATCAGACACATGTTGCTCCCTCACCGTTTGTGCGTGTGCAGCTTTCACATAGTCCACCTGCTTGTTCAGGACCATCGCTCTGACCCAAATGTTATACCTCACTGGACCTGACCTCACATTGACCATGTCCCTTACCCATTCAGGGCCATTCCCTTGGTTCCTGCACCAAACACCACCCCCTGAAGTAAACTGCCTCTCTCACTCAGTGGAGTCTTGTGTCTTAGTGGAGCATTGGCGTACTGGATGGCATTTCAGACTTCCCCTCCACCACCCCATGCCATGAGGACCAGCTTTAACCTGGTGAGGAGTCTTTTCCCCATTAATAACACTGCTGGAGCTATCCCTGTAGAGTCATAGAGTCATAGAGATGTACACCATGGAAACAGATCCTTCGGTCCATCCCGTTCATGCCGACCAGATATCCCAACCCAATCTAGTCCGGCATATCCCTCCAAACCCTTCCTATTCATATACCCATTCAAATGCCTCTTAAATGTTGCAATTGTACCAGCCTCCACCACTTCCTCTGGCAGCTCATTCCATACACGTACCACCCTCTGTGTGAAACAGTTGCCCCTTGGGTCTTTTTTATATCTTTCCCCTCTCACCCTAAACCTATGCCCTCTAGTTCTGGACTCCCCAACCCCAGGGAAAAGACTTTGCCTATTTACCCTATACATGCCCCTCATAATTTTGTAAACCTCTATAAGGTCACCCCTCAGCCCCCGACGCTCCAGGGAAAACAGCCCCAGCCTGTTCAGCCTCTCCCTATAGCTCAAATCCTCCAACCCTGGCAACATCCTTGTAAATCTTTTATGAACCCTTTCAAGATTCACAACATCTTTCCGATAGGAAGGAGACCAGAATTGCGCGCAATATTCCAACAGTGGCCTGACTAAAGTCCTGTACAGCCACAACTTGACCTCCCAACTCCTGTACTCAATACTCTGACCAATAAAGGAAAGCATACCAAATGCCTTCTTCACTCTCCTATTTACCTGTGACTCCACTTTCAAGGAGCTATGAACCTGCACTCCAAAGTCTCTTTGTTCAGCAACACTCCCTAGGACCTTACCATTAAATGTATAAGTCCTGCTAAGATTTGCTTTCTCAAAATGCAGCACCTCGCATTTATCTGAATACAACTCCATCTGCCAGTTCTCAGCCCATTGGCCCATCTAGTCCAGATCCTGTTGTAATCTGAGGTAACCCTCTTCGCTGTCCACTACACCTCCAATTTTGGTGTCATCTGCAAACTTACTAACTGTACCTCTTATGCTCACATTCAAATCATTTATGTAAATGACAAAAAGTAGAGGACCCAACACTGATCCTTGTAGTTGCATAAGGGGTGATCCTATAATCAAACAGGAACTGGGACAGTTTGGTATCGAGTGAAACAGTAGGCTGTTTCTTGAAAGGGAATGTAGAGAGAGAGTTGTCCTGAGCTGGGATAGGTCGAGTTGCAGGGAATGTTTCTTGAAGCCTACCTTCAATGCTGGGATTGCTCTTTCTGCCAGACCAGTGGATAATGGAAGGTATGGAGCTGTCCTTATATGACAAATACCATTCCACTTTTGGAAATATTCAAATTCCCTGCTGGTAAACAATGACCCACTGTCTGTGACCAACACTTCCAGGACCCTGTGTATTGTAAAATATGATCACAGCTTTTCTATCATCATCCCTGTGTTTGAGGAACGAACTCTAAAGCATGTCCAGCCACTTTGGGTGAGTGTTTACAATGACCAAGAACACTGAGCCCATGAAAGGGCCTGCATAGTCGATGTGTAACCGGGTTCGGCATGCACCAGCCATTCCCACAAATGTAGGGGAGCTGCTGGCAGTAAATTTTGTCCTTGTTGGTACTCTGGGCCCTGCCCACCAATGCAGCTATGTCTGCAACCAATCCTGGTCACTAGACATAACTTCTCACCAATATCTTCATTTTGGAAACCCCTGGATGACCCTGATGGAGTTCAACCAGTATCTGGCAGCAAGCTTTGCTCAGGATAATCATTCTGGCTGAGACATTGAGCCCAGTGTGGGGGAGAGAGATTGAGCTCAGTGCGGGGAGAAAGAGAGATCAAGCCCAGTGCAGGGATAGATATTGAGTCCTGCGCTGGGATAGAGAAAGATTGTGCCCAGTATGGGGGAAAGCGATTGAGCTCAGTGCGGGGGTGTGAGAACATGCCCAGTGTAAGAGGAGAGAGATTGAGCCCACCACAGGGGTAGAGAGAGATCAAGCGCAATGTGAGGGGTGGGAGGTCGAGTTCACCGAGGGGAGAGAAATAGAACCCAATGTGGGGGCAAAGAGACATTGAGCCCAGTGCTAGGGGAGGGAGATCAAGTCCAGCCCGGATGGAGAGAGATTGAGCCCAGCGCGGGGAGACAATTTGAGTCCAGTGCAAGGGGAGAGAGATCGAGCTCATTGCAAGGGGAGACAGTCAAGCCCAGTGCAAGGGGAGAGAGATCGAGCCCAGTGCGGGGGGAAAGAGAGAGATCGAGCCAATTGCAAGGGGAGAGAGATCGAGCCCAGTGCGGGGGGAAAGAGAGAGATCGAGCCAATTGCAAGGGGAGAGAGATCGAGCCCAGAGCGGAGGGGAGAGTAAACGAGTCCAGCACAGGAGGATAGAGATCAATCCCAGGGCGGAGAGAGAGATTGAGCCCAGTGTGGGGGAAGAGAGATTGAGCCCAGTGCGGGGGGAGAGAGATCGAGCCAAGTGCAAGGGGAGAGAGATCGAGCCCAGTGCAAGGGAAGAGATATTAAGCCCAGTGCAAGGAGAGAGATCGAGCCCAGTGCAAGGGGAGAGACAGATCAAGCCCAGTGCAAGTTGAGAGACATCGAACACAGTGCAATGGGAGAGAGATCGAGCCCAGTGCAAGGCGAGTGAGATCGAGCCCAGTGCAAGGGAAGAGAGATTAAGCCCAGTGCAAGGGGAGAGAGAGATCGAGCCGAGGGCAAGGGAAGAGAGATTGAGGCCAGTGCAAGTTGAGAGACATCGAACACAGTGCAATGGGAGAGAGATCGAGCCCAGTGCAAGGGAAGAGAGATTAAGCCCAGTGCAAGGGGAGTGAGATCGAGCCCATTGCAAGGGAAGAGAGATTAAGCCCAGTGCAAGGAGAGAGATCGAGCCCAGTGCAAGGGGAGAGAGATTAAGCCCAGTGCAAGGGGAGAGAGAGATCGAGCCGAAGGCAAGGGGAGAGAGATTGAGCCCAGTGCAAGGGGAGAGAGATCGAGCCTAGTGCAAGGGAAGAGAGATTTAGCCCAGTGCAAGGGAAGAGATATAGAGCCCAGTGCAAGGGGAGTGAGATCGAGCCCATTGCAAGGGGAGAGAGATTAAGCCCAGTGCAAGGGGAGAGAGAGATCGAGCCGAGGGCAAGGGGAGAGAGATCGAGCCCAGTGCAAGGGGAGAGAGATCGAGCCTAGTGCAAGGGAAGAGAGATTTAGCCCAGTGCAAGGGGAGAGATATAGAGCCCAGTGCAAGGGGTGAGTGATTAAGCCCAGCAGGTGGGGGGAGAGAGAGTGATCGTGCCCAATTCAACGGGAGAGTGATCAAGCCCAGTGCAAGGGGAGAGAGAGATCAAGCCATGTACAAGGGGAGAGAGATTAAGCCCAGTGCAAGGGGAGAGAGATTAAGACGAGTGCAAGGGGAGAGAGATCGAGCCCAGTGCAAGGGGAGAGAGACAGAGCCTAGTGCAAGGGGAGAGAGATCGAACACAGTGCAAGGGAAGAGAGATTAAGCCCAGTGCAAGGGGAGAGAAATTGAGCCCAGAGCAAGGGGAGAGAGATCAAACACAGCGCAAGGGAAGAGAGATTAAGCCCAGTGCAAGGGGAAAGAGATCGAACACAGTGCAAGGGGAGACTGATCAAGCCCAGTTCAAGGGGAGAGTGATCGAGCCCAGTGCAGGGGCAGGTGATCAATCCCAGCGGGAGGTGGCGCAGGGAGAGAAAGAGATCGAGCGCAGTTCAAGGGCAGAGTGATCGAGCCCAGTGCAAGCGGAAAGAAATCGAGCCCAGTGCAATGGGAGACAGATTAAGCCCAGTGCAAGGTGAGAGAGATCGAACACAGTGCAAGGGGAGAGTGATCAAGCCCAGTTCAAGAGGAGAGTGATCGAGCCCAGTGCAAGGGGAGAGAGATTAAGCCCAGTGCAAGGGGAGAGAGAGATCGAGCTCATTGCAAGGGGAGACAGTTGAGCCCAGTATAGGGGGAGAGAGATTAAGCCCAGTGCAGGGGGAGAAAGATTGAGCCAAATGCAAGGGGAGAGAGTTCTGGCCCAGTACAAGGGGAGAGAGATCGAGCCCAGAGCGGAGGGGAGAGTGATCGAGTCCAGCACAGGAGGATAGAGATCGGTCCCAGGGCAGAGAGAGAGAGATTGAGTCCAGTGTGAGGGAAGAGAGAGCGAGCCCAGTGTGGGGGAAGAGAGATTGAGCCCAGTGCGGAGGAAGAGAGATTGAGCCCAGTGTGGAGGAAGAGAGATTGAGCCCAGTGCGGAGGAAGAGAGATCGAGCCCAGTGTGGAGGAAGAGAGATTGAGCCCAGTGCGGAGGAAGAGAGATCGAGCCCAGTGTGGGGGAAGAGAGATTGAGCCCAGTGTGGGGGAAGAGAGATTGAGCCCAGTGTGGGGGAAGAGAGATTGAGCCCAGTGTGGGGGAAGAGAGATTGAGCCCAGTGCGGAGGAAGAGAGATCGAGCCCAGTGTGAGGGATGAGAGATCGAGCCCAGTGTGGGGGAAGAGAGATCGAGCCAAGCGCAGAAGGATAGAGATCGGTCCCAGGGCAGAGAGAGAGAGATTGAGTCCAGTGTGGGGGAAGAGAGATTGAGCCCAGTGTGGGGGAAGAGAGATTGAGCCCAGTGTGGGGGAAGAGAGATTGAGCCCAGTGTGGGGGAAGAGAGAGCGAGCCCAGTGCGGAGGAAGAGAGATCGAGCCCAGTGTGGGGGAAGAGAGAGCGAGCCCAGTGCAGGGGAAGAGAGATCGAGCCCAGTCTGGGGGAAGAGAGAGCAAGCCCAGTGTGGTGGAAGACAGATCGAGCCCAGTGTGGGGGAAGAGAGATTGAGCGCAGAGCGGGGGTAGAGAGAGGTCAAGCCAGTGTGAGGGGAGAGAGATCGAGCGCAATGCAAGGGGAGAGAGATTGAGCCCAGCGCAGCAGAATAGAGAGCAAGCCCAGAGCGGGGGGAGAGAGAAATCGAGCCCAGTGTGGGGGAAGAGTGATTCAGTCCATTGTGTGGGGAGAGAGAGATCAAGCCCATTGAGTGGGTGGAGAGAATCCTACTCCTGTGCAAGGGTAGAGTGATCGAGCCCAGTGTGGTGGGAGAGAGACTGAGCACACTGCAGAGGTTAGAGAGAGATCGAGCCCAGCACGAGGAGAAAGATTGAGCCCAGTGCAAGGAGAGAGAGATCGAGCCCAGTGCAAGGGGTGAGGGATCGAGACTAGTGCAAGGGGAGAGAGATTGAGCCCAGTGCAAGGGGTGAGGGATCGAGACTAGTGCAAGGGGAGACAGATTAAGGCTAGTACAAGGGGAGAGAGATCGAGCCCAGTGCAAGGGGTGAGGGATCGAGACTAGTGCAAGGGGAGACAGATTAAGGCCAGTACAAGGGGAGAGAGATCGAGCCCAGCACGAGGAGAGAGATTGAGCCCAGTGCAAGGGGAGAGAGATCGAGCCTAGTGCAAGGGAAGAGAGATTTAGCCCAGTGCAAGGGGAGAGATATAGAGCCCAGTGCAAGGGGAGTGAGATCGAGCCCATTGCAAGGGGAGAGAGATTAAGCCCAGTGCAAGGGGAGAGAGAGATCGAGCCGAGGGCAAGGGGAGAGAGATCGAGCCCAGTGCAAGGGGAGAGAGATCGAGCCTAGTGCAAGGGAAGAGAGATTTAGCCCAGTGCAAGGGGAGAGATATAGAGCCCAGTGCAAGGGGAGAGTGATTAAGCCCAGCAGGTGGGGGGAGAGAGAGTGATCGTGCCCAATTCAACGGGAGAGTGATCAAGCCCAGTGCAAGGGGAGAGAGAGATCAAGCCATGTACAAGGGGAGAGAGATTAAGCCCAGTGCAAGGGGAGAGAGATTAAGACGAGTGCAAGGGGAGAGAGATCGAGCCCAGTGCAAGGGGAGAGAGACAGAGCCTAGTGCAAGGGGAGAGAGATCGAACACAGTGCAAGGGAAGAGAGATTAAGCCCATTGCAAGGGGAGAGAAATTGAGCCCAGAGCAAGGGGAGAGAGATCAAACACAACGCAAGGGAAGAGAGATTAAGCCCAGTGCAAGGGGAAAGAGATCGAACACAGTGCAAGGGGAGAGTGATCAAGCCCAGTTCAAGGGGAGAGTGATCGAGCCCAGTGCAGGGGCAGGTAATCAATCTCAGCGGGAGGTGGCGCAGGGAGAGAAAGAGATCGAGCGCAGTTCAAGGGGAGAGTGATCAAGCCCAGTGCAAGGGGAGAGAGATTAAGCCCAATGCAAGGGGAGAGAGAGATCGAGCTCATTGCAAGGGGAGACAGTTGAGCCCAGTATAGGGGGAGAGAGATTAATCCCAGTGCAGGGGGAGAAAGATTGAGCCAAATGCAAGGGGAGAGAGTTCGAGCCCAGTGCAAGGGGAGAGAGATCGAGCCCAGAGCGGAGGGGAGAGTGAACGAGTCCAGCACAGGAGGATAGAGATCGGTCCCAGGGCAGAGAGAGAGAGATTGAGTCCAGTGTGAGGGAAGAGAGAGCGAGCCCAGTGTAGGGGAAGAGAGATCGAGCCCAGTGTGGGGGAAGAGAGATCGAGCCCAGTGCGGAGGAAGAGAGATCGAGCCCAGTGTGGGGGAAGAGAGATTGAGGTCAGTGCGGAGGAAGAGAGATTGAGCCCAGTGCAGAGGAAGAGAGATCGAGCCCAGTGTGGGGGAAGAGAGATTGAGTCCAGTGTGGGGGAAGAGAGATTGAGCCCAGTGCGGAGGAAGAGAGATCGAGCCCAATGCGGAGGAAGAGAGATCGAGCCCAGTGTGGGGGAAGAGAGATTGAGCCCAGTGTGGGGGAAGAGAGATTGAGCCCAGTGTGGGGGAAGAGAGATTGAGCACAGTGCGGAGGAAGAGAGATCGATCCCAGTGTGGGGGAAGAGAGATTGAGCCCAGTGCGGAAGAAGAGAGATCGAGCCCAGTGTGAGGGATGAGAGATCGAGCCCAGTGTGGGGGAAGAGAGATCGAGTCCAGTGTGGGGGAAGAGATATCGAGCCCAGTGTGGGGGAAAAGAGATCGAGTCCAGTGTGGGGGAAGAGAGATCGAGCCCAGTGTGGGGGAAGAGAGATTGAGCCCAGTGCAGAGGAAGAGAGATTGAGCCCAGTGTGGGGGAAGAGAGAGCGAGCCCAGTGCAGGGGAAGAGAGATCGAGCCCAGTCTGGGGGAAGAGAGATTGAGTCCAGTGTGGGGGAAGACAGATCGAGCCCAGTGTGGGGGAAGAGAGATTGAGCGCAGAGCGGGGGTAGAGAGAGGTCAAGCCAGTGTGAGGGGAGAGAGATCGAGCCCAATGCAAGGGGAGAGAGATTGAGCCCAGCGCAGCAGAAGAGAGAGCAAGCCCAGAGCGGGGGGAGAGAGAAATCGAGCCCAGTGTGGGGGAAGAGTGATTCAGTCCATTGTGTGGGGAGAGAGAGATCAAGCCCATTGAGTGGGTGGAGAGAATCCTAATCCTGTGCAAGGGTAGAGAGATCGAGCCCAGTGTGGGGGGAGAGAGACTGAGCACACTGCAGAAGTTAGAGATAGATCGAGCCCAGCACGAGGAGAGAGATCGAGCCCAGTGCAAGGGGTGAGGGATCGAGACTAGTGCAAGGGGAGAGAGATTGAGCCCAGTGCAAGGGGTGAGGGATCGAGACTAGTGCAAGGGGAGACAGATTAAGGCCAGTACAAGGGGAGAGAGATCGAGCCCAGTGCAAGGGGTGAGGGATCGAGACTAGTGCAAGGGGAGACAGATTAAGGCCAGTACAAGGGGAGAGAGATCGAGCCCAGCACGAGGAGAGAGATTGAGCCCAGTGCAAGGGGGCTCAATCTCTCTCCTCGTGCTGGGCTCGATCTCTCTCCCCTTGTACTGGCCTTAATCTGTCTCCCCTTGCACTAGTCTTGATCCCTCACCCCAGTGCAAGGGGTGAGGGATCGAGACTAGTGCAAGGGGAGACAGATTAAGGCCAGTGCAAGGGGAGAGAGATAAAGCCCAGTGCAAGGGGAGAGAGATCGAGCCCAGTGCAAGGGGAGTGAGATCGAGCGCAGTGCAAGGGGAGCGAGATCGAACACAGTGCAACGGGAGAGAGATCAAGCCTGTGCAAGGGGAGAGAGATTGAACATAGGACAAGGGGGGAGGGATTGAACACAGTGCAAGGGGGGAGGGATCGAACACAGTGCAAGGGGAGAGAGAGAGAGATTAAGCCCAGTGCAAGGGGAGAGAGATCGAGCCCAGTGCAAGGGGAGAGAGATCGAACACAGTGCAAGGGAAGAGAGAGAGATTAAGCCCAGTGCAAGGGGAGAGAGATGGAGCCCAGTGCAAAGTGAGAGAGAGAGATTAAGCCCAGTGCAAGGGGAGAGAGATCGAGCGCAGTGCAAGGGGAGAGAGATCGAACACAGTGCAACGGGAGAGAGATCAAGCCTGTGCAAGGGGAGAGAGATTGAACACAGTGCAAGGGGGGAGGGATCGAACACAGTGCAAGGGGAGAGAGAGAGATTAAGCCCAGTGCAAGGGGAGAGAGGTCGAGCCCAGTGCAAGGGGAGAGAGATGGAGCCCAGTGCAAGGGGTGAGGGATCGAGACTAGTGCAAGGGGAGACAGATTAAGGCCAATACAAGGGGAGAGAGATCGAGCCCAGTGCAAGGGGTGAGGGATCGAGACTAGTGCAAGGGGAGACAGATTAAGGCCAGTACAAGGGGAGAGAGATCGAGCCCAGCACGAGGAGCGAGATTGAGCCCAGTGCAAGGGGGCTCAATCTCTCTCCTCGTGCTGGGCTCGATCTCTCTCCCCTTGTACTGGCCTTAATCTGTCTCCCCTTGCACTAGTCTTGATCCCTCACCCCAGTGCAAGGGGTGAGGGATCGAGACTAGTGCAAGGGGAGACAGATTAAGGCCAGTGCAAGGGGAGAGAGATAAAGCCCAGTGCAAGGGGAGAGAGATCGAGCCCAGTGCAAGGGGAATGAGATCGAGCGCAGTGCAAGGGGAGAGAGATCGAACACAGTGCAACGGGAGAGAGATCAAGCCTGTGCAAGAGGAGAGAGATTGAACATAGTACAAGGGGGGAGGGATTGAACACAGTGCAAGGGGGGAGGGATCGAACACAGTGCAAGGGGAGAGAGAGAGAGATTAAGCCCAGTGCAAGGGGAGAGAGATCGAGCCCAGTGCAAGGGGAGAGAGATCGAACACAGTGCAAGGGAAGAGAGAGAGATTAAGCCCAGTGCAAAGTGAGAGAGAGAGATTAAGCCCAGTGCAAGGGGAGAGAGATCGAGCGCAGTGCAAGGGGAGAGAGATCGAACACAGTGCAACGGGAGAGAGATCAAGCCTGTGCAAGGGGAGAGAGATTGAACACAGTGCAAGGGGGGAGGGATCGAACACAGTGCAAGGGGAGAGAGAGA
Source organism: Chiloscyllium plagiosum (assembly GCF_037043375.1). Classification (NCBI taxonomy): domain Eukaryota; kingdom Metazoa; phylum Chordata; class Chondrichthyes; order Orectolobiformes; family Hemiscylliidae; genus Chiloscyllium; species Chiloscyllium plagiosum. Next base: position 45,406,157 of record NW_028270162.1, on the reverse strand, counting down.
GATTAAGCCCAGTGCAAGGGGAGAGAGGTCGAGCCCAGTGCAAGGGGAGAGAGATCAAACACAGTGCAAGGGGAGAGAGATCGAGCCCAGTGCAAGGGGAGAGAGAGAGATTAAGCCCAGTGCAAGGGGAGAGATATCGAGCCGATTGCAAGGGGAGAGAGATTGAGCTTAATGCAAGGGGAGAGAGATCGAACACAATGAAAGGGAAGAGAGATTAAGCCCAGTGCACGGGGAGAGAGAGATCGAGCCTAGGGCAAGGGGAGAGAGAGAGATTAAGCCCAGTGCAAGGGGAGAGAGATCGAGCCGATTGCAAGGGGAGAGAGATTGAGCTTAGTGCAAGGGGAGAGAGATCGAACACAATGAAAGGGAAGAGAGATTGAGCCCAGTGCAAGGGAAGAGAGATTAAGCCCAGTGCAAGGGGAGAGTGATCGAACACAGTGCAAGGGGAGAGTGATCAAGCCCAGCGGTGGGGGTGGGGGCCAGAGAGAGAGAGATTGAGCCCAGTTCAAGGGGAGAGTGATCAAGCCCAGTGCAGGGGGAGGGGCTCAAGCCCAGCGGGAGGTGGCACGGGGAGAGCAAGAGATCGAGCCCAGTTCAAGGGATGAGGGATCGAGCCCAGTGCAAGGGGAGAGAGATTAAGCCCAGTGCAAGGGGAGAGAGATTAAACCCAGTGCAAGGGGAGAGAAATTAAGCCCAGTGCAAGGGGAGAGAGATCGAGCCCATTGCAAGGGGAGACAGTCGAGCCCAGTGCAGGGGGAGAGAGATTAAGCCCAGTGCGGGGGGAGAGAGATGGATCCAATTGCAAGGGGAGAGAGTTCAAGCCCATTGCAAGGGGAGAGAGATCGAGCCCAGTGCAGGGGGAGAGTGAATGAGTCCAGTGCAGGAGGATAGAGATTGATCCCAGGGCAGAGAGAGAGAGAGGTTGAGTCCCGTGTGGGGGGAAGAGAGAGCGAGCCCAGTGCGGGGGAAGAGAGATCGACCGCAGTGTAAGGGAGAGAGATTGAGCACAGAGCGAGGGTAGAGAGAGGTCAAGCCCAGTGTGAGGGGAGAGAGATTGAGCCCAATGCAAGGGGAGAGAGATTGAGCCCAGCGCAGCAGAAGAGAGAGCAAGCCCAGAGCGGGGGGAGAGAGAAATCGAGCCCAGTGCAGGGGAAGAGTGATTCAGTCCATTGTGTGGGGAGAGAGAGATCGAGCCCATTAAGTGGGGAGAGAGAATCCTAACCCAGTGTAGGGGGTAGAGAAGGTCAGCGCGGGAGGAGAGAAACTGAGCCCAGTGCAAGGGATAGAGAGAGATTGAGCCCAGCACAGGGGAAGACAGATCGAGCCCAGAGCGTAGGCAGAGACATCGAGCCCATCGTTGGGGAAGGGAGATCAAGCCCAGTACAGTGGGAGAGAGATCGAGCCCGGAGCAGGGGTAGAGAGAAATCGAGCCCAGTGCGGGGGTAGAGAGAATTGGTGCCCAATGTGGGGGGAGAGAGACTGAGCCCAGTGCAGGGGGTAGAGAGAGATCGCGCCCTGCATGGGGACAGAGAGAGATCGAGCCCAGTGCGGGGGGACAGAGATCGAACCTAGCATGGGTAGTGAGAGATTGAGTGCAGCATGGGGGAAGAGAGGTCGAACCTATTGCAGAGGGAGAGAAATTGAGCCCAGAGAGGGGTAGAGAGAGATCAAGGCCAGCATGAGGGGAGAGAGATCAAGCCAAGTGTGGCGGAAGAGAGATTAAGCCCAGTGTGGCGGAAGAGAGATTAAGTCCAGCACCGGGGGGAGAGATATTGAGCTCAGCGCAGAGGGAGAGAGATCGAGTCCAGAGTGAGGGGGAGAGAGAGACTGACCCCAGTGCAGGGGGTATAAAGATCAAGCCCATTGCGGGGAGAGAAATTGAGCCCAGATCTGGGGGAGGGAGAGAAATCGAGCCCAGTGCAGGGGGAGAGAGATCAAGTCCAGTGCGGGGGGAGAGAAACTGAGCCCAGTGCATGGGGTAGAGAGAGATCGAGCCCAATGCAGAGAGAGAGAGAGAGATCGAGCCAAGTGCAAGGGTAGAGAGAGATCGAGCGCAGAGCATGGGGAGAGAGAAATTGAGCCGATCGTGGGGGGAAGGGAGATCAAACCCACTGCGTGGGGAGAGAGAAATTGAACCGATCGTGGGGGGAGGGAGATCAAACCCAGTGCAGGGGGAGAGAGATCGAGCCCAGCGCAGGGACAGAGATCGGGTACAGTGCAGGAGAAGAGAGATCAAACCTGGCATGGGTAGTGAGAGATCGAGCCCAGTGAGGGGGAGAGAGATTGAGCGCAGAGAGGGGTACAGAGAGGTCAAGCCCAGCGTGAGGGGAGAGTGATAAAGCCCAGTGCAAAGGGAAAGAGATTGAGCCCAGCGCGGGGGTAAAGAAAGATCGAGCACAGAGTTAGGGAAGAGAGATTAAGCCCAGTGCAGGGTGGGAGAGAGATCGAGTCCAGTGCGGGAGGAGAGAAATTGAGCCCACAGCGGGGAAGACAGAGCTCAAGCCCAGCGTGAGTAGAGAGAGATCTAGCCATGCGCAACGGAAGAGATATTGAGCACAGTGCAAGGGAAGAGAGAGATTGAGACGAGTTCAAGGGGAGAGTGATCGAGCCCAGTGCAGGGGGAGGTGATCAAGCCGAGCGGGAGGTGGCGCGGGGAGAGAAAGAGATCGAGCCCAGTGCAACGGGAGAGTAATCGAGCCCAGTGCAAGGGGAGAGATAGATCGGGCCCAGTGCAAGGGGAGAGAGATTAAACCCAGTGCAAGGGGAGAGAGATCGAGCCCAGTGCAAGGGGAGAGAGATTGAGCCCAGTGCAAGGGGAGAGAGATCGAGCCGAGTGCAAGGGGAGAGAAATTAAGCCCAGTGCCAGGGGAGAGAGGTCGAGCCCAATGCAAGGGGAGAGAGATCGAGCCCACTGCAAGGGGACACAGTCGAGCCCAGTGCAGGGGGAGAGAAATTAAGCCCAGAGTGGGGGGAGAGAGATGGAGCCGATTGCAAGGAGAGACAGTTCAAGCCCAGTGCAAGGGGAGAGAGATCGAGGCCAGAGCGGAGGGGAGAGTGAACGAGTCCAGCACAGGAGGATAGAGATCGATCCCAGGGCAGAGAGAGAGAGAGAGATTGAGCCCAGTGTGGGGGGAGAGAGATCGAGCCTAGTGCAGGGGGAGAGTGAATGAGTCCAGCGCAGGAGGATAGAGATCGATCCCAGGGCAGAGAGAGAGAGAGATTGAGTCCAATGCGGGGGAAGAGAGATCGAGCCCAGTGTGGGGGGAGAGCGATCGAGCCCAGTGTAGGGGGAGAGTGAATGAGTCCAGCGCAGGATAGAGATCGATCCCAGGGCAGAGAGAGAGAGAGAGATTGAGTCCAGTGTGGGGGAAGAGAGATCGAGCCCAGTGTGGGGAAAGAGAGATTGAGCCCAGTGCGGAGGAAGAGAGATCGACCGCAGTGTAGGGGAAGAGAGATTGAGCACAGAACGGGGGTAGAGAGAGGTCAAAATGTGTTGCTGGAAAAGCGCAGCAGGTCAGGCAGCATCCAAGGAACAGGAGAATCGACGTTTCGGGCATAAGCCCTTCTTCAGGAATGAGGAAAGTGTGCCCAGCAGGCTAAGATAAAAGGTAGGGAGGAGGGACTTGGGGAAGGGGCTTTGGAAATGCGATAGGTAGAGGGAGGGCAAGGTGAGGGTGATAGGCCAGAGTGGGGTGGGGGCGGAGAGGTCAGGAAGATGATTGCAGGTTAGGAAGGCGGTGCTGAGTTCGAGGGATTTGACTGAGACAAGGTGGGGGGAGGGGAAATGAGGAAACTGGAGAAATCCGAGTTCATCCCTTGTGGTTGGAGGGTTCCCAGGCAGAAGATGAGGCGCTCTTCTTCCAACTGTCGTGTTGCCATGGTCTGGCGATGGAGGAGTCCAAGGACCTGCATGTCCTTGGTGGAGTGGGAGGGGGAGTTAAAGTGTTGGGCTACGGGGTGGTTGGGTTGGTTGGTCCGGGTGTCCCAGAGGTGTTCTCTGAAACGTTCCGCAAGTAGGCGGCCTGTCTCCCCAATATAGAGGAGGCCACATCAGGTGCAGCGGATGCAATAGATGATGTGTGTGGAGGTGCAGGTGAATTTGTGACGGATATGGAAGTGTCCCTTGGGGCCTTGGAGGGTACTCCCTCCGTGACTCCCTCGTCAGGTCCACACCCCCCACCAACCCAACCTCCACTCCCGGCACCTTCCCCTGCAACCGCAAGAAATGCAAAACTTGTGCCCACACCTCCCCCCTTACTTCCCTCCAAGGCCTCAAGGGACACTTCCATATCCGCCCAGTGCAAGGGTAGAGAGATCAAGGCCAGCGCGGGGGGCGAGAAACTGAGCCCAGTGCAATGGATAGAGAGAGATCGAGCCCAGCACGGAGAGAGAGAGATTGAGACAAGTGCAAGGGTAGAGAGAGATCGAGCCCGGTGTGGGGGTAGAGAGAATTTGAGCCCAGTGTGGGGGGCGAGAGACTGAGCCCAGTGCAGGGATTAGAGAGAGATCGAGCCCAGCACGGGGAGAGAGAGATCGAGCCCAGTGCAAGGGATGAGAGATCGAGCCTAGTGTAAGGGGAGAGAGATTAAGGCCAGTGCAATGGGAGAGAGATCGGGCCAAGTGCAAGGGGAGAGAGATCGAACACAGTGCAAGGGCCGAGAGATTAAGCCCAGTGCAAGGGGAGAGAGATTAAGCCCAGTGCAAGGGGAGAGAGATCGAGCCCAGTGCAAGGGGAGAGGGATCGAGCCCAATGCAAAGGGAGAGGGATCGAGCCCAGTGCAAGGGGAGAGAGATCGAGCCCAGTGCAAGGGGAGAGAGATCGAGCCCAGTGCAAGGGAAGAGAGATTAAGCCCAGTGCAGTGGGAGAGAGATCAAGCCCAGTGCAAGGGGAGAGAGATCGAGCCCAGTGCAAGGGGAGAGAGATCAAGCCTAGTGCAAGGGGAGAGAGATTGATCCCAGGGGCAGAGAGAGAGAGAGAGATTGAGTCCAGTGTGGGGGAAGAGAGATCGAGCCCAGTGTGGGGGAAGAGAGATTGAGCCCAGTGCGGGGGAAGAGAGATTGAGCACAGAGCGGGGTAGAGAGAGGTCAAGCTCAGTGTGAGGGGAGAGAGATCGAGCCCAATGCAAGGGGAGAGAAATTGAGCCCAGCACAGGGGAAGACAGATCGAGCCCAGAGTGGGGGTAGAGAGAAATCGAGCCCAGTGCGGGGGTAGAGAGACATCGAGCCCAGTGTGGGGGTGGAGAGAATTGGAGTCCAATGTGGGGGTAGAGAGGCTGAGCCCAGTGCAGGGGGGACAGAGAGATCAAGCCCAGCGCGGGGGGAGAGAGCTCGAACCTAGCATGGGTAGTGAGAGATTGAGTGCAGCAGGCGGGAAGAGAGGTCGAACCTATTGCAGAGGGAGAGAAATTGAGCCCAGAGAGGGGTAGAGAGAGATAAAGTCCAGCGTAAGGGGAGAGAGATCAAGCCCAGTGTGGCGGAAGAGAGATTAAGCCCAGCACGGGGGGAGAGATATTGAGCACAGCGCAGGGGGAGAGAGAAATCGAGCCCAGTGCAGGGGAAGAGTGATTCAGTCCATTGTGTGGGGAGAGAGAGATCGAGCCCATTGAGTGAGGAGAGATAGAATCCCAACCCAGTGCAAGGGTAGAGAGATCAAGGTCAGCGCGGGGGGAGAGAAACTGAGCCCAATGCAAGGGATAGAGAGAGATCAACCCCAGCACGGAGAGAGAGAGATTGAGACAAGTGCAAGGGTAGAGAGAGATCGAGCCCAGTGTGGGGGTAGAGAGAATTTGAGCCCAGTGTGGGGGTAGAGAGAAATCGAGCCCAGCACGGGGGGAGATATTGAGCACAGTGCGAGGGGAGAGAGATCGAGCCCAGTGCAAGGGCTGAGAGGTCGAGCCTAGTGTAAGGGGAGACAGATTAAGGCCAGTGCAATGGGAGAGAGATCGGGCCAAGTGCAAGGGGAGAGAGATCGAGCCCAGTGCAAGGGGAGAGAAATAAAACCCAGTGCAAGGGGAGAGAGATAAAGCCCAGTGCAAGGGGAGAGAGATGGAACACAGTGCAAGGGGAGAGAGATCGAGCCCAGTGCAAGTGGAGAAAGATTGAGCCTAGTGCAAGGAGAGAGAGATCGAACACAGTGCAAGGGGAGAGAGATCGAACACAATGAAAGGAAAGACAGATTAAGCCCAGTGCAAGGGGAGAGAGAGATTGAGCCTAGGGCAAGGGGAGAGAGAGATCGAGCCAAGGGCAAGGGGAGAGAGATCGAGCCTAGTGCAAGGGGAGAGAGATCGAGCCTAGTGCAAGGGAGAGAAATTAAGCCCAGTGCAAGGGGAGAGAGATCGAGCCCAATGCAAGGGGAGTGAGATCGAGCCCATTGCAAGGGGAGACAGTCGAACCCAGTGCAGGGGGAGAGAGATTAAGCCCAGTGCGGGGGGAGAGAGATGGAGCCAATTGTAAGGGTAGACAGTTCATGCCCAGTGCAAGGGGAGAGAGATCGAGCCCAGAGCGGAGGGGAGAGTGAACAAGTCCAGCACAGGAGGATAGAGATCGATCCCAGGGCGGAGAGAGAGAGATTGAGTCCAATGTGGGGGAAGAGAGATCGAGCCCAGTGCAGGGGGAGAGTGAATGAGCCCAGTGCAAGGGGAGAGAGATTGTGCCCAGTGCAGGGGGAAGAGAGATTGAGCCCAGTGCAGGGGGTGAGTGAATGAGTCCAGCACAGGAGGATAGAGATCGATCCTAGGGCGGAAAGAGAGAGATTGAGTCCAGTGCGGGGGAAGAGAGATCGACCGCAGTGTAGGGGAAGAGAGATTGAGCACAGAGCGGGGGTAGAGAGAGCTCAAGCTCAGTGTGAGGGGAGAGAGATCAAGCCCAATGCAAAGGGAGAGAGACTGAGCCCAGCGCAGCAGAAGAGAGAGCAAGCCCAGAGCGGGGGGAGAGAGAAATCGAGTCCAGTGCGGGTGAAGAGTGATTCAGTCCATTGTGTGGGGAGAGAGAGATCGAGCCCAGTGTGGGGGTAGAGAGAATTTGAGCCCAGTGTGGGGGGAGAGAGACTGAGCCCACTACAGAAGTTAGAGAGAAGTCGAGCCCAGCACGGGGAGAGAGATCGAGTCTAGTGCAAGGGGAGAGAGAGATCAAGTCCAGCGTGAGGGGAGAGAGATCAAGCCCAGTGTGGCGGAAGAGAGATTAAGCCCAGCAGGGGGGGAGAAATATTGAGCTCAGCGCAGGGGGAGAGAGATTGAGTCCAGAGCGAGGGGGAGAGAGAAATCGAGACCAGTGCAGGGGAAGAGTGATTCAGTCCATTGTGTGGGGAGAGAGATCGAGCCCAGTGCAAAGGATGAGAGATCGAGTGTAGTGCAAGGGGAGACAGATTGAGGCCAGTGCAATGGGAGAGAGATCGGGCGAAGTGCAACGGGAGAAAGATCGAGCCCAGTGCAAGGGGAGAGAAATAAAGCCCAGTGCAAGGGGAGAGAGATGGAACACAGTGCAAGGGGAGAGAGATTGAGCCCAGTGAACGGGGAGAGCGATTGTGCCTAATGCAAGGGGAGAGAGATCGAACACAGTGCAAGGGGAGAGATATTAAGCCCAGTGCAAGGGGAGAGAAATTGGGCCCAGGGCAAGGGGAGAGAGATCAGGCCTAGTGCAAGGGGAGAGAGATCGAGCCTAGTGCAAGGGGAGAGAGATCGAGCCCAGTGCAAGGGGAGAGAGATTGAACACAGTGCAAGGGGAGAGAGATCAAGCCCAGTGCAAGGGGAGAGAGATTGAACACACTGCAAGGGGAGAGAGATCGAGCCCAATGCAAGGGGAGAGAGATCGAACACAGTGCAAGGGAAGAGAGATTAAGCACTGTGCAAGGGAAGAGAGATTAAGCTCAGTGCAAGGGGAGAGAAAGATTAAACCCTGTGCAAGGGGAGAGAGATCGAGCCCATTGCAAAGGGAGAGAGATTGAGCTTAGTGCAAGGGGAGAGAGATTGAACACAATGAAAGGGAAGAGAGATTAAGCCCAGTGCAAGGGGAGAGAGAGATCGAGCCAAGGGCAAGGGGAGAGAGATCGAGCCTAGTGCAAGGGGAGAGAGATCGAGCCTAGTGCAAGGGGAGAGAAATTAGGCCCAGTGAAAGGGGAGAGAGATTGAGCCCAATGCAAGGGGAGTGAGATCGAGCCCATTGCAAGGGGAGACAGTCGAACCAAGTGCAGGGGGAGAGAGATTAAGCCCAGTGCGGGGGGAGAGAGATGGAGCCCAGAGCAGAGGGGAGAGTGAACGAGTCCAGCACAGGAGGATAGAGATCGATCCCAGAGTGGAGAGAGAGAGATTGAGCCCAGTGTGGGGAAAGAGAGATCGAGCCCAGTGCAGGGGGAAGAGAGATCGACCGCAGTGAAGGGGAAGAGAGATTGAGCACAGAGCGGGGATAGAGAGAGGTCAAGCCCAGTGTGAGGGGAGAGAGATCATGCCCAATGCAAGGGGAGAGAGATTGAGCCCAGCGCAGCAGAAGAGAGAGCAAGCCCAGGGCGGGGGGAGAGAGAAATCGAGCCCAGTGCGGGTGAAGAGTGATTCAGTCCATTGTGTGGGGAGAGAGAGATCGAGCCCATTGAGTGGGGAGAGAGAATCCCAACCCAGTGTAAGGGTAGAGAGATCAAGGCAAGCGCGGGGGCAGAGAAACTGAGCCCAGTGCAAGGGTAGAGAGAGATCAAGCCCGGTGTGGAGGTAGAGAGAATTTGAGCCCAATGTGGGGGGAGAGAGACCGAGCTCAGTGCAGGGGGTAGAGAGAGATCGAGGCCAGCGCGGGGGCAGAGAAATCGAACCTAGCATGGGTAGTGAGAGATTGAGTCCAGCATGGGGGAAGAGAGGTCGAACCTATTGCAGAGGGAGAGAAATTGAGCCCAGAGAGGGGTAGAGAGAGATCAAGCCCAGCGTGAGGGGAGAGAGATCAAGCCCAGTGTGGCGGAAGAGAGATTAAGCCCAGCACGGGGGGAGAGATATTGAGCCCAGTACATGGGGTAGAGAGCGATTGTGCCCAGTGTAGGGAGAGAGAGAGATCGAGCCAAGTGCAAGGGTAGAGAGAAATCGAACCCAGTGCAGGGGGAGAGAGAATTAGCCCAGCACGGGGGTAGAGAGAGATCGAGCCCAGAATGAGTGGAGAGAGAAATTGAGCCAATCGTGGGGGGAGGGAGATCAAACCCAGTGCAGAGGGAGAGAGAGATTGAGCCCAGAGCAAGGGGAGAGAGATTGAGCCCAGTGCAAGGGGAGAGAGATTAAGCCCACTGCAAGGGGAGAGAAATCGAGCCCAGTGCAAGGGGAGAGAGATTTAGCCCAGTGCAAGGGGAGAGAGATCGAACACAGTGCAAGGGAAGAGAGATTAAGCCCAGTGCAAGGGGAGAGAAATTGAGCCCAGTGCAACGGGAGAGAGATTAAGCCCAGTGCAAGGGGAGAGAGATCGAACACAGTGCAAGGGAAGAGAGATTAAGCCCAGTGCAAGGGGGGAGAAATTGAGCCCAGCGCAGGAGAAGAGAGATTGAGCCCAGTGCAGGAGAGAGATCGAGCCCAGATTTGGGGGAGAGAGAGAAATCGAGCCCAAAGCAAGGGGAGAGAGATCGAGCCCAGACTTGGGGGAGAGAGAGAAATCGAGCCCAGTGCAAGGGGAGAGAGATCAAGTCCAGTGCAGTGGGAGAGAAACTGAGCCCAGTACATGGGGTAGAGAGCGATTGTGCCCAGTATAGGGAGAGTGAGAGATCGAGCCAAGTGCAAGGGTAGAGAGAGATCGAACCCAGTGCAGGGGGAGAGAGAATTAGCCCAGCACGGGGGTAGAGAGAGATTGAGCCCAGAATGTGTGGAGAGAGAAATCGAGCCAATCGTGGGGGCAGGGAGATCAAACCCAGTGCAAGGGGGAGAGAGATCGAGCCGAGAGCATGGGGAGAGAGAAACCGAGCTGATCGTTGGGGGAAGAACACCAAACCCAGTGCAAGGGGAGAGAGATCGAACACAGTGCAAGGGAAGGGAGATTAAGCCCAGTGCAAGGGGAGAGAGATCGAGCCTAGTGCAAGGGGAGAGAGAGATCGAGCCCAGTGCAAGGGGAGAGAGATCGAACACAGTGCAAGGGAAGAGAGATTAAGCCCAGTGCAAGGGGAGAGAGATCGAGCCCAGTGCAAGGGGAGAGAGAGTAAGCCCAGTGTAAGGGGAGAGAGATTGAGCCTCGGGCAAGGGGAGAGAGATCGAGCCTAATGCAAGGGGAGAGAGATCGAGCCCAGTGCAAGGGGAGACTGATCAAGTCCAGCGGTGGATAGAGAGAGATCATGCCAAGTGCAAGGGGAGAGAGAGAGATCGAGCCCAGCGTGGGGAGAGAGAGAATGAGCCAAGTGTGGGGGGAGAGACAGATCGAGCCCAGCACAACGGGAGAGATATTGAGCTCAATATGGGGAGAGAGATCGAGCCCAGCGTGGGGAGAGAGAGAATGAGTCCAGTGTGGGGAGAGTGAGAGATCGAGCCCAGCACAGCGGGAGCGATATTGAGCTCAGTGCGGGGAGAGAGATGGAGCCCAGTGCTGGGGTAGAGAGAGATTGAGCCCAGAGTGGTTCGAGAGAGAGAATGAGTCTAATGTGGGGGGAGAGAGATTGAGCCCAGCGCGGGGGGAGAGAGATGGAGCCCAGCGTGAGGAGACGGAGAATGAGCCTGGTGTGGGGTGGGGGAGAGATCAAGCCCAGCGCGGGCTTAGAGAGAGATCGAGCCCAGTGGAAAGGGGGAGATATCAAGCCCAGTGCAAGGGGAGAGAGAGATTGAACCCAGAGTGGGGTGGGGGGAGATCCCTGTGTAGAGTGAGATCGGGCTGAATGTGGGGAAAATCCAATATGGAACAATTGCAGGCCCATGGCTAAAGAAGGAGTGCAATTTGGAACTTTTAACTTTATTTCTTATTTACCACTTCATACTGAGAGGAACCGTAATGTTGAAGTTTTAACTTATTTCTTTGTTTTTCTACTTAAATTTTGTGCTTAGGCACCTTGTACCTAAGATGGCACTGTGATTGGCAACATTGTAGACCTTTCATTGTACTCCCTTAACCCTGTACTTGAATACATGTGACAATAAAACCTAATTCTAATTCACAATAATATGCTGCCCTCTGCTGTGATCTGGTCTCTCTGGGTCCAAAAAGGTTTCAATCCTTGTTGTGATGGCCCTTCAGTTTCCCCCATGACCACCAGCTGTTTCAGTTTTGCCAGGACCGGATCTTTCTGTGACCAAAGTCTGATCTTGTCAGCTGGGACTGGACGTGTGTCCAGAAAATTTAAAACATTATGGATTCTTCCAGTGGCGGTACCATTGGTGGTGTATCTGCCAGTGGGAGGTGGCTCAATGCATCTGCATTTGCTACCTGGCCTTCTGGATGGTGTTCCAACTTCTAATTGTACATACTTAGTATTAAAGCTCACTACTGAAACCGGCCTGAAACTGTGTAAAGCAATACCTTGTCCTCTTTAAATAAGGTAGACAGTGGAAGTCTTTTTCCTAGGATGATGATGTCAGCTTGTATGAGAGGGCATAACTACAAATTGAGGGGTGATAGATTTAAGACAGATGTCAGAGGCAAGTTCTTTATGCAGAGAGTGGTAAGGGCGTGGAATGCCCTACCTGCTAATGTAGTCAACTCAGCCACATTAGGGAGATTTAAACAATCCTTAGATAAGCACATGGATGATTTTGGGATAGTGTAGGGGGAGGAGCTGAGAATAGTTCACAGGTTGGCGCAACATCGAGGGCCGAAAGGCCTGTTCTGTACTGTATCGTTCTATGTTCTATGTTCTAGACCCAGCAGTGTTTTGTAGTCCATTATTATTGCAAATTGACATCCGTCAAGGTATTGGTGGAATCTCCTGGCTCCAAATATGACCGTCAAAACTTCCATCTCTATCTAGGCTGCATTTAGGCTCTGCATTAGCCAAAGTCCTGGATCGCATACACTATTGCATGGTCCTCTCTCCTGGGCCATTTATGAGCTAATACTACCCCCTGCCACACAGAAAGGCATCACATGTCAATACCAGACCTCGCTTGGGATTATAGTGTGCCAACCCCTGAGAGGATGGTAGCTGTTTCTTCACTTCCCTGAGAGGATGGTAGCTGTTTCTTCACTTCCCTGAGAGGATGGTAGCTGTTTCTTCACTTCCCTGAAAGCTATGGCTTGGTGACAAAGCCAATTCCAAGGCTGACCCTTTTATAAGAGTTGATGCAAAGGTGATAGGATAGAGGTGAAAATGTGTTGCTGGAAAAGCACAGCAGGTCAGGCAGCATCCAAGGATCAGGAGAATCGACATTTCGGGCATAAGCCCTTCTTCAGGAATGAGGAAAGTGTGCCCAGCAGGCTAAGATAAAAGGTAGGGAAAAGGGACTTGGGGGAAGGGGCATTGGAAATGCGATAGGTGGAAGGAGGTCAAGGTGAAGGTGATAGGCCGGAGTGGGGTGGGGGCGGAGGGGTCAGGAAGAAGATTGCAGGTTAGGAAGGCGGTGCTGAGTTCGAGGAATTTGACTGAGCCAAGGTAGGGGGAGGGGAAATGAGGAAACTGGAGAAATCTGAGTTCATCGCTATGGTCTGGCGATGGAGGAGTCCAAGGACCTGCATGTCCTTGGTGGAGTGGGAGGGGGAGTTGAAGTGTTGAGCCACGAGGTGGTTGGGTTGGTTGGTCCGGGTGTCCCAGAGGTGTTCTCTGAAACGTTGCGCAAGTAGGCGGCCTGTCTCCCCAATATAGAGGAGGCCGCATCGGGTGCAGCGGATGCAATAGATGATGTGTGTGGAGGTGCAGGTGAATTTGTGGTGGATATGGAAGTATCCCTTGGGGCCTTGGAGGGAAGTAAGGGGGGAGGTGTGGGCGCACGTTTTGCATTTCTTGCGGTTGCAGGGGAAGGTGCCGGGAGTGGAGGTTGGGTTGGTGGTGGGTGTGGACCTGACGAGGGAGTCACGGAGGGAGTGGTCTTTTCAGAACGCTGATAGGGGAGGGGGGTCCGTTTGGAGGTGGCGGAAATCACGGTGGATGATACGCTGTACATGGAGGTTGGAAGGATGGTAGGTGAGGACCAGTGGGGTTCTGTCCTGGTGGCAGTTGGAGGGGTGGGGCTCAAGGGCGGAGGAGCGGGAAGTGGAGGAGATGCGGTGGAGGGCATCGTCAACCACGTCTGGGGGGAAATTGCGGTCCTTGAAGAAGGAGGCCATCTGGGTTGTACGGATTTGGAACTGGTCCTCCTGGGAGCAGATGCGGCGGAGACGAAGGAATTGGGAATATGGGATGGCGTTTTTACAGGGGGCAGGGTGGGAGGAAGTGTAGTCTAGGTAGCTGTGGGAGTCGGTCGGTTTATAGTAAATGTCCATGTTGATTCAGTCGCCCAAGATAGAAATGGAAAGGTCTAGGAAGGGGAGGGAGGAGTCTGAGACGGTCCAGGTGAATTTGAGGGGTGGAAGGTGTTGGTAAAGTGGATGAACTGTTCAACCTCCTCATGGGAGCACGAGGCAGCGCCGATACAGTCATCGATGTAGCGGAGGAAAAGGTGGGGGGTGGTGCCAGTGTAGCTGCGGAAGATGGACTGTTCCACATATCCTACGAAGAGGCAGGCATAGCTGGGGCCCATGCGAGTGCCCATGGCTACTCCTTTGGTTTGGAGGAAGTGGGAGGATTGGAAAGAGAAGTTGTTCAGGATGAGGACCAGTTCAGTCAGTCGAAGGAGGGTGTCAGTGGAAGGGTATTGGTTGGGTCAGCGGGAAAGGAGGAAGCGGAGGACTTTGAGTCCTTTGTGATGGGGGATGGAGGTGTACAGGGACTGGATGTCCATGGTGAAGATAAGGCGTTGGGGACCGGGGAAGCGAAAATCATGGAGGAGGTGGAGGGCGTGGGTGGTGTCCCGAACGTAGGTGGGGAGTTCTTGGACTAAGGGGGACAGGACCGTGTCGAGGTATGCGGAGATGAGTTCGGTGGGGCAGGAGCAGGCTGAGACAATGGGTCGGCCGGGGCAGTCAGGTTTGTGGATTTTGGGCAGGAGGTAGAAATAGGTGGTGCGGGGTTGTGGGACTATGAGGTTGGAGGCGGTGGATGGGAGATCCCCTGAGGTGATGAGGTTATGGACGGTCTGGGAGATGATGGTTTGGTGGTGGAAGGTGGGGTCATGGTCAAGGGGGCAGTAGGAGGAGGTGTCCGCCTCAGCCCCCTTGACCATGACCCCACCTCCCACCACCAAACCATCATCTCCCATCACCCCGTGGCTCAACACTTCAACTCCCCCTCCCACTCCACCAAGGACATGCAGGTCCTTGGACTCCTCCATCGCCAGACCATAGCAACATGACGGTTGGAGGAAGAGCGCCTCATCTTCCGCCTAGGAACCCTCCAACCACAAGGGATGAACTCAGATTTCTCCAGTTTCCTCATTTCCCCTCCCCCCCACCTTGTCTCATCAAATCCCTCGAACTCAGCACCGCCTTCCTAACCTGCAATCTTCTTCCTGACCTCTCCGCCCCCACCCCACTCCAGCCTATCACCCTCACCTTGACCTCCTTCCACCTATCGCATTTCCAACGCCCCTCCCCCAGGTCCCTCCTCCCTACCTTTTATCTTAGCCTGCTGGACACACTATCCTCATTCCTGAAGAAGGGCTTATGCCCGAAACGTCGATTCTCCTGTTCCTTGGATGCTGCCTGACCTGCTGTGCTTTTCCAGCAACACATTTTCAGCTCTGATCTCCAGCATCTGCTATCCTTTCTCCTGATAGGATAGAGGCCAGGTTATGTATGATTCACCAATCCGAGGGAAGACCGAAGGTCCGGTAAAGGCATGGGAGCCAGGGCACCTTTTAGTGCCCTCACCTTATCTTCCAGTAGGTGTAAGCCAATTTTGTTGACTCTGTCACCCAAATAGGTCACTTGGAACGCCTGGAACATACACTTTTTCCTTGTAAGGGAAAAACCCACCTGGGGAGTCACGTCTTTATCCAAGAGCACTTGCTCCTTATTGGTCTTCCCCATTATTGACATGTCATATGCATGAATGACGAACTTGCGTTGACCTTCGTCCGCTGAAACATTGCTCAGGTTGATGATACCCCAAATGGCAGTCTTGTATATTGGTACAAACCCTTATGGGTACTAATTGTAGCACTGGGCAGGGCCTTGTAGTATTGTGGAATTACTGCCTGGTCAACATGTAGGGGGCCTTAGCTCGTCTGATAGCCCCTTGACCTTCCTGAAAAACTTCCAGGTATTTAATCAGGACTGCGCTCAGGCAGCAGTGTTCTCATCAGAAGATATTGATCCAATCTCAGTGAAACGTTCTCAAACAATTTCACCCCATCAGATTTGGGCCCAAGCCTTTTACTGCACTCAGTGGGAGCTGAACCAGCTGCTTCTCCTAAGAGACCAGAACCAAAGTTGTCCCCTTAATCTGTAAAGGTTCCTCCACTATAGGTTCTCAGCCGAGCTGAGGTCTTGTGCAAACATAAATGTTGGAGTCCAGAGCGAACTTTGTTAAAGACTGATTCTGTAATCATTGAAACAGCCACACCAGTAGGCTAAATAGGCTAATGGTCTTTTCCCCAGGGTAGGGGAGTCTAAATCTAGACAGCATGCATTTAAGGTGGAAGGAGAAAGATTTAAAAGTGACCTAAGGGGCAATTTTTTCACATAGAGGGTGATGCATGTATGGAATGAGCTGCCAGAGGAAGTGGTGGAGGCTGGTACAATTACAACATCTAAAAGGCATCTGGATGGGTATATGAATAGGAAGGGTTTTGAGGGATATGGGCCAAGTGCTGGCAAATGGACTGGATTAGGTTGGGATATCTGGTCAGCACAGGCGAGTTGGACAAAAGATTTTGCTTCTGTGCTGGACATCTCTATGAATCTATAACTACAGAATTCCAAGGTACCAAAGGAGCATGAGCCATGAAAAGTTAGCATGCGGATGCAGCAAATAATTAAAAAGGCTAAGGAAATGTTATCCTTTATTATGAGTGGCATCAACATAAAAATAAGAATTTATGTGTCAGTTATATAGGACATTGGAGAGACTATATCTCAAACTCAGGGTGCAGTCTTAGTTCCCTTATTTACAGACAGACGCAAACACATTGAAAATAATTCAGACCAGGTTTACTAGGTTGATATCTGGAATAAGCAGGAAGGTTGGATAGAGTATATTTATTTCACTACAGTTTAAAAGAGTGAGGGCACATTTGATTGAAGTGTATAAGATTGCAAGTGGTCTTGACACAGTGTAATGATTGTAAGGAGGTCAGCCAGGTGGACTTCACAGAATATGAGTTCACTAACTGGGGCTGTTAATCAGGTCCTATCAGAGACCCCTGTCTGACAGAAAAGTACAGGAGTGTCAGAGGTTCTGTTCACTCTAACTCTGGTTCTTGAGGGATCTGGACAATGTCATGGGCACTCCATGTGTAAATAAAGGGTGACTTGGTGATGGGATACCAGCCTCAATGGAGTTATTTCATTGGCAATGAGAGAAAAGCACGCTCCTGGAGAAATTCAATCACAGCAGTCGGCTTCGACTTGGGGTAAGCATTTATGGCATCATGCCGCTATTTGGGAAGCTTGGTTTGTTCAATCCTGCCATCGAAGACTGGGCCCAATATGTGGAAAGAATGCATTTTTTTCAGGTAAAGGACAATGGGGCAGATGAAAAGCAACAATTCTCCTGACAGCTTTTTTGGTTATTGGAGTCTAACTTTCCATGAAGCAATGGATACGAAAACCTTTCTATAGTTGACAGACTTAGTCAAGGAATATTACAATCCCAAGCCTCCTCTAATTGAGAGACCCTATCAATTTTGCTCAGCAATTCGAGAACCAGGGGAATCAGTATCAGGATTTTTGACTCGGTTAAGATGACTTACACAGGCATGTGACTTTGTTTAACCTTTAATGAGAGACTGTTTGGTATGTGGGATTAATGATGTAACCATGCAAAAGCACCTACTAGTTGAATCCCATCTAAACTTCAAGCGGGCAATACAACTGGCTTTATGTTGGAAAATGCGGCAAGTAGAACATGTGGGTTACAGGGTATTCTTTTGGAAATGAACACCCTCCCAGTCTGACTGAGCTTGGGGAACAACATTTGAGTGAATGCAATTGCATAGCCTCATTCAGGACAGATTCTGAACAGAGTTACGCTAGGAAGGTCCAGAGCAAAACTCCAAAACAAAGCCAAACATCGGCCGAATGGTTAAAATGTTCTTCAGGATCCAGGCTTGCAAGCCATTGTAGTTGCTGCTGGTATGTGGACTCGGAACAGCAAAACAGTCCCACTGGACCGAAGGTCAGTGAGAGAACACATAGGCTGTTATCCAGGAGAGTGCACACCCTGGAAAATCCACCTACATCTGGTTTGGAACAGTTACATTGCTTAGCAACATCCAAATCAGAACCAATCAAAATAACCATTAAGTGATCATCTGGTTCTAATGCCCCTCGTGATTTTATAAACCTCTGTAAGATCACCCCTCAGCCTCTGACACTCATGGGAAAATAGCCCTTGAATAGCTGTTCAGCCTCTTCCTATAGCAAAATCCTTTCACTCAAATTTTTAAAAATCTTCTACATCCACCTTTATGGGCAGCACGGTGGCTCAGTGGTTAGCACTGCTGCCTCACAGCACCTGGGTTCGATTCCCACATCAGGCAACTGTCTGTGTGAAGTTTGCACATTCTCCCCATGTCTGCGTGGGTTTCCTCTCGGTGCTCTGGTTTCCTCCCACAGTCCAAAGATGTGCAGGTTAGGTAAATTGGCCATGCTAAATTGCCCATAGTGTTAGGTGAAGGGGTAAACATAGGGGAATGGATCAGAGTGGGTTGCTCTTCGGAGGGTCGATGTGGACTTGTTGGGCGGAAGAGTCTGTTTCCATACTGTAAGTAATCTAATCTAATCTAATCTATACTCTTATGCCTTCTTTACAACATGCATTCTTACCTATTTTTGTTTCTGCAAATTTGACCACAATGCCTTCACTCCCCACATCTAAGTTGTTGACATAAATTAGAGGTACTGACACAGACCACTCATTGCATTCTCCCAAATAGATAATGACTCATTTCTGGGCCTTGACCAACAATGTGTATACATTGGCTAAATAACCAATAGTAACAATACATCAAAATTAACTCACTGGCCATGCAGTGCTTTGGCATGTTCTAATGATATGGAAAAATGCTCAGTTAATTCAAAATCTTTCTATACTCTGTCCCCTGTTTGGTTTCAAGCTGTCACAATATTCTTTTGAGCTGAACCATTGACCATATTCTCTGAGAATTGTAACTGGGATTTCAGTCAAACTTCTACTGAAATAATGGCAGTAGAATGGGAACAAAAAGTTCCAGTTAATGTATTCTCCTTGTATTGTGAGGGACTTGGTCATATTTACCTCATGAAGCTCTTTCAATGGCTTTTTGAATTAAGTTTGTCTCTTACCTAGCTGATCTCACTTCTGTATTAAGGATATGCACTAAACAGCATGTTTTTGAAGCTCTGTTGTTGAGCATTTCCATGGTGCCGAAGGATTCAGGCAGCACAGCATATGGGAAACGAATTGCTTTATGAGGTAATTATTGTCATTGATATTCTGGGAAGAATCAGACCGTCCTGTCATAAACATGTTCAGTTTGAATTGTTGATTCATAATGTTAATAATCCGACCACAAAAAGAAATTGTTTGGGCTATATAACTGTTTCCCTCTGAATCTGGTAAATAAGTGCAGGGATTATTTGGCTTTGAAGTTTATAGCTGTTGAGCAGATGAATGCCCACAGCCTTATACATTGTGACCCATGTGTACCCATCCATCTGTGATATATAAGCAGTCTGTATATGGAATCAATATTACTGTGCTAACAAAGACATTTCTAAAACAAGTTAATTAAGATCAGATTAATTCTACTTAAGGGTCACGTTACCCAGTATAAATCCCTTTCTGGTTTATGTTATCTCATTATCTCTCTTTTTTTATTGTTGTCTAGTAGTCACTCATTATTTTACACACATTCTAGTTAACAAAGCTTTTCAAATTTCAAATCAAGTTGATTCATTTGGTGGTACACGTCTCCTTGTTCTCTACTGGAGAGTTAAAACTGTGATGCAGCCCAGGTGGTTGTGGCTATCAATCTATTTAAGATATTGTTGGTGTTCCAACAGATGTATCAAAACCTGGCATTCCTATTTCCCTTTTTCCTTCTATCTCTCCTTACCAATGACACCCTTCATCTTCCTCTTATCATTGCTCTGATTACTATTCCCACACAATCGTCAGCCATTAGTATTTCTCAACCTATTGTCTTTCCTGTCCCTTTTGTCTTTAACTAGTCTATTCCCCATTGGTCTCTCTCACCATTCCACACTGGCCATCTGTAACTGCCATGGTCACCTCATTAAGGACGACAAAACTGATTAACCTGCCTCTCATCTTATCAATTATCCTGCACAATGTCCTTCTCAACAGTTAAGTTCTCCAACTCTGTTCTCCTTTTAAGAACTAGCAATTTGTTCAGAGGTCAGTGACCCTTTACAGAATGCAAAATTTCTTGACATCCAGCAAGCAACTTCAGTCCTTGACATTACCAAGATGGTGGTGGTGAGGTCAGCAGCATTTGGTTCCTGAGCACAAGGCTTGGCCACATCCACATGGCTTAATTGTTGTCTTTCCAATTTGGTTTTGTTTTGGTCGTCCTGGGCTTCCTTCAAATGTCCTCCTGCAGCCATCTTGGCTTTGGAAAACGAGCCAAGGCCCCATTGGTTGTCTCAGAGAAAGGACTCTGAGCACCGTAACCGTCTCCAGCTCAGAGACAGCGGACATGGGAGTGATGTCATTGGTGGTGGTAGAAAAGGAGCATGTTGCCAGGACAATGTCGGACAGCGGTGACTGGAGAAGCAGAGAGAGTGAAGGCTACGAAGAGGGAAAGATGAATGTTTGAAGCTGTTTCAGTTTTAGTAATATCAACTTAACATTAATTTATTCAGTATTTTACCATTTGTACAACGTATTCAGTAATTTATTCTGTAATCCAAGATGGCACTGGAATGTGGTGACATTATCCACTTTTCACTGCCCCTAGTCACAAGTGACAATATATGAAATAAATCGACATCTGTAGTTTGAATTCCCCAAGCTGCTGCTCTTCTGAATCCACTGAGCTGTTCTATTTGGGTTCAAGCTTGTTCTTCATTAACTGCCCCAACCACATCTATGGTGGGTCATTTACCTTGTTAATCTTGTGCCCTGTCTACACTGCCCATCTCAGACTCTGACAAGGCCTCCATTACCAATTCTTTGTTTCTTAGCTTCCAGTCTACTCACTTCCATGTACAATTCTCCAATTCTATTGCTTCTACCACTGCTCTATTGAAAATTGCTGGTGCAAACATCATTTATAATCATCTTCAAAAACTCTCTGATTTAGGTTCTGCACTTGTGCCCGTTCTACCATAGTTTACTTCTCTAATTGGTCTCTAATATCGACATTCAACTTCCCAACAAAAGAACTTCCATTCCTGAATGCAATTCCACCTTTGCTCCCCCATGTTTGAGGGGAACACATACAAGCACAAATTTCCCCAAACGTACCAATTGCCAATTATGGCTTAAACATGTCAAATGTCCCAACAACGAATCAGAACCCTGAAGTACTACAGATATGTTTAAACTTGAATTCCAAAATGTATTTTTTTAAAAGAGGGCTGCAAGAGATACCGAAAGAATGCAAGTGTAAATCTAATGCTGCCTGGCCATATTCTGTGTAGGACCTATGGAATGTCACGCTTGTAGAGTGTTAGGGAAACTTCAGAAGAGAGAGAGCGAGCAACATAACAGCAACAAGATAATGAGGGACTGGCCATCTCCCCCTCTCTTTTTTTATTGTGTAACATGATCCTTAAAACAGAATTCCATAACCCTTAAAACAGAATTAATCTGATCTTAATTATCTTATTTTAGAACTGTCTTTGTGAGCACAATAATATTGATTCCATGTACAGACTGCTTATATATCACAGATGGATGGTTACACACAGGTCACAGGCTGTGGGTATTCATCTGCTCAACAGCTATAAACTTCAAAGTCAAATAATCCCTGCATTTATTTGCCAGCTTCAGAGGAAACAGGCATACAGCTCAAACAATTTTTTTTTGTGGTTGGTTTATGAGAGGAAGGTCACAGTCAAAGAACCACTCACAAGTTCCTCTTGTCTTGCAGGTAAAAGGATTTCCTTATTCTGAGTGCAAGGATCTAGGTAATGAACAAATCTGTGAGAAGGAAGTAGGATAATAGAAAGGCTATCAGGCTCTGAGTGCTGCCAGCCAACCACTATCTAAGGAAACAGGAGAAAAGGATTTGAATTGACTAAGAAGTCATGCATCCAAAAATTGACTGCTCAACCTTTAACATTCCACTGTCTACTCTTGATGAACTACCCAGAGAGAAGTTAAAAATCATACAACACCAGGTTATAGTCCAACAGGTTTATTTGGAAGCACACTAGCTTTCGGAGCACCGTTCCTTCATCAGGTGGTTATGGAGTGAACAATTGGAAGACACAGAATTCATAGAAAAAATTTACAGTGTGATGTAACTGAAATTATACATTGAAAAGTACCTTGATTGTCTGTTGAGACTTTCATCTGTTCGAATACCATGATAGTTTCACTTCTTTCATGTGTAAATCACAAAACCTTTTTTTAAAGTTGCATTCTCAGGTTAGCTATAACAATTGGTGTTAGCGAGACAATATGTTGAAGGTGTTAGCCCCCTGTGTTCTCTGTCTGTGCCATGATGTTTAGATTGATTCTAATCTAAAAATTGAGATAACAGAGTTTTACATGAATTCATGCAGTATAATTTCAATTACATCACACTGTAAACTTTTGCTATAAATTCTGTGCCTTTCAATTGTTTCCTCTACAACCACCTGATGAAGGAGCAGTGCTCTGAAAGCTAGTGCTTCCAATTAACCTGTTGGACTATAACCTGGTGTTGTGTGATTTTTAACTTTGTACACCCCAGTCCAACACCGGCATCTCCAAATCATACCCAGAGAGCGATTGAACCCTAGGTTCATTAGCTTACATCTCTGTTCAGACTCAATTCTTATTCCAAATTTGTGTATATGTGTTATATTATTTGGCTTCATGACTAGTAACTAATAATCTTATTCCTTTGGGAAACTTAGGAAGACCTGATAAAATTGGCTCCTTTTGAAACATAACTTGATATGCTCTGGGAGAAAGGTATCGACAAGGGAGGGATCCTTTTCAAGTTAACCATGTTGTAACCAACCAAGGGAGAGGGTGAATTTAAAAAAAGTGCAGCAGTTTCTCCCTCCTCAGCCAAATGTTTAATGGTTCAGGATGTGTACCTGGGAATTGTGATAATTTGGAATACCTGTCTGGGAACTGGGATAATTTGAGGTACCTGTCTGGGAACTTTGATCATTTGAGGAGCCCTACTGGGGTAGTTGCTTGAAGTTCTCTGCTCACAAAAATCAAAGACCCAGGATAACCTTGGGCCTTTTCTTTAATGAAAACATAACTTTGTTAACTTCTTCTCCTTTGCCCATCACTTTAGCCTTGACGATTAAGTGTGAAGACCACATTGATTCCTTTAACCCCAAGAATAATGTGATTTATGCAGATACCTCCATTGTGTCTGCTCTTTTTTAATGCTCTCCTCCTTTTTCAGTTTCCAACTCAATCTTGCTTTGCCCCTTCCTGTCCTGTTGCATCTCTTAATCCTTCAAGGACTGGACAAGGTAAACATAGGAAAGATGTTCCCAATGACTAGGGAATCCAGAAACAGGGAACATAGACAAAGGAAATGGGATAGGTCATTTAGGACTGACACAAGGAGATATTTCTTCACCCCGAGAGTACTGAGCCTGTGGATGCCACATGAAGCAGTTGAGGCCAACACATTAAATGTTTCCAAGAGGGATTTCAAAACAGTTCTTAGAGCTAAAAGAATCAAAGGGTGTGGGGAGAAAGTGGGAACAGAGCACAGGAGTTGGATGATCAGCCATGATCATGTTGAAAGGCAGGTTAGGCTCAAGGGCCGAATGGCCTACTCCTGACTCTACTTTTCATGTTTTATGTTTCTAAGTTTGAATCTAACTGAAGGTGAATCTTGTTACCTCTCCCTACTTATCATCTCATGAAGTTTAAACCTGCCACAGTTTCCATTTCATTTCAATGATATTAACAGCCTGAAATGAATATTTAACATTTAGCAGTTTAGATCAGCTATACTGTAATGGATGGAACAGTGGAACAAACTAGAGAGGCTGAATGGTCTGCTCCTGTTCCTACATGAAGACAAAGTATCATTGTTCAGTTATTGTTTCTGTTGCTTTATTTGCTGTTTGATGCCAGCTACTGATTCTAAGCTTCCATCAATGTAATTATATTGTCTCAAAATTTATAGTGAATGGCTTTCAGAATTAGCTAATTAAATGTGAGTATTACAACCCAGGATCTCAACATAATGTCACAATCTGTTTTGTTCCTGGTTCTTGTGCAGTTCAAGGTTACATGCAATTGCTGCTGTATCTAGTGGCATTATGAATGTAGCAAATATTTTGTCTGGTACCTGCAACAAACAGTTTTCAGCATGACTTATGAATACCATACTAAGGACTGCTTCATAAGTCATATATGTGGTGTAACTCTGCTTGGTATCTGGTTTCATTGAATTACTTGTGGTATTGAGCATTGTAATACACAGTTATGGATCAGATTTCATTATGTAAGTGCAGACAGCTTTGCTTCCAAAGGGTCTGTGACATGTATCTTTTGAAGATGACCCAGTGTGAAGTTGAATTGACATTAATCTAGAACTCTATGCTCTCCTGTGTGGTTAAACCAGCAGTCTATTGAAAGCGTGTAATCTTTAGGCTCCTCTATCATGACATTTACAATCGTGGTAACTAATGTTTGTCAGTATAAATGAAAAGACAGCCGACTCCATGATAAACACACTTCTGCCTCATTCTAACCAAGATGCTATCCCAAGTATTCAGTGTCAGACTATCTCCAGTTCTATTGAATCCCTGTCCTGACCATAATTTATAAATTTTCTTCAATTTTCTCATTTATGCAAAAGAGACTCTCTGGCTTATCAGAGAAGGGTTTTTAGCCATTTATCTAAGCATATATTCCAGTCTATATTATTTTAAAATTCATTTTTTAGTGGGATGTGGGCGTCACTGACTAGCCAGCATTTATTACCCAGCCTAGTTGCCCTTGTCTATTTCCTGGGTAATAAACCAATTTGCTTTGTTCATCTAAATAATACACTTCTGACAAAATTGTTGCTAGAATTGTGATGGAGAGTTCCACATTTTGTGCACTGTAGAATTGTTTAGTCTACTCTCCCCTTTAACTGATGCTGGAGCATGAACCCATGGGTAATTCTGTAGTAATTTCTATTGCTTCCAGTTTCTTCAGCTCAAGATCAATGGCATCATGACCTATAAATCCCACAATAATGTCCTCATCCAGTGAAGACTCCAGCTACATTTCTTTTTCTGTACAGTTACAAATGTTGTCATAAAATTTCTCAGTGGAAATGCACAGAACAAAATCTAGCTCCATGCTGGGACCAAATGATTCGCTTCACCCATGCAGGAGCTGTGAATGATAAATTCAGAAATAAATGCCTGATTATAGACAGTGAATTTCAGCATTTGTTTATGACCAGTCATGAAGAAATAGCCCAGGTGGGTATGACTTGTTGCCTGCTTGTGAAATAAGACCATAATCCAACAATGGACCTTTATTGCTTACCAAACGAAATGTCGCCAATCAGGAGCTAGAGGTGTGTGTTTTCCTGCTGGAGTCATACCAAAGATATCCCCCACTTGAATAATACTAGAAGCACAGCAAATAAGGCCAGGCTGTTGTTTTATTGTTGCTTCACTGGAGGGTTTCCCTTGGTTGCTGGTGGGTTCAGTGCCTCCTACTGTTATACTCCCACTGGCCTGACTGAGAGAACAACAAGAAACTAAATCCTCAACTACACTCAATAGACCTTGAGAAATGGTTCTTTGTAAGTCCCCTACTGGGATTTGCAACATAAATTGGATAGTTTCAACAGCACTGAAGAATGACTTCATAAAATGTTTTCTTTTTGCCAGTTATCCTTCATGAATAAGGAATCCACTTTCGAGAACCCCGGCAGGTCGTTTGACCAGAAGCACTAAACCTGATCTGTTCCTATCCACCTGTTATAGAATCATAGAATCCCTACAGTGTGGAAACAGGCCGTTTGGCCCAACAAGTCCACACTGACCCTCTGAAGAGTAACCTACCCAGAGCTATTCCCCCTATCCTATTACTCCACATTTCCCCTCACTAATGACTTAACCCACACATCCCTGAACACTGTGGGCAATTTAGCACATCTTTGGACTGTGAGAGGAAACCAGAGCACCCGGAGAAAACCCACACAGATGTGGGGAGAATGTGCAAACTTCACACAGACAGTCACCCCAGGCTGGAATCGAACCTAGGTCCCTGGTGCTGTGAGCCACTGTGCTGACTTCCAACAGGAGGCATTGCAGCCAAGAATGCCAGCTCTCCCAGCAACACTCCTTTTCTAACCCTCTCAACCAGATTGTAATGCAGTATCACCATCCTGTCAGTTTCAAATCTGGGGCCTTTTGGGTTTGGATACTCACCACAGAGTCTAAAGTATAAACTCATCATCCTTGAATCAGCCTCAAAGCAAGTCTGCCACAGAGATACACCCCTAAGATTGGGGAGTGTTCATGCAAAACCAGTGCTTGCAATTCCTCACAGACTAAGTTACAAGCTGGCGTTTAAACAGGATGTTCGTAAATCTTTGTAAATTGAATGACTTATTTAGTGCTTATGGCAGTCTTGATCCAAGCAAAATGCTCCTTCCCAAATTAGGATTTCAAGTGAATAAAATTCGGAAAACAGTTAATCTTAGTAATCAAAATCTTGTAAAAGGAAACATGCAGACCCCAATAATTGAACTGACAGCAATGTTAGCAATTTTTTTACACATGGACTTGAGAGTCTCTATCCTTCATAGAGATACTGGGCTGATTATTTTTGTGTAAATGTTTCTGAGATAAACAGGAAACTAAAACAAATTACCATAATTGGGCAAATTACCTTAATTTATGTTTAGCATCATTTAGGCAGTTGTTGATGTTTGTCAGCCTCAAAACCATGATGAAGGGTGAGATGGCATAGTGTGGACTAGGCTAGCAAGAGGAAACAGCAATTTGTATTTGCGCTCACAATATAGTAAACTCTCCTTCGTTGCTTCATAGAAAAGTAACCATGCTGAACAGGACAAAAATCAATGCAGGAATGCTGGGGCCTGAAACAGAGATAGAGATGAACAATGTTACAAAGGTTCAAATATCTGATTTGGATTTGATTTGATTTGATTTATTATTGTCACATGTACCTAGTTACAGTGAAACGTTTAGTTTTGTACGCAGGACAAGCAGGTCATACCATACAGAGTGCATTAGGGTAATAGAGCAGAGCGTTACAATTGCAGAGAAGATGTAAAAAGAGCAAAATCAACATTAGATGTGAAATTTGAGAGGTCCATTCAGCAGTCTAATAACAGCGGGGAAGAAGCTGTTCTTGAACCTGTTGGTCCGTGTGTTAAAGCTTTGGTATCTTCTGCCTGATGGAAGGGGTTAGAAGAGATTTTCACTGGGTCTTTGGGTATATTGGCAGCGAGAAGTTAGGATGGAGACAATGGATGGGAGGATGGATTGTGTGACAGACTGGGCTGTGTTCACAACTCTCTGTAGCATCTTCCAGCACTGGGCAAAGCAGTTGTCATTCCAAGCCCTGATGCATTGGATAGAATACTTTCTATGCTGCATCTGTAAAGATTGGAGGCAACATTAGGAAGGCTATAGAGTTGGAATGTAGGATCATAGGAGCATTGAGCTCCTCTATCCTGCTTCACCATTTCAGAACATGTCAATTCATCTACCTCAACACATTTGCTCACATTATCCTCATATCCCTTGATTTCATGACAATCTAGAAATCTTGTTGATATTTATCATGAACATTCTCAATGAGTGAGCCTCCACAGCCATTTGGGTGAAAGGATTCCAAAGATTTGCTAGCCTCTGAGTGAAGAAATGTTCCCCCATTTCAGTCTTAAATGGCTTGCCCTGTACTCTGGGACTATGGCCTTCCAGTAGCAGGAAGCATCTTTCCTACATCTAGCTCTTCAAGAATTTTATAGGTTCCAAAGCTCTCGTTCTTCTAAAATCTAGAGATCCCAGGCCCAAACACCTCAATTCCCCTCACAGGACAGTTCTGCAATCCAGGAGATCAGCCTGATGAAACTTTGGTTCATCAATATATCCTTCCTGAGCTAAGGGACCAGAGCTACACACCGTACTCCAGGTGAGGTCTCACCAAGGTTCTATACAATTGAAGCCAAGGCAGTTTTACTCCGATAGTCAAATCCTCTTGTGATAATGCCAACATACTACTTACCTTCTTAATTGTTTGTTTAGTACATTATTTTTAAGTGACTTAAGAACAAAGAGACCCAGTTCTTTAAGAACATTGATATTTCCCAACCTTGCACCTTTTAAAAAAACACTCTACATCTCTGTTCCTTGAATTAAAGTGGATAACCTCACACTGCAGCATGTTATTTTCCAACTGCCATGTTCTTGCAAATACTGTCAGTCTATTAGACCCTCCTGAAGTCTCTTTGCATTATACCAACAGCACACATTCCCACATAGTGTTCTGTCATTGGGTCATACAGCATGGAAACCGACCCTTCAGTCTAACCAGTCCACGACAACCATAATCCCAACCTAAACTTGTCCCACCTGCCTGCTCCTGGCCCATATCCCTCCAAATCTTTCCTATCCCTGTGCTAATCCAAATAAATGTCTTTTAAACATTGTAATTGTACCCACATGCACCATTTCATCAGCAAGTTAGTTCTACACTTGAACCACCCTCTGTGTAAAAAGTTTGTCCTTTGTGTCTTTTTAACTATCTCTCCTCTCACCTTAAAAATGTGCCCCTAAACTTGATATCACCTATCCTAAGAAAAAAACAACTACCATTATCTCTAAACCACTCATTATTTTATAAACTTCTCTAAGGTCACCTCTCAACCTCCTACCCTCCAGTGGAAAATCCCATCTTATCCAACCTGTCTTTATAACTCAAACCTTCCATACCTGGCAACATCTGAACAGATCTCTTTTGAACTCTTTCCAGTTTGATTAAGCCCTTCCTATAACTGGACAATCAGAACTGAACACAATATTCCAGAAGTGGACTCACCAATGTCTTGTACAACCTCAACATGGCTTCCCACCTCCTGTACTCCACTACTTTGGAAAATATTACATTTGATCCTCACATTCACAGTGATGATGTAGTTTGTGGACAGATGGGTCCAAGATGTGAGTCTTGTGGTACACTACCAGTTGTAACCTGCCAACCTGAGAATGATTCATTTATACCTGCTCTGTTGCGTTTTCATTAACCAACCCTCATTCCACATCAGTATATCACCCCCTATTCATGTGCTTTAGCTTTATTTACTAACCTCCTGCACAGGAACTTATCAAAGGCCTTATGAGAATCAAAGCACACCACATCCTGCATCCACTAGTGAGGAACATCCTGAAAAAAACATGTTTGCCAAATGTGATTTCATCAATCTATGTTGACTATGCACAATGAAAACATTATTTTCTAAGTGTTCAGTAATCCAATCCTTCACAATAGATTATATATTTCCCTATCCTTTATATTTGGCCAAACGGTCTACAATTCCTTGTTTTCTGCCTCCCTCCTTTCTTAATTAAGAGGGTTATGGAGATCAACTCAGGGTCAAAGAAGATCTAGCAGCTGTGGACAATGGCCAGGAAGGAGATTGGATTTTGGAGCTGGACAACAAAACCCATGTGGGATGGGAAGGCAATGGCTTCCCGTGGGAAGGCAAGGTGGAATGAAGGCAATGGCTTTGATCTTTTTAGTGTTTAACATGAAGAAATGATGGTTCACCCAGCATTGGGTTTTGTACCAGACAGCTGAAAGTACAGAGCAGTGGTGAATGAGGGAGATGTAGCACGATACCATCTGTGCCCACATGCAACATTACACAATATCATCCAACGATGTCACCAAGAGCCAGTATGTAGATAACAAATAGGTGGGGCTGGTAGATAGATCCTTAGATAAGTTCAGAGATAGTGATGTGGATTGTGGAGTGGGAAGTAACATTATTCCTGTAGATGCTGCTGTCCAGTCTGGATAGTTTCAGTTTTGCAGAGAGAGCGGACAAAATGAGATTATTTTGCTCAGAGCAGAGGAGATTGAGAGGGTTCATGATTGAGATGTACACAGTTATGTGGGTCATGGATAGAAGGAAACTTTTCTCTTGTTGGAGAGATGAATAATCAGAGGGGATAGATTTAAGGTAACAGGCAGGCCACTTAAAAGAGATGTGAGGAAATCTGTTTTCACTCAAGAGTGTGTTCTAAAGCTGGAGCTTGCTGCCTGTAAGGATGGTAGAGGCAGAACCCCTCATAACATTTGAGAAGCATTTGCAATGCCAAATCACACAAGGCTATGGGCCAAGTGCTGCAAAATGGGATTCGGTTAGTTAGATGGTTGCTTTTGACTAGTGCAACTGAGATGCGCCATAGGGCATTTTTTTTCTGTGCTGTAGACCTCTATGACACTATGCTCAGTCATGCCAGGAGAAATGTGACCAGCTCTACCAAACTGGACATTGGAGGAAAGGCAATGCAGGGGCAAGATCGATTGTGTGAAAGGCTGCAGTCAGTTTGGGAAGTACATGGCATGATTGCTGACTGTAGCCATTGAGAATATCATTTGTCACTTTGGTCAGGATGTTGTTCATAGCTGTGCCAGAGACAGAAATAACATACAAATAAACAAATTTGTTAAGAATCCCCTTTAACATGAGCACAATAAACTATTAAAACTAATACAGTTGTTTGCCAAGGGTTATACTGCAGATACAACTCTCTTCACTCAAGGATTGTGCCCCAATAGATTCATAGAAAGATGCTGACACCTAGTGGATTGCTGTAGGATTGTGGCTCGAGCTGTGAAAGCTACCAAAAACCGAAAGATCAAGGGAAATTGTGATTTTTTTATTTTTATCTTTGACATTCTAAGCTTTAAGAATGCATGTTCAAAGAAGCAAGATTAGATTAAAAGTCTAAGATTGAATGATGTGACTCATATAGAATAAACTGTGACCAACATTTATAGGTTCCTCACTCTATGGTTACATGCAATTTAATACATTAATAAAAGTTTTATTATTGCCATTCATGTTCAAGTCACGTTTGATTAAACTGCTTGATGGAACACGCTCTGAGGTAATTGACATTCAGCTGCCTTGGTATGGCCAGAAGGATGTTGGATAACATTGGACAGCCCTTAGGGGTAACAAGTAGTTTGGAGGATTGAGCAGAATAATTGGGGCTGGGCGACAGAGAAAGACTCTGATCTTTATATCTTCTAGATTCAAAAATTTGAATTCAGCTCACACTGAATGGGACTGAAATTCTCCTTCCTCCGTCGGTCTTAAAAAGTCATAAATTAAGAGAGAATGATTTTTGCCAAAACCTTTCAGCTCAGCTGATGTTGAACTGATGGCAAATTCCAGAGTGCCTGTTTCATTCTATGTTAACAGTAATAAAATGGTGGGAAATGATTCATATCAGTGAACCAAAACAAAAATAAAGGAATAAGAGAGATGGATCGTAGCTAAGAAAATAGGGGTCAAGACATACCAGTAACATTGAGGAAGTCATTGACAATCTTTAAACTAGATGATTGGATTTATAATGGGTGGTGGACATGGGGCAAAAGTAACTGGGATTCACAGGAATATGAACATTGCAAACATGGTGTCTTTTTAATTGTTTTCCTGTGTTTTTAATTGTTCTCTGAAATGAAGAAAGAACTGCTGGAAAACTGAGGAATCCTGAAGCATTTCTGTATGTTTTGAGAACAAATAATCTTATACTGACCAGGAACTGATGTATTAAGTTGTAATTGAACTGGAGCTGAGGGGTTGTGTCGATAGAGCTTTGGTTGATAACAAGAAACTGAGTGGTTATATGGAGTAGTGACCAATTACCAATGACAAAGGCCTTCTGCTTGCCAACAATTACGTGATTGGTTCTCAAGTAACTGAATGGCTCAGAGCTGTGAACAAGACAGCGAGATGCCAACTGATCTCCACCAGCTCAGGAGATCTCTCTGGTCTCTGTACTTTAAGCTTGAAGAAAACTAGTTTGTTCTTTCCATCAGTAGTTGCTGGAATATGAATTTTAACTAATATGTCAGAGATCTTTTATAAGTGAACCAGCCACCTTGTGCCTCTTGCAAATCAGTGGAAACATCTGGAAAAGTAAGACTGGAAAGCAGCATTCTGAACAGTACAAGAACCACCTCAAAAATAAAACAAAGAACTACAGATGCCAGAGATCAGATACAAAAATAGAAATTTCTGGAAAAGCTCAGCAGGGCTGGCAGTATCTGAGCAGAGAAATCAGAGTTAACATTTTGAGTCTAGTGACTGAAACATTGACACAGCTTTCTCTCCACAGATGCACCCAGACTTGTTAAAGTTCTCCAGCAATTTCTGCTTTTGAGACAAGAACCAGTTCAGCAGATCCTGTTCTCAGAGCTCATTGAGGTGTTTTCCCTATTTTTCGTCCATCCATAACACCAATATATTTTTGTGTGTTTGTGAGTGCACAAAGGAGAGATTATAAGAGGATTAGAGTTTTCATTACTGGAATTATATGCCAACAGGTCATAGCAGAATGTTAGAATCTCTACAGCATGGAAGCAGGCCAACCCTCCCTCATTCCAGTAACCCTGCATTCCCCATGGCTAATCCACCTAGGCTCCACATCCCTGGACACTATGGGCAATCTAGCATGGCCACTCCACCTAACATGCATAGTGTTGAACACTGGAATGAAACCAGAGCATCCGGAGGAAACCCACACAGACACAGGGAGAATGTGCAAACTCCACACAGTCAGCTGAATCGAACCTGGGTCCCTAGCACCGTGAAGCAGCAGAGCTAATCACTGAGCCGTCACACTGCCCCAACTGTTTGCCTGTAGCTAGATTCTAATTATTCGTAATAGGTTTTTGCCGCATACAGAAACCTGGTCTGTGCTTTCTGCCAATGTGACCTATAAGACTGGAAGATGATGGAATTCTGCCCACTGTTTCAAAATCTTTAAGCTTCATGATGGCTCTGGGAATAATGGGGTCAGATTTTCTGTGCACGCCTCCAATGAGGGGGGATGGCAGAGGGGAGTACAGAGGCAGCAGGTAGGTATAAATGCAAACACTCCATGTTAAATGTGACACAGACATGAGGAGACATGGGACCATCAGAATCAGGAAATCAAGGATGAAATAGAAATAAGATGCTATATGTGGGGTTAAACTGTAACAATAGAGGTCTATGGCATAGTCAAAGTGAGACTACTTCCAGAATAGAGAAGTAAGTGAAATGTAGAGAGGTATAAAGTGTTGGGAAAAAGAAGTCCAGCCTCAAATGTCTGAAGGTAAAAAAGTACCCAGATTAGATATCGCTGATGTGGGTGGCATGGTAGCTCAGTGGTTAGCACTGCTGCCTCACAGCACCATGGACCCGGGATCAATTCCCACCTTTGGCAACTGTCTATGTCGAGTTTGCACATTCTCCCGGCGTGTCTGTGTAGGTTTCCTCCGGGTGCTCCGGTTTCCTCCCACAGTCCAAAGATGTGCAGGTTAGGTGAATTGGCCATGCTAAGTTGCCCATAGTGTTAGGTGAAGGGGTAAATGTAGGGGACTGGGTCAGGATGAGTTGCTCTTCGGAGGGTCGGTGTGGACGTGTTGGGCTGAAGGGTCTGTTTCCACACTGTAGGTAATCTAATCTGTTATTGAAAAAGCTGAGCTACACTCAAGAGTATACCATTGACCTCCAGTTCCAGACAGGAAGAAAAATCATTTTTGCTTCACAGAGGTAAGAATGGTAAATGAAAATAGGAAATTTATTTTAATTGGGACCTGAATTCAATAAATATAAAATGTGAAAATCCTGTGAAGCAGCTTCGAGACACAGCTTCTAAATGCATTATAGCTTTTTGATCCAATGTTTCTGAAAAGCCTCATTTCAACGGAACTCATCTTAACCTTGAGTTTGCAAACACTCAGTTGTCAGATAGAAGATGACATCATGGGTTTATAGACAAACATGCAAACAAGTAAGCACACAGCAAGATCCCAGTCCTTCCTTAGAGGAAGCGACATCTCAGTGGACCACGGTGAGCCTTACAATATGTTGCATTTTGATTTTCAGAAGGATTTTTTTCCAGTGCCCCACAAGAAGGCTTGAAATAATATCGAAGCTTTGGAGACTTCCAGTAAATCCAAGATGCAAGCTGTGCGAGGTTTAGAGAACAGCATTAGCTTTTGAAGGAGTTACGCTGGGAAACTGCCTGTTGGGACTGCTCAGAGACTGGTGACAAATCACAAATTCTGTTCATGTTTGAACTCAGAAACTTAATGCAAACTGCTACATTTGCAGGTGACGTCAAACTAAGAGGCTTATTGCAGAACAAACAGTTCAGAAATTAAATGGCAAGTCTGTCCCTAGGAAGAAAATAGCAAGTAAGTTTTAAAGCTGAGTAATGTAAAGAGTGAGAAACAAGAATAGAAGATGGTGTTATGTGAGTAGTTTTGAATTGGTTAAGGATGCTGTTAAAAATATAGTGTAATTGGAAATGAATAGGCAAATGAGAATGATGCAATGATGGTGAACCTTTGATATTAACAGTGACAGGCTGTTAACAGAGACTAAGAGACAGATGGAAAAATGAGTAAGAGCCAGGATTCTATATTCTGTTAGAACATAAAGAAAGGACTGCAAGTTACTTTTCAATTTTCTAAGTCCAATCTGCATTGAGTTTTTTGGAAGGTTTATTGTAACATGGCTTGGCAAGTTCTTTCACCAGCCCTTACCAAACTTGCCCTTTTTTCACATCCTGCATGTCTGCTTTCTGTTCCATCTTACCGTGTACTGTTCCTGAAGCAATGTGCCACTCAGCAGGTATCTGCCAACATACCACCACCCCTTAAGTTGTGTCATCTTCAAAAGGCTGCTGTGCAGCCAGAACAGCACTGGAATTCTGAAGCTGCCCTGCTATGCCACAGATAGAATCTGAACTTGTTGGAGAAGGGGAAGATGGTACCGTGATTCTCCATCCAGCAGAGGAGGCTATACCACCAGATCCTGTCAGCCTGGCTACTCCTCAGGCCAGTGTTGTCTTCAGGGTGTGGAGGAATGCCCAACAATACAGGAGGAAGTTCACTGCCCTTCTCCACTGCGCCAGGGCAGGTGCCACACTCTCCTATCTGCCACCTCACATTCACTCCATCTCTGCTACTGCACCCATCTCCCACCAAGACTCATGTTCCATTGCTCTCACTATTACATGCAACATCATCCCTCATTCATTCTCCCCTCGTGGTTCCTGTCAGCTCCCCACACGACCCTCATGCCCTCTGTGCTGCCTCCTCAATCCTTGAATAGAACCCCCCACCTTTCCCCCACCTGCACCAGCACCAACAGCCTGACTGCCTGCTGTAATCCCACTCGTTCCCCACTCTCTCTAATTACAGGAGGAGAGAGCTCATAACAAGGCACAGAGACAGAGAAAGAGAGAGGGAGGCTGCCTGACCTACCTGTATGAGGAGAGAATCCTGGCCTGTCAGGGGACTACTCCTTTGAGGAATCTGAGACATCTGTGTCCCACCAACTGAGTTAGTGCCACTCCTCCCCCCACCACAGTTCTGACAGTAACCTCGCTGTCAGTTTCAATCACTGCTATCCCCTGGCTGTAATGTCTTCTTGGTCTTGTAAGATCTACCAGCCTCTCCCCCCAGCTCTGCTCAGAAATACCCGACACTCCCACAGGTGGCCTCCTGGATCTCTGTGGAGGAGAGCACTGGGGTCTCCGAGGAAACATCGTCAAAGTTGTCTCCTCTGAACCTTTCATACAGGATACTAAAAGGTATCCAATCTCTGCTGAAATTCAAACTGAGGGGAGGCAACTTGCTTCTGGAAAGAAGCCCCTCAGCATGTATGGCCTGTCCAGATTTAATAGCTCACCCTCTCCCCCCACGTCAACTCTGGGATCACCTGAACAAACCTCCAGTGAATGAGTAGGCTCCTTCTACTCTAGATGTGGATCAAGGAAGTGCACTAAAAGGAGGAAGAAACCTTTCAAGGGAAATGTGATGGCAGGCGGGGAAAAGGCTTGTACATCACAAAATGTTCCTGATGTTAACCTTCACGTGTTTCTGAGTCTCTCTTAGTGCAGGCGCTAATCACATTTTCGCACCATCCGGCAGCATTTCATGGCCACAGACAGAGCTCCATAGATGGTGTGAGAGCTCCATGTGGAATCAAGGGGGATTAACGCCTTCACATGGAACTGGGTCATGACGACACCCTTACTCCTCTTTGCTCAATATCCCTCATGTTCAGGTCCCCCTGTGTAGTTGTCCAGCTGTGGTTGTGTCAAGAAGGTGAAATACAGAGAAGATCAACCTGTAGGACCACCAGGGAATGGGCAGTCTGCGTGCTGTACAGTGCAGGGTCATGTGTCCAATTTTGTTCCCCTTTAAAAGCCCTTTGAGAAGTGTTTACTGCAGTCCCCTCCCTCTCAGGTTGAGTCATGTACCACCCCGCCCACTTCGAGTGTGCAGGAAACCATCTTGTTCCCCATTGTGCACCTGACTCATGATGGAAGGTGACAGAGAGTGTTCCTCTTCCAGCCACATCCAGCCTCAGCCTGACCATGTCAGTGAGCCCTATAAGCCATCCTAACAGCCCATTCCTTTCACCCCATAGGCTTCACACCTCCCCAGATCCCCAACCAACATATCTCAATGCACCAAGACCTGGCCACCTTACACCCCAACACCTGGGATATGAGGTGACTATTCTTGCTGTGGTCATTCACTGTCCCTTCTCTTGAAGCCAAAATCCTCTTGAAAGGATGCTGTGAAACCTGAAAGAGTTCAGAAAAGATTTACAAGGATGTTGCCAGGGTTAGAGGATTTGAGCTAAAGGGAGAGGCTGAATAGGCTGGGGCTGTTTTCCCTGGAGCGTCGAAGGCTGAAGGGTGACCTTATAGAGGTTTATAAAATCATGAGGGGCATGGATACAGTATCTTTTCCCTGGGGTGGGGGAGTCCAGAACTGGAGGGTATAAGTTGAGGGCGAGAGGGGAAAGATTTAAAAGGGACCTACTGGGCAACGTTTTCATACAAAGGGTGATGTCTGTATGGAATGAGCTGCCAGTGGTGGTAGAGGCTGGTACAATGACAGCATTTAAAAGGCATCTGGATGGGTATATGAATAGGAAGGGTTTAGAGAGATATGGACCAAGTGCTGGCAAATGGGACTAGATTAATTTAGGATATCTGGTTGGCATGGAAGGGTTGGATTGAAGAGTCTGCTTCCGCACTGTACATCTCTATATATCTCCCAAGCCACATTTACCCTAGGCTCATGACTTACTGCCATGAAAGCAAAGGAAGGTTGATGATCCATTCCAGGAACAGCAGCGCTGTAGAAGCCTGACCAATGAAATACTGACCAGATGCTTGACCATGGCCTCAGCTGTGGACTGTAAGGGAGGCTGCCCTTGACTTATTGTGCCAGGATCCCCTCACTGAAGGTGCCCTCATGGACTTTGTTGAGGAGTACTCCACTAAGATGTTGAGACTCGGCTGCATGCTTGCTGCAGATGGTAGATGGTGAAGGCATGAGATTGATAGAACACACTGCTCTACAGTCAGATATATATCTCCTAGAATGAGAATTTCCGAGCAGCAAGGCAAGCTGCCTGTTTCTGTGGAAACTTTAATTGGCAAAGCATAGCAAGACAGAGATGTTGTGCGCACACATAGAATCCCTGTAGTGCAGATAGAGGCCATTTGGCCAATTGAGTCTGAAGGGGTCTATGACATAGTCGAAATGAGACTACTTCCAGAACAGAGAAGTAAGTGAAATGTAGAGAGGTATAAAATGTTGGGAAAAAGAAGTCCAGCCTCAAATATCCAGCCTCAGACCCAGAGAGCAGTGATCAAAGCATGATAGAATTTAATATTTGGTTTGAGAGTGCAAAACTTGGGTCAGGATCAATTGTTTTTAACTTAAATAAAGGAAATTACAATGAGATGAGGATACAGTTAGTGAAAGTGAACTGGAAGGATCGATCAGCAGGAATAACAGTTCGGAAGCAATGGTAGACGCTTAGGAAGTATCTGGATGGGTAAATGAATAGGAAGGGTTTAGAGGGATATGGGCCAAGTGCTGGCAAACGGGGCTAGATTAATTTAGGATATCTGGTCGGCATGGACGAGTTAGACTGAAGGATCAGTTTCCATACAGTACATCCCTATGTCTTTAGATAGTGAACAGCCCCCTCTCCCATAGCACACCCTGCCAGCCAGACTTTTCCATATATGCCCTAGATAATTTATGACTCTCAACAAAAATAGATCCCAGTGAGGAGGAAAGATTCTGAGAGAGATAAACTAACCATGGCTAACCAAGGAAGTTTAAGGACAGCATTAAGTTGAAAGAAAAATTGTATAAGGAGGCAAATGTCTGTGGTAGCCCCAAAGTCTGGGATAAATTCATAAACAAGAAAAGGAGGAATAAAAGGAAATAACAACAGAGAAAATAAACCACGAAGGCAAACTAGGAAGGAATATGAAAACTGACAATAAGAGCTTCTTTAAATATATAAAAAAGAAGACAGAGGTCAAGGGGAACATAGGCCATTTAGAATCTGAATGTGGGGAGTTGGTTGTGGGAAGACAAGGCAATGGCACAGTAGTTAAACAGATAGTATACATCATTCTTTATGGTGAAAGCTACTTCAAACATGCCATTAATACTGAAGTATACCGCGGAGGATTTAACTACCATCACCGTCACTGGGGAAGTAATATTAGACAAACTAATGGGGCTGAAGACAGATATGTCCTCTGGCCCTGACAGATTGCATCATAGGATCTTAAAAGAGATGCCAAAAGACATAGGAGATGCGTTGGCTATAGTCTTCCTTGGATTCAAGACAAATACCAGAGGATTGGAAAATTACCAAAATAATGCCACTATCCAAATAAGGAAGGTGTCAAAAGTGAGTAAGTACAGATCAATTAGCCTAACATGTATTGTTGGAAAAATATTTGAATTATTAGGGAAGCAATGACTGAGCATTTGGAAAATTATCATCTAATCAAGTAGAATCATTATTTATTAGTTTTTTCGAGGAAGTCTCAGCCAGAGTGGTTAGAGGAGAACTTGTAGATGTGTTGTATCTGATTTTCCTGAAGGCATTTGAAAAGAATAAGTCATAAGATAGGAGATGGATATATTGGCACAGATAGAGAATTGGCTCATGGGCAGGAAACAGTGAGTGGAGATAAAGGGATCATTTTTCTTTTGTAATGAATGGGCTTCTACAGGGATCAGTGCTTGGTCCCCAACTGCATATAATATATATATCAATGACTTGGAGGAAGGAGGTGTATGTACTACAGCCAAATATGCAAACAACACTAAAGTGAGTGGAAGGCCAGGTTTTGAGAGGGATGCAAACAGTTTACAGAGAGATATTGATAAGTTAAGTAAGAGGGTTGAAAAATCGGCAAATGGAATAATCTGTGGGAAAGTGTAATATTGATATTTCTAAAAGGAGTTCAAGAGAACAGAATTACATTTAAATGGAGAAAATCTGCAGAAAGCTGGAACATAGAGGAACTTGGAGACACTTATGCATGAAACACAGAAACCTAGCACACAGGTACAGCAGGTAATCAGGAAGGCTAATGGAATGTTGGCCCTTATTTCATGGGTCGATAGCGTGTTGCTGATGAAGGGCTTACGCCCAAAATGTCGATTCTCTTGCTCCTTGGATGCTGCCTGACCTGCTGTGCTTTTCCAGCAACATTCTCTCAACTCTGATCTCCAGCACCTACAGTCCTCACTTTATCCTTATTTCACAGGGGTTCGAATCAAAGACTAGGACCTTCAACTGTACAAAGTACTGGTGAGGTCACATCTGTAGTACTGAGAGTAGTTTGGGTCCTTTTATTTATGGAAACAGATCATATAATTGAATGCACTTCAAAGAAGGTGCATTCAGACAAGCCCCATTGTGGAAGGATTGTTCTATAGCCAAAGATTAAACAGGTTGGGACTCTACTCACTGGAGTTTAGAAAATGAGAGGTGATCTCATTGAAACATATTGGATTCTTAAGGGGTTTGTCAGGGTAAGTGCTGAGAGGCTGTTTACCCTCATAGGAGAATGTAGGACAAGGGGGCATAATCTCAGAATGAAGGGTGCCAATTGATTAGATTATTTACAGTGTGGAAACAGGCCCTTCGGCCCAACAAGTCCACACCAACCCACCCCCACTCCCGTACATTTACCCCTGCACCTAACACTACGGGCAATTTAGCGTGGCCAATTCACCTAACCTGCACAATTTTTGGACTGTGGGAGGAAACCGGAGCAACCGGAGGAAACCCACGCAGACACGGGGAGAATGTGCAAACTCCACACAGTCAGTCGCCTGAGGCGGGAATTGAACCCGGGTCTCTGGCGCTGTGAGGCAGCAGTGCTAACCACTGTGCCACTCCTAGAAAAGCAATTGTGAAGCAATTTCTTTTCTTAGAGGGCTGTGAGTCTTTAGAATTCCTTGCCAGAGAGAGCCGTGGGACAGAGACTTTGTGTATGTTCAAGGCTGAGATAGATTCTTGATCAGTTGGGGAATGAAGGTTTATGGGAAAAGTACAGGAAAGTGGACTTGAAGAAATGTTGTATCAGCGTTGATCCTGCGAAATCATGGAGCACCCATAAAGGGGTTGAATAGCCCACTCCTGTTCCTTTTTCTTACAGTGTTATGGTCTAACTCTGCCCACAGAGTTTCCAGGACTTGCTGAGAGTGAACAAAAGTCCCTCTTAGGATAAAGCTGTAGCAGGATCAGAATCAGAGCAGGGTAGTTAGATAGAGCAGCCTCAGGAGTGTAGCCCAGTCTTTGAATGCCCATGGTGGATATAATCCATGAGGGCTAATGATGCAGACCTGAGCTCATAGAAATAACACAATCCATGACCACGGCAGAATCAACAGAAAGAGGAAGAGGAATAAGAAATAAATAGATTTGCTGCTAAATATGTCCAAACAAAGCAGAGCAACTATCAACAAAGCTAATAGCTAGTTTATATGTGCAGCCAAAACAATGGAATACATGTCAGGGATCTCATGATCAAACTATATAGTGCCCTGGACAGATCACACTTTGAGTACTATGTCCCGATTCAGTCACTGAGACACAAGATAACATTGGGAAACTACTGTTATAGAGAAAGATCACAAGTCTGTCTAAAGCCAAAATGATTGTCATTATTATAGTGAAAATGAAGCAATTTGAGTTGTTGAAAAGAGATGGCTGACAGATTGTGGAGGGGTAAAAGGATAGTTAATCAAAAGGAAAGATGAAAGCTCGGGAAAGGGTAAGTCCACTCAACGACAGAGTAGGGGATTTATGCATGGAATCAGAGGAAGTGGGTGAGGTCCTTAATGAATGCTTTGCATCAGTAGTCACAAAGGAAAAGGAAGTGGTGGATGGTGAGTCGAGAGAGAGAGATGTTGATATTCTAGGACATGTCAGCATAAAAAAGGAAAAGTTGTTGGATCTTTTGAAAAGTATGCAGATAAACAAGTCCCTAGGACCTGGTGGGACCCATCCTAGAATACTGACAGACACAACTAGAGGAGGAGCCATACTGCTCCTTGTAGTTGCTAATGAGCCTGGCCAGATGACTGACCTTTCAGTGGGACAACATTTTGAAAACAGTGATCACACATTTTATAATAGCTATGAATAAGGATAAGTTAGGAACTTATGGGAAGGCATTAAATTGGGGGAGGGCAAATTTTATTTGTATTAGACATGAGCTAGGGAGTGTTAATTGGGAGGAGCTGTTATCAGGCAAGTCCACATTTGACATGTAGGAATTGTTTAAAAATCTACAGATGAGAATTCAGGACCACATGTCCCGGTGAGGAGGAAGGACAGGATAGCAGGGTAAGGGCCCCTTGGATAATGAGGGAGGTTATGAATTTAATCAGAAGGAAAAAAAAAGACACATATATAAGGTTTAGGGAGCTAAACTTGAACAGGACCTGTGAGGAATATAAAGAAAGCAGGAAAGAACTCAAGCAGGGAATTAGGAGATCAAGGAGGGGCCATGAAATGACCTTGGCAAGTGAGTTAAAGAGAATCCCAATACATTCTATAAATTCATTAAAAACAATAGGATAAGTAGGGAGAAGACAGGACCACTCAAGGATAAAGGAGGGAACTTGTGCTTGGATGCAGAGGATGTGGGTGAGATCCTAAATGAGTACTTTGCATCAATATTCACCCAGGAGAAGGATATGGAGGATAGTGAGACTAATGTGGAGCATGCTAATATGCTAGAGCATTTTGAGATCAAGAAAGAAGTGCTGTTAGACTCTTGGAGAGCATTAAGGTGGATTAGTCTCCAGGCCTGATGGTATCTGCCCCAGGTTATTGAGAGAGGCAAGGGAGAAGATTGCTAGGGCCTTGACCAAGGCCTTTGTGTCCTCATTAGTCACTGGAGAGGTCATGGAGGACTGGTGAGTCACTAATGTTGTTCCTCTGTTCATGAAGGGAAATAGGAATAATCCAGGAAACTATAGGCTGGTGAGTCTCACATCAGTGGTTGGGAAGCTATTGGAGAGAATTCTTAGGGATAGGATTTACACACATTTGGAAAAGCATGGCCTAATTAGGGAGAGTCAGCATGGCTTTGTGCTGGGTAAGACATGTCTTATTAATTTGATTGAGTTTTTTGAGGAGGTGATGAAGGTGATTAATGAGTGTAGAGCAGTAGCTGTTGTCTACATGGATTTTAATGAGGCTTTCGACAAGATTCCTCAGGTAGGCTCGTCCAGAAGATTAAGATACATGGTATCCACAGTGACCTGGCTGCGTGGATTCAGAATTGGCTTGCCCATAGATGGCGGAGGGGAATTGTAGAAGGGTGTTTTCCTGGCTGGGGGCGTCCATGACTAGTGGTGTCCCACAGGGATCTATGCTGGGACTTCTGCTGTTTGTGATTATATATAAAGGACTTGGATGAAAATGTAGATGGGTGGGTTAGTAAGTTTGCAGACAATGCAAAGATTGGTAGAGTTGTGGGTATTGCAGAAGGATACAGTGTGTAGATCATGGGTGGAGAAATGGCAGGCGAGGTTTAATCCAGGTAAGTTTGAGGTGCTGCATTTTGGGAGATCAAATGTTAAGGAAAATTGTACAGTTAATGATAGGACCCTGAGCAGCACTGATGTACAGAGGGATCTTAGGGTTCAAGTTCAAAGCTCCCTGAAGGTGGCCACACAAGTAGATAGGGTGGTAAAGAAGGTGTATGGTATGCTTCCCTTATTGGTCAGGGAATTGAGTACAAGAGTCAGGATGTTATGCTGCAGCTTTATGGGACTTTGGTGAGGTCACAGTTAGAGTATTGCATTCAATTCGTATCGCCACATCACAGGAAGGATGTGGAGGCTTTAGAGAGGGTGCAGAACAGATTTATTAGGATGCTGCCTGGATTAGAGGCTATGAGCTATAAAGAGAGGCTAGAAAAGAAACTCAGTTCTTTTTCATCTGAAGCAACAGAAGCTGAGGGGAGACTTGGTAAATGTCTATGAAATTATGGGCTGCATAGATAGGGTTGGCATTCAGAATCTTTTTCTCAGAGTTGGAATGTCTAATACGAGGGAGCATGCATTTAAGGTGGTGGTGGGGGGTGGGTGCAGGTTCAAAGGAGACGTGAGGGGCAGGTTTTTTTACACACGGGGTAGGAGTCTGGAACACGCTGCTGGGATGGTGGTGGAGGCAGATACGATATGGGTGTTTAAGGGACTTTTTGATAAGCACATGAATATGCAAGGAATGGAGGGATATGGGCTAAGGGCAGACAGAAAGGACTAATTTAATTTAGTGTCATGTTTGGCACAACATCGTGGGCTGAAAGGCCTGTTCCTATGCTGTGCTGTTCTATGTTCTATGTTATATGTTGTATGAAGTGAGGGAGGAAATTGATAGACCTTGCATGAAATCTTTGTATTCTCTTTAGTCACAGGAGAGGTCTGAGACCACTGGAGAATATTTGATAACGGCAACAGGGATATCTAAGAAGTTACAGGCCAGTAAGCCTTATGTCAACGATAGGGAAATTATTTAAGGAGGTTCTTAGGAGCAGAATTTACTCACATTTGGAAAAATGTGGAGTTATTCATGACAGGCAGCATGGCTTTGTGCAGGGTAAGTCATGACTCACCAACTTGTTTGAACATTTTGAGGAAGTGACAATGATAAGGGCAGTTTGTGGATGTTGGGCCTTTGACAAGGCCCCTCATGGCAGGTTGATACAGAAGGTGAAGTCACACGGAATCCATGGTAAACTGTTGCACAGATACAGAACTGGCTTGGTCACAGAAGGCAAAGTGTACCAGTGGAAAGGTATTTTTATGACAGGAGATCTGTGACCAGTGGTGTTCCACAGGGATCAGTGCTGGGAACCCTGCTGTTCATAATGTATATAATTGATTTGGAGCAGAATGCAAGTGGAATGATTAGTGAGTTTTCAGATGACATCAAGTTTGAGGGAGTCGTGGATAGTGAGGATGATTGCCAAAGAATATAATAGGAGAAGATAGGCTGGAGACATGGATGGAGAAATGGCAGATGGAATTTAACTTGGACAAATGCGAGGTAAGGCATTTTGGAAGGTCTGTTGTAGGGAGGGAGTCTACAATAAATGGCAGAACTCTTAGAAGCATCAATATATCAATGGATCTTTGTATATAGGTCCACAGTTTCCTGCATGTGGCAACGCAAGTAGATAAGGTGGTCAAGAAGGCATATAGCATGCTTGCATTCATCGGTTGGGGCATAGAGTATAAAAATTGGCTATTCGTAGAACTTTAGTAAGGCCACATTTGGAATATAATGTACAGTTCAGGATGCCGCACTACCAGAAAATGTGGAGGCTTTGGAGAGAGTACAGAAACAGTTTACTAGGATGTTGCATGGTTTGGAGGGTATCAACTTGAGGAAAGATTGGACAAACTTGTTTTTTTTCACTT
This sequence comes from Chiloscyllium plagiosum, assembly GCF_037043375.1. Taxonomy (NCBI): domain Eukaryota; kingdom Metazoa; phylum Chordata; class Chondrichthyes; order Orectolobiformes; family Hemiscylliidae; genus Chiloscyllium; species Chiloscyllium plagiosum. The sequence goes on along the minus strand of NW_028270162.1, from coordinate 45,361,837 downwards.
GATTGCTGAAAGTTGAGAGGCGACCTTTGAAGTTTACAAAGTTATAAGACGCTTAGATAAAACAGATTGCCAGAGTCCTTTTTCTCAAGGTAGAAATGTCAATGACTACGGAACATAGGTTTAAGGTAGTTGAATAAGCTAGTGCTGTTTTCCCTGGAGTGTCGGAGGTTGGGGGGTGGCCTTATAGAGGTCTATAAAATCATGAAGGACATGGATAGGATAAATAGCTGAAGTCTTTTCCTGGGGTGGGGGAGTCCAGAACTAGAGGGCATAGGTTTAGGGTGAGAGGGGAAAGATATAAAAGAGACCTAAGGGACAATTTTTTCATGCAGAGGGTGGTACATGCATGGAATGAGTTGCCAGAAGAAGTGGGTGGAGGCTAGTACAATTTCAACATTTAAAAGGCATCTGGATGGACATTTGAATAGGAAGGGTTTGGAGGGATATGGGCCGGGTGCGGACAGGTGGGACTAGATTGGGTTAGGATATCTGGTCGGCGTGGACAATTTGGATTGAAGGGTCTGTTTCCGTGTTGTACATCTCTATGACTCTATAAAAGGGGGGGGGGGTCTAAAAGAGATGTGAGAGGCAAGTTTTTTACACGAAGGATATATAGTGCCTGGAATGTGCTGCCAGAGGAGGTGGTAGAGAAGCAGATTATAATAACAATGTTAAAGAAGAATCTTGGAGGCTACATGAATAGACAGGGAATAGAGGGATACAGACCTCATACAGGCAAAAGTTTAGCTTCAAAAGACACCATGTATGAGCACAGACGTGGCAGGCTGAAGGACCTGTGCTATATTGTTCTTTGAAACCTGGAAAGCTAATTTAAATTCAATTGTAAGACTAGAATAAAGAATTATAGGTTTATTCTGGAAACCGTTTGGAAGCTGGGTGCATCATCCTTCCTTCTGACAACCAGGCTCTTAATGCACTCACTAACTTCTGCAGAATTAATCTTGAAGCAGTACTTCCTGAGTGCAGTAAAAGGCACATTTGGCATTGAAACCAGGAGGTTCTTCATGGCAGAGAGATCAATATATGGAATGGACTCTAAACTGAAAGCCCCAGCATTATTTAAGAACAAATTGAATTCTGCATTGGAGAGAATTTTAGCTAGGTGGATGGATGGACTAAAATGAATACATTTCCTTTGTCATCTGTAATATTTTATAATTCCGCATTGCTATTAATGTTTCCTGATGCAGTCTAACTGAAACAAGAGTGGAAAGTTCCTAGTGTCAGATATTGGGAATTCAGAATTTCCAAGGGTATGAGACAAGAAACTAGAAAGAGCCAAGCAATTGAACATTCTGGAAACCGTTTGGAAGCCGGGTGTGTCATCCGTTCTTCTGACAACTAGGCTCTTAATGCACTCACAGAATTAATCTTGAAGCAGTGTTCCCTGAGTGCAAGTCAGGATTAGCTTACCAATTGATTTTAAAATCCATTGCTAGAAATCATTTGAAGGTAGTCACCAGGGCTGCAGCAAAAACTAAAAGGATCTCTTTTCTGAGCCAAGTAATCAGGAAAAGATAATGCAGTGAGCTTGAAAGAAAGTGACTTGCATTGATGTAGCAACTTCTACAACCTTATTTTCTTTAGAAATGTTTTATAGCTGATGAGGTACTTTTGAAGTTCAGTTTCTGTTTTAATGTTGAAGTTAAAGTCAAGAATGCATTTACAAGGGTTGGAAGGAAATGCATACATAACCTGAAAAACAGAAGAATTAATCAATCATTTAATAGTTCTCTTAGTCTAGCTGAAATAAAGGAGAAAGCCGATTGCAACCATATCAGACGCATAGTTTGCAGCAATTTAAAGGGACAATGCATGGAAATTTTGAACTTAGAGCACTTCTGATTAGTTTCCTTTCAAATGTTCTTTTTGGTCCACTTGAGGCATTAGATTCTCAGGTATACAGTGATGATTCAAAGAGAATCCTTCTCCAGGAAGGAAGGGTCCTTCATTGCTCAGATCATTGAGTATTGGCATTGGGGCATTATATTTAGGTTGTACAGGACACTGGTGAGGCCTCTTCTGGAGCACTGTTCTGGCCGCCCTGTTATAGGAAGAATGTTATTAAGTTGGAGAGGGTTCAGAAGAGATTTACAAGGATGATGGAGAGTTTGAGTTATAAGGAGAGGCTGGATGGACAGGGATTTCTTTCACTGGAGCATATGAGATTTAGAGGTGACCTTACCGAGGTTTATAAAATGATGTGGGGTATAGATAAAATGAATGACAGATGGCTTTTCTCTAGGGTGGGGGATTTTTAAGGTGAGAGGAGAAAGATTTAAAAAAAGACAGGAAGGGCACTTTTTTGTGTGTGGAATGATCTTCCAGAGGAACTGGTGGATGCAAGTACAATTACAACATTTAAAAGACATTTGGATAAGTACACGAAGAGGAAAGGTTTGGAGGATTATGGGCCATGAGCAGGCAGGTGGGGCTAGTTTAGTTTAGGATTATGTTCATCATGGACTGGTTAGACCAAATGGTCTGCTTCCGTGCTGTCTAACTCTATGCGTCATTTAGAATGTCAAAGACAGCCTGCATAGCAACAGTTACTGGTGTTGGCTGACCAGTTGAAGCAATAATCTCAAACACAATAACTGAGTACTCTCAAAATATGATGTAACTGTACCAGATCCACCAAGATAAGAGAAGGCTGCTGTAACTTCTGAATAAAAATAAACTGTTTCCTACCTGTAATTACTTCTCCCACCTTTTCAATGATTTTGAATCATTCAAATGTTCACAAAACCCCATGAGGTGTAATAGGTCTCTGTATATGTCCAGCTATCACCCACAATGATTGTGTGTCCTTAGCTCTGGAAAAACCTTATCTGAAGGAAACAATATTGAATTAGTTCTCTAACTCTGTCAGTACCCTACTATGAGATCACTCTGAGTTTGGCTGCACTGCAAAGGCCACACTGATTCAAGTTTCTTCTCACTTCATGTTACTTTTATAGATATGGAGCATCTTGGCCAGAAGAATAGAGGAGCAGTTCACAGGCATGTGTCAGAGAATCCCTACTGTGTGGAAGCAGGCCATTCAGCCCATTGAGTCCACACCAATCCTCTGAAAAGCATCCCACTCCATCCTGTAAGCTGGCAATCCCATGGTAATCCACCTAACCTACTCATCTCTGGACACTATAGGGCAATGTAGTGTGGCCAATCCACCTTGGCTGCACATCTTTGGACTGTGGGAGGAAACTGGAGCACTCAAAGGAAATACATACAGACACGGGGAGAATGTACAAGGTCCACACAGACAGTAGCCCGAAAATAGAATTGAACGCAGGTCTCTGTGAGGTAACAGCGCTAACCCACTGAGCCACCAGTCACGGTAGCCACTAACTATTTAAACATCAAAAGTGTCATACCTGTGGTAAAGTCACTCATATCCAGACAGCCTGCAAGAGGAAACAGTAAAGCTCTAAGTAACAGTCATACATCAAGTTGGAGACATGTTAGAGCTAAATCTAGTTCAGGAGTCTGAAAAATCTCAAATGCACAGGATGGCTATGGATGTTATTGAGCAGAAAGCTCAACAGTTGTGCTCAGTCAGAAGGCAAACAAAATGTTCAAGAAGCTATGATTAACAAGGCTGAAGATATAATTCCAGTGGCCACGATCCAAATCAAAGTTGAGGATATACATCTTAATTTCATCATTGACACAGCTGTAGCCATATTGGAAGGAAAGCACAAGGAATCCAGAATAATAGCTTATCAATCAATAAGGTGGCTCAGTGGTTAGCATTGCTGCCTCACAACGCAAGGGACCTGGGTTTGATTCCCACCTTGACTGTCTGGATGGAGTTTGCACATTCTCCCTGTGTCTGCGTGGGTTTCTTCCGGGTGCTCCGGTTTCCTCCCACAATCCGAAGTTGTGCAAGTTAGGTAAATTGCCCGTAGTGTTAGGAACATTAGTCAGGGGTAAATATGGGATCTGGGTGGGTTACTCTTCAGAGGGTTGGTGTGGATTTGTTGGGCCAAAGGACCTGTTTCCGTACTGAAGGGAATCTAATCGAATATATTATGAAATATCAGAATTGAGTAGATCGTGTGAGATTTCTTACAAATGCCGATTCATCTCAAGTCACTGAGTTAATTATGAATTACTTTATGTCACCAACAATGTGCTGACTGCCAGAGCAATTAACAAAGAAACTTAAAAGGGGTCGATGTTTAGTAATCAATTTTCTCATGATTGACTCACTACAAAAAAGCAATAACTTTTGCATGCAAAACTGGGCAGTGACCTGGAAGAGTCGATGAAAACTTGTGAACTGTATCTCAGAATGAGAAATTATTCAGCCAAGGTTTCTTCTATTCCACTGTCAAAGACAAGAAAACTGTGGATATGACCCTGATAGTTGCTTTGAAGTGGAAAGCAAAGAATATCTGTTTTGATCAGTAATTATTGTCGCATGCATCCTTCCATCCATGAGAGACAATGGACATAGAGTCATACAGCACAGAAAACAGACCCTTCAGTCCAACCAGTCCACGCCGAACATTATCCCAAACTATACTAATCCCACCTACCTGCTCCTGGCTCACATCCCTCCAAACCTTTACTAGTCATGAATATATCAAAATGTCTTTTAAATGTTGTAATTGTACCCACATCCATCACTTTCTCAGGAAGTTTGTCCCACACGTGAACCACCCTTTGTGTAAAAGATTTGGCCCTCATGTCTTTATTAAATCTCTTCCCTCCGACCTTAAAAATGTGCCCCCTAATCTTGAAATCCCCCATCCCAGAGAAAGGACAACTACCATTAACTCTATCTATACCCCTCATTATGGCCTTGCAGCGAACAGATCCATTTTAGGAGGAATGTCTTCAGCTGATGGCTGAAGAAGCCAATTCTTGTGATGCAGCTTCTGTCACAAGAAGCTCCCCATTGCTAATGCAAATTGTAGATTTCAGTGTTGGGTTCTGGTCCCAAGCTGTGGTTGCCCCTTTTCACATAGTGCTATGCTCCAGCCCACAGGAGGAGTCATTACTTTCCTTTGTAGATCAGTTAGTCATTCTCAAATGTCACCATTGATGTCTAGGGACTTCACATCACATTTGCAGGCACCCTTGTAGCAGAACTTTGATTATCCTACCTGTCATCTGACTGACTACACCTCCATGTAGGAAGGTATTTGATGAGTGCATAAAAGTTGGATGTTATCAAACATTTCACAGTTACATCGCGATGTTTTGTGAACAGAAGTCTTATTCCTGATCAGCTTTGTCCTAAGGGTCAGCTTGAAGATATTTCATGCATGTTTTGTGAGCCAGCCCGAGGTAGCTGTGTTCCTGATTTCTGTGCTGAAAATGTGTTGCTGGAAAAGCGCAGCAGGTCAGGCAGCATCCAAGGAGCAGGAGAATCGACGTTTCGGGCATGAGCCCTTCTTCAGGAAAGGCTCATGCCCGAAACGTTGATTCTCCTGCTCCTTGGATGTTGCCTGACCTGCTGCGCTTTTCCAGCAACACATTTTCAGCTCTGATCTCCAGCATCTGCAGTCCTCACCTTCTCCTTCCTGATTTCTGTATCAACTTCTGCATCAAAGGATAGAAGATCTGTCACTGTGGACCTGAGCAGACTTTTCCTTCCAGTTTGCCAAGGCTTATCAGTGGCATCAGGGCAGAGATGCAACACCATGTCCCATGACCACAGTTTTCTTAATGTATGATATGATGTAAATTGTACCCTGAATGAATCTCAAGGTGCCATCGGTCTCCACCAGTCTTGTATACCAAGTCTTATATTCAGTTTACAGTAGTAGGTGATAGGAATTAGGTTGAAACTTTATTGCTGGAAAAGCACAGCAGGTCAGGCAGCATCCAGGGAACAGGAGATTCGACGTTTCGGGCACAGGCCCTTCTTCAGGAATGAGCAGAGAGTGTTCAGCAGGAGAAGATAAAAGGTAGGGAGGAGGGACTTGGAGGAGGGGAGTTGGAAATGTGATAGGTGGAAAGAGGTCAAGGTGAGGGTGATAGGTCGGAGTAGGGTGGAGGCGGAGAGGTCAAGAAGAAGACTGCAGGTCAGGAAGGCGGTGCCGGGCTGGAAGGATCCGGCTGAGACAAGGTGGGGGGAGGGGGGATGAAGAAACTGGTGAAGTCCAAGTTCATCCCCTGCGGTTGGAGGGTTCCCAGTCGGAAGATAAGACGCTCCTCCTCCGACCGTCGGGTTGTTGTGGTTTGGCGGTGGATGAGTCCAATGACCTGCATATCCTCGGTGGAGTGGGAGGGGGAGTTGAAATGCTGTGCCACAGGTTGGTTGGGTTGGTTCGTCCGGGTGGCCCAGAGGTGCTCCCTGAATCGCTCCGCAAGTAGGCGGCCTGTCTCCCCAATATAGAGGAGGCCACACCGGCTGCAGCGGATGCAGTAGATGATGTGGGTGGAGGTGCAGGTGAATCTGTGGCGGATATGGAAGTTTCCCTTGGGGCCTTGGAGAGAAGTGAGGGGGGAGGTGTGGGCGCAAGTGTTGCACCTCCTGCGGTTGCAAGGGAAGGTGCCGGGAGTGGTGGTTGGGTCGGTGGGGGGTGTGGATCTGACAAGGGAGTCGCGGAGGGAGTGGTCTCTACGGAAAGCTGATAGGGGAGGGGAGGGAAATATATCCTTGGTGCTGGGGTCTGTTTGGAGGTGGCGGAAGTGACGGCGGATGATGCGCTGTACATGGAGATTGGTGGGGTGGTAGGTGAGGACCAGTGGGGTTCTGTCCTGGTGGCGGTTGGAGGGGCGGGGCTCAAGGGCGGAGGAGCGGGAAGTGGAGGAGATGCGGTGGAGGGCACCGTCGACCACGTCGGGGGGGAAATTGCGGTCCTTGAAGAAGGAGGCCATCTGTGTTGTACGTATTTTGAACTGGTCCTCCTGGGAGCAGATGCGGCGGAGACGAAGGAATTGGGAGAATGGGATGGCGTTTTTACAGGGGGCAGGATGGGAGGAGGTGTAGTCCAGGTAGCTGTGGGAGTCGGTAGGTTTGTAGTAGATGTCCGTGTTGATTCGGTCGCCTGAGATAGAAACAGAAAGGTCTAGGAAGGGGAGGGAGGAGTCCGAGACTGTCCAGGTGAATTGGAGGTCGGGGTGGAAGGTGTTGGTGTAGTGGATGAACTGTTCAACCTCCTCGTGGGAGCACGAGGTAGCGCCGATACAGTCATCAATGTAGCGAAGAAAAAGATAGGGGGTGGGGCCAGTGTAGTTGCGGAAGATGGATTGTTCCACATACCCTACGAAGAGGCAGGCATAGCTGGGGCCCATGCGGGTGCCCATGGCTACTCCTTTTGTTTGGAGAAAGTGGGAGGATTGGAAAGAAAAGTTGTTCAGGGTGAGGACCAGTTCGGTCAGTCGAAGGAGGGTGTCGGTGGAAGGGTACTGGGTGGTACGGCGGGAAAGGAAGAAGCGGAGTGCTTTGAGTCCTTCGTGATGGGGGATGGAGGTGTACAGGGACTGGATGTCCATGGTGAAGATGAGGCGTTGGGGACCGGGGAAGCGGAAATCCTGGAGGAGGTGGAGGGCGTGGGTGGTGTCACGAACGTAGGTGGGGAGTTCTTGGACTAATGGGGACAGGACCGTGTCGAGGTATGCCGAGATGAGTTCGGTTGGGCAGGAGCAGGCTGAGACGATGGGTCGTCCGGGGCAGTCAGGTTTGTGGATTTTGGGCAGGAGGTAGAAACGGGCGGTTCGGGGTTGTGGGACTATGAGGTTGGAGGCGGTGGATGGGAGGTCCCCTGAGGTGATGAGGTTATGGACGGTCTGGGAGATGATGGTTTGGTGGTGGGGGGTGGGGTCATGGTCAAGGGGACGGTAGGAGGAGGTATCTGCGAGCTGGCGTTTGGCCTCAGCGGTGTAAAGGTCAGTGCGCCAAACTACTACTGCGCCTCCCTTGTCAGCTGGTTTGATGGTGAGGTTGGGGTTGGAACGGAGGGAGTGGAGGGCTGCGCGTTCCGAGGGTGAGAGGTTGGAGTGGGTGGGGGGAGTGTGGGAGTTCAGGTAGCGGTTAATATCGCGGCGGCAGTTTGCTATGAAGAGGTCGAGGGCAGGTAGGAGGCCAGCACGGGGTGTCCAGGTGGACGGGGTGTGTTGGAGGTGGGAGAAGGGGTCGTCAGAGGGTGGGCGAGGGTCTTGATTGAAGAAGAAGGCACGGAGGCGAAGGCGGCGGAAGAATTGTTCGGTGTCACTCCGTGTATTGAATTCATTGACCCGAGAACGTGTGGGAACGAAGGTGAGACCTCTGCTGAGGACTGATCTTTCATCCTCAGAGAGGGGCAAGTCTGGAGGGATGGTGAACACACGGCAGGGCTGGGAGCTAGGACCTGGTGTGGGGCTGGAGCTGGATGTGGGGGCGGGGTTAGGCCTGGGGGCGGGGACAGAGGTCGGCTTGGGGGCAGAGTTGGACATGGTGATAGAGACCGGCGGGGGGGCGGGGTTAGTCGCGGTGACGGAACTCGGCCGGGGGGCGGAGTTAGGCGCGGTGACGGAACGCGGCGTGGGGGCGGGGTTAGGCGCGGTGACGGAACTCGGCCGGGGGGCGGAGTTAGGCGTGGTGGCGGAACGCGGCTTGGGGGCGGGGTTAGGCGCGGTGACGGAACTCGGCCGGGGGGCGGAGTTAGGCGTGGTGGCGGAACGCGGCGGGGGGGCGGGGTTAGGCGTGGTGACGGAACGCGGCGGGGGGGCGGAGACACATGCGGCGATGTGGTCCAAACGTAGATTGCTGACGTCACTGGGGGCGGAAGTAGCTGCGGCGACCACGCAGACAGAGTTCTTCCCCGTAGCCGCGGAGGTCGCCAATCTGTTGGTGATTGTCTTCATGACGATCGCAGAGCAGGTTGTCTGTGCGGCGATTCCGGAGGCGGTTGTTTGGGCCGCGATCATGAAGGTTGCGAGGTCGGTGGGGGCGGAAGTGACGTCATCGTCGGCGGCGTCTGCGGCTATTGCCGCGGGCGCTGTAGCGGCCGCGTGTGTAATGGCGCCGGACTGGTTTCGGAGGCCGATGGAAGTTTCTGGAACGGTTGAGGAATCCGGAGTTTGGGGGTAAGTGCATGAAAGTTTTTGGTATTTACTGCCTATTAGATAAACATGTTTAGCTCCTACTTGATGTTATTTGCATATAATCTTATCTCCAAATAAAAAAATCTAGATTGATTTATGTTGAATCTACACCCAATACTCAGTGCCAAAACTACTAATATTTCCCTAAGTTTATAAGAAATGAGAGCATACCCCTTGTAGTAAAGGTCAACATTCTACTTATCATCCTAATTACTTGCTTCACTTGGATACTAATCGATTGTGGCTGATTTACAAAGACATCCACTTCCCTTTGTATTGCAACAACCTCCAGTCTGACTTCATTTAGATAATATTGTGCTGTTCTGTTTATTGTGTAAGATAATGGTTCTGCAAGAATTAATGTTGAAGTTTTATGAAGGCCCACCCAATATTGCAAAGTCTTTGGGTGGAGAAACAGCAATCTGACAGAAAGTCCCAATGGAGACAGATGTGACCCTGAAGAAAAAAAAGAAAAAAAAAACCCACCATTTCGACTGGGACAACACATCTATCCTGGGACAGGCTAAGCAAAGACATGCCAGAGAATCCCTAGAAGCCTGGCATTCCAACCACAACGCTATAAACAAACACACAGATCTAGATATCATCTATCATCCCCTCAGAAAACGAACAGGAAATGACATCACCACAACCCCCAGAACCCCATGCAGGAGAAAGATATAAATAGAAAGCAGGAGACAACAGCTTCGCTTCACTTGGAGGTCGCCACTGATGATGTTACCTAGCCAGGTAATGAAACGTCTGGATATCAAACCTACAGCTCAGCAAGTAAAATTACACCCTAAAAAAAAGATGAGGTTACTATTTTTAGAGCATTGCTGCTATAAGAAAATGGAGACAGCTTTTGAAAATGCTTCGACAGACAAACAGCCGGTAACACTTATGGAAGCAGCAAAAGGATAAATTTCACCTCTGAGCTAATAAGAGGTGTAGGAAAATAGAGTGGTATAAAGAAGAGAGTAAATATCTAGTCACAGTAGAATTTAACAGAATCCTTACAGAAGAAGCATCAGTGGGAGCAGTTGAAGCTCCATGAGTAAAGTTAGACACATCCAACGAGGGGAAGAAACTTTCAAATAACTGTACAAAGGCCAGACTGGGAAGTGTAGAAAGTGAAAAAGAATACTTGTCCTTTGAGACGGGTATTACCAGCAGGCTCCACAAGGTGCAGCTACAGTAAACTATAGAAGAACCAGAATATTAACTTATACTAAGGCTGTGGCATTCAAAATATTGCAGGCACTAATGGTTGGAACCACAATATATGGCATTATTCTTCCAGCCAAAGTGGTCAACCTCACTTTTTCCCACATCATACTCAGTCTGCCAATTTTTTTGCTCAGCTACTTAACCTATCTCTTTCCCTTTGTAGATTTCTTGTAGCCTCCTCTGAACTTGCTTTCCTACACATCTTACTATTGTCAGCAATAAATTTTGGTTAAAATGCAATCTGTCTCTTCAGCCAAGTCATTTGAACGAAATTTCAAATAATTGAGGCTCCAGCAATGATCCCTGCTGGAGCTCATCAATTATAATTTGTCAGTCTGAAAATAACCCATTTATCCCAATTGTCTGTTTCATGTTGGTTAGCCAAACCTCTATCAACATTAATATGTTAACCCCACACAATGAGTGCTTATCTTGAGCATGGACATTTTATGTGGCACGTTATCAAGTGCCTTTTGGATACCAAATAAGTTAGGCTTTTTGGTTCCCATTTATCCACCCTGTATGTTAGTACCTTAAATAATTCTAATCGAGGCATCAAACATGATTTCCATTTTACTAGAAAATGTTGGTTCTTCCTGACTGTGTTATAATTTTCCAACTGCCCTGCTACTGTCTTCTTTTTCATATTTTCTAGCATTTTCCCAATGAAAAATGTTAAACTAATTGGCCTGTAATTTCCTGCTTACAGTCTCTCTCTTTTACATAGTAGCGTTGCATTTGTGATGTTCCAATTCACTGGAACTTGCAGAAGCTAAGGAAACTTCAAAGGTTATAATTGGTGCATTCATAATCTCTACAGCCACAACCTTTGCAATTCTAACAGGTTACTTCATCCAGAGAACCTTTAAGCCTTTAGTCTTGTTAGTCTTCCTCTAGTGATCATAATAATTTTAGGTTCATCCATCTCTTTTGCTTCTTGAATTTCCGTTACTCTTAGGATGACTTCTGTGTCTGCTATTGTACAGATAACTGCAAAATACTTGTTCAAAATCTCAATTATTTTCATACTTCTCATTATTAATTTCCCAATCTCACATCTTAAGGTGCCAAGACTTTAACTACTCCTTCCTTTTTATATATCTGCAGTATATTCTACTGCCTTACGTATTTCTTGCTAGTTTCTCTCCTATTTGAATTCCTCCCTCTTTATTCAGTTTTTCAGTCATCTTTTGCTGGTTTCCAGAATTTCCCCAAAGAAGCCTTTATCCTTGGCCCATTAATTAACCCTGTCTCATTACATCTGTAATCATCTATTCAGTAATTGAATCCAGAGCATATTGTACTAAGAAATTATCCTGAAAATTTTCAATGAACTCTTCAAGATTACCTTTGCCAGTTTGAAAATTATATGAAGATTAAAATCTTCCAAATAGTTACAGTGCTGTTCTTGTGAGCTCTGATTATTTCTAAGTTTACACTCCTCCCCACAGTGTAGATACTGTCATGGGACACATAAACCCACTTCAATGTGACTTATTTCCTTTACTACTTCTTGCCTGCACTAACACTGATTTCACATTTGATCCTCTCATCCTGGATCAATTCACAATACTTTACTGATCTCATCCTTCATTAACAGAGCCACCCCACCACCTTTTCCTTGTTTCCTGCCCTTCCAAAATATCAAATATGCTGGAATATTCACCAACCCCAGCCATGGTCACTTTTCAACATTGTCACTCATAATGGCTAGCATAATAGAATCATTTAATTGTATTTATGCTAACAATTAGTCTATATTGTTACAAAAGCTGAAGGCACTCAGATAAAGAGAATTTATTGCTGATGTTTTACTACGTTTCACTGCTCTCACCTTGTTTATAAATACACTCTTACACGTTTGTATACCATTTCCTTTCCTGTTACACTCTGGCTATCCTGTCTGCACTACTACTCTCGACTATCCTTCACATAAATCCTCTGCCATAACCTAACCCCCTTCCCCCAGTCCCCATCACAGTTCAGTTAAAGGCCTCTTTACTGCCTTGGCATTAGTTTGTTATTTTACTAGTCCCAGTGTAGTTCAATTAAAGCCATCCCACTTTCCAAAGTAATGATGCCAGTGCCTCATGAATTGAAACTTATTTCTACTCCACCAGCCTTTGAATCATGCACTCGACTCTCCTGTCCCATTTAGTTACTCCCATCCATATTCAATACTTTCCATTCCACCATCTTACAAGGAGTGGGCAACAATCAAATCTTCTGTTTGCTAACATACCCGTTATGTTGTTGAAGGAGTTCCAACTATCCTTTATCCTTTATCCTTTTCTTAGGCCTAGAAATGGTAATCACAGAGAATTGCCAGACCTGGGTTCACATTATTATGAACCTGGTGAAGACTGGTAACTCAGTAAACTAGCTAAATTTCAATATGACCAACAGAAATAAACCGGTGGACAAGACTTGTGGTTTCAAGACTTATACTGTAACAAACAAATTGAAATCAATACAATTCAAACATTACTCTTCAGTTCCAGTGCCATGTTGTTTGAGACACTAATACGTCATAATAAAGAAGTGATACCTTTTTATTAATTAATGCAACTGAGATATAGTTTACAACCCATTTTTGCACTGCATTGTGTTCTTTGCAGGTACATATCATGATACAAATTAATTCAAAGTTATTCTCAGCTCTGTAGTATGCTAACCTCTCTCTTTGCTGCACAAAATCAAAGCTTTCAGTGTCTTCTGAAAGTCACTCTCGTCACCTTAGGCCTTTGAGAAGTAATGCTTAACAGCAAAGCCACCTTGGTGACTCTTTGTCCCTTATATCACCAAACGTTCCACCTGATCTGTCTTACTGTTTTGCATCAAATAATCAACTCTCACCAGTATCCTGCTTGGTAGCTGATGGAAAACAGTTTTGTCTGACCTTCATCACCATCACTGTCTCCAAAATGTAGATATCGCTCTTTATTTGAAATTGGAGAACTCAATGTTGAGTTCTCCGGGCTGTAGGCTGCCCAGACAGAAAATGAGGTGTTGTTCCCCCAGTTTGGGGTGTGGTTCAGTTGTGGCAAGAACTCCATCCCATTCTCCCAATTCCTACACCTCCTCTGCATCTGCTCGGATGAGGAGACATTCCACTTGCAAGCATCCCAGATGTCCACCTATTTCAAACAACATGCTTTTCCTCCCTCTGTCATCCAGACAGCCCTCTGCTGCACCACCTCCATTCCCCGTTCCATTTCCCTAAAGCCCCCTCCACTCCCAATGCAATAAAGACAGAGTCTGCCTTGTCATCACCTTCCACCCACCTGTCTCCACATCCTTAACCACATGCTTCATCCTTAACCACTTCCGCCAACTCCAACTAGAGCCCACCACCAAGAACATCTTCCCCTCACCACCCCTCTCTGCCTTCTGCAAAGACCATTTTTCCAACAGTTCTTGTTTTGCACTATCCTCCCCACCATCCCCCACCCCCACCCCCAAAACCTTCAGGTACCTTCCCCTGCAACCAGAAAAGATGAAAAACCTGCCGGTACACCGCCTCCCCCTCACCTCCATCCAGGGCCCCAAACAGTCCTTCCAGGTGAGACAGAGGTTCACCTGCCTCTCTTCCAACCTAGTTTACTGCATCAGGTGTTCCCGATGTGGTCTCCTCTACATCGGGGAGACCGAACATAAACTTAGGGAACAGTTCGCCAAGCATCACAGCCAGGTCTGCAGGGATTGACCGGACCTCCCAGTCACCGCTCTTTTCAATGCCCCCAACCACTCCCTTTCTGACATGGCCATCCTTGGCCTCCTCCATTGCGAGAACGAACCACAGCACAAATTGGAGGAACTATGCCTCATCTTCCACCTGGGCAGCCTACAGCCCGGAGGACTTAACATTGAGTTCTCCAATTTTAAATAACCACTCTCCATATCTCTTGACTCCCTTCCCAGCTCCCCACCGCCCCCACCCACCCCCCCACCCCCTTCCAGTCCTCCTACCACCAACCGGTTTCATTCCTCCCATAATCTTCACCTATCTCCACTTCACTACCCTGTCCCCACCACTCTCTTTATCTGCAGCTGCCCCCACACCCACCCCCTTTCCTGAAGAAGGCTTACACCGGAAACATCGACTTCTCCATCTCCTGATGCTGCCTGTGTTTTTCCAGTGTCCTGCTTGTCTACTCCCATTGTATCAGTGGCTAGTTGACATAAGATAAAACTTTGGTTTCTGGAAGCTTGTTATGATAAGCCCCACTTGCCTTTTAGAATAGACAGCACTGCAGAATGCAGAAGTGAAATTAGGCGAAACATCACTTCGGAAACCAGGCCACAAGGTTTAAAGTCTAAAGCCTCCTTGAAACCATGTTCTGAAAGAATCTGGTTTTGCTTATAAGTAGAAACTGATCCTTTGGTGAAAATAATTACTGAGGTTGCCTACACTTTACGTGAGACTGGCAGAGGAAACTGTGCCCACAGGCACTGGCAACCTGTTCCGAGGCCACGACCCAGGTAAGTGCTGTCTCCTGGTCTAGAGGAATGGCCAACTGTGCTGCAAGAGATCAATGTTGTTCTCCACTCCACCAGGGTAAGCGCCGCACTATTCTCTGTGCAACTTCACACTCACTCTCTCTCTCTGCTACTGCTTCCACCTCTCACCAAGACATGTGCTCTGCCACTCTCTTTGGCTCAAAAAAGTGTGATGCGGTAAACGTACAGCTGGTCAGGCAGCATCTGAAGAGTGTAAGCCCCCCATCCTGATGAACAGTCTATGCTCAAAACATCGACTCTCCTGCTCCTCGGATGCTGCCCAACCGGCCGTGCTTTTCCAGAACCGCACTTTTTGACTCTGATCTGCAGCATCTGCAGTCCTCACTTTCTCCCAATCTCTTTGGCTGTCGACACTCTGGGCTTCGAAAAACATCCTATTCCCAATAACGTCCATGGAATCCTCTCTTAAGCTACCTGGACTTCCTCTTCAACCTCAACTCCAGAACAGATACGGTCCACTGCTCATTGAACTCTAACAATTATATGTAGTGTTCATTCACAGTTCAGTTTGGCCTTAAGGTTTTATAGAATTGAAGCTGACTTCCTGTTACTGTGTGTATATGGCATGTATGAAATAGTAAGAAATAATTCAACAAAAAATGTGTGTGTGTGGGTGTGTGAATAAGTGTTATTCATTGATAAATATTCCTGAGAGACTGCTGCTTGTGAATTTATAAAAGTTGAGTACAGGTCATTCTGCTATAATTTGTGTTTCATCAACACAAATTGGCTGCACCGAATAGGGGATGCTTTTTCTGAAGAGTAAATTTTTCAAACATGTGTTGGCTATAACATGATTACATCGGCAGCACTTTGTGCTATTTTGTATTGTGCGATTCTTGTATAACGCAGAATCGCATATAAACGTGACTATCACACCGTAGAAGAAATTACTGTGCACACAAACAGGGATTTTGGAACACACTTCAGCACTATCAAATATAAACTGGCCTGATTATGAACAGAAGGAAAGAAAATTGGAGATTTTCAGTGTGACTCTTTCTAGCCTATAAAAGCAAAAACAGACTGCAAGTTTTTTTTGTCTCTCAATGATATAATGGGAAGCAAACAATAGTCCATTGATGTTAACAAAAGCAAGTCAGAAGTCACACGACACCAGATAATAGTCCAACAGGTTTATTTGAAATCACAAGCCTTCAGAGAGCTGCCCCTTCGTTAGGTGAACCAGTGAGCTCTCTGAAGGAGTGTGATACTTGTTAAATTTGACTGTACAAAGAAAGGTGGAAACACTTGACCATTCAGAAAGAAAGAAAAATATGATTTGCGGTGATACATTTAGAAGGGAAGTGGACAAATACATGAAGGGGAAAAG
Source organism: Chiloscyllium plagiosum (assembly GCF_037043375.1). NCBI lineage: Eukaryota > Metazoa > Chordata > Chondrichthyes > Orectolobiformes > Hemiscylliidae > Chiloscyllium > Chiloscyllium plagiosum. The sequence goes on along the minus strand of NW_028270162.1, from coordinate 45,345,687 downwards.
AATCAACACGTGTTGATAGGATAGGAGGAATGAGGCTTATGTGGAACATAGTAGATTGGCTAGCAAGGTTAGATCACAGGGAATGGAAGGGAGGAGACAGAGCATGGAAGCAGAGAGCTGCTTTTCAGACTGGAGGCCTGTAACCAGCAAGAATCGATGCTGGGTCCACTGCTTTTTGTCATTTATACACATGATTTGGGTGTGATTATAGGACATATGAGCAATAAATTTGCAGATGATACCAAAACTGGAAGCTGTGGACAGTGAAGAAGGTTATGTCAGAATACAATGGGATCTTGATCAGATTGTCCAGTAGGCTGAGGAGTGGCAGATGGAGTTTAATTTAGATAAATGTGATATCGGGGGAGGATTTATACACTTTATAGTAAGGTCTTGGGGAGTGTAGCCAAACAAGGAGACCTTTGGGTGCAGGCTCATAGCTCCTTGAAAGTGGAGTCACAGGTAGATAGGATAGTGAAAAGAGATTATAATCAACTGGGAGAAAGTGAGGACTGCAGATGCTGGAGATCAGAATCACCTGACTGACTGTGCTTTTCCAGCACCACACTTTTTGACTAGTGAAAATAGGTGCTTGGTATGCTTGCCTTTATTGTTCCATACATTGGGTTTAGGAGTTGGGAGGTCATGTTGCAGCTGTACAGGACATTGGTTAGACCATGTTTGGGATGTTGTGTTCAGTTCTGGTCTCCCTGCTATTGGAAAGATATTGTTAAACATGAAAAGATTAAGTAAAGATTTACAAGGATGTTGCCAGGTTTGGAGGGTTTGCGCTGTAGAAGAGACTGAATAGACTGGGGCTTTTTTCCCTGAAATGTCAGAGGCTGGGGGATGGCCTTGTAGAGGTTTAGAAAATCATGAAAGGCATGGATAGGGTGAATAGCCAAGGTCTTTTCTCCAGGGTAGATGGAATAGATTTAAGATGAGAGGAGAAAGATTTAAAAGGGACCTAAGGATCAACTTTTTCATGCAGAGGGTGGTGCATGCATGGAATGAGTTGCCAGAGGAAGTGGTGTAAGCCGGTACAATTATAACATCTAAAAGGCATTTGGTATATGAATAGGAAGGCTTTGGATGGATATGGGCCAAATGCTGGCAAATGGAACTAGATTAATTTAAGATATCTGGTTGGCATGGACGAGTTGGACCAAAGGGTCTGTTTTCATGCTGTACATCTCTATGACTCCATGAACACAAACACAGACTCACATGAATTGAAGGATCTCTTTCTGAGTTGCAAGTTCTCTCTAATTCTGCTTGATCTTAGTTTTAGACATTCTATACACAGCCATTTGGAAATCACAGCTGAGCATAACACCAATACACCATTGTAAGGCTCTTTGGCTGTAGGTCCCTATATGGAAATTTTCATTTTAATTGGTAACGAAGTTGAAGGAGTCAACAGCAGCTGTATTAATAGTGCACTGAAATATTGCTACATAAAAGAATCTAAAAGTACAATGGTAACCGGATATAAACCACTGATTTGAAATTATAGCACATATTTCTTTGTCAATGTGCACTTTGCCTGTTTTCATTATCACAGTCAGTCAGTAAGCTCAGGCCCTTCTCACTTAATTTGTGTTTATTCACTCTAGATTTCCACAGTAGGCCAACAATTCTTCAATGATTCCCAGGCAACAATATTCACATGTGTTGTTCATCACGAGGACTGAGATTTCTTCCTGGAAAGTGTTGGTGGGGACTTTTGTTTCTCTGTTGCTTTCAACTCATCAAGCAACCTACCTTGCTGCTGCAATGGATCAATCTTCATATGTTCTCCCTGTGCCACTTCTTAGTTTCTTCAGCAACAATGGATCAAATACAATGGTCTGAATCTTATTATTATTCGAGCTAAGTCCGAGTTGCGCCAAGACGTAGAGTCATAGAGATGTACAGCAGGGAAACAAGCCCTTTGGTCCAACTCGACCATGCCGATCAGATATTCCCATTGTGAAGCCAGTGCCATTCCTCACAGCAGCAACCTGCTCAGTGACACCCAGTTTGGGTTCTGCCACGGTCACTCATCGTGTTATACAGCTCGGAAATAGAACCTTCAATCCAACCAGTCTATGCCGACCATAATCCCAAGCTAAACTAGTCCCACCTGCGTTTAGCCCTTATCCCTCCAAACCTTCTTATTCATCTACTTACCCAAATGTCTTTTAGTTGTTTTAACTGTATCTGCATCCACCTCTTCCACTGGAAGTTCATTCCACAAACAACCCACTCGCTGTGCAAAGAAAATTACCCTTTGTGTCTTTCTTTTTAAATCACACGAACCACTATCTCAGCTCTTGACTGCATTACAACCTTGGATCAAATGTGGTTGCCACTGCTGCCTCACAGCACCAGGGACCCGGGATCGATTCCAGTCTCGGGTGACTGTCTGTGTGGAGTTTGCACATTGCCCCCATGTCTGCGTGGGTTTCCTCTGGGTGCTCTGGTTTCCTCTCGCAATCCAAAAACGTGCAGGTTAGGTGAATTGGCCATGTTAAATTGCCCATAGCGTTCAGGGATGCCTGGGTTAGGTGCATTAGTCAGGGATAAATATAGGGGAATGGGTTTGGGTGGGTTACTCTGCGGAGGGTCGGTGTGGATCTTTTGGACTGACACTGTAGAGATTCTACAAAAAAAGGACAAAAAAGCTGAATTCCATGGTGAAGTGATAGTGACAGTCCTTGACATCAAGCCTGCATTCATCCAACTGTGGCATCCAGGAAACCTGACAAAACTGGAATCAATGGGAATCAGAGGAAAATCTCTGCTGCTTGGAGTCATACCTGGCAGAAAGGAAAATGGAGGTTGTTGGAGGGTCAGTAATTTCAGCTTCAGGACATCTCTGCATCAGGTCCTCAGGGTGGTGTCCTAGGCCCAACCATCTTCAGCTGCTTCATCACTGACCTTCCCTCCATCATAAGGTCAGAAGAGGGGATGTTCGCTGATGATTGTACAATGTTCAGCACCATTCACAACTCCTCAGAAACTGAAGTCGTTTATGTCTAAATGCAATAGGATCAGGCCAATATCCAGGCTTGGGCTGAATATTGGCATGTAACATGTATGCTATGTGCCACAGGCAATGACCATCTCCAATAATTGACAATCTAACCATTACATCTTGACTTTCAATGGTGTTGAAAATGTGTTGCTGGAAAAGCGCAGCAGGTCAGGCAGCATCCAAGGAACAGGAGAATCGACGTTTCGGGCATAAGCCCTTCCTGAAGAAAGGCTTATGCCTGAAACGTCGATTCTCCTGTTCCTTGGATGCTGCCTGACCTGCTGCACTTTTCCAGCAACACATTTTCAGCTCTGATCTCCAGCATCTGCAGTCCTCACTTTCTCCTTTCAATGGTGTTGCCATCACTGAGTCCCCTACTATCAACATCCTAAGTGTTACCATTGATGAGAAACTGAACTGGACATATGAATACAGTGGCTACAAGAGCAGATCAGAGGCTAGGAATACTGTGGTGAGTAACTCATTTCCAGTCTCACTAAAGTCTGTTCACCATCTACAGGGGACAAGTCAGATTAGATCAGATTACTTACAGTGTGGAAACAGCCCCTTCGGCCCAATAAGTCCACACCAACCCTCCGAAAAGCAACCCAGCCAGACCCATTCCTCTACATTTACCCCTTCACCCAACACTACAGGCAATTTACCATGGCCAATTCACCTAATCTGCACATTTTTGGATTGTACGGGAATCCAGAGCACCCGGAGGAAACCCACGCAGACACGGAGAGAATGTGCAAACTCCACACAGACAGTTGTCTGAGGTTGGAATCGAACCTGGGACCCTGGTGTGTGAGGAATACTCTCCACTTGCCTGAATGAGTGGAGCTCCAACAACACTCAAGAATCTTGAACTGTCCAGGACCAAACAGCCCGCTTGATTGGCACTGCATCCACAAGCATCCACTCCCTCCACCACCAATGCTCAGTAACAGCAGTGTGTACTCTCTGCAAGATGTACTACAGAAATTCAACAAAGATTCTCAGTCAACACTTTTCAAACCCACAACCACTACCATCTAGAAGGACAAGGGCAACAGATATATGGGAACACCACCAACTTCAAGTTCCCCTCCAAGCCACTCACCATCCTGACTTGGAAATATCGCTGTTTCTTTACTGTCATTGAAGTAAAATCCTGAAATTCCCTCCATAACAGCTTTGTGGGTCAACCTACAGCACACGGACTGCAGTGGTTAAAGTAGGCAGCTCACCACCACCGCCATCTTCTCAAGGGCAACTAGAGAAGACCAGAACATCACTGTCGAACTCTTGTCCTGGATACTCTTATGTCCTAATATGGTTGATATCAAACACTAGTTCTTGATTATTTGGATAATATATTACTGTGCCTTTCTCTTTAAGAAGACCCCAGCCATGCGATGTCTTAGTAACATATATGTATCTCGTCAGCTATTCACTGTACATCTCCAGCTTAACCAGCAAGGTGCACATGTAGGTATTTTTGACAAGAATGTTGTTGACCACTTTAGCAGGAGTGCTTTGGCTCAGGATCCAAAATTATTCAATCACAGAAGAGGGCAGGAAACGGGAAGAACCGCAGGATGAGTGGAATAAAGCAAAAGGTCGAGGATCATGACAGAATGAGGCCTAACTATGAAATAACGCATCTGCTAATGGGCTAAAGGACAGCCAGGAAAGAATGCTCCAACATAAACACAAACTGAAGATAAAAATAAGCGCAAACTTGGACAGAATCTTTCACACGATGTCCCAAAGTGATTTGCAGCCAACAAATTATTTCTTTAATGTATCTGCTGTTTTAATCTGAAGAGATGTGGCAGCCAATTTGTACATTGTATGAGCTTCCAAACAGCAATGAAACAAAAGGTCAGACAACGTGCATCTTTACCGTGTTTTTTGATGGGTGAATTTTAGCCAGGTCATTGAAAGAACACAACTTCTACGATCTTTTACATCCACCTGAGGAGGCATGGTTAACAGCTTTTGAAGAAGATAGGTTCAAAGGTGTCTATTGTAACTATGTGACTATACAAAATGAATGCTGCCTATGTTTTTGCACATACTTTGTCAAATAAATTTACTTGCTCTTTTAGATGGGAAACGAGATCTGATGTGTTGTTCTATTGCGTTGGAGTGAAATCAAATGAAAGAAAGCCTAATATAAGTGCAATAGTTGAAAGCAGCTAACAGACATGGTTCATTGTTCATTATCTAAACATTTACCAGGATCTCTAGGCAAGGGTAGTTACACCTGAATGAATAGAGTTGGAATTTGCTGGTAAGGTTCATTTAAAGTACAACAGCCAAGATAATCTCTGATCACAAAGGAATGAAAGACCCAGAAATGTAACAGGATCTGAGAGGGGAACTGTATGCAGAACTGCTTTCTCCACCTTTACAACTTTACAAGGGCAGCAAAGACCCCGATTACAACAGAACAGGAGCAGCTCCAAGGACATTTTCCGCCCTATTCTTTGATAAAACTCCTAAGACATGGAGCATTACTGAGGCAATAGAAAGCTACAAGATCAAAGAAATCATCTGCTGTCAATTAACAGAGTGCTTTGCATGGAAAACAATTTTTGAAATAAGTTCCAGCTCCATTACAAATAGTACCAGACATCTCTTATTGAATAAAATAAAGAGCAGACTTGCAATTATGCAACATGTTATAGCATCTCTTTGAATGGTTCCAAAGTGGCTCACATTCAATTAATTAATTGAAAATACAGTTAGTTTTATATATTTATTTTGACTGAATTTGGAGGAGTGCACTATCTCTTTCTCTCTCTCTTTCTCTCTCTCACTCTCTCTCGAGTTCCACTCCTCAACTGGTCACAAAATAAATTGGAATACTTTATCCAGTTTGCTGTATGACCAATTATAAGTTATTTATATTAAGTTTAAAATAAAATGATGCATCAACCAGGCTTCTTGAGCAAACAACAACATTTCTGATTTATTTGCTTCAACGATGTTGCAAATCAAATTCAAAGAAAGCAAGTGTAAAAATGTACCTTTCTGAATAACCTCCACACTCACACACACGGACACAGACACGCATACACTAACTGAAGAAAAAAATACAGAACTTACTCCACAGAGATTAACTTTCAAAAAGCACTTTTGCTCATTATTGTAATTCTTTAAGTAAAAAGGGTTAGATATGAAATTTACAAGATGGTTTTCAGTCAGCATTCCTGATGAAGGGCTTTTGCCCGAAACGTCGATTTTGCCTGTCCTCGGATGCTGCCTGAATTGCTGTGCTCTTCCAGCACCACTGATCCAGATTCTGACACTTGTAGATGGGTGTCACTAAACACAGTCATTTCTAACGTGGGATCTTTGCACAAACAGTTCACTCAGGAAGAACTCATTTAGAGGCTTTTCAGGAGAACACCTAGATCAGGTAGGCGCACAAGATTAGTTATACGCTGTTCCCTCAACAAGTTTTTCTCAAAATGGCAAATGATGATCTCTCTCTTAGCAGCTATAGCTCAATTGAATTCCAAAAAAAAAATCCAAAACAAAATCTAACTCCTGGCAGCCAGAAACTCAGGTGTGTGATTTCCAGTAAATAAATCCAAGCAATTGGCATAACCCATGTGACTTCAAAGGAGTATGTTTAAAACAGAGAAATAGGGGGATTAAGCCATTTAGCTCTTCAAAGCTATTCTGCCATTCAATATGATTACCCAACTCTGTGTCATGCTCCTGCTCTCTCCCTATGCCTTCTGAATCCTATGAAATATATGTAACGCTTTCTTGAAAACGTTCAGTGTTTATGCCTCAGCCTCTTTGTGGCAGAGAATCCTACAGGATCGCCACTCTCTGGGTGAAGAAACTTCTCTTTAGCTCATCCCTCCATCTTTAAGCTGTGACTCCTGGTTCTGAACTATCTGGTCATCGAGAACGTCCTTCCTGTGTTTCCCTGTCTTGTCCTGTTAACAGTCTTAAAGGTTTCTCTGAGATCCCTCCTTATTCTTTTAAATTCCAATGAAAGCAGCCCTAACCAATCCAATCTTCCTTCATAGGTCAGTCCTGCCACCCCAGAAACCAGCCTGGTAAAACTTTGTTGCACTCCCTTCATAGCCAGAACATCCTTCCTCAATAAGGAGACTAAAGCTGCAGACAATCATCCAGGTGTGGTCTCACCAAGGCCAGTTGCAGCAGGATATCCCTGCTCCTGTACTTGAATTCTCTTGCTCCGAAGGCCAACATACCATTTACCTTCTTCACCCACCTGCTGTAGCTGAATACTTACTTGCAGCGACCAGTGTACAATGTCTCATTGTACATTCTCCTTTGCCAATATACTGATTCAGATAATAATCTGCCTTTTTGTCCTTATTACCCAAGTGGATAAGGTCACTTTTATCCACATTATACTTCACCTGCCTTGCATTTGCCCACTCAACTTGTCCAAAATCATACTGAAGCATCTCTGTGTTCTCTTCCCAGTTCACCTTCGCTCCCAGTCATTTGCAAACTTAGAAAATTTCATTTAGTTCCCTCATCTGAATTCAGTGGTCCTCACAAGGTGGTTAAGATGGTTAGCGTCGGACAGATACTGCAAGATCAATTATGTTAGATAAAAATGTTATTAAGTGATATTAACTTAGAGAGGAAGCTAAGAAACTACAAGTATGTCAGGAATAATAGTATTGGAGGTTCACGGAAATGGGTAAGAGTGAGGTAAGAGAAGTAGATAGTTCACAAAGTGAACTTTTACAATTCAATTGCCGACACTGGGACTGTTAGAGGAAGGACAATGGTGTAATCCAGTAAAGTTAATTAGCAAATTCAATGAAATCTCTAGAGTTACTTTAATGTTAGCCAGGGATCTACAGGAATTTTTGCAGATAAAAACAACATCTTACCAGGTAAACTCAGAAAAACAAACTTAGGGAGATTCAATACATGATGGAAAATCATCTGATTGAACTTTGCAGGTTAGGTGTTTTGGCTGTGCTAAATTGCCCATAGTGTTCACGGATGTGCAGGCTAGGTGGATTAGCCATGAGAAATGCAGGGTTACAGGGAAGGAGTGCGATGCTGTTTGGAGGGTCAGTGTGGACTCAATGGGCCAAGTGGCCTGCTTCCATGCTGTAGGGTTTCTACGATTGTCAAAGGTGTTGGTATTAATTCCTAAATCAGATTGGCCAATGAGATTCAATATGAGCTCGATGAAGTAAATGCTGCAATACAAACTAATTCCTACTCAATTCCCTTGTTTAGAAAATTGTATCGATAGAGTTGTCAGTTTCTCATTTTTTTCTAACATTGATTAAGTGAAGACGTAACAGCAAATACCATTAATGCCGAGAGCTAAAGAGACATCAGCTTTTGTTACCCAAGTGTGTTGCATCAATGTTAAATCCTGCCGTTTGGTTTTAAAAATACCCAGCTGCAATCTGAAAATTTCTTAATAAAATCGAATCAGTGTCCAGCTGTGCAGTTTTTTTAGATGGTTACAATTAACTAGCAAAGTGAGATATGTCGCCAAATGTGAGGGTGCAAAAGCAAGGATTATTTATCCAGGATAGGATAAGGATAAGTGTTGTCAAGAACAGTGAAATTGCAGGCTCTGGTAGAATTCTCCATTCACAGAATCATAGAGGTGTACAGCATGGAAACAGACCCTTCAGTCCAACTCGTCCATGCCAACCAGATATTCCAATCTAATCTCGTCCCATTTGCCAGCACTTAGCCCATATCCCTCTAAACCATTCCTCTTCATGTACCCGTCCAGATGCCTTTTAAATGTTGTAATTGTACCAGCCTCCTCCACTTTCTCTGGTAGCTCTTTCCATACATATACCACCCTCTGTGTGAAAACATTGCCCCTTAGGTCCCTTTTAAATCTTTCCCCACTTACCTTAAACCTATTTCCATCAAGTTTTGGACTCCCCTACCCCCAGGAAAAGACCTTGTCTATTTACCCTATCCATGCCCCTCACGATTTTATAAACCTCTAGAAAGTCACTCCTCAGCCTCCAACACTCCAGTCTATTTGGCCTATCCCTTTTGCTGAAACCTCCAAATCTGGCAACATCCTTGTAAATGTTTTCTGAATCCTTTCAAGTTTAACAACATCTTTCTTATAGCAGGGAGATCAGAATTGAATGCACTATTCCAAAAGTGGCCTAACCAATGTTCTGTACAGCCACAACATGACCTCCCAACACCTATATTCAATGCAATGACCAAATGCCTTCTTCACTATCTTGTCTACTTGCAACTCCTCTGAACCTGCACTCCAAGGTCTCTTTGTTCAGCAGCACTTGGCCCATATCCCTCTAAACCCTTACCATTAAGTGTATAAGTTCTGCCTTGGTTTATCTCAGCAAAATGCAACACCTCACATTTATCTAAATTAAATTCCATCTGCCACCCCTCGGCCCATTGGTCCTTTTGATCGCGGTCTTCTTGGATTCTGAGATAACTTTCATTGTTGTCCACTACACCACCAATTTTGGTGTCATGTGCAAACTTATTAACCATATCTCCTATATTCACATCAAAATCCTTGATATAAATGACAAAAAATAGATTGTTTAAGCAGGTAAAAGTAATTTTAATCAAATGCGTATCAGACAGCCTTTGAAAAGATAAAGGCAATCCTGTGAATGACCCTTTATTGGCTGTCACTGATTTTAATTAACCTTTTAAAATGGTGATTGATGCTAGTGACTTCGGGTAGGTATGATCTTATTGCAAAATAATGAATTTGGAAATAATACAACTGGAGTGTACATGCCAAAGATTTTGAACCAGCATCAACAGAGGTACTATACAATGGAAAAGAATTGAGATTGCTAGTGACTCTTAAACATTTTCAAGTTAATGTCACAACCGTTAAGAAATATTAATGTATACTGACCATAATCCTGTGGCCATTGAAAATAAATTTAAAAGTCAAAATGCAAGATCATTTTTATGGTGTTTGTTAATTCAACCCGATGGTGGCTCAGTGGTTAGCACTGCTGCCTCAGAGCACCAGGGTCCCAAGTTCAATTCCAGCCTTGGACGTCTGTCTGTGTGGAGTTTGCACATTCTTCCCTGTGTCTGTGTGGGTTTCCTGCAGGTGCTCTGGTTTCCTCCCACAGTCTGAAGATGTGTGGGTCAGGTGAATTGGCCATGCTAAATTGCCCACAGTGTTGGCTGCATTAGTCAGAGGGAAATGGGTCTGGGTGGGTTGCTCTTCGGAGGGTCGGTGTGGACATATTGGGCCAAAGGGCCTGTTTCTACACTGTAGGGAATCTAATCTAATATTCATGCCAAAGAATATGGAAAAGATAATATAATTGCTGATGTGTTATCGTGAATGCAATGCTGCTGGAATAGGTTGAAAATCTGTGAAGAGAAAATTCCTGCATAAAGAATGAGTGAGGATGAATGCATGTAATTATTCTTTGCATTTTATTGTATGTGTCTTGTTTACCCTGCAATGAAACATATTTTTAAAACAATGTTTCATCTCTTCAAGGGTGGAATCATTCTTACAATAAGGATTGGGGGAAATGGAATTTTGGACACTGCTCTGTTGCATTGTCTTTTTGTAACTCAAAAGGACAAAAGTGGCATTGTGTGGTTTTCACTCATTGGTTACACAGTGCCTTGGAACTTTTGGAGAAACTAGATTTGATACTTTTGCAAGACAAATTGGCACCAGAATTCCTCCCATCAGGGTCATGCCAATATACATACATTGCAGCATGTTAAGTACAGAAGGGTCCCATAAACAAGTGAAACCATTGGCTTAGATGATTGGATCATGGTTTGGATTTGCTGATTATCTAATATCATGGAACAAAATCCTGCTGAGACAACTTTGATGTATATGTAAGTAGCATCAAATGAAGGCCACACTACCAAACTGATGAAGCCATTTTTCCAACTCATACACTTCCTCTGAATTTCCATGGTCTCCTCCTGAAAGTAGGAAAGAGAGTGGTTTAGTCTCTGACACTTCCCTGGCCTTTCTCTCTCACAGATTGTGGGCTATCTTCTTCCAGCATGGGATGATGGGAAAACATAAGTGTCGCATTGAGTTGACCATTCCAGTGGAATCATCAAAATGTGTTTGTGGTCAGTGATATGACCAAACACGTGTGAATAAAATTGGTGTAAACATGCAAAGGATGACTGGTAGATTGGGAGGTAGGGTTGATATGAAAGTCAGTAGGGAACTGGATTGGGATCATTCAATTGATCATCAGATCCCATTGGTGGAGTAGAGAGTTTCAATGTGCATGGAAGCATTAATATTTCAGGTTTTAAATGCATGGGTTTGACCTGCCCGCTCTTTGGATGTGTGGCATTGCACTGCAGAGCAACGGAAGTGTGGAGGTGCCAGTCAGTCAGTCAGCGAATCTCCTGTCATCATATTGCTATCAGTTGTTGTTACAGAAGAATTCTCTGCACTGTTTTCTGACAGAGTTTTCTCTTCTTGACTCACTGCAGGTGTACCTCCAGCTTCCCAACAATGGGTCATATCTTTGAAACCTCTCAATGGTTTCATGTTCCAGCCCTTTGCCTGATTCCCCAGTGAATGTGGGATTAACCATAATTTGAATCGAATTGCCATCTTCTTCTTTCTCGGAGTGCAATCACAAAACCCTTTCACAAAACTGGAGGGCAGGGAGTGCGGAATTTTATGGGACCTTCAAGAGTGGGAAATGCATCGGGTTCCCTCATTTAATACGTTTGCATGCCATGAAACTTTTGAGATTCCCATCCTACCTTCATGGGAATTTAATAGCATCTGGTACATGTTCTTTTAAGGGTGACATGCATCTGTTGGTCTTGTACAGGGCACTGGCATTTTGAATCTGCAGCCTCCTTACCACCATTATGGCACTTTCCTGTAACACTGGAAGGGCACTTAGAAAAGCATAGACCTGCACTGCAGAACACACCAGCATGTAGCATTCAAGGGCGGTAGCAGGGATGTATGAAGGGACAGGCATCCGTGCATCATACTCGGAGATGCAATTTCGTCATTGGCACCATGGAAATTGCTCACAGCAGGCGGTGAATTGAATCAGCCATTTGGTTTCCATGTTGAGCTTTCTCGAAATCAAGCTTGTTTGGCAAGTTTGCTAAGGTCAAAAGCTGAAGGTTAATGTGTCATCGGACATGCATCTCACAAACAATGATGTCCCTTAATTGGCCCTGCCCATCGAGCGACCAGCTGTGCCACTTGAGCTAAACAGAAAAGGTGGCAGTAGATGATCCAAATGTTGAGATGGGCTTTGCTGGACTTCTTGTGGCTTCTTCCATGATCTCACCATAGCCTGTGTCACTCAGACCCCTATAAGATTCTGACCATTGTTTCTTTCACAATGAAAAACATGAGACCAACGTGTGCCAACCATGTGGCATGCCAGTATATTTAGATATTTGATTGAGCTAGTTACAAATGATAAAGATATACACATGAATAAGCAAAACATAAGTTTGAAAAACACCTATGCCATTTATGTGCTTGTGGAAATGGAGTTGGCAAGAAAGAGCTCCCCTCTTTGTCCCTTTTGTATCCCATCTGTACCAGCAGGTTTCACCACTAGAAAGCTTCCCATGCACACTGCCAGCACTTTAAAATGTGGTTAGAGTCACATGAACACCAGCAAAAAGCAAAAGAAAGAGAGCCAATTTCTAGATCTGCCATCAGGAATGGTGTGCCACCATTAACATTCCACTATGTTAAGGGCAATGTATCAAGGCAAGCAAGAGTAGATTGGCATCTGAAGTCTCTCCTCTGAACCACAGATATTGAGACAGGCCATCAGTCTTACAAATCGATACTACATGTTCTCTGTGGTTTTAATGATGTTTGAACATTCAAGCTTAGACATCCACACAATTATGTAACCAATATTTGAGCAAATTCAGTTTCATGAAGAGTTCAGCCTGGAGTTCTGGTCAATATTTATCTCTCAATCAACGTTACATACAAAGGGTTAGCTGGCGATTATCATATTGCTGTTGTTGTGATCTGTGCTCAAAGTGCTGCTGTTTCCTGCAAATGTGACTTTCATTTGGAAGTGATTCATTGGCTATGAAGCAATTTAGGAAATCCAGTCATTACTAAAGATGCACATAAATGGAAGGCTTTCTCCTGTTCTTTCATAAAATGTAGCGATATACATAATTGCATGCCAATCTGCATATTCATTGGGCTCAAAATAGGCAACCACTCCAGGGGACCGGCTCTGCACTTCTGTATATAACAGAATACCAATCAATCGATGCAGTTAACTCAACAAGAAGTCTAAAGGCTCTGTTCTAATTTTGTTCCTGTCAGTGAACACTACCAGTTCTAGTACAGGTCCATCAAAGACTCATTGTTTGGAGAAAGTAGCCACCAAAGGGAAATTAGAAAGTACCCTGACATTTAATAAAAAGGAAGTTGGTGCTTTTTAAAATTGTTCCTCCAAATTCAATCTTTCATGAGATGGAAGTATTCTTGGCAAGGCCAATGCTTGTTGGCTTTCTCTAACTGTCCTTGAGGAGTTACAAGTTGACCATAGTATGGAGACACAGGCAGACCAAGAGACCAGATTTCCTTCCAGTAATGAACAAGATGGGTTATTATAACAATCAATAATAGGCTCATAGTCACTATTACTGAGAGCCTCTTCACTTTGATTAATTTACCTACAATCTACAAAATTACTACATGAATTAATTTTCATAGTATACCAGCTATCCCAACTTTCTTAGAAATAAACTGAGCTGGTTTATAAAACCAACCCGAAGATTTAACTTTTAACTGAAGGGAAACCTAAGTGGCTGATGAGCACATTTGAGAAGCTGAGGAAAGGAAATGGGTCCAGGTTGAGGCAAACCATTCATATAAAACATTCAAAGGGATTGAGCACTTGGGGCTCTGATTTAAAAGGCTAAGAAAAGCTTTAAAATGAGCTTCCTCAGGTTGGCTCTACAGCTCAATAAATAAACTTTGGAATAAGAGTTACACTATGTGCGACGATTGAAAGCTACACTGGCCTCACAAAGTTCTCAGAATTACAAGCAGAATGTATTGCCAACCTGTGTTCTGCAAATCTTCCAATTCAGCCAGCTGTAAGGGGTGTCTAAGCATGTACCAAGCAATACTGGTTGTAGGATTACCTCAAGGTTGTGAAGAAATCCCACAAGGCAGATGACCTGCCCTATCAGAGGTGTTCAATGCTGTACCACGCCTCCTTGCAATGTTAAATTTGTCTCACCAACTATGTATATGCTCTTTCACCTCCATGGCTGTTCTCTATAAATACTCACTATTGTGTTTTAATGTCAGCTGTACCACAGCCAAGGGAGGGGAGCAAAAGGAATGTGACTTCTCTGTTTTATGGCTCTCCTCCTGTCAGCATGGCAGTCACAAATATCGGTCCGAACTCGCATTGAAGAAGTCCCGTGCTTTTCTTTGAAATGGACAACGGGATCTTTTGACATTCGACTGAGAAGGTTAAACTGGCCCTTAGTTTAACTTCTCTCCCAGAAGATAAAACCTCCAACTGTGCAACACACTGTCCATCCTCGACACATGAATCAGACAGTGCTGTGGGTGAGTGAGTATTTGCTGTTCTGCTATCTGTTGCAAAATGGCTAAAGCATTATCCCTTGACAGAAAGAAAGACTTGCTCTTACATAGAATCATAGAATGGAATCATATATAGCATCTTCCATTGTGTCAAGACCACTTTCTGCACTGTACTGGAGAGTCAGCCTAGATTTTGAGCTGAAATCCTGGATTTGGACTTGCATTCACAATTTTCTGATGCAGCGGGAGACGTGCTACCAGCTGAGCCACGGCTGACAGTTAAAACACCAACAATTCAGCTTCTGAATTGCAGAGCCAGTCTACACCTCTCTCTATCCTCTGAGTTTGGAAACAAATAGCATCAACAGAACCAAACAATGTCTACATCATGTGAAGTCACAACAAGAAAGCCTCAGGAAAGCTTTTACTTGATAAAACTGTATTTTTCACAGATATTTGTACATTTTTGTTACAAAACTGTATAGTACTAAAATTTAAATCAGTTTTTGGTCAGAGAATATTTAATCTTTGTGTGCAATTATCATGTATTTACAGGTCCCATGTTAGTGATTTTCCAATGATTATTTCATAATGTCATACACTCTCCACATAAGACATGGCTTAAGATAAATATATTAGTAAATAAATATTCTGAGAACATATTTCCATAAATGAAATGTGCCACTATACATATACAGAATATAAACAGACAATTTCTAGCTTTTTAACACGTTAGAAAAAATGGTAATGGTGGAGACAATTCTTGACCATTTTATAATTCTTTACAAGAAATTTCAGACATATCTTTTAAGTGCTACAAATGTAAAATAGTGCCTCAAATACCCAACAAAATTGTTACTTTGCATGGATCATCAGGCAGTAAAGGCATTATCGTGTACATAAAACTCTACCTTGGTGCCTTTCAAAATGGATGTACAAAACATACACTGAATTGTTGCAGTGTCACTCTACATATCCCATGGCTTCCATGAGTGCCTGTTTTAGTCAATCTGCTTCTCTTGACACAGTACAGACAAGGACATTCAGTCTCATAGCCACAATCAGGCTGTTGCCTCCCTCCCCAACCCCTTCTCCCTCTCACTTTTCCCAACTCCTTCCCTCCCCCAGTTCCCATTCTTTCCTTCTTTCATTTCCTCCCCTCCACCCCATCCCCCGCCCCCCATTTCCCCATCATCTCTCCATTTTCTATTCCCACATTTCGTATTGCTGACTTACTAAGGCAACCATAACCCTGAGCGTGCGGAAGGCTCAAAAAAAAAATCCCTCAGTCTATGGATCAAAGTTTTTTTTTTCTTCCTGACGTTCCTTGACAACAGTAGTATTGTTGCCTTGCGACGAAGGGCAGCAGGGGTTTTAAATAACAGCAGAACGTTTGTCTTGGAATCACAAGGACACGAAGCTTGAGCTCAGTTGTGGGAAGATGCTTCAGATTTTGCGTGTTCATCCGCATTACCACTTCCATGTGTTTTGTCAAAGCTATAACAGTCGCACAGGGACTGAGTTTGGAGTCTTATTGACCGCTTCCCGTATCTCCGTACTTATATACACATATATTTATTTTAAAACATCAGATGTCCTGCTCAGTGGAACTGTCCTTTTGCAAAATTAGACATGGTCTGGATCCTAGATAAAAATAAAAAAACACACAATTACTGAGGAAGAATGCTTGAGCACACCCCAGACAAAATTAACGGTTTATTACATAAATTAATTCCTTCAGTTCTAAAGCTGAAATACTATAATTGTTATCTGTCATACAATGTAGCTTTTCAACAGCGAAAATATTCTGCAATTAAAATATGGCAAGGACATAATGCCAAAAGAGCAGTCTGGCATTGTATGTTCCATCCAGTGAATCTAGCTGATCCATATCTCTGCTGATCTTTGATGAAATGATGGCAGAAGTAGTCCACATGCAAGTCAACTTGGTGGGTTAGAGAGGAAAACACCAGCTCAAGGCTGCTTGGTAATCATCAGCCCTTGCTGAGAAGTATGTAACTCCTAGCCCCTCATATTCAAAGAACTTGCCGATAACGACTGCCGAGATTCACTCTTGAATGTTGAAAGAGAAGATTATTGGCACCAGCGCTACAATATTGCAGTGCAGTTGGGAAAGGGAGAGAGGGTGAACAAAATTGCAGAATAACAGATGTAACAAATGCTTCTACACAGTAAGATAAATGTGGAACAGTATGGTTCAAGTGTTGTTTATTTAAAGTCAAATGCACCATATTAATGAACTGCTGCTCTTCCCTGGCTCTATTCATAAATTAACATTTTTTTCTTGCTTAAATAAAATAAGTACACATTTAGTTTGACTAGCTCTCATCTTTCCAGACTGCTCAAGGGCAATCTTAGCCTCTGTTCTCAATTACAGACTGCAACCTTCAAAAGCACAGAGTTTACTAAATACTAATGTTTCACAAATGTGCTAAGCACTGCCACGCAAAATGGAGAGTATGAGAGCCCAGCATCCTGAAAGTACTTCTGACAATAGATTTGCAGTCTCTTCACAGAGGACACCCCCTGTTACCGACGTTTGAGTGTGATCAGCAGGTCACAAAGGGCCTCGCACTAACGCCTGCTGCAATATTTCAGCTAAAGCAGATAGTTTGGTTTTCAACTTAACTTTCCTGGCAGCTGCCCAAAAACAATAGACAAGTAAAGATAATGATGCAGCATTAAATGAAGTGCGTGCTAATGACGAAAGCCAAAGCCTCAGGATAACATGGCACGCTCCTAAAAGTATTATGGCAACTTCAAGGGCATCACAATGCACGTTTAGTGCAATTATATTCACGACAATGGATCTTGTACATTGCAACAAATCTCCTACAACTCTGCTTAAAAATTTGTATTTATAAAGCCCCCTGTACATCCCACAGCACAGCCAATTAATTACTTCTGAACTGTTTTCACTGTTGTCGTGAGAGCAAACCAGCAGCCATATGGCTGACAGACAGAAATAAGATAAATGTCCGGTACTTTTGTTTATTGTTACTAGTTTGAGAGAAATGTTGTCCAGGATACATTGGATGACTGTAATGTGTTATTTGGATACCACAATTTTGTATAGAGCCCTGGAGATGGAGAAGGTATAAGAGAAGCAAGTTTGAACTTGTTGAAATGTGAAGGGTTGAGGGTTACTGTTATGCTTTCAGTTTTCTGACTATCATCACAAAAGATTCAGTTCGTAACTTATGTTGGAAATGGCAATTTCTGAGAAATGATATTTGGTCCACACGGGCTTAGTGCTTTGATTCCTTAAAGGAGTGGGTACCATTTCAATAGATGAGAGAATACCAAAGGTAGATTTAAAACTACCTTCTCAGAATTGAAACTATTAGGGTGAGAGTATGTTTTGTTAAACAGGTTCAGAACCCTGTGCAGCCAACCTCCATAGCTGATACTCAGTACAAACAGCTTATCCACTTGTAACTGGACACAAATAATGCTGTACATAACCAAGGAATGACCCTTCTAATGACTTAGAGGGGAACTAACCACCTTAAACATAGCAAACAAGGTGGTGATCACTTGGCTCTGGAGATTTGCATTCACCATAGAACAGAAATGGGTAAACAAATCTCAAACTAGCTAAAGTCCCTATTTTAACTGAAATGATGTTCCCCCAAACCTCCGCAGTGGATCTGTCGGTAAGAGCAAGTGCACGATGGAACCAAGACATCCACATCCGGAAGGGCTTTGATAATGGTTGTATACTCCAATAGTTATTCTCAGCAAACACAGGCGTAAAGCTGCATTAATTGGTATGGAAAAGGAAACCATTTTGATTGTTTAGCCTGCTGTATAGCATGCATACATGCCTCTGGTTAAGTGCATGTTCGCACAGACCCTGATTTACTGTTTAAGGTCACACGTGAAAACTGACCAGTTGACAAGGCACCAAAGGGAAGCTGATATCCGTAGAATTAGCACAAAGCAAGAGACAACACTTTGGAAGAATGGGGACAAAAATGAAAGGCATGTCAGAATTGCTGGATGGCGAGAGAAAGTCTACAAGAGAAAGCAATTTCAGACCAGTTGGGGTTCAAGTGCATAGCTCCCCGAAAGTGGTCACTCAAGTAGATAGGGTGGTAAAGAAGGCGGATGTTGTGCTTGTCTTTATTGGTTGGGGAATTGAGTACAAAAGTCAGGATGTCATGTTGCAGCCTCAAAGACTTTGGTTCGGCTACATTTAAGAATATTGCATTAAATTCTGGTCACCATGTTACAGGAAGGATATGGAAGCTTTGGAGAGGGTGCAGAACAGGTTTACCAGGACGCTGCCTGGGTTAGAGGGTATAAGCTATAAGGAGAGGCTAGAAAAATTTGGGTTGTTTTCTCTGGAGCAGCGGAGGTTGAGGGGAGACTTGAAAGAAGTCTATAAAATTATGAGATGCATAGATAGGGTATACGGTCAAAATCTTTATCCCAGAGTTGAAATGTCCAATACTTGGGGGGTATGCACTCAAGGTGAGAGGGGAAAAGTTCAAAGAAGATGTGACGGGCAAGTTTTTTTTTACGCAGAGTGGTGGACGTCTGGAACACGCTGCTGGAGTGGTGGCAAACACGATATGGGTGCTTAAGAGACTGTTAGATAAGCACATCAATATGCAGGGAATGGAGGGATATGGACCGAGGGCAGACAGAGGGGATTAGTTTAATTTGGCGCCATGTTCGGCACAACATCATGGGCCGAAAGGCCAATTCCTGTGCTGGACTGTTCTGTGTTCAAGCTCTGGTTCATTAGTTCAGCTGAAAGGATTTTATTTCAATACTAATGGGCGACACGGTGGCTCAGTGGTTAGCACTGCTGCCTCACAGCACCAGGGTCCCAGGTTCAGTTTCAGCCTTGGGCAACTGTCTGTGTGGAGTTTGCACGTTCTCCCAGTGTCTGAGTGGGTTTCCTCCCACAGTCCAAAGGTGTGCAGGTGAGGTGAATTGGCCATGCTAAACTGCCTGTAGTGTCAGGTGTGTTAGTCAGAGGGAAATGGGACTGGGTAGGTTGCTCTTCAGAGGGTTGGTGTGGACTTGTTGGGCCGAAGGGCCTGTTTCCACACTGTAGGGAATCTAATCTAATTTTCTAAACCAATTTTGTCCCTCTCCCTTCCACTCAGCTATCACTGTTCACTATGGTGTGGCTGCATGTGAATTGATCATTTCTAGACCTTTCTGTTTCTATCTCAGACACGACCTCAAATTCACCTGGACAGTCTCGGACTCCTCCCTCCCCTTCCTAGACCTTTCTGTTTCTATCTCAGACACGACCTCAAATTCACCTGGACAGTCTCGGACTCCTCCCTCCCCTTCCTAGACCTTTCTGTTTCTATTTCAGACCGACCTCAAATTCACCTGGACAGTCTCGGACTCCTCCCTCCCCTTCCTAGACCTTTCTGTTTCTATCTCAGACGACCGAATCAACACGGACATCTACTACAAACCGACCGACTCCCACAGCTACCTGGACTACACCTCCTCCCATCCTGCCCCCTGTAAAAACGCCATCCCATTCTCCCAATTCCTTCGACTCCGCCGCATCTGCTCCCAGGAGGACCAGTTCAAAATACGCACAACACATACGGCCTCCTTCTTCAAGGACCGCAATTTCCCCCCCGACGTGATCGACGATGCCCTCCACCGCATCTCCTCCACTTCCCGCTCCTCCGCCCTTGAGCCCCGCCCCTCCAACCGCCACCAGGACAGAACCCCACTGGTCCTCACCTACCACCCCACCAATCTCCATGTACAGCGCATCATCCGCCGTCACTTCCGCCACCTCCAAACGGACCCCACCACCAAGGATATATTTCCCTCCCCTCCTCTATCAGCTTTCCGTAGAGACCACTCCCTCCGCGACTCCCTTGTCAGATCCATACCCCCCACCAACCCAACCTCCACTCCCGGCACCTTCCCTTGCAACCGCAGGAGGTGCAACACTTGCGCCCACACCTCCCCCCTCACTTCTCTCCAAGGCCCCAAAGGAAACCTCCATATCCGCCACAGATTCACCTGCACCTCCACCCACATTATCTACTGCATCCGCTGCAGCCGGTGTGGCCTCCTCTATATTGGGGAGACAGGCCGCCTACTTGCGGAGCGATTCAGAGAGCACCTCTGGGCCACCCGGACGAACCAACCCAATCACCCTGTAGCACAGCATTTCAACTCCCCCTCCCACTCCACCGAGGATATGCAGGTCATTGGACTCATCCACCGCCAAACCACAACAACGCGACGGTCGGAGGAGGAGCGTCTTATCTTCCGACTGGGAACCCTCCAACCACAGGGGATGAACTTGGACTTCACCAGTTTCTTCATCCCCCCTCCCCCCACCTTGTCTCAGCCGAATCCCTCCAGCCCGGCACCGCCTTCCTGACCTGCAGTCTTCTTCTTGACCTCTCCGCCTCCACCCTACTCCGACCTATCACCCTCACCTTGACCTCTTTCCACCTATCACATTTCCAACGCCCCTCCTCCAAGTCCCTCCTCCCTACCTTTTATCTTCTCCTGCTGAACACTCTCTGCTCATTCCTGAAGAAGGGCATGTGCCCGAAACGTCGAATCTTCTGTTCCCTAGATGCTGCCTGACCTGCTGTGCTGTTCCAGCAATAAAGTTTCAGCTTTGATCTCCAGCGTCTGCAGACCTCACTTTCTCCTGTGAATTGATCATACACTGCTGCTTCTGCATTTATTGTCTGACAGCAAAGGGGACTGTCAGATCTTTATTCAGTTTTAGGGGTTTCAAAGTTGAACTTGATCCTTGACCCAAGAGCTCCTGCAGAAGCCTTGGTTGAAGCAGTGAAGAACAGGGAACCCAGAAGCACTGTTTGTGCCCTATGACGAACTTGGCAGATAATCTGCAGCCTTTAACCAGACCAGATCTTGAACTTGTTGTAGCTTTTAACATGACTCACTGGATAAAATCAATGCACCATCATAAAAGATTAGCAGGTCAGACATAACTTGTTTTTCTCCATTGGTAACTGTTGGATCTTCAGTTTATGTTTTGAAAGTATGCAGTGAAAAAGGCTATTGACCCATCAAAACAAATTCCAGCCTGGATCCATGTATATTCATTCTACCACAGATCATTCCCCACAACTTCTTGTGGTCACCCTTTAATACTGAACAAACAAATTCTTTCTTTGACCCCTCCTGAAGAAATCTGAAGAGCACTGCTTATATTTCTGTTAAAATTTGCTCTCTTACTCAATCCCCTTTAGTCAGTACTCATGGATTGTAATTATGTGGAAGTCCTAGAATTGCTCACTGTTGACTTTCAATGGTCTTGAGTACCTGTTCAGAATATATTTCCCAACTATAGACTTCCTTAGATCAGGATCATTCCAAACATATCCAGGTTATGGTACTGGCCTAGTGACCGGGAGAATGAGAGGTCAAATAAAAAAAATGTGCAATTGTCTCCAATACATCATGTCAACTGTGGGCATGAGACTTAATGGATAAGTCTGAAAACTCAACTCCGTTTTTAAGTGATGCTAAATCTACTTTACCTCATTAAGTAAGTGTAAAGTCACCATAGTCCCGCTCTCTCAGAAAGAGATGACAGGTGATGAGTTTAACCTAAAGGCCACTACACCTCAGGTGAGGGGAGAGAACCCTTTACCCTCAGCCAAAGCAGGAATTGAACCCATGCTGCTTGTATCACTCTACATTGCAAACCAGCTGTCCAGCCAATTGAGCTAACCAACCCCTTGCATTACTATGTAAATGGCAATAGATTCAGTGTAACTAAGACTGGACAATCAACACAGCTTAACCAGTCTTCCAAATTCCAGGAACAAATAAGGGAAAGAAAATCATTAACTTTGAATAAATGAAAGGTATTAATTAAATATACATGTCAAATACATGCTGCAGTTGAAACATACAATCATGGTTTTATATTGCAGCTTTGGTGCTAACCAACAGAATGTGTTGAAAATAAGGACATTTTAGGTTCTATTGATGTTAGGCTTCAGGATCATCTTATCAGCTTAAAAGGCAACATCGTTTCAGCTCTCAAGTTCTCTTTCACATTCTGCCAAGCCTTAAATCTAACCCTGGTTGCTGAGTAGGTTCACAGAAAGTGTACTATAGATCTGCTTTATACCAAGGGTCCTAATGTGTCTAGACAGCAGTAAATTAAAAAGTGAAGTGTATTGTGGGTTTCAAGTTGTTTTTTATGAGGACTTAAAAATAGCAGGTGCTGGAATCTTAAGAGATGCTGCACATATTCTCGGTTAATTCACTGATATTATTCTAGCTGCTGTTACTCTTTGAACTGGTTTTTATGCTGCTTGAGGCCAAAGGAAACCTTCTGGTTTAAATGTTGCAGAGCATTTTTGCAGCCAATACATTGCTTTTGAAGTGTAGTCACTTAACATAGGGAACATATAAACTTGCTTCAAACTGTAT
Source organism: Chiloscyllium plagiosum (assembly GCF_037043375.1). Classification (NCBI taxonomy): domain Eukaryota; kingdom Metazoa; phylum Chordata; class Chondrichthyes; order Orectolobiformes; family Hemiscylliidae; genus Chiloscyllium; species Chiloscyllium plagiosum. The sequence goes on along the minus strand of NW_028270162.1, from coordinate 45,322,675 downwards.
TTCATGAAGAACTTGGTAGGCACAGAGTAATATTTGATGCAGTAAATCAATCTTATCTGCTTTGCTAATTTTAACAGCATAATTGTCTGTGTAATTCATTGGTTTCCATTGATGCGACTCCATTGGATGGTGCACTCAAGGTCTGGAGGATGATTCCCTTCACCTGTACTTTGAGTCACACCACCCTTTGGTCACCAGGCGAGCCTAGACACTTTCATCATGAAGAGTCGAGGTTTGAAGAACATCCCCATAAAATAAGTTGTGCAATAAGCCACTTGGGGAAAGATTAAGAACTGGAATTTCCACTTGGATAACCTCCCTCAAATGCCTACTGTCAGAAACAATTTTCTCAAACTAAAATTCAATCTCGCCCCCACCCCTGTCTTCATGATTTGATCCCATTCACACTATCAGTTGGGGACTCTCAAGTGGGTTCTTAAATAATAAGCTTCCTCATTTCAGGCATTGGCTGGGATTGGGTGCTCATTGTTTAGGGAGTTGAAGAGTATCAGTTTTCCTGTTGGCTATCTCTGTGGGCCTTGGTAGAAATTCTAGGTGTCATCGCTTTGTGGTACAGCAGCCTGGCACCATTCGCTCTCCTGGATCACACCTGAAGAATATTCAGTTCAATGAAGAACTCAACTGCTGTCAGCTCGTGTGAAACCATTACACCATAAAGATTTAATTTGAATTCTGTTGCGTGTTTCACAAAGATATCCTATTCACAGGGTTATGAAGAATAATTTCAAAAATTAACTAATAAAGCTCCCAATTTTAACACTTTACGTCGAAAACTGGAGTAGGAGTAAGCTCTTTGAGTCTGATCTGCCATTCAGTGTGATCATGGCTGATCATAAACTCCAGGAACCCGTTTCCACTTTCTCCCCATAACCTTTGATCTCTTTAACCCCAAGAACTATATTGAACTCCTTCTTGAAAACATTCAATGCTCTGGCCTCAATTGCCTTCTGTGGAAGTGAATTCCACAAGCTCACTATTCCCTGGATGAAGACCCTTCTCTTCATAGCATTCCTCAATAGCTTAACCTGCATCAGTAAACTGTGACCCCCTGGTTCTGGATTCCCTGGTCAGAGGGTAAACACAGGAAGGATGTTCCCAGTTTAGTTTCTACAAAATCCCCCCTCTCATTCTTATAATATATTCCTAACCGATTCAGTCTCTCTTCATGTGTCAGTCCAGCCATCCCAGGAATCGGTCTGTATAATCATTGTTGGATCCCTTCCACAGTCAGACATCCTTCCTCAGATAAGGAGACCAAAGCTTTCCCACAGAAAGGCGAGTGGAAACTTGGCCCAGGGTATGCGAGGAGCACCACCTCCTCTAACCACCACCCCCCAACCCAATCTCTGCCTTCTGCTGTGTCCTGATCTTCCTGTTAGGGAATCTGATCTGGTTCAAGTGGGAGTCGGACTGAATTTAAGGAAAGGAGGTCTAGTCGTTAGGCTCAGCTCTACGTGGCCTGATTCTTCCAAAATTCACCAGGATCATGACCCTCCTCAGGATCAGTGCGGACTCCTGCACTCCTTTTAAAACTAGGGCCAGTGAACCACAATGACACTTTTGGCTGGTGTTCTGGCTGGACTCCCTGTTTTGGAAACATTCAGGTTTAAGAGGCAAAAGCACTTAGAAATGTTAACTCTCAGCTTGAAGCAGAGCAGGCTGAGAATGATTGATGTACAGTCTTTGATAAAGAATATCACCTCCCTCACAGTGCTTTATCTTTTTTTTACAGGAAAATGTCATAACAACACCATTTCTCATTTTTAAAAATACTGAGCTTGGTAGGCAGGATAAGGGAGGTCACTGACATGGAAATGAGCATAAGGTTCACAGTGTGCAAGGGGCAATACAGGATCTTTCCAAGCCACACGCCAATATATCTTCACCAGTCACACGCTATTGCTATGCTGATTCTCCATTTCTTGCCCAGTTGATGTGCAAGAACTAAGCTTCTGAATTATTGGATAATTTTGAGAGATGGAATGCTAAGGAAATTAGGTTAACACCGATTATTTTGTGTGTAGAAGACAGACAAAGTGAGTAATTTTTTTTCAATTGTATTGGTCAGATTCAAACCAAGGTGGCAACACTGAAAGGATGGTGATCTCGATTAAAAGAGCACTCAACCCATTCAATCGCTTTGTTCAGAAATACAATTGTAGATCTATTCACCACTTTCCTCCTCTATTACCCATATTCTTGTAACAACCAACTGCTTCCTCAATGATTCCACAGCATTTGCCTCCTCTAGTCCATCATAAAGTCTACTCGTGCATTTATCACTGTTTAAAGAATGACTTCTTGACAAACGTTTCACCATACCCTGTAGTCACAATATCCTACCCTACCACATCACACCAACCTTTCAATACTTTGTTGTTGCTATATGGGTGACACTGGAAAGGGGCTTTTTTTTTGCACATCCCTCTACGAGGCTCTTGAGAGTCAACCACAGAAGGGTTGAACTGAAAGGAGGGGCAGCAACTTCACTTCCCCAAGGACTTTAGTGAATGAGGTAAGTTTCAATGACAATCCAGCCGCCTTTCATCACCATTTCCCAATGTTAAGCCATAAAAGGCCAGATTTGCAGAATTACATTTCAAAAGATGAGCTCTAAAAGCTTCAGTCTAGTATAAATACTTCCCACCGTTTGGCAATGCAGAAGAAAATGTAATGCCATGAAACGAGGATGTCTGCAAGTTCGAGGCAAGTGTCAAATGATTGCACACTACAAGCTCACACCTGTCCATCTCCGAGGATCCAAGTAGACAGTGGCTCCTAAGCTCATTGCATTGTAACAGAATCTGACAATCCTCAGTTAGTGAATCTCAGTCAATCAATTGTACCTCTAGATCTAAGATGGAAATGTGATCTTCAATTCCAAATCCTAAATGTGATACATGGATTAGGTGAGCATCTTGTGGGACAGTGGATCTACCTCTGGATTCTAGCCCTACCTGCCTTGGAAGTGTGCCATAACAGGTTGATTAAATTAATTACAAGAATTTGGCTAGTGCAGGGTTAAGTTCAGCACCAATGCTCTTGGCAGTGGACAAACCTGACAACTGAGGCCTGAAGAATGATCCTTTAGGCAAAGCAACACAGTTCCCGTTTATTATTACCATCAAGAAAACACATCAGAGCCCTCACAGGTGGGGAGAGGTGAGAGGAAAATGGAACATTTAATGCAAAGCTTCCCCTTTTCCCAAAGATTGAAGTGGATGGACAACACACAGATGCAAGCTGAAGATTGATTGTGACCTTGCAGTTTTCCTGTGATGTTCTGGACAGTGCTACCAAGTATCATGACTCCAAAGAGCTTGTTTAACCACTTAATGTCACAATTGGGCTGCTTAACAATTTAGGAAAGTAGCAAAGTTGTCTCATGGCATTGGTAAGCTAAAATAGGCCCCTGAATGCTGCAATTACCTCAAAATCAGCTCTGAATATTAACCCAATATAGTGAGAGATTGAGCAGTCATGTAGCTTTTTGCAACTTGAGTTTAGACAACGTAGATAAATGTTACTCTTGGAAACGTCATGCCCCCCCCCCCAAGTTTGAAATAATTAAAATGGAACAGAACAGGGTTGCCTCATTTTGACGCCACCACATCTCATGCAACCCAATCCTCTCGACTGGGCAAAAAGAAGAAAAGGGAAAGTTAAAATTTGTGGTCAACACGGATTACCATCAGAGATTTGGGAAGGAAGATGCATATATTTCAAAGAATATATGGCGTATAAACAGGCTGTTCAGCCCTCATGGTATATTCCAGCATTAGTGCTCAACTTGAACCTTTGCCCATTTTCCCTCATCATATTCTGTCAATGTAACCCTTGATTCCTTCTCCCACTTGTGCTTATAGGTCTCCCCCTTGAATGCCTTTCCAGTTTGTTAGTGAGTTCACTGTTTCATTATCATCTGGGTAAAAGTGTTCCTTCTGAATTTCCTATACAGATTCTTGGTGACTACCGTACATCAATAAACTCTTGTTTTGCTCTTCCCTACAACCGGAAACATTTCCTCCGTACCAAGTCCATTTAAAACCTTCCATGATTTTATGAAACCTCTACTAACTCACCCCTGCAGTCTCTTATCATTTTCCGACAGGAATGACAACCTGCATTTTCATCCTCGAAACAGGGAGTGTGAGTCGGGAAAATTCCCAGCTTTGCCGACCCGTAACAAAGCCTGAAAAGGTGGGGCTCTCTTTGTGGGTGGTTGAGAGTAACACGGTGTTGTTGGCAAATGCAGGTCATGGTTGGGTCAGCCGACCCTGGAGTACATTTCAGGGCAGCCATGCTGTTGGGTGCTCAGGTAGGGCGTTTAAAAGGCACACAAAGGTGCTTTGGAATTGCACCTCAGTTATAATGAAAAAAGGCCGCTAAGCCCCTCACACTTCAGACTCACCATACCATCTTGTGCCCTTCTATCCACTCTCCGTGGCTTCTTATAGTCTGCCACATCTAGCTCTATCCCTAAACAACTCCCAGGGAACTTCAGGCACCCCATACCCTAAGCTATGTCACTTCCTTGCCCATTCAGCCACCATACATTGGATAGAACCAATGCTCCATATACTGACAACAGGATGCAATACAATAATTATGAGTCATTTATTCACCTATCACTTTCCATTTCTTTAAAACAAAATCCCATTGCTACGGGTAGGCAAATAAAACTGTTAATTATCCAGACCCTTTAAAGTAGTAACAACAGAAACTGCAAGCAGTTGAGCACATTGTGAAATTGACAAAAGGGATCATGGAGCCAGAGCTTTCCTTGGGGCTTAGCTGTTTCAAGCAGTCTAATCACTTGGCTCTCTGACAATAACGCATTATGGGATGTGGGAGTGGGATACTTAGAATGGGGGCACACAAACATCTGAAAAGATTCCCTCACCCACACTAAGGTTCTGATGACAGTTCTGGTGTGCCGTGAGCTTTGACTCTTTCAAAAGATGGCCTGACTCATCTGCAGGGGATTGGATTCTATCCATTCCAGCATGGAGCTGAGCCAGGTTGGGACACAGGATGAAGGCCTGTAATCCAAACCAGTCTGCACCCTTAAGAAACATTCCAAAACTCATGAGCCCTAGGAATAAACCCCCATGCCTCATATCTGTAACCTTTCTGATAGGTAGGTTGTGGAGTGGGAGGGAAGGAGTGGTGGTGGTCTCAAATCAACTGTGAACCTGCACTCACAGACTTGCTTCCAACGTTTTAACTGTTAATATAAATTATCCGCGCTCCCCCGGTGAGCACTTACACTTGCTCCATAAACATTTGATTCCTGCATCTCGGATTAAGCTCCTTGGAATAGTAAAAATGCCTGAATTCAGTGCGAATTTCAAATAGCCCCATTGAGTTCAGGTTTCTCGTCAGTGTGATTCAACCCTCCAACCTCCCATTAGACAAGGAGGAATTTCTCCAGCCAGAGGGAGGTGAATCTGCGGAACTCATTGTCACAGCAGCCAATCATTGAGTGTATTGAAGACATTTGGAGATAGTGCAGACTGCTGTTGCTGGAAAGTCAGAGCCGATAAAGTGTGGAGGTGGAAGTCAGGCAGCTTCTGAGGAGCAGGAGAGTCAATGTTTCAGATCAGAGGGTCCTGACCTGAAATATCATCTCCCCAGCTCCTCTGATGCCGATTGACCTGCTGTGCTTTTTCCAGCCCCACACCTTATTGACAGTGTATTTAAGACAGAGATAGAGAAGTTCTTGGTTAGTCAGGGGATCAAGGGTTTCAGGGAGAGGTAGGAGAATGGCAGACCAGACGGCCTAATTTTGCTCCTATATCTTATGGTCTTATACCCCAATGGTAACACTATGGTCTGCTGGAAAATGGACGCTGGATTTCCAGATGCAGGTATCCTGACATTTTGAAAGGATTCTGGGGTCAGCCTGAGTCGGTGGAGGTTCAGCCCCACGCCCCTGGGCATCGCCACCCATCGGTTTAATCACTGTTTCAAAATACTCAGCTTAAGCATTGTTTAAAATGAAGAAGCAAGCACACATTTAAAACAGAGATGAGCAAACTCTCTTTTCTCTCAGGAGTCCAAACTCTCTTTGGAATTCCCTTCCTCAAAAGGCACTGGTTTCAGAATCTTTAAATATTTTTAAGGCAGAGGTAATTAGATTCTTGGTTACAAAGGGGATTATTGAAGGTCGAGTACAACCTCTGTTATCTGAACATCAATTATCCAAATTTTGGATTATCCAAACAAGATCTCAAGGTCCCGATGCTTGGGTAAACTGTGTTATCCGAACATTTTTTACCCGAACAAAACACTCCCCGTCCATGTCATTTAGATAAACGAGGTTGCCCTATATACAAGAATGCAGAGTTGGAGTAAAAATCGGATTAGCCAAGATCTTATTGAATGGGAGAGCAGGCTCAAAGGGCTGAGTGCCTTAGCCTTGCGTTTGTTGGATTCCAAGGCTTACCTGCTGAATGACCTCTCATGGTAGACTCGTGCAGCCCGGAGCAAATGTTCTGAAAGGCGGCCTCTTGGTCAGGCAGGCCTGTGAGAGGGGGCAGGCTGGCTCTCCGTGTTCTCTCCGGCTCCAAGGGCGCAGCCCCCGGCCTGCAGAGCTTGGTGGCCTCGCAATCCTGAGACGTGGCTGTGTCGCCGTCTGTGTCCTCGGGGATTATGGGAATGCGCTGGCTCAGCTCGCAGAGGCCGGGGAGGTTGGCGGAGATGGAGGAGGAGGAGGCTGGGTAGTAGTCGTGCGGCGACTCGTCAGCCAGGGTGTACTGCACACTGACTGCATAGTCCTCGGCAAAATGGCCGCCACGTCGCGCCCGTTTCTCCTCATAGAAACAACAGGGCAGGCCCTCGTAATTGCCCGCCTCGGTCCGGCACGAGGGGCCCGTGTGGGGAACACTGTACAAACTCTGTGACGCAGCCCGAGAATCCGCGCTCGTCCCACACTCGTCACAGCGCCGCCCGCTCAGCAGTGAGAAGCAGTGACCCTCTCCTCGCCAGTCCTCGGCCCCCTTGCAGTCTAGAGGATTGGTTTCGCCGAAACAACGAGCACAGGCCTGCTGAGAGGCGGCTGCCCCAGCCACCTCCGGCCCACACCAGCTCTGCGTACTGTCCACAGTAGACCCAGAGGAGCAGTCGGGCCTACCTTCTGAGGTAGAAGCGTTCGAATCCCTGTACTCCAGTGAGGAATGGCTGCTGTAGTTCATGTCCATGCTGCAGTTTGACAGCTGGTCTCCCGGCGATGGGGCCTGGAGCAGCCTGCCTTCGCCACCGGGTGACGGGCAGCTGTAGGCCGGCAGCTCATCCTCCTGAGGGCCCGGGGTCAAGGGGCGCCCTCCCCTGCCTGAAGCCGAGTCCAGGGCCCGGCAGGGGCTGCGGCTACGATAGACGTAGGGGTCGTAGTCGCTGCTCAGGGAGCTGCGGAAGGTTGAACAGCTGCCGTAGACGCCCTGGTTGCTGACCTCGGTGCAGTCCAACATGGAGTCACTGGAGGAACAGTGGCACTGCCTCGAGCTACTACTACTACTGCTACTGCTGTCACTGCCGGGGCAGTCTGCCAGGTAACCGCTGCAGACTGATCGGTGACCGTGGTAGCAGCTGAAGCTTGAGGTGCTGCCTCCGTCCAGCTGGGAGGATGGTGGAATGTGAACCACAGTGGGATACAGCATGCTCCCACTGGACTGAAATGCACGGGAGGCCCCCTTGTGATTAACAATCCCCGCCTGAGATTCTGTCTGGGGATAGCTGAGTCCTTGAATGTAGTAATGTTGATACATGGTTTCATATTGGGAAAAGCAAGCTGCCCTCGAGTAGCTCCGCCCACTAAATTTTGGCCTCCTGAGGCCGTGGGCCTGAGGATAGGCCCGATGTTCCAAGTTACAATGATGAGTGCTCAGGCTGTGGACGGGCGGGTAACTCCTGACATAGGAGCTTGACTGTGCTGCGGGGTATAGGCCCTGGTCACTGTGCTGGTCCACTGTTAGCACAGTGACAGGATTTCCACGTGGGTCCATGCTGGTCCTGGTGGGGTACGTGGTCAGCTGGCTGGTCCTGTGAACACGCCCAGGGTAGTGGACAGGAAGCACCACTCGCTGCCTGCTGCGGCCTTGGCTCTCAGCTTCCATGCAAATGGGGCCATTGCTTTCCTTCTTTCGCTCTGTGGAGAGAAAGTGGCAGTGGTAAGCAATGTTTCATACTGTTACAGATTTCAGTGTCAAAGCTGCATCCTGTTAACATCGACTGAGCATATGGCTACTTCTTATCAGTTGTATCCTGGTTTTCTTTTTGTTTTCTCATTGATTTACAGGATAAGGGCATCATTTAGCCCATTTCTAATTGCCAGAGGGCAGTTAAGAGTCAACCACATTGGTCTGGAGTCACAGATAGGCCAGACCAGGTAGGAATGGCAATTTGCCTCTCTAAAGGACATTACTGAACCAGATATATGTTTTCCGATAATTGACAAGGATTCATGGTCATCATTAGTCTCTTAATTCCAGACTGTTTTTTAATTGAATTCAAATTCCACAATCTGCCTTGTTGGGATTTGAACCCAGGTTCCCAGAACATTACCTAAGTTTCTGGATTAATAGTCCAGTGATAATACCACTAGATCATTACCTCCTCCTTTATATTGCCCTTAGGTCTCAATAGCATGTTGCTATTGTACGTAAAACTGTCCTAGTCCTACTGGACTACAGGGCTGCGTTCTCATTTGAAAGAGGTGATTGGTAGTGGCTTAGCCTCCTCAGGTGAGGGGCAGGTTTGAGAAGGTGGGAATTGAACCCACGCTGTGCTGAAAGGCAGCCATCCAGCTAACTGAGCTGACCAATCTCTTCCCGGTTACAATTCAGTATCTTAAAATCTTAATTTTGAGATGTGGTGAGGGACAAGTGGTTTCTGGACTCAAGACTTCTGCTGGTCTTGAAGCACGAAACTGTAGAGTGATGGGGTCACTTTCACTCCTCTCTGTCTATGTGTCAGTGGCAGCACATTTAGAATGCTGACCACCCCCACTCCATGCTGGCCCATTTCCAAGCCCAACAATGCCACTGATCGACCCCCTGGAACTCATTCAGGTTGGCGTGCAATGTTGAGGGAATGCTGCACCATTGTTTCTCAGCATAGACATTAAACAAAGATCAAATATCCTGGCCAACAGTTCCCCTTGAACCAGTACTAACTAGAACAAGTTGGTTGCCTCACTGAATCTGTTGCACCTTTGTATGACCTGATCATTTTAAAATGCTACAATACTGACAAGAAAATCAGATAGGAGGAAACCCAGGGGCTAATTCACTCTGGGTGCACTACTATCCAAAATACATTGCACTCGAGTGTCTTATGATTAGTGGCATGCTCAGTGCTTGACTATAAGCTTGGGTAGCCCAGCATTCATTTGTACTAATCCTGTGACCAGAACTCTATCTTCTGGGCTTCCACTAAATGTCTGCTCTGATCTCTTCGAAAGCAGGGCTAATAAAACACTTGGTGAGAGGAGACCAGTTGAGCTGCTTTCATTGACAGTAAACTACACAGTTATAATGAACTTCAGTGGATCTGAATCACCTCAATTTGTCCTCCAGTGACAATAAGAAATAGCCACCACACTGTGCTTCCCCCATGAGGGTGAGTCACCTTAACTAACTAAAGCAAAGTAACTTTCAACCACTTTATTCTACTCTCCAATCTCCTTCTGAAGCCAGCCAAAGTTTGCCGGGGTAATGTTCTGCACTGAAACCGCCCCTCGCAACCTCCGCCAGAGTCCCAGTTTGGCAGCCAGGCCACGTCTCGTGTTTTCATATATCTCCAGTTAATGATCTGTAATGAACAGAAACTTTCCTACACAACGGGCCAGAGATATGAATTGACTGCTGAGAGAAGCTAATGAATTGGTTCTTGGGCAGCAGACCAGTAGCATCATAAGAATAAAAAAACCACGCCAATAGGCTTCAATCCAAAAGCTCTCCATTTCAAATGTGCCCTTTTCCCAAAATCCTTCTCTGGAAAATGGTCTAAAATTCCAGAATAAAATACATGAATATAGATGGATGAGGAACAAAGACTGGGTTATTTTATGTTTATTGGTGACATTTGTCGCTGACTGAACCTTTTTTGTGGGAATCCTGGAGAGATATCAACTGGCCAGTTCAGGACTGTGCAAATTTCCCTTTTCTCATTCCAACCAACTTAAATATTTTGGTTACTTATGTGTCAAGTGCATTGTAGGAGAATGGAAAGCTTCGCAATCAGTGTCAGTAAAGGATGAGGGATTCCGTTCAGACCCGTGAATGTTCCCCACCCAGTGTGAACTAATCACAACCTCATATGTCCAGCTGAATAAAGAGAGACATGCCATACTTGCTGAATCATCAAGTTATTAGGCTGCCTTGTCAGTTTATGCCCTCTCGAAATTAGATAACATTTATTTAAACGGTGTCTTTTATCAGGAATTAGTATTTTTGAAGTGACTGTGGTGAGCCAATAGCACCGTAACAATGTAATTGCTGGTGATCCTGTTTAGTGTGTGCAAAGACGACTGCGGCTGATGCATTTCCAATCCCAGCATTCAGACACCACGGCTCCGTTAACTCTATCTTAAGGGTCACAAGTTACACTCAGACTGTGATATGCCTGTTCCCTGCCTTCAATGGGAGTTCCTGATGACCCCGTAGGGAGTGGAACATCCAACCAGCCCAAACAAAGTCATGCATGTCTCTTCTAGCCTGGGAGTGCACTCAGCCATTAGAACCCCACCCAGATCCTTGGGAGCTGTTTTCCTGAACAGATCAGATGCACCAGTCTATAAACGGCCTCTGGCTCAATTCTGCATCCCCAGAGGTGGGGCACTGGACAGGGACACAAAGCACGCTCCAAGTACCCCCAGCCCCATACCAAATCTGCCTCTCAAAGTCACATCCTCTACACTGGCTGCACCCTTCGTATTTCAAATGTCTGTCAGATCACCAAGCCCAAAATGGATTCCATAGACCCGTGGATGTTCCCCACCCAGCATGAACTAATCCAACCCCAAAATGGATTCCAGGACCAGAGCAAGATGTAGTGATTGTAAGGAGATCATTCCGCTGGACCTCATAGAATATGAATTCCCGGATTAACGGCGCCAATCTGCTCCAATCAGGGAGCCCTGGCTGACTGATATAAAGGGTGAATGTCAGAGATACTGACACTTTGGCATCTGACTCTGAATGAGGCAGTGCAAAGATGTGCAGGTCAGGTGAAATGGTCATTCTAAATTGCCCAGAATCAGAGGGAAATGGGTCTGGGTGGGTTACTCTTCGGAGGGTCGGTGTGGACTTGTTGGACTGAAGGGCCTGTTTCCACGCTGAGAGAATCTAATCTAATGTCAAGGGCTGTTCACATGTAAATATAGGGAAACTTGGTGATGGATACCAGCCTATGTGGAGCTATGTCACAAGAGATTCTTATTAGACACGTTGCTCCACTGTTACCCAACCCCCACCACCTGGCAGGTCCTTGCCCTCTTTATTTTCTCAAATTCAAAACTCAACAGCTAAAATAGGTAAGAGTGCCATCGCCTGACCAGCAGGAAAAAGGCTAGGAGGCTCTCCTGGGCTTGGTGAGGGTGGACTTACCGATGATGTTGTGCCTGCAGTGCGGACATGTATGATGCTGGAGGAGCCAGGGGTCCACACATTTCTTGTGAAAACGGTGTGTGCATGGAATGACTCGCAGCTCCTGTCAACAAGAGGGTCAGCGCTTAGAAAAGGGGCTGCAACATTTTCAAGCAGAAGATCCCGAATGTGCTAAAAGAATGTAGCAAAGCTATTCAAAAATGCAGTGAGTTAAATAAAGAATATTACTGTATTATAAGCATTTAAGTTAGCTCATTGAGCTGGAAGGTTTGTTTTCAAATCTTCTCAAAACTCACTAATATTGTATTATCCACTGTAAAATACCAGAGACAGCAAATCACCATTCATTCATTGAAAGAAAAACCATGTTTGACTAACAGGGTTGGGAGCTATTACCCATTCACTGATAAAACTGTTCACAGAATTTAAGCAACATAAATGGAAATTAAAAAGTACTTCTAATCACCTGTACAGGACATTACAAAGTACTTGCGTTGAAGTACAAATGGACAGAGCTTTTTGCCTTCTCTACAAACTGAGAACAAAAAAGGTCAGCACTAAATGCTGCTTGTGGAAGGAATCTCTAGGATGAAGTCCAATTATATTTCAAGAGAAAGAAATGGAATCGATAGGTCAGAGTACCTCTTCAAGAAAAGAGTACATTTGAATCACATCCTGGTTAACTTCAGTCCCCCTGCTCAGGCAAAAGAAAGGCAGGTAACAAACACTTGTGCCTTGCCCTTACCATCCCTTTCCCACACTGAGAAGATACCACAGGCACCACTTCACTCTGAGTTCAATAACTGACAAGATTCTTGGATGGCCAACTTTCTCGGTCACAGATCATACTCTATATTCAAATACTCTTATAGCTGCACATCCATATTGACTGACCTCGTCTCAATGTCTTCCCATCTCACTTTGTTTCCTCTTTATTTAACTCTCAAAACTGCCATCTGGTGTACAGGCTTCAAACTTCATTTTTGTTTTGCTGGCTTCAAGTGAATGCATTTCCCTTTGCTTCACATCTCAGGAAGAAAATGGCCGAAGGCCCTCACCTGGTTTGCTTTTCATTTCTACAATGCACATGATTCATCTTACTCTGTTCTCCCCTACACAGTGTTCCCTCTTCTCCTGCAGCCCTGTCACACAGACACTACTGGCTAATCCCAGCACTGACATTCTGATCCAAGATGGAAAACTTCTCTCACTGGCTGCACTGACTTGTACACAAATGTTGTAATTGTAGAGAGAATATTGATTCTCAAATTATATTGCTTGCAAAAAGCATGGTACACAGTCCCAAATACGACATTAACAATCCATCCATAACCATAATGCAATATTGCCTTTGTTCCATGGGACACTCACTGGCAAATTAGGCAGTAGACATAGTCCAACACAATTGAAAGTGAAGCCTGATTCACATGAATTAAGTCTTTTCTATTATTAAAGAGAACAGTTAAGGCTCTCTAACGTTCTAGAATTTTCTGGCAGATCAATGAAAATTGGGGATTTACTATTTCTGATCAAAATGAAAAGTCCGCACAAAATTTTATTTCCGTAAAACTTTGATGCTAACTGAGTCGATTGTGGTTCTGAAAAATTCGAAATAATCACATTGTTTTGTAAACGCTGTCAATCAAACTGAAGCCAGCTTCCAAATAAAAGAAACATTATCCACCTCCCCATCGACGTATCTCTCCAAGCAGATAGCGCAGTCTGATGTGGAACTGCTACTGAGTGTGTCTGAAGCAGCACAGCTGCCTTCTCTCGGAGCTTTGCTCTTGGATTTGAATTTTCTTGTCTCCATCTTCTCCAGGGCTTGTACTGCCATTCTATTCATTGAGCTCTGCAGCAGGACAGAAAACTCCTAAGTAACTCACTCCAGCCAAACTTTGGTTACAGACATCTTTATTATGAGAAACAGAAAACATAACAAAATTCCTCAAAGCCTTAATCTTCTAATGCTCCTACAGACTCTAAAACACCAAGCTCTAACCATTACCACTTCAATGTTATTTTTTTAAAAGTGTTCTTTGATGGAATGTGGCATTATCAACAAGGCGAGCAATTGATGCCCATCCCTCATTGCCCTTGAGCTAACTGGCTTGCCAGGTCATTTCAGATGAGAGTGAATATAGTCTGCATTACTGTGGATCAAGAGGCAGATGTTGACCACACCAGAAAAGGATCATCTTGAACCAAATGAGGGTTTTGTTTTGCATCAATCAATAATACTCTTACACTCACCATTAATAAAGTAGAGATGATTCGGAGATGCCGGTGTTGGACTGGGGAGTACAAAGTTAAAACTCACACAACACCAGGTTATAGTCCAACAGGTTTAATTGGAAGCACACTAGCTTTCGGAGCGACGCTCCTTCATCAGGTGATTGCGGAGGACTCGATCGTAACACAGAATATTTAGCACAGTTACATCACACTGCAAATTTTTGCTATATATTCTGTGTTACGATCGAGCCCTCCACATTCACCTGATGAAGGAGTGTCGCTCTGAAAGCTAGTGTGCTCCCAATTAAACCTGTTGGACTATAACCTTGTGTTGTGTGATTTTTAATAAAGTAGAGAGACTGAGAGCACAAACGTGGGTCTTTGATTCTTAATCTAGTAATGTCAACATTACATAATCTCTCTACTTCACCTTGTCCTTGCACTCAGCTGTGGTGCTATCCTATGCTAGTTTCAACTAGCTTACCATTTAAACAATGCCGGCAATATTCTATTAGGCTTCATGAGATATTTATACTCATGATTACTTGACTATAGCACATGTATACAACTCAGCTTTAACTTCGATATAACTATCCTCTCGTGCATCAGATGCTTGCCAATTGCAGTCTTGCTGGTGTATGGTCCCATAGGAACCCTGTCAATTTCCCCAAGTGTCCATTAATCTACATGAACTTTAACAATAAATGTTGTTTATTATCCTTGTTATTATTATTCGCTTATTCAGCAACGGGGCACAAGACTGCAATTCAAAGTCTTACTGCTGGCTGTTCACATAGTTACACTTCCAGCAATAGAGAGGGAGTCATTGAATGCCAATTAGTAGCTATTTCACCAAGGGATGTAGAGGTTAACTGAGGCATTCTTCATTGCCCTGGTTAAAGTTCTGTAACTGAGTATACAGGGACAAGCAAATCTGAGCCATACCTGGTTTTAGTGACTCACTGGGACATCCCCTGAACAATCTGAGAGTACTCCTGATTTGGTTTTGTCACAGTCCCCTGTCCCGATTATACCCGCGTGGAATTAATGGCATTTCTTCTATCCACCCATGTTTATTTTAAAACGAGGTTCAGATCGGTGTTTCAAGGTTAACCGAGTCTTTTGAATTTCAAACTGCACAGTGCATCAGTCAAAGCCCATGTAGGTGCGTGTGCTTCAATCCTCACAACAAATGCTTCACTTTGTGCAGAAAATCTCAACGATCAGGATTCAAACCAAAGAAAACCACTGTCACAGCAGGGCAAGGTCTCTGAGGTTTACCATGCGTAACAGAATCGTATGCCTTTTCTCTCTTAGTGCATTTTGCATCACCCTCTCTTTTGATACACCCTGAAATTCCAACCCTAGAAACTCTCAAAAACTCGGCGTTTCGATGGTGATCCATCCTCCTAGAAGTCCAGTCATGCCCTGTGGCAATCCAGACGTGCCCTCTAGGGGCAGTCCTCTTGCTGTCAAATCGAGCTGTTTCCTCCTGGCAATAGCCATGGCCTTTACCACACAGCTATCAAGCACTGGATAATCCAAAAATGGCAGCTCCAAGTGAGCAACGCCCCCTGGCAGTAAGCCAGGTGGTAGCCAATCAGCTGACTGATTGCTAGAAGGTGCAGTGGGCTGTCTCACCTCAGCAGGTATCACACTCCTGGATACTTAATGTGAAAATGAGAAGACCCTAGCATGTAGTCCTAGAGTCAGCTGTGTTTATTAAGATGTATAGGGGCTATATTGGAAATGCAAACAGTAGATACAAACAGTGAAGGTACTTGTAGGGATACCATACAACAGTCAGGCTGAAGTTCTTCTGTTCACATATGTCAGCATGACACAAGATTCCTTGAGAGACAGGTCTTCTACATCAATCTCACTCCAGGCAAATGCATTTACTCCAATAAAGCTACTTTTGTAGCATGCAAAGCAAGCTGTTATGCAGGAAGGGAAGAAGATATCTAAGCTGAAGAGAAACACCTAAAACTGCACAGGTTTCTTCAAAAGGTTAAAACTCCCTTCTTATGCTGCAGTCGCAGCTCATGATTATTTTATGATTTGGAGGTGCCGGTGTTGGACTGGGGTGGACAAAGTTAAAAATCACACAACACCAGGTTATAGCCCAACAGGTTTATTTGGAAGCACTAGCTTTTGGAGCGCTGCTCCTTCATCAGGTGATCGTCAATATTTTAGCTATTCTAAGGCCTCCCAAACCTACTCTTGGATCTTATTTTCAAAAAACATCAAAAGATTGGTGCTAGTACCAAAGTTCAGAAAGAAAAGTTTTGTTTTATAATTAGTAGCAATAGCATAAATTGGATAACATGGACTCATCTCCCATTTACACATCTCTTCTACATTTCAGTTCTGTTGAAATCAGTAGAAACAAATATCAGAAGTGCAGGATGGATGGCTAGTCTGATTTTGTCTGTTTTGACATTCATGTCTGAAATCAATGTATCCCTCTCACACATACTTCATTCGATCCTTTTTCTCCAAGTATTTTTCCAGCTTCATGTCTAACTTGTTGATAGTTCCTAATTCCGCTGTCTCGCGGAGTATATTTACAGACATTATAGGGTAGCTCAATCTGAATTGCCCAATCATTTTTGACCTTCTAAGTTCAAACTCATTTGAGTTGGTAGAGGTTGAGGCCATTCAGGTTTGGAAGTTTCCAAAGTTGTTAAATAATTCATACTGATACAATCAGCTGAGAGCTTAAATGATGTAGAACTCTTACCTGACTCCTGCGTTGCTTGAGTTTGATTTTAATGAGTAGAACCAGACAGACCAGAGATACCACCACAAAGAAAGCCAGGAAAATCCCCATGTCAAAGTATTCTGTGGGCTGCTGATAAGATAGAAGGGAAGTGATATGTTAATAGCTGCTGTTAATCACATTATTGTTAACAGAACTATAATATTGTAAACATCGATCAGCATCAGCCACAAATATTGCAATAACGATGACACAAAACAATAGCAGCGTTGTCCTAAAGATGCACTCACCTTTGCTATCGCATCGGCCTTTAATGCTGTGCTAATATACTTTCTGTGGATATTTCTAATTCCCTCTACCATCAGTAGTGGCAGCTCAGTAACCATCACTGCACATTGAGAGAGAGACAATACAGATATCAAATTCCCCTATGCAAAGCAAAATACTGCAGATGCTGGGAAATCTGAAATAAGAACAGAAAATACTGAAATACTCAGCAGGTCTGGTAGCATCTATGGAAAGAGAAACAGTTAATATTTCAGGTTGATGACAACTATGAAATGCAATCCCATAAGAACGGTAAATATTTTGTCAATCCTTAATTTCCTACATCGAAAACAGAATTAGATTTAGTCACTGAGGAAAGTAGTGACTCTGATTATAGAGAAGTTAAAAATTATCTCAAGGGTTCCTATCACTTCTCAGGGAACAGGCCCATCAGATCACTTCTTTATCCAAATTGTTCAAATTGCATATGGATTTATCAGGATCTTGGATTGAGTCATGTTCTCCTTAATGCACGAGGGGAGGAATAGTTTTGGAAAATGGCATGGCAGTACTGAATCTTCAGTAAATGGCTCCCAAAAATGATGCCTTTATGCCCAGTTAGTGAGTGTATAATGTAGCACGGATCGGAGCACTAACAAACAAGAAAGTTTGCAACTTTGACCATTGATCTTCACCGTTAACATAGTCCAGAGCAGTATCAAGGGAAACTAAAGCAGCTGGTAACATAATGACATTACTGGACAGATAATCCAGGGGCCCCGTATTAAATTAAAAACCAAAAAAGAATTGCAGATGCTGAAAACCAGAAACAAACACAGAAATTGCTGGAAAAGCTCAGCAGGTCTGGCAGCATCTGTGGACAGAAATCAAATGCTTCAGGTCCATTGAGCCTTCCTTAGGCAGGGGTGTGTGCCCCATATTAATTCTCTGAAATCAAGAGTTCTAATCACCCCCTATAGGTTAGTAGGCAGAATTTTGTACAACAATTTTCTACAGACACAGAATCTACGAACTTTTGAAAAGAAATTGGATAGATCTTTGAAAAAAAAGAGGAAAATTAAAGGTGTTGGGGTGAGCAGGGGAATTTGGATCAGAAACATACTATACAGACTCATTATGCGATTAGACCTATTTCTCAGATTATGATCCTCTGATAATGTTCAAGTCAGCTGTTCAGCAGGGAGTAATACAACAAAGCAATCTTTTCAAGGATGGTCCACTGAATGAAACAAACATTGCATCTTAAAAATGTACTATTGCAGGGATCAGTTGTGCAGTGCTCATTAATTGGGTTTCAAACTCTTCAAACAAACAAAGAAACTCCAGCCTTGAATTACAAATCTAAAAGAATATTAATTAATGCACATTTGAAGAGTAAACTTAATCACACATTAAAGTATTATGTTTAATTCAGCATAGCAATGGAACAGTTTGGTGAATAATGAAGAGACAGCTCAGCTTTGAAACACATTGGCCAGCAGGTGGAGGCCTAACTGTATAGTAAAGCTTCAGTCAGAGTTATTCATGAGTCTGAGAAACACATTTCAAAGGCATTCTCCTATCATGAACACATCTTTCATGACAACCCGCATGCATTTTAATTTCGCAGCAAGGTTTGGCAGACAGAGCGTCAAATTAATGTTTCAGTTACTCTTCTGTGCCATTCTTTACCCCTGCAGAACTGGAGAAATCATTGAGGAGGGGTTTTTTAAAAATCTTTTCATGAAAGGATCAGAAAATTAGGTCAAAAGCACTGTATACTTCAGCAAAACTAACATAGCAGTCAACTCTTACAACAGAGCAGTGTCTTTTATCGAGACTAGCTTGGTGGCAGATATCACTATAATTAACGGCAATTCTTATTTATAATGGAATATGCAAATATATTTTCTCTAATTGCTCAATTGAGTTGTCTAATTAAAGAGGCACTTCCTTCAGGAATAAGTGTTCCTTGTTCTTATAAAGAAGAGACAGAGGATGGCTTGTTTACAGCGTATGGCATGGCCCTCATTGTATGTTATGATATGATTTTAAATGAATGAGAAAATAATTGCCAATTCATTTTCATTGATTTTTTTCTTTAATTACATGGAAAAGGAATGTATTTCGTTCCCCAAATCCTCAAACTAATTCCTCTAAACTCCAGGATATCAATCTAAAGTCACAACTTACATGACAACTATAATGAATCACATTCCACAGATACCATTCCCATGGAGAGCTGCATGTATCAATTAATAGTACATTTGATCGTCTATGTATAGGATACTTACTGTGATAATTGTCAGTACCTATTGTTAACCCAACTGTCTTTTAAGGGAGCTTATGATAATAGATGCAAAGTTGGCTTTTCTGGAGTTTACTCTGCATAGCTTAACGGCAACGGGGATGGAACGAGAAAATTTCTACCAATCCAATTTGGGGCTTACTAATTTTGCGCTATGGCAACAGGCTAGAATAGGGAGATGGGGGAACAAGGCAAGTAATCAGTGCTTTCAAAACCTGGACTGAAATGAGTCAAAACCTTGACTCATAGTGAAGTGCAGAAGACAACTCCATCTGGGGGCCAACTGTGACTACATGATAAGCTGCTGTGTGCATTTTGTCTGGTAAATACTGGAGCCGCTACCTTTGATAAAAATTGCCTTAACTTTTGAGGTGACCAGCACCAATTCTGGTCTTATTTATGCTCTTGACTGTCCAAGGAAAACAATAATGCAGGAGTTCTGCTGACACAGTGGAGGTAGGAGGCCTATCAGGAAGGCAGCTTTGGTGTTAAAACGAAAGAGTCTATAATGAGAGCACATCTGAAATCAGCAGGACCAGCAGAGCAGGAGAATGACCAAAGAATACATAGGAAAGGTACTTGAAGAACTGGAGAAATTCCTACAATTGAGCAACAGACATTCCCAACTATTCACAGAGTGGATTCTGGAATGGTAGGCCTAACATACGATGAACGGCTGAGGATCTTGGGATTTTATTCATTAGAGTTTAGAAGGTTCAGGGGAGATCTAATAGAAACTTACAAGATAATGCATGGCTTAGAAAGAACGCTGGGAAGTTGTTTCTGTTAGGCGGGAGACTAGGACCTATGGACACAGCCTTAGAATTAGAGGGGGTCAATTTAAAACGGAAATGAGGAGACATTTCTTCAGCCTGAGAGTGGTGGGCCTGTGGAATTCATTGCCACGGAGTGCAGTGTAGGCCAGGACATTAAACATCTTCAAGGTAGAGATTGATAAATTCTTGATCTCACAAGGAACTAAGGGCTAAAGGAAGAGTGCTGGTAAGTGGAGTTGAAATTCCCACCAGCCATGATTTAATGGCGAAGTGCACTCGATGGGTTGAATGGCCTTACTTCCACTTCTATGTCTTATGGATCCTTGGGATGTGGACAACACTGAAAAACTGCAATTATTTCCCATCTCTGGGTGTTCTCGTAGAAGCGTTTATATGCAATCTCCTTCAACCACTGCAATCCTTGTCAGGACAGCACTACCAAAATAGTGTACAATTAGGAATGGACGCAGCCTTGATGAAGTAATGGTGGTATATCTCCAAGGCAGGGTGCTGTGTGACCTTGATGGAAAGTTCACACAGCATTGCTGCTCTTGATTTTCTTCATGGTACAAATCCTCGGAGAGGGACTGTCCAAATATTCAGACTACATAGCTGTAGTTCAGCCTCATGGCTATCAAGACATGTTGTGGGGCAGCCAGTCACATTATAATGTAAAAGGCACTTCTTACTGCAATTTTTTGTTGAATTGGTGATGGAAGCAGTGGAAATGCATGCCCAGTGCATGCTGAGTGTCATGAAAACCAGTATGATACAGCCATCCAAACAAATACCGCATTTTCTATCATAACCTTGAATTGATAAATGTGGCAGAATGTAATTTAGCTGCTGCTAGTGTATCACAGTGTCCTCTGATGCTGCCTGAATTGCTGTGCTCTTCCAGCACCACTGATCCAAAATCCGTTAATGATACACAGTCTTGTGCTGCTCCTCAGTCTGCCCTCCTTAATAGGGTGACAGTGTGGCACTACATATTTAAAGGAGAATATCCAGCTGGTGAAGACACAAATTTGTCTTTATATGGTCTATTTCTACAATGCTATTGTCAATAGATGTAGTTTGACAGGTTACGTGATGTATTTTAGTCCTTGATTTCCTGACCACTTGATGCAGGCTCAGTTTGGCAGTTGTAATGATCAGGTCTCAGCTTGCTTAGTTTTGACGGCCACTGCATGCTGCCGTGCTCGATATGCAGACTGGCTTATCACTTTGGGGTGAGGAATGAAGGAACAGTGGGCAAGATCGCAATTAGCAAGAAGCCTGCTCAATGTTGTTTTAACTGAATATTCGTGGGGCTCAGAGTCAACTTGAAAGACTTCCAGAGATGGTCTCATTCACTGTGCCCTTGCATCTATCCTGCCCTGCCCTCTGATATAGAAGTCTGGGATATCAGCTGATAATGATTCTGTGACACAAGTTGTTGCTTGATCATTCAGTCAGATCATTCTCTCAGCTTGGCACCAGCCTTTAAGAAGTCAAGTCTGAAGGGTTAGTTTGGCCAATCATCTCCCGTCTTAAAATAGTCTGAAGGCTACAGTCCTGTAAATAGACAATTCTTGGAGATTTGGAGAGGTCACTTTTTAATCAACCTTATATAAAAGTGATTACCTCATGTCTGCCAAGTTACCCCTGAAATCCCATCTAAATGGGATTGAAACTGAGCCAAGAGATGCAACATGATGTTGACAACAACTCATCCAAGCTTTGTCCTCATGCAGCACGAGAAGCCAACCTGTTCAGGCATCTCTGATGCATGTGGGACTTAAACCCAAATCTTCCAGCCCTGAGGCAAGGACACTACCACTCTGCCACAACAGCCCTTGGAAAAGGATATTCTATCTGAAAAAGTGGTTTGTGACGGGCTTTGCATGTTCCTGAGACACTCCTAAATCCTTAATTGTCAATCTGATGCTAACTTTCCATTGTTAAGCATCTACCTTGGCAGACTATTGCTTTACTTTAAAATTAATTGTGTCTTTGGCGCGTCTATGTTTTATATTCATGGACTCAATAGCTTCTTTTACATAGAGTGAAGGTGGAAGTTGCCTTCTATCTGATCGGTCATCTTGCTATTGTCGTTATAGTTGGCACAGTAAGACCGTGTCATCAGAAAGACAGGAAAAGCCAGAGCTTTGTGATGTTGAATGTGTTTGTAGATAATTTAGAGATAAGAGAACATCCAGTAAAATAGTTTCCAACTAATTGTCTTTCGGCTGGCTTGCAAGCTTTATAAATACCAGCTGTCGATTAATCTGCGCTCAAGCCTCTGTAGGAATGTTAAATATGATATTATGCATAAGAGTCTGAAGCCAAATAGATTGCCTTTGATGTTCACTTAAACTAAATTACGGTCCCCGGGGTCAATCAGTGGTCTGTGTGGAGTTAGTGGATCGCTCTGTGGGATTGCTCCAGGACCCTTTGGCGAAGGATGCAGGACTCTTGCTGCTGATTGTTATCGAGCAGGACTTGTTGGAGGTGGGTTTGTAAGGACAGGGTCAGGTATGGTTAAGACCACGTCCTCAGGCTAGTACTGTAGCCAGGCATTTGTGTCTCCCTGACTTACCTGCTTCTATTGAAGTGACTAATTTCTCTCTACAAGCAATCTGGGGCTCAGCGTGAAAGGTTGTGGGGGGAAGCATGGGTTCGGAGGAGTGCAAGTGTGAGATTTGAGACATTACAATGCCGGTCCTTCAGGATCAGGGGTGCAGCAGTCAAGTTATTAAAAGCCTGCATTTTCACTCTTGAGATGCAGGTGGGGTTTTATTTTCTGAGCAAGCCATTCTCATTCATGTACTGCCTTTAACATAGTAAACCGCCCTGAGGCGATTCATAGGAACGATGGTGAAGAAACATTACAGAAAACAATGGATGCTTTGTGATCTTGGGAGGGTGGCAAGGTAATGTAAAAACAAACTGGGTCTGACAGGCCAGTCATAGGCTTTCCACACCCTACGCACAAATAACTTGAAAACTTGAAATGGCATTACAACAATGTTGGAAGTATTAAACGAGAGAGTCAGCTTCTGTGGAAAGAGGTACAGAATTAATACAACAGAGCAATGGCTTTTACATTAGAATTGGAAATGGTCAGAGAGATGATAGGTTTTAAGGAATGGTTGAGACAGCGAAAGGGAGATGAATGAGTGGAGAAAGAGCAATGACAAAGCTCTGTGACAGGACAGAATGCAAGGGTGATTCCAGCAGCCTTTTATCGAGTTCCCAAGGGTTCATCACATACCAGTACATCAGCTTGCAGGGGAAATCACAGCAACAGCACGGTTTGGGAGGATGTTTGACTGGATGATGGTTAGAGGATTCTGGGAAGTTTGGAAATTGTTCTCTATCGGCCTCTCTGAGCTGATTCAGAACACTGACATATGGCTTGCAGCAGCAGGTAGGACCCTGACAGCGAGCTTTTGTGTGCCTCCAGTTCAATTCTCGACAGACAACATGGCAACACCTCTTTGCAGTGCTGCATGGGTCTTGGAATCATTTGTGTTCATTAGCATAGCCTTCAACTGCCCTGCTTCCAGCAAAAGATGGGCTTTGTTTGCAACGATCAAGTAGGGGAAGGATATTTTCTTGCTGGACTGATACAGGTTTTGAACCTGGGTGCTACAGGCAAGACCCTGACTTTCTGGAATATTCAGTTATATTCCAGTTCTCTTTGCTTTTATAAACACATCGATTTCGAGTGCAGCAGACCAGTGACAAAGAGTTGAATGCACAACAACACAGAGCAAAATATAAGCCAGACCACATAAAGTTTAGGTTGATCAATTTAACCCCCCAAATAAAACTCTTTTTATGCCTGCTCTCAACTGTGAACCATACATATTGGCAGGAATTACCTAGGTCAATTCTACTGTTCAGGACAACACTCTCACAGTTATTTTGAGATTACCATCTAATGTGTGGTCAGAAGTAATATTAAATCAAAAAGATAGTAACTAAGTGTCTGAGTGAACTAAGACACACCTTCTAACCAGTATGCCCAGGTGCTGGAATTCTTCCAAAGTTGATTTAGAATATTGGAAATCCAAACAATGCCCACCCACATCCCTGGATGATGAAAGTATGGGGATCTGAACATACGTGACAACCTTTGGTTTCAGAAGTCAGAAAATGGGCCAACTTGCATTTCTCATCTTGGGATGAATCAGACTCATGAACTGTGCTTTCTTCTCCTCACATGCTGCCAGACACCAGGTATATTTCCAGCAATTTCTGAATTTATTTCAGGTTTCCAGTATCTGTGATATTTTGCTTCTTTTTTTTAAAAAAGAAAAGTGATTTTGTTTGGTATAATACTGGTTTGCTGTAGGCACTGATGACCACCTTGCATTTTTAGCTACAACTTACTTTTGATTTTCCATCCATAAGAAGGGATCAATTTAGTGCAGAGACCACAAACGTTGTGGCTATTAATGTTACATCAGGAAAGATTATGGGAAGATTTTATATAAGCATTCAAAATTCTGAGGGATTGTTGTAGATTAAGGGATTTTGAAGAAACTGTTTCTACTTGGAAGATAGTTAATAAACAGTTGGTAGAGAATTAAGGTATAGTAGATAGTACAGATACTTTTTTAAAAAAATACAAGACGAATGCTCTAGAATGCGCTTCCTGAAAGGGTGGTGGAAGCAAATTCAGCAGCAACTTGAAAATGGGAATTGGATACGTACCTGAATGGAAATCTTTGCAGGGCTATCGGGGAAGAGCAGGGGTGTAGAAGTGATTGGAAAAGCTCTTTCAAAGGGTTAGCACAGATGCCATGGACCCAATGGCCTTCTTCTGTGCTGCATGATTCTTTGGTTTTACTCAATCTTGCTTTAAAAGAACAGTTTTTTTTTTAAACTTCTATTTGTTACCATTGGGTGAAGCATTCATAATGACTTCAGCTGTTAAAACAAACCAGAATTTAACATGGGCTTAACAACTGATGATCTCATAGCTAAGGAGGCTGGAGAAATGCAGATCAGAGGCATGAGTTTTACTGTTGCAGAGTGAATTGAAAGGATTGTTTGATGTTTGAGGTGGGGCTGGGGGTGTATCAATCAAAGAACTGTGCTATTGTTGTCTAAACATATCTGCAGTATTGGGGTCATGAATTATGATGAGATCTAGGCACTACAATTAATGAAGAATATACCGTACCTCACAACAGGTCTATTACCCATTTCCTGGAATGATAGTGGGACTTTGAGAGGCATTTTATATAGCAGGTTGCATGAACTTTAGTTGCATTCCCTTAAATATAGGAAAATTGAGGGATGACCTGATCAAGGTGTTTTAAATGGATTTGGCATGGTAAGTATAAAAAAACTATACTTTTCCTCCAATGGGGAAAAAAATAAGAAGCTGGACTGGAGTTCATACATAATACTAGCATCGAGGCCACACACCCAGGACAGAAATTAGGAAGGACTTTTACACACTACTAAAGGCTTGAGGAAATCTGGAATTGTCTCCACCAAATGTTGTTCAGATAACTAGACATTTCAAGACTAAGATCATTAGATTTTCTTTGGTAAGGGCGTCAAAGTACAACAAACCAATGCAGTAAACTGGACTAAGTTACAAACCAGCCATAATTGAACTGAGTGGTACAGACTCAAGAGACTGATCGACTTCCTCTCATTCCCATTTGCCTCAGGTCTGTGAAAATCAGCATCACAATATGCAGACAAGTTATTATGTGAGAGACCCTGAACGTAAAGTGTTAAATTCACATTATCATAACCCCTCTCTTCACACAGCTTCATTCCATTTTACCCCTAACCTTGCATTTTAATACAACTATAAGGTCTATTATGTATTTGAACTGTTACCACAGACTCTCTCGTTACAAAATATGGCTTATCCATACAATGGGCACTAACTACAATGAATTATTAGATTTTGCTCAGATAAAAGCTTCAGCTCTTTTTTGCTAGAAAGATTAAAGTTAAAAGCTAACAATTAGCCTTCTTATGTGAACATATTGTTTCGCTTTCCAGTCATTTTACGTTTGATGTGCATTTATAGATATAAATTCTACATGACTATTAAATGGAGCTTGTTTAAAATAACATGTAATAACTCTCAATGAAGCTAGACTGGGACAATCTCTATATATACGAGAACTGTAGAATATCTTTTGGTTTCGTTTAAACAAAATTTTCCTGACAATTGGAAAATGCAGGTCACAGTGGGGAAATGATGTACAAAGAACAAATTAATATGTTAGATCCTTACTCCACATTGCATTGGGTAAATTAAATCGGGGCAATGATACAGATTGATATAGTAGGCCTCATCAGCACTAGGCCAGGGATGAGAGTGGGATTTTAGCCTGGGTTTCCACAGCTAGTCACTGTCTGGTAACTCCCAGCAGGTCAATAGGATTGCAAGGACACTGGGCAGGAACTGCAATGGGCCTTGCAATCTTTGAAGTACCTGCCAGTGCTAACAGATAAAGGAATGGACACTTGTTGAGATACCAGCTGCGAACTGAACCCCAGCCCAAACCACTTGAATAAGAATGACTAAATTGGAGCAGGATAAAAGAATTTTTATAAATGTTGAACCCAAGTGACTACAAGTCCATGATTTCTGATGTTTGATGAATTCCTTGTTTTTGCAAAGTGCAAAATGTTCTTGGTTTCCCATAATGTTGGGAATTTCATTGAGGGGCCATTTCAGATACTGACATTTTGTTTAATATGCCCCAGTGCTACAGAATCCCTACAGTGTGGAAAGACACTATTTGGTCTATCAAGTCTGCATTAACCCTCTGAAGAGCGTCCCACCCAGATCCGCTCCCCCCCCACCTCCAAACTCATCCTTGTAACCCCACACTTTTCCCTGGCTAACGCACCTAGCCTGCACATCCCTGGACGTTACGGACAATTTAGCACGACCATCCAACTGCACATCTTTGGACTGTGGGAGGTAACTTGAGCACCTGTCAGCCATGGGGAGAATGTGAAAACTCCACACAGACAGTCGCCCAAGGCTGGAATGGAACCCCAGTGCTGTGAGGGCGCAAGTGCTAACCACTGAGCCATCGTGCTTCCCTAAGGGAGGGACTTAAAGTAATTCAGGAAATATCTTATTTGTATTTCCAAATTTAATACAATCCCAAGTTTTACAAACCCTTCCCACTGATGAACAATATCCAAAGTGTCTATTAATTACAAGGTGTGCTGCAACTCACTAAGGCTCCTCTGACAGCACTTTCCAAACCAGCAATGCCTACCACATAGAAGGGCAACACATGAAATGAAACATCACCTGGAAGTTCCCTCTAAGGCACACACCATCCTGACTTGGAATTGTATAGCTGTTCCTTCACTGCCGCTATGTCAAGATCCTGGAACTCTTTTCCTAACCAGCATTGCCATTGTCCCTGTAATCCGAGAAAAGCAGTAGTTCCAGTCTCAGCTCACCATCACCTTCTTCAGGGCAGTTAGGGTTGATGGCTTAGCCAGCAACACCCAAATCTCATAAATTAATAGACAATATTTTCCACATCCATTGACTTTATGAAGTAGACTGTGAAATGAGTACACTTTTCACTTTATTACACTGGTTGTTTGCATAATTCCAAAAGAATTATGTGGTTAGTTATCTAACCACTGAGAATAGTAGCTATAAAACTATAATATAAAAGAAGTCAAAGGAAGTGAAGGCATTTTGGGGGACAAAAAGTGATTAGGATGAAGCACTAGGACTGTTACAAAACAGGACCCAAGCAATTAAAAAGAATGAGCTTAATGAAGAGCAAGATTTATACTCTTTTAGCTTCAGAAGACACCCGTAATAGTTCGCACCTCGCCTGGTGAGAAGGTTAGGCGTGCTTGCTCTTCCATTTAGATTAGCTACAGGCTGCTTATGGAACCAATTAATCTGATAAAACTTAAATACACTTGGTGATGAAATGGGATCAGTTTAGAAATCTGTCAGTTGCCAGCTGATACTTATTAAACAAGGCCACCCAGCAACAAGAGATCACGGTGGGAAGCCTGAAATCGAGGAACATGGAATTTCCGCCCCTCACTGAGAAGAGGTCTCATCCTCAAGAGCTGATCAGCAATCTAATTGGCCAACAGCTCTAGCAGTCTCAGCAGCGCCAGAACATAGAAGTGGCCATTGCTGGGACTGCAATCAGGCTCTTCTTAGATGAAGACAAGCTGTGGGTGCCTGAACCCAAAGAAATCCCAGCTGCTGGAACGGAAAGGAAAGGGAAAATGGATTTTGGTGAGATAGTGGTAAAGAGTAAAGGGAGTAACACTGCCACCTTTTAACCAGGACATGGAGAAAAAGTCTACCGAGATCTGCCCTCCTGTCCACACCGACTATGTTAAGCCATTGGAAGAGAGATATTTGGGTCAGTTAGTTGGCTAACAAACTCAATTGCCCATTAATTATCTTTTTAAAATGCCAAGTCGCTGGCAATTTCATTCATTCTCTCCCCTATTGGCTTTTGGGGTACAAATCAAATGCTGGGCAAAAAGGCAGTGGGCTCGTCTTTATTTTGCCTGTTACACCACTATTTTACATCTTCCTGCCTAACCGAACATAGACACAGCAGAGCCAATCCATAAAATCGAGCCCCCCCAAGGGAAATGATCCCAGTTTTGCTTCCTGAGGACTTGCTCCACATTCCTTGGCATTCTTTGTTATACACTGGGAATGCTTTCTAATACATTACGTTGGAAGTCTAGAGATGGTGGCAATTATTGGTCACGTTAAAATGTGTTCAAAGTTCTCAAACCAGAGTTCAATTTTCAAAGTCAAGAATATTAATGTTGTCATTACTCCCCACCAAACCCCACCCACCCTGCCCTGGCCAGTTAGGTATTATCCAGGTTAGATGTAAAACAATACTTCCTTGCTCCATCTCAATGTTGTATCTCAATTCAAATCTCAGGACAGCATTGTGAGAGACACTTTTATTCTTTCACCAGTCATCTTTGTGAATGCCTTTGGATTGTCAGTAGCTTTTTACGCAGGGCTCAGCTTCTTCAGAGGGTTAATGCCTCTTTTGTTTTTGGACTCAACCCATTCAACTTGTCTAACTTCTGATCTGGAAAGGCATTAAGGGCAAGAGGGAGCTCCATTAAAAATCTGGTCTCAAAATGAAAAGTACAGCGTTCTCATGTACGATACTTCTGAGCCCGTCGAAATAACCATCCATGAAGTGCTGCCTACAATTTTCTTTTGGATGGCAGCATTTCTGATCCATTTTATTGAATTGTGTTATTTGCAGTTCATGAGCTACAGTCTTGGATAAAGCTTGGAAT
Organism: Chiloscyllium plagiosum; assembly: GCF_037043375.1. Lineage (NCBI taxonomy): Eukaryota > Metazoa > Chordata > Chondrichthyes > Orectolobiformes > Hemiscylliidae > Chiloscyllium > Chiloscyllium plagiosum. Next base: position 45,293,434 of record NW_028270162.1, on the reverse strand, counting down.
ATGACAGAAGTCTATTTTGCCGGACCATTAGAAGTGGCTGAGATAGAGCTGCAAACTAATGAGTGTTTTTTTTAAAATGTAGATTGGATCTATCAATATAAAAGAGACCTAAGGAGCAACTTTTTCATACAGAGGGTGATACGTGTACGGAGAAAGTGAGGACTGCAGATGCTGGAGATCAGAGCTGAAAATGTGTTGCTGGAAAAGCGCAGCAGGTCAGGCAGCATCCAAGGAGCAGGAGAATCGACGTTTCGGGCATGAGCCCTTCTTCAGGATTCCTACAGATTCCTGAAGAAGGGCTCATTCTCCTGCTCCTTGGATGCTGCCTGACCTGCTGCGCTTTTCCAGCAACACATTTTCAGCTATGATACGTGTATGGAATGAGCTGCCAGAAGAAATGGTGGAGGCTGGTACAATTGCAACATTTAAAAGGCATCTGGATGGATATATGAATAGGAAGGGTTTGGAGGGATATGGGCCGGGTGCTGGCAGTTGGGACTAGATTGGATTGGGATATCGTGTCGGCATGGACGAGATGGCCCGAAGGGTCTGTTTCTGTGCTGTACATTTCTATGACTCGAAGTACATTTCACCAGCTGAAATTGACTGTTTCATATCTCAGGAGAGAGATGAAATCTAGACATCTCACTACTTCAGTTGATTAAACAATTTAAGCCATTTACATAAATTACATTTTGATAAACCAAAATGCCGCCACACTTATTCTTTTACAGCTGTGACTAGAAAGGGCCCTGCTTGCAGCCTGTAGCTATTTGGTGGGTCCAGTGCTACTAACCAGTGAAAATATTCTTTTGATCATTAATTCAACTTATCAATCAAGGCAGGCAGTAGAGCCTGTGGCAAAACAGTACCTAGGGCAAAGCGAGAGCCTCAGCAGCACATGGGAGAAATCAAACCACTTCACGAAGAAATATATATTTTCAAACCTCCCACTTTCCATTTCAGAAAAAAAAAGGTGGAATTATCCCTTCTGTGGAAAAAGTGAAAATCATCTCCCTGATGAAAGGAAAGGCACAAAGTGTAGTAATCCAAACCAAAAGAATTTTTTTTTTCAAAGTCAAATAGAATGGAGCCAAAAGGCCAGTATTGAGGAAAGCAAGCTATGAGCTCAATTGTGACAGCCATCGGCAAACTTGGAATCACAAAAGGCATGAAATTAAATCTGAGTAAAAGTTTTCTTACACATGCACTGAGTTATAAATAACTCACAATAGAAACGAGTAAGATTAATGAGCTGTCATCGCTCATAAATTGAGGGTGTTAGCTGAAAATCTGAAGAACTTATTCTCTTACCTCATGTGTTTAATGTGCTCTGTAAAGTTCCAATATGATGAAGGAATTCAATTCAAAGTGGAACATACTTGCTCAGTACTCAATAATCTACATTTTTATCCCACATTCCTTACCGCTCCCTCCCCTTCACCCCACCCCTCACTGTTTCTCTGTGTACCTTTCTATAGAATTTGGCTCCACACTTTCATCCTTGGCTTCAGAAATATTCACCTTTCATGATGAAACTTGAGCAAAGATTAAATGTTGATCCCCAGCTATTCCTTTGAAGAAAAGAATGTTCCAACATGGGACCCACTCCAGAGCAAAAAAGTTGACCAGAACTCTGATTATCTTTCATCGATCACATTCCTGGGTATTCCTGGTGAATTCCCTTTGCATATTTTTGCACTGCTCTTCCCTGACTCAATCATTCAAGGAAGCAACTCAGTATCGGAAATCATCCTTGTATATTTGTCATCTAATCTCTTGGGACCACTTGAAACCCTTGGTTGGAGGAGGTGTTAAAGAACTGGATCACCATGTACAGAAACACACCATAGCTCTCTGAGTAGGCAGCCGTCTCCAGATATCTAAGCCATCGAAATGAAATACAAGACGAGTTGAGACTTATCAAGACACCCAAAGTCATCACCAGTGCCTACCATTTAATTAATGCTCTAAATGTCACCGAAATCCACAGTATCACACCGGTGAGATGATTTTAAGAATCTGGTGCTAAGGTATGGTGCTGAGATTGGCTTTGGAAGGGGGCTAGATTTATGCCTGTGATCAGCTGCAGACTCAAATGATGTGGAGGTGCTGATGTTGGACTGGGATGGACAAAATCAGAAGTCACACAACACCAGGTTATAGTCCAATAAATTTATTTGAAATCACAAGCTTTTGCAGCGCTGCTCCTTCACCAGTTGATGAAAGAGCTGTGCTCTGAATGTTTGTGATTTGAAATAAATCTATTGGACCATAACTTGATATTGTGCGACTTCTGATTTTATTCAAATTGAAGCTGTGAGAATGGGTTATGCCCCTGCAGTACGCAGGTAGAATTTTGAGTGATGAAATAGATTGGGCAGATGCTGATGGGGCAAATTGCGCATGCTCATTGGAAATAGCAGGCCTGACAGTCTGAACACCTTTTTACTTCCTACCAACCAATGAGCACATTGATGGATACAATAATGCAAAACATAAATTGCAGTTACGAAACAGTACTCAGCTGTATTTAGAAATTATTTGCACGGGCTCTCTGCATCCAGAGAGGTCCTTGTTCAAATTCAGGTAAAATTGAACTGGACGGAAAGTCTGATGCTTTGTTTCTCCCTACCCGAGGCGGTCGATGTTGGATTCGTGCTCGCGCCACTTTCTGCTTGTTAACGATGTTCATTAATCTCACTGCATCGACACCTTTGACATAAACCACTGGCCGTTTTAGTGGATCCTCGGAGCCTTGATTCAACTGCAAAATGAGAAAACAACACAGCAGACATAGAATGAGACAGGATCTACAGTGCAGGAAGAGGCCCTATGGGCTCCCTATGTAAGTCCATTCCTACCACTGACTTCATAGGGTTCTGTTTCCCCACCACCAAGAATGAGTTGTGTAACCATGACAGAGTGGGCCTGCCCACCATCTGTGGATTTGATTTATTGTTATTGTCACATGTACCAAGGTACAGTGAAATGTTTTGTTTTGTGTGCAGTATAGGCCAATCACAACATACAAAGCACATTAGGGTAATAGAACAGAGCGAGGAATACAATGTTACAGCTGCAGAGAAGGTGCACAAACAGTGAAGTCAACATTAAATTTGAAATTTGAGAAGTTCATTCAGAAGTCTGATAACAGTGGGGAAGAAGCTGTTCTTGAATCTGTTGGTCCGTGTGTTTACACTTTTGTAAAAGGTTAGAAGAGATTATAACTGGGATGGAAGGGGTCTTTGATTCCTTTGGCTGCCTTTTTCAGGCAGTGAGAAGTCAAAAAGTCCTAGAGTCATACAGCACGGAAACAGACCCTTTGGTCCAACTAGTCCCATGTTGAACACAATCCCAAACTAAACTAGTCCCACCTGCCTGCTCTTGGCCCATATCCCTCCACACCTTTCCTATTCATGTACTTATCCAAATGTCCTTTAAACATTGTATTTGTACCCACATCCACCATTTCTTCAGGAAGTTCATTCCACATGCGAACCACCCAATGTGTTCAACAGATTTCTTTAAGAAAAACACAGCATTTTGTCTAACTTTTGGAAGAGTGAGTGGACTGAATGAGCCCGATAATCGTTTTTGGCTTGAAGGCCTCAATTCTCACTTCTACACTTTTCCCAGATGAGCTCAGATGTTTCAAGTGTCCTCAGTAACTGGGAGATGCCTAGCAGCCTATAACATTTAACATTCTTCTATTGTACTAACAAACAGGTACGCATGCTGCAGTAGAGTTTTGTGACAAGTCTGTATCTTATGATGTACAGGACAAACAGCAGGTTGTGGTGACAACGCAGTATGAATGTGTGATTCACAGAGTCAGCTGACTTGAATGTGAAACAAGTGCAGATGGAGTCAATGGATGGAGGTTGGCTTGCATGATGGACTGATAAGTCTGTACCTGACAGCCCCATTAGATCCAGCCTGTTGTGTGCCAAGGGGCAAGAGATGCTCAAATTACCTGAGGGCTGTCCACACTGTTGCACAGAGGGACAATGCATAGGGATGAGAGAGGCTGCTGAAGGACTTGCAACAAATGTAATCTCATAACATCAAGACCAACAGGTCTTTTTGGAAATCTCAGGCTTTTAGATTATTCAGTGGAGTGCTACAATGTGTTTCAACAAGTTCTGCTTACCACTATTATGATACAGCCATTAACTGGTTTCAAGCAAACAGATGAGAATCTCTTAAAAAGATTAACAAACGGAGAATTTCAGAAACATAGTCAAATTCACTCAAACAAACAGACATACTAATAGGGCGAAAGTGAGCTCTGCAGCTGCTGGAGATCAGAGTCAAGAGTGGGGAGCTGGAAAAGCACAGCAGGTTAGGCAACATCTGAGGAGCAGGAGAGTCAGCGTTTCGGGCATAAGCCCTTCATCAGGATCATGCCTGAAATATTGATTCTCCTGCTCCTCGGATGGTGCCTGACCTACTGTGCTTTTCCAGTTCCCTCCTCTCGAGACAGACTAACAGTCATCATGTTTGACGTTATAGCTTATTGCCTGAAAGACTGATTCACTGTTTGTGCCGACAGGATTCGGTTTACGTTTTTGCTGTCTAACTGAGGAGATCGACTGTTCAGTGGTCTGCAACACCCCACGCTGCCTGCCTCTCCCTCCCTACTAAAAGTCGAGTTAAGTCACTGAGGCTGGAAGCTTGTTCCTCAGTCCTAATATCAATGAGTGCCTGGAAAACAAGTGAAGACCCACAATTTGCGTGCATCCCGATCAATGCAAATAAACCAGGTAGAAGGATGCGAGTTATGGGCAGCTGTCAGCGCCAAGGCAAAGCCTTCAAAGCAAGAGGCGGGGGCTAAGAAGGTCCAGGAGCAGGCAGGATGCCATGGTGAGGCTGGTGTTTTGTCAATGCCACCTCGTGTGGGTGAAGTATTGAGGTGGTTGGTGCTCTGGAAGCAGGCAGGCCTTCTGTTCAGTAGGTACAGTGGCACAATGGCTGGGGCAGGGATCCAAAGAACTGCAGCACCCAGGTACCCACTCTGCCATAGCCACTGGGCTTTTGCTCTGTTTAGCTTCTTGGTGGAGGACAGAGCATTGGAAGGAGATAGAAAAAGCAAAAGTTGCGGCTTTAACAAGATGCAAATGCATGGAAATAAGGCACTTCCCACACAAGGGCAAGATTCTCAGTCATTATTTAAGGCCTGAGTTGGAAAAAAATAATCCAGGAATTTAAAAAAAAACATTTACTCTCATCTTACTTTCCCATCTTTCTCACCCTGACTCCCACCATAGCAGAGAGAGGTAATGCCATCTTTGAAATCTTAGCATATGGATGGGACCTAAGGGGCAACTTTTTCATGCACAGGGCGGTGTGTGTATGGAATGAGCTGCCAGAGGAAGTGGTGGAGGCTGGTACAATTACAACATTTAAAAGGCATCTGGATGGGTATATGACTGGGAAGAATTTACAGAGATATGGGCCAAGTGCTGGCAAATGGGACTACATTAATTTAGAATATCTGGTCAGCGTGATGGCTTAGACCGAAACAGCTGTTTCTGTGCTGTACGTATCTATGATTGCTTTGCATTGATCATTGGAAAATTTTTTTTAAACTCTTGAAAAAGTGGTCAGTTTCTATGGTAATTGTGACAATAAATTTAATATTCCATTCGTATACAGCCACACAATTGAAATATACAAGGAAGACAAAAACCACATCGATGTTGCCTGGCTAAAGTAGACTGAGAACAAAGATTTTATGGTGGGTCAGTTGAAGAGCAGTGGAGGAACTTTCAAAGAAATTTTTCAAAGTGCTCATAAAAAGTATATTCCAGTGAAAAGGAAGGACTGTAAGAAGAAGAGTAATCTGCCATGGGAGTCTAAAGAAATAAGGCAGACTATCAAACTGAATGAGAGGGCATACAAAGTGGCCAAAAACAACACAAAACTAGAAGACTGGGAAAACTTTAAAGGTCAACAGAAAGCCACAACTAAAGAGCTATAAAGAAAAGTAAGATGGAGTATGAAAAAAAACTAGCACAGAATATAAAGACAGATAGCAAACATTTCTATAAACATATAAAATTAAAAAGTGTGGCTAAAGTAAACGTTGGTCTTTTAGAGGATGAGAAGGGGCATTTAGATTTGGGATATGATGAAATGGTTGAGGCATTGAACAGGTATTTTGTATCGGTCTTCACAGTGGAGGACACTATGAACATGCCAGTAAGTGACAAAGAGATGAAGGTAGGTGAGGACCTCGAAGCAATCATTATCATGGAAGAGGTAGCGTTGGGCAAGCTCATGAAGCTAAGGATAGATAAGTCTCCTGGCCCTGATGGAATACATCCCAGGGTGCTTATGTTCTCTGTCTCCTTTCATTAGTACTGAATGAAATAAAGCAGTTATTGGGTACACAGTGCTTGGCTCATGTCCCTTTGTAGTTCAGTCTCCAGTATATGGAGATGGTTTAATGATGTTAGCAGCTTATACAAATCATCTATATTACTACCAATGCTCTATATCAGGAGCTCCCAAAAACGCAACTTCCAAACTGGCGACAGGAAGCTAAATTATCACTTGCCATCTGTCCATTTGCTGGACCAAAACGTACCACTATCCATCCAGTTTGGGTTTACTACCTAGTGATTGCATGATACAATGATTGTTAACTAATTAAGAGACCTCAGCTTCAATTCATCTCCATCAGGCCCAGGCCTGACATCGAACAGAAACCCCACAGGGAAAGACTTCACTAGTTTCCAAATCTCCCCTCCCCCCCCCCACCTCATCCCAGATCAAACCCTCCAACTCAGCACCGCCCCCTTGAACTGTCCCACTTGTCCATCTTCCTTCCACCTGCTATCTGCTCCACCTTCCCCATTGACCTATCACCACCACCCCGCACCTGCATCCACTTATTGCCTTCCCAACTACCGTTCCCTCCAGCCCCACCTCCGCCCTCTATTTACCTCTCAGCACCCACCCACCACCACATTCCTGATGAAAGGCTTATGCCCGAAAGATTGACTCTCCTGCGTCTTGGATGCTGCCTGACCTCCTCTGCTTTTCCAGCACCACACTTTTCAACTCTGATTCTCCAGCACCTGCAGTCCTCACTTTCTCCTAGTTTCTACAGCTGCTAAAGTCATGCTGAGGTGGCCAAGGTGGAGTCTTGTGCTAAAACATGGGTTCAGACCTCATTTACACAAGATGACAGTTTGATACAGCAGCCTAACCCTCTGCTAGGAGCAACCACCCAGAGATTTGGTAAACTGGCCATTTAGCACTCAGTGATAAGGCATTCAGGTGGACAACTCTTAATGTAACACCCATTCCCAAAAGAGCCCAGTTGACCGGAGTAATCAAATCATTGCTAAGTGTGACTTAAAAGAATAACACTTTTCCTGGTTCATTTGTCACTGGAAGTTCAATGAGTAGTTTTGAAAGGCATCAAAAAAACTTAATATTAAGACTTCACGAACTGACTCCAGTAATTCTCTTCTGAAGGCTTCTTCTGAAAAAAATATGCATTGTGCCACTCCACGTTTTGTCATCTAATAGAGGAGTCATCAGGAATAAGAGAATACTTGGTGGTGGTTATCTCAATGGGGGAGCCCACTGGTGTGCAGTGGGAATGGAAGGAGGGCACACTGAGGCAGAATTGCACTTGCTGCTGAAGGAGAGAGGGGACAATAGGGAGCAGGGGAAAAGGAAACTCTTTCCTCCAACAAAGGGCGCAGAATAGCCATAATCGTGCAAGTAAAATCCTGTATGCCCTTCCCCTCAGACATGGAGGCATCAGCAAACTTGCCACATTGTGTCTGCCACACTTTTAGTAGGTGGGCAGAGCCCACGTTCACGGCTGGATGGGTGAAAATTGCCTACACGCTTAAACCTGGAGGTTTCTGTTTTCACACTCCAAGCAAGTTTTAATGATAGCAATCAGTGACGAGGACCACATTTGGCTGGCAAATTCAGTCTTCTAAACAGGCTAATATTCGGAGCACACGGAACCCCCAGTTTACTGCCCATTCACGCTTTTTCGCCAAAGTAACTCACCAGGACTCCTGCACATGGCAGGCATAGACACCCCCATCCCACCCCCCAAAACGGTCCAGGCAAGTTCTTTTGGAAACTACATCCCTTGCTAGTGTTAAAAAATCAGCTTAGCTTTTGCATCTTTGAAAAGCATTTCATCCACGGATTACACTGAATCTACAGCAGTAGATTGATCAGCACAAATAGCCTGGGCTACCATTTATGTTTATCCATCTCTCTCTGTCCAACCCCATTGGCATATACTCCAGCTCCTCCCTTATGTGCTTTAGCTTCCCCTAAATACACCTGATGGAGACACCTTCCATTTGTGATATGGCCCGTTAGTTAAAACACTCTGACGGTGAAGTTAGTCTTTGATTGTTGTGAACCCAGAACTTTTCTCATACCTGGCTGACAACAATGGGACAGAAAAACAAGTGGGTGTACAATGATTGCGCAGCCCCTGGCGTTCAGACAATTGCAAGAAAGAAAGGCCACTAACAGAAAAAGGTGCTTGGGTCATTTAATCAATTACGGCTTTCAAGTTTCAAGACTGCCGCACCCAATAAATATCAATGTCTAATTTTCAAGTCAATGCTCCACAGCTATACACAGCAAAACAGTATCTTTCAAAGTTTGTCCGACTGTGACCATACTTAGAGGTTTGGGGACTGTCACAACCGCGCCCCACCCCCACCCCGAGTGAGCGGCAGAGGCAGGAGAACCTCTTTGACACAGGAGTGGGCGTAGGGTCAGCTTTGGAACTTGTGACCCCAACCTTTCAGCTCACAACCTCATTTGGGGTCCCCATCTTCAACTTTGGGAATCCCTGCACTGGAATATCTTTGCAATTTGGATGAGTGAGAGATCTAGCAGCTCACATATTTCCAGACCAGAACCAGGTTAGGAAAAGCACATGCAGGTATGAATCAGTGGAGACAATTGTGACATATTTATCAATCCTATTGCGCAGAAGGTAATAGATTCCAGAGCAATAATATAAATTATGTTAAGACATGTTTGTGCATAGTTACTGTATCCACTATGATCCTTAGGCAAGGGAGGATTGTTCGATTGTCCCAAAAGGTTTGCCAGCAGTTTTCATGATAAGTCTATCCTTCAAAGAGCAGCTTGGTGCATCCTGATCCTCCTCAGTCTGTTTGTCTCCAAGCAAGAAGAGAGTGAGGCTAATATTCACTGGTATTACATAAAAACCAGTGAACATTGCACTGGTATGCCAGTGATTACCTGGCATAAGTAGACACTGAAAATGGCATTTGCTTGTTATCCACAGAAAAATGGCACTTCAGAACCGCCAGGCTTCAGATGGATGGTTAGAGAACATCCCGGACCCATAAAATACTCGGTCCCTTTGCTAACCCATGCAAGGTCTAACATTCCAGATGCTCCCTCCCTTGTCATGAGTCCTTTCCAAATGTCTTATCCACCTTAACACTTCTGTTAGAATAACAGTCAACAGAACAGTTTAAATACACAAGTCCTTACACAGTATAAACTCGATACCTAAATAGCTCCTTACAGCTGGCCTCTGGATAATCCATGGCAGAGGAGCTCCATTATCCATTAACCCCTTAAATCATTCCCATACAGAAAGACCAAACCAGTTTCACAAAGGGAGGCTAACTCGAGGAGATCCTGTGCGAACTGACTTCAATTCCAGCAACAGTCTTTCTTTGCTGACCAGTATGTTAGCATAGTAACAAAATCAATGAGCCCTATCTATCGCTTCCTTTTCCAAGAAGCTGAAAGCACTTCTCCCATCAGTAACATCAAAGAAGCTGGAGTTAATGATAGTTCTCAGGCTTAGCTATAAATCTTGCATTAATTTTCAACTGCTCATTGTAATTTAGCCCTGGGTCTTTGACTAGTTCAAACTGTTCCCTTCAACATTTACCATTCCTGCCCAGACAGCAGTACCAGTGTTTACCTGGAGGGGTGGAGGTCTTTTCAACATTGTTGACTGCCTTTCTAAGACCCAGAGTGCACAGAGGAACATGCAGACAGCGGGGGTATTTTTTCGTAAGACCTAGGCATTCCAGGTGCAAAGATGTTGTGGTGGCCATGAAGGGGGTATCTGAGAGACAAGTGCTGTGCTTGATTTTTGAAACAAAAAAATTCTTTTGAGACAGGCAGGATAGATTGATCTAGCCTCTTTTCAGTCATGCACCTTCCAATTTAATATCTTAGGAGATAGAAAAGATAAAGACTTGTAAATGCAATGAATGCTTGCTCTCCGGTGCAATTGTTTTCGGTGCAGACAAGAACTTTCAAATTTGAAGCTTCTTTGCTGGCTCATACTGGGGGCCAGGAAAAGTCCCTGGGCTTGTTGGCAATTGGTCCTGGTGCCGCAGACTGGAGATGGGAAATCTCAGTGAAGGTGCTCTCCCAGTTCCCCATCTTCTCAGCTGTGCTGATAAGCTCCAAATGTCGATGATAGATAAGGACTGTGCCTGTGAAGCCATTTCAAACATTCAGCTGGGATGTCACCAACTCATTGCCCATGGGTAAGCTCACTGGGTGCCATTAAAAGTGAGCTACCAAGGATGGACCAGCTCCTGGAGACTGTACCTTCGCATCGGCCTGTTTTAGAAGAGGTGCAGAGACAATTAGTGGCAATCGGATGCTCTTCAGAGAGAACGCAGTGGGCTGAATAGCCTGCTTCCACACTGTAGGGATTCTGAACTCTGACTTTTCTTTTATTCTTCAATGGGATGAGGGGTCAAGCCCAGCATTTTCACTGTCCATCTCGACCTGCCCTTGAGGAGGTGGCGGCAATGAGCTGCTTTCACCAAAACAATGGCAGCCCTGAGCTGCACTCAGGATGATTGATTTTCAACAAATACAGTTCGGTTTGGGAGCTCACTGAACGCAGGGATAGACAAACAGACATGCTCCTGTTTATCACAGAGTAGCAAGGAAAGAATATTTCTAACAAGGAACACTAAAGGAAAAAGAAAGACTTTCCTTAGAGTTAATGGAATATTACTAAAACATAGTCAGTGTCGTAATGGAAGGAACACAGCAGCAAAATAGCACACTGCCAGCCCGCAGCCCGCAATGTGATGCAGACCGGATTATTTGTTTACAGATAAGAGTTTGGGGAATAAATATCCTGGACCAATGAGAATTCCCTTACTCTTGTTTTTGAATAGAACTGTTGGGTTTTTCATGCCCACTGATGGAGCAGAGGGAGCTTTGGGTTAACATCTCAACTGAAGGATGGCAGCTTCAACTGTGTCGCATTCCCTCAGCACTACACCAGATTACAGCTTGGGATCTTGAAGAGGTTTCAGGGATCTTGCCTGCCAGCTAGAGAGCTGGCAAAAACCTGCACTCCCTCCTTTTGGGGAAGAACTACCTGCATCTCAAGTCAATGAGACAGTGGTGAGCACCTTGAATCAAGACGCCGGGAGCGGAAGTCTCTGCTAACCAATCAAAGGCTGGACCCTCTTCTACTGAACGGCACTACAAGCCTTTAATGGAGGCACACCCTCCTTGCCTCTCGCCCCCTAGAGGTGACAAGCTGGTGACACAGTTTCAGTTTTTGTGCTGCGAAAGGCTCACCCCTGCAGCTGGGTTAACTCCAGCGTGGGCTCATTAAATGGCAAGAAGGTCAACCATAGACTGCCGTGCCCAGAATGTCCTGCTGGAAGGTAAAGAGTTGAGATACTCCCATCATCCTGCCAAACGATACACCCATCCCACCTCCATGCTCAGCACCAGCAAGAATATTCTGTCCGAAATGCTCAGGTATCTGGTGTGGAGCTAAAGGTTTCTGATATAGAGCCACACACTGAGCCAAGAATGACACGACTGAAAATCACTGTCAATCAGGTTTAAAGAGAAAGCTGGCTTTATGTGCTAAGATTCAGTGCAATTTAACTGGCCTGGTTTACCAAGCGACTCATTAAAAGAGGAAAAACTATATTCCTTGCTCCTGACTGATGTAGCTTATGAGAGAATTCTTGCTCCAACCGAAAATATGTCAAAGACGTCGGTAAAGGGGTGAATAAACAAGGGTGAATTTGGATCAAAAATTAAAGTTTGAAATGCCCGGCAGTTGGCTCCACTGATATTAAGGGAAATGCAAATAGAATTACATTGATCTCTCCAGCATCAGCGCACAGTATATCTACACGTGAAGACCTCCCGTGAATATGTTACTTTAAGGGGTTGCAATAAACAAAGTATGAAAGGGATAGGGTTCAAGCAATAACTATAACAGGATAGGGATAGTGTTACAACACTTCATAGAAGGGTTACATTTTATAGATTTGTAGAAATAATGCATATTTATATAGAAATATATATTTAGAACACATTTGGGTCCTTAATATATGCTTTACAGCAAATACATTCCTTTTCAAATGCAAAACTGGGCAAGTTCAGAAATGTCATCTGAATTCAATGATCAAACTGGGGCTTTAAACCCATCCATCACTGTAGTTTTTTTCAAGAAAACATCGGTGACTGCACTTGTGCGTCTTTAATAGATCTGTTCCCTGAAAACACTCTGCAGATATGATCTCCTGCTGAGGCCTATCTTCCTCTCCTTCACCTTGCACTTCCAGCATCTTGTCTTGCTCAGTGCGACCTCTACTCATCCTCCCATGCTCAATTCAACAGGGCCACACACGGTGAGGAGCAACCAGTTTGTAAGAAATATGGAGATCAGCAAGGAGTCCTTGAGCACTGAGCACATGGGCTCCCTGTGTGGCTTTCTAACTTGACTCACAACGAATGAGAGTTGTCACAAAATATAAACATTGCTTTTCAGCAATTATTGCCACTAACAGTATCACAGACCAGAAAGAGGCCATTGCTCTGTATTTGTCCTAGTCTCCCTGCTCAACTCCCTCCAATGCTTTCCTCCTTCAGGTATTTATAGAATTTCTCTTTGAAGATGAAGATTTAATCTGTTTCCACTGGATTTTCAAGCAGCACTTTCCAAATCCCAACTGCTCAGTAAGTAAGCTTTCTCTCCTCTCACTTTCAATCAGAGTACTCTGGTACAATAGAGGAATTGGAAACAGTTTCTATTTACACCAGCTCAACTTGCACTGTGCAAAGTAAGGTTTGAACCAGCCCAACGCTAAACCAATACAAGCCCCGACAAGTGTAAAGTTGGATGAGGCGGCAGAACAGATGACAGAAGGCAGGAGTTCGGAAATCCACTAAAATCACAACAAAAGTAAAGGAATCGATATCAAAGAGTGGTGGAAATAATGGATAGCTCGTGCATTCTCACAGCGATGTGGAATATTCAAGTCAGAGGTGAGAGGCTTCTGACTTTCGCAGAGGAATGCCTTGGAGCCCCCATTTCTGACTTGCTGCCCATTTAAACCCGTACATGGGTGGGGAATTGGACACTGCAATCTTCCAACTATGCTCCTGGCATGTGACCAGACCCAACATGTCACATTAAGCAGGAGACAAAACAGCTTTTATTTTGGTCTTGCTGTTAATGCGGAAACTAGGTGACTTGCCTACAAGCCCCTTGAATATGTTTACTCTGCAAAATCTGGCACTTCTCTCCTGAATTGTGGACTGTGTGGATCGCTGGGAATCTATGGGAATTTAGGGAACTGGAGCCAAAGTGTTTAAATAAAGGTAAGATACAGATTAACCATGATCACATTGAAAGACAGAACAGGCTTGAGGAGTCTAAGGGCCTTTGACAATTCCTTTAACCTTGTAATTATGCCTTTATTATTACTGGCAAACTGAAGTACACGCTGAGGTGATGCATACTTTTGAATGTGCACCATTCCTTTGGATAAAAGGCCTTGAATAAAACCTATCCTCCTTTTACAATCCTTCAATATAGTTCTGCATTTTCAAAGACGTGTACGATTTTTATTTTATCTCAATAACAGAATTCTTTGACCATGGGGCCATTCACAAGATAACAGGGAAGAGTGGGGTGACAGTGGAATTCAAAAGCCCCAGAGAGGGGCACTGTAGCAGTTGATTGACGCTAATCTGTTCCATAGGTTGTTGGGTCTTCAATGGTAACAGTAACTTGGGGGATGTACCTCTGTGTGTTTTATACTCTTGAGAATATCATTCCATGAAAAGAATAATACATGTTCTTACTAGGGTTTGGATGTGCTTAAATTGACTGGTGCCTTTAAAGGCCACAATGTTCCTGAAAACAGAGGCATGCTGAAAACAGGTTTGAAGATTGTAAGTTCCCAGTTTCAGATCAGTAAAACAAGCTCTGCAATAATTAGCTTCCTTTCCCCTTTTGACACCTTGCAGAACAACAGACTCCCATGTTTTCATTCTGTTCTTTGTGTAACACACAAAATAATCCGACACAATGGGTGCATACGGTATTTTCTATTTCAAAGCCAGCAATCAGGGTGTCTACCAGGACACACTACATTCTTAGATGTTACGCTAAACAAACTAACCTTGGCAATAAAGAAGCTAAAGATTGGCACTAGCTACAGCGTAGCGACCTTCAGAGATGAAAACTAAATGTCCTTCGAAAGTTCCAAACAGGCTAAGATGTCTGAAGGTGATTCTTTATAAACTAAGGCTTTGCAAAATTACCCAAACATTTAAAAAGACAAAAACCTGCTCCTAATGATTTCATCGGAATGCTGCTGAGGCTAAAACAGTTAAACTATGAAGCCAGGTTGCATTGGCAAGCCTTGTAGTCCTTTGAATGCAAAATGCAGGCGCAGTTATGTATCAGAGACTCAGGCTGAGGCTCCTCACTTGATTAAAGGAGTTTATAAGATAGAGAGTTCAGGGACTCCAGAAGAAGGGATTAACGATTGGAGCTAGGCTGTTCAAGGTTAAAGATTCCTGTTGAAGGGCTTTTGCTTGAAAAATCGATTTTCCTGCTCCTCGGATGCTGCCTGACCTGCTGTGCTTTTCCAGCACCACTCTGATCTAGACCCTGATTTCCAGCATCTGCAGTCCTCACTTTTGCCTGTTCAAGGGTAAAGTCAGAAAATGCTTCAATATGCAAACGGTAGTGAAAATCTGTAACCCCGTTTCCCCAAAACGTTACTGGTGCAATTCAGGATTTTTAAAAAAATGTATTTTTGGGAG
The DNA here is from genome assembly GCF_037043375.1 of Chiloscyllium plagiosum. NCBI lineage: Eukaryota > Metazoa > Chordata > Chondrichthyes > Orectolobiformes > Hemiscylliidae > Chiloscyllium > Chiloscyllium plagiosum. The sequence continues at coordinate 45,278,329 of NW_028270162.1, read as the reverse complement.
ATTTTTCCGAGACAAAGTTATTGAGGGTTATGGGATGAAGTCAGGTAAACGGAGTTAAGATTCAGGTCACCATGACCTGACTGAATGTCAAGGCAGAAGTGGGTACTGCAGATTAGAGTCAAAATTAGAGCGGTGCTGGAAAAGCACAGCAGGTCAGGCAGCATCCGAGGGCAGGAAAATCGACGTTTCAGGCAGAAGTCCTTCACCAGGAATGTTGAGGCAGACCTGAGGCTCCTGGGCCTTAAAAATCAACAAAGTTTCCAATTTGAACTCTAGCTTTTACTGCCTTGGTATTTGCCACCCATTTGGAAGTGGTCACAAGAAGTTTCTTGGGGAAGATGGGTTCAGTTTACATTGCTCCTCGACAGTCACCTCCTGTAAGTGAGTTTTGCAGCTCCACACTTAAATATCTCAAAATCAAACATAACACAAATGATAAGAAAGGTTTGAGAAAACACAAGAAATTGTGGGTTAAAAGTAAATGTTGCACAAAGTGTCAAAATCGTAGAGTTAGAGCAGAGCTTCCAGAATAAAAAAGCAGAATGAAAAATGGTTGAAGTATTACAAATTGGGTGCAGATCCCCCTGTATGAGTAGTGAAACATTTATGGTTAAACAGTGAAGTATTGTTTTCAATATTTGTTTGTTTGTTTACAATGGAAGATAAAGTCAGGATTAAAGTCAGGGTGCCATGGTGGCTCAGTTATTAGCACTGCTGCCTTAAAGTGCCAGGGACCCTGGTTCAATTCTGTGAGTGACTGTCTGTGTGGAGTTTGCACATTGTCCCAGTGTCTGCATGGGTTTCCTCAGGCTGCTCCAGTTTCTTCCTATAGTCCAGGGATGTGCAGGTTAGTTGGAATGGTCGTGCTAAAATTGTCTGCAATGTCCGGAGACATCTAGGCCACGCTAAATGTGGAGTTATAGGGACTGAGTGGGATGCTCTTCAGAAGGTCAGTGCAGACTCAGTGGGCTGAATGGCCTCTTTCTGCACTACAGAGTGATTATGATTACCACGAAACAGAATTTGGAATATTTTGGATCGTGGAGTATTTTACGACAAGTGACTATGCAGAAATTAAAAGACATATATGGAATGTTTGAAAGGATAGTATTGAAAGGATTCAAAGTGAGGACCAAAGAAAAGGATTAAATCAGATAGCTTCAGAGTTAGCAGTGAAACAGGTCAAATGTGACAAAGGGACAGTTCCTCTGTAATTTTCGATGATTCCATGAAATTCTTCCTCTGCTGGTTCTCGTAAAATCACATTGACATTCATATTAGGGGAAACGTTCTTATTGAAACACCTAAGATTCTGAGGAAACTTGATAGGGTGAATGTTAAAGAATGTTTCCTGTTGTGGAACAGACTTGGGGACAAATTTTAAAAATAAGGGGCCTTCCATTTAAGGTGGCGATGAGGAAATTTCTTCACCTTCAGACGGTCATTAATCTATGGAACTCTTCTCCACAGAATGATGGAGGCAAGATCATTGAATGTTCTCAAAGGTGAGTTAGATAGCTTCCTGACTAACAATGTTTGGGGTTGGTAGTATAATAAAGTCAGGCCACAATCAGAGCTGCCATGATCCTATCACATGACACAGCAGAGTAAAGGACCTGAATGGCCTCCGTCTAACTCCAAATAAGAATGCTTATTGAGAAATGAAAATGCTCAGAGATGTAGAACGGGTTTCTGATTTGCTATTACCCACTTCACAATATCGCACAAAGTCTATGTTGACCGGAGCTATATGTCTGTTGTCTGTTTTCATTCTTAGCTCTAAATGGCAAGCCAAAGGCTATACCAGTCAGTCTACACTGAGAATCTATTGCATACCTGGTCAATGGCGTCTGGGTTTTCAGATACATCAAAGATGACAGCTGTTGCACCTCTCTGGACTGCCCGCTTAGCCTGCAAAATCAAGAGCAAGATTCCTCAGTACAAAGAAAACAGTTTATTTGCATTAAACACGCAAGCAATATTGCTTTCCCAAGCAAGACCCAGAAGTTAGTATTTCTTTTCTAGGCAAGATATGTCACTTTTCTGGGACTACAGTCTCAGCGGGTAAATAGTACTGCACCTTCCTACCTCCCATCTTTCCCAAGAGGTCCATACATAGATTCATTTTGATTTGTTTAGGTAGATTGTTGGGTAAAATGTGACATGATTTGTCACTGAAGTCATACAAGGTTAGGCTATTTTAAATAGACTGTAAATGCTGTTTACTGTCACTCTTGTATTACACAATGCACGGTGGCAAAGCTAAGGGAGTGTTCTGCTGGCAGTTCTCCTGAATAGTACTTTGAAGCTGGGTGTCAGGATGTACATGTTAGTGTAATAGGAGGTACTCTCCAATTCATCTTATCCCTCCTCCCTGGATACATGACACCCTGAGTTCAGTGCTTCCTACACAACCACGTTTACATTTCTGCATTTGCCAGCAGGCAAAAATGGAGAAATGAACCTTAACATTAGGTAATCAAATGAATAATCCTTAAGCATATGACCCTCAACCATTTCTCCAACTTCCTCTGTTACAGGCCAACGTTGGTTTCTGATCCCATGACAATGAATTGTCCTCTGATACATTGTCATCATTAGCCTATGTGTGTCAACAAGATGTGTCGTCGAGGAAACCCAATCATTTCTTCATCCAACATTTACACAGATATGTCTTTGCTTGTGCACTAAAATTTCACATTTTGGCATGGTTCTGAGAAATGTGCCAAGTCCAAGTGTCGATTAATTTTCTTTACATTGGAAGTCACTAAGCAGGAGTGGAAACCCCTGTTTAACACTCCTTCCTCACACTCTGTACCCACCTCTACCATTTTCCCTTCACAAGCAAAGGATGCGGTGGTCAATGTTGAGAGGTTTTGACCAATCAATTTAGCGATAGGTCCAATGTATGGAACGCAACTCCACACCCCACATTGTGTTTGTAAAGGGAGTGTGGGAGGGAAAATCTCAAGGATCAGCATAGAAATACAGCCAAAGAATAAACCATCTTTTGTGACATCTTTTGCTCATCAATCAACGGAATTTGTTTCTTTTCAAATTGCTCCAAAATCTGGAAACCATTTCAGTGTGAGGTCTGCACTCCCCTGAACTCTGAACAGAACTGTTTCCTACTATAAAATAACTACCTACTGTGCTGCTGGCCTCAAACAGACTTGTCATCCAGCAGTAAGCATTAGAAAAATTGAGAAAATACCCTGCTTACAGATGATGGCATCACAAGGCTCCGATCATTCTGGGCAGATCAAAATGGGAACACAAGATGACAGAAAGAAAAGTGAAAATGAGGTTTGCTCGAGGTATCATACCACTAACTACTTACACTTGTAACTCAAATACCACCAACCCTTCTAATTCAACACAGAACAGTCACCATGTTATTTTAAAATGCCTGTGGACATGAAATACCACGGCTCCTTCCTGTTCAGATCAAACTATCAGAGGATGTCTCATGATTTGTCTCACCACCTCGCTATTTGTACGTGGAATTTGCACGCGTGCCCAGTTTCCACAGAAAGGTCTTTCAATGCCAGGGGAGTAAATGGAAGGATGGATTCCATTGTGACAAAGCACTATCCCTTTCTTTTTAAGGTTGAGAATGTTATTTTTTTCATATGCATACAGTCTCTGGGCCCATCAATTCCATTTCTTTTGTATTCCATAGAGAGTTCTCCCTTATCTTAGAGTTTAACCAATCTATTAAACTCTCTGGGCTAAGTTATTTTCTTGCCATTACCTCTCCAAAAGGAAATCAGTGGAATTTCTGATGTACTGTATGTATCCTCCATTTGTTGCAGTCTTTCCCAGCAACCTAGGGAACTTCCAGGGAAATTTGGCCAACTCCATCTGCATAACGCTAGCAGCCCTATAACTAACCAGATGTTCAGATGACCCTTCTTCAAAAATAGGATTTATATATTGCCGATCCACTTTAGGAAGCAGAGGGCATTGCAGGTTCAGCTGGTGGAGGGAAGCAGGCAGCTGAACAAAGTGAGTAACCCTAACCCTAACTCTCACCAAAAATGAGAAATGGACACTATCCAGTCACACTGCTGGCTCCAGCATCAACCAAGAATACATTCATGTTGCTCTACTGTATTGCTGCCAATGACAGGGCAGCCATCAATAAGACTCAACAAAGTAAAACAGAGACACTGAGGTTGCGAAAGGAGCATGTATATGCAAGTTTCTTCCTTTATATATTGCTAAAAATGTGCAAGTTTAAACGGGCAGTCACTTTATCACCCGAAAACCAATTACCATTTATCCACATGCATTAAAGCCAATTACAAAGTTACTGGTAAGAGCTCCTTAAGTGCTCTATTTCTTTTGGGCCAGCACTTACACTCACAGGAATCTTCGATCGTGCTTTATCAAGAAAAACTAAGAGTGTTTCCTTTTTAATCACAAACAGGACTTCGTCTTTTCTTTCTTGTCTACATGTACTTTTGTTTTTGTTGTTCAAACTTCCGATAAAAGCAACTAAGTGCGAAGCACTTAACAGCAGCTTTCGAATTTCAAGTGGAAAGCTTTGGCAGCTGACTTCAAATGTCATTTCAGTATCTCAATGCCATGTTGCTTCCACGTCTTAGAACACTGTGTGGCTGTAAGGAGCGAAATACTTTTGGTCAAACATGACAAAAACCTTGTCAGGTGAAGAGAAATTAAACCAACTAATCCAATTTAATGCAACATTTTTCAACCAATAACTTATTGCTTGTTTTTATTTCCAAAGAAAGGATCTCACATTGGCAACCTGAGGTTGGTTGATTAAAGTACCATTCACTCAGTTATAAGGACTTACAGTAGGAAACGTCTTGGTAAATCTGTGAATCTTTACACAGTATGAGTGTTGTCAAGTTGCTGCCTACAGTCGTACAGGTTCTCAAGTGTAGCAGGCACACTACATTGACGTTAACTTGACTGATATAAACCATGGGTACTGTAATACTGGGTTTACTAGAGCTCTTGTAGCAGTGAGTCTATCCCGTACATCACTGACTCTAGGAATGAGCATTCCCAATTGACTCTAATCTTCCTTAAGGTTCATGACATGTTATGTCTTTGGACATGAGGGTGAAGTGAATAGAGGGATTTTCAGGGCAAAATGATCTAACTGGAACAGATGGGAGATTCCTGCACATTATAAACACTGACATAGACCAGATATCCTGTTGATTCTAAGGAATGTTACACAACACTTGCATCCTTTAGTTTGGACCTTGCAGTCAAAGTTAAATAACCCGCTTCTTAGTGCACTGCCTGTGACATTCAAGCTTAAAACGATGAAGTAGGTCTCCCCTCTATTACTGTTCCTACTGGAAGCTTCTCCTTGATTCTCCAGAGTGCAAGTTCCCAATCTCAGCCAGGCCATCCCGGGCTCTGGTTGAGCATGTGGATGGAAAGCGGATAGGGGCCATGAAGGCCAGGAAATCCCACTGAGTGAAATGAAAAAATTTAAAATTGTATTTGGAAGAAAGAGTCACCCCCAAGAGCCTGCAGGTCTCTCGGAGTATCGCTATAAAACAAAAGGACTGCGGATGTTGGAAATCTGAAACACTGCCAGAAATTGCTGGACAAACTCAGCAGGTCTGTTGTATTAAAACAGAGTTAACATTTAGGGCCCAGTGATTCATCTTCAGAACAGGACCTGCAATGTTAACTCTGCTTTCTGCTGACAGACCTGCCGAGTTTCTCTGTTGATACAACAGAAACACACTTGAGAATCACAACTATCCTTTCTCTTTACAGAATCTGTACTTCCCTATCACCCCAACTTTTATTCTTGGATTTTTTAATTGCTTTTAAAAAAAAGAAAGGACCATTATAATCTCACTGGCTTTCACTGAAGTCTTCCCCCTTAGAAAAATGATGAGAAAGTAAAATCATGGATGGAACTGGGTGACGGGGTCCCAGGTGGAGCTGGGTGACGGGGTCCCGGGTGGAGCTGGGTGACGGGGTCCCGGGTGGAGCTGGGTGACGGGGTCCCGGGTGGAGCTGGGTGACGGGGTCCCGGGTGGAGCTGGGTGACGGGGTCCCGGGTGGAGCTGGGCGACGGGGTCCCGGGTGGAGCTGGGCGACGGGGTCCCTGGATGGAGCTGGGCGACGGGGTTGCGGGTGGAGCTGGGCGACGGGGTCCCGGGTGGAGCTGGGCGACGGGGTCTCTGGATGGAGCTGGGCGACGGGGTCCCTGGATGGAGGTGTGTGACGGAGTCCCGGGTGGAGCTGGGTGACAGGGTCCTGAGTGGAGCTGGGCGACGGGGTCCCTGGATGGAGCTGGGCGACGGGGTCCCTGGATGGAGCTGGGCGACGGGGTCCCTGGATGGAGCTGGGCGACGGGGTCCCTGGATGGAGCTGGGCGACGGGGTCCCTGGATGGAGCTGGGCGACGGGGTCCCGGGTGGAGCTGGGCGACGGGGTCCCGGGTGGAGCTGGGCGACGGGGTCCCGGGTGGAGCTGGGCGACGGGGTCCCGGGTGGAGCTGGGCGACGGGGTCCCGGGTGGAGCTGGGCGACGGGGTCCCGGGTGGAGCTGGGCGACGGGGTCCCGGGTGGAGCTGGGCGACGGGGTCCCGGGTGGAGCTGGGCGACGGGGTCCCGGGTGGAGCTGGGCGACGGGGTCCCGGGTGGAGCTGGACGACGGGGTCCCGGGTGGAGCTGGGTGACGGGGTCCCGGGTGGAGCTGGGCGACAGGGTCCCGGGTGGAGCTGGGCGACGGGGTCCCGGGTGGAGCTGGGCAACGGGATCCCTGGGTGGAGCTGGGCAACGGGGTCCCTGGATGGAGCTGGGTGACGGGGTCCCATATGGAGGTGCAAGTATCTTTCCCTACAAAGCTTCTGCAGCAGCACTTTATAAAGAGGAGACCTCTTGCCGGGCACTGCAATGGGAGGGAAGGAAAACAGAAACTCCGCAGACTTCCTGGCGTAAGGTGGGAGTCAACACTGTATTTGTGAATGTCAAAGAGCTGGACAATAAGACTGTGTCACTCACAGCTATAGAGGAGTGAATTTATGGATGTTGTGCAGCACTTTGGAACTGTTAACTGAGGCACTGCAGAGCAGCTGCTGTAAATTGTGTTGATTCATTGCAAGGTTTATTTCATTTAAGATTAAATCAAACCAGCGACATTGCTGTTCAACTGAAGACAAGACACTTTATCCCTTCAACTAGCTTGCCTGGTTTATAATATTCCAGAACAAATGCTCTCCTCATCCGTAACTGCTTCAAATTATTTGAATTGTGTTCAAAGGGCTCCCCAACTACATTCTGGACACCCTCCAGTTTTCTCGTTACTCTGTCAGCTCCAACAGAGATATAGGTTTCACCAAAGCAGTCAGCTTTAATGAGAAAGATCGAACGATGAGTCAATGTGAACCGAAGGCACATCACAACTGAGTACGATACCAAATATATCCCAGTGAGGAAGGCGGCTTCTAGGGAGGGGATAGGCCAATCGTGGTTAACCAAGGAAGTTAAGTACAGCATTAAATTGAAAAGAAAACACAATGTTGCAAAGTTTAATGTGGTACGTCAGATGATTGGGGAAGTTTTAAAAGGCAACAAAAAATGATTGAAAAAAAGGTTAAAAACTGGCAAGTAATATATAAATAGGTGGTAAGAGCTTCTTTGAAATACAAAAAGGAAAAGTGAGGCCAAAGTAAACATGAGTCTTCTTAGGGAATAAGGTAGATGAAAATAATAATAGGAAACCAGGAAATGGCGCAGGAGTTGAATAAATACTTTGCCTCAGTCATCATGGCAGGGCACATTAACAGTGTTCCAAAAATACTAAATAATCAAGCAGCCCAAGGTGGAGGGGGGACAGAGTAGACGATAAACATAAGAACTATCTCGAGAGAAAAAGCTCGAGGGAAACTACTGGGTGTCAAAGGCTGACAAATCCCCTGTAGCTGATGGGATGCATGCTAGGATTTTAAAAGTAGCAGCTATAGAGAGATAATGGATGGAATAGTAGTAATCTTCCAAGAATCCATTGATACAGGAGAAGTCTAGAAGGATTGGAAAACTGTCAATGTAATACGCTTAGTCCAAAAGGGAGGGAAAAAGAACACGAATAACTATAGATCAGTTAACAACATGTTACAATCTATTACAAAGCAACTAAAATAACAATGCATTTAAAATACATTATATCATCACAAAGCATGGCTCCATCAGGATATCATGCCTGATAAGTTTATTAGAGCTCTTGCAGGAAGTAACAGGCAGCATAGATAAAGAGGAAGCAGTAGATGTATCTGGTTTTCCAAAAAGACATTCAATAAGGAACTGCACATAAGGCTCTTTAACAATCTGAGAGCCCACGGTATTGGGTAATATATTGGCCTAGATAGAGGTTTGGTCAACTAATAGTAGGCAGAGAGTTGGCAAAGGCAATTTTTTCAGGATGATAACCTGTGACTAGTGGAGTGCCGCAGGGACCAGTGCTAGGGCCACACTTATTTACAATGTATATCAATGAATTGGATGAGGGAAGCGAATGCACTGTTGTCAGGTTTGCGGGTGATACAAAAAACTGGTGGGAAATCATTTGTCAGCATGACAACAGAGGGATATACAAAACTTAAGTAAGTGGGCAAAAATATAGCAGATGGGATATAATGTGGGAAAATGTGAGGTCATGCTCTTTGGCAAGAAGAGTTGAGAAGCAGAGTATTATTTAAAATGGAGGTTTGCTGCAGAATTCTGCAACAGGAAGGGATTTAGAAGTCCCCATGCAAAAATCTCAAAAAAAGCTAGCATAAAAGTTCAGGGAAGGCAAATGGAATGTTGGCCTATATTTCAAAAGGAATGGGCTATAAAAGTTGGGAGATTTCACTCAACTTTACAAGACACTAGTCAGACCATAACCGGGACACAGTGAAGAGTTTTAGTTCCCTTTTCTATTGAAAGATATACTGGCACTGCAGGCAGTCCAAAGTAGGTTCACTTGTTGATCCCAGATAGGGTGGGATCTTCTGCTGAGGAAAAGTTGAGGTATCTTGAGAGCCTGGCCTCATTGGAATTTAGATGAGCAAGAAGAGGAAACTTTATCAAAACATACACGATTCTTCAGGGCTTTACAGGATCGACGTGGAGTGGCGACAGACCAGAAGAATGGGGGTGAAGTGCAACCAAGAATTCAAGAGCTGCCCCTTAATAAAATTACTGAAGATGGGGGCTGTGCTGCAAATGAAAAAAAAATCGAAACGGAAACAGAGTCAGTCTCTCAGCAAGATTCAGGTGGGAGACTGAAAGAAACCAAAATTTCAGGGCCAGCAAGGAGGCCTTCGAGGTCTTTACAAAGCAATAGTTCCTCAGCCAGGATGAATAAGCGTGGCCAACTAATCAGTCATACCTCGTGGAGCGCTGAACGTTGACTGTTCTCACCAGCCTGCAGTTTCCAGCTCATTCACCTGAACACCCAGGAAGTGATAATTGACAGATGCTTCAGAGGAATTCCTATAGCTTCCTGTTTCGATGTTCGCTGGCTTTCCCAATATGCAAACCATTCAGTCGAGCAAAAGTTCAAACTCATAATTCGGTTTAAATTCTTCACAGCTCAAATAATCCAAAAGAAAATTCCACAGAAGACCTCCTGTCTTGACTATGTTCTAGCAAAACTGACGTCAAAACAATACAGGGGTTTAGTATTGTGAGACGAAGCAAGGGACATATAACCTGACCTGTTTACAACATAGTGAAGTCATTCAGCCACTGCTTTCTTCCCAACGCTCCATCATTTTAATATTTACCGACATTTCCTTTAAAAGATGAACTAGTTTTAACCTTCAGCCAAAGCATTCCGTGGCCAAACAACTCTGCCTCAAGACATTTCCTTCACTTTGCTCTGTGCGTTATTTTCAATTTTAAATGGTTGTCGTTCAACACTGACTGATGAACATGAGGAAATAGTTGTACCCCATATCCACCCCCATTAAAATGCTTTTTGATTTTGATAGCCTTTGATTGAGAACATCAAGATTAGGATCAGGTGTAGTCTATGCAGAATCACAGAATCCCAACAATGTGGAAGCAGGCCATTCAGCCCGTCGAATCCACACTGACCCTGCAAAGAGCATCCTGCCCAGACCCAATCCTCTACTGTATTCCTGTAACCCTGTGTTTCCCATGGCCAATCCATCTAACCTGCACATCACTGGGGTAAGGGAGGAAATCCACGCAGACACAGGGAGAATGCACAAACTCCACGCAGACAGTCGCCCAAGGGTGGAATCAAACCTGGCCCCTGGCACTGTGAGGCAGCAGCACTAACCATCCAACCCTATTACCCCCACTGTACCTGCTCCAGGAGGAAACCGCCCCAGTGCCTCAAGCCTCCTGATGACAGAGGTCTCCGTTCCTGGTGTCATTCTGCTGAATGGGACAGTGGTAGAGGAGGTCTCCCTGCAAAGAGTGACTTCTCCTATCAGAAAAACTGTCCTCCTGGCTCACCAGGGGAACACAGATAAATTCCCCCAGGCCCCACCTCAAGTTGCTAATCGGAGGCCGCTAATTCGTCAGCTAGGTGTTCTCATCTCCCAGCAGGGTCATGGGGGATCTGATGTGACAGACAACAGGCAAGAGAAAACAGAAAGGCAAGCCAATACCAGCTGGGTCACTCGATTATGAAAACAAAAGACACGCAAATCGACAACACAACTTCCAAAATGGGGCGGCATGGTGGCTCAGTGGTTAGCACTGCTACCTCACAGCGCCAAGGACCTGGGTTCGATTCCAGCCATTGCACATTCACCCGGTGTCTGTGTAGGTTTCCTCTGGGTGCTCTGATTTCCTCCCACAGTCCAAAGATGTGCAGGTCAGGTGAATTGGCCATGCTAAACTGCCCCTAGAGTTAGATGCATTAGTCAGAGGGAAATGGGTCTGAGTGGGTTGCTCTTCGGAGGGTCGGTGTGGACTTGTTGGGCTGAAGGGCCTATTTCCACACTGTAGGGAATCTAATCTAAAATGACACGGGGCCTCATACCGAAAGGCTATGGAAGCCCCTTTCTCCATCCCCTTGCACTCCCCCACCTACACATATTAACAAGGTTCTCGGGTGGGAGGGCTAAATAAACCATCCGACTTCACATCACTGGAACCTTGCAATCTCAACCAATGGGGAGAACTTGAGGACTGCAGGTGCTGGGGATCAGAGTCTAGAGTGTGGTGCTGGAAAAGTACAGCCGGTCAGGCAGCATCCCAGGAGGAGAGTCGACATTTATGCTCGAAACGTTGATTCTCCTGCTTCTCGGATGCTGCCTGACCGGCTGTGCTTTTCCAGCAGCAATCTCAACCGATTCCAGGATTTGTTTTGTCCTTTAAGGCAGGTGCTGCAATCAGAAACAGAGATACTTTCATTTTTGCCATCGCGGGTGCTTCAAATCCAAATGGGTTTGCAGTAAAACAAATCAGATTTGTTGAATCCTTCCCCCCCACCCCCCCCCCCCCGAGGGGTGGGAGGAAAATGCTGGCAAAGAGAGTGAAACATATGGTGCAGTTTGCTAACTGTCCAGCAGGTGACACTCTTTGCCCTCTTATAACTGATTAAACTACAACAATGGAACATTGGTACAGAAACTGTCTTCCCCAACAAAGTTAAAAATCACACAACACCAGGTTACAGTCCAACAGGCACTCGCCTTCAGAGCGCTGCTCCTTCATCAGGTGGTTATGCCCATAGTGCCTGATGAATCACCTGATGAAGGAGCGGCGCTCCGAAAGCTAGTGCCTGTTGGACTGTAACCTGGTGTTGTCTGATTTTTAACTTTGTACACCCCAGTCCAACACCGGCACCTCCACATCATGACTACTTCCCCAACACAGTATCTGCCGCTAACTGCCAATGTGTGAGGTCAGCAATCCTTATATGTTTGTTACATTCTGAAATCCCTTTCCCATCACAAGTTTCACCTCACAGTACAATAATTATTAGAATTGGATACTGTACGGATTTAAGAACTGGCATTGTTGAATTGTGCACAAATCTTGAAAAAGTCTTTGGACACATTTTTGCTGAAATAACATATAGAGTCATGCATCTGATTTGGTAATTTTTTTTATTCACTCACATGATCATGGACATTGCTGGCTGGGCCACAATTTATTGCCCATTCCTAGCTGCCCTTCGATGGTGGTGAGCTGCCCTCTTGAACTGCTGCAGCCCACATGCTGTCGACAGACCCACGAGGCCATTAGGACGTGACATGAACAGACACTATAATGCTGCTGTTCTGGTGATCTGTCACTATGATAATTATGCTAGCTCTGGGAACATAAGGATAAGATGTGGATCACAGAGTTCTGAAGAATTCGATGAACTTTTACCATAGCACTTTTTTATTAAAGTATGTATATGTACATTACTATCCCAGGCAGTCACATGGCTGTGCTCAAGCAAAGCAATTCGAGTGTACCACAGTTAGCTTCCCTCAGCATGTCATGCTGCAAGGGGAGTCAGTAAGACGGAGACTGACAGCTTTACACCATCAGGGTCACATACCATGCCCCAGAGACAACATCATGAGCATGTTTGTTAAAAGCACATTGCTGTGTCATGGTCTCGCTGCAGATGTACAAGATGAAGGTCCAGGATTTTGATCCAGTGACACTGAAAGGAAGGTGACATTGTTCTAAGTCTGGATGGTGAGAAAATCTGGGATGTACGTCAGAGCTGGAGGAGCCCACAATTCCTTAAGTGGGGAAGATAAAACAACAGGAAAGGAGTGTGTGAGAGAATATGCCTCTGTTTATGCAGTCGCCTGTCTTAGCTTTTGGGACAAGGAGTTGGGAACAGATGCTTCGAACCTGCTCCACCATTGAATAAGATAGTGGTGGTCTGAACTCCACTTGCCCCTTGACACACTCCCCAACCCCAGACTCCCTGGTCTGAATGGCCCAGCCTCTTTCCTTTTCTGGGCCAGGGGAACTAATATGTGTTGTTCTCTGAGACTTTACATCCGCAGAGCTTTCCAGCAGGAGGCTGAAGTATTTCGCAGTGCGGACAGTCCGAGCACTGCCAAGGGGTGAAACTGGAGATGAGCGAGGGTGGAACCACCAAGCCGGGATCTGTGGCTGTGCTCATTCATCAACTCCCATCACTTCAAATAACTGACTGAAACCAAAAAACGTCCGACTTTATGAGGTTTCAAAGGAGAAGAGTAGTAGTTCAGGAAGAAAAAAAACAGATAGGGAAGGGCAAGGCCATGATAGGATTTGAAACAGAAGGCTTTGAACTGGGAGCTCCAGCGAAACCAAAATTGAGACAAAATGGCTAATATCTCCTGTTCTAAATAATTCTGACCTATTAAACACTCCTAGGAGAAATCCTGATGAAGGGCTTATGCCCGAAAGTAGATTCTCCTCCCCCTCCGATGCTGCCTGACCTGCTGTGCTTTTCCACTACCACACTCTCGACCCATTAAATACTCTCGCACAGCCAGGCCTTCAGAAATACACTGACACTGTCAGCCATCTATTACAAGAGGTGTCATCATAAAGTTAACTGCATAGCCTTGTTTTGAAAACTATTAACGGGAATCCTGAAATGTTTGACAAACCTCCTTCCTACAGTGAAGGAGATACCCTGGTTTTACCACAGTGACTGGCGGGCTTGTGCTTAGGGAAGATCGTTCTGGTAGCACTATTCCGACCCCACTTATCCCATCTCCCATACCTTGTGGCAGATAGAGTTTAATTCAGATAAATGCGAGGTGCTGCATTTTGGGAAAGTAAATCTAAGCAGGACTTATTCACTTAATGGTAAGGTCCTAGGGAGTGTTGCTGAACAAAGAGATCTTGGAGTGCAGATTCATAGCTCCTTGAAAGTGGAGTCACAGGTAGATAGGATAGTGAAGGCGGCGTTTGGTATGCTTTCCTTTATTGGTCAGAGTATTGAGTACAGGAGTTGGGAGGTCAAGTTGCGGCTGTACAGGACATTGGTTAGGCCTCTGTTGGAATACTGCGTGCAATTCTGGTCTCCTTCCTAACGGAAAGATGTTGTGACACTTGAAAGGGTTCAGAAAAGATTTACAAGGATGTTGCCAGGGTTGGAGGAGCTACAGGGAGAGGCTGAACAAGCTGGGGCTGTTTTCCCTGGAACGTCGGAGGCTGAGGGGTGACCTTATAGAGGTTTACAAAATTATGAGGGGCACGGATAGGATAAATAGACAAAGTCTTTTCCCTGGGGTGGGGGAGTCCAGAACTAGAGGGCATAGGTTTAGGGTGAGAGGGGAAAGATATAAAAGAGACCTAAGGGGCAACGTTTTCACGCAGAGGGTGGTACGTGTATGGAATGTGTTGCCAGAGGAAGTGGTGGAGTCTAGTACAATTGCAACATTTAAGAGGCATTTGGATGGGTCTATGAATAGGAAGTGTTTGGAGGGATATGGGCCGGGTGCTGGCAGGTGGGACTAAATTTGATTGGGATATCTGGTTGGCATGAATGGGTTGGACTGAAGGGTCTGTTTCCGTGCTGTACATCTCTATGACTAACACAGGTATCCCCCTCTATCCAAAAGTAGAGCATTCCTATGAAACCTTTCGTAAGCCGAAATGGCAGAGAGCAAAGAAGCATTAATTTATATGGAAAATTTTCGCCTTGCTTCATCAAAGCAAAATCCTCTTCGGATTTCTTTCAGTTAGCAGAAACAGGTACTAATGTAGGAGTTTGGTAAAAGTGAAGTGGTGTAAAGTGAACTTTCGAATAGCGGGGGATACCTGTGCATGGAAGTATACAGAGGCATCTTTTTTAAATTCGCTCTCAAGTTTTGAGGATTTTTTTTTCTCGGCTTACTCCGAACAATCAAGTGAAAAATTCAGGACAATCTGGGGAGGGTTTGCAACTCATCGCGATGAGTTCAAATATAAAAACGCTGCCGATGATTTCTCCAGGTTTCAAACATGAAGCCTCTCAAACTGCTGAGGATATTTGTTTTCCCCAGTTGGGTTATTTTTCCTGCGCTCCTTAAAAACTTTGATCATCAACTTCCTGATCAAAAAGAGAGAGGGAGAGAGAGAGAGGAAGGAGGTTTCGTCACTGAAGCGTTGCCACTGCAGGCCAGTGAGCACAGACTAACATTGCTGTAGCCTTTGATGTCTGAAAACCCTGTTAATAATTAATGGCTTTAAGTGAAGGCCTGAAAGATTCTCCAGGGGGACAATCCCCCTGGTGGCCAGGGCTTGCCCGAGTGAAAACGTTGTGTATTTGTGGGGGATGGGTGATGGAGGGGAGTCAGCTACTCCCTTCAGGCATGTCCCAGGCCACCCAATGCTTCAGGTCTTCCATCCGCGAGTTCTGAAAGAATGAGCACCTCAAGTCTTTAATTTTCGCCGTTTCTACTACCTGCCTTTAATTACAGAACTGTTTCCCGCAGGTGCGCCAAACCTGGGAGTGGGAAACATGTAGCATTAACTCTTTGTTGTGTCACAGTGTAAAGGCTAACTCAGCATCAAAGGACTGTACAGAAGGGGACCGTTTCGGTTTTTTACCCCTGACAGGAAAGCCAATGTGTGGTTATCCACATCGTGAAAGGCAACACACACTTTTTGGCCGATTTCCGGCAATTCTTTTTTGTATTGATAATCACGGCCACAGTCCGAATGGCTTTGAAAACTGCTGTTGCTGTTTACCTATCAGGTAGCTGTGACTCAGTCTGTGGTACGCTTGCCTCCCACTCTAGAGACTTGAGAGTATAAGTACATGAGAACCAGGAGTAGGAGACCCTTTGAGACCACTCCGCCATTCGATAAGATCATGGCTGATCTTCTTGTGGCCTCAGCTCCACTTACCCACCCTCTCACCATCACCCTTAATTCCTTTACAGTTCAAAAATCTGTCTTTGCCTTAAAAACATTGAATGAGGTCGCCCCAGCTATATCACTGGGCAGGGAATTCCACAGATTCACAACCTTTTGGGTGAAGAGGTTCCTCCCCAGCTCAGTCCTAAATCTGCTCCCTCCTTATTTTGAGGCTTATGTCCCCTAGTTCCAGTTTTGCCCTCCAGTGGAAGCAACACCCTTGCTTTTATTTTATCTGTTCCCTTCATAATTTTATATGTTTCTGTAAGATTACCCCCCCCCCCCCCCACCCCCAATTCTTCTAAATTCCACTGAGCATAGTCCCAGTCTACTCAATATCTCCTCCTAAACCAACCCTCTCAATGCTGGAATCAACCTCCTCTGCACCAAATCAAGGCTGAATCTCTAGCGCTGAATTGAGCTTTTAGCCCTTTTAACAGTAGATTAGATTATCTACAGTGTGGAAACAGGCCATTCGGCCCAACCAGTCCACACCGACCCTCCGAAGGGCAACCCACCCAGACGCATTTCCCTCTGAATAATGCACCTAACACTACGGGTAATTTAGCATGGCCAATACACCTGACCTGCGCATCTTTGAACTGTGGGAGGAAACCGGAGCATCCGGTGGAAACCCACGCAGACACGGGGAGAATGTGCAAACTCCACACAGACAGTCACCCGAGGTGGGAATCGAACCCGGGGCCCCGCTGCTATGAGGCAGCAGTGCTAACCACTGAGCCAAGTAAGCGGTCATTGCAGGAGAATTATGACTTGTGTCATTTAAGAGCAATAAGGAAGATCTGCTATTGGAAGAGCCAGTGCACAGTGGCTATGCTACACACAGTATGTGGTTTCTCATTTCCAGTTAGGCCTTTTGTTCCTTTCTCTGGTTTCATTATTTGCACAACCTCAAAAGAAGTTAAAGAGGGGGCATTACATTGGAACTAATTTACGACCAAAGTTTATACTTTCCTGGTGCAGCACAAATTGCTTCCACCTGCGGGCCACTTGCGGTTTTCACTGAACGTTACCTTCTCAAGAATTTATTCATGCCTCAAACATCCAGAACGGGAGCTGGGGAGGAGAAGGGAGGTTGCTTTAGGGAGCAATGATTCTGTTTTGCAGCAGCCTCAAACCTTCGCCAGCGATGATGGGAAGGCCACAGCAAAGTGAGGAGCACGTTGCCTGACAACCAGGCCTGGTCGCAGATGGCGGACAGCATCTTTATGCTGAATCGTGCATCTTCCAATGCCACTAGTCCCAGTGAGGTTGCTTAATATACAACAAGAGATCTGAATCCTGTTCACACTGTGGGCTTCTCTCGCATCGGTTTCCTATGTGCCCCATAGGCACTGGGAGATCTCCATCTCTGCACCTCACAAGTGGCTATACAAAATGCACAAGATTAGGCAGTCAATGTCTACTCAACTGTTGGGCACCACAACGGATCCTATTTACAACAGACGCTCAGTAAGGCATTGTTTTACAGCATGGTGGGGGATTGAGGGCCGGGATTGTGGCAGCGGGGTGTCAGTGGAGTTTCATTTGGATCATACTCCTGCTTTTCCCCCAACAATTCAGCAGCAGCTGCGGACTGGACTTGCGACCCGTGCTCAGCGTGGCTTTGTGCAGTGCTGTGTATTCAACCTTGAGTGTGCAGGAGGAGCAACAATATTTTTGACAATCTGAAATCCTTTTCACTTCTGTCCATTTCCGCCCCCCCCACCTCAACTGTGGACCGAGAGGACGGGCAGGAGAGTTGGTTTCCTGCATCTGCCAGTTTCCTGGTAAAGCAGATAATGAGACGTGGTAATGACAGCTACCCAGGGCGATCTGCCCCTGTGCCCTTCCTGTACACTGGGCAAAGCATTTCCAGTGTTGGCATGGCTGAGATGAGTAATTCACCACACAGTGCAGCGTGGTGTCAAAACTGAATTTGTGGGCAGGAATTTCAAAATGGCTGCACTCCCTTCTGTCTGATTCTAAAACTCTTGAAGCTTAACCCTTTGAGGTGAAAGAAACATAGACCCTGGTTTCCTGATGAAGGATGGGCGCTTCCTGAGACAATGAAAATGAGCTTGCTGCTATTCTCCAATTTGTGTCGAGTTGGAAAGACTCAGGCATGTGATCGATCACACGACTGTGTTCCCAGAGTTGTTCACTGCATAATTTTCAATTGAGGTTGTGAAAGAGAAATCTTTCATAACTTTGATTGATTGGGAAATGAAGAAAGCACTGTTGCAAGAGAGGGACCGTGGTGAAATGGCATGGATTGCCTCCGCAATAATGCTGGACTCAAGTACTTTCAGTGAAACAAGCTGTAGTCCATCGTCCTTCTCTCCCCATTGCCCCCGTTCTCCTCAATCAAAAGGGGCCACAAACAACTTGTCTTGCGCCACTGCCCGTTAGGTCAGAAATAGTTGACTATCAAGAAAGAAATTCTAGGAGGGAGGGGGGAGGGTGAACCAGTAACCGTTGAAGAGGTCAAAGGGACCATGTGCACCCGAATACTTTCTACAAAGAGAGTAGTTTATAAATCTGCTTCAAAAAGATGACTTCAACACTATCTTTCATTCTAAAGGTTACAGCAGACCCACATGCTTGCTTGGAAGACTTGTGCTTTTGACTTTAGCTAATTTTAGCCCCCATAGACATATCCAGCTTTCAGTTAAGCTGCTCTACGTGGTGGTCTGGAAAGCACTTGCTTTGCAATCGAGAAACGCACGGCACTTTTAACCATGAAACTTCAGAACAAGTGCCTTTAAGTACTGCTGTTAGGGCATTTGGGACTGTCTGTAGTCCTGAGTCCTCTTATATAACCATTTAAAGGTGTAGTATCCTCACTGAGTCTGGGTTTTGTTTTTCAGCACTGTGTTTGTAACTGAGAGGTGTGTAATATTCAAGTCCATCTCATCAACAGTTAATTTTCAACTAAAAAGAGTTTTAAACACCTGACTGTAGTTACAGTGCCAATGGAATGGGTCTATCTTATCACTTTTCCTAATGTGCCCACATGCACCAACATCCACTCCATCATCACACCTACTAAACACTGGCACTTAATAGCTAAATATTCTTCAGCCAGCGCCAGCGTCCCTTTTCCATGTCACCTTGCCATGCAAGGGCAGGTGATGAAACATCTGATCTGACTCCCTCCTCACTGTCCAAGGGCCCAAAACACTCCTACCAGTTGAAACTATAATATACTTGAAGTTTTTTCGGTTTAATATTCTATATTTGCTGAGTCCAACATGGCCTCCTCTAATAAACACAGACCAGGTGACCACTTTGCAGAACGTCTCCATTCTGTCCACAAGCCTGGTCGGGAGTTTCCCGTGGCCACCCATTTTGATTCTCCACCTCACCAAGACTGACATCTCTCCCCTCGGCCTGCTGCACTGCTCCATTGAGGCTCCATATAAGCTTCAGGAACAGGCCTCACCTTTCAGTCCAGCATTTTGCAGCCAACTGGACTCAAGAGCTCACCATCTACAGAAGGTAAACTGTATCCAGTTCACTGCCTGTTTCTTTTGGCTATATTCTCACCATGTCTTCAGCTTCTGCCCCCATCTCCACTCTTTTTGGCCCAAGAAGGGTAATATTGGAGCATGGATAGGATAAATAGACAAGGTCTTTTCCCTGGGGTGGGGAGTCCAGAACTAGAGGGCATAGGTTTATGGCGAGAGGGGAAAGATATAAAAAGGGACCGAAGGGGCAACTTTTTCATATAGAGAGTGGTATGTGTATGGAATGAGCTCCCAGAGGAAGTGGAGGAGGCTGGTACAATTACAACATTTAAAAGGCATCTGGATGGGTACCTGAATAGGAAGGGTTTAGAAGGATATGGGCCAAGTGCTGGCAAATGGGACTAGATTAGGTTGGGACATCTGGTCGGCATGGATGAGTTGGACTGAAGGGTCTGTTTCCGTGCTATACATCGCTCTGATTCTATGATCTCTTCTGTCTTCCATCCAATCACACACCTCCCTTTTGTCCTTATTCTGTTCCACCTCTTGTTTAAAACCTATTCCAGCTCTAACATTTCCCAGTCCAGGCGAAAGGTCACAGGCCTGACCCCGTTTCTCTCTTTGTCTGTCTACAGATGCTACCTGACGTGCTGCAGTCTAGTGCTTTGCTGCACCACTGGAGGTGCTGCCATTTAGGTAGGCCTTAAACAAAGGCCTGGAATTTCCCTGTAGGCTTCCAACTTCCCACCATCAAATCCAGAACAGGGGGAAGTGGTCGCACTGCGTGAGCAACAGGCTCCTGCTGGGATTTTACTGTCAAATAAGAGCTAGAAGGTGGCAGATGGGTTAACCTGGAAAGCACCAATGGGAGCAAGGAGTTAAAGCGAGCGAGATGGTGCCTCAAAATGACCCTTTTGAGTTGTACAGGACAGGACACTCTGCCCATTGGCCTGTGCTGAGTGAGTAGCAGAGGCCTCGAAGCTTACCCTCCACCAGTTATGGCTGGAAGGCTACCCCCACGGGCCTGGAAGCTGTCTGGAAAATTCCAACAGGCCTCATCAAGATGTCAACGCAACATGCCACCAATGGGCTACCATCCCTGCTCTGTGAAAACAGTCTGGCCTGGTGGGGAGACCCACAGCAACTGCCAACAACATTCATGAGGCCTGCCTGCATCCATGCCTGCCTCAGTGCCGGGCTGGGGGTGGGGTCATCCAGACCCAAGGTCCCATCGGCCTATTCCAATGGGCTTTGCTTTCAGTGTCCCGGGTCCTTAACCACACTCTGTACAGGCAGCACCAATAAAGATTAAGTGACCATTCACCTTACAGGATCTTGAGGCTGCCCGGTTTCCTTATTAACCACGACTCAAACTAATACCTTTCACCCTCAGGGATGCAGGCAGGAAGTCCTACATAAACAAGCCTTCACTGTAACTGGTGACAAAGCTGGCTCAGTGGATGAGGCTGGAGATGGAGCAATATTCGACCTGCTTCAGACCCCATTTTGTAGCTGATAGGGACAGGAAAAGAAGTCGGAGGGAAACCAAAATGTTAATCAATTATTGACACTAGTTTCTGTTGGATTGACATGAAACTTTTTTCGGACATTGGATATAGACAGAAGGTCACATGCAGATTTCTCAAGTGCTCACCATCAGTCACCTTCAAGCCTGACTCCTAGCCAAGCAATGCTAAGGCCATTCTGGTTTTCGGGTTTGATGTGCTCCATCACATCGACTACTTTTTAAACCAGATCCTATCTCCCTGCGTACCCCGCTCGAAACTGCACACCATGGAGTCATGTGACCTTTGCTCTTCAAAACAGAGGAGCTGCAGCTGCAGATGCCCGGGCTCCTGGTCAGAAACTCAAACAGTGAGCCAGATCCTTCTCAATGGCTGAAGGATCTATTAGTGAAAAGTTCAAACGTGTACAAACCAGCATGTGTGTGTGAGTGAGAGAGAGAGTGAGACACAGTGAGTGAGACACAGAGTGAGAGAGTGAGAGAGTGAGAGAGTGTGAGAGAGTGTGAGAGAGAGTGAGAGAGAGTGAGAGGGAGTGAGAGGGAGTGAGAGAGAGTGAGAGAGAGTGAGAGAGAGTGAGAGAGAGAGTGAGAGTGAGAGAGAGTGAGAGAGAGTGAGAGAGTGTGAGAGAGTGAGAGAGTGAGTGAGAGAGTGAGAGAGTGAGAGAGTGAGTGAGAGAGAGAGTGAGAGAGAGAGTGAGAGAGAGAGTGAGAGAGAGAGTGAGAGAGAGAGTGAGAGAGAGAGTGAGAGAGAGAGTGAGAGAGAGAGTGAGAGAGTGAGAGAGAGAGAGAGAGTGAGAGAGTGAGTGAGTGAGAGTGAGTGAGAGTGAGTGAGTGTGAGTGAGAGAGAGAGTGAGTGAGAGAGAGTGAGAGAGAGAGTGAGAGAGAGAGTGAGAGAGAGTGAGAGAGAGTGAGAGAGAGAGTGAGAGACAGAGTGAGAGACAGAGTGAGAGACAGAGTGAGAGACAGAGGGAGAGACAGAGGGAGAGACAGAGGGAGAGACAGAGGGAGAGACAGAGGGAGAGACAGAGGGAGAGACAGAGGGAGAGACAGAGGGAGAGACAGAGGGAGAGAGTGAGAGACAGAGTGAGAGACAGAGTGAGAGACAGAGTGAGAGACAGAGTGAGAGACAGAGTGAGAGACAGAGTGAGAGACAGAGTGTGTGAGAGAGTGAGAGTGAGTGAGTGAGTGTGTGTGTGAGAGTGAGTGAGTGAGTGAGTGAGTGTGAGAATGAGTGAGAGTGAGTGAGAGTGAATGAGTGAGTGAGTGAGAATGAGAGAGTGAGTGAGTGAGAATGAGAGAGTGAGTGTGAGAGAATGAGAGAGTGAGGAGAGTGAGTGAGGAGAGTGAGTGAGGAGAGTGAGTGAGGAGAGTGAGTGAGGAGAGTGAGTGAGAAAGAGAGAGTAAGAGAGAGGGAGAGAATGAGTGAGAGAGAGAGAGAGTGAGTGTGAGAGTGAGAGTGTGAGTGAGAGAGAGAGAGAGAGTGTGTATATGGGTGTGTATTTTTGTCCCTCTAATGGAGTAGAATTTGACAAGTTGATGATTACGCAGCAAGTAATATTTTGTACTTTGCTGCTGGTTAATAAAAATTGGTTGTTTGAAGGTCTTTATTTAAAGATTGATGTAATGCTGCTACCCCTGAGGTAAGGCTGTGCTGAATTTCCTTCCTATGTACACAGGAGGAAGGGGGTGGTGGGGGAGGGGTGGGGAGCTGGTGTAGAGAGGAATCTCAAATGGCATCAGTTAAATCTTCAAGATGAGGCTTCCTGACAATTGAGAGAACGTTTTAGCAAAGGAGTAGGAGCAGGCCATTCAAGATCAACTATCTCAATGTCACTTTCCCTCAATGTCACCAGTAGCTAAAATCCACAGATTTCTGTCTTGAACTCATTGAAAGGCTGAGCTGTCACAGCCCTCTGAGGCAGAGGCTTCTGAAGATTCATTACCTCTGAGTGAAGAGATGTGTTATCCTCTCCGTACCAAACGTCCTTCCCTTTATCGAGAGATGGACCTGGTTTGAAATGCTTTTTGATCCTTACTCTGTTGTGTTGGTTGAATCTGGCCCTGGTGGCTACCGGACAACAGAATAGTCGGTGGCAAACATGGACAAGTTGGACCAAAGGGTCTGTTTCCGTGCTGTACATCTCTATGACTCTAAATGTTTTTGGGTTGAAGGTTACAGGTTAGGGCCCAAATTAGTATTCAGAGCACGCAGGCTAAACCCAGTCAGGATTGGCCATTCGCCACTTGGTCACCTGGTCACATTCAGTGTCATCGTGAAAGCTTGACGTCAGAACAAAGAGCTTAAAAAGAGAAAAGCTACTCCAAGAAAGGAGAAAAGTATGTTGTAAAACACAAGGTTTCACAGTCTGCACCTTAACGTCAAACTCCTAAACAATGCCAATGCCATGGTGGACAAAGTTAAGCATCACACAACACCAGGTTATTGTCCAATAGGTTTATTTTGCAGCACTAGCTTTCAGAGCGCTGCTCCTGATGAAGTAGCAGTATTGTGAAAGCTAGTTCTTCCAAATAAACCCGTTGGACTACAATCTGGCGTTGTGTGATGTTTAACTTTGTCCACCCCAGTCCAACACCAGCTCCTCCACATCATGGATACCAGGTGAACTAACCGGCATTGAGTCATGAACGAAAACAGAAGCTACGAGACTGAAATATGTCATTTTCTTCCTTGTGACTCGTTGCTGGGTTAGAATTCCCCATCCCGGCCCACCTAACCCATCATCCAGCCAGAGAGAGTATGCGTTGATCTGTTGGGCTTCTCTCTCTGGCAAGGAGACAGCCCGGAACTTCAAAGCACAGCTCCAGGAGACCCTTCAGGGCACCTCCTGCCATCCCCCAGATGAAAGGGAGCCAACAGACGCTGTTTCTGTAGCAGGTTGAGGCTGGGAGCAACGCTTGCTGAAACGTAACGAGGCTGAGGCACTGCTAGCTGGAGAAAGGAGGAGGCAGAGAGCAGACTGAGCAGCCAGGACACTCTGTAAGCATAGGTCTTTATCAAAAAGAGACTCTGGGCGTGTATATGGCTGCAGCTGATGAATCAGAAAGCCTTTATTATTCCTTCCACCTAGAAGAACACCACGTTTATGCACTGACCAATATTCCTAAGCTAACATCAACAGAAAGCAAGTTTAACCAGGCCCTAAAACCTGGAGTGCACCCGATCACCGTAGCTCTCTCAAGGGACAGATTAGACCAAAATTGACCCCCAATGAATCACTTTCTGGATTAATGGTGCTGGAAGAGCACTGCAGCATCCGGATGCTGCCTGAACTGCTGTGCTCTTCCAGCACCACTAATCCAGAATCTGGTTTCCAGCATCTGCAGTCATTGTTTTTACCCCAATGAATCGCTGTCAACTCTTAAAAGGCATCAAAAAGTGGGATGTGGCTGTGGTTTTAAGGCAGAGAATCAGTGGAGTGCAAGGAGGAGGACTGATATGGGCTGGAGTTCTGAGGTTTTACTCAGTTGTTGAGTTGCTGTACACCAGTGAAGAATGCTGAAGTAAATTGGAGTTGTGAAGTCCTGAAAGGTATGAAAAAAGGGGTTTATTTTGGACAGCAGAGGACAAGAGCAGTAAGATGTTGAGGAGAGTGATGTTTAATGAAAGCAATTGATTAGACACATACCCAAGGGACAAGTCAGACCTTCACACCTCGGAGGTCGGAGCTGCCTGCGAGGTAGCAGGAGCTGCACAGGGTTGGGTCAGCCCAGCTAAGATGCAGCTGGAGGAAGTTTGGGTGCAACTGGGTCCTCGGTGTTGAGCAAGGTTTCTGAAGGAATTGCTATCAATCCTGGAGGAGATAGAGGTGGTGGATAGAGGGTTGTCAAGGTGCACATAGAAAGTGACTTCGAAGAAGAGGTACCTGAGGTCAAGCAGAAGCTAGAGGCTGAGCGTCCTACAGTACAATTGCAGGAACCTTTATGGGCACGAGGGGATAAGTCACTGGAGGGGACACAAGCCGTCTTGTAGAACTCTAAGATCAAAGTGCCACTTTGATGGAGATGCTGAAGGAGTCTGGAGCCATTAAGGTGTAGGAAAGGAAGAGGAGAAATGATGGATCTGGAGATAATCATGTTTGAACTTGATTGATTTATCGTTGGCACACGTACCGTCATACAGTGAAAAGTATGGTTTTGCGCGCTATACAAGCAGATTGTACCATACAAAGTGCATCAGGATAGCAGAACAGAGTGCAGAATACAGTGTTGGCTTGGACACTCACTGGCAGTTTCAGTTCCGGAGGGGAAATTCCTGTGTTCCTGATATCTTATAGGATTTAGGGGCTGGACCAATCAGCAGGTTCAGGTTGCAACAACCTGGTTTGTATTTTGTGTCAATAATATTCTCTCGTCATGCATGCTGGATGTCTGAACAGCGACCATTATATTCTTTACTTTACTCCATATTTTCAAAAACTAGCCTCACTTTATTGTCTTTGCTCAGACTAATGGGTTTTCTAAGCAGCTCATGAGAAGTCAGACTGGCCAAATTTTGAAACAGATTCAAAACTCACCTCATTTTGCCATGTCAGAGTTCAGGAACTTAGATTGACCAAATTAGTTAGACCGGGGTAACTGCCCAATTTCCATGGTTCACCCTGGGCCCCGGTTGAACTGCTGTTTGAGTGAACTAGAGAGAAACTATTGAACATGGAGGAAGACCATTTCTCCCAGTGTGTGATAGCAAGTGTGTGTTTTGATGCCTGTTCAATGAAAAAACAGGTTTAATTAGGGAAAAGCAAAAAAAAGCTCATCTGCATTTTAAAGTTCTGAGTGCAAAAGAAAACAGATCATATGAAACTCTGGATGGTAGTTCCTTGGAGTTCCTCAATCGCTTACTTTTTGCTTGAGGAAGAAACCGAAGGAATGGGGGAAAATGATTTTTTGCTCTGTTTTGATGGCTTTTCCACTGGCCCTCTACTGATGTTTTAATGGGAAATCCCGAAGTGGATTCCAGGGTTGGATATTGATCATTTGGTTTTAAAGTCGTTTCTGGGCCAGTCGGGGTGAGACAGGGAGTGGGGGTAGGGGTGGGGGTTTATTTGAGCACCAACCAGTGAACATGTGTATGTCTTGATGGACCACATCGCTTCGCACTGGGAGCTCTGGGGGTCAAAGATCAAATTTCAGTCGACAAGACATTCTCAGATGGCTGACGCTAAGAAATCTTGGTATTCTGACAGGATCTACCCATAGGCAAAGCGACAGGAACTGATGAGAGCCAGGCCATTCCCAACCTCCAGGCTCCGGGCCCAGTTCAAACAGGACAAGCCGACAGCTAGCAATTATAATTAGGGCTGAGCTGTTTTGCTTTCAAGGGCAGCACAGCCTAATCGAGGGGTCACTTACAGCCTACAGGCTGGAGGTCAGAAAGCATTTGCAGAGTTACTTAGGCAGCTCCATTTAACAGCTGAATTACAGTTTCATTTTTACGAAATAAAATAAATCCTGTAAACACACTGATTAAAAGATAATGGAACAGCTATACACAGAACTAGTTTCCATCACCTTGTTTAGGCTGGCTCAGTGATTAGCCCTGCTGCCTCAGCACCAGGGACCTGGGTTTGATTCCACCCTCGGGTGACTGTCTGTGTGGAGTTTGCGTGTTCTCCCCGTCTCTGCGTGGGCTTCCTCCTGGGTTCTCCAGTTTCTCCCACAGTCCAAAGATGTGCAGGCGAGGGGGCCACGGGGACAGGTAGAGAGAGTAAGTCTAAGTGGGATGCTCTTCAGACTTGATGGGCTGAATAGCCTGCACCCACACTGTAAGGATTCTATGATCTTATGTTTCAGTGTAAGAGCTGAATCAATACCCTCCAGTTGCCCTCCGGTCAGTCTTCAGTAAGCGACAGTCAGAGATGTACAGCACGGAAACAGACCCTTCAGTCCAATTTGTCCATGTCCATAGCCTAACCTGATCTAGTCCATTTGCCAGCACTTGGCCCATATCCATCTAAACCTCCCTATTCATATACCCATCCAGATGCCTTTTAAATGCTGTTAAATGTACCAGCCTCTACCACTTCCTTTGGCAGCTCATTCCATACACATACCACCCTCTGCGTGAAAATGTTGCCCCTTAGGTCCCTTTTATATCTTTCCCCTCTCACCTTAAACTATGCCCTCTAGTTCTGGACGCCCCCCACACCCCAGGGAAAAGACTTTGTCTATTTATCCTATCCATGCCCCTCACAATTTTATAAACCTCTATAAGGTCACCCCTCAGCCTCTGATGCTCCAGGGAAAACAGCCCCAGCCTGTTCAGCATCTTCCCTGGCGATGAGCGAAAGGGTTAACTGACTAAAGGTCATCTGCTGTTGACCCCCGACAACACTCACATCGCTGCTCCGGCCCTTAGCTTATCTCTCAGGCCTGGGTGGTTCTCCACTTTTCCATGTCAGCAGCTTCTGCTCCTCACCCTCCAAACTCCGAGAGGGGGAGATCAAAGTGGTGAGCTGCAGGCGTGGCAGGATCGGTGGCTGCACCCCCTCTGCCACTCGGCCCCTTTCTCCTGGCTTGCTCTTTTTCTTTTCAAACGCAGGGCAGCGAGCCGCAGCTTGAAGTGGATTCCTTTTATCTTGTTGCAAGTCTTTCCCCACTTAGGGCCTGCAGGCATGTGAGCAGAAACACACCTGCAGCTTTGGAGGGAGGGGGTCTGGGGAGGGGAGGGGAGGGGAACAGGCAGCCCTTCCCTTTCACACCACAATAATGGGATACTTTTCAACAAAGTCACTCAGCAATACACCGAGAAAGCTCACATGCGTATAATTAAAGCAATTATGCCTTCAGAAATGTTCTTGCCTGCCATTATACTGTAATTTTACGTCCTTCATTGCCATCTGTTTATTGAAAAAAAAGCTAAGTACATACCCTTCTTACTTAAACCAGCTCTTATCTGTCATTTCGACTTAACTCAATATTGCAGCCTGGAACCCAGGTATTATTTACCCACAGGGACTGTGAGTCAACAATGGCTGAGGAGTCAGGTTAACCTCTGTGACCTTGCCAAATTTTGTTTTGTACAGTAGCAATTGGATTAAGGATGGGAGGGGTGGGGAAGGTGGGAGATTAAAGCCAGGAGTGGAGAGGGGATGAGGAGTGGAGGAGTGGAGAGGGGATGGGAGATTAAAGCCAGGAGTGCAGAGCAAGGTTAGGAATTTTTCCCATCAGCTCCTCAATTCGGGATTTTCCGGTCACAAATACCGTGCCTCTGGAAGCACAGCTGTGAAAATAGTGCCAGGGTCCACGATGTGATAGCACTATTTGCAGTCTTAACACTACAGAAGGGCCCTCTACTACCCCAATGGTCGGGGACTGGGCAGGATTTTACTCACTGCTGAGAGGGGGGCATTCAAGTCAGAGTCCGTTGCCGGGAGACAGTTTTCAAAATGGAGGGAAAAGGGGCCAATGCTGAAATACACTCCCTCTCCAACTGTTGGAATGGCTCCTTAGGACTGAAGCTTAATTTGTGTTGATGTAGAATTACCTCTAACTGCTCAGACATCGGGCTTGGAGATTTACAAATATTCCCTATCCCATTGTGATTATCGCTGTCAACCAAGAATGCAATTGGCCTTGGTCGTCCACCACTGAATCATCCATCTAAATATTCACTGTTAAGCACAAAGAATGGCACAAAGAATAGTGTGAGATGTAGGAGAATTGATGCCAGCTTTGGAACTGTATCCCTTTACATTTCATCCCCTTCAGAAAGGAGGTGGACATACCAAAGGTTCAAACACTCCCCAAGAGTCGTCACTGCCAATCACTCTAACACACCTGCTCCTCGGTGTACAGCAGCTAGTCACTCTATCAGTGCAGAATCCAAAACTGGAGCCGGCGATTGGTTATCTGACACCTAGGAGCTTCATGTATATTAGCAGCTAAATCCCTCCTTGAAATTACTGAAGACAGCACGGTGGCACAGTGGTTAGCACTGCTGCCTCACAGCGCCAGAGACCCGGGTTCAATTCCCGCCTCAGGCAACTGACTGTGTGGAGTTTGCACGTTCTCCTCGTGTCTGCGTGGGTTTCCTCCGGGTGCTCCGGTTTCCTCCCACAGTCCAAAGATGTGCAGGGTCAGGTGAATTGGCCATACTAAATTGCCCATAGTGTTAGGTAAGGGGTAAATGTAGGGGTATGGGTGGGTTTCGCTTCGGCGGGTCGGTGTGGACTTGTTGGGCCGAAGGGCCTGTTTCCACACTGTAATCTAATCTAATCTAAGCCATTACTTTGTAATCCATGTCCAAAATGAAATGTAGAAAGTCAACACAAAGCTTCCAAGGCATCCCATTATGCTTGGGTGTGTGAAACTGAACCTCCATTAAGCTTTACTATTCAACTACTGCAAAGGAAATGCTGTATCATTTATTGATGAGGCCACATTTAGAGTATGGGGACACATATATTGCTAAAAACCTCCTTAAGAAGCTTCAGGTAGCTTCATTTGTCACAAGCAATTGCTTGCAAGATACTAGCGTCTCCCAGTTGGTTATGCCTGGTAGCTTCTACAGGCAGAACAAAAAGACATCCAAACTTACACTGCTTCCAAAGATTTAGAATGAACAATCTAAGCAGTACACTTAGCCTAAATGAGACTGAGCTGAAAGAGTTCATATCCAAAAGGTCCAATTGTATTCACCCCAATGGGCTTCCTTTATAACAATTTAGGACTGGGACAACCTTTCAGAAACTTTCATCTCCATGTTCTTTACTGAATCCCTCGAGGACAATCTGTCGAATTGTTTTTAATTAACGTGAACAGCAGCTGCACTCATTCCCTGGTGGAAGATTACAAAAGGAAAATCTTACCAAGTACCAAGATGAAAGAATAAAACAGAACTGCAGATGCTGGAAATCTGAAACAAAAAAACCCTTAAATTGCTGGAGAAACTCAGCAGATCTGGCAGCATCTGCAGTTGTTGCCAGACCTGCTGAGTTGCTGCATGGGGTAGCTTGCATTGACCGCTGAGGTTTCCACATTACAACAATAACTACCCTTCAAAACAACAAGCTCATAAGTACATCTAAAGGTGCTATCTAAATGCAAGTTCATTCATTCCTTTCTTTGGTCTGCATTGTTGTGATATCACTTGGGGACAATACACACATTTAATCATGTTACATTTTTAATTGCTGATGAAAAACAGCATTGTTGAGTGCAATGCCAGTACCTCTGACAGTTGTAACAGTATTGTCCTTGAGAAGTAAGAAAGAAGTCAGTCAAGTACTTTGGAAGTGTTATCTCTGTACGGAACGTCAATATCCCCTTTGCGCTGCTCAATAAATTATTCTTTGAAAGTGACGTTTAGTTTTGATATCATCGCTCTGTGTTGAGAGCCATAAATTATAAAACTAAAACCATTTTTTGTATACATAAACTTGTCTGTAGTTCGGATCATGGGAGAGAGCAATCCAGAGTTACCAATCCTGGAGATTTCAACAAAATTTCTCTTCGTTCCAACCATCTAACGCAACCAAACAGTCCTTACTCCCCATCTGCAATTTTTTTTTAAAAGCAGATTGACCTAAGTTTTAAACAAAACTGGAAATAATACATGTACTTTCAAGTAACTGATGTGGTGTCTCCCCAGTGATAACGTCCACGCAGTTCAAACCTGGGGACAGTTGGTCAGTCTTGGAGAATTCGGCAATCCCTTCATGTTTTTTATATGGTCATTCAGAATTTAAATCAGCATTGCTGAATGTGGAAAACTTAATAAATTTCATTTGTTGGCTGTCCTTTAAATTAAAAAGATTGAAATGGGAGAAACACTCCGTGCAAACCTCCTTGTTTAAAATATATCACAACATGATGCAATGTTGATTAACGTATAATGCAAGGGAATACAAAGATCTGGACTTTGAGTGTCCTTGGGTCCCAGTTAAAGTGCAATTAAATTGGCGAAAATATGAATGAGGCTGTAATGTCTCAAAGCTCGACTCTGTTCTGTGGAATGTGCTGTTAAAACTTTACTAGCGTTTGCACAGGGGCCAAGTCAGCTCACATTAATGACACCAGGACAGCCATCTTTTATGGATCGGTGGAGTGTTCAATAAAAGGGTGGCTGGAGACACTTCCTCCAACTCCTCAGATGTCAGACACGGTTCAGTTATAGAACTCCCATCTCTCAAGTTAGAAGCCTTACTCCACATATTTGAGTTTGATGTTGCAGTCTGCTGCACTGTCAAAGGTGCTGTGTCTTGAATATGACTTTAGACAGACGCCTTTTCCCCTTTTCAGGTGGACTTTAAAAAAAGCTCTTTTCATCGTTTCAAAGCTGAAGTATGCAGATCTTGCTGAATAGTTCACATTCATCCATCCATCCATCAGGTAGACAGCGGCTGTATACATTAACATCATGGCAATATCATCTTAAAAGAAAGATGTTGTTCATTGCTCCTGTTCCCTAGCCGTCTTTCCTTCTGCAGCTATCACACTTGAGTCTTCACCATGAGTATGGTGTGCTATTAGTCCTCAGTAGGCAAGTAGGCCTCACAGCACCAGAGACCTGGGTTCAATTCCCACCTCAGGCGACTCACTGTGTGGAGTTTGCACATTCTCCCTGTGTCTGCGTGGGTTTCCTCCGGGTGCTCCGGTTTTCTCCCACAGTCCAAAGATGTGCAGGTCAGGTGAATTGGCCATGCTAAATTGCCTGTAGTGTTAGGTGAAGGGGTAAATGTAGGGGGATGGGTTGCGGGTCGGTGTGGACTTGTTGGGCCAAAGGGCCTGTTTCCATACTGTATGTAATCTAATTTAAAAAACCATGCCTCAGAAATTTATCCATCTTAACCAGTACAGTAATGTTACTCACTGGAGAACGTCTTTGATCCCTTAGGTGAGTAGGGGTTGGGAGTGTGTAGGTAGTCATTGGCTTTTGCTTCATTTACTGTTTATTTCCATAGTTACAGGGGATGGCAGCTCTGCGTGGCTTTAGCACTCATTAGCAGCAGTATTGCCGGGCGCGGGGGGGGGGGGGGGGGGGGGGAGCCATGTCTTGAGTACCATGCACTGTAGTTTGAAGAGCTTGATGTGTTCACTGTACATAGCAATGGAAAACAATCCATTTTCCAATTGCCAACACCAATGGTATTCACTGCAAGGGTGTAGTGACCTTGAGCAGAATTTGCAGATCAATGACAAATGAACCTACAACGATACAGAATCATTTACACTCATATGATGTCCCAAAGTCCTTTATGTACCAGTTGGGAGTATTTTGAAGCTTTGGAAAAGCAGGAATTGCAATGGGTAATCTGGATGCAGCAAGCAATGGGACCAGTGATTAGATCACTGTTGTTGGCATTGTTTGAAGGATGTATGCAGGCCAAAGCATCAAAGGGAACTCCTACTGTTCTTCAAGTAGTACAATGGCATTTGTTACAATCACTGGAGGGGGCAAATGGGCACTCAGTTAAATGTCTTGTCATAAAGGTGGCATCCCCAGCATTGCCTGAACACCCTCAGTTTCTAGAGTGAGCTTTGAACCCACAAGTTTCCAACTCCAATGGGAAGGTGCAACTAGTGAGCCACAGCCGATATTCACATCGACTTCCCCGGGCAACGTTAGAATGGACTGTGACAATGGGGAAGAACCATTGGACTGCCTGAAAATAACCGGGATCCGCTTTGATCTGTGGGAAGCAGTGTTAATTCCACTTGACATGTATGTCTAAGAAAATGTCAAAATGAATCTTGAAATGCAAGAGGCATTCTTAACTGGAACGACAGCATTCCTTTTGGGGTCTCCTGTTGATCATACTGAATAACCCTCAGCTGCGCTAGACACGCTATTCCCTCCAGATCCGCCATGAGGGAGGATCCATGTTATTGTAAACACGTCGGAATTTAGGGCAGAACTCTGCAGGAAACATTACCCTTTTCCCCTATTTCCAAGTTAAGTAGAGAATAAAAAAGCTTTAATTCCTCATTTCTTCAGGGTCTGGGGCTCTCTTTAATTAAAGTGCCTGGTGACAACATCCTCTTGAACTAAAAAGCGCACAAACTAGGTGGTAGCTTTCCTTCTGAAGAAACGATCTAACAAATAGTCCACTCCAACTACTTCTCATCACATCACATCAGATATATAGCACTGTCCATAAGTCCATCGTCCTCTGTATTTTGGCAGTCCCCATTCCAGTGGATAGCAATAGGAGGAGCAGAGTATGTGGATGTCAGCTGAGGTGAAGATAAAGCTGGACTGTAAATCCAAAGCCCTCTGTTCCAAAGAGAACAACTGGCATTTATATGGCACCTAAAATGAAGCCAAATTACCCAAGGTACTTCAAAGGAGCATTACCAACAAAATCTGGCGCACAGCCACCTCAGAGGTAAGTGATCAAACACTGGGTCAAAGAATCTTAAAGAGTGTGTTTAAGGAGGGGCAGAGAAGTGGAAACGTTTACTGAGGGAAGTCCAGGCTGTGGTGACTAGTGGAAAGCTACCGTTCCTTCTGAATTAGCACAGCAGCAGGAACAGACAATGCAGCTAGCACATGGAGGAGTAACACAGAGGAAACTAAACTGTTTCTACTCTCTCTCTCTGGCTTGCAGTCACTCACAATGTAACCTTTAAGAAATCAAACAAACCTTACACTCAGCAAGAGAGACCATTTGCTTTCAGTGAGCACACACCAATTTCTTGGGAACTGAGGCAAACTTGGGAACTGAGGCGAAGAGTTGGGACAATTGAAAGAGAATTCAGGCTTTTGGCAAGAAAAGTGGGCAACCCAATGGATAAGATTTCCAGTACTTTTCATTAGGGAATACTGAGCATATTTAAGGCAGAGATAAGTTAGTTATTGATTGCTAAGGGGATCAAAGGTTACGGGGAGAAAGTGAGAGAATGGAGTTGAGAGACCTATCAGCCATGATTGAATGGCAGAGTATACTCAATGGTCTAGCTTTTGCTCCTGTGTCTTATGGAATGAACTGACAGGCGATTCTGCAGATAAGACAGTTTCACTCCAAAACCTCACGAAGATACCATTTACATTGATGAGCCTCAGAAAGTTAGTGTAATGGCAGTACAGAGGATAAGGACATTTGCAAAAAATAACTCCCTGTTTGTTAACCAGTGGTTCCAGCGAATCTGCACAGGGTGGAAAATGGCCCAGATATGGAGTTTATGGGACGCTATTTTTCCCACTGCAGCTTACCCGTCCCCCACTCCATCTCAGATTAAAATGTCTGCCAGGAACCAGCCCTTAGCCTCTTCAGCTCAAAGGATGGTTAATCTGCTCAGGATGTGGCCACATCTGGGCAGGAGCTCCCACCCAAATCCAATGTGGCAGCAGTTCTGTAGAGTCAGCAGCGAAAGATTCTAATGGTACTCACTGGTGGGACCACAGGCAGTGGCTGAAGAGGAGGTGGTGACGCAAGTTGGGTTTTGGCCAAGTCTGGGTCAGTGACCTCACACAAGAGGGTGAAGGAGGTGAGAGTGGGTGCGCAGGTTCAAGTAGCCGGGTGAGGGAAGAGAGCGGGATGCCTCCGATGGGAATAGGTGAACCCTCCTCAATAGAGGTCTCTCACATCCTGCCAAATACCAGCTAGCTCAATAACACTTGCTTTTAGGTCCAGTCTTCCCCTTATGAAATTGCAGCAGCACAAGGTGCTTAAGTGGAAATGAATTGACTGACTGAAGGATCATGAGGGTGCGAGGCTGCCCAACTGTCCCTATAAGGTAACAGCCTGGTCAAGGGAGGGTGAGCAGGCAGTGGACAAAGCTGAGGGCTACATTTTTTGTTCCACCTTTCAGACACTCCAGCACAAGACCTGAAAATCCAGCTCAATGTCAGTCTTCCAATATCTCCATCATTCGGCCCATCTCACCCCACCCCTAATCATGGTAACACTTGGCACCGGGACCCCATCTGTACAGATGTGCCCATGGGCTGCAAAATAGTTAAGGGATGTGCTGCACACCACCTCCTTGTGATTTTTCCTATAATTTCTTTACACAGATGGAAAACCATGACCACCCTCGAGTTCCTAAAGTGTCAGAGCGTCCAGGAGGACTGACTTGTAAAGTTCGTCATGGTACTCATGATTCTGGTTTGCAAACCTGACTGCAGAACATTTTATCAGATGACCCTCGTGCTGTGCTTATGAATGTACATGGAAGTCATTTTGTAAGACCATAGGAAAAAATTAGGCCATTCAGCCGTCGTGTCTGCTCCGCCATTCAATTATGTCCAATTGGCTTATCAATCCCAATTCTCCGCATAACCCTTAGAAATCGGTTGGAGCCTTCTGTAAACTTGCACTGGAGGAATTACCCTTAAATGTGTTTTACATGATTAGCTTAACTTTAGTGAATGCATTCGCTCCTGTCATCGATGAAATGGTAGGTGGCATTTAAATGCAGTGGTTATACTTTATGCAAGCAGGAGGCCAGCAAAGGGTTAAAGATTTCAACGCTCCAGAATCCGAAATCCCGGAGTTCACAATACACTCTCCCACTTACCACAATGTTAAAAGTTCAGCCTTATTTCTTATGCATGACTTAGTTCTTGAAATAAACACTTTCTTGAATAATTTACATACGAGTGGCTGAGCCCACTGTTTTATTTATGTGTAAAGCATTCCATTTGTTCATCTGCTGCTTTCATACATGGAATAATGAAATGAGTTCTCAGATTCAGGGGGAAAAAAACTCCTAATCAGGCCCTGAGACAAGAAAATCACAACATAATTTACCCCGACTGCTCGTAGGTAGTCAGCTAGTGAGTGAGGATACTAATTACGCACCCTCACTCATTGGCAGTACCTCAAAGAGAAGCCCTGCTGACACACACTGCACTTCCACACAGGAAATGGAACACTCCTTCCTGGAAATAATGAAAGATTCCTCCCGTCGCCTCCTCCTCCACCTTACAACTACAGGCTTTAGAAGTTTTTTTTAAAAATCTCCCCCATTTGAAGCGGCTAAATAACAAAAGCAATGCTTTCCACTGGATCACTCCAGGAAAGGCCTAATATATTAGGCTCCACCCCCCCCCCCATCATCACCAACCTCCACTCATCCCCCTTGCCTCAAATTCCATCCTCTCTTCACTTGAGAGTGTGGATCAGTTAGTAGCAATCTTGCCCCAAGGTTCAAGATTTTCTTCAGGAATTAAGCCCAACATCAAGGCTAAAACTCTACTGAGAGAGATGCTGTCTTTCAGATGAGGCCTTCAACCGAGGCCCCATTTGGCACCTCAGCTGGATGCAAAATTTGCCACAGACACTACCTTGAAAAATATCTTTCGTATTCTGGCCAACAGTCACCCCTCAATGAAATTCAACAGAAAAACAGATGATCTGGTCGTAACCACATTTCTGTTTGTGGAAGCTTGCTGTGTGCAGGTTGTCATTTCCTATAACAGTGACAAGATGTCAAACATCCTTTGATTGTCAAGGTTGTGAAAGACACTGTCAAAATGGAAGTCTTTCTTCTCTTGAGCTGTGGACTCACATAGAATAAGATGCAGGGTCACAGCAGCTGGCCAAAGAATGGCCATTATTCATATTGGGCCCATACTAGAATTGGCAAACAATCATCTCCAACATCCATACTTCTTAATTTTAATTTAGAATTGGCAACCCTCTTTCACATATACTGAGGGATGTTATCACATGACCCTGCTACCCCTCCAGCCTTGCCACAGGTCACGTTACATGTCTGTCCTCAGGCCATATTGCCATTTCATGCAAATTGGGAAGGTAGCATGCTCCATTTCCATGATTGGATTCCTTTTGGTTTGTCTTTCTTCTTATGATTATTATCTAAAAGCATTGAAAGAATATTTTAAGAAGCTAACTTTTGTTTTTATTGCTTGATAGTGTTTCCATAGGCTTGATTAATAGTATCCTGGAGTTTAATCTCTTTAATTTCTGGACACTCTCAGGCAAGCATGGAGGGTTGGCAATGAGTACCTACACAACAGTATAGTGACCATTTAGGGCATTGCTCCCAGAGCTGGTCCTCTCCCAAAGCTATGAAAATATATGTGCGCCTCCCATCAGCAGTATGGTCGCTCAGTGGTTAGCACCACTGCCTCACAGCGCCAGGTATATGGATTTGATTCCAACCTCGGGCGACTGTCTGTGATGCGTTTGAACGTTCTACCCACGCCTGCGTGGATTTCCTCCCACAGTCTAAAGATGTGCAGGTTAGGTGGATTGACCATGCTAAATCGCCCTTGGTGTCCAGGGATATGTAGGCTAGGTGGATTAGCCATGGGAGATACAGAGATAGTGCATGGAGGTGGATCTGGGTGGGATGCTCTTCGGAGGATCGGTGTGGACTTGATGGACTGAATGTTCTGCTTCCACACAATTGCGATTGTATGATCAGGGATTGACTGAACCAGAAGAGAAAGGGAATCCCTGACTGTTTCACTGTGTATTGAATGGACAAAAATCAGCAAAACATTCAAAGTGTGGACACACTGAAAGAACCATCTTAGCCTAACTAGACTGCATTACTATTCAAATCAGCACCAACTCCTATGTGCACTAATTCATTTCATAGTCTCTGGCGATCATCAAATGAAATCCTTCACTGCTGGCCTAATTTTGCTTACCCAGCAGATATATTGTTATTTATTTACGTACGCATGAAACTTATTTAGTTTTATTTTTCTGAGGGGGGGAAGAGGTGGGAGGAAAAAGTATTCCAGAAAGAGTCCTCTTTTTTCGACTGGCATCTATCGGCAGCACTGGGCGGGAGCAGAAACTGAACCCAGGCCGCCACCAGACAAAAGCTGCTGAGGAGGAGGACCATTTCATTATTAATGGCAAAGTGAACAATTGGCTGGGATCCCGAGTGTTCTGCCCACAACAATAACAGAATAAAAATAGAGCCTTGCACGGCGAACATCAAAGAGTGCACAGAGCAGAAAACTGGCTCAGGTCCAGTTCAAAAGCAGTGTCCGATTAGCCTGGATTTTGGGATCAGTTCTACAGGATACGCAGCTTTTGGATTTCTTTGATGGGTCATGTGATAGCTTCACGCATGGAACATCAGAGAGGGAGCCTAATGGATGCTAGTAACTGTTTAACAGTGAGCCATGGGGCACTTGTAATAATAGCCATTCTGAGTTTCAGAAACTCTGTCACAATCAGTATTAGCGAAGTCCTTCCCACTGATTCAATGCACCGTTGGGTGTAGGATTCATCCAGACTGGTCCTGCAATTCAGATCAGCCAACTCAGCATTGATCAAGGCGGCTAGCTAGTCATAACAAGGACTGCAGTAAGGTTACTTCAGTTAAGTTCAATGCTCTCAGACACAGAAAGGGGAAATTAAATCATGCCTGAACTCCAACATCAACTTGATATCGCTGAGAACAACAGTTTCATGACAGCAAGGAACTCAGCTCTTGCTCATGTCTACACCGACAGGTTCAGTTTAACCAATACCCAGCCCTCCGCCTGTCCCTGCATCAAACTGCTGTATTCCCAGTCTGACAGAATCAGCCACTCTAAGCCTCTCAACTGAGACAGGTGGGTGAACTGGTACCACCAGCTTTCTGCCAGTCAGGTTAGGAGACAATAACCACTCTCCTACTCGATAACTGGGAAAAGAAAGGACATTTCATAGGAGAGATGGAGACTGCTGAGTCCTGAATGGACCCAATACTCTTCCTGATTTCGAAACAAGAGGAGGAAGAGAGGACAAAATAAATAGGGGAAAAGAAATCTACACAGCTCAGAGAAAGGCCTCCTTTGGCATTAGAATTTGGCTCATAGGCTTGTAAGCCTTGGCATTACAAATGCATATTTAAAGGTCGTTCTGCTATAACATGCATTTTGTTAACACAAATTTGCTGTAACACGATTGATGAATTGGGGACACTGTTTCTGAAGAATAAAACTGTGTTAGCTCTAACACTATTACATTGCCAACATTTTTAGTGCCATCTCTAATCTGTGGATTTTCTATAATGCGGGGTTGTACAAGAACACAACCATCATGTTATAGAAGAACTCCCAGTATTTCTTAAATGTCATAAGGGTTTCTGCCTCTACCATCCTTACAGGCAGTGAGCTCCAGACTCCCATCATTCTCCTGGTGAATAAGGATTCCCTCACAGCCCCTTTAAACCTTCTGCTCCCTGTGGAATCAATCTGGCACATCTCAGTAGTAAAACTACATTAAAAATCTAAAGCTGTAAATTCAGTTCTGTAAATTCAGCAGGCAACATATAACTGAGTTACATTTTTCTTAGTGTCGGTTAAATTCGACTTGATGTTTCAGTCAGCAGATCTGAAGACCTGGGATTTATATGGTGCTTTAATATTTAATCTCTACACACATGAAAAGGTGGCAGAAGGACAATTTTTTTTACATGAGAAGTTTCCCTTCAGGCGTTTGACATTTCTCTAGCTGACCTACAAAGACCTCTGTCTCACAGCATATCTTTCTTCCCTCTTCTGAACTACATTAATGAGAGACGTTAGTCATTAACAGTTCAGGAGACATCAGTCAGTTAATATAGAAGTCCTTCCCAACCACTCTAATCTTTGATGCATGCCGAGATTACAAAACCAATATCTCCTTGGAAGCTTCTACGAGCGGAAAAGAGGGGGAGGGTCAGGTCAAAAATATCCGAAGCACATTCCCGATGACAGGAGGAGGAGGAAAGGAACGGATCTGGAATCCACTTTTGCTTTCCTGTTTCACTGACCTGCCCCCAGGAAACCTGCACCCTAGCAAGCAGTTGTCTACTCAGGATAAATAATTTGAAAATATGAACATCCGAATTAGGAGCAGCAATAGACCACTCTGCCCCTCCTGCCTGCTGTACCAGTTCTGATTACTCCACAATGCTGCCTCTCTCCAATAAGCTTTCAGCCTCTTGCTTATTGAGAATTTATCCACCTCTGCCTGAAGTATATTCAAAGACTCTATCTCCATTGTCCTTTAAGGAAGAGAGTTCCAAATCCTCTCTGCCCTCGAAGAGACATCAATTCTGCCTTAAATGGATGACCCTTTGTTTTAAACAATGGCACCAATCATCCTTTTCAAATGCACCATTCGAAAACTGCTCAGGATCATATGTTTCAATCAAATTGCTTTTTATGCTTCTAAACTCCGGTGAATATAAGCTTAGACTGTCAAACCTCTCCTCACAAGACCAACCTACTCATTCTCAATATTAAGCTGCCATCTCAGAACTGCTTCCAACGTATTCACATCCTCCCTTTCACAGGTAGACCAATACTGCAAGGTATCATCCAGATCTAAACTCATTGGAGGGGAAAGGTTTTGAGAAGGTTAAATGTGGCTTATTAAGCAAAAGGGTATGGCAGCCTTGCAGGGCGATTATTTTTACTGAACTGGAGATGTCCCACGAGGGTTCTTGGAGGTTGGCACATATTGGGCACCAATGCTTGTTGACATAGGAGCTTGGGGCTGGTGCCCAGGGAGTGCACCCTATGTTTTTGGTGCCCTGTGTTCAACTAGGATGCCCTGGGGAGAAAGTAGTGAGCTTGGTAGGTTCTTGAAGATTGAGGGGATCAAGGGTTACAGGGGGAAAGCGGAAGAATGGGATTGTGAAACGTCTCAGCCAAGGTGCATGGCGGAGCAGACTCGATGGGCTGAATGGCCTAATTTCTGCTCTATGGTATCTGCTCTGACTTCAGTTTTTTTCTTGCTTGTGGGGGTAAGATGGAAAGCTGAATATTAATTAGACTAGTTAGGTGATCAACAAGCCAATTAACAAGCTTCAAACACCATCAGCTTTCCGTTGCTCAGGGAGAATCTTACCTGAGTGTTTTGGAAAAGCAGGAAAGATGGAGCCAGATGGTCCCTGACATTGAGATAGGCCATACGAAAATTCTTATCCAATTCTGCCTCAAATCTCGGCACAGCCCACCTCTCGGAGATCCCTATTAGATTCTGTCCAAAGTCACGTTTGCTGAGATGTGCAATTAATCGTTAAGTAACTGCCCTTGTGAGATGTGAAACCATGTTGCTAGGACATTAGTCCAAGTCACTGGATTACAAGTCAAGTAAAATTACTCCTAACACCACCACCCCCCCCCCCCCGCCGTAGCTGGCCAGGCTAGGCCTGCATTTCAGAAATCAGCAGCTGTAATGAAGAGTCATAAGCAATGTCACAGCAGCTTTCACTAGATCCCATTTTCATCAATGTCCAAGGAAGTCTGTACAGGACTCAAGGGGGGCTGGTGAGGTTAAGTTCAAGCCTGCCATTCAGATGGACTAGAGTCTGGTCGCCAAGCCTAAACAGGTATCATGCATTGGGGCTCCCATGAACTCATTCCTGAAGAAGGGCTTATGCCCGAAATGTCGATTCTCCTGCTCCTTGGATGTTGCTTGACCTGCTGTGTTTTTCCAGCACCACATTTTTCAGCTCCCATGAACAGCAGAGGTTTCTATGACCAATCGCCTAGCTGCTTTAAAATCGGCCAATTACCCCCATGATATGAGGAAAGCTCGTACTCCCTGC
Organism: Chiloscyllium plagiosum; assembly: GCF_037043375.1. NCBI lineage: Eukaryota > Metazoa > Chordata > Chondrichthyes > Orectolobiformes > Hemiscylliidae > Chiloscyllium > Chiloscyllium plagiosum. Next base: position 45,237,045 of record NW_028270162.1, on the reverse strand, counting down.
ATTAACCCCATGATCCCTCCCTCCCTCCCCCTCTCTCTCTCTCTCTGTGTGGAACATAACCCACACCCCTGCATCGAACATTATTCAGAAGGAGAGGAAAGGAAATGGAACAGAACTTGGTGAATTAATTGGAATCTGAATTTTGGACTGAACAGTCAGGTGGCCAGGGGTGGGTGGAGGATTGAGAGAAGAGGCGTGCAGTTCCTGCATCACAGTTAAGCAAAGTGGCATGCTAAACACTGCAAACTGTGGCAGGAGTTGGTGAGCGTGCAAATGAGCCCGAACCAAAATATTTGAAGGTACTCCAGCCCCCACAATATAGCTGTCGTTCCAAGCTAGTTGCTTATTGTCACTGTTGCAAGCAAGATGGGTGAAACCAACTCCAAAAACCATCCCTCCACCCATTAGCTGATAGTCCTAGGTCACAGCTGGGTAGCTTATTGTTCTGCATTACAGTGACTTGCTGCACAAATGCAAGCTTCCCACCACCCACCTTCCCATTTCTACTTCCCCTCACCCCCCAACCCTCCCCCAAAACCATGCTCACACATGCCCCTTCCTTCCCTTCCAAGGGAGTTGCTCAGACAAAGAAAAAAAGAGACCAACAACCACCAGGCCTCAGGATGAATAAGCAGCGCCTAGCACTGCAGGACGTCACAGCAAGAGAGCTGGGAGCAGGACAAAACTCGGGCCACAGTGAAAGCATCTTCCACGACAACTGAAGATTGATTAAACCCAGCCGCACTATCAACTCCCCCCCCCCCGCCCCCTTCCCTTCCACTCCCTGGTTTCCACATCAAAGCGACACCAACTCTCTGATATCATTTACTGCTGTCCAATTTCCCAGCTAGAGGCCCAGTGAGTGCAACCCCTCTGTTCAAACCACCGATTCACACACAGATTTAAGTGCCAGGGGATTTTTTTTTCCTTTTTAAACCCGACATTTTCAATACCGTGGTTCCACCCAGAACCCTGTGCAGCTCTCCCACTCATGCCTGGGACAATTGAGCCGGATGAAGGAATTTCAGCGAACATCCCCTCTCTCCCCCCCCCCTCCCCCCCCCTCACCACCACCCCCTTCACCTTTGGCAAGAGTCTGTCCTTTGTGTCAGTTTTAACTGCTCATCCTGTGTTAACAGTTGGTGATTTTCATCAAAAGGGACTGTGTGCTTAAACCTTCCTCGCCAGAGTGTTGGTGTGTGTGTTTTTTTTTCTCGTGGTCTCTTCACATTATTGGCTCTGCAGTGGCACTGTTTAGAAAAGGGTAGTGCTTTGATGCATTGGGCAGTGAGGTATAATAATACTCATTGTACTTCACTTTCAAAGCCAAGTCATTCTGTGAGGGAACAGCTCACTTGGAACCACATGGCATTGAAAGCTTCCCAGTGACCATAGCAACGGGCCCAGTGGGTTCCCATCCTGAAAGCTGATCTGTTCATGGATGTTGGCGTGCAAAAGTGGAATAGCAGGGGAAAAGCTGGGCCTGGCAGAAAAGACAGGAGACTCCCCGCCAGGAAAATCCACTCAATAATTCCCAGAGGCTGCGCATGCTAGACAATGATAGAAAAACCCAGTAAGCTCCACAGCCCCCTTTCTGCCCTGAAGCTTCCCATGGTGCCGCACAAAGTCGCCTCATTGTCCCCGATATCCCACTGTCCGTCTCAAAAGCCTATCGGATCAATAAATCCCAGGGCCTGTCAGGCTGGGGTTTAGGAGGTGGCAAATGTAACACCGCTAAATGCACTCTTTTATGGTGCGACTGGGCCATAAAGTTTCCCACTGCTGCTCAGGACCCAGATAACACCGGGGGTGGAGGGGGGGGAAAGTCCTGACACACGATGAGGTGGAAAGCCAGTCAGGTTTCCCTAATCGGCGGGCGCAACGTGGAGTTCCCAAATGTCCCCCTTTTGTCCCTTTCCACTCGCCACTCCCCATTCCATGACAGGACTGGGCGTCAACAAGGGGCATAATGAGGAAATGTTCAAACCATTCTCAGGGATGGCACTGCAAGGTGGGGACAAGGAGTGGCAGAACCAAAATGTAGTATGTAGAGATTATGTTGCGTGTTGTGCAACGATTTTTTTTGTTCTCTGATAAATGAAATTTGCAGCATGAAAGAGCAGCTAAAACGATTGGTGAGAGTCAATGGTGAAAGGCCAGGTTGCCTTAGACCTCAAATCGGGGGAGGGGACGCAGGAAGGCACGGTGGGTCCAACAAAAATAGCTCAGCCCACCTCCTCAATGGAGGGATTAGTTGTTGAATGCTTACTGTTACAGGGATTACTCCCCCCCCATCCGCAAACAATCCAAATATCAGGATAAAACAAAGCACTTCTTGTGAAACTGAGCCATACAGATAAAGACTGACCTGTGCGTGACCCCTGTGCTCTGTTAACTGGTTATAGTTTGCTCCCATTTGTCAAAGCGTCTGGCCTCAATTCCCGGAGCAAGGGGAGGAATATTGACCGAGTATTGACCTGCTCAAACGCTGTGGTTGGACCTGGGCTTTACCACCGAGCAGGGCAGTGGTGTTTTCCCAGCCTATCAACACACTGGGAAAGCCAAGCAACACTTGACATTCTGGGCTCACTCACATGGAAAAGGCCCAATAGGCCGTGGCTCCGCCTATTTTAGGGTTCCGCAAAGTAGCACGCACATTCTCTCTGGAGATAGGCTCTTCTTTCAGAAAACAGAATCGAGTCCAATCCAGGATCATCCTATGGTTTACAGATTGTCAGTTCTTTAGACAATTCCCAAGACCCACGGCGATGCACAATCTACAGTGAAGCAGAGATTACACCCTATGGAACACAAGCCCCTCACAGTCTGTCCTTTAGCTTGATTGTTACATCTGTCCTCCATGTAAAACAATCAATATCAGGTCTGATCCATCTCTGTTCATGTTCCCTGCATGTCAGTTTCAGACTGCCTATGTCCTACAGGGAAAATTGCCAGTTCGCGAATTGAACAGGTGATGATTTGTCTGTTGATCTGTCAACAACAGAAACAGACTTAACTTTGACCCTTACTTGAGAAATTGGTTTCTCTTAATCTTCCTTTGTACAACTTGGAATGAGATTTCTTTTAATATATAAAAAACAGAAATTGCAGAAAAGCACAGCAGGTCTGGCAGCATCTGTGCAGAGAAATCAAAGTCAACATTTTGGGTCGAGTGAGCCTTCCTCAGAACGTTGACTCTCGATTTCTCCGCACAGATGCTGCTCGAACTGCTGAGCTTTTCCAGCAATTTCTGTTTCTGATTTACAGCAGCCGCAATCCTTTCAGTTTTTGTTATTTGATATACTGCCCATGTTATCTTACTTTCAGGTCCTCAGTTTCCAACAGTAACACTACTGTCCCACCACAGATCTGCATCAGTACAGGAAGAGGGGATATATTTAACACAGAAGAGCAAAGCACATCAGTGCTATAGATCTGAGTCACCTAAGTGAGAGTACTCCTGCTCATTAATTGGAATTAATAGCAGGTGTGGTTGTCGAGGAGTTCAGTGGACAACAGGCAAATTACGTTTACTGCCAGTTAATGTTCTGCGTGGAAACTAGATTCAGATAGATTGCACACCACCAAGTTGTGGGTCTGTCCACTCTCTCCTGCCACCTTTATGGAGTTGTATTTCACAAAAAACACTCAACTGATTCAGGACAGGTATGGCAGCCAACACATTTTCAATAGTAATGACTCTCAACAATGCTGGTGCTGTGATATGAAGAAGAATTACTTTGCACAAGTAAAACCAGTCAGGCGGACAAGCCATTTTAAAAAAAAGGTCACAAATATTAAAAATAGAAAGGGATAGATAATTGATAAAGCAAAGCAACTTAGATCAGATAAATCCATAGTCCAGATGGATTGCAAACACACATAGTAAATTAAGTTACAGAAGAGTATCAAGAGTATTGTTACATATAATTTGAAGAGGGAATAGTGCCAGAGCAGTGATGAACAGTTCACGTGAATCTCTATACGAAAAGTGAGATTGAACAAGTTCAGACACTATAGATCAATTATGTTAATGTGGTTCAGGAAAGTGAAAGAACAGGAAAACGATTAGAAATTGAACATGTATTCAGGGAGTCATCAACATGTCAAAGGGAAGGTGGTGTTTAACCAATCATAGAGAAGTACTCAATAACAAAAAAACTGAAAGAACTGTAGATGCTGGAAATTCGAAACAAAAACAGAAATTGCTGGAAAAACTCAGCAGGTCTGGCAGCAGCTGGCAGAGAAATCAAGAGTTAATGTTTCAGGTCTAGTGGCCCTGCTGGGAAAACATTGGTGTTAAAAACTCCACACATGCTGCCAGACCTGCTGAGTTTTTCCAGCGATTCCTGTCTTGGAATCTCAGAGACGTCTTTGAAGAAGTAACAAAATTTGAGGAAGAAGTGACTGTACACACTCAAATCCGGGATTTGTGACTTAAGTTCGGAATATGAAGCGAAGGGACCTGTAGCAGAATAGATAGCAAACTGGCTACAAAATAAGAAACGAGAGGCAAAGGGTTAAAGTAGTTAACTGGTAACTGGAAGTGGTGTTCCAGAAGGAGTGGTCATGGGAGCATTGTTCACAACTTACTTCAACATTTAGCATTATAAGGTTTGCTGATGACTCCAAAATGGGACTCAATAGTTAATACAGGGGAGGACCTTGAGAAAATACGTAAGAGATTAATAAACTTGCAAAATTACTGTCTGGATGGAACAGCAGTACACAGCAATCGAAATGTAGAAATGCACAGATGGTTAAAGTAATGATATGGAATAATCAGGCCAGTTTTTACTTCGAGAAGGATAGAATTAAAAACAGCTAATGAACCTCATTTAGGTCACATTGTAAGATTTGTCTCCCTATTATTGTAAAGGATGAAGAGGCACTGGAGGATGTGTAAAAAACGATAAACAAGATTTATACCAAAACTGAGAGCGCCTGTCATGAAACATAAGCATGCAAAAACTGACAATGTTCAGCAACACAAGATTAGATTAGATTAGATTACTTACAGGCCCTTCGGCCCAACAAGTCCACACCGACCCGCCGAAGCGCAACCCACCCATACCCCTACATTTACCCCTTTAACCTAACACTACGGGCAATTTAGCATGGCCAATTCACCTGACCTGCACATCTTTGGACTGTGGGAGGAAACCGGAGCACCCGGAGGAAACCCACGCAGACACGGGGAGAATGTGCAAACTCCACACAGTCAGTCGCCTGAGTCGGGAATTGAACCCGGGTCTACAGGCGCTGTGAGGCAGCAGTGCTAACCACTGTGCCACCGTGCCGCCCACAATTGCAGATTGTAATATTGACATGGATCTAAATGCTGTTGCTTCTTGGTGACTGGGTTTATATTTACATAATGGATTTAGCTGAGGGAGACCCTTGTATTGGTCACTGAATGTATTCTCATAATATTAGAAACACCTATGGAAAATAAAACCATCACTACAGTATAGGATCGACAACTAGTGCTGGCTTCACAGTGCATTATGGGGGAAAGGAACAGGCAATTGTTTGCAGGTTTGATTCTTCTAACCTTCCAAAATCTCTGCAATATTCAGCTGTGGCTCCTTACACTGTCCGATTTTCTTCATTCACTACTGGATCCGAAGACATGGAATCTGCAACCGCTTCCTGCCCCCAACCAAAACCTCTCTGCATTTTCCCTTTAAGACACTTGTAAAATTAAAGGAGCACTAAAGAAATGGTAAATAATAAATAACTTCGACTAAACGTTGATTCATTTGATTGAGTGACTACCTCATGCAATATAGTGTCACTTCTTATTTGACAATATCAGTGAAGCACCTCAAGAAATTTTACAATATTAAAAGTGGCCACTGAAATGCAACTTCTTGTTGTAAAGCAATCAAGTGTGAAGCATCCAGACTGGAGAAAACAATTATTTGGGCTTCCCTCCAAATAGTTTCTGAACCAAGCAGTTAAGTCAAGTCCCCTGGTTTTCTGGAACCATTACCAAGGTAGAGATGTCCAGAGTTTAGAATGCACAGGTTCATGGTGAAGAGAAAGACACACACAGAGGCAGCAGAGACCCTCATTGATACATTCTTTGTTAATCAGCCTAAAAATACAAAGCTTTAGGTAGAACTTACCAGCCAGGATTGTTTTATCTGCAGGGTAGTATGTGATCTACCAATTAAAAGTGATTGATGTGACTCTCTGGTTCCCAGCCTGCTTACAAACACATAAATCCCCTAGAGATTAAAATAAGCATCCTTCCAGCTGCCTAAGACAATATAAATTGATGTGGGAAAACGAGGTAGACCAACTCTCCCCCCCACCCACCCCCACACCCCCACTTCTCCCCCTGCCTTCTTTCCCCCCCCCCCCCGACCAAACTCAGTACCATCCCACATCCTGAGACCCTACGTTGCCACAGACTACAAATTACCCCAGTAGCATCTGCCCTGATATGGAAGCAGAGAGTTGCAATCTGCTAGTTACTGACCAGAACCTGCCCATGTTGGAAGGTTTAACAGACAGCAATGCAATAGTTAGGAAAATGCTTCAGTTAAAACAATTCACTAGCTCCAATGCACCACTGGAACAGGCCGCACTGGTGAGTACTGACGGGTCCAACATTTTGGAAATCTACAGCAGTCTCCTGAAACCCTTTCCCTCTGTGACTCCATTTCCATTCAGCTCATGACCCCACTTTGGAGTCCTAACTTTCAGAAGCACCAGTCCATATAGATTCTCCCACCAACAGATCCACAGTTGCAATCTTACTCTGAGTTCTGTACACTATACAACAAGTTACATTTGCATAGGGCCTTTAATAATGTAGTAAAATGTCCCAAGGTGCTTCACAGAAGCATTACAAAATGTAATTTGACTACAGTAAAGGCGAGATTAGAGGAAGTGACCAAAATCTTTGTTAAAGAGTAAAGTGGACCGAGTGCATTAAAGAAGGGTACCAAGGAAGTGCAGATTTGTTTCAGTAAGTTAGAAAAGAGAGGTTTTACAGACGAGAAAAGACTCAAGAAACTCAGACATTTTTCAGTAAAACAAAGATGACAAGGAAAGTAAGGGAGATCAGGTGGAAGCATTCTAAATTATATTGAGCTTTGATGAGATAAACAGGGAAATAAAACGTGGTAAATCAGTACTGGGACTAGACACTGTGAAGTCAGATCAAATGAATAAATGGGAAAAGTTGGGAGAAATGAAGTCTATTTTGGTGCCTGATACTTGCCTGTTCTTTCAAATGTCACACAACACTGGTCTCACGTTGGAAATACAAAATTCTATCAATGGACCCTACAAGCAAATGAAGTAGTACAGATAAAATGCCAGTTCAATGTTCCCATATCCTTGGTCCAGCAATTTCAGCAAATCACAAAGGAAATGGGGACCGGTTTTAATTAAACCCCAAAGGAATTGATGCACATTCCCCTTAAATCTAGCCACCAGTTACTGGTTTTCCTGAATTTGTCCAATACAGTCGGTTCTGCTATAACACAAGTTTCTTCAATGCGAACTGGCTTTAACGTAATTGAAGAATCTAGACCGTTATTTGTAAGACATGAACTTTCCTTACCTGTATTGGCTATAACATGATTCCAGCCCCATTAGTTTAAATGGAGTGGGTATTGCACGATTTTCTTATAATGAGAGATCGCCCGAGAACGGGACTATCACGTTGTATCAGAACCCGTACTTTGAAGCACAATTAATGGAAATCATAGATGAGACAGCCTTTCACAATATTTTGAAGGGCTCCACTAGAGAGGTGGCGTGACCATGCATATCTTAACAATATCTTGGTATGAATAGTTGGTCCAACATGATGCTAGAAATTTACAAGTTTATGTTTTCTATTTCAATCATAGCAGGTGTAAGTCAAATTACTTGTCCCTTCCTCTTATCTGAATGTGCCTTCATCCGGAGGGTGAGAGGTTTTGGATGTTCAGTGCATTGCATTTCTCTTAAGCACATGTATACCTGGAGATTTGTGCAATGTTTATAGGAACTAAACCACAAATTTAACCACAGCTTCCTGAATCTGATTCACTGCAGTGTGCATTTAACTCTGGGAAATCTAGCCTGGAATAATTTCTCCAAGATTTTCTCCATTACTATCATTTACCAAGCTCTATTTTTACACGATTTCTGTTCTTCAACCAGCAATCTCCTCAATGTCATTGGTCAACAAGAGTAGATGAAATTAATGAAATCCAAGGAGTTGTTGTTTAGTCTTATAGGTAGCTTTTTCACATTGGTGTCAAGATTGCAACACACATTTGTGAACAAAGAACAATTTGGGGGCTTTCTGAAGTGTTCATTTCTTAGTTATATCCTCTCATGGAATGTGGACATCACTGGCAAATCCAAATCCTCATTAGTAAATCACTCATTTTGAGGCTAAGCTATTTCAAAGCTCAATTAAAGAGTCAAATCACATTTCTATGGATCATGGAGTCACATGTAGACCAGACCAAGTAAGAATGGTAGATTTCCTTCCTTGGAGGACATTAGTGAGGCAAATAGGTTTTTAATTATAGTTGAATAACCATTACTGACACTATATAAACTGAAGTTAAATTCCTGAAGCAGCCAAGGTGGGATTTGAATGCATGCCTTCAGGGCAGCAGTCTCGAGATATTACCACTATGTCAGCGTGTCCCATTATACACCAGATCCTTGTTATCCAGGAGAGATAAGGGAGCACAGCACCTACAGCTAACACAAAAATGGAGATTCAGCCATAACAGAAATCCCATCTACAGTGAAGGACCATTAGGGTCATCCATGAAGTTTAAAAATAAATGGGCATGGGGCCAAGCTCAGGAGAATGTGGGTAGGCGAGAGTGAGGAGTGAGTGTAGTTATTCTATGAGGCAGAACAAAATGGGAATATCAGCTGATGCAGACATTTAGCCCCACTTGAGTGTGTTCTGTCACTCACTGAGGTCTTGGTACTTTCTGGATGTCTTACCTGGATGCAAACCTCTTTGAGAGCAGCTTACAGCCCTTGTGTTCCAATTATGCATACAACATCTTGGTAAAATGCCGGATCTTTTTAAAGTGCATTTGATAGACAAATTGCTTCCTGTATACAGAATGGAAGTGTAGTCTGTATGACTCAAATGGTATTGTTGTGTTTTTGCATTATATATATATATATATATATATATATATATGTACATAAAACTTCTGGCTGAACAAAATGACTTGTCAATATTGTCATGGCAAATGGAATGTTAAGCAGTTGGCTTTCCAGTTTGATGAGAACCTCATGCTGTTGCAAAGTTGGGTAGAGCAATTGTAGATTGGGAAGCAGGAAGTTACAATTTTGCAAACACCAAATTCTAAAATTGTAAAATGGGGAAACTTGTATGGTCCCTTTAAACAATCATGTGCTTTTTCTGTGCTTAGAGATTTAAAATGGATGTCAGTGAGCAGCAGCTTGGAAGTTTGCAAGTACATAGACAGCACCGAAATTGAAACATTTGTTTCAAGAGGCCGTACAGTTAGCAGGCTGAGCAGTAGTTTTTAACAAGACAACAGGCTTTTGAATTTAGCCAATCAATTTGAACCAGGTACTTACCTACCAAAAACCTATTAAATTTAAATCTGACGGTTTTAACTAAATAGGACCAATCATTTTGTGAGAAATATTGATATGTCATCATGGGTATAAAATAAAGGGGTAGTTGTACAAAGACTAATGGCCCACAAGGCTAATGGCCCTCAGCTCTCAAGAGTGAATCGCTGGCTCTCACAGCCTCATCTATTTCTTAGTAAAAACACCATCTAAACAATGGTATCAACTATAAAGCAGGGATTCCTGACAGAAGAATCAATGGAGAAGGCACAGGACATTCCAGAAGGCATGTAACTTGGCTGTAGTTTTGAGAAATTAAATTCAATTTTTGTTATGAGTGAGTCTTGTCTTTATTGGAACAGCATACCATTAGAATCTTGTTTTATTCAGGAATAATTAGTAGTTAGAAGGGATTTATTTGGTTAGTTAATTTGTTCACTGTTAGAGTTATGGAAATAAATTGTTACTTGTTGATTTTAAAGTAAGTGTCAGGGATTTATTTTTTTTAAACCACTAGAACCGGTGAAAAGCAGGTTATACCACTTTTCACACTCCTTTTACACACAGGGTGAGGTGCTCCTCTTTGGGTGTTTCGGTTCTCAGGGAGAGTCACCTTCCACTTTATAACAATGTGCATTACATGTTTAAAATTACAGGATAAATATTCCCCTTGTGATCTCTCCCCCAGTTCAGCTGACACAGGTTAAAGGTCATGTGGCAAGGTGGGGCTTTCTCCTGATATGTTGGTTAACGTTTCTCCTTCATTCAATGCCACTACTGCCCACTGTCTCATATTCAACTCTGCCTGCACAAATACATGTTATATGGTGATTTAAAGAAACACAGATTTTTCTCTCTCAGTATGACAATGTGTGTGGTCATTCCATTCCAACCTGCATGATACTGTAAAATAAATGATTCAATGTTACCAGTTAATATGCCTCTCCAGATTCATAGCAGTTGACTTTAATTTGCACAGGAGTTAGTGTATAATGGCTGTTTTGTCTGCTTTGGCCCATCACTGGAAAATACCAAAATTACCGTCAGCCAGTGACTGGGGTCCGTTAACTCTATTTCTCTCTCCGCCCATGCCTGCCAGACCTGCTGAGTACTTCCAGCTTTATTTCAGCATCAGGATCGGCTGAGACAACTCCAGCTGAAGGTCTCTTGGCCAATGGGTAGAGGATACAGTTCTCCTCACCACATTCCACTCTGTACTTTTCTCTAAAGTCAGTGGAGTTCTTCAGGAAATATGATCCGACATTTTTCTCTGTGTAGAAAGTACTGATATCACGATACGACTGAGGTTATGACCCTTGCACAGGCAGCATGTCAGTACGGTTCCTCATGTATGCAGACAACTGGTGGTCCAGTCACTGCTAACATACGTTCATTAAATCGTCTTGAGCTTCAGAGTTTCACAGCTATCCATTGTATCCCAATGAAAGATAAAGTCATAATTTAAATCCCTTGAACTGCAAATACACACAAGAGGCAGGTGTTTGATGTGCTTGAATATCAGAATTTAAATAAGTGCCTACTCATCACTTTGCCATTACTGCATCTGGTGACAGACAAACACAATGCCAATTTAAGGTTACAAAAACAAACAGTTTGTCATAAAAACACTGCACTCTTATACAATGAGCTTAACATTCTTTGTATAAAGGTATTCCTGTATGGTAACCAGCCATAATTTGCAAATGAAAACCTGTTATTTTATATCATTAGGCCATATTAAACTCTGACAGTGCATATAGATCCCCTCAAATGTCAAAACACACACCCATTCTCACTCAACTAACATCTGTTCAACCAAAAATACTCTCTCAACAGTAAACAAGACACATGATGACTGAAAGATGTCAATAGCACTCGCATGTGATCCTAAAACAAGCAAGGATTTTGCGCTCCCCAGTTGACGAGAGATCAGAGTTTGATCCCGATTATGAATGGGTTAATCTCAGTTCAAATTCTATAATTGGCCTTGGTGCACCTGAATTAGTGATGTCCAGATCAGAAAAAAAGTCCGATCTTTTGAATTTGTGGCATTTGGTGAAATGCGTGGGTCAATATGACGCTGATGAGTTTGAGATTGGGCTTCAAGGAAGTCCAATGTTAACTTCTAACTTCATTTATTTATTTTTCAGCTTACATCAAGAACAATGGTAATGTTTGACTTTTAACTTTGTTTCTTTGTGTTCCTATCTTGTACCTAGGTTTTGTACCTGGGTACCTTCTTACCCAAGATGGTGTCGTGTATGGCAACATTGTACACTTTCCACTGTACTCCTGTACTTGGTGTACACATGACAGTAAATTTTAAATCAAATCAAAGCAATTAGGAAAGGCAGTACATAAGACAGCAGAGCTTGAAGCTCTATCATGGGCTATGGCACAGTAAAGGTTGACTAACTGGGAGGTTGGGAAAACCAGCTCATAACTGTGGAACACCAACATACTTATTGCAAAGCCAAGTAAGGAACTATACACATATACACGGCAGAATTTTATTGTGTCACACCATTCCCAATGGTATCCGAGGAAGTGGGCAACATTACAATTGCTTTTTTGCCAATTCCAACATGATTCCAATTTAAATTTAAAGTGCAGGCAGGACTGGCAAGGGATATAGTGAACTTTGCTGTCAGATGATAAAGCAATTGGTAGCAGTGGGCTACAATGGTCAAAATTATCTTGTCCATATCTTTTGAATAACAGAACACTATTGAGAGCACACATGGGTATTTTTCACATTGTAATTTGACTTACAAGTGTTTCACTGAACTTTGGTTTCATTTTATCCAGAGAGCTAAATGTACCCAGTTGCTCATGATTGACCTGCACTGATGGTTACAGAGAAGTCAGGGATGTTTTCTTGATTGTACAAGAACATGGTCACGTTTTTACATTCACCTTATTTTGAAAGTTCACAATAGTGCCTGGTATTGTGTTGGCATATCTGTCGGGCATGGTCCCACCAGGAGGCTAAAGCTGGCCTTCCATCCCAGTGTATTGTGAAGAATTCTCAGTGTGAGTAATTGAAATATTGCAGGTGAACCCACAGTCCTGCGAAGGACCATGCCAGGCAAAATCTTGGTATAGACCCATGTATGGACAATTCTGACACCAGCCTTCAGATATTACCTGACTGCTCTCAGCACAGCCAGGGTGTGAGGTTATTCCCATGTTACTCCTCTTTGCCTCTGCCCCTCACTCTCTGTCCTCCTTTGGATCCCCTTCCTCCAAACCTTCAATGTCCCCAACCCCACTCCACCAATGAACCGCCTTTGCCGGTCATGAATCTTCATGCAAGCGGAAACGTTTTTACAGGAACGAAAATGGACCAAAGGCTGCACAGGCCAACCTCACATTATACAATTCCAACACTAGTCATGAGATCTAACTTCAATATGCCAATGTTATCCCAGCTCAATCAGATAACCTGCAGGATTTACAGGCCCCCATGCCCTCAATATTTTGCAAAAATGAGACTTGTAGGCTGGGGAATAGAAGGGCTATTTATAAGGATAGAAGTCCTGCAATTCCTTGTAACATCTACATCTTTTGGACTTCTTAAGACAGACACACAAGGATCTGGAGACCAAAAGCCTGAGCCAGACCATTGACAGTATCTGACCATCACTACTATCACTACATATCATCCATGTGGAATACCACATTTGTAGCCCAGAAATTACTTCGGATGACATTAAGGGACAAACGTTTATAATATTTCCACATTTGCCAATGAGTATCTCTGCTGAACTGGGTGGTTTTTAAATAGTTTAATTCCCTGAGTAAAACAGCAGATGAACATCTTACAAAAGGATTAAGTACACCTGTTACTGCTATCTCCGTCAAGTCATCTGCAGACAGAACTGAGGACTGTTTCTAATGTAAACAAACTATCTAAACCTACTCATCAGGCTACTTCCCAGAAACAGAATCCATATGTTTTTTATAAATAGCCACCTGCAAAATGATGCCAACGACTTCAGAATGGGCTTGATTGGCCTGATTTGTCTGCATTGTGACAAGAGTTTCAAAGAAAATGATTTCCACCTTTAACAAGAAGACTGGCCTACTACTTATATCATTATTTTTCTTCTCTTAAACTATATATAGAGTGTGCTTTGGAACAGGGAAAAGCTAAGTAATGATTGACACCTTTGATATTGTATTGATACAATGAGCTCTGCTTGATACGCAAAGACAGATGTTGGAATAGACTTTATTGTGCTATCCAACCTTAGCAAATGGAAGTTGCCAGATTACTGAATGGTGAAATATGCTTTCTGAATAGGGGACTTGCAAGTTCCTCAAATTCCCCTCCATATCATTGGTTTGACACCAATTTTCTTGCATGCATTGTCCGTACAAATCCATAAAGACTGAGATTAGGCATAGACAAAGAATCCTAGCAACCACATTTAGATTTATTAGTTAGGCCTGGATAATAGAAGCAGTGCAGGCATGATGGGCCAAATAGCCTTATTCTATGGTGTAATAACATTGAGATGTGCAATAGACATATATAAAAAACAAACATTTTTCATCTCACAATATTAAGGGGAGGCAATGGCCTAGTGGTATTATTGCTGGACTATTAATCCAGAAACTCAGCTGGAGACCCAGGTTCAAATCCCAGCACAGCAGATGATTGGAACTTTGAATTCAAATCGAGTGTTTAAGAATGACTGCGGCACTATTGCCGATCATTGGAAAAAAACCATCTGGCTCATTACTGTCCATCAGGGAAGGAAATCTGCCACTCACACCTGGCCTATATGTGACTCCAAACCCATGGTAATGTGGCCAACTCTGGGCAATGAGGGATGGGCAATAAATACTGACCCAGCAAATGAACACAAAATAAAATTCATCACTTATCCTCGACAGCTGTTAAGGGCTATTGCTGTGTGCCTGGAGTTACATCTAGGCCAGACAGGTAATTTCTTTCCAAACACTATATTAGTGAACCTGACGGGTTGGTACAAATAATGGACAATGGCTGCATAGACACCAGTAGACTAGCTTTTAATTGCAGTCTTTTTTTTATGGAATTGAAATGTTACCATATGCCATGGTGGGATTCAAAACCACATCCCCAGAAAAACAGGCTGGTGTTTTGGATTACCAGGCCAGCAGACATGCTGAGTACAGTTAAGACTGGATCTGGCAGATTTCTGCTCCCACAGAAAATCAAGGAATATGGGGATTGGACAGGAAATTGGAGTTGAAGCCCGGTGTCAATGCAGGAGGGGACTTGATGGGCAGAATGGCTTACTCTTGCTCCAATCGTTTGTGTTCTTTTGCTCTTACAAATTCTCCCTTGTCAATATTTATCACTCAACGAACAGGTCTGTACCATCTTGCTGGGTTCTAACATTGACCCGACTTCAAATGTACTTTGCTGGCTTTGGTACACTTGGAAGTGCCCCTGTAGTTGTGACAGATGGTGTTTTCTTTTCTCTCTCTTTCCTGGACACTGTTTGCGCCCCACTCGATGAAAACATTGACTCTCGCTTCAGTATCTGCTCCAAACGTCCAACACCTCATCCAAATCACCAAGGCTCACATGGTTACAGGCAATCTGACTACAGATACCATCAGAACACCCCTCAACCCTGAGCCCATCTAATGTCAACACACAGGGATCCTTGCCTGTCAATCTGGTCTGAAGCATTTTCACATCACACTTTACAATGCTTTGAGGTGTTGAGGGGACCACACCACTACTTACACTGGCCTGACAAGACTTTGACAAGGGTAGAGCATATCTGGGATTTGCACATTATCAAGGCACTTACAATCAATGGATGTGGCTGCACCTTCACACTTTGAGGGGGAACACTGAGCGTATGTTCAGGGAATCTGTGTACGTTTACTGAAAGACCAAGGCCCAAACAGAAGACAGAATGGAACACTGTCTCCTTGAATGTATTTTGTTGAAGTTCAAACAAATTGAAATGCAGGGATTAGGCCTCTTTGAAGTCTGTCAGTTTACAGAGTACAGTTGAATTGGGGCTGCACTTTAATTGAATCTGAATGTTACCAAGCTCTGTGTAATAGACAATCAACATGGTTTTAATTCCGACCCATTCTACCCTCTCTACATGATCTGCATACAAATTCCTCTGGACTGGCCTGTTAGGCGCTCAGCATTTATTGAGGTTAGAGACATGAAGAGTACATTTCCACAATGCACAAAAGTACATTTAAATACTTAATTCTTTGACAGCTGTTTTTCCAACTTTCAAAACAAGAAGTAATCTTGAAGCAATATTCAATCCACTTGGAAGACATTTTCTATTCATAAAAGCACAATTCCATTGCATGAAACATAAACTTGATGGCAGGTTCCTCAGGCACGTTTGAACCAACATTTCTACACAGCTGAAAAGTAAAATGCAAGTACTTAGAAAGTCGCCAGATAAAAATATAAGATGGCCTTACTGATAGAGTTCAGAGAGGCAGACAGAGACAGAGAGAGACAGAGCGACAGAGAGCGAGTCAGCGAGCAAGTCAGAGGCAGACAGAGTGCGTGTGAAAGTGTGTGAGGGACAGCGAGAGAGTGAGTGAGTGAGAAAGAGAGCAGAAGAATGAGAGAATGTGTGAGTGTGAGAGCGCGCGCGAGAGAGCGAGCACGCAGGAGAGTGTGAGCACTCGTGGGAATGGGAGAGCACGAGTGAGAGCGCGCGCGAGAGTGAGAGAGAGCGCGCGCGAGAGTGAGAGAGAGCGTGCACGAGAGAGCGAGCATCAGAGAGCAAGCGTGAGAGAGAGCGCACGCGAGAGTGAGAGCGAGAGCACGCGAGAGTGGGAGAGAGAGCGCACGCGAGAGAGTGAAAGAGAGAGCGCACGCGAGAGAGTGAGAGAGAGCGCGCACGAGAGAGAGCAAGCACAAGAGAGCATGCACGAGCGAGCAAGAGAGAGAGAGACTGTGCACGAGCAAGAGAGCGAGTGCACACAAGAGTGAGAGAGAGAGAGCGAGTGCACGAGAGAGCGAGTGCGAGAGAAAGCGCGCGCGAGAGCGAAAGAGCGCGTGAGAGCGAGAGAGCGCGCGAGAGTGAGAGGGAGCGCGAGAGTGAGAGGGAGCGAGAGAGTGAGAGAGAGAGCGCGCGCGCGAGAGAATGAGAGAGAGAGCACGCGAGAGAATGAGAGAGAGAGCACGCGAGAGAATGAGAGAGAGAGCACGCGAGAGAATGAGAGAGCACGCGAGAGTGAGAGAGAGCACGCGATAGTGAGAGAGAGCACGCGAGAGTGAGAGAGAGCACGCGAGAGTGAGAGAGAGCACGCGAGAGTGAGAGAGAGCGCGCACGAGAGAGAGAGAGCGCATGAGAGAGAGCGAGCGTGAGAGAGAGAGAGCGCACGCGAAAGTGAGAGAGAGCGAGTGCGCGCAAGAGAGAGAGAGCGCACGTGAGAGTGGGAGAGAGAGCTCGTGTGAGAGACTGAGAGAGAGAGTGCACGCGAGTGAAAGAGAGAGAGCGGGCACGAGAGAGAGAGTGAGCGCAAGGGAGCGCGCACGAGCGAGCGAGAGAAAGAGACTGTGTGCGAGCGAGAGCACGCAAGAGTGAGAGAGAGAGAAAGAGCGAGTACGCAAGACAGAGAGCGCGCATGAGAACGAGAGAGCGCGCGCGAGAGCGAGAGAGAGAGAGAGACCACGCGTGCGAGAGAGAGAGAGAGTGTGCGAGCGAGAGAGAGAGAGAGCGCGCGCGAGCGAGAGCACGCAAGAGCGTGAGAGAGCGCGCGCGAGCGAGAGAGCGAGCGAGAGAGAGCGCGAGAGAGCGCGAGAGAGAGAGAGCATGCGTGCGAGAGAGAGTAAGAGAGAGAGCACGCGCGAGAGTGAGAGAGTGCGCGAGAGTGAGAGACAGCGCGCGAGGGTGAGAGAGAGAGAGTGCGCATGTGTGAGAGAGAGAGAGTGCGTGCGAGAGTCAGAGAGAGAGTGCGTGCAAAAGAGTGAGCGTGTGCGAGAGTGAGAGCACGCTAGAATGAGAGAGAGCGCGCAAGAGTGAGAGAGAGCGCGCGAGAGTGAGAGAGCGCGCGCGAGAGTGAGAGAGCGCGCGCGAGAGTGAGAGCGCGCGCGCGAGAGTGAGAGCGCGCGCGCGAGAGTGAGAGCGCGCGCGCGAGAGTGAGAGCGCGCGCGCGAGAGTGAGAGCGCGCGCGCGAGAGTGAGAGAGCGCGCGCGAGAGTGAGAGAGCGCGCGCGAGAGTGAGAGAGCGCGCGCGAGAGTGAGAGAGCGCGCGCGAGAGTGAGAGAGTGCGCGAGAGTGAGAGAGTGCGCGAGAGTGAGAGACAGCGCGCGAGGGTGAGAGAGAGTGCGCATGTGAGAGAGAGAGAGTGCGTGCGAGAGTCAGAGAGAGTGTGCGTGCAAAAGAGTGAGCGTGTGCGAGAGTGAGCGTGTGCGAGAGTGAGAGAGCGTGTGCGAGAGTGAGAGAGCGCGCGCGAGAGTGAGAGAGCGCGCGCGAGAGTGAGAGAGCGCGCGCGAGAGTGAGAGAGCGCGCGCGAGAGTGAGAGAGCGCGCGCGAGAGTGAGAGAGCGCGCGCGAGAGTGAGAGAGCGCGCGCGAGAGTGAGAGAGTGCGCGAGAGTGAGAGACAGCGCGCGAGGGTGAGAGACAGCGCGCGAGGGTGAGAGAGAGTGCGTGCCAGAGTCAGAGAGAGTGTGCGTGCAAAAGAGTGAGTGTGTGCGAGAGTGAGAGCACGCGAGAGTGAGAGAGCGCGCGCGAGAGTGAGAGAGCGCGCGCGAGAGTGAGAGAGTGCGCGAGAGTGAGAGAGTGCGCGAGAGTGAGAGAGTGCGCGAGAGTGAGAGAGTGCGCGAGAGTGAGAGACAGCGCGCGAGGGTGAGAGAGAGTGCGCATGTGAGAGAGAGAGAGTGCGTGCGAGAGTCAGAGAGAGTGTGCGTGCAAAAGAGTGAGCGTGTGCGAGAGTGAGAGCACGCGAGAGTGTGAGAGCGCGCGCGAGAGTGAGAGATCGCGCGCGAGAGTGAGAGAGCGCGCGCGAGAGTGAGAGAGCGCGCGCGAGAGTGAGAGAGTGCGCGCGAGAGTGAGAGAGCGCGCGCGAGAGTGAGAGAGCGCGCGCGAGAGTGAGAGAGCGCGCGCGAGAGTGAGAGCGCGCGCACGAGAGTGAGAGAGCGCGCACGAGAGTGAGAGCGCGTGCATGAGTGAGAGAGCGCGCACGAGAGTGAGCGTGCGCACGAGAGTGAGAGAGCGTGCGCACGAGCGTGAGAGAGCGTGCGCACGAGAGTGAGAGATCGCGCGCACGAGAGTGAGAGATCGCGCGCACGAGAGTGAGAGATCGCGCGCACGAGAGTGAGAGATCGCGCGCACGAGAGTGAGAGAGAGCGCGCGAGAGTGAGAGAGCGCGCGCGAGAGTGAGAGCACGCGCACGAGAGTGAGAGAGCGCGCACGAGAGTGAGAGAGCGCGCACGAGAGTGAGAGAGCGCGCACGAGAGTGAGCGTGCGCACGAGAGTGAGAGAGCGCGCGCACGAGAGTGAGAGAGAGCGCGCACAAGAGTGAGAGAGAGAGCGCGCGAGAGTGAGAGAGAGCACGCGCGCGAGAGTGAGAGAGAGCACGCGCGCGAGAGTGAGAGAGAGCGCGTGCGCGCGAGAGTGAGAGAGAGAGAGAGAGAGCGCACGAGAGTGAGAGAGACCGCACGAGTGTGAGAGAGAGCACGCGCGCGAGAGTGAGAGAGAGAGAGTGCGCGCGGGAGAGAGAGAGAGAGAGAGAGTGCACGCGCGAGAGTGAGAGAGAGAGAGAGAGAGAGAGCGCGCGCGCGAGAGTGAGAGAGAGAGAGCGCGCGCGCGAGAGTGAGAGAGAGAGAGCGCGCGCGAGAGTGAGAGAGAGAGAGAGCGCGCGAGAGTGAGAGAGAGCACGCGAGAGTGAGAGAGAGCACGCGAGAGTGAGAGAGAGCACGCGAGAGTGAGAGAGAGCACGCGAGAGTGAGAGAGAGCACGCGAGAGTGAGAGAGAGCACGCGAGAGTGAGAGAGAACACGCGAGAGTGAGAGAGAACACGCGAGAGTGACAAAGAGCGCGCACGAGAGAGAGAGCGCGTGAGAGAGAGCGAGCGTGAGAGAGAGAGAGCGCACGCAAAAATGAGAGAGAGCGAGTGCGCGCAAGAGAGAGAGAGCGCGCGAGAGTGGGAGAGAGAGCTCGTGTGAGAGACTGAGAGAGAGAGTGCACGCAAGAGAGTGAAAGAGAGAGAGAGGGCACGAGAGAGAGAGCGAGTGCAAGAGAGCGCGCACGAGCGAGCAAGAGAGAGAGAGAGACCGTGTGCGAGCGAGAGCACGCAAGAGTGAGAGAGAGAGAGAGAAAGAGCGAGTACGCAAGACAGAGAGCGCGCATGAGAACGAGAGAGAGCGCGCGCGCGAGAGAGAGAGAGAGAGAGACCACGCGTGCGAGAGAGAGAGAGAGACTGCGTGCGAGCGAGAGAGCGAGTGCGAGAGAAAGCGCTGGCGAGAGCGAGAGAAAGCACGTGCGAGAGCGAGAGAAAGAGCGCGCGAGAGAGAGAGAGAGAGAGCCCCCGCGCGCAAGAGAGAGAGAGCGTACGAGAGTGAGAGAGAGCGCGCGAGAGTGAGAGAGAGCGCGCGAGAGTGAGAGAGAGCGCGCGAGAGTGAGAGAGAGCGCGCGAGAGTGAGAGAGAGCGCGCGAGAGTGAGAGAGAGCGCGCGAGAGTGAGATAGAGCGCGCGAGAGTGAGAGAGAGAGCATGCGAGAGAGAGTGTGCGCGAGAGAGTAAGAATGAGAGCATGTGCGAGAGTGAGAGACAGCGCGCGAGGGTGAGAGAGAGAGCGCGCACGCGAGAGTGAGAGAGAGAGAGAGAGCGCATGTGAGAGAGAGAGAGAGAGAGAGAGAGTGCGCGCGAGAGTCAGAGAGAGAGCGCGTGCAAAAGAGTGAGTGAGCGTGTGCGAGAGTGAGAGCATGCTAGAGTGAGAGAGAGCGCGCGAGAGTGAGAATGCGCGCGAGATTGAGAGAGCGCGCGCACGAGAGTGAGAGAGCGCGCACGAGAGTGAGAGAGCGCGCACGAGAGTGAGAGAGCGCGCACGAGAGTGAGAGTGCGCACGCACGAGAGTGAGAGAGCGCATGCACGAGAGTGAGAGAGCGCGCGCACGAGAGTGAGAGAGCGCGCGCACGAGAGTGAGAGAGAGCGCGTACGAGAGTGAGAGAGAGCGCGCACGAGAGTGAGAGAGCGCGCGCACGAGAGTGAGAGAGATCGCGCACGAGAGTGAGAGAGCGCGTGCACGAGAGTGAGAGAGAGCGCGCACGAGAGTGAGAGAGAGCGCGCGTGCGAGAGTGAGAGAGAGAGAGCGCGCGCGAGAGTTCAGAGCGAGTGCGAGAGAAAGCGCATGCGAGAGCGAGAGAAAGCACGTGCGAGAGCGAGAGAAAGAGCGCGCGAGAGAGAGAGAGAGAGAGAGAGCCCCCGCGCGCAATAGAGAGAGAGAGCGCGCGAGAGTGAGAGAGAGCGCGCGAGAGTGAGAGAGAGCACGTGAGAGTGAGAGAGAGCGCGGAGAGTGAGATAGAGCGCGCGAGAGTGAGAGAGAGAGCATGTGCGAGAGTGAGAGAGCGCGCGAGAGTGAGAGAGACAGCGCGC
Organism: Chiloscyllium plagiosum; assembly: GCF_037043375.1. Taxonomy (NCBI): domain Eukaryota; kingdom Metazoa; phylum Chordata; class Chondrichthyes; order Orectolobiformes; family Hemiscylliidae; genus Chiloscyllium; species Chiloscyllium plagiosum. The sequence goes on along the minus strand of NW_028270162.1, from coordinate 45,215,875 downwards.
GAGGGTGAGAGAGAGAGCGCGCACGCGAGAGTGAGAGAGAGAGAGAGAGCGCGCGCGCGAGAGTGAGAGAGAGAGAGAGAGCGCGCGCGCGAGAGTGAGAGAGAGAGCGCGCGCGAGAGTGAGAGAGAGAGAGCGCGCGCGCGAGAGTGAGAGAGAGAGCGCGCGCGAGAGTGAGAGAGAGAGAGCGCGAGAGTGAGAGAGAGCGCGCGCGAGAGTGAGAGAGAGCACGCGCGAGAGTGAGAGAGAGCACGCGAGAGAGTGAGAGAGAGAGCACGCGAGAGAGTGAGAGAGAGAGCACGCGAGAGAGTGAGAGAGAGCACGCGAGAGTGAGAGAGAGCACGCGAGAGTGAGAGAGAGCGAGCGCATGTGAGAGAGAGAGAGAGAGAGAGAGAGAGAGAGTGCGCGCGAGAGAGAGAGAGAGAGAGTGCGCGCGAGAGAGAGAGAGAGAGTGCGCGCGAGAGAGAGAGAGTGCGCGCGAGAGTGAGAGAGAGCGCGCGCGAGAGTGAGAGAGCGCGCGCGAGAGTGAGAGAGAGCGTGCGCGAGAGTGAGAGAGAGCGCGCGCGAGAGTGAGAGAGAGCGCGCGCGAGAGTGAGAGAGAGCGCGCGCGAGAGTGAGAGAGAGAGCACGCGAGAGAGAGCACGCGAGAGAGTGAGAGAGAGCACGCGAGAGAGTGAGAGAGAGAGCACGCGAGAGTGAGAGAGAGCACGCGAGAGTGAGAGAGAGCACGCGAGAGTGAGAGAGAGCACGCGAGAGTGAGAGAGCGCGCACGAGAGAGCGTGAGAGAGCGAGCGAGCGTGAGAGAGAGAGCGCACGCAAAAGTGAGAGAGCGAGTGCGCGCAAGAGAGAGAGAGCGAGTGCGCGCAAGAGAGAGAGAGCGCGTGTGAGAGTGGGAAAGAGAGCTCGTGTGAGAGACTGAGAGAGAGAGAGTGCACGCAAGTGAGTGAAAGAGAGAGAGCGGGCACGAGAGAGAGAGCAAGCGCAAGAGAGCGCGCACGAGCGAGCAAGAGAGAGAGAGAGACCGTGTGCGAGCGAGAGCACGCAAGAGTGAGAGAGAGAGAAAGAGCGAGTACGCAAGACAGAGAGCGTGCATGAGAACGAGAGAGAGAGAGCGAGAGAGAGAGAGAGACCACGCGTGGAGAGAGAGAGAGAGCGCGCGCGAGCGAGGGAGAGGGAGGGAGGGAGGGAGAGAGAGAGAGAGAGAGAGCGAGCGAGCGAGAGAGCGCGTGAGAGAGAGCGCGTGAGAGAGCGCGTGAGAGAGAGCGCGTGAGAGAGAGCGCGTGAGAGAGAGCGCGTGAGAGAGAGCGCGTGAGAGAGAGCGCGTGAGAGAGAGCGCGTGAGAGAGAGAGCGCGCGTGCGAGAGAGAGCGCGCACGTGCGAGAGAGAGAGCGCGCGTGCGAGAGGGAGAGCGCGCGTGCGAGAGGGAGAGCGCGCATGCGAGAGGGAGAGCGCGCATGCGAGAGGGAGAGCGCGCATGCGAGAGGGAGAGCGCGCGTGCGAGAGGGAGAGCGCGCGTGCGAGAGGGAGCGAGCGCGCGTGAGTGAGAGCACGCGAGAGTGAGAGCGAGAGAGAGAGAGAGCGAGCGCGCGTGCGAGAGGGAGAGCGCGCGTGCGAGAGGGAGAGCGCGCGTGCGAGAGGGAGAGCGCGCGTGCGAGAGGGAGAGCGCGCGTGCGAGAGGGAGAGCGCGCGTGCGAGAGGGAGAGCGCGCGTGCGAGAGGGAGAGCACGCGCGTGAGCAAGAGCGAGAGAGAGAGAGAGAGAGCACGCGTGCGAGAGGGAGAGCACGCGCGTGAGCGAGAGCACGCGAGAGTGAGAGCGAGAGAGAGAGCGCGCGTGCGAGAGAGAGAGCGCGCGCGCAAGACTGAGAGAGCGCGCGCGCAAGACAGAGAGAGGGCGCGCGCAAGACAGAGAGAGGGCGCGCGCAAGACAGAGAGAGGGCGCGCGCAAGACAGAGAGAGGGCGCGCGCAAGACAGAGAGAGGGCGCGCGCAAGACAGAGAGAGGGCGCGCGCAAGACAGAGAGAGGGCGCGCGCAAGACAGAGAGAGGGCGCGCAAGAGTGAGAGAGAGGGAGCGCGCAAGAGTGAGAGAGAGAGCGCGCAAGAGTGAGAGAGAGGGAGCGCGCAAGACTGAGAGAGCGCGCGCAAGACAGAGAGAGAGCGCGCAAGACAGAGAGAGAGCGCGCAAGACAGAGAGAGAGCGCGCAAGAGTGAGAGAGAGAGAGCGCGAGAGTGAGAGTGAGAGAGAGAGAGCGCGAGAGTGAGAGAGAGAGAGAGAGCGCGCGCGAGAGTGAGAGAGAGAGAGAGAGCGCGCGCGAGAGTGAGAGAGAGAGAGAGCGCGCGCGCGAGAGTGAGAGAGAGCGCGCGCGCGAGAGTGAGAGAGAGCGCGCGCGCGAGAGTGAGAGAGAGCGCGCGCGCGAGAGTGAGAGAGAGCGCGCGCGCGAGAGTGAGAGAGAGCGCGCGCGCGAGAGTGAGAGAGAGCGCGCGCGCGAGAGTGAGAGAGAGCGCGCGCGCGAGAGTGAGAGAGAGCGCGCGCGAGAGAGAGCACGCGAGAGAGTGAGAGAGAGCACGCGAGAGAGTGAGAGAGAGCACGCGAGAGAGTGAGAGAGAGAGCACGCGAGAGTGAGAGAGAGAGCACGCGAGAGTGAGAGAGAGAGCACGCGAGAGTGAGAGAGAGCACGCGAGAGTGAGAGAGAGCACGCGAGAGTGAGAGAGAGCACGCGAGAGTGAGAGAGAGCACTCGAGAGTGAGAGAGCGCGCACGAGAGAGCGTGAGAGAGAGAGCGTGAGAGAGCGAGCGAGCGCGCGAGAGAGAGCGCACGCAAAAGTGAGAGAGTGAGTGCGCGCAAGAGAGAGAGAGTGAGTGCGCGCAAGAGAGAGAGAGCGCGTGTGAGAGTGGGAGAGAGAGCTCGTGTGAGAGACTGAGAGAGAGAGTGCACGCAAGAGAGTGAAAGAGAGAGAGCGGGCACGAGAGAGAGAGCAAGCGCAAGAGAGCGCGCACGAGCGAGCAAGAGAGAGAGAGAGACCGTGTGCGAGCGAGAGCACGCAAGAGTGAGAGAGAGAGAAAGAGCGAGTACGCAAGACAGAGAGCGTGCATGAGAACGAGAGAGAGAGAGCGAGAGAGAGAGAGACCACGCGTGCGAGAGAGAGAGAGAGCGCGCGCGAGCGAGCGAGGGAGAGGGAGGGAGGGAGGGAGGGAGGGAGGGAGGGAGGGAGAGAGAGAGAGAGAGAGAGAGAGAGAGAGAGAGAGAGAGAGAGAGAGAGAGCGAGCGAGAGCGCGCGTGAGACAGCGTGCGTGAGAGAGAGCGCGTGAGAGAGAGCGCGTGAGAGAGAGCGCGTGAGAGAGAGAGCGCGCGTGCGAGAGAGAGAGCGCGCGTGCGAGAGAGAGAACGCGCGTGCGGGAGGGAGAGCGCGCGTGCGGGAGGGAGAGCGCGCGTGCGAGAGGGAGAGCGCGCGTGCGAGAGAGAGAACGCGCGTGCGAGAGAGAGAACGCGCGTGCGAGAGGGAGAGCGCGCGTGCGAGAGGGAGAGCGCGCGTGCGAGAGGGAGAGCGCGCGTGCGAGAGGGAGAGCGCGCGTGCGAGAGGGAGAGCGCGCGTACAAGAGGGAGAGCACGCGTACAAGAGGGAGAGCACGCGCGTGAGCAAGAGCGAGAGAGAGAGAGCACGCGTGCGAGAGGGAGAGCACGCGCGTGAGCGAGAGCACGCGAGAGTGAGAGCGAGAGAGAGAGAGCGCGCGTGCGAGAGAGAGTGCGCGCGCGCAAGACTGAGCGAGCGCGCGCGCAAGACTGAGCGAGCGCGCGCGCAAGACTGAGCGAGCGCGCGCGCAAGACTGAGCGAGCGCGCGCGCAAGACTGAGCGAGCGCGCGCGCAAGACTGAGAGAGCGCGCGCGCAAGACTGAGAGAGCGCGCGCGCAAGACTGAGCGAGCGCGCGCGCAAGACTGAGAGAGCGCGCGCGCAAGACTGAGAGAGCGCGCGCGCAAGACTGAGAGAGCGCGCGCGCAAGACTGAGAGAGAGAGCGCGCAAGACTGAGAGAGAGAGCGCGCAAGACTGAGAGAGAGAGCGCGCAAGACTGAGAGAGAGAGCGCGCAAGAGTGAGAGAGAGGGAGCGCGCAAGAGTGAGAGAGAGGGAGCGCGCAAGAGTGAGAGAGAGCGCGCAAGAGTGAGAGAGAGAGAGCTCGCAAGAGTGAGAGAGCGCGCGCAAGACAGAGAGAGAGCGCGCGAGTGAGAGAGAGCGCGCGCGAGTGAGAGAGAGCGCGCGCGAGTGAGAGAGAGCGCGCGCGAGTGAGAGAGAGCGCGCGCGAGTGAGAGAGAGCGCGCGCGAGTGAGAGAGAGCGCGCGCGAGTGAGAGAGAGCGCGCGCGAGTGAGAGAGAGCGCGCGCGAGTGAGAGAGAGCGCGCGCGAGTGAGAGAGAGCGCGCGCGAGTGAGAGAGCGCGCGCGAGTGAGAGAGAGCGCGCGCGAGTGAGAGAGAGCGCGCGCGAGTGAGAGAGAGCGCGCGCGAGTGAGAGAGAGCGCGCGCGAGTGAGAGAGAGCGCGCGCGAGTGAGAGAGAGCGCGCGCGAGTGAGAGAGAGCGCGCGCGAGTGAGAGAGAGAGCGCGCGAGTGAGAGAGAGAACGCGCGAGTGAGAGAGATTACGCGCGAGTGAGAGAGATTGCGCGCGAGTGAGAGAGATTGCGCGCGAGTGAGAGAGATTACGCGCGAGTGAGAGAGATTGCGCGCGAGTGAGAGAGATTGCGCGCGAGTGAGAGAGCGCGCGCGCGAGTGAGAGAGAGGGCGCGCGAGTGAGAGAGAGGGCGCGCGAGTGAGAGAGAGGGCGCGCGAGTGAGAGAGAGGGCGCGCGAGTGAGAGAGAGGGCGCGCGAGTGAGAGAGAGGGCGCGCGAGTGAGAGAGAGGGCGCGCGAGTGAGAGAGAGGGCGCGAGAGTGAGAGAGAGGGCGCGAGAGTGAGAGAGAGGGCGCGAGAGTGAGAGAGAGGGCGCGAGAGTGAGAGAGAGCGCGCGAGAGTGAGAGAGAGCGCGCGCGTGCGTGAGAGAGAGTGCGCGCGCGTGCGAGAGAGAGAGAGCACGCGCGTGCGAGAGAGAGAGAGAGCGCGCGCGTGCGCGAGAGAGAGAGCGCGCGCGTGCGCGAGAGAGAGAGCGCGCGCGTGCGAGAGAGAGAGAGAGCGCGCGTGCGAGAGAGAGCGCGCGCGTGCGAGAGAGAGAGCGCGCGTGCGAGAGGGAGAGCGCGCGTACAAGAGGGAGAGCACGCGTACAAGAGGGAGAGCACGCGTACAAGAGGGAGAGCACGCGCGTGAGCAAGAGCGAGAGAGAGAGAGCACGCGTGCGAGAGGGAGAGCACGCGCGTGAGCGAGAGCACGCGAGAGTGAGAGCGAGAGAGAGAGAGCGCGCGTGCGAGAGAGAGTGCGCGCGCGCAAGACTGAGCGAGCGCGCGCGCAAGACTGAGCGAGCGCGCGCGCAAGACTGAGCGAGCGCGCGCGCAAGACTGAGCGAGCGCGCGCGCAAGACTGAGCGAGCGCGCGCGCAAGACTGAGAGAGCGCGCGCGCAAGACTGAGAGAGCGCGCGCGCAAGACTGAGAGAGAGAGCGCGCAAGACTGAGAGAGAGAGCGCGCAAGACTGAGAGAGAGAGCGCGCAAGAGTGAGAGAGAGGGAGCGCGCAAGAGTGAGAGAGAGGGAGCGCGCAAGAGTGAGAGAGAGCGCGCAAGAGTGAGAGAGAGAGAGCTCGCAAGAGTGAGAGAGCGCGCGCAAGACAGAGAGAGAGCGCGCGAGTGAGAGTGAGCGCGCGCGAGTGAGAGAGAGCGCGCGCGAGTGAGAGAGCGCGCGCGCGAGTGAGAGAGCGCGCGCGCGAGTGAGAGAGAGCGCGCGCGAGTGAGAGAGAGAGCGCGCGCGAGTGAGAGAGAGCGCGCGCGAGTGAGAGAGAGCGCGCGCGAGTGAGAGAGAGCGCGCGCGAGTGAGAGAGAGCGCGCGCGAGTGAGAGAGAGCGCGCGCGAGTGAGAGAGAGCGCGCGCGAGTGAGAGAGAGCGCGCGAGTGAGAGAGAGCGCGCGCGAGTGAGAGAGAGCGCGCGCGAGTGAGAGAGAGCGCGCGCGAGTGAGAGAGAGCGCGCGCGAGTGAGAGAGAGCGCGCGCGAGTGAGAGAGAGCGCGCGCGAGTGAGAGAGAGAGCGCGCGAGTGAGAGAGAGAACGCGCGAGTGAGAGAGATTACGCGCGAGTGAGAGAGATTGCGCGCGAGTGAGAGAGATTGCGCGCGAGTGAGAGAGATTACGCGCGAGTGAGAGAGATTGCGCGCGAGTGAGAGAGATTGCGCGCGAGTGAGAGAGCGCGCGCGCGAGTGAGAGAGAGGGCGCGCGAGTGAGAGAGAGGGCGCGCGAGTGAGAGAGAGGGCGCGCGAGTGAGAGAGAGGGCGCGCGAGTGAGAGAGAGGGCGCGCGAGTGAGAGAGAGGGCGCGCGAGTGAGAGAGAGGGCGCGCGAGTGAGAGAGAGGGCGCGAGAGTGAGAGAGAGGGCGCGAGAGTGAGAGAGAGGGCGCGAGAGTGAGAGAGAGCGCGCGAGAGTGAGAGAGAGCGCGCGCGTGCGTGAGAGAGAGTGCGCGCGCGTGCGAGAGAGAGAGAGCACGCGCGTGCGAGAGAGAGAGAGAGCGCGCGCGTGCGCGAGAGAGAGAGCGCGCGCGTGCGCGAGAGAGAGAGCGCGCGCGTGCGAGAGAGAGAGAGAGCGCGCGTGCGAGAGAGAGCGCGCGCGTGCGAGAGAGAGAGCGCGCGTGCGAGAGGGAGAGCGCGCGTACAAGAGGGAGAGCACGCGTACAAGAGGGAGAGCACGCGTACAAGAGGGAGAGCACGCGCGTGAGCAAGAGCGAGAGAGAGAGAGCACGCGTGCGAGAGGGAGAGCACGCGCGTGAGCGAGAGCACGCGAGAGTGAGAGCGAGAGAGAGAGAGCGCGCGTGCGAGAGAGAGTGCGCGCGCGCAAGACTGAGCGAGCGCGCGCGCAAGACTGAGCGAGCGCGCGCGCAAGACTGAGCGAGCGCGCGCGCAAGACTGAGAGAGCGCGCGCGCAAGACTGAGCGAGCGCGCGCGCAAGACTGAGAGAGCGCGCGCGCAAGACTGAGAGAGCGCGCGCGCAAGACTGAGAGAGCGCGCGCGCAAGACTGAGAGAGAGAGCGCGCAAGACTGAGAGAGAGAGCGCGCAAGACTGAGAGAGAGAGCGCGCAAGAGTGAGAGAGAGGGAGCGCGCAAGAGTGAGAGAGAGGGAGCGCGCAAGAGTGAGAGAGAGCGCGCAAGAGTGAGAGAGAGAGAGCTCGCAAGAGTGAGAGAGCGCGCGCAAGACAGAGAGAGAGCGCGCGAGTGAGAGTGAGCGCGCGCGAGTGAGAGAGAGCGCGCGCGAGTGAGAGAGCGCGCGCGCGAGTGAGAGAGAGCGCGCGCGAGTGAGAGAGAGCGCGCGCGAGTGAGAGAGAGCGCGCGCGAGTGAGAGAGAGCGCGCGCGAGTGAGAGAGAGCGCGCGCGAGTGAGAGAGAGCGCGCGCGAGTGAGAGAGAGCGCGCGCGAGTGAGAGAGAGCGCGCGCGAGTGAGAGAGCGCGCGCGAGTGAGAGAGAGCGCGCGCGAGTGAGAGAGAGCGCGCGCGAGTGAGAGAGAGCGCGCGCGAGTGAGAGAGAGCGCGCGCGAGTGAGAGAGAGCGCGCGCGAGTGAGAGAGAGAGCGCGCGAGTGAGAGAGAGAGCGCGCGAGTGAGAGAGAGAACGCGCGAGTGAGAGAGATTACGCGCGAGTGAGAGAGATTGCGCGCGAGTGAGAGAGATTGCGCGCGAGTGAGAGAGATTACGCGCGAGTGAGAGAGATTGCGCGCGAGTGAGAGAGATTGCGCGCGAGTGAGAGAGATTGCGCGCGAGTGAGAGAGCGCGCGCGCGAGTGAGAGAGAGGGCGCGCGAGTGAGAGAGAGGGCGCGCGAGTGAGAGAGAGGGCGCGCGAGTGAGAGAGAGGGCGCGCGAGTGAGAGAGAGGGCGCGCGAGTGAGAGAGAGGGCGCGCGAGTGAGAGAGAGGGCGCGCGAGTGAGAGAGAGGGCGCGCGAGTGAGAGAGAGGGCGCGCGAGTGAGAGAGAGGGCGCGAGAGTGAGAGAGAGGGCGCGAGAGTGAGAGAGAGCGCGCGAGAGTGAGAGAGAGCGCGCGAGAGTGAGAGAGAGCGCGCGCGTGCGTGAGAGAGAGTGCGCGCGCGTGCGAGAGAGAGAGAGCACGCGCGTGCGAGAGAGAGAGAGAGCGCGCGCGTGCGCGAGAGAGAGAGCGCGCGCGTGCGCGAGAGAGAGAGCGCGCGCGTGCGAGAGAGAGAGAGCGCGCGCGTGCGAGAGAGAGCGCGCGCGTGCGAGAGAGAGCGCGCGCGTGCGAGAGAGAGCGCGCGCGTGCGAGAGAGAGCGCGCGCGTGCGAGAGAGAGCGCGCGCGTGCGAGAGAGAGCACGCGCGTGCGAGAGAGCGCGCGCATGCAATTGAGAGAGAGCGCGTGCGTGCGAGAGAGAGAGAGAGCGCGCGCGAGAGTGAGCGCGAGAGAGAGTGAGAGAGCACGCGTGAGAGTGAGAAAGACCGCGCGCAAGAGTGAGAGAGCGCGCGTGCGAGAGAGAGAGCGTGCGAGAGTGAGAGAGATCGCGCGCGTGCCAGAGAGAGAGAATGCTCGAGAGTGAGAGCGCGCGAGTGTGAGAGAGAGAGCGCGCGCACGCGAGTGTGAGAGAGAGAGCGCGCGTGTGAGAGAGAGCGCGCGCGAGAGAGAGCGCGCGCGCGCGAGTGTGAGAGAGAGCGCGCGCGCGCGAGTGTGAGAGAGAGCGCGCGCGCGCGAGTGTGAGAGAGAGCGCGCGCGCGCGAGTGTGAGAGAGAGAGCGCACGCGCGAGTGTGAGAGAGAGAACGCACGCGCGAGTGTGAGAGAGAGAGCGCACGCGCGAGTGTGAGAGAGAGAGCGGCGCGAGTGTGAGAGAGAGAGCGCCGAGAGTGTGAGAGAGAGAGCGCGCTCGCGAGTGTGAGAGAGAGCGCGCATGAGTGTGAGAGAGAGAGAGCGCGCATGTGAGTGTGAGAGAGAGAGCGCGCGAGTGAGAGAGAGAGCGCGCTCGCGAGTGTGAGAGAGAGCGCGCATGTGAGTGTGAGAGAGAGAGCGCATGTGAGTGTGAGAGAGAGAGAGCGCATGTGAGTGTGAGAGAGAGAGAGAGCGCGCGCGCGCGAGTGTGAGAGAGAAAGCGCGCGCGCGCGCGAGTGTGAGAGAGAAAGCACGCGCGCGCGAGTGTGAGAGAGAAAGCACGCGCGCGCGAGTGTGAGAGAGAAAGCACGCGCGCGAGTGAGAGAGAAAGCACGCGCGCGAGTGAGAGAGAGAGCGCGCGCGAGTGTGAGAGAGAGAGCGCGCGCGCGAGTGTGAGAGAGAGAGCGCGAGTGTGAGAGAGAGTGCGCGAGTGAGAGAGAGTAAGAGAGAGAGCGTGACAGAGAGCGAGAATCAAATGCATGAAGAAGTGTGCAAGTGATTGAGAAGTATTGCGGGAGAGAGAATAGGATTACATCAAGCATAGGCGCAGGAGTTGTGGTGAACGTCAGCTGACCTGACATGTTAAAACTGTTCCTGTGTGCCCAGATGCTGCCAGGTTTTCTGCATCTTCTGTTTTTAATACAAGAACAAGCCATTCAGCCGAACAAGTCGATGCTAATTCTATGCTCTCACACATACCTTGTGCTCAATTGCTTCCCCCCTAGCTTGGTGTCATTTTTGTTCTTTTACATTGACTTATTGGTATCTTAAGTCCAAATCCAAAATGGAAATTATGAATTGTAATGGTCCCAGTTCTTGAATGTTCCTTTTGACAGTGAATAATAAATAATTACCCTTGACCCTATTCTGTTTTTAGTCAATTTAATAAACATTTGTTCACATACCCAAATTTTGGCAGGACTCTGCAGTCTGGACTCATTATTGGAGTCCTTTGGAGAATCCAAGTATTTGCGATCTGCTCTTACCCTTGTCTATGATTTTTGTTATCACTCCAAAGAATTCTATCAGTTAGTTACACATGACTTAGCCTTTTGAAATCGAGACATCATTACTTTCTATCTTGTCTTTTAGCATCTTTCTTATCGCTGATGGTAAGTGCTTTGGTCCCAGGTTCAGCACTGTATTCTTTTTTGCATGTACCTGTACGAGTAGCACTAGCTGTCTGCCAGTTGACTGCTACCGCCTGTTTTCTAAGCAACTTTTATATATGGGTATACTGGCACCCCTGAGAATACAAGGATGATAGTCAGGCCACAAAAAATAAAAGGTGTGTGAAAGGAACAAGATGGGGTGAGTAAATAAAAAGTTGGTGTGAAAATTTGTGGTATCCAAAATTTGCTGAACAAAAACAGGTCATTTGGCCCAACTTGGTAGCTCTGATGTTGTTGACGGCCCCCTGCCATTTCCAAGATGGCCGACATAAGGAAATCACTTTGAATAGAACAGCTGTGGCAGGATCTTTTTTCTCTCCTTCCATCGCCTCATTCTCTCAAAATGGTTTCATCATCAATAACACTTCCTCACTGTTAAGAGTTTTATCCTCTCTTTTGTGAAAGTATTTGCACTTGTGAATCTCACCCCCAGGGTTTCCGCCATCTAGGAAAAATAAGGAGGGCAAAAAAAAAACTGAAGGCTAGAACAAAAAGAGGCATAAAAGATATGGGGAGAAAGCAGAGAAATTGAATGTAGAGCTCTCCCAGGGCTTTACTCTGTGATCTATCTTTAGATAAAGCTGCCATAAACTTATTGGACCATAACGTTGCGCTCTCATTAGACAGTGAGATGACTGGTGATGGTTTAAGTCGACAGTGTGGCGCTGGAAAAGCACAGCAGGTCAGGCAGCATCCGAGGAGTCGACCCTGAGGGTCACCACGACTCAGGCGAGAGGCGAGTTTGAGAAGGAGAGTCCTTCATGGTAGCCTCAGCTAGTGTGGGAATTGAACCCATGTTGACCTCACTCTGCACCACAAACCAGCCATCCAGCTAACTGAACTAACACCACTGCTGATAACAGAAAGCTTTACGAGGAGAATTTACCAGCCACGTGTCACACCTTTCATTTCTAAGATGTAAGAAACGTGATTAAAATGGCAGAATGGACAATGTATCTGTCTAACAGATATATATTCAAAGATGGGTATCCCAACTTCAGGATATTAATTCCTGGAGTTTCATCACATGACCTTTCCCTTCAACGGTCCTTATGGCCCCAGCAACCTCTCATCCCAGATTCCATATATTTATAGCGAATAAACAATGGCAGAAAAAAACGTGTAATTTCTTTTTAAATCTTCAATTCTGAGAGACTCCAGACCAGTCCTAGAGAGTTGTCAAGCAAATATCCCGGTAAATGTATAAACAGCACCCAAAAGCTAGTGAATCATTGGGTTAAAACTTTAAGTTAGAGCAATAGCCATCGTTTATTCTTTTAGTTTGGAGATCCATGGAAATTTCAGCACAGGAAGTCAATGCAAGTCAGGCTTGCACACTCAGGCTTCACCCAGTGTTTCCCTGCCTTACCTTGCCCAGCACAGTGAGACAGGGTTTGGGATCCAGTTCTGGTTGCTCCAGCTTCACAACTCCTACCCATCCGTATTCATATAGGTCCTCCTCATCATTGTTGTTGCATAGTCCCAACGGGTGCATCTGGAAGAGTCATAATCAACAGGAGGTTAATTTGCTGCAAGATTATGTTCACTTAATTTGTTTTCTGAACAAGTTTTGTAACATTATTTGAGCATTATGAGCAGACTAAACTGTTGAAGAGTGTAGCACTGGAAAAGTGCAGCCGGTCAGGCAGCATCAGAGGAGCAGAAGAGTTGACGTTTCGAGCGTAGGCTCTTCATCAGGAATGGGATAACAGTACTGGGCAGCTTTTGCCAGATTCCACAGCATTCTGAACTCAAGGCTTCCGGGTCCTTGTAAAAACCTGTTTTTTCTCTCTCTATCCTATGGTTATGTAATGTTTTATTTTATTGAAAGTTTGGAAGGGTTGCTTACTTTAGACAGGAGAAATATATTCCCTCACTAGGCTGTGGATTCTCTGTCCCAAAAAACCGTGAAAACCGGAAATTATTCAAGACGAAGCGAGAGAAAATTCTTGAACGATCGGGGTTTCAAGGGCTATGGATTACAGTCAGGAAAATGGAGTTCAGGCCAAACTATCCTCTCATTGAATGGGAGGCTCAAAAGATTGTCGTGTCCACTCCTGCTATTGCCCATTGTTCCAATGACATTCACAGACACTCCCTTCATTTAATATCACTATCATTCATTGCAACGGATCGTTCACAGTCCACCTCTCAATATTCTGAGCAAGTGTCACTCGACCCGAAACGTTAACGCTGACGTCTCTCCACAGGTGCTGCCAGATCTGCTGAGCTTTTCCAGCAATTTTTGTTTTCGCCTCCCCAAAGTGGTATTCGACTCAGTAGCTGCCAATTCACTTCGTTTGGCAGTGGGCAAAGCTAAGAACATTTTATGGTTGGTAATGTGAATGTATTTTACACCCTGATGGTCTACCCCAATAAATCGGGGCAGCTACTATTCCAAAAAGCTGACTGGGCCCACGACAAATGGTTGTTCAGAGGGAGAACTGGAACATTGTCCATCTCCTCTGCTCTCCACCTCTGCTCCTGTTAACCAATACTTCAACTTGCTTTCATTTCAAATATTTTGGAAGGATCAAGTCACCTCATAACTGCAAACCAAATCCAAACAAAGCCTTTGAAAATGGGATTCGTGAGAAAACCATGGGTTAAAATGTTGGTGTTTGGAGAAAAGGGTAGTACATAGCAAGACAAGAGGAGATCAATCTGTACCTGCAACCAATTCCTATCAGTGGATAAAAATAATCATCAAAACATTTGGTCAGATGGTGTAATGTTTTAGTCAAGCCCAAAGGTATTATGTTCATCAATGCAAATGACACACTGTCCAAGGTCAAATGACAAAGATTTAAAAAAAAATAATTTTGTTACAGGAAAAGGCTACCTCATCCCGTTTACCTTCCAAAAAAAAAACTAATTAATTAAGAGCATGCCAGAGTGCACATCATTGCTCTTCTCTCCTCCTACCTGCCCCTCAATACACCCAACTGCCATACCTTCCCCCAAGGTTGCTTATAGATGTGCTCATGAGATGGACAATCTGTCCAAAGATAATCGAATACCACAAAAATTTAATTAGCTGGACAATAAGGGCATTATTCCTCAGGACATTATTGTGAAGATATCTCACCTTTTAAGATCTAGTGACAATTTGTTGAAAACGAATATAATTTCTCAGGACCACACCTCCTCTCCAATCATTCCACACTGGTTTTCCCCTCCCTCCTCCTTTTGGAGATCCTATTTATCACTGACATACAGTTTCATAATTACAAGTCTTTGGTTAATCATTCATCATTTGTAAGCCTGAACAAAGTGTGAAAGCAAATAATCCTGCCTTAATCGCCAACCTTTACAGGTGAATCATTTCCACCAGGGTTCACTGCTGGTGCAGCAGTCAGAGTTGGAAGCCAAGCTATTTTCCCCCATCCCAAACCCCAATTTCCACCAGAGTTATTGAGAGTTATCACAATCTGAACCTTGGGGTATAATTTGGACCAGCACTTTTATGAACTAATCCAGCAGGGGAGCTTTCATTAACAATAGTGCTCAGTGGTTGAGGGATGGGACCGGGCATAACTGGCTCAGACAATCCCCAAGGTTCCAGCAGAACCTCTGCTCAAAAGTCCAGAGTGACAAATATCTTCCAGGATAAAACATCCATCATTCTTGCTGCTTACTTAGTGAGATAGAGAGAAACAACTGGTGATGACCTTAACCTGGCAGTTAACCATGCCTCAGATGAGAGGCAACCTCAGCCCATATAAGAATGGAACCGATAGCATTGGTGCCATTCTGCATCACAAACCAGCTGGCCAGCCAACCAACCCCACAACACCCTCAGCAAAGGAGAGGCGAAGGACCTCTCTCTCTATATTTTACATTCAGCCCGGATAAGCAAGCCATCATTTTTCAACAAACAGTAACCTCATCCATTATTGATACAGATAAAGAACATACACACATGGTCTCGTCATGCATACACATGCATTAACAGTGATTCAGCCCTTGGCTTGGTTAGTATCACTCTCATCCTTTGTGTCAGAAGGTTTAATGGATTCAAACCCCACTCTAGAAACGGAAATACTAATCGCCAAGGCTGGCATCATAGTAGGAAATGCTACACTGCCAAAGGCATCAAGTTGGGCATTCAAACAGGGCTCCTCCAACACTCTAGGGATATAAAAGATCTCACAATACTACTTAGACAGGATGCCTGCCTCAATGTCCATTCAAGTAGTTTTCCCTCAGTGAACATTACCAGAACAGATACATCATCATGTTGTTTATAGGAGCTTGAGGTGTGCAAAGTAGCTCCCTCTTTTTCTACATGCCGATAGCAAATGCACTGCAAAAAACAATTTCACTGGCTGTCAAGTACCTTGCAGAGTCCTGAGGTTGTAGAAAGTGCTATATGATTGCAAGTCTTTGCTGCATCTCAATCATGCAGAAGGGGATAAAAGCAAAATCTCACTGGTATTTAGTAATTAACTTTAACACAGTGCAAGGTACTGACTTGTCTTTGTTTTAAGTCACCGGCATGCAGGCACAACAAGCAATGCCGAAGGCAAATGGCACGTTATCCTTAACAACAAGAGCATTTACCTACAGCAGAAAAGATACATGTTGAGCCTGCCCCTGAAGTACTGAAGTTCTGGTCCCCTTACCTCAGGAAAGATATACTTACCAATGAAATAATGCAGTGGAGGTTCATCAGACTGATTCCTGCAATGGTGGGACTGTCCTATCAGGAGAGATTACAGAGACTGGGTCCATATTCTCCACTAGTATGGAAGTTTAAATGCCAATTTCATGCAAACCTACAATTTATTTGAAAGGAAGGACAGACCAGATGCAGAAAGGAGGTTTCCTGAGGCACTGGCATCTAGAACCGGGGGACAAAGTCTCAGAATAACCGTTTACGACTGAGATGAAGAGTTCCACAGAATCGCTAAGTCTGTAAGCAGGCCCCTTGATCCATCCAGTCCACAACGACCCTGCCATCCAGACTCAATTCCCTACTCTATCCCTGTAACCCTGCATTTCACATGGCTAACCCACCTAGCCTGCATATCCCTGGGCACCTAACCACACATATCTTTGGACTGTGGGAGCAAACCGAAGCACCCAGAGGAAACCCACACAGACATGGGGAGAACATGCAAACTCCACACAGTCACCCGAGGGTGGAAATGAGCCCAGGGTCCTGGCACCATGAGGCAGCAGTGCTAACCACTGAGCCATCATGCTGCCCTTAGTTTCGTCACTCAGAGTGAATCTTTTGAATTCTCTACCAGAAAAGGCTGTGGGAGATCTGGCATACAGTAACTTTCTGACAGAGATCAATAGATTTCTAGTTATTAATGACATCAAAGGTTAGTGTGGGAATTGAGTTAGATGATCATGCAGGAGCTAGAATGGTGGAGCAGGCTCGAGGGGCTGAATGGCCTACTGCTGTTGCTATGTTCCTATACTTCTACAAGATACTTAATCATCATCTCAAACTGTTATCACTGCTATCACTGCCAAGGACAGACTTTTGTAACCTTCAGCACTTCATGATAACCATTCCCAGTGCAGACTCAAGAGCCCGCCTTAGAAAGGCAAAACTCAACACTGAGCTGCAGGCCTATACTTCACAGAAGTCAGCAGTGACCATTTCACCACTACACTGGGCTGAAGGGCTAGTAACATTACTGCACATTGTCTGAAGACAAAAAAAAAATCTTAGCACACCACATGGAAACCGGTTGGAGCACAGTAACAAAAAGAATGCTGCCTTCTTTTGGCTGCTGTAATTATGTTTATCTTTGTGGTAAACTTCATGGAATTTGTTGACAACACAGGCATGCACTACAGTACATGAAAGGACGAATGATTTTCTGATAGTTATTAAATATGGCTTATGAAGTCAGACAAAGGGGATACTGTCTACTTAACCGCAGAATGTAACAATACTGCGGCCACCTCTAATAACGCTTGGCTTTGGTCACAAAGCAGGGTTTGTGTGTGCTGCTTCGATTACAGCAATGGTCAACAGTCTCACTTATTAAACCTGTCCTAATGGGCTCCCTCAAAAATGTCTTTGACAATGATTCAGGTTTGCCTTAAACCTTGATGTTGGGAGTACCTGGTGGTTATGACTGCCCCTATCGCTATTTCAAATAAGGGAATTCTGCTCAGTGTCCTGGTCAATTTGTTCCCCCCCTCCACTCAAGTCAATCAACATCACCGAAACAAATTATCTGGGCTGGTCATTATTGCAATGCTACTTGTGGAAGATTGTTGTGCACAAATAGCTGACTGCATTCGGTTCAGGTAGAGCATTAAGGGTAGAATGGAATGGTTAGGCTGAATAGCTTGTGTTCATATCCTCTGAAACCTGACCTATCTCCTGCATTTTAACAGTGATTGCACTTCAAAAGCACTTGATTGGCTGCAAAGAGCTTTGGGACAGCTTGTGGTCATGAAGGCTACTATATGTATGCAAAATAGACCAGGCAGGAGGCTGGAAGAACACAGCAGGCCAGGCAGCATCAGGAGGTGGAGAAGTTGATGTTTCGGGTTGTAACCCTTCTTCAGGGCTGGGCTATATGAATGAAAGCTGTCTTCTTTATTGAAAGAAGGTATGGAACTACCTCCTCTCATGTGACCCTGCTTAATTACACAAATTAAAGCCTCTCCTAAGACATCACACTTATGGCACAGTCCTGAAAGTCTTCAATCCAATACTTTGTTGCACAAACAAATCTTTAAAAACCACAAATTGCACAAGTGCCTTTCAAATTGGTTCAGGTAAAAGCAGTTTTAAAAATGCGATTGTTCTTCCGGTTGAGAATAAACATCCATATCTGTTCGAATGGATTTGTGGCAAATCACAGGCTAAAACAATCTGGGAGTTGTTCCTGATGAGTCTCAAAGGCTTGAGATGCTGAGGAGCCACTGCTGACTTAAAGGTCTACTCCAGGTCTGCCATGCTCTCGTCAGCAAAAATGAAAATTTCCTCCACTTCACACACCCTCCCCTCAGTCCTGAGCTGTGAACCAGGAGAGCGCGCTATTATTTCCTCTGTTACAGTTAATCAAACATCCATAAGCACCGTACCCAGGAATTTTGTGCCAAATGCAGCTTATCCATGGCTTGAGCATGTGTCTGGGAATGGGACTTGGCGAGTTGAACTTGCAGAGAGCCAGTAGAGAGACAATGGGGCCAAATGGCCTTCTTCTGCGTGGCAACTATTCCATGAAAGTTCAGGAGAGGGAGGATTTGATGACCATGTGAAGAATGTTAACTTCAAGATGAAGCTTTTCACACATTCCAGAAGTTGCTTGTTTGACTTGAGTTTTTCCACTAGTCATGATATCACACTGCGAACTCCTGTGGCCAGTGAGGACATTGCAATGAGTGAATCTCGGAATTTCTGTATAGACTCGAGCCATGCCCATTCCATATTTTCCTAATTACTCACTCAAATGACTTCTAACAAATAACGTAACAGGCATTAATTTTAAGCTGTAATAGAAACAAACTGTTGACATTTAAACAATGCCTAAATTACTTTCATTAGAAAATCAGATCTACAGGAGAAAAGGTGTGTCTTTATATTCATTCATAGGATGTAGGGAACAATGGTTATGTCAGCATTTGTTACCCACTCCCAATCATCCTTAGAGAGGGAAGTGAGCTGCCTTCTTGAACTGCTGCAGAATTTAGAATCCCTACTGTGCAAAAGCAGGCTATTCGGCCCACTGAGTCCACACTGACCCTCCAAAGAGCATCCCACCCAGACATAGCCCCCCCACCTATAATTCTGCATTTCCCTTGGCTAATCCACCTAACCTGCACATCTTTGGATTGTAGGGAGAAACAGGAGCACTCAGAGAAAATCCATGCAGACACAGGGAGAATATCTGAGTGGAGTTTGCACAGTCACCCAAGGCTGGAATCAAACCTGGGTCCCTGGCACTGTGAGGCAGCAGTGCCAATGATTGAGCCTCTGTGCCACCCCATAGGTGTAGGATCACCCATAGTGCTAGAGTGTTCCATGATTTTAATTCAGCAAGAATGAAGGAACAGCAATATAGTTCCAATTCAGGATGGTGAATGGCATTACTTATGTAGTAGTGTTCCCTTGTATTTGTTGCCCTTGACTATCTCGGTGATGGTAGTCATAGGTTTGGATGAACTTTTGAGAGTTATTGCACTGCATCCTGCCATTGATATACACTAATGCTACAGTCTGCTGGTGGTGAAGGCAGTGAATGTTGAAGGTGGTAGATGGGGTGTCAATCAAATGATAAAGTTTCTCCACTGCAGCTGCATCTACCCCAACAAAGGGAGAATGTTTAGTCGCACTGGACTTGCAGCTTGTAGATAGTAGATAGGCTTTGGGCAGACAGGAGGTAAGTTACCTGCTGCAATATTTGCAAACGTTTGTGGGAAGACCAGGGGGCTAATTGGACACACCTTAAAAAGATTTAGCACAAGCATGCATCTGCACTGATTAATGTATGACTTCAGGAAGTCTGAAGTCCTTCATTGTGTTTATTCTACAATAGGAGGACCATCAGACTGCACATGCCGAAGTCTCACAGAAAGCAATGAGATAAATGGCCAGGTTTTATTGACATTTGTGCGGAATAATTGTTGACTGGATACTTCCCTGCTGTTCTTTGAATAGTGCCATGGATCTTTTAGGAGAGATCAAGATCATCCCCGAGCTTAAGATGTTTCTGTTGTCCCCTTCAGAAGACTGTCACCCTGCCGTCAAGGATCTGTCAATGAACCCTTCCAGTTTCTGCTACCTGCACAATCTGAACACAGCCCCCAAGTTAAATAAGTCCACCTTGGGCTGCAATAGTTCTGACAAAGACAGATTAATAATTCAAACAATAATATATTTCTTTTGAATTTTGAGGAATTCTGCAGTGTAGCCTTAAACAGCACCCTACCAAAACTGCATTTTAAATGACACACCAGGTTATAGTCCAACAGGTTTAAGTGGAAGCACCTGATGAAGGAGCGGCGCTCCGAAAGCTAGTGCTTCCAATTAAACCTGTTGGACTATAACCTGGTGTTGTGTGATTTTTAACTTTGTACACCCCAGTCCAACACCGACATCTCCAAAGCATTTTAAATGAGCTGTGTTCCTTATCACTATCTTAAAATTCTTCTATCTCCTTTTTCCACTGTCTTCAAAATCTCAAATTGCCCTCTAATCTCTGTGAATATACTCTGCAGCTTTTCTACCACTAAATTAATGTTCTGTCGCTACTGCAATCATGTTTCATTTAGCCTACTTATGACAGAGGTGATACCACTTTTGAAAGCGAAGTATTCATTTCACCTCTATCCTTCCTGGCCTGATACGACGGACTGCCATTTTAAAGTTTGTCTCAAGACAGATTTTTCACTTGACTCAAAGAACTCCACTCCTGACGAAGGGCTTATGCCTGAAACGTCAATTCTCTTGCTCCTTGGATGCTACCTGACCTGCTGAGCTTTTCCAGCACCACGGTCTCAACTCAGAGCTTCAAACTGTTCTCACGGATCTTTCTTCTAAGAGAAATCCAATACATCCCAACGCGACCAGATTTTTAAATCTCTTCTGAGCTCACACATTCTTCCTGCACCTCTCACCAGCTCGGATGTGCGGGTTTTCTTTTGAAATGCTGTTTTCACCTGCTGCTGACTATCAATTTACATGCTTGCAGGTAAACAGTGATGTTCTTAACATTGTAAACTCTCTTGTCTTCTGAACACATTCTCTCCTGGATCAAGTAGGAATTTTTCCACTGTGTTTACTTCAAGGTATTTAAAGCAATGATGCTCACTACCAATCATTACATGGTGCATGCCGCGGAATCATACTTTATCAGATAATGGTTCCAAAGAAGTTAGACTGTATTTTAAATGTTAACTGTGTTTCTCTCTCCATAGATACTGCCAGATCTGTTGAGGTTCTCCAGCATTTTCTTTCTTTTTAAAAAAACTTTCAAGTCTCCAACACCTGCAGTACTTGGCTTTATTACCAGCTAACAGTTAAGGTACAGCGCTGACACCAACCCTTCTTTCTATACTGGGTCTAAGATTCATTTGGTTGCGGGTGGTAAGGGATAAACTACTTGTGAATCTTAATGAGAAGAGGCACTTGTCTCAACCACAAGAGACAAGGTACAATGCAAGTTACGTTGGCTACTTGTACAGAGTCATAGCGATATACAGCATGGGAACAGACCCTTTGGTCCAACTCGTCCATACCAGCCATATATCCTAAACTAATCTAGTCCCATTCGCCAGCAAAACTTGACCTACTCTTGGGAAATAAGGCAGAGCAATCTAATCTATCTAAAAAAGTAATCTAATCTAATCTAATCTAAAGCAGGTGACTGAGGTGTCGGTGGGGGAGCACTTTGGGACCAGCGACCATAATGCTATTAGTTTTAAAATAGTGATGGGAAAGGATAGACCAAAAGTTGATGTTCTAAATTAGAGAAAGGCCAATTTTGATGGTGTGAGGCAAGAACTTTAAAAAGCTGATTGGGGACAGATGTTTGCAGGTAAAGGAACGGCTGGAAAATGGGAAGCCTTCAGAAACGAGATAACAAGAATCCAGAGAAAGTATATTCCTGTTCGGGAGAAAGGAAAGGCTGGTAGGTATAGGGAATGCTGGATGACTAAAGAAATTGAGGGTTTGGTTAAGAAAAAGAAGGAAGCATATGTCAGGTATAGACAGGATAGATCGAGTGAATCCTTAGAAGAGTATAAAGGCAGTAGGAGTATACTTAAGAGAGAAATCAGGAGGGCAAAAAGGGGACATGAGATAACTTTGGCAAATAGAGTTAAGAAGGACCCAAAGGGTTTTTACAAATACATTAAGGACAAAAGGATAACGAGGGAGAGAATAGGGCCCCACAAAGATCAGCAAGGCGGCCTTTGTGTGGAGCTGCAGAAAATGGGGAAGATACTAAACGAGTACTTTGCATCAGTGTTTACTGTGGAAAAGGATATGGAAGATATCGAAAGTAGCGAAATAGATAGTGACACCTTGCAAAATGTCCATATTACAGAGGAGGAAGTGCTGGATGTCTTGAAACGCATAAAGGTGAATAAATCCCCAGAACCTGATCAGGTGTACCCTAGAACTCTGTAGGAAGCTAGAGAAGTGATTACTGGGCCTCTTACGGAGGTATTTGTATCATCGATAGTCACAGGTGAGGTGCCGGAAGAGTGGAGGTTGGCAAACGTGGTGCCACTGTTTAAGAAGGGTGGTAAAGACAAGCCAGGGAGCTTTAGATCAGTGAGCCTGACCTCGGTGGTAGGCAAGTTGTTGGAGGGAATCCTGAGGGACAGGATGTACATGTATTTGGAAAGGCAAGGACTGATTAGCAATAGTCAACATGGCTTTGTGAGGGAGAAATTATATCTCACAAACTTGACTGAGGTTTTTGAAGGAGTAACAAAGAGGATTGATGAGGGCAGAGCGGTAGATGTGATCTATATGGACTTCAGTAAGGCATTTGACAAGGTTTCCCATGGGAGACTGGTTAGCAAGGTTAGATCTCATGGAATAAAAGGAGAACGAGCCATTTGGATACAGAACTGGCTCCAAGGTAGAAGACAGAGGGTGGTGGTGGAGGGTTGTTTTTCAGACTGGAGGCCTGTGACCAGTGGAGTGCCACAAGGATCGGTGCTGGGTCCTCTACTTTTTGTCATTTACATAAATGATTTGGATGCGAGCATAAGAGTTACACAGTTAGTAAGTTTGCAGGTGACACTAAAATTGGAGGTGTAGTGGACAGCGAAGAGGGTTACCTCAGATTATATCAGGATCTGGACCAGATGGGCCAATGGACCGAGTAGTGGCAGATGGAGTTTAATTCAAATAAATGCGAGGTGCTGCATTTTGGGAAACAAATCTTAGCAGGACTTGTACACTTAATGGTAAGGTCCTAGGGAGTGTTGCTGAACAAAGAGACCTTGGAATGCAGGTTCATAGCTCCTTGAAAGTGGAGTCACAGGTAGATAGGATAGTGAAGAAGGTGTTTGGTATGCTTTCCTTTATTGGTCAGAGTATTGAGTACAGGAGTTGGGACGTCATGTTGCGGCTGTACAGGACCTTGGTTAGGCCACTGTTGGAATATTGCATGCAATTCTGGTCTCCTTCCTATCGGAGTGATGTTGTGAAACTTGAAAGGGTTCAGAAAAGATTTACAAGGACATTGCCAGGATTGGAGGATTTGAGATATGGGAAGAGGCTGAATAGCCTGGGGCTGTTTTCCCTGGAGCGTCGGAGGCTGACGGGTGACCTTATAGAGGTTTACAGAATTATGAGGGGCATGGATAGGGCAAATAGACAAAGTATTTTCCCTGGGGTCGGGGTGTCCAGAACTAGAGGGCATAGGTTTAGGGTGAGAGGGGAAAGATATAAAAAGGACCTAAGGGGCAACCTTTTCACGCAGAGGGTGGTATGTTTATGGAATGAGCTGCCAGAGGAAGTGGTGGAGGCTGGTACAATTGCAACATTTAAAAGGCGTTCGGATGGGGTATATGAATAGGAAGGGTTTGGATCGATATGGGCCGGGTGCTGACAGGTGGGACTAGATTGGGTTGGGATATCTGGTCGGCATAGACGGATTGGACCGAAGGGTCTGTTTCCATGCTGTATACCTCTATGACTCTATTTGGCCCATATCCCTCCAAACTCTCCCTTTTCATATACCCATCTGGATGCCTTTTAATTGTTGTAATTGCCCCAACCTTGACCGCTTCCTCTGGCAGCTCATTCCATACACTCACCGTGTGAAAAAAGTTACCCCTCACATTCCTTTTAAATCTTTCCCCTCTCACCTTAAACCTATGCCCTCTAGTTCTGGACTCCCCAACCCCAGGGAAAAACCTCATCTATTTACCCTATCCCTTTCCCCGCATGATTTTATATACCGCTATAAAGTCACCCCCCCCCCCCCCCCACTCCCAAACCTCTGACACTCCAGGGAAAAGAACCTCAGTGTATTCTGCTTCTCCCTTTAGTTCAAACTCTCCAACCCTGGCGACATGCTTGTAATTATTAAGACTAACTGGAGACTAGGATGACACATCTGTATCTATTGGGACCTCCTGTCTGACATTCCCTCCCCCGTCAATTCTCAACCCAAGACGGTGACACATTATCAGATTGGAAGCAGCTGAATGCAGTTTCCATTAATAACCTTTTCAGAACTATTACCATACACAGGACAAAATTCATTACATGAACAACAGCTCTTTGTGTCTATAAGGTTTGTTTGAAAAAAAATCAGACTGAAATCTGTTTGGAAACAATTCATCCAGAGATAAAATGAAGAAATTTAGAAAAATTTCAGATATCACATACATCTCAACTGATATTCCTTGCAAATACAGCATTTGTCAGTTGCATAATGCGGCTTACATTAAAGTTCCACAAGCAAAGTATAATTAGCTCACAATAATAAATGCACATCAAAAAGTACGAAGGAGTTCTGAGGTAGTGCAAAGTATTAGATAAAATAGAGGTTCTTTATTCCACTTTCATATGGTTTACACTGAGCAGCACCTTTACAGCTGAGCTATCAGGGAGGTTGTTAGGTTCTGTTCACATGTAAGTAATCTTTAAAACAACCCCCCCCCCCCCCCCCCCCACCCCCCACCCCCCACCGTGGCCTACAGCATGATCATAGCATGCAGTTGGGAGGACTCAGGGGTAGAGATGAAACCGACCTTCCAGCTACCAAATCTGCCAGGGAAACAGAAAGACTGGAGACTGTACCTGTCTGTACTCAGTGTCTGCAAGGATGGGCACATGTCATACTCTCAAACATTGCACATCAGCCTGTGATTGAAGGTTGTGTCTCAACATGAGTGTGCAGCATTCACTATCAGTATGACTGCAGCTGAGATTAACCTTATTTCTGGGACTAGAATTTAAAAGGACCACCACCATTTTCATCCCCAAGAAAACATTTAGCTGCAGTGCCAGGGATTGGGCTGGGCTTGTGCAATGTTGATCATTAGCGGTCAGTCAACTCCACAACCACCTGATGAAGGAGCAGCGCTCCGAAAGCTAGTGCTTCCAAATAAACCTGTTGGACTATAACCTGATGTTGTGTGATTTTTAATACTACTTTCAGAAGAGGAGACAAAGTTACAACAAATGGGAGTTAACATGGTGAATAGCTTAATTCGTAAAGAAAAAAGATCAGGAAAGTAAGAGAGGTGATGACAAAAAGTGCAAGTGCATTTTCTGAGTTTGAACATAATCTGAGCAAGTCATTTACCACATAAAAGGTACATGAAGGATATGATACCATTCCTGCTGCATTGCCAGTTTACTATGGCAATCAATCACGTTGATGTGGCATTTTCTCTACCACCAACCCCACCCCCGACTGTAGCAAAAGGAGCTTCCACCAGAATCCATGTCAAGCAGTAGGATCAGAGCTCAAATTTCCACAGAGACAGACTATAAAAGTTGCTGTCATTCAGTTGGCCTTTGCTTATTTATCATGGTGCATTTGAAAATTGTCTTACAAGGAGCCAAAATGCTAAATATATTGAAAACTGACAGCTTCCTAATTAAACGATAACTGTGGTACATCTCCCTCTGACAGGAAACCAGAATCCATTACCCTACTTCTACTGTTAGAAAAAAAGGTCAGTGATCGTTCTGGCTGTTCTTTCTCCTCAGATAAGAGTCTGTCAGATCTTCACCTCCCAACCTCCTCAAGAAGATGGCACTGCCTTAGAATTAGAGGGAGTCAATTTAGAACGGAAATGAGGAGGAACTTCTTTAGTCAGAGAGTGGTGGGCCTGTGGAATTTACTGCCACGGAACGCAGTGGAGGCCGGGACGTTAAAGGTCTTCAAAGCAGAGGTTGATAAATTCTTAATCTCGCGAGGAATTAAGGACTACGGGGAGAGTGCGGGTAAATGGAGTTGAAATACCCATCAGCCATGATTGAATGGGGGAGTGAACTCGATGGGCCGAATGGCCTTACTTCCACTCCTATGTCTTATGGTTTTATGGCACACCTCAGACAAATCCAATGTTAACATTTGCCACACACATAATCAGAGCTTCTCAATGGAAGAAACAAAGCAGAAAGTTTCAATGTCATTTGAAAGGCTAAGTATCCCTTCCAGTGAAATACTACAAAACTAACAGAATCACAGCTCTCCTGAAACAGCGACGGAGTTAGAAGTGAAAATACCATCATCAGGAAATGCCACATTCAAAATATTAAAGTTTGTTTTATGGCCATATACACAAAAAGCTAAAAATCTATTTCGATTTTTTAGTACGGATTTGAAGCAATCTGTCTAATGCAGGCAGCAAATTCCAGCCAGAGTCTGAAATGTACAGCACTGAAACGGTCCTTTTGGTCCAACTCATCCATGCTGACCAGATATCCTAAACTAATCTAGTCCTGTTTGCCAGCACTTGGCCCATATCCCTCCAAACCCTTCCTATCCATATACCCATCTAGATGCCATTCAAATGTTGTAATTGTAGCAGCCTCTACCACCTCCTCTAGCAGCTCATTCCATACACGTACCACCCTCTACTTGAAAACGTTGCCCCTTAAGTCCCTTTTAAATCTTTCCCTCTCACCTTAAACCTATGAGTTTGTAAAGTAGCATTAAATTGAGTAGAGTTTTATTCATCAATAAAATGAAATGAGAGGAGTTGAAGAGGATTCAAAACAAGCTGGGTAAATGTGACCAGAAAAATTGCTTGACTGAAGGTTAAAACAGCAATCTACATCAGTTAAGTAGCCTATTTCCCTGTTATTATTTTAAAAATTATGCACATAATTGTGTATCAATGATGTACCAGTTTAAGATGTGGAGGTGCGAGTGTTGGACTGGGGTGAACAAAGTTATAAATCATACAACACCGGGTTATAATCCAATAGGTTTATTTGGAAGTACAAGCTTTAGGAATGGGACAGGATCAGAGGACACAGAATTTATATTAAAAGATAAAGAGTCATACAACTGATGCCATGTATTGAACAAACCTAAATTGCTGTTAAGTCTTTAATCACTTAGAATGAAGATGCAGGTTTGGATTGATTAAGATAGTTTAAGATCGTCTCTGGTATATAGCAACACAATGGAGAAGGATGAATTTAGCCACACTGCTAGGAGTATCTACAGATACTAAAGAAGGGCTTATGCCCGAAACATCGATTCTCCTGCTCCTCGGACGCTGCCTGACCAGCTGTGCATTTCCAGCACCACACTCTTCGATACTGAAGCACCAACATGATAGACTTGTCAGAAACAGATTGGCCATCCTGGTTTTCAGCAAACTGAAGGCTGGGATTTAGCAACACTGGGGGTCCGTGTCATCTGGAATCACTTCAGAGGGAGAACCTGACGTCTGATAGAAGTGGTGTGGAAAATAAGTTACTCAGCAATGAGCAGACGAGGTGAACAAGATCCAGAACTGTGGGGTAAGGAGGATCCTGAGTCCAGCAGCAGCAGTTGGTAAGAGATTGGTTGAAACTTTAGAGTTGAAACTTTATTGCTGGAACAGCACAGCAGGTCAGGCAGCATCCAGGGAACAGGAGATTCGACGTTTCGGGCACAGGCCCTTCTTCAGGAATGAGCAGAGAGTGTTCAGCAGGAGAAGATAAAAGGTAGGGAGGAGGGACTTGGAGGAGGGGAGTTGGAAATGTGATAGGTGGAAAGAGGTCAAGGTGAGGGTGATAGGTCGGAGTAGGGTGGAGGCGGAGAGGTCAAGAAGAAGACTGCAGGTCAGGAAGGCGGTGCCGGGCTGGAAGGATCCGGCTGAGACAAGGTGGGGGGAGGGGGGATGAAGAAACTGGTGAAGTCCAAGTTCATCCCCTGCGGTTGGAGGGTTCCCAGTCGGAAGATAAGACGCTCCTCCTCCGACCGTTGGGTTGTTGTGGTTTGGCGGTGGATGAGTCCAATGACCTGCATATCCTCGGTGGAGTGGGAGGGGGAGTTGAAATGCTGTGCCACAGGTTGGTTGGGTAGGTTCGTCCGGGTGGCCCAGAGGTGCTCCCTGAATCGCTCCGCAAGTAGGCGGCCTGTCTCCCCAATATAGAGGAGGCCACACCGGCTGCAGCGGATGCAGTAGATGATGTGGGTGGAGGTGCAGGTGAATCTGTGGCGGATATGGAAGTTTCCCTTGGGGCCTTGGAGAGAAGTGAGGGGGGAGGTGTGGGCGCAAGTGTTGCACCTCCTGCGGTTGCAAGGGAAGGTGCCGGGAGTGGTGGTTGGGTCGGTGGGGTGTGTGGATCTGACAAGGGAGTCGCGGAGGGAGTGGTCTCTACGGAAAGCTGATAGGGGAGGGGAGGGAAATATATCCTTGGTGCTGGGGTCTGTTTGGAGGTGGCGGAAGTGACGGCGGATGATGCGCTGTACATGGAGATTGGTGGGGTGGTAGGTGAGGACCAGTGGGGTTCTCTCCTGGTGGCGGTTGGAGGGACCTCTCCGCCTCCACCCTACTCCGACCTATCACCCTCACCTTGACCTCTTTCCACCTATCACATTTCCAACTCCCCTCCTCCAAGTCCCTCCTCCCTACCTTTTATCTTCTCCTGCTGAACACTCTCTGCTCATTCCTGAAGAAGGGCCTGTGCCCGAAACGTCGAATCTCCTGTTCCCTGGATGCTGCCTGACCTGCTGTGCTGTTCCAGCAATAAAGTTTCAACTTTGATCTCCAGCATCTGCAGACCTCACTTTCTCCTTGAAACTTTAGAGTCATTGTTTTCTCACTTGGTTGCTAATCTGCCTCTCAAGGTCTGGGGTTCTCATCTTATGCTCTTCCTCTTTCTTTGTCAGTCTTTGCGACTGACTGGGATGTTAGCATTTTCTGACTAAGCATTAAATACTTGATAATCAAAAGCATTCCATTTACATTTTGAAGAATTATCAAAATTCAGTTAATTTGTTAGAAGAGGAGTCCCAGTGGAGATAGGAAAGGCATTCTGTCTATGTACACTATGTTTTCCTGAATAAGTAAAATGAACAAACTTTAATTTCAAAGTTTAGTTAAAAACTAATTTAGTTTATTGTACACCCGGACTCAACTGATTCTCAAAAACATACAAACTTTAGTCCAATTGTGCAGAGAGAAAGCATTTGATGTTTTTATGTTGCAAGATAGAATGGTGATGATTTAATCATCAATAAAACTGCAATAAGTGTGTAGTCATTACAATTTGCCACACTCCAGTATCTTTTACAGACTTAGTGAATGATAGTGGTATACTGGTGATTAAAGCTGCCTTCCAAGCAGTTGACCCAGATTCTATTCCAATTTGCACATTCGTAAATCTGTCTCTTCCAAAACTCCATGCTTGCGGGCTTCTGTGACACAGTGGTAGTGTCCCTACTACTGAGCCAGGAGGATAGCATTCAAGCCCTACCCACTCCAGATGTGTCCCATTAGCTTCTGCGAAAAATATTTACTTTTAAGAGGTCTCCTCTTTTACCTTTATATTAATTTACAAGATACGATTGGCATCATTGTACCTGGAATACATTGGGAATACAGCTTCAGAACTTTGATAATTTGAGTGCTCCTAACAGAGAGCGGGAGCTTTGTCAGTTTGGTCAGTGCAGGAGGTTGGTGAAGCAGGGGAAGGATGTGTACCCTTGCTTTATTTTCCGAATGTTTTGAATGTGTGACTTCAGTTGCTGGGATACTCAGTTTGAAAAACAGAATGAAAACAATAGTGACACTACAGGAGTCTGGTACACTAGCTGGTAAGTGTTTACATATAACTTTCAGATGTAAATAGCATCAAAATGGGTTCTGTACTGCTAGGATGGTCAGCAATTGAGGAAAATAATTATATGGGAAATGCAAGTCAGAGAGTTGGCAGAAGAGACAGAGAACAAGCCAAAGAGTACACTAAAGATCAAGTCTAGATGTTACATGGATAACAAAAAGACAAAACTAAAGACTCTGTATCTGAATGTTCGTCGTATCCGCAACAAAGTAAGTAAAGTGATAGTGACCGTTGGAGGAAATAAACATGATCAGATAGCTATTACTGAGCTACAGGGTGACATGGATTGAATCCTGAATCTTGGCAGCAGATTTCAATCAAAACTAATGACTAAAAGCTTAATCAGGCCAAAGAAAGGTGTAAAAGCATGAGAGGAAGATAGTGGAAATGTCAAAAGGGATAGCAAGAGTTTCAATACATACGTAAAAAGGAAGAGTGAGTGTGTCCTGGACCTCGACAGGGTGCAAATGTGCAGGTAATAATAAATAATAATGGAAATAATCCATAAAACAAAAAAAATTTTGCTTCCCTCTTTGCTAAACAGGGTAAAAAAAAATTCCAGGAATTGCTGTGCATCAGGAAGGATAGAGAAATTTGGTATAATTACAATCTCTAGAGGAGCAGACTACTATGCAAACGAATAATAATGAGGGATGACAAGACCCTGGGCCCTGATGGACTTTACTCTGAGTCTTAAAGAGGTTGATAATGACATTGGACATAGGTTGATAGTGTTTGGTTAGCTCAGTTGGCTGGTCGGCTGATTTGAGATGCAGAGTAACACCAACGCAACATTCCTGTACCAGCTGAGGGTACCATGAAGGTCCTGCCTTTTCAACCTCTCCCCTCACCTGATGCGTGGTGACCTTCAGGTTAAAATCACCCCCCCCCATAATGAGAGAGTGGGAAAATGGCAACTTTACTTCATATTCATTGGTGAAGAAACATTATTAGAAACTGGAAAACCTCCAGCCGACAAAGACATAGGAAATACACCTCCTCAATTCGAAAGGGAGGAGAGGCAGAAAACAGGGACCTATAAGCCAGTTAGTTTGACATCTTCCATGGGGAAGGTGGCAAAACAATCAATAAGGAGGTGAGAGCGGGGTGCTTGGAAAATCTCAAGGCAATCAGGAAGAGTCAGCCTGGTATTATAAAGAGTGATTAGTGTTTAACCTAATTTGAGTTTTGTTTGAAGGAGTAACGCGTGTTGTGGATAAAAGAGGGCCTGTAGACCAGTGCTTTTCCCAACCGTGACCACATTTTCGAGCCTTATAAATTGTTGTATCCCTCTATGAGAGAGCAGAGTGGACAGCTATTCTAACTTTGTCAGAGGTCCATGAAGCTCATTGCTGCCTCAGAGCTCTTGACCCCAAAGTTGCAGCTCACGACCCCCACTTTGAGAAGCCTTGCTTTAGAAGTGCTGGACCTCGACTTACAGAAGGCACTTGACAAGGTGCCACTTAACAGGTGACGTAGGAGCGCATGCTGTTGGGAATAACACAAGTAGGGATAGAAGATTGGCTGTGTGGCAGAAAACAGAGTATGCGTAATGTATCCTTTTCTAAAAGCTAGGAAATTTTGAGTGGGATCCCACAGGGGTCTGAACCATTTACAACATATATTGATGATTTAGCCTGAGGGGAGAGAAGGCTAAATTTGCAACTGGCATAAAGACGGGTAAGAAAGTATTGTGAACAGGACATAGTCAAGTTGCAGAGGGACGTACATAGTTTGCATTAGTGAGCAAAAATCCGATCAAGGATTGTAACCTAATTCATGTTGGCAAAAAGAATAAAAAGTATTTGTTAAATGGAGTACATCTGCAGAATTCCACCAGTCCGTAAGTCGTTAAAACTTTAGTACACAGATAAGCAAGTGGCTAATGCAACACTATCCTTTAGTATGAAAGGAACTGAACATTAAAATAAGGACGTTATGCTTTAGTTATACAAGGTATTGGTGTGCAGAAATTCAGCACGTTTAACAAAATGGGACAGCACAGTGGCTCAGTGGTTAGCACTGCTGACTTACAGCACCAGGGACCCAGGTTTGATTCAGGCCTCCGATGAATGTTTGGTGTTTGCACATTTTCCCTGTCTGCTTTGGTTTCCCCCCGACAGTCCAAATGCATGCAGGTTCGGTGGATTAACCACGGTAAATGCAGGGTTACAGGGATAGGGTGGGTCTAGCTGGGATGCTCTTTAGCGGGTTAGTGTGGACTCAATGGGCTGAATGACCTGCTTCCCCACCCTAGGGATTCTATCAGGTCAAATTTCACCAATGAACTGCCACAGATTCAAAAGAAAAGTCACAGATGTTCCAGATTAATGACATCAATATCATTTACTTGTTGTTAAGAGTTTCTGCAACTATTCTGCTAGTTATTGTATGAGGCCTTCAAATAAAGAGGT
This sequence comes from Chiloscyllium plagiosum, assembly GCF_037043375.1. Taxonomy (NCBI): domain Eukaryota; kingdom Metazoa; phylum Chordata; class Chondrichthyes; order Orectolobiformes; family Hemiscylliidae; genus Chiloscyllium; species Chiloscyllium plagiosum. The sequence goes on along the minus strand of NW_028270162.1, from coordinate 45,184,583 downwards.
AGACATAAGACATTAAAAATGCCAAGAGATAAGTCTTATAACAATGTGAAATATATCATCTTTGTCTATTGATTTAACACCTCATTTCCTCGATAACTGAACTTTTATTTTATGTGAATTTTTTCACAAAATGTGGAGTGATAAAATGGGTACCTTTTATAGGTTGGCTGCTTGTTACATGTTGTAAGTTATCTTCACATCTCCTTTTCCTGTGGCAGCTTTATAACTATATCCTTCACCTTTTGATTTTGTAGCTTCTCTACATCTTTAGTTCTGATTTGTCATTGCTTCACTAAGTCAATTTTATCAAGTGCGTCACCACAAATGTGACAACAGGAATTCAGTATGGGAAAAAAATGTAGACTGTATTAGAAGCAAACGTTTAATCTTGCACATGTGGATTATATTCATGATTTCACACTCCAGATATCAATTTTGTTTCATCTCTTACAAATGCAAAAACAAGTCAATCATTTTATACCACATTCTTGTCATTTGAAGCAAATAATTTAACTACAAATGACAACTGGAGTTTAGAAAGCAGCCACTATCACCTATTGTGGACTTAACTCAGTACTTCCTCGGCCATGTTTGCACCGTGTTAGGTTAAACATGGTGCCATTTTAACAGTTAAGTGTCAAAACATTGTTCCAAACCTGTAAATAATTGTAAGCAGCCCTCCAAGCTAGCGAGGTGAAGCAGGATCCAGAACTCTTGGATCTGGCCAGTCTGTGTGTGTTAGGCAGGATTGGGCTGGATGTGGAACAGACTGGGGAAATTCACTGGGCACATGAGTAACTTGTTGTGTTGTGTCGCCATAGTCTCACCAGACCATAGGAGCTGCTCTCTTATTAGAGAAGAGTGATTGGTGGTGATTTAGCCTGAGGGTAGGGAATCTAGGGACCACAAATAGAAGCAAGCTCTAATTGAGGGTATGGCTGGTATCTGCAGAAGAGAATCAGTAGACACTGAATGTTTTATTTTGTCTACAGGTAATGAATTCAAGTTCCTCACACAGGGTACAACTCTTCCAGATCAGATCCTACCACACCAGGTTCACCTAGTCATCTCTTTATAACTGGGATGGGATACACCCCACAGCCAACATCAATGGAACTGTAAAACATACGCTATCAGTTCTCTCCCTGCCTGTCAGTTGCAATTGTCTTGATTACCCTTAGTAATATCAAGGGAATTCCTTCAAACTCACACATTCCCATTTAATTAAGAGCAAACTCCTTCTGTGCCCGTATGAAATGCAGCCACAAGAAGGAGACACACGGGCTGCCTCAATTGTTGCTTCACTTGACCAGCAGGCCCGGCGTCCAAGGGCCACTTATCCAACACTGTGCTCTCCGTTGCATAATGTGGTTAAAAATTAAACTACACCCTGGCACTCAATGTTCATGTTTTTATTTGCTCGCTGCAAGAATTGCAACAGAAAGTCTCAGGGTTTAGAGAAGGCCACACTGCCTGACTCCCACCCTCCCCCAACACCTCCCGAATCCCCTGAGTAAAAGTAAGCAAACTTTGTCATCCCACGGAACAAATCGGATTAAATGCTCAGTTATTTAAAAAGGCAGATTAATGGATAAGCAGCCCCTCTGTTCTCAATCTCCCAATCTGGTTTAAGGACACAAAAGTTACCGCATTTGAGTGGAGGTCACAAGGTTGCCTAGTCTCATTTATCCTATTAACCCAATGACCAAACAATGCCCATAAACCAGTTTCACTGGGCCGGCGCCAACACCACCCTGTACCCTTGGGGCAGAGACTGACTCTTTTAAAGGTCCCTCTGGTGACCCAGAGCAGCCCTAAACCCCACCTCAGCTTCATTGAAGGCTTGCAGCCTGGAACAAAAGGGGTCAGCTTTAACTGGACCCAAAAGGTCCTTCAAGGAAAACTGATGCAATGGTTTCTAATAGGTGCTTATCCTCCTCCTTTTGTGAAGGGGCTTCCAGCATTAAAACCTCACAAAGAATTGCAGAATCCTCTCTTTAGAAACTAGCCCAGACCATTTCAGGAGTTAATCCACATGGTTTCTGAACGGAGGCCCTTTACCTCTAGGCAGAGAATTCTTTCATTAAGTGGGAGAAAGAAAAAAAACAAATTAGGGGGAATCTTGCGCAGACTATAAATAAGTAAAGTGAAACACAGTCACAATGTGATAAGTAGCCAGTGAGAAACAAGCAGAATTGATCATTCAGCTCAAAACAGCTTTTTAAATACAATTATAGCAGTATATAAATGTAACTGATTCAAGTGAAGAATAAAGAACTTGGAAGAGAATATAGTTTGCCTTGGGGTTTGGGAATAGAGTCTCCAAACTACAATATAAGAGTAAACTTTCAATCAGTTACAAAATGGTTGTTGGTGCTTTTAGGTTGGCTTGTAACGTATAAAACCTATTCACTATAAAAAGAGCAGCACAAGACTTTTCATGAACATTGTCACAGAGCCTTTCATCAGAAAAAAAAAAGTGTTTTGCAAGCCATTTTCCTTGTCTGTGGACTTGAGCTTTGGTTGCATCACTGCGCCAATGAGACAAAAACGGTAGGAGGCTGTTCTCTCTCTCCAGACAAGTCAAACAAAACTTTGCTGTATGTGGTAGACAATATCACATTTCCAACACTCCTCAACATAGTTAATTGGTTGTAAGGTGCTCAGAGACATCCTGAAATCATGAAAGCTGCTATATAAATCCAAACCATTTCTCTTTCCTTCCATTTTCTTTCTTTTGTTTGCTCAAAATGTGTATTTTAATGGCATTTGTTCGAAGATGAAACACAGTTTGTAAAGTTCTGCATTTCTTCACCAGTGTCCCATTTGCTGGAAGTGGATGGATAGGGAAATCAAACAGCACCAAAGTAGTCTTAAAGAAAGTGCATCGATGCTTTGTCAATTTAGAGCTAGTCATTTTCCCTTAGCCTTCTTTGCGGCCTTTGCATCCTGAAGGTGCTGAAATATAAACCCATGGTGTGCAGTATTTTAGCTGATCATCATGGTTTTGAGTATGGGCTCTGAACGTGAGACATAGTCACTGGCTTCATTTCACCAGGGACAGTAAGTTATTTAACATGGGTCAATACAGATACAGAGTTAAAATATTTCAACTGGAAAAATCTAACTTGGCATTCAAGTGTGATGAGCACATCAAAGCAGACCCCAATTCAACCACACTTCAAGGTTCAGGTACATATCCATCAAGAATTCCACAGGATACCTGCTATGAACAGACTCTGGTTATGGATCTTGCTCATTTTCCTCAAAGGCTGCAACGCACTTTTGCGCATCCAGCAGTTGTGAAAGGTGTTATGTAAATGCAACACTTTATTTCGCCTAATCTGAAGTCAATAATTGCATTTTGGTTGTCATCTTGTCTGAGATGAACTGGTTCTACACTGATTGGCCACACAACCTATGGAGAGTCTCTGTAGCTCGGTTTTACAATATTGCTCGAGGGAAGATGGGGAGCATTACCATTTTAATCTTGAAATGATGAGCAGTGCATCAGGAATGTGTCACACTGAGACTCGAAACTCTGTGACTAACAAACACTTGAATGTTGACTACAACAGAAAGATATTAATAGAAAAGGGACAGGTTGCTCTGAACTGAAGAGTCGAGTCCTGGATAGGACGATCTAAAAAGAGACAAGAATATATCAGGCACTGTCAACTGCAAATGTTTGGATACTGATTGTAAGGAGAGACTAATCCAACTCCAACTTGCACACAAATTGTGGTGTTCTGTCATGTTTACAGTTTCTGTCTATTGTTCACAGAGTTCCAGCTGAATGATAGGAGGACAATGGACAGGGTTGAAAAGGTTTGATACAGGAACCATGATATTGATATCAGGCCTGGTAATAAACGAGACAGCCTTGGCTCTCGGCTATTTTCCATAACAGGAAAAGAATAGGTGCTAGTCCAGAGGCATAGGGTGATTATATGACTAGTTCAACTTTTAAAAAAGTTAAAACCAGTTCTTTTCCGCAACTCCTTCCCCATAAGAAATTTTTTTGAAAACCTTTTGGATCCTATTCAAAACACCATGAGTTAATCACAATGCGAACTTAATTTACTCAAGCAATATCCTGTACTCCCAATCTTTCAGGTTGTTTTTGGTTTTGAAAATTAACAATAGTGTCTTCATCCCAGTTAATGTGCTTACTATCCAGGAAAGTAATTGTTTGAGTTGACTGAATACACACCTGGCGTTCTCTAGTTGCTGTTGCCACCCATAAATTGACAATGTATTTCGGTGGGTGGAAATGAATGGAAATTGACAAATCAGCACTGGATTCCAGAGGTTGAAATTGACATGATGAGTCAGAAACTGCAGACCCACCACAACGGTCCACCCCCACTCAGTTTGCAATCCCTACTATAGTCTTGCACTGTGTGAAATTGCCATGTGGCAGGGCCGGAGAAGGGGATGCTAGAGGTCTCAGCAATCCCACCAAGCCACAGAAAAACATCCAAATTGTGATGCACCAAGTAGCCACTTGACCAGGCTTGCAAAACTGGCATTATACGCATAGCCAGGGGAAGCTCACTCCGTATCTCAGAGTGGGCAAATGGAAAGTGAACCCCGTTTCATCAGGGAGAAGATACAAATGTTTGAAAACACACATCGACGCACTTAAGAACAGCTTCTTCCTGCTGTTATTCATCTCATGAACGGAACAATCATGTTAAAGTTGATCTTTCTCTGGACCTTCTCTGGAAGGCTATATTCTGCATTCTGTTCTATTACCTTACATAAGTACATCAGGGTATAATTTGTCTGATCAGTATGCAAAACAATGCTTTTCATCGTATCTCAGGGCATGTGACAATAATAAATCAAAAACATCTTTGCGTTTTTGTTCACAAGGTCCACATGCAGGGATGGCAGAAATACAGCACATTTAACATAATGGGGCAGCGCAGTGGCTCAGAGGTGAGCACTGCTGACTTACAGTGCCAGGGACCCAAGTGTGATTCTATCCTCGTGTGACTATCTGTGTGGGGTTTGCACATTCTCCCCGGTGTCTGCATGGGTTTCCACTGGGTGCTCCGGTTTCCCCCCCACAGTCCAAAAGGTGCGGGTTAGGTGGATTAGCCATGGGGAATGCAGGGTTACGGGTATCAGGTAGGGGTTGGGTCTGGGTGCGATGCTGTTCAAAGGGTCGGTGTGGACTCAATGGGCCAAATGGCCTATTTCCACACAGCAGGGATTCTATGATTCCAATTCAAATTCTGAAAAGATGCTGTGCTGAATGGTTACCGAGCCACTTTAGCCAATGTTAGAACAGGGGGTGGGCAAAAACATGGTGCAAAAGGTGGGCTTTAAAGGACTGTTTTAATGAAGAAAGAAGTGGACAGGTCATGCAGGAGATTCCAAGGCTTTGCATCTTATAATCTGAAGACAGTCAGCAAATGTTGAGAAATTAAAAATCAGGAATCCCGCATTTCAGAATGAGATGGCTATCGAAAGTGCAAGAATTGTGAAATTCTACACCTCCATTAGTCTTTCTATCACAATAATTTGTACCACACTGCACAACATTTTAAGTAGCGGTGCTTCTCACCAAGGGGTTTTCTACCTATTTTTGTGGAAGGAGGCAACCAGACTTCTAAAACTTGAGCTTAATTCAAGTGACTTAGTCTAACTTGGTGGGATCTGGCCTTGGCTGTACAGACCTATTTCTCAATTTGAAACAAATATGCGCTACACCGCATGCATTGCATTTTGCTCAGAGCAGCTGTAGTGCTGATTATGCTGTAAATTTGTCAGTTAGTTAGTGCTCAAGCACTTTCTTTTGTGCAGTGGTGAATTACACGTCACCAATTTACAGTAGAATTACAGTCACTGTGGAAGCTTTTAATTTGTAGTTTGCCCAAATTTAGCAACTCATTATTTCCTGAAGCTCAATTAAAGTTTAATTTGGACCAAATTGTACATCAAAAACACACGAGAGGCCTTTAAGTGCCGAAAATAATCTTATTTTTCTCTTTGGTTCTGTGCAACGTACTACTCCTACTTGTAAAAATACAGAATAGCAGAATACAAACGGATTGAGTAGATATGAAAAGGCAGCTCCTCTTGCAGCATCATTATGACCTTCGGGGATATCACATCAAGTCACTGGGACAACTGTTTTCTCCCTCTTAATATCTCTTGACAACTGGCAGATAGATACAGAGGCACAGCTTTAATGAGGGTATGCAAACAGTAACTGAAAAACCATTATCAAAAGGTTGACTTAAAGGAAAATGCAGGAGGCAGTTGGGAAGGCGATCAACCCAACGTATTTATTCTCTCTCCTCTTTCTTTTGCTCACTTTTCCATGAGAATAGAATCTCAACCAGAACTCACTGCCAGCAGCAACCACTACAAACCTCCAGGCCAGGTACCTGACCATGAAGAGTTACTACAGAAGCTTGTCAAAAGTACACACTTTCTAAAATAACCAATTAAAAGACACTGTTGCCTCAGGGATTACCACCAAAGACCAAACAAAAGAGCTCTCTGTTTGTAAAGAAACAGGAGACATCTCATCACCAGCTCATTCAATTAAAAAAAACGTATAAACCTACTGTTCAGTGGTCACAGAAGGTCTCAAGGCAAATGGTCAATATGTCACTTGCGGCTCAGGTCATAGCACTCTTGATGTTACGTCATGTCCCCATCCAGGACGTGAACTGAAAAATCAAATGTTGGCTCCCACAGACAGGGCAAGATGCCGCACTGCTCCTTTTAAAGGAGTACATGGTCCAATAATTACCCTTTACTTGTTACAAACACTGATATTTGTGGTCACTCTCACTTTGCTGCTTGTGCAAATTAGTGATCACAGCTTCCACATCACAACATGGACTACACTTTAAAAGTATCTCATTGGCTGCATAGTTCTTCGAGACATTCAGTGATCACGACTGACTGTATATAACGTAAGCCTTTCTTTTCACCTCCACCATAAATTACTGTCCACCCATTAAGGATCCTGCACTGGGGAAGGTCTTCCAACCAACCCAAACTATCAGAAAAAATAATCCAGGATGGTATACATATGGGCACCACATAACGATTGCATTCTCTCCAAGAGATATAACAGATTCCCAAGGCAGATATCTTGCACAGAGTTGGGAGCCTAAAGAGAATTCAACATGCCGCCGCCCCTTCCCCTCCCCACTGCCCCAAGCCTTTTGGTCTCCCTGGATAAAATGGACACCTTGTTTGGGAACCACTCATTCGTGCAAGGAGCTTGGGCTGTGGTTCAGTGGATAATGCTCTCACCTCTTCATCACAGGGCTGTGGGTTAAGTTCCAGCCCAGAGACTTGAGTGAACAATCTAGGCTAGCATTCCCATGAGATAACGGCATTGTCTTTGCAGTTCATTAGATATTAAACTGAGGTCCTATTCGCCCTCCAGGGTGTTTGTATAAATTGCTCACGCCTCTAGCTTAAGAGCTATAGGGAAATTCCACCGGTGCCTCAGCCTATATTTATCTAAATTCAATAATAAACCTGAAATATAAAGATGGTCACAATGAAAGTGACCGTTCCTTGTTGCTAAAATCCATCTGGTTCACTAATCTCCTTCAGGGAAGGAAATCTGCCATCCTCTTTGGTCTGACCTACACCTGATTCCAGATCCACAAGAAAGTGGTTCATCTCTTAAATGCCCCTTTGAAATGACCCAGCGGACAACTAGAAAAGGGCAACAAACACCGGCCATGCTCACAGCACTCAGATCCCATGAAAGCAAAGAAAAAATGCTTTGGGACACTTTGCGGCTATGAAAGGTGCTATACTAATGCAAATCCTCCATTTTTGAAAAGATGCAGAGGTGGATGTTAAGCATCAGTTTGCAAATATAATTCTGGAAAGTGAAAGGTACATTAGAATGCATGTGGCTGGAAGGCTTTTCTTTTTAATATGAGCCTTGAATTTTGCTTTCAATCTGCATTCCCATCTCCTGCTTTGCAGGTTCATCCTGAAGTATCAAAGCCAGATTTGGATTTCCTTTAGTGTTGAATGTTTCACGGAAGCCCATGGAAAACCACCTCTATAGTTGCCGTTAAAGCCATTACATCAGGAGCAATGGAACAGAATGTAAAACATTTTCTATTTCACAGGACGTTCAAGGTGAATTCGTTTCTTCCCTTCTTGGTCACAGAACATATGAAAACCTTCTGGTAGCTAAAGCAGAGAGATCACATTGTGAGAAAGGTCTCTTTTCATGGCATGTAATTAATTAGTGACAAAACACTACTACCTATTTTCGCCCAGCAATGTAGATTCTGATGTTGCTGCACGTACCAAAACTAGATGTGAATTATATTGTACATTGAGGAAGAAGAGAACCAACGACTGAAAGCCCTTTGGACAGAAAAGCCAGTGCAGGTTAACATCAAAATGACAACAATCGATCAGGCTTAGGGATGTAAACAGAGAATCCTGCCAATGTAAGGTTAGGGGGTCTCCATCTCCTTTACTTTAGCATGGTAAATAATAATATTGCTGAGTATCAGTCACACTTCAAGACAATTTTGTTATCCAATCATCACTCCCCTCCCTCTAATGTTTTTAATCAATATTCACTGACAGGAACCTTTCCAGCACTCATCCAGTAAACAATACCTAATATCATGGTGGCTCGGTGGTTAGCACTGCTGCCTCACAACACCAGGAACCAGAGATCGATTCCACCCTTGGGTGGGTGTGTCTGTCTGTTTGTCTGTGTCTGTGTCCTCTGGGTGCTCTGATTTTTCTCCCACACTCCAAGGATATGCAGGTTAAGTGAATTGGCCATGGTAAATTGCCCATAGTTTCAGGGATGTGCAGACGAGGTGGATTAGCCATGGGTAAATGCAGGGTTACAGGTTGGGTTTAGGTCTGTGCTCTTTTGAGGGTCAGTATGGACTCAAGGAGCTGAATGGCCTGCTTTCACACTGTAGGGATTCTATGAATGGCACCCAACCAACCTTGTTCCTACATAATTAAACGACTACACTTCAGATGTTCTTAATTGACTGTAAAAGCACATTGGGACACTTTAGGATTGCACAAAAGAGTTGTATAATGCAAGTATTTTCTTCACCCCCAAATGGGATCAAATCTGGAACGCAACCACAATGATCCCCCATTCAGCTGGTTTTGGGAGTCAATGTGATGCTGAGCAGGACAGCTGTGGAATCACAACAGACGTTTTGACGCCGAGACCCGGCATTCAGAGGCAAAAATCAAAAAGCTGTTCAAAGGAAATGATAAAGGACATCAGAACATAAATCATGCAGGCATGACAGTGAGCTGATGGGACCCAAGGGGATGTCTCCAGCTGGGAGCTTCATACATCATCTCGTTCAAGGCTTGTCTGGGCTTAACTAAAAATAATTACCAATAATATACTTGGTGCTTGCTCCAGAATCCTAAAACAAGGCTTGACATATCCAACAGTACTCGAGAGCTACTATTTAAATTCTTTATGAAAATGTTTGATTCTGTGCAACTACAAGATGCGATGTCTGGGGGCAATGGAGCAGGAATGGAGGGAGGTGCAGGGAGGAAAGAAAATCTGCTTTAATCAATCTTGTGAAGTGCAGTTTAAAAGTACTTGATGTCTCTCACGGGTTCTTCCACTTGTTGCAAGGAATGTAACTCCTCAAGCACATTCCTACAGGATTTAACTTTTTTGATGAGGGGAATGTGTGGTAAGTGGGATGGAGCAGTGCTTCTGAGGCTCCTTGTGGTGAAGGAGTCCATGTTGACCAGAACAGTATTTCGCAATTGTGTCGCCCCTAATGTCCAATATAAACATTCAGATTTAGTGTGGAGCAGGAACAGATTAAAGCTCAGTCTTCTTCGGGTTTCTAATTTAGTGCTGAAGCAGACCAATAGCCTTGTATGTCTTGGCATCACAAGAGTATATCGAAGTGCTTATTTAAAGTTAAAGGTTTCTCTACCACCATTACAGGCAGGAACAGGGACTGGGCATGTTATCGAAACTGACAGGTAACCATTGCACAATGTTTCAAATGCCATGTTTCTGATGAGCTTATTACACTATCCTGAACAGGCAGACTCGTTGTAAGAATGTGAAAAAGGTCAACAGAAACTGTTCTTCATATTCAAATCAAGAGAATCTCAAGCTGTGAAAGTTGCTACCAAAATTCATGTCAATTCTTTAAGAAGCTCAGTGAAGATCCTGTTGGATGCTACTAATTAGAACACATTTTCTGCAGGATTTTCACGATCAAGAGCAGAAATATTCTCCCCAATAGTCTGCATTAAATTGAATCCCAGACTTCTAAGGTCAACAGGCAATAGAGTAGATCAGGTACGACACAATCCAGACCTCATGCTGAGGATATTTCACAATGAATGATGCCGTTTATTTTCACAATGATTGTTCAAGATGTGCTCCAGAGCCTCACTTTCTGGGTTCACGTTGGGATATATTTTGCAGGCATCTCAAATCCACAAGTCCACCAAGAATGTTGTTACAACCAAATATTTGAAATAATTTTGGCAGCTAATTGTGTAAATAGGAGGCCTGACGGTTTAAATCCTTACTATTCATGGTATTTGTTACTCACACATGAAGCTACTGTTTATAGTAACATGCCTCCAGTCATAGGAGATCGACAGTACAGAAAACCACTGTTTGGTCCAACATATCTGCACAGATGCAAAACAACCATCCAAATATTCCAATCCCATTTTCCAGCATTTGACCCATAGCCTTGTATGCCTTGGCATCACAAGTGCATATCAAAGTGCTTATTTAACGTTAATGGTTTCTCTACCACCATTACAGGCAGAGAGTTCCAGATTCCACCACCCTCTGAGTGACAATTCCATTGCATCCCTTGTAAAATGTTCTGTTCTTTGCCTTAAATCTATGTCCCCAGTCATTGATCCATCCACCAAGTGGACAAGTTCCTACCTGTCTACCCTATCTGTGCTCCTCATAATTCATTCCCTTATCAGAAAGCATTGAGTGACTAGAGAGATCAGGCTTAATCACTGTGTAATGTTAACTGATCTCAGTCAGCATGACGATAAGGGCACATCGACTGGCATCATCTCAAGTTGGGTCTGGTTCAACTGTGATGTTGGCCTAGTAAGATGGCTTGCTGGCACTCACTGTGAAGGGCAGTGGGAAAAGAATGACCAACCGGACAGCCAGAAAGGATTCAATGCTGTCAGAAAATGAGGACTACAGTGTCATTGAAACAGGCAATATAATAGACCAGGTACTACACAATCCAGACCTGATACCTAAAAAGCAGTAATTGAAAGTTCAACACAAAATGGTCAGCGCATTTTGGTGCTGACTGAGTGAAAAGGCAAACAGAATTGGTTTTTGATCTAAATTATAACACATGCAAATAATACAATTATGCTTCTTAGAATCTCAGATACTAAGTAGACTTCTTGATGTTAGTACAAAGTGACACAGACCAAGCTGTGAAAATATGTCTTTAAGAACAGGAGCCTTTAAAATTCAGCAAAGGTCCTGGTGTTTAAAGCTGTTATGTTCAGCACACTCCACTACTGCAACAAAACCTGGATCCACCAACAATATAGGGAGATCCTTGAGAGCTTCCATCAGCAGTATCCATGTCGATTCTTGGGGTCAAATAGGATCAAACATCAGAACAATGCGAGAAGCCTCCAAGATGACCAACATTGAAACCCTATCCTAAAGAATCAATGCCATTGGATGGGTCTTTGCTCAAAAATCTCCTCCCTCACACAGTACACTCCTCCCAGCATTCCCTCGGCCAGTGTTCAAGGCCACCTGAAAGCATGAAGGCATCGACACCACTGACTGGGAAGAGAAAGCTGCCGATCACTCAGCGCAGCATCTCCTGGTTCATCAAGCTGCAAGTCTCTAAGGTTCAGCAACCCAACCGTGAGATGAACTAGGGAAAACAGAGAAAGGAGAAGGAAGCTACCCAGACTGACCAATTCCGTTACTCCACACAACGCTGTCGCACCACTGCAGAAAACATATGGAGCCAAAATTCGGCTCATCAATCAACTTAGGACCCATCTACTTTAAACAGACCTCATCCTCCATTCTGAAGCACTGAAGACGAAGTGACCAATCATGGGAGCCTTTAAGATCACACATTTTGGTCATCTTGGTGAAGAGATGTCAATAGGTGTGCAGGAGGTGGTGGTAGACACTTAAAGTAAGTGCTTGTGGGTAGTGGACAGAGGAGAGTCAGGCTCAAGTTTGGAAAGGCCATTCGTGCCCACATTCAAAAATGTAGACATAGTATTGGACAGCACTTGGGGCTCATAGGAACATTTCTTATAGAATAACGGATTGGCCATTTGATCCTTAAATATTCCACCATTTAACTAGGTTAGCTCAGTTGGCTGGTTTGCCAAGCAGAATAATGCCAACAGTGTGGGTTCAATTCCACACAGGCTGAGGTTACCATGAAGGACTCTCTCAACCTCTCCGCTTGCCTGAGGCATGATGCCCCTTTGGTTAAACCATCACCAGCTGGCTCTCTCTGAGAGACTGAGACTATGGTGACTTTATCTTTGTTGGTTTCTATCTTGAACATGCTCAACGATTGAGCCTTCAGACGCCTCTAGGATAAAGAATTCCAAAGATTCACCAGCCTGTAAGTGAGAAAATTGCTCTTTATCTCAGTCCTGCATGGGCCTCTCTCTTATTTTGAGACTGTATTCTCTGGGTTGAGAACCCCAGCCATCGACAGCATCTTCTATCCCTTTACCCTGACAAATCTTGTGAGAATTGCATGTTTCAATGAGATCACCTTCCAGTCATCAAAAATCCAGGGAATACAGACCTATTGTCCTAAATCTCTCTTTACAGGATAATCCCACTACACCAGGTATCAATCTGGTGACATCTTTGGTATGTGTCTTCAGCGGCAAATATATTCTTCCTTACAAAGGCTCTTGCGGTAAAATGGTAGATGGCCGGTCTCTAATGTACTGACACCAATAACACGAGCTCAATTCCCACACTAGCTGAGGTTACCATGAAGGATTCTCTTTCCCAAGCTCACCTGAGATGTGGTGATCCTCAGATTCAATCATAACCAGTCGTCTCTCCTTAATGCGAGAGCAGTCCGATGGTCTGGTGAGACTATGGTAATTTTACTCTACCTTCGAGAATTGTGTCATAATACACCTGAACAGGCTGCTTAAATATATCAATCCTTCCTCACAGAAGGAGACCAAAATTGTACCATCTTCCGTAGCATAGCATCAAGACATATCTCAATGCATTTGGAACAATGACATTTCAGTGTAAAAGTGAACAAATGTCTACCAAACACAACAGAATGTTGCATTACATAAAGCAATTCCTGTCTCTTCAAGCAACTAAGTTCAGGACTTTGAGCTCTGGATGGTAAGGAGTCAGGACAGCAAGGAAAATAGTTGTCACACATAAAAATGAAAACAACCACATATTTCTTGCCTTTTGAAACTTTAGCCCATTATTCTGGTTGGCAAGTAAAGATTCAGCTCAGCAAACCCTGTGGTCAACAAACGTTTGAACTTATTTTAAGTCTGAGTACAAAAGAAAGAGACAAATAAACATTCTGACGCTTGGCAGCCAATAAAAAAGAAAAGGAAGTAAACAATCCCATGACCTTTGACATCAAAAATGACAGAATCCCAACCCTCTCTCCCTGCTCCACAATCCTCAAACACTCGTATCATTGTGACTGCCTCAGTGTTGAGAGGTTTTCCTCAACGAAAGGTCAGTGCCATTTGTTTTCGTGTTACGTGACCAACAACCCTCCCGAATAGGCCTCGACCACAGATTTAAAATGCAGCACAGTAAATATCAAAGGTATGTGATAAACACCTCAGGACTTGGCCTGTCTGTCGTAATGATGGGCTATAAAATGATTTGAGGCCCCAATCTGTGTACACATGGCAATCAAATTTTTCGCGGAAACTGGACAAGCCTTTGATGCCATTGTTTTATCTGCCTTGGGTAAACACACAGTCTGATATTAAATGGTGTCAAATTATCCTGGATTTAGATCACATATTCCACTGATTACACAGTACAGAGAGCAGGATGTGTTCAGGAGGGTGCTCCAAGCCTGTAATCAATGATTTTTTAAAAAATTCAGGTGGCATACAAGGCCTCAAAACCCTTGATCACAAACCCAGCCTCATGGTTTTCTTTTTCAAAATAAAACCTTCTTGATATTCTTGTGACCTTTCCATTCCAGTTCTACGACTGAAAACCATACCTTTGGTTAATGCCAGCAAAATGCACAAGGAGTATGTTTTGCTTGTGGAACTCAAGATTACAATGAACAAAGCTAAAGTGGATCAAAGTGTAATTTGGTGCAGATTACTAGAAATCGTGGTCTATCAGTTGTCCTCACAATCAAGATTACTCCATTTTTCTGGCCCCAAAAATCATCCTTTTGCCTATTCTCCATGTGTAAGTCAACTTCCTCGTTTGTAATCATGAAGCGCTATTTCATAGCAATAGTCTGGCTCAACCTTTCACCCCCATCAATACTTTTTACTTATCAGTCCCAAATGGGCACAAGGGATCAAGCCGGTGAAACTGTGCGGTGAAAATGTACAGGAGTTTACAACAATGCCCACACACACTTCAGATGCCAACAAAACTCAAAAGGACAACCATTCATACATTTGCCAGCAAGTACTCAGTACACAAGTCGGTCCCAGGTTTTGGAGAAATCTTTTTGAGGTTTGGTCAAGATCCCAGACATCCATTAGACTATTAAAACACGTGAGCCCTCGGGGAAAAAAAAACCATTGATTGATCATCTAGTTGCGATCTCTGCTCTCAAGTGCACAATTTTTATTTACATAAATGTTAAAAATTTCAAATGCTTGCAGTTTCAGCTATTATTATTTTAAAGGGTTGATACAGTCTACATTAGTACCACCCTTAATAAAAGACTTTTTCTAAATATGCACTGATTTGGAGGTGCCGGTATTGGACTGGAGTGGACAAAGCTAAAAATCACAACACCAGGTTACAGTCCAACAGGTTGATTTGGAAGCACTAGCTTTCAGAGCAGTGCTCCTTCATCAAAGATAAAGATAAAATAACATTTATATCACATAAGAGGAGAGTTCAGATGGGTTTGCAAATGCATTGTTATGAAGAACATGTTATGAAAAAAAGCACTAGATAGATTAGACTGACAATTAACTGTCAAGCTTTGATTCATTTTAATCCAGGCAGGTTGACCCTGATTGGTCAAAGTTAAAAATCACACAACACCAGGTTATAGACCAACAGGTTTATTTGGAAGCACTAGCTTTGAGCACTGCTCCTTTTTCAGGTAACCAGTGGGGCAGGACCTAGTTTTGGTCAATATATTGTTTTAATTGCATGCCACTTTGCTATAAATTCTGTCTAGAAAGTTATGAATGAATAACTTGTTCTAAAACTAATTTTAGATGCTATTTTGGCACTGTAGATCCATTGATCTCTCTATTCCGCATAGAACCAATGAGCTTGGAAGGGTCAGGGCTTGCGCTAGAGAATATGGGACCATGTTTGTTGGGTTAAGGGGCATATCTTCATATTGGGAGAAAAGCATGGCAATGAGGTCAGAGGGCCCACAGCAGGGTGGAACACGAGGAGTGTGTCAGGTGTGAGGAGCTTGGAGATGTCAGGGTAGAGGGCTCTAACAGGGGCTGTTTATGTATTTTATTTTTACTTTCTCTTTAACTGTGTAGAGGGACATTTACTTATTGATCAAAAAAAAGGAGGTAGTTCTATTCTATATCTAATCCTGTTCTGTGCCAGTCTTGGGTATGTTTGAAGGGAACAATATGAAGGGAGCTTTATTCTGTACCTAACCCCATGTTGTCCCTGACCTGGAAGTGTTTGACAGAGATGATGTAAAAGGGAGATTTACTCTGTACCTAGCCCTGTGCTGGATCTGTCCTTGATAGCAGCATGAAGGTGGGAATGTCCCGATTTATGCTACCCAGCTCCAGAGATGAAAATCCGGCCACTAATGTTGCAAGAATTAATGTTATTTTTCAACATGAATTAGCCACTTTTCAAACCATTCCAAGGTCATGAACATGCTGGTCATGTAAAGCATTAAAACTTGCATCAGGAACCAACGCTCATTCTGCACACCTTGCATGATATCCACTATAATGCAGAGTTAAATGTTTCATGTCCAGTGAACTGATGAGCAATGTTAACTCTGCTTTCTCTTCACATTCGCTGTCAGACCTTGCTGAGTTTTGCCAGCAATTTCTGTTTTTGCTTCCGCAGTTCATTGTTTTATAGTTTTCCTTCTTGACTGTCGCACGTCTGTCAATGTTCAGGACCCAAATCTTGAGCCACTTATTTATTCCACTCATTTAAGGTGCCCTCTGCCAATTGGCATGTGACCGTGTCATTGTCCCCTAAGGTTAACATCCTTGAAGTTCTGCTCTTCAATTTAGCTCCTAGCTCCTCCCACTTCTGTTTGTTGCCCCTCATGATAGAGTCTAGGACCAGAGGGTATAGTCTCAGAAGGAAGGGGTGCCAATTTAAGACTGAGATAAGGAGGAATTTCTTCTCTCAGACGGTTGAGTGTCTTTAGAACTCCTTGCCCCAGGGAGCTGTGAGGGCAGAGTCCTTGTATAGAATGAAGGCTGAGAGAGATAGATTCTCGATCAATCAAGGAATCATCTTTGACGGGGAAAAGTCAGGAAAGTGGACATGAGGAAGGTCAAATTAGCCATCATCCTATTGAATGGTAGAACAGGCTTGAAGGACTGAATGGCCCATTCTCGTTCCTATTTCTTTTTGGGTATTTGAAAGGCTGAGACTCACGTGCTGCCCTTGCTTGTCTCACACCAAGTCACATCCTCCTTTCCCCGAACAGTGACCACGTCATGGAACCACCTTCGTAAAAGGGCTTCAAACATCAAGGTAATGGCTAGGGTGGCATACAGATGTGCCATGTACAACTATGGCACTGGAAAAGCACAGCATGTCAGGCAACATCCAAGGAGCAGGAGAGTCAACATTTCAGGCATAAGCCCTTCATCAGGAATGCATTCCTAATGAAGGGCTTAAGCCAGAAACATTGACTCTCTTGTTCTTCGGATGTTGGGGTTTAGATTAGAGTGATGCTGGAAAAGCACAGCAGGTCAGGCTGGGGAGAAGGTAACAGAATACAATAGCTGAATGGGGGTGGGAATTGAGGTGATAGGTCAGAGAGGAGGGTGGTGTTGATAGGTGGGAAGGGAGATTGGCAGGTAGGACAGGTCATGAGGACAGTGCTGAGCTCGAAGGTTGGAACTGAGGTAAGGTAGGGTGGGTGGGGAGTGGAGGGGAAATGGGTGGACTTCACCAGTTTCCTCATTTCCCCTTCCCCCCGCCTTATCCCAGTTCCAACCTTCCAGCTCAGCGCTATCCTCATGACCTTTCCTACCTGCCAATCTCCCTTCCCACCTATCTACTCCTCCCTCCTCTCTGACCTATCATCTCAATCCCCACCCCCATTCACCTATTGTACACTTTGCTACCTTCTCCCCAACCCCATTCCCCCCCTCCCCCCTCCCCCCTCCCCCCGCACTTCTCTCTCCACCCTGGAGGCTCCCTGCCTCCATCCCCACCCAAAAAGTCAATTTTCCTGCTCCTCAGATGCTGCCTGACCTGCTGTGCTTTTCCAGCACCACACTAATCTAAACTCTGGTTTCCAGCATCTGCAGTCCTCACTGCTGCCCTGCTCCTCGGATCTTGCCTGACCAGCTGTGCCTTTCCAGCGCCACACTTTTTGACTCTGATCTTCAGTCCCCACTTTCTTCATGTGTAACTGGCTGAATTGTTTCATTCAGAAGAAAATTGGGCAAAAACCATTAACAAGCACCACCAAGATTCTCGGTTGCACCTTTGAAATGGGACCATATTGGGAAGGCAACACCACACGGTGCTGGCGTCAAAATCATAAGAGGCCTGGAATAAGAGGCCTTTGGGCCTGATGGCGAGGAGGTAGCAGACGACAGGGAAGCGAACTATCCGATTGGGTGGAATTTCATCTTTTACAAGTGAATGTTTCATGTTGAAAAAGCTATAATTCAATCCAGACAGTAAGGAGTTATTTATAAACATTTGCCCAGATCTCCAGCGATGTTTCTAGGTTAACATCTGGTCACTGAGTTCAGAATAACTTGTGCTGTGCCCTGAGGGGTAAGGAACACAAATAACTCATCACAGAACTCTTTGAAGGGCCCGTCTCTCTTTTTGCATCTCCCTCACATACTGCCCCCACCAACACCAACACCCAGCGACCTCCCCCTTCCCCAACCCCCTCCAGCTCAAAGCGCACAGTTTAAATTGAAATCCAGAGAGCTCTGCTACAAGGGCATTTGGCAGGTTTCCAAAGGGAGAAGGAATGTGGCAAAAGCCTCGGTTTCACCCGAGGAATGTGATTATCCCAGTGAACAGGAATCTGTGTGCTGGAAGAACCACTGCAGCAGCCTTAACCTAACTCAGGCCTACATGTCTGCACTGAGCCCATTAATCTAGCAGGGTTAACCCTGTTAAGCTTAGAGCACACTACAGTTGCAGGTCGTGCACACGCTAAAATGTTTGCTTTCCAGAATAACGCATGGTAATGAACACATCAAACAGGAGTGGGAGTAATATTTGGAACACCCCCCCTCTTGCCCCTTAATTAACAATGGCATGGCTGCACAAAACCATGGATTAGAAAAAGGGTCATGCTTTACTCTTCAGAAAAAAAAAATTACGTTTGTTTTAAGTGCTACAGACCGTCTAGCCCTGAAGATCAATGAGAGATTGCCTTGATTAAAGGAGTACGGTGAACAGCTTTAAATGAGCAGTCCTATACCAGTATCCCACAGAGTAATTTGAAGGCCTTAAAACAAGAAGGTTCAAGAGGGCAGCTCACCACCTCCTTCTCAAGGGCAGACAGGGATGGGCCATAAATGTTGGCTCACACAGCAATGCCTAAATCTCACGAGAGTATTAAAAAAAGGCATTTATTCTCCTCCATTAAGTTCCTTCTGGGGTACAGTGAGGAACACATGGAGAATATGGGCAGGCCACTTAGTCACTTCACCTCCACTCCAGAGCATCTGGTAGTTCACTAGAGTGGCATCTCCAACAGCAACGACCACATCGTGTGCTTTCCCCCTTTATCTGCAGCTCCCCCCACACCCATCCCCAGTCCAGAAAAAAGGGTTACACCCAAAACGTCAACTTCCACTTCCTGATGCTGCCTGGCTTGCTGTGTTCTTGCAGCCTCCTGCCTGTCTATTTAAGTGACCCAAGAGCGGAGTACTGTGGATGCTGGGGTCCTGTTGTTTTGAAGGATAGCCATTAGTGACTACACCAGGGGTTCCCTCCTGTGTTCTTACAAACAATGCCATGGCATCTTTTGTGACCAGCTGAGAGGATAGGAAACCAGTCAAGTAACTCAACTAGGTCCCCACAATCTACCTGGTCCCCTCGCCTCAATCGTTTTTCCAGCAAACTGTTCATTTATTGTAGTTCACAGAAAGATTTCCTTCCCTTCATCAGTTTTATGGGAAGGCTGAAAGAAGTCTTTCGAGTCGACATTTTGCACGTCATTATCGGAGGTGTACACCTCTGTGTAGGACCAATGTAAGCTTTATTAGCTTCATAATCAAATGATACAAAACAGGAGGTGGAAATTCTACCCATCATTTTTGTACGAGGTTCGCGGATTGCACTGATTTTAGGTTACAGTCATGAAATGGAGACTAGTAACATATATTGTTATTTGTATTCGTATATGCGCATGCCGTGAATTTGGTCTGACACAACTTGGAAGGCAGGTATAATAAGACCGT
The DNA here is from genome assembly GCF_037043375.1 of Chiloscyllium plagiosum. Classification (NCBI taxonomy): domain Eukaryota; kingdom Metazoa; phylum Chordata; class Chondrichthyes; order Orectolobiformes; family Hemiscylliidae; genus Chiloscyllium; species Chiloscyllium plagiosum. The sequence continues at coordinate 45,164,744 of NW_028270162.1, read as the reverse complement.
TAAAAAAAAATACATATATGAGCAGCCAGTGAGAAAAGTTTTGTGCCAGTCAGAGGCAAAGTGCATGGAATGGTTGGCACGTTAATCAGAATACACACAGTGCCAGATGCCACTGTGGCTCATGACAGGTTTGGATAAAAAAAAATTCTAAATGTACAGACGGTAGCAAAGTGCTTCATGATTTGACAAAGTAGAGAATGTCTCGGGCAACAGAGTCATAGAGATGAACAGCATGGAAACAGACCCTTCGGTCCAACTTGTCCATGCCGACCAGATATCCTAACCTAATTCAGTCCCATTTGCCAGCACTTGGCCCATTTCCCTTTAAACCCCTCTTAGTCATATACCCATCTAGATGCCTCTTAAATGTTACAATTGTCCCAGCCTCCACCACTTCCTCTGTCAGCTCATTCCACAGCACCGTTTGCGTGAAAAAATTGTCCCTTAGATCCCTTTGAAATTTTTTTCCCCTCTCACCCTAAACCTATGTCCTCTAGTTCTGGACTCCCCCACCTCAGGGGAAAAAGACCCTGTCTATTTACTCTATCTATGCCCTTCATGATTTTATAAACCTCTATAAAGGTCACCCCTCAGCATCTAACACTCCAGGGAAAATAGCTTTATCCCTGAAGAGGAGATTTCAGGTTTCACAGGAGGCTCAGTTCAGGAATTAGAGAGAGTGTGAGTTCAAAAAAAATGACGAAGAGCTGTGGAAGGGCTCAGAGGTGAAGAGCTACCAAACTAATGTCATGCGAACAGAAAGCACACATGCTTTGATTCAGCCTCGATTGTGGGAGAATCAATGTCAGAGATAAAGGGTAGCAACAGACAGACAGATAACCCAAGTGCTCAACAGCCCCACTGACTGCAGAGATCCACAATTTCATTATACTCATACCACCAGAATGCAGATGTAAATTGAAAGATAATTGGACTTAAGGTGACAATGCAGCTGTTAATAAGTTAAACAGGATTCTTGGATTTATTACCAAATGACTAAAATGCAAAATAAGGAAATGTTATGTTAAACTTTTATAAAAATCAAAATCAGTTGGACTGTTGTATTCCATTCTGGTACTGCACTTCTTAAAAAAATTCACTTAAGGATGTGGATTTGGCTTGACCAAACCAGGATTTATTACCCAGAGGGCAGTTAAGAGTCAACCACATTGCTGTGCTGGAGTCACATGGAGGCCACACCAGGTGAGAGGTTTCAGTTCTGCAGAAAGACTCGAGAGCTGGGATTTTCTTTTTGCTTTCAAGCAAAGGGGGGGGGGGGATATTCAAACAGAGGTGTTCGATGGTGAGGAAGTGTTCTTAAAAAGTGGACCAGAAGAAAACAGAAGGAAGGTCAATAATGAGGGGAGCAGAGATATTGAGGTGATTACTACAAATACTGGAGAGAGGGGTGTTTGGAAGACGCGGAGATATACTTCTCTTTGATCATCACATCACCCAAAAGGTGAGGGCAATAGGGACAAGAGGAGAAGGCTAATCAGTGTACACATCAGGTAGTGAGGCCTGGACTGAGCTAGACTGTGATCACCTCATGGTTGAATACCTGGTGAAGCACTGAGCAGTCAAAAGCGAGGCAACATTCCTAGTTTATTGACTTTAAACGGTAAAGAGCATCTGGTCCTTAGCTACAGAGAGCAGATAGATGGCAAAGATGTGCCTGAAGTGGTACTTGGAAACAGTCTACAAACGAGACACCATTCCCTCATCTGGCAGGTCAACACTCGAGTGAAATTGCAGCTAGTTAACTGTGTCGGCCAAAATATGCTTGTTAAAATTATACGAAAGGAAATGTGTATTTTATCACAAAGCTCAGAATTTAGTGCGCGTTTCCTGCATCCCCCTGCTCCACAGACACAATGCCTTTTCCTCCAGGAATTGAAATTCCTGGGAAGATGAGGCAAAGGGGATTCAAAAGGTTAATCATAAAGGGATGTGTCACAATCCAATATGAATAAAAACTCTGGCAGAGAAATTCTCTCCAGGGAATGTAGAAAAGGAAACTGCACATCCCTGGCAGGCTGTGCGTTTAGTCTGGAGCAAGCCACGAACCTAATTATTGCACTACTCAGATTTCAGGGATCCCAAGTTTGTTTTCTTTAGGAAACATTAATTGGCACTGGTTTCAGAAAGAAACATCCACCTGCCTCTCACGTCGGCACTTAGAGTCAGATCATATGTGGCATCCATAACCTGCCTGAGACCAGCGTCCTCACCAGCTTCACAATTTACACAAGACACGTTAAAATTCGTTGACATTTTAAAATTAGGTGAAGCAATACTGTGTAAATCTAATGTAAGTAAGATAAATAGTTACTTTTTTTGACAAACATATTTACTTTTAAACTTCCATCAATGATCAGCTTGAAAGCTCTTGGCACTTTTATTCAATGCTCCTTTGCCCCAGTTTCCACAAATCAATTGGTTCGTAGGGTTTAGAATATCAAAAGGTAATCCACCTTCTTGAGGAACTGCAGTCTATGTAGTGGAGATAACCCCTACAATGCTACCAGGAAGGGAGCTCCCAGAGTTTGATCCAGGGACAGCAGATGAAAGGTGACGTAGTTCCAAGTCAGCATGATGCATGACCTGAAGGGAGAGTTTCCAAGTGACGAAGTTCCCATCCATTTGCCATCTTTGTCCTTTTAGCTTCTGTATTTAGAGGTCTCAGATTTGCTATTGATCAAACTGAAAGAGAGTTACTGCAGTGCAACATGTAGATGCAGCCATGGAGTACAGGTCATGGAGGGTGCAAGTGTTTAAGATGGTAGCGGTATTGCCCATTAAGCAAGTTACTTTGTCCTGGATGTTACTGAATTCATCCAAATAAGTGGGGAGTGTTCCATTTCAGTCCTGCTTTTTGCCTTGTACATGGTTGAAAAATGTGTTGCTGGAAAAGTGCAGCAGGTCAGGCAGCATCCAAGGAGCAGGAGAATCGACGTTTCGGGCATAAGCCCTTCTTCAGGAATGAGGAAAGTGTGTCCAGCAAGCTAAGATAAAAGATAGGGAGGAGGGACTTGAGGGAGGGCCGTTTGAATTGCGATAGGTGGAGGGAGGTCAAGGTGAGGGTGATAGGCCGGAGTCGGGTGGGGGGGCGGAGAAGTGAGGAGGTGGCGGAAATGACGGCGGATGATACGTTGTACATGGAGGTTGGTGGAGTGGGGCGGTCTCCGCCGCACATATTCCCAATTCCTTCGTCTCCGCCACATCTGCTCCCAGGAGGACCAGTTCCAAAACCGTACAACCCAGATGGCCTCGTTCTTCAAGGACCGCAATTTCCCGCCAGATGTAGTCGACGATGCCCTCCACCGCATCTCTTCCACTTCCCGCTCCTCCGCCCTTGAGCCCCGCCCCTCCAACCGCCACCAGGACAGAACCTCACTGGTCCTCACCTACCACCCCACCAACCTCCATGTACAACGTATCATCCGCCGTCATTTCCGCCACCTCCAAACGGACCCCACCACCAGGGATATATTTCCCTCCCCTCCCCTATCAGCGTTCCAAAAAGACCACTTCCTCCGTGACACCATCATCAGGTCCACACCCCCCACCAACCCAACCTCCACTCCCGGCACCTTCCCCTGCAACTGCAAGAAATGCAAAACTTGCACCCACAACTCCCCCCTTACTTCCCTCCAAGGCCCCAAGGGACACTTCCATATCTGCCACAAATTCACTTGCACCTCCACACATGTCATCTATTGCATCCGCTTCACCCGACGTGGCCTCCTCTATTGGGGAGACAGGCCGCTTACTTGCGGAACATTTCAGAGAACACCTCTGGGACACCCGGACCAACCAACCCAACCACCCCGTAGCCCAACACTTTAACTCCCCCTCCCACTCCACCAAGGACATGCAGGTCCTTGGACTCCTCCATCGCCAGACCATGGCAACACGACGGTTGGAGGAAGAGCGCCTCATCTTCTGCCTGGGAACCCTCCAACCACAAGGGATGAACTCAGACTTCTCCAGTTTCCTCATTTCCCCTCCCCCCACCTTGTCTCAGTCAAATCCCTCGAACTCAGCACCGCCTTCCTAACCTGCAATCTTCTTCCTGACCTCTCCGCCCCCCCACCCGACTCCGGCCTATCACCCTCACTTTGACCTCCTTCCACCTATCGCAATTCCAACGCCCCTCCCCCAAGTCCCTCCTCCCTACCTTTTATCTTAGCCTGCTGGATACACTTTCCTCATTCCTGAAGAAGGGCTTATGCCCGAAACGTCGATTCTCCTGTTCCTTGGATGCTGCCTGACCTGCTGCGCTTTTCCAGCAACAATTTTCAGTTTTGAGTCAGGATATGAGTCATACACCACAGAATATTAAGATCTACTCTTGGATCCATAGCAGTCCAGTTTTATTTTGGCAATGATAACCTCCAGAACATTGATGGTGGGAAGATTGGATGAGTTTATTTCTACTGAATGCCAACTGTATGTTCCCTGCCACTTCACTGCCCATTTGAGCAGTACTGCTGCCTCACAGTGCCAGGGAGCCGTGTTCAATTCCACCCTCAGACGACCGTCTCTGTGTGGAGTTTGCACATTCTCCCAGTATCTGCACGAGTTCCCTCCAGGTGCTCCGGTTTCCTCCCATAGTCCAAAGATGTGCAGCTCAGGCAGACTGGCCATGCTAAATTGACCGTAGTGTCCAGATATGTGCAGACTAGGTGGATTAGTGATGGGAAATGCAGAGATAGGATAGGGACATGCTCTCTGGGTGGGATACTGTGGTACTGTTGATGTGGACTCGATTGCCTGAATGGGTAGCTTCCATACTGCAAGGATTCTATGATTCTAATTTTGAGTGTTCTCCCTTCCTGCACATGGGCATGTTCATAAGAATTGGGCAATAAATGCTTGCTTTGATAGCAATGCCCATCACTGACTGCCCTTGCAAAGATGGTGGTGAGTTGCCTTTTCGAGCTGAGGCAATGGTATAGTGCACAAAGTTGTGAAGAGTTGGGTAAGGAAAGGAACGCTGACAAATATCCTTACTTCAGATACAAGGACGTTCATTGATGAAGTAACTGAAAATCAGTTTGGCTGAGGAATTTCTGCAGCAATATCTGGGTCTAACAGACCAACAACCTAAATTACAGCCATCTTCCTGTGTGCTACATATGTCTCGAGCAGTGGAGTCGTTTACTCCATATTTCCACTCACTTCAACTTTACCAAGGACTCATAGGTGTCATATTCTATCAACTGCCTACAGAGTCACTGTTGAATCCAGCTCATGTCTACATTTAGACTGGGGCTGAGTAACCCAAATTGAGCACCACTGAGCAGGTTGCTGTTGAACCATTGGAGTCAGCAGCCGTGCTATCACTTTGCTGCTGAAGACTAGGCTGCCGATTGTCGGCATTGGATCTGCCTTGCTCTGTGGAGAGGAACAATACCTAGACATTTTTCCACTCTGTTGGATAGATGCCAGCATAAATATTCAGCTCTACAGCAGGGCTGTAATTGAGAATGTTTAAGTTATGATGAGTGAATTGAACTGGGTGAAGACCAGGAGCTGGGATGCTGAGGACCTCAGGAAGAGACCAAGATGCAAAATCCACTTGGCTGAAAGTGGTTGATATTGGTGAAGCCTCAACTTATGTACTGCGTTCCATCATATTTCAGGTTAGGGATATTTGTGGAGCCTGCTCCTCCACTCAGTCATGTAATTGTCCACTACCGTTCATGACTGGACGTTCTAGAACATTCACTGATTTGATTCATTGATGATGGGACCACTTACCTTTGTCTATATCATTATGTCTCTGGCCCTTAATATGCATCTAGTCCTGTGCTGAACCTTTACCAGACTGGAAATCCACTTGCAGGTGGTTACATTGCTGCTCCCGATGTGATCTCAATAGTCGCCTAGCTTGATAGTAATTGTAGGGGGAGGAATATGCTGAATCATGAAGTTACAGATTGCAAGTAGAATAAAATTCTTCAAATAGATGCCCACTTCTGAGCAGCTAGATCTGTTTTGAATCTATCCTACTTAGCACCACGGGGGTGCCAGAGAACATAATGGAACCTGGAGGGAACAAAGACTGTTTTGTAGTCACACACAGCAACACTCAACGTACCCATAAACGAGGATGAAGAAATCCAGGACCAGCACCAATATAAACAAACTGCCTGCCCATTATCACATTGCTGCTTGCTGTGTGTAAATTAGCTGCTGCGCTTTCTGCAGTACGATAGGGATTGCTACAAAGTTCTGACAAAGGGTCACGTGACCCAAACATCAACTCTGCTTTCTCTCCAGAGATGCTGCCAGACCTGCTCAGTTCCTCCAGCAATTTCTGCTCTGGTTCTTACAAAGAACTTCATTCACTGTCCTGAGGTGGCGAAAGATGATATCATACAACTTCTTTCTTTATTCAGTCATTCATTCCCTCCACTCATTGTTTTTTTCCCACTGCCTTGATTCGCTCCCCTATTCCTGCTGAAACGTGGACTATACCCAAGCTTTTGATTTTGCTTCCACATGGTGGTCAAGGGCTTCAAAAGGAATTCATTGTATAAGAAACACATTTGGGACATTTCTGAGAGATACGATAAGGCATTTGCTTTTAACTAGAAACCTCTTTTCCTGTTTGAACTTGGGAGACTATCTTGCAACCAGTCCCACAAGGCTTTATGAACCACAGTGTTTAATTTTGTGTTCACGGTGTAGAGAAAGAGCAGGACACATCTGCACTCGGCAGCGCTGTGCTGCTAAAATACACGTTAAAAAGTTGTCAAAGTGGAAAGTAGAGGAATGGAAACACTCAACATGGAGCCAATTTATGTCATATCAGATCATATCCTTTACGTCATGCAAATGCTCGTCAAAAACACCCACCACTGGCACACAGACTGCTGCACACCAATCTGGGGAGTGGTGCCAAATTCTGACTAACATCACGTTGAGAACACGACTAAGGTATGGCTGGAAACTTGTACTTTTGAGCATCAGCTTTTGATCTATTGGTGCATTCGGTCTTTGCACAAATTCTCAATGAAACCTACCTTTACATTCACTCAGTTTGACTGTGAGGGTGCTTTGGTTACCACAGTTTTTTTTTTATAAAGGGTTTAACATTTCAGTTCTCACTCAGTGGCAGGACTTACGTTAAACCTTTTCAATTTCAAACGCCACTCTAGAGCTCCTGATCTGGCTTGTAACTCCAGTTCTGCTTTGAGGGAATGTTGCAATGTTAAACTAAGGGCCAGATTTTCACTAACAAACTAGGTAATTCGATACCAGGGAATGCCTACATGCAATCTGTGGACAGTGCAGTGTAAATTGGACTTCAGAATGAGTAGGATTACTAGATGACACATGTATAATAGGTTCTAGGAATGGTTAGGGGTGGAGTGGGCATATGTAATCAGCTGAGGTTTCTCTGCATATCAGTATCTTACGTATCTTAAGGTCTCATCCTTAGAAAGAAAAAGATTCACCAAGACTATTTTGCAACTAATGAATTTACTTCTGTATCTTATGGCGTGTGGAAGTCTCATCTCATAAAGGCCCATAGGCTTAAAAGGTGGGCCAAGCAGGCGATGAGGAGGCAGATAAATCACCAACTTCACACTGGGATGCAGGGAGTCCATGAATATACTGCATTAGATTGCAAATGACTCCATGAGGAATGTTATAGACTGCATTTGCTGTATTAGAACTTACATGAAAATGGTCTCAAAAGGGTCAAACTTAGCTGGAAAGGTTTAGTTTGACAGCCAGTGAAATTTACTGCACTGGAGGGAACAATATAATCATAGGTACTTTTGCTTGAATCAAATATTCAGTCTGCGTGCAGGTCGTGATCAGTTTAATTAGTTCAGCATTACAATAGACAGCCAGTGTCTAATATGCAAAGAAATGCCAGGCAAAACCGAGCCAGTGAAACTGATTTGATAGCAACCCAGTTTAATGTGCTCCAAAATACAGCTAATCTGATTATTATGATAATATTTTAAATATAATACCTGCATTTATAATCCCTTCCTTGTTAAGGAGCTTCTTTAAACTCTTCACGTAATGAATCACATTATTTTTCAAGTGTTCTGCAAGCAAATGAGGGCTGGCTGTTCAAAAGGAGCTGCACTAACCATTTAACCAGTCACTAAATCAGCTTCATTTCCCTAATGATATTTGAAGGCAATGTAAATGTGCACAAACAGGGCGAAAGTGCTTCCTGGTGTTAAATATTGAGGAGGGAATAATGGTCACAGCTGACAGCAATCAGGGGCACCAGCACAGTTCCATGAAGGGAGAAGCCTGGCCTCCACTGGGAACGGGCTCCGGAAACTGTCGGAAGTGCTTCAGATCGGGAAGTTGTGTTGCCTTTGGCAGGCCGATCAGAAAGCTTTGTGTCAGCTCGCGTCCTGTGGGAGCCACAGGGCTGAGCAGCCACACAGTGGCAGCACAAGCAGGCTTCCGATAATTATCGCCACTAGGCCCAAAATGATCAACTTCGGTTTGTATTGCCTGCATTGTGAATCTGAAGTAAGCATCTAAGAGTGAAAAAAGAATAAGGGGGGGCAGTTGGGCAGGTGGGGAGTTTTGATGGGTGAGATAATATTTTACCAGGCTCCGTTTGATAATCCAGATTTTGATCATGCACTTTTGCTTCACTTCTAAAAATGGATGGTTGGCTTAGAATTTCCTCAGGACTTCCCACAACCAGTATTAGATTCCCTACAGCATGGAAACAGGTCCTTTGCCCCAACACCGAACACTATGCCCAATTCACCTGACCTGCACATCCTTTGGATTGTGGGAGGAAACCAGAGCACCCGGAGGAAACCCACACAGACACGGGGAGAATGTGCAAACTCCACACAGACAGTAATCGAACCCAGGTCCCTGCCGCTGAGAGGCAGTAGTGCTAACCACTGAGCCACCATGCCGCCCCAAACATGACAAACAACCGTCAAAGTGCAACAGGTCAAAGTCGCACTTTGCGCAAGAGCCAGGTAGGAGTATCTGCAAGTTCGGAACAAGTTATGTCACCAGGGTTGGAGGATTTGAGATATAGGGAGAGGCTGACTCGGTGGTAGCTGTTTTCCCAGGAGCGTTGGAAGCGTAGTGGTGATCTTAGAGGTTTATAAAATCATGAGGGGCATGGATAGGGTAAATAGACAAAGGTGTTTTCTCTGGGCTGGAGGAGTCCAGAACTACAGGGCATAGTTTTAGGATAAGAGGAGAAAAATTTAAAAGGGACCGAAGGGGTAACCTTTTCACACAAAGGGATGTATGAAATGTGCTGACAGAGAAAGTGGTGGACGTTGGTATAATTACAACATTTAAAAGGTATCTGGATGGGTATATGGAATATGGGCCAACTGCTGGCAAATGGGACTAGATTAGTTTAGGATATCTGGTCAGCACGGTCGAGTTGGACGGAAGGATATGTTTCTGTGCTGTACTTCTCTACGACTCTTAAGTTCAGTTTATAGGAAGGGTTACTGGAACCAAAATGTAACGGATTTCTCTGCTGCCAGACCTGCTGAGCTTTTCTAGCCATTTCTGTTGTTTGTTTCACTCACCAAGAAGTGTATTTACTAATAGAATCATTGTCAAAGTAACAGAAGCAGAGCAGAACAGAGACCTTCTTAGAATCAGGTGCCAGTGTCATCCCAGAAGGAAATACCAGCCTTGACACACAAACCAACTGAGGTATTAGAGAATGGCATCAGTCGGGTCAATTGTACCACACAGCTTTCAGTACCATTGCTTGCTGACTACCTGTTTGAGGAACTAAGCTCACCCACTCGATAACTGCACAGTGATAATCATGAGAACACACACACACAGAATTAGAATTCATGCAATAAATTCAAAGTGTAAACTGAGTAGATCGTTTTCTTTCTCCTTTGAAACTACTTTCTAAAATTCTTGACATGTATCCCACCATCTCTGCCCTGTTGCCCCAGATGAAAAATCTGCTCTTCCTGTATCTCACAGGTTTGATCCTGACCTTTGTTAAGTCAACTGATGCCAATTTGGATAATGGTGAAGTACCACTATTAGCCAGTCCCTGATCTACATCCAGTGAGCTTCCACCTTGGTCAACTTTGGTGAATGGATAGGTGTGGACACGCATAGCAAGGACCACAACAGACTTGGTCATGATGCATTCCACGGTTGAAGAGTTTTCTGAACTGTGTAGCCCAAACTCAACAAAATAGGCTGCTCCTTCCCAAACAAGGAATCAACATCTTCTCAAAAAGGGGAAAGATTTGATGGGATAAATGGCAGGTAACAGTGTCTGAAGGCAGACAATGAGTACAGGAGTTTTGAGAGGTCATGTTGCAGCTATATAGGACATTGGTTAGGCCACTTTTAGAGTACTGCATCAATTCTGGTCACCCTGCTACAAAAAAAAGGTTTTGTTAAACTTGAAAGGATTCAAAAAAGATTGAAAAAGATGTTACTAGGATTGAGAGTTTGAGCAACGTGGGAGGCTGAATGGGCTAGGACTATTTTTCCCTGGCGCACCAGAGGCCAAGGGGTGACCTGACGAGAGGTTTGTGAAATGTTGAAGGACATGGATAGGGTGAATACAGGTCTTTTCCCTGGGGTGAAGGAGACCAAAACTAGAGGGCATAGGTTTGAGGTGAAAGGGAAAAGATTTAAAAGAGACCAGAGGGGTAACATTTTCACGCAGATGGTGGCGAGTGCATGGAATAAGCTTCCAGAGGAAGTGGTGGAGGTTGGTACAGTTACAACATTTAAAAAGGTATCTGGATGGGCATATGAATAGGAAGGGTTGGGGGGGGGAATGTGTGTCAATTGCTGACAAATGGGACTAGATCAGTTTAGATTTCTGATCGGCATGGACAAGTTGGACTATTTCCGTGCTGTACATCTCGACTCAAAGTTTGGAATGAATTTAGCCACCGTCAAAGATTACTGAAGTTGAAACCATGCTGCTGGACAGCTGAGGGCATGTGACAAGCGATAACAAATATCCCCTGGAGAATGGTCCATACCTGCCCTTGTAGACTTTGTGAAGATGAGGAAGAGATCAAGGTGGTCAACTTAACAAACCCACTGCGGATTCAGCTCAACCTGCTCTTCTCCCCACCGACTATAACCATAAACACCTCAATTCAGTTCATCCTTCAACAGGAGGAGGAAATTAGATATCCTGTGGTAAATGAAAGGCTGGAACGGACAGGGCCCTGATTAAGATCTGAACACAGACACAGACACCAACTTGTGTATCATGGCTGAAGACTTTTGCATTCTGTCAGGTGAAAGGACGCACTTTGAAAGCCAGGTGCCCATGATATCAATTAGGTCAAATTTCAAATCTCCAGCACCTTCATAAGGGCCTATGGACCAGCGAGTGAGAGTGAGGGTGAGGGTGTTGACCACAACACAAACCCCTCTCCAAGTGGAACCAGAAACTGACAGGTACAAAAACAAAGGGGGAGAAAAGACATTGATCACCAAAGCAGCTGAGCATCAGTGTGAAAGCACCAGAACGCCCATTCTTGTGGACTGCTGTAATCCGAAATAGCTCCTGCAAAGCAAATTCACCACAGCTGCAACATGAACAGATGATAGGAAATCTAATTTAAATAAATCTGTTGGATTGGTTTGCAATCATATCATTAATGAAGCCCGATTGCAACAGCAAAATAATCTTTACAACAAGAACAATTTGCATTTATAAAGCACCTTAAGCATTTTGAAATGCCCAAAAGCACTAACCTCAAACCACATGACAGGTGACCTGAAACTTTTTGAATCATTTTGAATTGGGTTACGCAATCCAGGAGGGCCCTTCATAGACTAGTCAGCAAGAACCATCTTGTGTTTCATCAAAGCGGTGCGATATAGTTCAGTGAGTCAGCTAAAATGTCTCTGATGAGAAGATCAAAGTAACAAGACAGTGTCACAGCATCAGGGAGGCTAAAGGGAGGACTGCAGATGCTGGAGATCAGAGTCGAGAGTGTGGTGCTGGAAAGGCACAGCAGGTCAGGCAGCATCTGAGGAGCAGGAATGAAACCCTTCCTGATGAAGGGCTTTTGCCCGAAACATCGACTCTCCTGCTTCTCGGATGCTACCTGACCTGCTGTGCTTTTCCAGCACCATACTCTCGACAGTGTCACAATAACACCCTCAGAAGGAAATGCTGGTTAAATGCTTACCTTTTACATTAAAGGAGCTGAAAGAATGAGAAAGTCTGCTGAAGGAATGTACACTGCACGGAATATGCCCTGCAATCTTCTCTCCTTGCTCTCAGGTCTGTGAAGTAGGTACTGCTGCTCTCAGCCTTCTCCAACCACTGAGAAAGGCAGGAACTGGCATCATTTCATACTTTAAAGAATGTTGCATCAACACACAGTCTCTAGCCTGGGTGGGAAGGCACTTTATAAAACAAGGCTGTTTCCACAGCATGACCACAAATGAAGAACTCGTTCAGTAGGCCACTATCCAACAAAATGTAACAAAGATCTTGCACTGGTAATTGGATGTTTTACAAGCAGTAGGAGGAAGGGGAGGGGAAAGTTGTCGCGGGTGCAGGGTTGATAACTTGCTGAATTTTGAATTTTTAAACAAGAGTAATGTGGTTCACTCCAAGTAGGAAATGCTGAATTTGAGAGACTTTGGGGAAATCAGACATGAGGTGTGAGAGATGATAGGAATGGTGGATCTCAATAGAGACACACACGCCTGCCATTCACAACTGCAGGAAGAGGTCATGGGACGGTCAAAGGCTTCCTTGGGAGTCCAATGGGACATGCATCTGTATGACTTCAATGCTGCATTAATATTGTTACGAGATCCTCATGGTCCATTGGGTAGAAGACTATTGGAATAAACATGGCAGAGCATGTTGGCACAGAGCAAATATAACAAGGGAGCTCTGGAACCTGTGCTCAATTAGATAGATGGCCATGGACAGGCAGCTGTCACTCTGCTGTTTTAAACCAGGCAAATCCACAGTGGAGTAGGGTAGGAGAGCACTGGACACTGTCAGTGTTTTTTTTTTCCTTTTCTTTCCAAGTCTGCATCACACGCTGGAGAGCACTGAGGTTTGACTCCACCGCGATGTAGCTGCCATTTCCTACGCAGGCATCAGCATTTTAACATGCCTTCAAGAGTTAACAGCAGCTGCAGAAGTTAGAAGCACAAGCCAGTTCTGTGCCCCTGAACTCCTGCCCACTGGCCCCTATCTCATCCAGCCGTCTCTTGTTCTAAAGCAAAGCATGCCTTTGATACTTGACTGGAAGGAATCTGTAGGCGTTAAATGTTTCTTCTGTACCCACAGCAAAGAGCCCTGTGTACATGTTTAACACTCAGAGCGTGTGCCAAAGCTTAGATTATTTTGAAATGAACCACTACAATGAGAGCAACTCCTGGCCTTTCATTTGATGTTCCTCAGGGCCAACAGTTGCTGCACAAAAAAAAGACCCAATTGTCCACTTTCTGTACATCCGCCAATAATGGATTAAATCCTGAACCGGGATGAAAGTGGCTGGTGAGGGGGCTGTGGAAATCACTGTGCTAAATAAAAGGAGGTGTGACAAAAGCAAATCTTGTTGGGATGAATCATGCAATATTTTTTCCCCTCTCAAAGCAAAAAACAAGTCAGCAAGTACCCCCCCCCGCCCCCCTCTCCCAAACATCCTCTGGCTCTCCCAACCTCCTGACCAAAGCTAACCACATCCAACTTCATTACAACCACTTCAAAGAACTGACCCAGAAAGTGCATTCACTGTTGCGCCAGATGATGCAGCAAGCATCGGTTTGCCAATGTTACCAGTCACTTGAACCCGAAAGGGCATTAGGCCGTTTACTGTGAGTCATGGATGCCTCATTTGTCTACAGAAAAAGCTGCTAGAGGAGACTAATGAAGACTTCCATCTCCTTCCCCTCTCCGAAGCATGACTCTTCTGTTTCACTACTTTTTCCAATATGTTTTGGCATCAAACGATCCATTTGTTAATGTAGCATCCTTAGATTCCTCGTTGCTCTCAACCCTGGCTCAGTGAGTAGCGCTGTTCAAGTCGCACTTTAGAAACGTATGCACAAAATCCCAGCTGACACATAGATACAGTACTAAGGGAGTGCTGCATTGTCAGAGATGTCGTCTTTTGGACTGCATCTTTAACAGAAGCTCAGACTGCCTTTTTACATAGAAGTGAAAGATCAGTAGTTTGTTCTCATGTCCTGGCCAGCACATTTGCCTCTACCAACATCAGAATCAGATTAGCCATTCATTATTGCACTGCTCTTTGTGCTTGCTAAACACAAATTGGCAGCCAGTTTTCCTAAATTACCTCAGTGTCTAAATTCAAAGCTACCATATTGGCGATAAAACAGATCAAAACATCCAGAGTTTAAAGGTGCTATATGAATGCATGTCATTTTTTTCCTCTTTTCAGGTAGCATGTTGATTCATTCATCTATAGAGCTTTCAGACTATTAGCCAAAATAATATATGCTTGTCTGAAACTAGATTGAACACCTCTAATTCTTCTGTGCCACCACTTCCACACTCAGATAAAATAAGCTTGAAGGGGTGACATATCAGAAGGACTGACTAGAATTCAGTGGAACAAGAGCAGATGATTCTGGAGAGATTGCTCCTTCCCAATGTTAAGTCTGTGATTTTTCACACCTCTAAATCGTTATATGTACCTTCCCTGTAATAGGTTCACCTTTAAGTCGCCCATGTGCTTTATACACACCACGTTGCGACTCTTACTGCACATTTCTGCTCTGGAACTACAATTTACATGCACAGAAATCAATTGATTTGCTGCAATGACTGTTTCATAGCTTGTAATGCAAAATTAATCATAGATCATTAATCACTATCATTAACAAGACACAGTGACCAGCAATGGAGAGAGCATAGGCTTCATCAGCACTATTAGACTTGGATGGTCAGCATCTAAGTTAACCAACAAATGGTTGACATGGTCAAACATCTTAAATCTTGCTAAATGTTTATGTGGCAACCTTCAATGTTTCTGTTTGTTACAGCATTGGAGATGTTAAAAAAAAGCTTCCAGATAAATCTTTATCAAAAGGCCAGTTTAAAAAAGCAGGTAATCAGTTTGTGTGCTGAATCAATAGTAAACAAGGAACACCAAAGATAAAGAATCTTCACAAGATTCCCTATTTAAACTGGGACACAGTCAACCTCCTAACAGAATCTAAAATGTTTAAACAGCAATTAAAGCTTTGGTTTCTAGGTTCTGGTGTGTCCAATGTAGCAAAGCAAACTCTTAAGATTTGTTAAGCAATTGGGAATGAAGGTCTACACCGTCTTGAATATCATTTGATATGTGGGCTGTATTAGAAGTCTAATTTACAGTCAGATTATACTTCTGCATTTCTCAACTAAACTCTATGACATTGAGATATAAGCCTACAAACCTACAGACTATTATCTGCATTAGTACTAGGATTCACTATAACATTATGATCAGTTTTAAAAAGCATTTTATATTCCGATTAAACAATGAGAAATACTCAGCAATACAACTGTATTTGTCTAATTTTGGTTTTCAATCAGATGGTATATTGGATTTTTACTTTAGTAGGAGGGGCTTTTGGACAGCTCTGGGCAATAGTGAATGAGGGTTAACGGAAATCAAAATATCACAAACATGTACAACACCCAGATAAATAAAAGGCTAAAGAAACAGTAACCCATCATAGTGATAACCAATTGTCTCATAATAATTGCCAAAGTTTGACTCCACTGCCTTATCTATACATTGCGTGAGAATGAACTTTAGTTAGGTTGGTTCTAAGTTTGTCTTTCATCAGTTTTAAAATGTACTCATTGTTGTACTATCATAGTGAGGGAGCTTAAGTACCAGCATTAGACAGGCAATATAAATAGTTAGCAAAGTCAAGTTTAAATGCATTTTGAAGAGAGATAGATTGAAGGATACAGGGAAAAAAAGTTATGGTGAAAAAGGTAATAAACGAGATATTTCTGAAAAAGAGCAGACTTGTTAACCTCACTGGGGGCTTCCATTTGCTAAAAGCTCTTAAAGAATCCTTGCTTATTGTATATTGGTGCCTATACGCTACCTGAAAGACTGAATTAAAGCATTCTCTCATCACCTGCATAGAAGATGGTAATAAAGAGGTTAATTAATATTAAAGCTACATTGGCTCCCCTCTTTTACTGTTATCACAGTCTGTACGTAGACACTAGGGAGCAGATATCTGTGCCAGCTCCCTACAGTGCTAGTATATGAGTGAAATGTAGATATACTTAGTGCTATCATGCAATAAACCTTCTTGTTATCAAAGAACAGTGCCTTTTCTCAAAATACCCTATGGTGCTGTATTCTCTACCACAAATCACTAGATAGACCCAAGACAAAGCAAAATTGGTGGCACTGAACAGCCTCTCCCAGTACCACACACTGGTAGAGGTGGCAAATACCACGAGATGCCAGGAGTCACCATCTGAAGAGGTACCACAAAAACCACTCCAGCTGTGTGAAGAGGGAAACTGTTTACCATACAAGCTCTTGACAAAGGCGACCCCTTTGTAACTGGTTAAAAACACCGGCTCAGTGTAACAGTGCAGTAAGACACTTGTCCACACTGGATACATCTGCTCCTGCCTCATACAAATCCCTCCACACGTAGTCCAACATAACAGAGGCCACCTGATTCTTTCCAATACCCGCTTATCCAGGAGTCGGACTGTGACAAATATCAAAGGATACATCCTCGGGAAGTGAGCCAGTTCGATAAAGGGAATGCTTGGATTAACGAGGATGACAGTTTATTCGTTAGAACAGACTGCATGTATTTGCTCTAGGCCAGAGCCTGTCTGGGGTGTCAAGGTTCTGAGATAAATGAAGTGCAATTGTGCTTCCAAAGTCCTGACTGTCCTGCAACACCCATGGCGGGGTGGGGGGGATGCGGGGGAAGTGTATTTCATTTGTTTCTGGAGGATATCGACAACACAGTGCAGTCTCCTCGCAGCTAAGTGCATTTTTCGGAGGACTGGCTGAACGCTCGTGTGGAAATGTTGTTTTCTGATGTGGCAAAGGACAAGTATAAACACCGGGCTTGTGCGTACTTTTGTCAGGACATCTCAGGATAATTCGAAGGGATGGAGGACGCAGGGGAGCAGAGAAAGAGAGAGAAGCGAGAGAGAGAAACTTCCATGTCCCATTACCCGTCCTCCAGATGCTGCAAAGAAGCAGTTTTCAACAGAGGTGGAATGCTGGAAACATGAACCAGTTTGAACACAGCAGGGTCCCGCAAGCAGCAACAAGAATAATCAGCACATAATCCAATTTTCTGTGCACCATTTAGTGCAATTCAGTCACTAACTCAGAATAAAGTTGGACTTGCCCTAATGATATGAATGGATGATTGATCCATTGGATCTGCAACCATGCAGCATTTGTTTTAGCTCGTTACTTACTGGTAATACCTTTAAGTTTAGTAATAAGTGAGCAATAATTGAAATGGCTGGAAACAGTTCATTTTAACGGGACAAAGAGGCTCCGGCCCATGTCTTCAGTCAGAGCACTGCCCCTCTGTAGCACGTGGCAGCTTGCATACTGGTCATGCCTGGCCTCTCCCCTCTGCAACAGAGCAATTCGCTACATGGAGGTTAAGGGACGATAGCAGCCACCATTGCACACTGTGCAAACGGTGCGAGGTGCAAATTTTCACTCCGCTTTATAAACAGGCTGAGTTTCCCACAGCGCCAGAGGCAGCAGCCAATAATGCACAGTTGCTTCAGGAAGTTAGCCAACTTATCTACTGTAAACCTGGCTCCAACTGTCTGAGGTAATAGCCACCCCCATTCATTGCTGTGCTTTTTAGGGCTACTGTGCGAATACAAAGATACATTCTATCATCAAGGAAGTATTTACATTCATTCTAACCCTTTGATATTGTAACAAGAGAGTCCCAAGGGTACCATTCCTATTGTTTTAATGGGGCTGTTTGATGGCTTTACTTCCTGAGGAAAGGAGGATTATGGAAAAGATTCATGTCCGACAGGGTTGCACTTTCGAAGAAGCTTACAGGAAGGTAGCCATCTCTATTAAATCACACAAGTTCCACACATCGTGGGATAACTGGGCAAGAGCAGCCATTTATAATACCAACGGTTTTGTCTGCAAAAGGGGCACAACCTTCCTGAAAAATATCTGACAAATGTTTCTTTGAATGGAGGGTAGGGAAGAAGGAATGACGTGGTCATCAAGGTGAATGTGAAACAAAAAGGTCAGAAGTCAGACGACACCAGGTTATAGTCCAACAGATTTATTTGAAATCACAAGCTTTCGTAGCGCTGCTCCTTTGTCAGGTGAGTTGCACTTGGCGTCACGTGACTTCTGACTGCGTGCACCCCAGTCCAACACCGGGACCTCCACATCACGGAACAAACGCGTTCACTCTTTTTATCTCT
Source organism: Chiloscyllium plagiosum (assembly GCF_037043375.1). NCBI lineage: Eukaryota > Metazoa > Chordata > Chondrichthyes > Orectolobiformes > Hemiscylliidae > Chiloscyllium > Chiloscyllium plagiosum. The sequence goes on along the minus strand of NW_028270162.1, from coordinate 45,146,308 downwards.
CCACAGCCACTGTCCGACCTGTTGATTTTCCATAGCACCTTCGGTTTTCATTTGTGAGCCATTGCATCTGCAGCCCTTTGTTTTCCATTAAGGTGATGATCTGTCTATATTGGACCGCTGACTGACTCGCCCTCATTTCCTCTTGGCACTGGGATTTATGTAGTATGTCAGGGTTACTGCATGACATCTTTAGACATGAACAAGTATACACGACTCAAAACTGGCAACAGCACAAGATGCACAACCTCAAATCAAATTGAGCTGACAAAAGACTTTGGTTTGTAAACAATGCAGCCATTTTTATATTGGTGATCACACGTAGTCCAACATAACACAGGCCGCCTGATTCTTTCCAATACCCGCTTAATTTTTTTTTCACTGCACAGACCTGTGCAGTCTAGAGGGAACACTAGTAATAATTTCTTTGCCTTCTGGCAAAGGCTGACAATGTAACAAATGATGCTCCCTTCAAGAATATGCTAGAACATGCTCCAGATATAATAGAGAGCAGCTATAGTGTGGTGGTGGTGTCCCTATCTCTGAGCCAGGAGATCTGGGTACATGTCCCTTCTGTGTGTTACCATCTTTGAGCAGGTGGAAGTTAAAAATAAAATGGACTGGTTATCCCCACTAAGAGGAGGGAGCTGGAAAAGGGGAAGATAACATACTGGAGTTTGTCTTGAAGTATAAACTGGAAGGAAATAGATTGGAAGATAAGACTTCTGTTTTGGCAAACAGATGATGGGCAACCCAACAAAGGGTTGCCTTCCCTTCTCATGGGGGTATCTGGACCAAGGAGCACAGTTTCAAAAATAGGGGATCACCCATTTAAAATGGAGACAAGGAGAAGTTTCAGAGGTTTTAGTCTCAAGCTTTGTCTGCCACACAGTGCCGAGGAGGTGCGGTCAAACATATTCAAGGTTGAGCTAGACAGAATGTTGACCTATGAGGAATTGGAGGATCATGGGAGTCAGGTAGGAAGGACCATAATTAAATCAGTGGTGGCTGTAATCAATGGTGAGGAGATTGTTGGGTCGATTAGCCAACTCCGGTTCCTATTTTATGGTCTCTTGATCCAGGAGAAAAGGCACCTATGACTTATCTCTTGGACTCTACACTGTTAAATTCTGCTCTTGAATTAAATGACTGAAAGCCAAGGCAAGATTTGTACTGTCTTTGCATGTACCATTCCTGAAATTCCTCTCTCTCTCTCATGGCAACAAAAACTTCAACTACATGGCTTGTGAATGCCAAACTGTCCAAACCAGGACAGCACCAGCTCACGGACTGACCTAACATTACCCAGCGAAAACTGAAATTGCTGGAAAAGCTCACTTTTATAAAAATGTTTTGGATGTGAACATAGGAGGTATAGTTAGTAAGTTTGCAGATGACACCAAATTTGGAGGTGTAGTGGACAGTGAAGAAGGTTACCTCAGCGTAAAATCGGATCTTGATCAGATGAACCAGTGGGCTGAGGAATGGCAGATGCAGTTTAATTTAGATAAATATGAGGTGCTGCATTTTTGAAAGGCAAATCAGGGTGGGATTTATACACGTAAATAGACAAAGATCTTTTCTCTGGGGTGGGGGAATTCAAAACTGGAGGGCAAAGGTTTAGGGTGAGAGGGGAAAGATTTGAAAAAGGACCTGAGGGACAACTTTTTCACAGAGGGTGGTGAGTGTTACCAGAGGAAGTGGTGGCAGCTTGTATAATTACCATCATTTAAAAAGGCATCTGAATGGGTATATGAATAGGAAGGCTCTAGAGGGATATGGACCAAGTGTTGGCAAATGGGATTAGATTTATCTGGTTGGCATGGAAGAGTTGGACTGAAGGGTCTGTTTCTGTGTTGTATATCTCTGACTTAGCAGGTCTAGCAGCATCTGTGAAGAAAAATCAGAGTTAATGTTTCGGGTCCAGTGACCTTTCCTCAGAAGGAGAAAGTGAGGACTGCAGATGCTGGAGATCAGAGCTGAAAAATGTGTTGCTGGAAAAACGCAGTAGGTCAGGCAGCATCCAAGGAGCAGGGGAATCGATGTTTCGGGCATAAGCCCTTCTTCTGATTCCTGAAGAAGGGCTTATGCCCGAAATGTCGATTCTCCTGCTCCTTGCATGCTGCCTGACCTGCTGCGCTTTTCCAGCACCTTTCCTCAGAACCAAGGAAGGGTCACCAGACCTGAAACATTAAACTCTGATTTCGCTTCACCGATGCTGCAAGACCTACTGAGCTTTTCCAGCAATTTGTTTTTGTTTCTGATTTACATCAACCGTGGTTCTTTATTATTAAAGTTCCCCAAATTGCTTTGCTGTTGAGAGAGACAGAGAGAGAGAGAGAGACAGACAGACAGAGAGAGAGAGAGACAGAGACTGACAGAGACAGAGACTGACAGAGAGAGAGACAGAGACAGAGAGAGAGACAGAGACAGAGAGAGACAGAGACAGACAGAGAGACAGAGAGACAGAGAGACAGAGACAGAGACTGACAGAGAGAGAGAGACAGAGAGAGAGACAGAGAGAGAGAGAGACAGAGAGAGAGAGAGACAGAGAGAGAGAGAGACAGAGAGAGAGAGAGACAGAGAGAGAGACAGACAGAGAGAGAGACAGACAGAGAGAGAGACAGACAGAGAGAGAGATCCAGGTTTTCTGAAATGTAAACAGGATTTTAAATGGGGATGGACAACCAGATCCTGGGAATTACTACAAGACTAATTAGTGTTGACCATTCAGTAAGAGCGAGTGACAAGGAACAGCTAATTTACGCTTTTTTTTAAATGGCTGTCCTTTCGGCCTCCAGGATTCCAAAGGGACATGTGGGTGGTGGAGGGGATAACACAAAACAAAGACTAAATGGTCAGATTATGAGAAACAAAAGTGCATTCCTGTTAGCTGAGTCACCTCAATGACTTCCAAATTAACTGCTATAGGATCAAACTCCCTTTTATTCTTTTCGGCCTATTGTGTGGTACAGTTAAAGTAGCCTCTATTTATTTAGATTGTATCCTGTGCTTAAGGATACAATGCAAGACAATAATCACCATCGGACACATTCAAGTCAGTCTACCAATGGAAGATCTTTCCCTCCAAATCTATTACTTTGCTAAGTCCCTGATCACACCACCCCGACAGCTCAAGGAAAACTTCCTCTTCACACATTTGTCCATGGAGTATTTACAGATTAAGAGGTCTGTACCTAACAAATATTTAGCCAACACAGCTCATTTGCATTTAATTAGTCGCTACTGGGTTCCCAAACAAAGTTTTCGAATTTGCATAACCTTTTTAAAAAAACTGTGTGGAAGCGTGTCTCCGATTTTAAAATGTAAATTATTATTTTCTGGCTCATCTTCATCTTACCCTCTTGCATTTGTATCTCTCAAACTAAAATCCTGTAACTCCATCACTAACATTTTGAATCTCCCAACACCAAATGGACTGCAGTTCACCACCATCTTCTCAAGGTCAGCTAGGGACGGGTAATAAAAGGTTGGGTCAGCCAATGATACCCACATCTCCTGTATGAGTTTTGGAAAACACCTCCCAGCCTCCACAACCCACCAATTCTGGTTTAACTTTGATTGCTCTATGGGAGCAAATTACTGTAGATGTTAGAATCTGTACAGAAAACAACAAATGCGGGTCAGACAACATCCGTGGAGAGACAGCAAGCTAACATTTCGAGTCAAGAGTGGAAGTGCAGAGTGCTTTACGATTGGTGGTCACGTCTTTGGCTGCTCGAGTTCTATGTCTGGAATCTGTATTAAGCCTTTCTGCCATTTTGATCCTCTATCTTCTTTTAAGATTCCTTAGAGCAAATTTTTTTAAAAATATCTCCTTATATGATTCAACATCAAATGTTGTGTTTTGACATACCCATGAGCCATTTTGGGACAGAAAGGGGCTATATAAAAGCAAGCTGTTGTTCTTGAAGAGATACATTAGTGTTGACAGAAATATCACTTGTTCTGTTCTCTCCAAATTCATTCCTTCATTGTTTTAAAATGATCTCGGTGAAAAACACAGGGTTTTGCACAGTTTTGCAAGATTGTCCTTCTGCCCGTCAAGTTGCAAAGTTTGACATGACATCTGTCGAGGTCTGGAATTTGAATTCTATACTAGGAATTAGCAAAGTTGCAAAATATCTTCGCCCTACTACCTAGCAGTGACATCCATCAAGCTATTTTGTTGCATCTGCCTTTTATAGATTTTGACATTTAATCACACAACACCAGGTTATAGTCCAACAGGTTTAATTGGAAGCACTAGCTTTCGGAGCGTTGTTCCTTCATCAGGTGGTTGTGCTAACCTGTTGGACTATAACCTGGTGTGTGATTTTTAACTTTGTACACTCCAGTCCAACACCGGCATCTCCAAATCATTATTCGAAACAGGCATCATCGCATGACAAATAGAGATTGATTTTCTTTAAACATGCTTTTTTGTGAAAGGAGAACTTACACAGAAAAAACATCATTGAATAACCTGAGTTGATGATTTTCGCTCAGAAACACTGTTCCCATTCCAAAAACATACAGGTGATTTTACTTATGAACCTTTGTATTTGGTGGATTAGAACAATAATGGGGGTAATTTCCATTGTGATTTCAGGCTAGTTACCAGACTCCAATGATAGTCCTTATTTGGAATGAACTTTTTCACAGAGGATTTTTTTTATTCATTCCCAGGGTGTCAGTGTCATTGGCTAGGCCAGCATTTATTGCCCATCCCTACTTGCCAGACGAACAGTTAAGAGTCAACACGGTGGCACAGTGGTTAGCACTGCTGCCTCAGTGCCAGAGACCCGGGTTCAATTCCCGACTCAGGCGACTGACTGTGTGGAGTTTGCACATTCTCCCCGTGTCTGCGTGGGTTTCCTCCGGGTGCTCCGTTTTCCTCCCACAGTCCAAAAATGTGCAGGTCAGGTGAATTGGACATGCTAAATTGCCCGTAGTGTTAGGTTAAAGGGGTAAACATAGGAGTATGGGTGGGTTGCGCTTCGGCGGGTCGGTGTGGACTTGTTGGGCCGAAGGGCCTGTTTCCACACTAAGTAATCTAATCTAATCTAATCTAATATGGGCCCGACCAGGTAAGGATGGCAGTTTCCTTCTCTAAAAGGACATAGATGAGCCAGATAGCTTTTCCAACAATAACAATGGATTCATGATGATTAGACTCTAAATTCCAGATTTTTATTGAATTCAAATTCCACCATCTGCCATGTTAGGATTTGAACCCAGGTCCCCAGTACTTATCCTCGATCTGTGGGATTAATAATCCAGCAATAATACCAGTAGGCCTTTGCCTCTCCTCGTGAAACACAACAGGTATATGTCTCCTGACTCCACCCCACTCCTGTGTCATTAAGTTTGTGTTCAAATAACCAATGGCCTTCATTTGTATGCACTTAGCTTTATTAATACAATTACCATGCAGTGAACTCCTCCATGATCCACATACACCCCAACCACACATTTCCTATCAGCACATCTCCAACTAAACTTGCATTACTGCTTATTTTTAAAAGTCAAACCAGGGATTATGTATGGATTGATAAGTAGGCAAATGGAGGTCTGTGAATTTTGTTTTGCAGCAGAGTGACCAACAAGTATTTAATACGACCACTTTCTGGGTATAGGTATAGCCTGTGAACACACTCAGCTGTAACGGCCGGTATTGTGCGTTCTAATCCAACTGATCGCATTTGTAATGACAACCCCAAACTACTTTTGACTCAGTGTACCCCCTTCCACCAAGCAACATGACTGATATCACAAATGTTTGTTACTGACAGAGTAAACCAGCTGGTCCCCACTAGCCCCTCACACACAGGACATTCAGGCACCTGTACAAATTGCTTCTAATGATATTATAAAGAATCAAAATGGGCTTTGCAGATTCCTGTCTGAGTTGACTGAGAGCAAAGTTTCTTATATAGTTGGTGGAACGTTTGGCCTTTCCAAGACAAAAGCTACACAAACCAATATTTGCAAAAAAAGTGATTTTATATTATGAAAATATGCTACTTGTAAGACCAAGAAAATTCAAGAAAAGTAGCAAGCTTTTAAAAATATACAGTGGCTACATTGCATTATCACTCAAAATGGCTGACTCAGTTGGTGTAGATCTCCAGCCAGTTACATCAATCCAAATCTCTGCATATTTTCCTCGGATTACTTTGTCTATGTTCGTTAGGATTATAATTCTCTTCATTATTATTAATGTTTCCACAACCAGAGAGAACTTTTCTAATGAAGAATGATGATGATCACAGCTAGCTCCTTCACCAACATTGCTCACTATTTACTTTTGCGAAGAGTTGCTGCAGATTTCCCTTTATCAGCAAAACTTGAAAACCATTCCAAAGCTCCCGAAACCCCCATCGAAACCTTCCTACTGCTAACTGAGCCTTATAAATATTACCTCAGCATGATCAAACAAGAAATGGCTAATCTGAAGCACAGTGAGCAGGCCTGGGAGGGGGGTGGGGGGGGGGGGGGGGGGGGGGAAGCTGGGAAAGTGGAAGGCTTGGCAGCGGCCAGCAAACAAACACTGGACCTCATCCATAACATTAAAAAGAGGAGACAACAAGAGGAACAGCAAGGGGTCATCATCAAAGCTCCTTGTTACCACAGTGAGAGAACATGGGCGTTAAGCATCTGAACATCAAACCCTGCAGCTGACAGCACACCGCCGAGGTGCTGATCATCACAGTGGGGTCAAAGATGTGCACAAAAAGCACCAGCGAGCAGCTGGGCACTGGAGAGTGAGCTAACTGGGATTCAGGGAGAGGCCTAGCAAAGGGCTTCCAACCTAGAGCCCAGCCGGGTACTGCTTTTGTTCTCGCACACCATACAGACAAATGACTCATCCACACTGTCAGCAGCAAGATAAAAGTGAGGAAGTTAACGATCTCCCAAGGATTTTTTTAAAAATGCGAATGCCTGCATCTGCCCCATCACCTAAAAGGGCTCAAACTGAACTGTACAACCTAAGCATGATCTTGGTGCGCCTATGATAATACACCCTATATGCATTTGTTTGAAAGAATTTCTAAAAAAAAATTCATCATTACCTGCAGAAATTTTCCTCTTCAATGAGATTTACCTTCTTACTTTTTAGCTGCAAGATCCCTTTTTAGATCGGGATGTTTGGGAAGAATTTTATGAATATTTATGATTTTGCAGGAATTGAAATTTTTCATACCAAAATGTCTTTGTCACCTTGTCTTCCTGACTTTTTGACAGCTTCATGAAGTTTCAGTTAGTTGCCATCCTGGCCCTTGTTTAAATGGAACAATACAGAGCCCAGTAAGGCTCCATTGTCAATCAGGTATTAAACCTGAACTACTTGGGCTAGAACTGCACACACTAGAATTGGGCTTCTCCATAAATAGATTATAGGGTGAGAGAAATAGTGGGATGCGTCCAGCGATAGTGCATATAAAATTATCTTCAGCTTGAATATCCTCCCTTAAATGGTCTACCTCCCAACCTCACATTCTTCCTTTCCTAAAAGCTTATTTCTTCTAAAACAAACAAAACATTTCTGGCCAGCTCTCCTTGAGTAACCTACTGTCAACTGGGCTTTGACAGTACTCTAGTGAGTGCCTTGGATATTTCGCTATGTTAACGGCATTTACCGCTGTTACATCAGTCAAACCGAATCCACAGTTTCAAGGACAACACCAAATTGTTATGCAGCTAAGTGTTATGCTGTTGTGCTCCACAGTACACACAAACATGGGACTGAAAATTTCACATCAACTCCAACCCATCCTCACCACAAATCACTGAAAAGTTATTGTAATAATGAAGGTGTAGGGGGTTTGGACAGACTGATGACAGTATACCCCTGCCTTATGATTCAGAGCAAGAGGCCACTAACTCAACTACAACTAATCAAATTGGTCCACAAACACCACTAATGTTTAAGATGATCACAGCACAAACCAACTCCTTCCCTTGCGAGTGGAATAGTTAATCATTAAACTAATGGTTAAACTTCATAAACCAGCAAGTTCTTTTAGTCCTCCTCTCACATATCAGTATGACAGGTTTATTTAGTAATCTGAATGAATTTAGAACAAGCGAGTGTATTAAATCTCCATCTCTGGGGTCCAATTCAGCTGTCATATTCTTAAAGGACGGCAATAAAAGGATTCATATTTTGTGACAAATGGAGAAGAAAGAAGGGATATCAAAGGCAGCCAGCTCTATTAAAACAATAATATACTTGTGAAAATCCCATGCTGTGCTCAATCAACAGGGTTACACTGCAGTAAAAGTCATTATTAATATGGGGGGTCCCAAATGCCAGCCCCAGTACAGTTGTATCTTTAACAGATTTTCAAACCTTGGGATTATATTACTTTGCAATTTCCCATGTAAGGGTTCCCTGGGGTCTTGTAGGAAGAGAGCTTTCTGTGCTCATTTAGTCTCCCGCACAACTTTTGGCCACTCTAAACCTTACTAAGGTTTGTGATGATCAATAACAATTACACATCAGCCAAGGTTTCCCACACCTCAGTCCCATCCCATTCTTCATTTAATTGCTTCAGCTCTTTATAGAGGGAGCTTGAATAACTGTTGGAATTTAGACTTAAGGCCTCCCGTTTATGAGGCAAAACAAATGCCTTTAATTTATATACAGCCCTCATAACCTCAGCCAATGAAGTATAATTGGAGTGTGGTCACTGTTGTAACACAGGACATGCTGTAGACAACCTGCACACAAGGTGGTCCCCAGGTAGGTAATCTGTTTTAGTTTCTCATTGACTGATAAATATTAATATGGATGCCAGGTCAGAACACTCATACTTTCAATCCATTAGTCATAAACATTTTTTTTATTTCAGATCTCCAGCATCCACTCTGTTTTTATTAGAGCTGTTCAAATTTATTCACTTTTATTTGAGGGGACAGACTTGGCTCAATGCCCGATCTGAAACCAACAGCGAAGTATTCGTTCGGCACAGCACAGAGAGATCTACCTAGTTTCAGTGGGTTTTGAACTGATAACCTTTGGACGCAGCAGCAAGGCTGCTTCCCTGTGATACAGTGGTGTTGTAGTGGGACGTTGGTGTCAATGGGTGAGCCAAACCAGAGATGCCCTTGAGAAGATGGGTGGTGAGCTGCCTTCTTGAACCACTGCAGTCCACTTGACAGAGGGTGACACTAATCCTTTGGGGACATGGGTTCAAATCCCATGACTGGAAGTTAAATTCAGTTCATAGATCTGAAATATAAAGCCAGTCTCCTTTATGGTGCCATGTAAGTATTATTATGTCGTAAATGCCAATCTGGTTCACGAAAGCCAGTTAGAGAAGGCATTCTGGCATACTCTACCTGGTCAGGCCCCACATACAACAGCAATGTGGTCGACACTTCATTACTCTCCAGTCACACAGGAAACTACTCAGTTCAGGGATTGGAACAGGAATAGGCCATTCAGCCCACTGAGCCTGCTCTGCTTTTTAATACGACCACTAAACACTTCAGTACCTTTTACCTACCCTATCCTCTTAATCCTTTACACTAATGGCACATAGAAATCTCTCCATCTTGACCTTCAACAAACTCAAAGACTGAACCCTCTGGGGTAAAGAATTCCAAAGATTCACAACCCTCCGAGTGAAGAGGTTTCTCCTCATCTCAGTCCTAAATGGCACCCACTTAAAATTGTGCCCAGAGTCTAAACTGGCCACCCAGGGGAGACATCTTACCGGCACATTCCACCAGAGTCACCAAATAGTGATGAGGGTCCAGAATTCTGGCTGATATTTTTCCTGCTGAGGCCTTTGGCTGTGGCTTTCCCCACCCCCACCTTTAAAACATTTAATTCTGTTTCCCTCTCCACAAATGCTGCCAGACCGGGGTGTCTATAGCATTGCACGATGGCTAACACTGCTGCCTTACAGTGCCAGGGACCAGGGTTCGATTCCAGCCTTGAGCGATTGCCTGTGTGGAGTTTGTAGGTCTGCATGGGTTTCCTCCAGGTGCTCTGGTTTCCTCCCAGAGTCCAAAGATGTGCAGGTCAGGTGAATTGGCCATACCAAATTGCCCATAGTGTCCAGGAATGTGTAGGCCAGGTGGGTTAGCTGATGGAAATGCAGCTTACAAGGATAGGGTGGGTCTTGGTGGGACCTTCTTCAGAAGGTCAGTGTGGACACAATGGGGTGAATGTGTTTCGAGAGTGTGTTGCTGGAAAAGCACAGCAAGTCAAGCAACATCCAAGGAGCAGGAGAATTGAAGTTTCAGGCAAAAGCTCTTCATCAGGAATGAGGCTGGGAGGCTCAGGGGTGCAGCTGGGGGAGGAAGGTAGCTGAGAGTGCAATAGGTGGATGGAGGTGAAGGTAAAAGGTGATAGGTTGGGGGGATGTGGGATAGGTGGGAAGGAAGATGGACGGCTGGAACAGGTCACGAGGGCGGTGCTGAGCTCAGGTGGGGGAAGGGGAAGTGAGGAAACTAGTAAGATTAGGGCCAGTTAAGGGCAGTAGTGGGAAGTTGTGCGTGGAGTCTGAGGAGATAGGAGAAGAGTTTAATTAATGTTTTCCTTCAGTATTCACAATGGAAAAAGAATTTGTTGAGGAGAATACTGAGACACAGGCTACTAGACTAGATGTGGTTGAGGTTCACAAGGAGGAGGTGTTAGCAATTCTGGAAAGTGTGAAAATAGATAAGTCCCCTGGGAGGTTGGGATTTTTCCTGGGAAAAATCCTTTGGGAAGCTAAGGAGGATATTTCAGAGCACTTGGCTTTGATCTTCATATCATCGTTGTCGACAGGAATAGTGCCAGAAGAGTGAAGGATAGCAAATGTGGTTCCCTTGCTCAAGGAGGGGAGTAGGGACAACCTGGTAATTATAGACCAGTGAGCCTTACTTCGGTTGTGGGTAAAGTGTTGGAAGAGATTATGAGAGATAGGATTTATAATCATCTCGAAAGAAATAATTTGATTAGGGATAGTCAACATGGTTTTGTGAAGGGTAAGTCATACATCTCAAACCTTATTGAGTTCTTTGAGAAGGTGACCAAATAGATGGATGAGGGTAAAGTGGTTGATGTGGTGTATGCAGACTTCAGTAAAGCATTTGATAAGGTCCCCCACGGTAATTTGCAGAAAATACGGAGGCATGGGATTGAGGGTGATTTAATGGTGTGGATCAGAAATTGGCTAGCTGTAAGAAGCCAGAGGGTGGTGATTGATGGAAATATGTTCATCCTGGAGTTCAGTTACTAGTGGTGTACAGCAGGATCTGTTTTGGGGATATTGCTCTTTGTCAATTTTATAGATGACCTGGATGAGGGCATAGAAGGATGGGTTAGTAAGTTTGTGAATGACACTGAAGTCGGTGGAGTTGTGGACAGTGCAGAAGGATGTTGCAGGTTACAGGGGGACACAGATAAGCTGCAGAGCTGGGCTGAGAGGTGGCAAATGGAGTTTAATGCGGAAAAGAGAGTGAGATTATTAACTTTGGAAGGAGTAACAGGAATACAGGGCTAATGGTAAGATTCTTGGTAAAGTGGTTGAGCAGAGAGATCTCAGTGTCCATGTGTCTCGATCCCTCAAAGTTGCCACCTAGGTGGATCGCGTGTTGCTGGAAAAGCACAGCAGGTCAGGCAGCATCCGAGGAGCAGGAGAATCGCAATGGGGCGCATGGCCTGCTTCCACACTATTGGGATTCTATGACTCTAGTGATTATCGATAGGTTGTGAGCATGCTCATGTGAAGCACAAACACTAGTGTAGACAGGTTAGACTGACTGGCTTGTCTCTGCTGCAAACGTTTACCTAATTCAAATGTAACCTAAGATTATAACAATACAATATTACCACATTGCAATATCCCACTGCTTCTGTGAATCCACACACCCTTCCCTCACATGTTTTAGCTAATGCTCCACTGATGGCAAAGAGGGTGCTTTGTGCTCAAATCAGTGCAGGTTCACAAATCATTTAAAAAAAAATCCACTGGAAACATTCTGGACTGCAAAAGGATTTTGTAAAATGGTTGTGCTTTTTTAAAAAAGCCATACGATAAAAGTAGAGTCCAGGAGGATATAAATATCGATGACTTTATCCAACTTTAATCCGGCAGCTGGTCAGCAGTACCATCAGTTGATAGCGGTGAAGGATTGGTGCAAAAAAATTGGCAAAGAACTTAAATACATTTCACTACTTTTATCTCCCTCTCTTACTCTATTGTTTAAAGAGACTGTATCTCTCTTTGGAGCTTACCTATGCTGCAAATCAAACCAGACATCAAAACCCCAGGAGGTCAGCTATATTTACAGCATGACTACCATGTTGTTTAATTGTCTTTCCTTTCAGTTCCTTTGATCTTTTGGAGAGAATAGGTTTGGGGTAACAATGCTCCATTGATCAGATTGTTGATACATTGCGACTTGGTTTGCTTTGATAACTCCTTGCTTTGTTTGCTAAGAACAAGCTCCTGAATCAGTCAATTAAACAAATTCACCTCGGCCTAGTCTCTTGTTTCAGTTCACTAGAGGGAGGGAGGTCATTCAGCCCATCAGTCCAAAAGGATCCTGAAGACTCAGGTCAGCAAAGAATTGTTTCCAAAATGAATCCAAAAGGGATGTCTGCAGTGTTCTCACTGGAAATCGACAGAAACGTTACATCTTCTCATTTAAACAAAATCCTGACACCGTGATTAAATAACTTGGGTTGACCGGTGTCCCATTTTTGCTGTTCTTGGTTTACCCAAAAGAAATAGCCGGAATTTACTTTTCCCATGTCCTTGCTTATTTTCCAAACTTTAATATGGTTATTGCTCAGATCCCTTCCTTCTCGGCTCACATTTTGCCAAGTTAACCCCATCATTCAGACATTGGACACTGGGAAGCAGCTTTAAAGGTTCTTTTCAATATTTAGATCTCTCTCAAATTTTGATGGCCAGAAATGAATGGCTCATTGTTCCTTGCGTGGCCTGACCAGTTTGAATCACTGTTTCCCCTGACTGTATTCTGGATTTGTTGCTAGATGTTGCATTAATTTTGTTAATAAGTATCTTGTTTGGATATGCTGACCTTTGAATCAACTGAGATACTAAGCCCTCAGTTGCTTTTTATCTTCTGATGCTTCTTTATCTTCTGCATCTGTTTTAAATTCTTGATGATTGTCTATATCCAATTTTATCTTACATTCTTCTGCCCACCTCATTCTGCAATTACCTCTTAAATTCCACTACTCCGCCTAGCTTGGTATCGTCTGTAAATCAGAACACTTTTTATTGCTATCAGAAGACTAATTCAGAAGCTAGCATTTGCGTAATGAACCTAAGGCCAGTTTCCATGCAGTGGGCTCGGAGAAGAACAACAAAGCTAGCTGCATATGTATTGCTTGGGCTGTAACAATTTATCACGGTTACTTTAAGTGTCACCTTGGATTTAACGACCTGATGAAGGAGCGGTGCTCTGAAAGCTAGTGTGCTTCCAACTAAACCTGTTGGACTATAACCTGGTGTTGTGTGATTTTTAACTTTGGATTTTAATGTCTGCCATGGACAGCAGCAATGGTTTGACCAAGTTCTCCGAACTAGACATCATCCTGACTTAATTCTGGATTAGCGGTGCTGGAAGAGCAAAGCATCCAAGGAGCTTTGAAATCAGGCTTTTGCCCGAAACGTCGATGTCGAAGCTCTTTGGATGCTGCCTGAACTGCTGTGCTCTTCCAGCACCACGAATCCAGAATCTGGTTTCCAGCATCTGCAGTCATTGTTTTTACCTCATCCTGACTGAAGACATTTATCAGTCGTTCGTTCTCCCTGGGTCAAAATCCTGGAATTCCCTGTGCAAAACCATCGTGCAGGAAGCAACAGAACAGCAAGTACCATTGAGGTTCAAACAGAATGTTCGCCACTCCCATCACAGGGCAACTAGAGAAGGCCAACAGATGCAGCCAGGCACCTTCTGGACAAGCTGCTGGTTGAATTCTGATCATTGCTACAACGGGTGATTGCATGTTGACATGACTGACAGCAACTGCAAGATTGCAAACAACACAAGTGAAGCCCTTAAAAAGTTAGTCTGTCCGTTCCCACAATATTGGTTTGTTCACGAATTAGTTCATCGGTTTTGCTCGCAGTTTTCTTGCAAAGTGGCTGAGCTAAAGAACAGTCAGTCAAACTGATGACAATCAACTGAAGGACATACATACCCCTCTCGCCCACATCCTGTCACAGGTTGTCTTGATCTAGGGTAGCAGGGTGGCTCAGTGGGTAGCATTAAATGTCTCAGACCGCCAGGGACCTGGGTTTGATCCCACCCTTGAGTGACTATCACAGATCATCTTGAAACGTGTTATTTGCCCCTTCCCCATAGCCTGACTATCACAGATCATCTTGAAATGTGTTATTTGCCCCTTTCCCATAGCCTGACTATCACAGATCATCTTGAAATGTGTTATTTGCCCCTTTCCCATAGCCTGACAGGGTTCTCCATTTGAAGTAGTCTTCCAATTTTCTTCTGAAGAGTACTGTTCAAAAGTACAGGAGTTGGGAGGTCATGTTGGGGCTATACAGGACATTGGTTAGGCCACTGTTGGAATATTGCGTGCAATTCTGGTCTCCTTCCTACTAGACAGGTGTTGTGAAACTTGAAAGGGTTCAGAAAAGATTTACAAGGATGTTGCCAGGGTTGGAGGATTTGAGCTATAGGGAGAGGCTGGACAGGCCGGGGCTGTTTTCCCTGGAGCTTCGGAGGCTGAGGGGTGACCTTATAGAGGTTTACAAAATTATGAGGGGCATGGATAGGGTAAAGAGAGTCCAGAACTAGAGGGCATAGGTTTAGGGTGAGAGGGGAAAGATATAAAAGAGACCTAAGGGGCAACTCTTTCACACAGAGAGTGGTATGTGTATGGAATGAGCTGCCAGAGGATGTGGTAGAGCCTGGTACAAATGCAACATTTAAGAGGCATTTGGATGGGTATATGAATAGGAAAGGTTTGGAGGGACGTGGGCCGGGTGCTGGCTGGTGGGATTATGTTGGGTTGGGATATCTGGTCGGCATGGACGGGTTGGACCGAAGGGTCTGTTTCCATCCTGTACATCTCTATGACTCTATGCTCCCAGGCAGATCAGAACAGATTGCTACTTTAAAAAAAATCCAAATCATTTCTGCTTCTTTTTTCAAACATATCCCAAGTGTTCCTGAATCTGCAGCCGATATTCAATGCAAACAGTGAGGGACCCTGTAAGTCAGGACTTCATTCAACAAACTCACATCCCAACTGCACTGTGTGATATATCGAAGCATTGTGGTAATTATTTTGCACTGAGATGGTTAACATTAATTTCAGCACAAATGTGTGTAGTAGCCAATGACAATCCAGACAGAAGGCCCTGAGGAACAAGTCGTAAAAAGAAAAGTTTAAAAGTATTGAAAAGCTAACTCGTCGAGGTGAGATACAGTCCAGTTTTCTGTCCTGTGTGGGAAAGGCAGTATGGTACGTATGATCTTTTGTAGGTTTGCAATAGAAAAAGAAAGCTCCCTTTTTGTGTTCCAGTTCTTTGGCGGCCTGCCTCTGATATTCTCAAAAGGGGTGGGAGGGGATGGAGAAACACAGAAACATCCAGGGTATCCAAGGCATTTTTCCAAACCGATTGCCTTAGCAGATACAACCCCTGCTTCCGTGTGACCCTGCATTCATTTCTCTCCGTTTATCACCAGTCATCGCCCTCCCTCCTCGCTAAAAATGTTGTCCTTTTTCTCCCCCTCTCTGTTGCTCAAAACTCTTTGTTTTCTCTTCCCAGACCGAGCCAAAGAAATATCTATCCCTGAGAGTCTGATCATGCATAACACAGACGGGACAGAACCGGACAGGACTTGGCTCCTTTCGGTGCCCCCGTACTACAGACGGAGAGCCGGGTAGGGGAGACCTCCAGCACTCAACAGGCACTTTGATCTTGCAAGAGGCTGCGTGCTCATCAGCAAGTTCTCCTCCCCCGATAGCATCAGTCTCAAGGCAACTCAGCACGTGTACAGCAATGCGATAGATAGTCAGCAAGATTATAGCCCGGGCCCACAAACGTTTACACTGATCGGTTTCCTCAACGTACGGGCCGGAATACAATACAAACTGACCCACTCGGCCCTTTGAACTGATCGCTCCACTGGCATAAAACGACTTTGTGAAAACTCCAGGTCTAAACATTGATCAAATTAGAATTAGGTTTATTGTCACATGTACTCAAATGAGTACAGTGAAAAGTTTACAAATTACAACCCTACGGTGCCATTTTAGGCACAATGGTATCGAGGTACAGGGTCTTAAGAACCAAATTCTTGGGGATGGGATTACAAAAAAAAATAAGCAAATATGAAATTCAGCATTACAGATTATAGGAATAAATTAAAAGAAAATAAAAAAAGTTCAAACTACCAGTCAGGTAGGAGAATAGAGTGGAATAGAAAACGCTAGTACTATACTTGCAATAAGAATTTAAATAGCAAAACTGTAAAACGTGACCATGCTGCAACTTGTTTCATAAATTTTAAGATTAGTGAAATTCTGAAATGTTCCAATACTTTAAATCTGTCAGTTTTGTCAGTTGTGCACACACAATTAGGCTGAAATGCAATGTGCGCCTACACTCAGGAAGCTGGGAAATATCTTTCTTAAAATGAAGTATTCTGAACTTTTTTTTAAACCCCCCCCCAGAGTTAAAAGCCTAGCAGTAAAATTTGCAGCAAGGTGATTGTGAATTGAGACAATATCAACTCAAATACTAGACAGACCTCCACTGGAACAAAGTGATGGCCATTATCATCACTCAATTAAAACCAAATCTATTTCCAATGGATTTGTTGTTTTTCCCAGAGAAATAGATAGAATGACATGCAGCAACTCCCTGAACACAGTAAAAATCCTTGAATTCCCCATACTTTCAAATGGTTCTCTGTTAGACCAATATCTCAAGGCCTGCCTAGATTTCAAATCAGGAGTGTGGGGCACAAATTCATTCACCACGTTCCTGAAGGCCAATAAAAGCTGCTGCCCCAGGTTAGCTATCTAATTAGGATGGTGGATAAAGCAAGGAAGCAGTCTCTGGGCCAGGTTTGGCCAGCAGTCCTGCCAAGGTCAGTGGTGGGGATGCCTCAGAACAGAGGCATTCTGTGCCAGTAATGGGGCAGAAGGAAATCTCTCACAGCCACTAGGCCACTTGTAACAGAGCCAGGACCTCTCTGATTGCCAGCCACATCAAACCGCAACCCCCCCCCCCCCCCCCCCCCCCAACCTCGCTAACTCCCCCAATGACATGCCCATCCTTGGCCTGCCCCACTGTCAAAATCAGGCCACGCTCAAACTGGACAGAAAACACCCCACCTTTCGCCTTGGGAGCTTACAATGCTATGGCCCCAACATAGAATTCACCAGCATCCAAATCTCCCCACCCCCAACCTCATCCCAAATCCAGTCCTTCCTCTCTGACCCATGCCCTTGACCTGACCTAACCTAAGCTATCCACCCTACCCTTCCCAACCTCAATCACCTCCTACCTGCATCCACCTATCGCCATCCCACCTACCTTCCCCCCCACCTCATTTCCCCCCCGTTTATTTCTCAGCCCCCTTCTCCACCCCCCGACCTGAAGAAGGGTCCTGCCCAAAAAGTGGACTCCCCTGCCCCTCTGATGCTGCTTGACCTGCTGTGCCTTTTCCAGCTCCACATTGTATTGACACCGTACATGCAGCCCATTGCAATAACAGCTGTTGTGTGCATGGTGAGAGAGAGGGGGCCCTCCCAGGATTAAATATCCTGGGGAAACTGAAGGCAGCACCGAGAACAATGGCAGCTACCAACAAGGTACCCAACCGAGGGGCTCAGGATAGGGGCTTTGGGTCATGTTGGCGAGAGTGGGGTCAAAGTCAAAAGGGGTTAGTTTCAACTTGCTCCCACCCACTTGTCCTAGGTGCTTCAATCAAATCACTGAGCATTTGTGAATAGGGGACACATGATCTGTGGGTTTGCTCTTCTGACACCCCCCCCAACCCCAGCACCTGTATGTTCAATACCAGCAGAGAGCTGGTCTGAGGTCTAAGGTCCTGAAGTGATCAGTTTCCCACTTAGTCTTCCAGCCCAGGTTTAAGTGGGTGCAGATGTGAAGATATCAGGGTCCATAACCCAATGCCTCCTACTTATGCAAATATAAACCCTTCAACCTGCAAACTCACTGGTGGCTCAGTGGTTAGCACTGCTGCCTCATAGCACCAGGGACTTGGGTTCGATTCCCATCTCGGGTGACTGTCTATGTGGAGTTTGCACATTCTCCATGTCTGCATGGGTTTCCTCTGGGTGCTCCGGTCTCCTACCACAATCCAAAAATGTGGGGGTCAGGTGAATTGGCCATGCTAAATTGCCCATAGTATTAGTTTAATTAGTCAGGGGTAAAATGTAGGGGAATGGGTCTGGGTGGGTTATTCTTCGGAGGGTCGGTATGGGCCAAAGGGCCTGTTTCCACACTGTAGGGAATTGAAACTAAACTAATATCCTAATAAATGCACACAAGCCATTTCTTATAACACAATTGCTCAGAATCAGTCCTGTAGATCCCATGTTTCCTAGCTCAGCATTCGCTCTCCAGATTTGTAAATGGAAGTCGCAAGAAGCCATTTTTCTAAGGTAATATTCAAAAAAAGTACCATCACAATGTAGCAGCCATATGTTTGCATATGGTTCACCTTTCCCCTCTGGTTTAATGGTCACTTTCACCCATTAAGCAATAGCGTATTGCCTCACATAAAAGAGGGAGCAAAGGAATGTGATAGGAATGCACGGATTTATCAGTAACCATGGTAACATTCAGGGGAACATCTCTACTGACTGTGGCCCAGATTCAGTTCTCAGCACAAACAGGTTACAAGATCTTTCTTTTATACATCGTATGCCAAATGTGGTACTACCACCAAGGTGGAAGCATGAATCTGGCTGATAAGTAGAAATCTTCTTCAGGAATTAAAGTCAAAGATTTGGTAACTGCATCAGCATGTGTGGAGTGGGACCTGTCTCCTTCACCCAATAAGGGGATGGAGGGTGACTGACAGCTCACTATTCAGCCACATCTTATCACGTACACACACTTGTTTCATCCACCCAGGTCAGCTCTGACCCTGACTCCAAAACAAAGGGCAAGAAAAGAGCAGCATCTCTATCATAGCTCTCACTCTCACTCTCACTCTCTGTATGTGTGTGTGTGTGTGTGTGTGTGTAATATCCATTCTCCTAGAAGGTGCACTGAAATGCTTGTGATATGAAAGGGTCTTATACATTCATCATCTTTCAAGGGGACTGGAACCCCACCAGCACTGGAGAGAGACATTATTTGATCTCAACATCATACCAGGAACAGGTATCATGGCACCATTTTCCCAATTAAGAAAATAAGATTTGCATTTCTGTAGTACATTTCATTACCTCAGGGTGTCCCCAAGCCAATCTCCAGCCAACAAACTACTTGTGAGAAGGGTGGTCTGTGTTCTAATGTAGCAGTCCATTTCTGCACAGCAAGCTCTGAGGCAGCAACAATCCAATCACATATCTCAGAGGCGAGAGAGTACATCTACCACTTAGCCACACCTGGTACCTTAAGTAAAGGATCTTATTGCATCAGAGTGACGCGTACATGAACAAAGATAGACCAGTTTTAAGTTGCAGTCAGATCCCTTTAAGAAGGCAAATGTGCCATTGTTCAAAAAGGCCCTTTACTGCAAATTCAGAAGCATCTCAAGCAAATTTACTGCCAACAGTTTTGCTTTGTTGGCACTTTGTCCCTTGCAAATTGCCAGGACCAATTTGCCCTAAATAAATGAGGTAATAAATAAATGAAATTAAAACTGCTGTAGGAAGCCATTATAAAAGGATGCTGGAGACTAAAAATATAAATCCAACCCCTTTTTGTTTTTGCAAGTGCAGTCCGTTCCTCATGATTCAGTGTTATTTGTGAGAAAATCTTTGTTAATTATCTAATGATGTGAATTAAGCAACATAAATCCTATGGCAAAATGGGAGCAACATGTACAAAAGAGTTGTTTTTTGTCCCTCTCAATGAGCCTAGACATGAAGAAATGACAGCATTCCTGCTCTTAAGTATATTTAAAGAGAGGGAGAGATTTGCATTTGTAAAAGTACCTTTCAAAACCTTAATGTCCCAAAGCACTTTTTAGCCAATTAAATACTTTGAAGAGTAGTTTCTATTGTGAGGTAGGAATATAAAGCATATGATGAAAAGGTGTGTGAATACCTGTAGAGTTTGGATTTCAAAATAACGGCATGAGGATATGTTACTTTTGTTTTCTTTATAGAAAGCAAATCAGTGTCCTTCTGGAACAGTAACCTAATCCAGCATTACGCGTTGAAGACCGCTAGCCTGTTTTCAGTTCAGATTTACCAAGGATTGATCTTAGTTTTGAAAATCCAGATATGGAAAGTTTTTTTTTTTAAGGGCAGTTTGGAGGAGACCAGGTTAGGGATGGAAGGAAGTTGAGCTCTCTCTCCTTGCAGAGGTATAGAACAGTTCAGGGGAAATATAGTCACCTCTGTAGAAAAGTTGAGTTTGTGAAACTTCCAAACCAGGAAGGTTTGGTTAGAAAAGTGCAGGTTATTAGAAGCGAAAATACCAGGCTCTTAAAAAAAAAAAGAGTTCATTTTGGCACATTTGGAAAATATTCAAATTTTCTTCACAACCCCCCTACAAAGAAAATCAGAAATCAGTAAAGTAGAAACCTTTGGAGTTGAGAGTTGGGTGGTATAGTGACTCAGTCGTTCGCTCGGCTGCCTCACAGTGTCAGGGACTTGGGTTCGATTCCACCCTCAGGTGACTGTGGGGAGTTTGCCCATTCTCAGTGTCTATGGGTTTCTGCTGGGTGTTCTGGTTTCCTCCCTCAATCCAAAGAGCTGCCAGTTAGGTGGATTGGCCATGCTGAATTATCATAGTATTCAGGGATGTGCTGGCGAGGTGGGTTTAGCCATGCGAAATGCAGGGTTACAGGGATATAGTGTAGGGCTTGGGTCTGGGTGGGATGTTCTGAGGGTCAGTATGGACCAAATGGGCTGAATGGTCTGTTTCCACACAGGTGGGATTCTACGTGGTGCACTCTGGGTTTGAGTATCCGGAACAAATAATGTCAGGAAACAGATTGAAACCATGTTTTGCTGTGTTTTAAAGATCATTCTAACGGTTCCATGTTTAGATAGCTCAGTTTCTTTTGTGTAATACACTTTTGTTCTGTTCTTAAAAGAAATGCTGCAGCCCTGTGTGACTTTGTTTCAGTGACTGACCACAATGCACCATCAGCTGGGACCATAACAAGCATCAGTTCTCATTACAGAATCTTAATCATGTTTTGTCAGCTTGTCCTACTTCCATTACAGAAACATTGAAACAGGAGCAGTAGGAGGCCACTCAGCCCTTCAAGCCTGCTTCACCATTCAGTATTGGACAGCCATGACCCGACTGGCACTGGCACCTACTGAAGGCAAGGCAGGTCTGAAGGCTTGAATAGCCTACTCCTGTTCCTATTTCTTAAGTTCTTATGCTGTAATATGATCATCCTATTCAGCACCCTGTTCCCATTTTCTCTCCATACCCCTTGATCCCTGTAGCCCCAAGAACTGTATCTAACTCGTTGAAAATATTCAGGTTTTAGCCGCAATCACTCTCTGTGACAAAGAATTCCAGAGGCTCACCATGCTCTAGCTGAAGAAATGGCTCATCTCAGTCTTTTCTGGTATATCCTGCATTCTTAAACGGTGATCTATGGTGCTGGACTCCCTGGTCATCGGGAACAAGTTCTAGTTAGATTTTTATGGTTTCTGTAAGAATTCCCTCGTTCTACTAACCTCCAGTGAATACAGTCCCAACTGAGCCAGTTTATAAGCCAATCCTGCCATCCTAGGGATCAGTCTGGTCATTATCCTCAGAGTGGGGTGGTAGGACACAACAGTCCTGAGACACAGTGAGCCCCCTGTGTGTCACTGTGTCCTGTGCTACATTTAGCACAGGTTCGGTAAAATCAAGCAGAAGGAAACACATGTAAATACAGTGAGCAGGAGTACTGTTCCACAGCCAGTCCACTAAGGAGAGTATCTATCCCCTCAGGAATGATATTATTGCCAATGTCGGCAGAGTAAGTGTGAGTTCTTATCTTAGTGTACTTCTAAGTTAGAAGTACACTATCACTAAGTTCAAGTCTCCCGTCAGAGACCTGAGCATACAAGTCAAGACAGAAGCGCTATTGCTGTGCTGAGGGAGTACCACACTGTCAGAACTTCCAATCTCTCAGCTGGGAAGTTAAATCCTGACCCTCGACATCCTCTTGGTGCAATGACAATAAGTGAGGATGAGTATTCTCCCTGATCAATACTTATCCCTCAATAACTATTTCCAGATCAGATTAGCTGGACATTGTCTCATTGTTAGTGGTAGCCATGATGTGGAGGTGCCAGTGTTGGACTGGGATGGACAAGTCACGCAACACCTGGTTAGAGTCCAACAGGTTTATTTGAAATCACAAGTTTTCAGAGCATTGCCCCTTCGTCACCTGATGTCATGTGACTTTCGACATGGTTATTGGTATGTGCCAATTGGGTGCCACATTTCCAATTTACAAATGTGACGACACTTCAGAAGCACTTTGTTTACGGCAAATGCTCTTCACTATGCCCCAAAATTTTGTAATGCACTATATGCATTTTTGCTGAGAAAAGGAAGATCAACAACAGCCAAAATACTGTATACACAAACTAAAGAAGGAAAGCTCTAACTTTTCGAATTAAAATTATTATTATCGCCCTCAATAAAGGAGAGTCACCAAACACCCTCTGGATGAATTTTCCCTATCAGTCCCGAAGGGAGTTGTATGGAAAGGGCTGGAATACGTGGGGCGTGCTGCCGAATTGACAGGCCAACAGGAAGTATTCAGTTACTGTTAAGAATGTGCCTGTGAGGAGTTGAGGACTGTGATATACAAAGTGGTTGATTTATAGGGCTATGTAATGCTGGTGGAGCTGCCAGCATTCAGTGAAGTTATCCAGCCATTCCATTCCAGCTAGATTTATTTGGTTGATATGGTAGACAGAAGAAAAAAAAAGATATTTGGATGTTTAACAAAGCATACCATCTTTTAAAAAAAAAAGTATTTTAGAAGCTTGAGACATCTCCTGCATAACCAAAGAAAAATTTCATGAGGGTTTGGGGGCGAGTAAATGTGTATCTTGCACCATGTCAAGTGCTGATTCTCAGCTGATAATTGCACAGCATGGGTTGGAATCAAAAAGCTTTGTTTTATCTCCCTTCCCCATCCCAAACCCCCATCCCACCACTTTGTCTCCCCTAGTCTGTGGAATTGCTGATTTCAGCTCAGATACCGTACCTCAGCAGCTCAGCTGGATGCTCATTGTGGAGTGTTCAGAGATGAATGTTTGCAAGCTATTCTCCCTTGGGATGCACTGCAGTCAAGCATGATCTTATTTTTCTAACCCCAAGCTGATGATCAGGATTGGAAACTAGGATGGAGTTAATTCCTCCACTGCTTTGAAGACCACAAAAGGTTAGCAGATGAACCATGGAGCATTAACGTCAATTCAAAATTGCTGCGTAACATGTGTTCAAAATTTGTAGTGCCCAAAGCTCAAGTTTGGTCTTGAAAGGGTAGCAAGAGACAATTAACAAGTACAAACTCAGAGCACGTTATCCACACATGTTGGTGTCTCTGAACTTTAAACTAATCAAACCTCAACTTAAAGAGTTGTACTTTCTCACAAACCACCTAAATGTACCACCGGTCATGTTCATAATGCAAACCAGCTCAGTAGGTACAGGCATTATCCACTATGGCACACAGGCAACCAGACAAGGAAAGTCTCAACTTTCATGGACTAACTACAGGTCAGTACAAACATTTCATATCACATACCAATACCCCGGTATTGGAAAGGACAGTGACAAACCAAATACAGATTTTTTTTTTTGGCAAGTAGGTAGGTGGTCAGTGAGCCAAAATGGATTTGGGCTGATCAGAGGTTTCACCTCGGGTCACCTAGTTTGCCAGAAGCCGCGTGTAAAACCTCACATGAAAATCAGATACTTGGAGCAGATTTTAGATGGATTCCTGCATCCATGGAGCTTTATGAATAATTAGCTTCCAGAATTGGGTAGAAACATTAGTGGAGTTAGAGGGAAATTAACTATATTTGAGTTGAAGGCAGACACTTGCTGGGATGTTGTGTAAATTGGTTGCTATTATACTATATTTCAGATAGGTGGCAAAGCCCTGCCACTAAAGTTCCAATTCCACCCCTTGTATCAGTTGATCTATTCTAACCATACCTTAGGGAAACTTTAACTTAGAGATCAAAGGAAGGAGAGGCCAAAAGTTCACAAGTAAACTATGAGTAATGGGTGATTAATACTTGAAGCTTTTTAAAGTGTGGAGATTGAATCTGGTCCTATTGGAACAACACCTCCAACAAAGGCACCCAGTGTTCATACAGTAGAAAGTCTTTCATGATACAATAGTGGGACACTTGGTTTTGTGCAGGTTCTCTGATGCATGGCTACTGGGCCTAAATTCATGTATAGCCTATGGTATGTTCACTCTGTTTTTGTTGCGTTCCTGAGATCAAATCTACATCTTTGGTATTTGGTACACTGTTGCCATATTGCAACATGAATGCATGCGATCTGATAGGAGGGGACCTGGCCTCGTGTTGTGGTTTAGAGTAGGAGACCTGTGAAGACTCGTGCGTTCCTGTCAGGGGTCATTACACACCTTCACAAAGTACATGAAGTACAACATTGAGGGGGTCATCCAAACCCTGCGTCTGCTTGACAGCTGAAGTAAAATGTTTTCACTGAGTGTGCGTTTGGACTCTTTTAAACAGGTGGAGGAAAAGAGAGAGGGGGAGATTCCTTTCTATTTTTAAAATCTCTCTCTTTTGTGGTTTCCTCCTGAATCCTGCATTTTTGTTGAGCTTGCATTCATATACCGTCGTTCACAACCTCAGGAAATTCCGAAGTGCCAAGGCAGGAATAGCACTAATGGATTAAACGAACACAGAAAATGCTGGAGATACTCAGAAGGTTTGGTTGCAACAGTGGAGAGCGAAACAGAGTTAACGTTTTGACTCCTGTAGGACTCTTTATCAGAAGATCCTAATGGGGGAAAAGACCATCACAACCTCTGGCTACTTTGCATGACATGTCCGTGAGGTTCTCTCCCAGTCAAAAAGTGGCATTTCTGCTCCAGTTGCAGCCCAGAGCAGAGTGAGCAATTACAAGGTCAATTTCTCCATTAAGCAGCAGGAAAATGGCAAGATCGAGTTTTATCATAGTCTTGGGTACGCTGCAGCACCAACCAATTATCCCAAAGGGCAAGTAAACTGACTATCCAAGAGTAAAGTCAAATCAGGCAGATAGAATCAGCCAAGATTGACAGTTAACAATTTCTGCTGGATGGGCTCTTGTGGTGTGGTGGTAGGGTCCCTCTCTGAGCTAGGAGAGCCAGGCTTAAGTCCCATCTGCTCCACAGGTGTGTAACAACATCTCTGAACAGGTTGATTAAAGAAAAATTCTCTGTGCCAATCATGGTCCAACCAAGCACCCTCATTTCATGTTTTATGGATTGGTGTTCACCTTCCAAATTGTGTTTCTTATGCCTCAGTGTGGATGAGTGCAAAACAAAAAGAAAACTGTGTGTGTCTTTTTTGCATTGTTTGAGTTTTATACTAACACGAAATCCTTTAGGAAAAGGAACAAATAAAGCAAAGGCTCTGAAATCTCTGTCAGTCAGTCAGAAAAGACAGGGGGAAGAATAAGACTGACAACATCGAGGAACCTTTTGGCTCTATGACCTGGAGCTGGCTGAGCAGTCACCTTTTAAGGTGAAGGGTGGAAGGTATAGGGGAGATGTCAGGGGTAGGTTCTTTACCCAGAGAGTGGTGGGGGCATGGAATGCGCTGCCTGTGGGAGTGGCAGAGTCAGAATCATTGGCGAACTTTAAGTGGCAATTGGATAGGTACATGGATGGGTGCTTAAGCTAGGACAAATGTTCGGCACAACATCGTGGGCCGAAGGGCCTGTTCTGTGCTGTATTGTTCTATGTTCTATGTTCTATGTTCTATGTAATAGCAGGTCGCTGAGGGGGATGGTTTCAGAAATATTGGAGGGGGCAGACTGACTTACAATGGAGGAAGTCTTGGGGCAGGTGGTTGGAGGGGGAGGCTGCAGGAAGAGAAACACAATCCATACTTCATCTCTTTCTTAATGAATGCGAACTTCTGTAACCAATTGCCCAATTCCTGTCAGAATTGTTGCAAGAGGATGCCTCACTGCACAGCCATTTTCAACCCCCTCAAAAAAGATGAAGGCAGCTTATGTTCGGTTTATACCACAAGCATAAAACATATCTTTGCTCCGAAGCCTAGGACAGTCCTGCCCCATATATTCAAGGTCAAGGTTTGGATATTTTCTAATTTCGCTAACTAACTACATGATGTTGGGCATCAAGAGGTTCCACAATATGACCAAAAGTGTGCAACATTTGTCATATATTGAAAGTTTTGGAAGGTCAATGATACAACGTT
This sequence comes from Chiloscyllium plagiosum, assembly GCF_037043375.1. Lineage (NCBI taxonomy): Eukaryota > Metazoa > Chordata > Chondrichthyes > Orectolobiformes > Hemiscylliidae > Chiloscyllium > Chiloscyllium plagiosum. The sequence goes on along the minus strand of NW_028270162.1, from coordinate 45,119,709 downwards.
CTAAAAACAGGTTTGAAGGACATTTCCACTGGAGGCAATTCCTCGTTTTCCCTGCAACTCACTCCCCGTCCCAGTCCCCCTCCCCTCCCCTCCCCTCCCACAAATCCACTTCACCCCACTCCCAACTTTCCCAACATTAATCAGACCCAAGGTACAAACCCATACCGCTTGTGACATTATAAAGACTATTTGGCCAATTCCTCCACATCCCACCTTTCCTTACAACACATGGTTTACTCAAAACATACAATTTCACTCTGGCAGCTCCTGCCTGCTTAAGAATCTGTAACAATAAAATAGCAGAAGAGAGGTGTAATAGGGGACAAGCTTAGAACCAAACAGTTACTACTTTCTTTGGCTGAACTGAAAAGAGATAGCTTTTGTTCAAGCGTTTCTTTGGCTGTGTCAGAATAGAGCTGTGAGTGAACAGCTATGGGTCTGCTTCGGGGGATATACAAGCTGCAGTGGTACACACGATTGAGGCTCTTTTATTACAAAAAATTATTGAAAGTACTACCTCGGTTCCTTCAAAGGGAATTCCTTGTGGAATTTTGAGCTGGAGTCATGTAACTCCCAGTTTGAAATGAAGCAACCACAAATAATTTCACCACAGGTTTGCACTGTCAGGAAGCCGATATCTTCTGATAAGTTTGTCAATGAAAAGAAATACAAGTCAGAGGGAATCCTCAGCATCTGTAAAACTCAGCGATTATGATCTTGTGAGAAGTTTGACATGGAGTTCCTGGCGAATACAATGGTGATGAACAACCCAATAGATGAACAAAGCATTGCATTTATTTGGAGCCTTTCACAACCTAAGGAAGAACTCCAAATGAAGAACTTTTGAGACATAGTTACTGTTGTAATGCAGAAAGGGCTCTGCCAAATGGGATACTGAATTATACAGCACCAGAAGACTGCTAGATTGTGGGCTACTGTGCATTACATTGGGACGGTATTAGTGCAGCTAGCCTCATTCACGAAGGGTGAAGAGGGAAATACATCTCCTTATTCAGCCTCCCTGTTATTAAATGTGGAACAGCTGAGAAATTGGCCTGCTTTTCAGTAAGAAACAGCTCGGAGAGTAGGAGACCGCTACTGCAGTCTCCCCTGGCAGGGTTTACGTGCCGATTCTCAAGTCTTCAGGTTTTAGAGCTCACAAAAACAGCCTGCTAAATGTTTGCCCGCGTTGTTACATCGAGCTTACAAGTGTAATTTGAACTGAATGCCTGCACAGTATGCTTGCTCACTAACATCCAACCTCTATTCCACATCTTCAGGGAGCAATTCACCACATCCCATTGCCTTTCCAATACAAATCCTTGCCGAGTTGCAGGGCTGTTTAATTTGACTTCTTAGTATTGACCTTTACCTGACCCTTGACCACTTGCGTAAGGAGCCTGGCAACATTTTAGGCTCTCTATCCCACAATCTGATAGTTTGAAGAGACATAAAACAGGGAAAAGCAACAGTTGAACAAACGTTATAATTGAAGTCCATCAAAAATTGAATTTAAAATACATTCCATTAGTTTTTGATGAACAGTCTTGCATCCATACCATTGATTCAGTACAATCTTAGCTTTATCACCGTTATTTAAACCTGGTGAACACTAGTTTGTTGTTCCTGTGGGGTCAGAGAGGGGTTAATGCTGGCCTGTATTTAAAGAGTCGCTATCATCATGAAAGAGCGTTTGGCAAACATTTTGTTTTGGGGGCAGGGGTGTTTGGCGGTCTGACCAATAGTTTTTCACGAGGGACAATACCTCTAACATTTAAAAAAAAGAAGCCGGTGCACTTGAGTTTGATGACATCAAGGAGGGGGCTACTGCAAAATCAGATTTTATTTTCAGAAAAGGAAAATCACCAAGAAAATTTGATAAATTTGTTTTGCCTGCCCCTTGGTTTCTCAGATTCTGGTCGAATGCCGATAGCTATATTGTAAAAACTAAAAGAACAATGGTGCCTTTTGAAAATGTGGCGACAGGTGTGCAATGCTCCTCAGAGCTATATCGGCAGACAAGTGCTGGAAACTGGTCTTTATCACAGTGAACACTCCAGCTGTCACTTGGGCAATTGAAAGGACTTTGATGCTTTGCCGAACATACACAGATGTGTAGAAGGAGCTTCAGCTGCCTTGGTGGAGGGGGTGGGGGGGGGGGTGTGGTGGTGGTAACAGCTTTTGTAGGCAGCACCTCTCCAATAGGACCTGCCAGAATTTCACAACCGAGAGTGTGCAGCACAATGTTTGCTGTAAACGATGGCCTACTGGACCTTTCGACATGAGCCTTAAATATTAACGAGCATATATGCAAAGAGCTGACTCTTTTGGCCAAGTTTGAGTCACGTCAAGTTCTTTTATGGTGATTCCCGCCACTAAGTCTAGCGAGTTTCACTGTATCTTACCAAAAGCACCTCGTCAATGGCCTGACCCTGCCCCATCTTAGCCCGCGCTGCTCCTGGAAGAATTTGCCACCGAACAGATATCCCAGAATTCACCAGCACCCCTTCTGCCTGCGCCATGTTTAAAACCTGATGTGCACCTGAACAAGCACCGTCAGTCCAGAGATGCCCTGCACAGTTCCTGCTGTTTGCCCCAGATATGGCAGAAAGAAGAATATCGGCCGGTCAGTGCGTAGGTCGAGACTTGGAGGACTTGCTGGGTCAGGTGGTTTAGACACAGAACTTCTTTTTGCCCTAGGACCAGGGGGAGGAGGCCACAACACCAGACCATGCCAGCTTGGTCTAAGGTTGCCACCCTGATATCTGGAGGAGTGCACAGCAGTGAAGGGAGAAAGTCAATGAGTGCCTCCAACTCTCTCCAATACATTACCTTCTCTCTATCAATCCTACTACTGCATGCCTTCTGCACTACCTACTCTCACACTTGGGAAACCTCCTCACCTACATGGGAAATCACAGCTGTGTCACCCTGAATACCTGCCCAGTCCCTCATTCCAGGAGGAAAACAGCCCACAATAGGGCAGAGAGAATCAAGACAAGTGGTGGCTGCCTGACATTTGACTCCTCGTCCCTTCTAAGGACAGAATCCTGACTGACTCCTGAGTTACTGTCAGACTGCGTCTAAACCCTGGACTGGTATTGGGGCCTAGTCGATGACTAACTCTGCTAGAACTCAGAGGGAAGGTGAGCCCCCTTGACTTGACAGAGGCCCGATGACAATCTTCCTGGCATCATGTCTGCACTAAATGACCTGGTACTACAGCAGTACTGACAGCCTGGCATCTGTGGCTGTGGGAGCAAGGTGTAAAAAGGCAAGGCAAGACAGGGATGCATTGGACATTCCCATAGGTTCAGACTGGAGTCCAATGAAATCAAGAGAAAGCCTGGAGATGCAGCCTGGTCCAGTCCATGAGCTAGATACATGTCCCTGAGCTCACTGCATCTTCTCCGCAGTGATACAACGAGAGTTGCCCAGTGCAGCCTGAGAAACAGCACACTGAAGTGCAGAAGTATCCCGTTAGTGAATTGAAGGAGATATGCACATAAGGATTCTTAGATGCTGGCACATTTCAGATGCCAATCCCTGGCAAAAGTGGGGGACATGTGGCAGGTGCCCATGGGAAATGCCCAGAGATGCCAGTGCCCAGTGTCCAATATGTAGGTCCTTTGGAAAAATCTGAAGTTGCCTGGACTTCTAGCATCTGAGGCTGAATGTGAATGGAGCATGAACAAGCTGTTTAACAAGACATCATCCCCTCTTCAAATCAGCAACCCGCTTCTGCCTGGTGAGAAACTTACCATACCACTTGCAAAAAAAGTATAAAAGACGGTCAAAATCCTGGGATTCTCTCCCTTACGAACATTGTGGGTAAACCCTCAGCAGGTACAAAGCAGCAGCAGCTCACCACGACCTTCTCAAGGACAACTAGAAATGGGCTATTAATGCTGGCCCAATCAGTTATGTCCACACCCCACAAAATGAAGAAATAATTTTTTTTTAAAAAAACATTCTGCCACCCATCTCCCATGGCCCACATTGCTCAAACTCTTATAAAGATTCCTCCCACTAATATGTGTTACAAATCTTGTGTACACAACAGCTCGATGTTATTTCTGCATCTAACTCCAGGCCACTCCTTGAAGGATAAAATGGTTATATACTGCAGCAGTTAGTTGGGAATCAGACCCTTCATGACTGTGGAAGCGGTAGGAGATGACAATGGCTTGTGGCACAATGATAGTGCATCTGACTCTAGATCCAAAGATCTAGCTTCAAATCACAGCAGACTCTGGAAGCTTTACTTCACCTCAATATCTTAGGGGCCCTCTTGTGGAACAGTGGTAGTGTCACTACCTCTGCAGCGAGACCAGAGTTCAAGCTCCAGGGTAGTGTAATAACATCTCTGAACAAGGTGATTAAAAAAATTAGTATACTGCTGGTATAAAATGTGCCCTTAGTGCAATGCTGTTCAGGCCAAGTGGCCCCAGTTTTGCTTCCTTGGTCATATACAAGCCACAGCCACGGTAACAAACTGTTCTAGCAAGGAACGGGGTCTTGACTGCTGCTTTGTAAATACTGCAATATGTCCTTCTTACATTGGTATAGGAGGAAGTTCAGATACAGTTGTGTAAACCCCACCTGAAAAGGTTATATGCAAATCTGAACTGGAAAGGAAAACCATGAGCCAAGTTATTTGCATATCATTTAACAAGAAAACAACAGTCCCAAAGATGTACAGGTTAGGTGGATTGGCCAGGCTAAATTGCCCATAGTGGGTTCGCCATGGGAGGGCAGTGGGGTGGATCTGGGTGGGATGTTCTTCAAAGGGGTGGTGTGGACTCGATGGTCCGAATGGTCTGCTTCCACACTGTAGGGATTCTGTCGTCAGTAGGTAACTGCGCAGGTCGACTGTTGGGAAATTGTAATCTGGACTGACTTTCACCTTTTTATTTAGTCCATGGTAAACGTCACATGACATTACACATTGCCAATGCCAACTGCTTATACTCTTGTGCCTTTTACCTCAACGTGCCCCTGGCACCCCAATAGAAAGGCAGGCAGGGGACACAAACTGCAAACATGCCCTCCTGGCTGAACTTCACGTCACCAACGGAATGGGCACCAAAATCACTGGTAAATAACTCTTACCAGTGAAGGTTGCACGCCAGGTTTGTAAAGCTGAAGAGGTGAGGTAGGAATCAACGCAAGTCACATCCCTGATGTTCTCTTTGTTTCTCTTCAGGGGCACGCATGAACCAATCCTCCCTATAATACGTGCGTCTCATTATAAATCAGATAGCTCGAGTTATGCAGACAGCTTTTTGAAGAGATTAAGCAGGAGATTCTATTCAGTGCTGTACAGTAATGGGACAAAAAGCACATGCACTTCACAGAAAAACCTGTTGGCAGACTTCCTGACAAACAATGATCCAATTCGAATGTCGCCCCAAATACCTTCGGTTTGGCGCTCGGTTATTGCAGAAGAGTGACACGCCCAGGATTACTCCTTTGTGACTAATCTAAAGCAGTAAAGTGAGATTACACTGGGGTTAGTGTTTAGGACATATCTCCTGTCACAATGAACGGTTGTAGCTTAAGGGACATACTTCAGAGGAAATAGCGTCTTGTGCAGAGAACAGACAAGATGCTGTCTCATCATCCTCCATTTCAGCAAAAAAAAAAAGGACAATAGAACCACCTATTACACCAGGTAGTGCTGCCACTGATTAAGTCAGGTGGGGAATTTTCTTGCAAGAATTGGCATTGCGGGTCTTGTAGAAGCAGTGGTTCACTTGTTGGCACTGTCGACTCTTGGAAGTCAGAAACGTTTAAGAAAATGCTCCACTTCAGAGATGCCATCTTGGTAATTACTTAGTTGTAAAGTACTTTGGGTTGGACAAAGATGCGATTTTAGTGCAACATTTCTTTGTTTAACGCTAAAGATTTCAGCAAGGTGCAACAGCAAAGGAAATTAACTTGACATTGAACCTTCTTTAAATGCTGTCTAGCAGTAGGGCTAAATTTTAATGCTTTGTTCTTCGATACTTGATATGGTATCTGGAGAAATTATTATTACATTTCTCACTTTGTTCCAAAAATCCTGCTTTGGGAGAAGATATTCAAATGAGTTAATCCCCTGCTAATGAAGGTGTTAAACAGAGAGCAGTGAGAATATGGAACTCTCAGCCACGTGGACTGCTTGAAGCAGACAGCATTGACTTATCAAAGGAGAATTTGAAGCACAAATGCACAGAGAAAGCAGGATGAGGTGGGCAACAGTGGGGGAAGCCTGGCATTTCTTGAAACACTAGCCAAGACCACACGGGCCTAATGGCTTGCTTCTGTGCTGCCAGTTCTGTGCCAGGCTTCTGGATGTGGAGGCGCCAGTGTTGGAGTGGGATGGACAAAGTCAAAAATGGCTGAGGAAGAAGTGGGAGGGCTCCGAAAGCTTGCGGCTTCAAGTAAACCTATTGGACTATAGCCCAGTGTCATGTGATTTTTCAACATGCATCCGGAAACAGACTCTTTCGTACTTTTTGGGCTAGTTCCTTGCAATTACCTCACAGAAATTCCTTTAACCTGATGTGACATTAACGGATGTACATTTCATGGGGTCTATGAACATCCTTTCTTCCAGAAACTCACCAGCTTGCAGATGGTGGAAGAATAAAAAGGCTTTCTCCTCTGACCACATGCTTTACAGTGTAAAGTCATCTTAATTTTGAGCTTTAATTAAAATATTTGTTCATTGGAAGTGAGCATCACTGGCCATATCTAATTGTTTACAGGGCAGTTAAGTGTCAATCACATTGCTTTGGTTTGGGATTAAGTGTAGGCCAGACCAGGCAAGGATGACAGTTCCCTTCCCTAAAGGGTATTAGTGAACCAGATAGAGTTTTCCAAAAATCGACAATGGATTCATGGTCATCATTAGACTCCCAATTCCAGATTTTTATTGAATTCAAGTTTCACCGTCTGCCATGGCAGGATTCGTACTTGGGTCCCCAGAACATTACCAGGGTCTCTGTATTGTATCTGTGGGGCTGCACTGCAAGAAATTGGCATGCAGATTCCAAACTCATTTCTTGTTAGAACCCTCACAGCCAAGAGATGGTGAAGGATTTTTGTTCCTGGCCTCAGGTTCAGATTGGTGCCGAACATTTAATGTTGTGCATTCATTTCCTTTAACATTGACATCAAATGTTCTTTATTGGCTCTGAAGTGTGGATTGACCCAAGGTTGTGAAAGGAATATAATACAACTCGTAGAATCCTGGGGTAAACAGTGATAACCAAGCCTACGAAATACACATCAGATAATTTTTCAAATGAGACTTCTCATTGAAATGACAGAAGCACAGAGTGGAGAATACTGAATTGTTTATGCAAATGGATCTGGGAAGTTTGGTGGGAATTTTTTAAAAAAAGTGCCATCCTGTACAAGAATAATTCTGTTTCACATGTCATCTGCAACAAACTGGCTGATTCCAGCTTTAGCAGTGGGTGCACTGAACAGGAACTTTGTTTGTAGTAGTTTCAAAGAAAGTGTTTCTGCAAAGTCCTGCCCAAAGCTAAATGCAAAAAGATTTCCAATCTGAGATTAGTGCAACACTGGCAGGGGGGCAGCTTGCCTGCCAGCGGAGATCGCTAATCAATTCTCTGTTTGACTCAGTATAAAACTTGTATTTTTGAGCAGGGAGAATGAAAATTGTAAAAATACTTTTGATACGTCTCTATAGTATGAAGTCTTGGGTGACATTAATCATCGATAATGTCTCAATCCATAAAGCATTTTGCACACTTTAACAAACCACTTCCACCTCCTCAATATTCTTAGATGACCAAATGCACCTTTGTAGCTCCACAAAGCTGTGTACCAATATGGTAGCAATGGGGTCCCCTCTGAAGGAGGACCATGTTCTTTCCTACACTCCCAGTGAAATACTGCACTCTCAGAAATACTGTTGAATGTGGGGTGCTGGCGAGATAAAAACCACCACCCCCTTGGCTCACAGCCTCATTCCTGATGAAGGGCTTACGCCAGAAACGTTGATTCTCCTGCTCCTCGGATGCTGCCTGACCTGCTGTGCTTTTCCAGCACATGCTCGACTCTAATCTCCAGTATCTGCAGTCCTCACTTTCGCCTCTCAGAAATACTGTCTGCTCTTCTGCATAGTGGCTTGATGGTACAAAACATCAGTTTTACTTAGAAGGGGTGAAATGCTTTTTGTTACATCACCACAGCTTCCCACATGTCCAGTTTTCCCTTTTGCAACAAATTTTCATTTTGGTCAAGATTACATTTAACATTAAATCACCTAATGATTGTTCAAGGTATAACAAATCCATTACTGATCCATCCTCTAAGCGCTGCCTAGAATCAGAGCCTCTGTTAGCATTGTAGGGGTTCTATTTGACCCAGTGGGACTGCAGTGACCCTCCAACAAGCACCCCCTTACCCTATCCCTGTATCTTATGTTTACCATGACTAATCCATCTGAAGCACATCCCTGGACATGACAGGGCAATTTATAGCATGTCCAATAAACCTAACCTACAGATCTTTGGACTGTGGAAGGAAACCGGGGTACCCATGCAGGTACGGGGAGAGCATGCAAACTCCACACAGTCACCCAAGGATGGAATTGAGCTGAGGCCTCTGGCACTGTGAGGTAGCTGTGCTAACCACTGAGCAACCATGCCTATTCTTTCTCTATTCCCAGTGGTGAATGAGGAGTTTCAGAACAAGACTGAACTCGGACTGGTTGAACGAAAAAGGTGCGCTGGAGTCAGGGTCTTGCAAAACAGAAATGAATGCTGCACCAGAGAAAGTGGTGAAAATGTGGTGTAGTACATCGGTGTATCTCAAGCCACAGCGCAAGATGTAAAGGATTGCCCAGTCTGGGATTGTCCCAAAGCTATGTTGTCTTACTAGACGCATGACATGACTAAAGCAGTCCCAGCTGCTGCAAATTCCCATCCCCTCTTCTGAAAACAAGACATATACTAAAAAGGTGATTTAATTGAAAACCAAACCTGAAAAAGCAGCTCATGTACGCTGATTCAACAACCACCTCTCTTTTATATCTTGGCTGTTATGTAGAAAATGAATGTAAAGTCAAAGGAGGAGATATTGTTTAGGGTGACAGTTGGAATTTTGAGATGGGGGGTGCGAAAGAACCTTTGAGGAAAGGAAGGCAGAGGAATTTTGGAAAGGCAATTCTAAAAACAAAAATAAAAAGTAGGACCTGGATGGCTCATGGCGCAACCACCAATAGCGTTTTGGGGGAGGAAGGGCTGTATTTTCGGTTCAGTTCTCGATGTCAGTGCCAATTCATGGAACATGGAACTTGTTCCCCCGAAGCCACCCCACACTGATTCAAAGCCCTTCTTTAGCAAGGTTGAAAGGAGCTCAGTATTCAGAACCCCCAACCACATCCTCCCCAAGGACTTCTGCACTTGGCAAACGGTTTGCATAAGCCATCTGAAGAGGTCAAGCAAGGTTAGGGAATTGTTCAGTAGAGTTTTTGTGATGTTAACTGCCTGTGCTTTCTAACAGAGCATGGAAGGCAGTAGGGCCGGTGCCCGAAACGTCGAATCTCCTGTTCCCTGGATGCTGCCTGACCTGCTGTGCTGTTCCAGCAATAAAGTTTCAACAAGGCAGTAATCTAACCAAGGGAACCCAATGAGGTCATAGACAAGGAGTAAAAACTCAAGGTGGTGTTTAAAACATAATCTGAACCCAGATTAGATTATAAATTCCATAGAATTTGTGCATTTGAACTGATATTTTTAAAAACAAAGAATATTTTTGTATTTAATGTTCAACATATCAGAACAGGGACAGTTCTCTCCTATAAATCTCTTAGGCCCTCATACGCTCTCCCAAAATGGTCTTTATTATCAAAAGTGATTCAAGGTTCCACTATCTCAAGGCTTACCTCACCACCCTATCAGAGACTGTTCATGAAAAGCATGCATTCATATAGCGCATTATTACACATCTAAGCAAGCCACACTGAGAGGGAATTACTTCAAACTGTAGTCGGCTGTTGTGCAGCCATTTTGTACAAAGTAAGATCCACAGATATCAAGGAGTGGAATCAGTTTTCAGTGGTTTAGATCAGAAGGAATGAGAGTACAATAGAAGAATTCTCTGCTGCTCTTTGAATACCACATATACTTGAGTAATTGCCAATCTCATGTAAAAGTTGACCCCCACTTTTGGCCAAGTAACCTGAAATGTTCCAAATATCTCATGTAAAAGTCAACCCTATTTCTTCACAGATAATAGATCAATGTTTAGGAGTCAGCATCACATCCCGTTCCAGCTTTCAGGTCTGCTGGCTGTTCTGCTCCGCTCCCAGTCTTCCAGTCCTCTGTTGTTTTCCACTCCAGGTTTTCAGAATTACCATAATTCATTCGTTTTTTTTACTTTATTCATTTAGAGATCAGTGGGACTTCTGCTGATGATATGGTTTGAATTTTGACTGGCATGAACTTCAGCCCCTTAAAAGTAAAGTAATAGTCGACTCCATAAATTTAACATTAAAAAGTAGTCAAAAAAAATTTGACTGCAGCGAAACCTCTATTAACCAGCATTTGATTATCCGAATTTCAGAGTATCCAGACAAGATCGCAAGGTCCTGATGCTTGGCTAAACTGTGTTACCCGGCAATTGATCATCCGACTAACCGAACAAAATTCTCCCCGCCTGTGTAATACAGAGGAACCTTGATTATCTGAGTATATACAGCAGTGCTACAATTTTTTTTTAAAAAATCTACCCAAACCGTCCAACTGGTTAAAAGGTGCCTTCAAAGACCCTACCAACGTGGCACTGGACTGTGAGCCAACATGAATCAGTGAGCAGGGGAGTGAGAAGATACAAGAGAGAGTTAGGATCCAGGCCACCCATTTCCAATGACCCAGATCAGATCAGCAGTTGACTCCCCTCACTGGGCAGTGACTCCAAAATACCAGCCCTCTCTGCATTTACTGGCGGAGAATACAGCACGTTGCCAGCAATTTCAATACCATCGGGTCAGACTTGCTGATGGGCAAAGAACTCAGTATTTGAAAAACTAATGACCAGCACCCCACAAAAACCCGAAGCAAAGAGTGACACAGTTAGTGCCTTGCATCCCACAGGGTTGGAAAGCTTGCAAACACCACCACCTTCAAGTTCCCCTCCAAACCAGTCACCACCCTGACCTGACAATATATCACCATTCCTTTAGTGTCGCTGGGTCAAAATCCTGGAAATCCCTCCCTAATGGCATTGTGGGTCAAACCACAGCACATGGACTGCAGTGATTCAAGAAGGCAGCTCACCACCACCTTCTCAAGGGGCAACTAGGGACAGGCAATAAATGCTGGCCCAGCCAGCGATGCCCACATTCCACAAATCAATTTTCAAATAACTTAAAACCTGCTGATTCTTTGAACATGAAGAAGGTGGAAAGGCATCAACCCTTGCCATATGGGGCTATAACCTTTCCCAGTAGTGCTAACTAGTTCAATAACAAAAATGACCCTTTGACGAATCCAAAATTCAACACAGGGAGATATGAGGATGAGATCGGATTAATGATTAGTCACATTGCTTAGTTACATTTTAAGCATGGTTCTGACTTTTTATACATACTCATAGGCCTCCAATAGGTAGGAACGTATCATAAACAATCTGCTCAGCTTAATAAGCTATCCTGTGAAAACAGCCTTAATAAACAAACTGCTCAGTGGGCTCTCAACTGACTGCACTTATTATGAAGTGGTGATGTACCCATACCCACCTTAAATTCTATTCAAATTCAGTTTCGGGCTGTGAGCATTACAGCCAAGGCCTGGCTACTTTGCCGAAGGGGATGATGGGTCTTCTTGTTGAACCTCTACAGTTCAGTGATGCAAGTGCAGTGCCTATAAGCCAAGGAATTTCAGGACTTTGACCACCCAACACCAAAGGAAGGGCAATACATATCTATGCCAGCATAGGGTCAAGGGTAGAGACTCAGAGGGAAAGTTGGAAGGTTATAATGCTCCCTACTACTCGCTGCCCTTGACCGTCTCATTAGCAGATTTGGAATGAAATGGGTCCATCACTTGTACAATAATTCCGAGCTGCTACAAGAGGTCAAGCCAAGGAGCCCTTAGTATTGGGCTTGAAGGACAGGAAATGAGGTGCAGCACATTGGCTCAGTAGTTAGCATTGTTGCCTCACAGCGCCAGGGACCCAGATTCTATTCCAGCCTCTGACAACTATCCATGCAAAGTTTGCACATTCTCCCAGTGTCTGCGTGGGTTTCCTTCAGGTGCTCCAGTTTCCTCCCACAGTCCAAAGGTGTGTGCAGGTTACTTGGATTGGCCATGCTGAAGTTGCCCGTAGTGCTCAGGGATCTGTAGGTTAGGTGGATTAGTCATGGGAAATGAGAGGTTCCAGGATACCGTAGGGGTCTAGGCGAGATGCTCTTCAGAGAGTCGGCACAGAATCAATTAGCCAAATGATAATTGAATTGTGGGGTTCTATGATAAGCTTCTTCAGGGCTGCAAATAAAAGTCTAAAAAAAAAGAGTTCCCCAGTAATGCTCCTCAAAGTAGGAATCAGGCGAATGTCAGCCTTCTTCAGACACGATTAGCATTCTTGGAAATGGAGACATTGCAAAGCTGCTGGGATTTAATTAGTGAGGGATAATAAGGAATTTTGTTTTTGTTCGAGGGGACATTATATCTCCACACAAAAAAACACTAGTTTAGTTCTCCTAAAATCGCTTGTTGAACAACTTCATTTTGATAGCACCTTTCACATAAAGGTTTCTGCCCTAACCAGGGGATCCCCTGTGTTAACATACTGTGTATTATGTTTCAGAAGAATACAATGTGATCCAACCACACGCCAAAGGGAAAGTAATACTGACGGTTTGTATGATATTTAAGAGGATGTGCGCATCATATGCAAGACTTTGAACTCATAAGGGATTTGGCTGCTTTTTACATGAGTAAAACACACCTAGGCTTTGTTGCCAGATAGAACAATATTGAACCACACTGCTGTTATTGATCTGTAAGCCAAAAAAATGTGTTATTCTGGTACTTTCCAACATATCCGGATTCAAAAGTATTTCAAGAAGTTTCTTTCCACACCGAGGGAAGGAATTCAGAAATGTGTTTGACCCATGTCAGCTTGTTAGCATTCTGCACAGCCTGAGGGTATTGACTAGCCTGAATGTCACATCATGTTGAGAAATCAAAGATTCAAAAAGTGTTGGTTCATCATTTAACCTTAAGCTCATTTTCCTCTCTTCCCTGCGCCCCGCCCTCCCCCCCAAAAAAGCAGCTTTTTCTGAAATCCACATCCTTCGTTACCTGAGGTTTCATCTCAGCAATGCCTTCACTGCCAACCTACACCACTTTCGAATTTCATCCCAGATCCTTTGCCTATAGCAGTGCTGATCTCCACACATTGATATCGTCTTCCACCTTCGCTAGCCCAATTATTTTTTCTGTCCCGAGGCCCAAGAGTGCTGTTCCCACATATCTGCTATCCCTTGGCCTTCTGGATGGTAGGTGATGCCTAAAAGAGCCTTGTTGAATTTCTGCCACCTCGTGCACACTGCTTATATGGAGCATTGGTGATGGAGGGAGTGAATGTTTGTGGATGTGGTGCCAATCAAGCTGGCTGCTTTGTCCTGCATTAGTTAAGCTTTTTGCATGTTATTGGTGCTGCACTCATCCAGACATGTGGGGCGTATCTCATCACACTCCTGAATTTTTCAAAATTATGCTTTCTCTCTCTACACATGCAGAGTGCTACAGAAAAGGAAATGTTCACTACTGTGAGAAGACCAATGCAATGCATTTTAGTCATTGAATAAAATCTACAAGGCTATCTTCCACCACAATCAAAATTTCTCAAAGCCGTCAAATTCACTGTCCTCAGCCAAGAGTTTTATCAAATTCATTCTGAATTACTTTGGCGGTGGCATCATCGTAAGGATTTCACTGGATTTGGTGCTCTTTCTGTTTCAGAATCATCCCTCAGCAACAAATCTTCCTCTCTTCACATTTTTGTTGTAAAATACAGATGACAACATCCCATGATTAGATTAGATTAGATTACTTACAGTGTGGAAACAGGCCCTTCGGCCCAACATGTCCACACCGACCCGCCGAAGCGCAACCCACCCAGACCCATTCCCCCACATTTACCCCTTCACCTAACACTACGGGCAATTTAGCGTGGCCAATTTGATAATTAAACCACACAAAACGCCAAGGCAACACACACACTTCTTTGTGAATGACTTTTCAAGACACATCCAGAAGGGTGAACCATGGGCATCAGACGCTCTGCTTCAACTGCAATGTGGGTGCCTCTTGATTTTCAGTTGTCTGAACACGTTGCACACTGTTAAGCTCTGGTCTTTACTGTGGACACTTACAGCCTATTGCACATTTCCTCCAATGACAACTTCATTCCATCCTTATCCACCCAGCCATCTGTCAGACATGTATTAAATGTCCTATGGAGAGCTTGGATTTTGACATGTTTTAACATTTGAAAATTACAATTTGCTTTAATTTCCCTACTAATCGGCCATGCAGCCAGGTACCACCATGGATCTGTCTTATAGAGTCATAGAGATTAACAGCTTGGAAACAGACCCTTCGGTCCAACCCGTCCATGCCGACCAGGTATCCCAACCCAATCTAGTTCCACCTGCCAGCATCTGGCCCATACCCCTCCAAATCCTTCCTATTCATATACCCATCCAAATGCCTCTTAAATGTTGCAATTGTACCAGCCTCCACCACATCCTCTTGCACCTCATTCCATACATGTACCACCCTTTGCGTGAAAAAGTTGCCCCTTTAGGTCTCTTTTATATCTTTCCCCTCTCACCCTAAACCTATGCCCTCTAGTTCAGGACTCTCCGACCCCAGGGAAAAAGACTTTGTCTATTTATCCTATCCATGCCCCTCATGTTGTATGGTTCTCACTTGGGCTGCTGAGGACCTTTGCACTTTACAGTGAGTTGTGAGACATACCAAAATTCATGAACATTTCATCAATGTTCAAAAAAAATTGGATTTTTAAGTCTCTGGATGACTTTGGTCTTCTGACAACATTTCTGTTCTATAAAGCAGCTACACCATCAAGCTGTTCCTTTTAAATCTTTGAGGATCTTAGGCTTCGATTTGGCCCACCTCACTACAACTATGCACATTTCTGGTGATATATAACCGGATGATTCTTGATTCTCATGTGTTTGAAGACCCATTCCATTACACTCTTCAAGATCAAGCCAGTGGCTGCTCCCTATTCTCATGACGCATCTGGTCTTAGGCATCACCTTCAGGGCAGATTCTTTCATCTCTTCTTGCACTAGTTTTGTTTGCAAATACCAATTTCCTTCACTGAGGCACAGTTAACTAACAAATGTTATGACTTTTATCTCAAAATCAAGCTTCACATTTCATTCTTTTTGCAGGGAAGCCCAGGTCAGTTCTTCATTTACCACATGTGGATTACTGTGTGGGTGCACATCAATCCTACGCATTTTCTTGGTAACACATGCTCAATTCCATGCAGAGACTTAAGTGAAGCTTGCATTTCGGAGGTGAAATGTTGAAGTCAGCTGTTAATGCAAGTATAGCATTTCCCACCAGGAACTTGTCTGTGAACTGTATATGAAGAAAGGTTTTTAAACAAGACTTTTGGTCCTGAGAAAAGGAAGTCATCTCAAATACCAGGCAACTTATATGTCACAATGTACATGCACACACACACAATTATGTATACATATTTGTGACCTCTTCCAATAGGACAATCCTCCAAATCTTTGTACTCTTCCAAATCTAGCCTCTTCTACAGCTCGGAGTTTTAAAAAATTCACCATTAGCACGGTGTTTTCAACTGCTTAGGTATTAAACTTCACAATTCCTTCCGTAAAGCTTTCTGACTCTCCGTCTTCCTTTCAGACACTCAAATCCTTTTTCTTTGACCCAGTTTTGGATATAAATACATTCAGCCCAAACGTAACACAGGATTGGAAGCAAGCCTCGTTACTGCTCACTGAAGTGTCTACTCCGGTACATTTTAAAAAGCTACAAAATATTATTTCAGCATATTTTACATTTGATATTTTGTATACACTACAAATACATTTTGAGCTGGCGGTAAGGCATTGTACAAGTGAGTACTGTATCTATAAGAAAATCAACAATAGTTAAAAACAATATCACTGTGCTTGAGATGGACCTGCTTCCTTTCTAAAACTCAATTGATTTTGCATGAATATTGGAAGTTCATTTGATATATGGTAAAACACAAATAGCTCAGACCGCATATACATGACTTGATAACACAGGCAAGTGAAACAGGACTCTTGATAGACAGTGAACCTTGATGTCAGAGAGTCATACAGCACAGAAACAGACCCTTTGGTACACACCGACCGGTGTTTCCAAACTTACCTAGTCCTACCTGTCTACACTTGGTCAATTTCTCTCCAAACCTCTCTGAGTCATGAACTTATCCAAATGTCTTTTAAATGTGGTTACTGTACTTGCATCTACCACTTCCCCTGGCAGTTCATGCCACATATGAACCACTAAAGAAATCAACCTTTCATGTCTTTTTTAAAATCTCCTCTCACCTTAAAAATTAAATTACTTACAGTGTGAAAACAGGCCCTTCGACCCAACAAGTCCACACCGACCCTCTGAAGAGCAACCCACCCAGACCCATTCCCCTACATGTACCCCTTCACCTAACACCACGGGCAAATTTAGCCTGGCCAATTCACCTAACCTGCACATTTTTGGACTGTGTTAGGAAACCCATGCAGACATAGGGAAAATGTGCAAACTCCACACAGACAGTTGCCCGAGGCGGGAATTGAACCCAAGTCTCTGGCGCTGTGAAGCAGCAGTGCTAACCACTGTGCCACCGTGCCGACCCCTTGTCTTGAAATTCCCCACCCTAGGGATAAGACATCTACCATACACCCTAACTATACCCCTCATGATTTTATAAACTTCTATAAGCTCTCCCCTCAACTTCTGACATCCCAGTGGGGAAAAAGAAAAGTCCCAGCCTCTCTTTATGATACAAATCTCCCAATCCCAGCAACATTGTTAAATCTCTTCTGAACCCTCTCCAGCTTAATAATATCCTTCCCATATCAAGACAACAGTACTGCAGAAGAGGCCTCACCAACGTCTTGTACAACCTCAACATCCCAATTCTTATACTCAATGAGCAATGCCTTACAAAAGTGCACAACTTTAATAATATGTTTTTTTAAAGAAAAAAAACAGGTTGTTGATTGTTACATGAACATTATATGAAGAATGGATTGGACTCATTCATGTTGGCCCTTTCACTCGACTGCCATACTCTAAGCTGGCACCTATGGTGGGGTAGGGAACTGGAGAGTGGCATGGGGTTTTGTCCAGGCATGGGTCAATGTGCAGGGGCAAAATGAAAAAAAAAGGGAAAAAGAAACCAAAAACAACACATTGGCATCTAAAGTGGACCCAGTCAACAGTTACATTTACACATGGGATATTAAATGTTGTGTCCAGGCGGGGACTCCACATTTGTCGACACATGTTGTTCATTTTGTATTCCCAAAATGTATATATGTTACTGTAATAATGAACAAAGGCAAAGACAAAAAGTCCACAGCGTCCTGATTTAGCACGACGAGCTCACTTATTGGAGCTTACTCATATGAATGCAGTTGTCATGGTAGCGTGGCGAGGGAGAGGAAGTGGAGCACAACTGAAATAATCTGCAGAGGACTATCAACCCATTTATAAATTAATCCTGTGATCCAAGTCTGTGTATGGGATTAAAATACCCGTCAATGTCTTACCAAATGGATGTTACGCAGCACGTTCCAGACCCAAGGCATCAAGTTGAATTGTCTGAGAAATGGAGTGACTAAATTCACAACTAACTCCCAACATTGAAAAGGTGAGTCAAGCAAAGTAATTGTGGGTAAACATTTTGAATATGTTCCCACTCCTGGGCCTTCGGCCTTTTGTCCCAATTATTTTAATTATGATCTCACTCGTGTAGCCAACAGAAAGATTAGATGATTATTCAGGTTAATCACACAGATGCTCCTTATTATAGGTCCAGACTGTCTCTATTCTTTTTCCTTCAAGTGCATTTTTTTCATTTTTTGTGAAACCTCGGGCTGTCTCTTTTGTACAAACTAGAATTCCAGTCACTTTAACTCTTTGGATACCAAAAGACCTCTGTCCTGATTTCAAAGCCATCCTCAAAACCATAACAGTGCAATCTACATAGGGGAGTTTCTGCTTTGTATTCAGTGATGTTCGAAAGTAGAACTCAGGTGATAGATAGAAGCCTGTTGCCTAATACTATACACAGGATTGTGTAAACAAGAAAAAGGAACTGCATTTTAATCACAGTTTATCAGACCCTCAGAATATCTCAAAATGTTTTACAACCCATGTAATATTTTTGAATATAGTCTCTCTTGCTACTGAGGCAAAGGCAGCAATTAATTGTGAACAACAAAGATATTTAAAGACCAAATAAATGCATTTTTATTTAGTCTCTTTTTCCATAAAACAACATTTTGGAAAACAGTACATGAGTAATGAGATACAACATGTGGTATGTGAGGCGGGATTGGGAGATTTTCCTATGTTTCTATAGTTTGTCCCTATGGTTCCCAAGGCTCTCCACTATTGGGATTTTCTTAATGTCATTTCTGCCGACTAGTTGATGGGAGAATAGATTAGTCAGTCAACAACTCCATCATTGCACCAAGGGACAATCAGGTTAGCAAAAGGTAAACTCGACAAACAATAGTCTATTTTACATTCAGAAATTACCATGTTCTTATGGTCTTCTAAAATGAAATATTTTTAAGACACAGAGGTAAGTAGATTCACATTAGGCAGTAAAATCAAAGGTAGATGAGAATGTGGAACGAAGAACACAAACCAATTAGCTACAATCTCAATTAACTGCAGAGCAGGCTACTTCTGCTCCTAATTCATCTAATCGAATGCTGTTAGAGAGAGAGAAGAATGTTGGCTGGAACATCACAAAGCTTCCCTATTCTTCAGCCAACAGTTCCTTGAAATGTCTCAACCAACAGACAGCAAATCCAACACACTGCATTCCCTATTGGAATGTCAGGCTAGACCTTGCCCTAAAATTAATGGGGGAGGCGGGGGTTTGGTGGTTGATGCCTCGACCTTCTGGCTCTGAGGTGAGAGCATGAGCACCGAACTGCTTTCAAAATAACAAACATTCAACAATCCTACATATCCACAACAGGTCAGCTGGCATCAGAAAGAAAAAGATGGCATTATACAAGTCTAATGTGTTGCTGTTGAACAAACATTTTGGGCATTACCTTTTCACCTTCCTGAAAATTTAACCTGCCCTCATTCAGCTGCTCATTGCTGTTGAGTTCAGTTTCACTCCAAAATGATTTTAAAGAAAATGGGTTCAATGTGTTTCTGGCACACTAATGAATAAAAAGACTTCTATAAATTGTGCTATTGCTTCATTTCACTGAGTTTATGGCTTCTCGGTATCATGTAAAGGCTGTGCAAATTGCAGCAGTATGTGGGGTAGGTAGCAAGTGTGGTATAAAGTGGATGATTGCCTTTTATGGAAGGTGCAAGGAGAAAAGAGCCTATTAACCCATTATTTACATATTAACACTTTCAAATTCAAAATTAATGAAGCCATGTATAAGGCCTATCTTAGATTGGCAACCAGATTACTGGAAGAGTGCCTCCCTTATCTACACCCCAAGGAGCCACTTTCCCATTATAGGTACTTGCACAGTTTATGCTGGAAACAGCCTTTCCTTCCTAAAGCTGAGGATGCTGCCAACACCAGTCTCCCGCTCAATTACTGTAACCTCACAGCTCAAGGTTATTACCTCCATCACAAAGCACAGAACAGAGAGACAGGGAGAAGCCTCAAAAGAGCTTCATATTTAAAGCAACATTGAATAAACACAGCAAGGTGGAGCTATGCTCAACTGAGCTGCCCTCTTCACTTGGTTTGGACTGTATTTAGAATCATAGAGCTGCAAAGCATGGAAACACATGTTAATATATTCAGCACTATCTTGAAAAAAATTCTGGTCACTATCATGTTGCTGTTTATAGAATATAGCTGGGTACAAACTGACTGTGACATTTCCTACACTACAATAGTGACTAAACTTCAAGTCAATAACTTATCTGTACAACACGTTCTGGAGGTTACTAAATCCAAGCTCTTTTTATATTACTTCACAAGCCCAGTACACTGGATCAATGGAAAATTTGGAAATTACCCAATCGACTTCTGCTTAACCCCAAGCGTTTGCAACATGCAATTCTTAACATGCTGCTGTGTTGCCCCCGGCAGACAGATGGTTAGCAATGGTTTTTTTCTAAAAGAAGGTTCTGTAAACAGGTGATGTGGGTTATTCCCAGTGAAGCATTAAAACATTACAGCTGCACAACAGAGAAAAAAAAGCGTACAGTTCACAGCTCTGAGTTTGCCCTGTGTCTGGAAGATAACAAACCCACTTGCTTTTAAAATTCAAACACGAGATGACTACATTCAATGTGTCTTACGTCCAGAGGAAAAATAAAGATGCAGCATGGCTTAAAAAGTCAATGAGTACATTACTGCATTGGCCTGACATTATAAACTGCCCTGATTACACACACTGATTACAGTATACACAGAGCACTGTCTTTGTTTACACGGTGTTCTGGCAGGGCTAGTCTGATCCAGAGTCCAAGCTAGAGCCCAAAGAGACACTCCAGCTTTTCCAGGCTGCCACTCAGAACACTTCAAAGGCGGAATATATTTTTGTCAAAGCACGGCTATGGTCAAAAAGAATTCAAAGTAAGCTGGCCAGCTGTGTTTAAACTGAGACTCTCCTCCACACACAGACACTTTCCTTGACCATTATATGCTTAATATTTCAGATTGGTGATATATACATACACACACAAACTACACCACAGATCTGGCAACACCACCTTCACAAAGTATTCACTGTATTTCCTTGAACAATAAAAGGATCAAATTAAATGTACTTGTTCTCTCTGTCTCATGGATGTTTGAAAGACTTATTGAGTCATAAAGATAGTGTCCCCTCTCTCGTTTTTAATTCTGTGGCATTGTCAAAATTCTCTCTGTTCACAAAATGAAATCGCTGTTGGCATTGTGAGGCTACTTTGGTTTCAGAGCACACTGATTGACTATCTGCAAATGGGGCATAAAGGTCCCTTTTCGCTGGTCCTATTCATCGCTAACGCCTGCCAATCCTGATCAAAGATTAGCAACCCGAAACGTTAACTCATATTCTCTCTTCACAGATGCTGCCAGACTTTGAGAACCTTAGCCATTTTTTGTTTCTTTTCGTATTATTTATCTTCCTCCTGTCTTTGATTGTTAAACTCAATCACAATAATCTTGGACACCCAAATTAAACTGCAGCACAAAGCATTTTTTGTGGTGGTCATCCTGAAGGTAACGAACTACAGTAAGTTGATGTTTGTAAATTTCCAGCATTGTAACGTGAATTTCAATGAAAACCTACTTCACATGATGTGTGGGAACAAGGAATCCGTAATCACAGGGCAGTGAAGTACAGGTAGTAGGAGCAAATTACACTCTAAACAGTAGCTTGCTCTCTCTCTCTATGACCTGCTGTGATCTCCTGTTTGAAGTACAGGTGGTAGTCAGTAAAAACACATTTCTTCCATAAAAATTGCAAGATGCAAGAGCTCAGGTCACCGGCAAACAGGGCAGAGCAAGTGAGAAGGCCGAGTTTCTGACCACATATCAAAACAACAAGGGAGCACTTAAGAAATGGATCGCAAGAGGTCTCAAATATGCAATCCCCCGATCTACCACACCTCTCCATCCCCACCTCGACAAACCCTGCTCTAGTCCAGAATATAAAGGTGGTGAAGTACTGGAGCCAATTTATTTTTACACTCTTGTATTTAAAAGTTAAAAACAAAAGCCTCCTGATCCCAGTAACCACAGATTCCATCTGTGGCTATTTATAGGGAATCAAATCAATCCCTCGTTAATACCCACCACCTGCATATAATTAAACACATTGAATGTACAATTAACACCATTTATATAGCCTTTCAGCGTATGAAATTCATTTCCCAGTTCAAAACACCAAGACATCAATTGGGCAACACTTAAATGAAGTGTCACAAGTGTAAACTGCCGTTAACTCTAGTGGTAGATCTCCAAACACAGTTCTTTGCACAGCTGTTTCATCCCTCTACATCTAATCAAATTTAATAAAAGGTCTACCCAGAGACAGAGACAGAGACAGAGACAATCAGGTGGAAAGGCACTTTCCTCTTCATTAGGACTATTTTGAAAGTCTGGTGGAAATCTTGTTGAACACAAAAAAGCCTGGTTCCACAGCAAAGTTATAGTGAAGTGGTTATGATGGTGGAGTGGAGCACAATGAGCAGCCAGTCTGAACCCATCCCAACAGTATGGATATCTGGTGAGAACTGGCCCAAACTGGACTCTTGTACATCTTCACACTTACAAACACCAGAGTGAGAGGTGGCAGATGATGCCCATGCAGCACGAGCGAGCACTTCTGCGACAAAAAGGAACTGCATCGGGCACACTAGCCCACTCAGCCCATCAGAAAGAGGAGCAGGGTAGGCCATTCCATTCATTGTGGCGAAAGTGGGGACTGCAGATGCTGGAGATAAAGTCAAGACAAGAGTGATGCTGGAAAAGCATAGCAGGTCCGGCAGCATCTGAGGAGCAGGAAAAAAATCGACATTTCCTGATGAAGGGCTTTTGCCTGAATGATGAAGAGTTCCTGCCCGAAACGTCAATTTTCCTGCTCCTCGGATGCTGCCTGACCTGCTGTGCTTTTCCAGCACCACTCTAATCTAGACTTCATTCTGCCATCTCCCCATAACCCTTGATCCCTTATTCCTTTCATAAATACATCCACAATCTCATTCTTAATAATGGACTCTGAAATCTTACCAACAACTGAGGGTCAGGCTAACCAGCCTATAACTTCCTATCTGTTGCCTCCCTCCCCCTTCTTAAACAGGGATGTAATATTTATCATTTCCAGTCCTCTGGGAACCTCCCTAACTCCAGTGATTCCCAAAGGTCATCACCAATCCTTCTACAATGTCATCAGCTAACTCCTTAAGAACTCTGGCATGTAGACCACCTCTTCCAGGCAATGTATCCACCTTCAGACCTTTCAACTTCTCTAGCACCTTATCCTTAGCAATGGCCACTACACTCACGTATGCCCCCAACTCTCTTGAAATTCTGGTTCAGCCTGGGAGAGGCAAGAACACCTGAACAAAGACTTCCTCAACATTAGGAAACAGTGCAGCTCCATTCAATGTGATAATGCAGAGTAAGGGAGCCTGGGTTTAATATAAACAGGAGATACATTCTTCCTTTCTCCTTCCCCTCTCTCAAAAGAAAATATCTTAGCTCTGCAGAAGAGACATTGACACTAATCTTTCCTGCTCACTGGAGATTTCCAACCAAAAACACTAGTCATTTTAAGAGGAAGCGACCATTTCTTTCCGTTCTCACTACTGATCCTTTCCCAGTAAAAAACTTCAGTAACTTGAACAGAAGGCGAATTCAGTTAAAACCTTTGCAAGGCAAAGAAACAGCCCGCAGAACTGGATCCACCTCTATTTCACTTTCTGATGAGATCACCTTACAGTCCCACCACCATTCCATTCTGCAGGGCACGTAGCATTCCAAAACCCTGTGTGCACTGAAGACTTGGTGCCAAGGTAAATCTGGTATAGTTTACTCCAGGTACCGCCAAGATAAGGATCAAAGCTGCTCCATTTACACGACAAACAGTGCAACAATGGGAGATAAAGAAAACTGCTGAACAGGCTGCCTGCAAGCATGGTAGACCACAGCAACAAGATGACCACAGCAACTGCATTTAACTAGCACCTTTTAAGATCAGAATCTGGCTCTCTGTGCTTAGCAGAAGTGTTATCAAAGTTTGACACTGAGGAGGTATCAAGACAGATGACCAAAAGGTTAAATCAATGGATGTAGATTTTCATGAACTTCTTAGAAGGAGTGCCGAGAAGGATTTTAAAGAACTTGGGTCACAGGTGGTCTTGGACATTCAGAGCACAGTCGTGGATCACAGTAATAAACAAAACAGCACATTATCTTTCCTCCTGCTTCCCCTTCTTTCACCTGCAAAGACATACATTGTGGTGAGAGTTCTGCCCCACCACCAAAATGGACCCATTGGTTCTGGCAGCAGACACAGAGGAGTTCATCAGACGAATGAGACTCCGGGAATTCTTTCAAGGTGCCGGCAGTGATCCCACTGATGAACTAGAACATTCATCACAGGGATCTGTAGAGGAGCGACCAAAGGTGTCAACATGGACCCCATCAGAGGGCCGCTGCCCTGGACTTGACGTGTATGCTCAAACTGTCAGGAAATATATAAATGCCAGATTCATTAGCTGTACCCACAAGGTAGAGCAAAACATCACCCGTTCACAACACAATGCCATCCAGGCTCTCAAAACCAATGACAACATTGTCATCAAACCAGCAGATAAAGGAGGAGCCATTGTCATTCAGAATAGAACGGATTACTGCAAGGAAGTGTACCGACAACTGAATAATCAGGAACACTACAGGCAACTACCAGCTGATCCGACCAAAGAACACACCCGAGAATTAAACACACTGATCAGAACTTTGGATCCAGTCCTTCAGAGCTCCCTACGCGCCCTCATCCCACGTATTTCTCGTGTAGGCGACTTCTACTGCCTTCCAAAGGTACACAAAGCCAACACACCGGGACGTCCCATCGTGTCAGACTATGTGAGAATCTCTCCGGCTATGTGGAAGGCATCTTGAAACCTATTGTACAGGGGATCTCCAGCTTCTGTCGCGTCACTACGGATTTCTTACAGAAACTCAGCACCCACGGACCAGTCGAACCGGGAACATTCCTCGTCACAATGGACGTTTCCGCACTCTACACCAGCATCCCCCACAATGATGGCATCACAGCAACAGCCTCAGTACTCAACACCAACAACTGCCAGTCTCCAAACACCATCCTACAACTCATCCGCTTTATCCTCGATCATAACATCTTCACCTTTGACAACCAGTTCTTCAGCCAGACACACGGAACAGCCATGGGGACCAAATTTGCACCCCAATATGCCAACATTTTTATGCACAGGTTCGAACAAGATTTCTTCTCTATGCAGGATCTCCAACCGACATTGTACACCAGGTACATTGATGATATTTTCTTCCTCTGGACCCATGGCGAGGAGTCACTGATAAAACTACACAGTGATATCAACAAGTTTCATCCCACCATCAAACTCACCATGGACTACTCTCGACTATCTGTCTCATTCTTGGACACATGCATCTCCATCAAGGATGGACACCTCAGCACCAGACTCTACCGCAAACCCACCACAATCTCACAATGCTACACTTCTCCAGCTTCCACCCAAAACATATTAAAACAGCCATTCCCTATGGACAAGCCCTACGCATACACCGGATCTGCTCAGATGAGGAGGAACGTGATGGACACCTGGAAGTACTCAAGGATGCCCTCATAAGAACCGGGTACGATGCTTAACTCATCGACTGCCAGTTCCGACGTGCCACTGCAAGGAACCGTAATGACCTCCTCAGGCGACAGACACGTGCGGCAACTGACAGGGTACCCTTCGTTGTTCAGTACTTCCCAGGGCCTGAAAAATTACGCCATGTTCTTCGTGACCTGCAACACATTATCAATGACGATGAGCACCTCACCAAGACCTTCCCCACACCTCCACTACTTGCCTTTAAACAACCGCCAAACCTCAAACAGATCATTGTTCGTAGCAAACTGCCCGGCTCTCAGGACAACTCCATACAACCCTGTCACGGTGGACGCTGCAAGACGTGTCAGATTGTGGACATAGATACCACCATCATGCGTGGGGACACCTCCCACCTTGTACATGGCAGGTACTCATGTGACTCAGCCAACGTTGTCTATCTTATACGTTGCAGGTAAGGATGCCCGGAGGCATGGTACATTGGGGAAACCGAGCAAAGGCTACGACAACGGATGAATGGGCACCGCACAACAATCAACAGACAGGAGGGTTCCCTCCCAGTTGGGGAACACTTCAGTGGTCCAGGACATTCAGCCTCGGACTTTCGGGTGACCATCCTCCAGGGTGGACTTCGGGACAGGCAGCAGAGGAAAGTGGCCGAGCAGAGGCTGATAGCTAAGTTCGGTGCCCCTAGGGAGGGCCTCAACCGAGACCTTGGGTTCATGTCACATCACAGGTGATCACCATTGCATCACACACGGACACGGACACACTCTCACATACACACGGACACAGATACACACAGACGCACACACAGACACCCACACACACCCTTATAGACACACACACTCCCACACATGCACCCCCTCACAGACTTAAGACTGCACTCACTACACACACTTTCTCACACTCACAACCCCCACCCCAGACAGACACACACACAGACAGACAAAGACCGACATGCACACATATTTTGTGGGGTGAATTTGTACTTGCAGAGTTACATTGCACTTAGCTCAAAAACCATATACATTCATGTAGAACTCTGAGCTCAAAAACTGCATGAATTTATGTAAAACTCCGTTATCTCACTTTTTAGATTAGAATCAATCTAAACATCAGGTCATAGACAAAGAACACAGGGGGCCAACACCTTCAACATATTGTCTAGCTATCACCATTGTTAACAGCTAACCCGAGAATGCAACTTTAAAAAAAGGGTTTTGTGATTTGCACATGAAAGAAGTGAAATTATCACTGTATTCTAACAGATGAAAGGCTTAACAGACAATCAATTTTTCAATGTATAATTTCAGTTACATCACACTGCAAATTTTTGCTATAAAGTCTGTGTTACGATCGAGCCCTCCACAATCACCTGATGAAGGAGCGTCGCTCCGAAAGCTAGTGTGCTTCCAATTAAACCTGTTGGACTATAACCTGGTGTTGTGTGAATTTTAACTTTGTACACCCCAGTCCAACACCGGCATCTCCAAATCATTGTGGTGAGAGAGTGTGATGGTTAGGCTGCCCCTGTTTTGTCTTCAAAAAGGTACCCCAGGACTACATTTATTGGCAGTCAGTCAGTTGCCTGCAAGCCTAGTGCCCTGTTCTGGCAGGTGAAAACAAGGGTTCTTTGCCAATGTTGAACCAGAGAACATTACTTGGCAACATTCCGGTGGGAAATTTGGTTTCCTATTGCTGTTACACTGGGAAGCGGTGTATAGGAGGATAATGTCAACTGCACCTGCAGCAAAGAAATGTAATCCAAGAAATACTCCCTCTGGATTTCATAAACAAGACAGCATTTGGCAAAGGAAAAGAAAAGACAGGCATGCAAACAGAGAAAACACGGTGTGCACACAGGTTAGTGAACCACTTAGTGTACTTTTTTCTTCTCGAATAAAGTCATGTTCAACATAAATGTGGTCAGTGAGATCAGTTACTGGACAGGTTACAGAAAACCCACATACATTCTGTACTCAAGTAAGTTTAATTAGGATCAGTGCCCAATTTTCCTCAGTAAAGTTTGCTCTTGAGCGTTACTCAGAGTGCAGCTTAGCATTTTGTAGTCCACTGGGCCACTGTGAGAGAGTCAAATGCCAGCCTTATTTAACATTTCCTTCTTCCTTCTCTTTTGCTGTAACTTAAGAAATCAAGTTTGTGGAACTGAACAATTGAACTCTGCAGCCATGCGGGCGTAACGCTGAGGGAATGCCTCATTGTCAGAAATACTTTCCTGTAGATGAGGTCTTAAACCGACATAGTCCCATCCCTGCCTGGTCAGACATAAATGACTCCATGGCACTTTTCAATGGTGAGCTCTCTCTGGGTCTCCTGGGCATTACTTACTTCTCAACCCGCTCTGTCAAAAGCCCAGGAACACAATGGCCGTGATCCCATCCCCGATAGCTTGGTATCTTCAAACTGGTTTCTACCTTTCCCCTCAACAAATGGGACCGCACTGCACAGAATTGAAGTTTGCTTTTTTGAAGGACTTCCACCTCAATCTTTCAATTCAGGTTTTGGGGTCTAGCACATATAAGCCAGTTGCCAGGTCGCTGTGAAATTAGTTATCCAAGCAAAACCAAGTTGAACCTGATTTTTACAAGATGGGGCTGGAATTGGTGTTAGTCGTGTTCAACAGCATTACAAGAATCGGTACTGAGATGCGAGACTCTCTGATCTGAATGTGAAAGATCATTCAAGACAACAAAAAAGAAACAGCTTTTGAATGTCAGGGCCATCAATTTAACAACGGGTGGGCCCTTCAGTTAGTGAAATGCTTTAATTATTAGCTGCATCTGAACATAAATTCCTCAGGGACGACTGATTTAGGCAGCTTCTACTCTACATAAATCAGATTAAAATGAGTACTTACTATAAAGTCTCTTCTGCTGTCTCTCTGCACATTTCTCCAGTGACTCGCTGAACTAGGATAACAGAGAAACTCTCAGATTTGGTCACTGGCTCTTAATGGTTTGCTCCGAGCTGGATCAATGTTTAGGTGTCACTAGAAGGGCAACTGGGGACGGGTAACAGATACTGGTCTTACCAAAGGCCACATGGTTGAACACTAACCCATGGGATGCAGACATGGACATTGGCTGCCAGTGCAATTGAGTCTGGCCTTGATGCTTCTTGCAGTCAAATGGCTCAGCATCCAGGGTTGCACATGAGCAACCCACGCCTTAGCACATCGTTGAATGTGCATTTGAAGGTACGAGTGAGTTGTGACTCAAAGGCAGGAAAGCAAGAAAGTTTACGACAAGAGTGCCTTTTTGTTGTGTTATTGTCATGATTTTCCTCCAGCTCTCTTGAAGAACAAAATAACAAAGAAAAAAGAACAATTTGGCACAGAATCAGGCCCTTCGGCTTTCCAAGCTTGCACTGCCATTTTGCCCTTCCATATTAAAACTGTCTTCATTTACAGGATCCGTATCCCTCTACGATTCCTGAATACTACTATTGTGTCTCCTCTGGCAGCACGTTCTAGGTACTCACCACCCTTTGTGCCCTGCATGGTTTTCACACATCTCTTTTAAACTTCCATGCTCTCATATCTTGAATCAGTGTGCCCTAGTAATTGACCCCTCCACCCTGGGAAAAAGCCTCATACTTTCCACTCTATCCAAACCATTCACAATCTTATAAAAACTTCTATCAGGTCACCCCTCCACCTCCTGCATTCCAGTGAAAACAAACAAAGTCTATCCAACCTTTCTTCATAGCTAAAATTCCCCACACAAGGCAACATCCTGGTAAACCTTTTCTGTACCCTCTCCAAAGTATCCACATCTTTCTGGTAGTGTGGTGACCAGAACTGTATGCAATATTCCAAGTGTGGCCTAACTAAGAAGTTCTATAAAGCTGCTGCATAACTTGCCTATTCTTATACTTAACGCCCCTTCCAATAAAGGCAAGCACACCATAGGCCTTCTTCTGCCTGCACTGCCACCTTCAGTGACCTGTGGACCTGCACACCCAGATCCCTCTGCATATCAATGCTCCTAAGGGTTCTGCCATTCACTCTATAGTTTCCACCTGTACCTGACCTTCCAAAATGCATCAACTTACATTTGTCCAAATTAAACTCCACCTGCCACTTTTCTCCCCATTCCTCCAATTATTCGATATCCTGCTGTATCCTTTGACAATCCTCACTATCCACAACACCACTAATCTTTGTATTGCCTGCAAATTTACTAATTAGACCAGCTGTTTTCTCCTCCAAATCATTTATGTAGATCATGTACAGTAGAGATCAGAGCGCTGATCCCTGTGGAACACCACTAGTCACAGTCTTTCATGCCAAAAAGCATCCTTCTACTGCTACCCTGTCTCCTATGACTAAGCCAGTTCTCTATCCATCTTGCCAGCTCACCCAGATACCATCTGACTTCACCTTTTGTACCAGTCTGCCATGAGGAACCTTGAACGTGCTAATTTATACTGGGTTATAATCCTCCAACCTAGCCTAGCAGCTGATTTCCCTCACCTCTTTCAGACGGGAAATGCCCTAACTGACTTTTAGCCGACAATTGCAAGAATCTCCTGCTCATACTCAGAAGCACAGCAGTGAGTCAATTTTGTACTTATTTTGCAGCAGATTTTCTATGTACACCACCCTCCCACTGACAAGGTGTAGAGTCCTCACCGTGCTCAGTGGGACAGTCACCTCTGTATTACCTACATCCAAGTGTCAGGATATTCCTCAGTTTCTGGTCTCACCACATGCCCACTTCCCTCACTTCCTGTTCTGGCAGAAGTTGCTTGGTGGTGATCTAGGGATAATTTTGCCACTTAGTCAGTCAGTCACTTTCCTTTGTTGCCAAGACCCAGACTTAACCCGGAGACCCCAGAGTACTGCTGTGAGCAACCTGGGCGGGAATCACTGGGGCACTGAACTGTTTCTTTCAAAATTTCTTTGAGCACTTTAATAAGAGTATAGGAGGAGATGTGAAGAAACATGGGTTGTGCAGCACCATTGGTGGCAGGCATCGGGAGATCTCCAAGAATATGTCCCACTTAAGCCCACACACTCAGGTGTGAAACCAGTTAAGGTAGCACAAACTGAATCTTGGGGATTTTGAGATATTCCTCTACCTTTTGGCTGGAGGGAGAGCTAACAAAAAGAAAAGCAAGCAAATTGGCCTCCTTTGGGGGCTCGAGAAGCCACAGGTATGTCAACAGAATAATTTAACAAGAAACTGTAGATATACAACTCCAGTTCAAAGGAAGGCACACGATTCATTCCAGTATTCGGGAAACTGAAACAGAAAAAGACTGATACAGACATTCCTGTAAATATTTTAAAAGATCCTGTTAAATTAAAATGTTGTCACATGGACACAACTAGCCTCAAGTGATGCAAGCTCAAATACGTGCTCCATAGCACCACAAATCTTTATCAAATTTAAAACTGTCAAACTGCACCTTGACTTTGCAAAATGTTATTTTCTTTTAAAATGATAGTTTACTCTTAAACAAAAGAAAAGGCAAAGAGGATTAAGCAGAAGCGACATCTAATTTGCACTGACAGCAACTTTAAAACTTGCAAACGTCCTCAGGACACAAAACATTGATGGCGAAAGTGCCATGCATGCTAAGTCAACAACTGCTACTATGAACAAAATCACTGCCTTTGGGAAACAACATGGCATTGCACGGTTGCTGCAAATCAGAGCACACTCCCCAGTGCATGGAGAGTCAACTGTCCTTCAACATTCTTCACTCCCAAAGTACCCAGGCTGGTCTTCGAAACTTGCAAACATAAAAACCCCACATCCATTATATAAACCACCCTAACATCCTCTTTCAGCCTGATAATGACCGTGGCACTCATTCTTCTCTTCAATTATGATCCCTCAACAACAGCAATGTACTTTTAAATGGCATCTTTAACATAATGCAAGTGTCCCTAGAGGGTGCAGATTTCTATTATGTTATGGTTTTGTGCAACAGTAAGGCTCCTGGATCTCAGTTCTCATCCGATATCCCCCAGTGAATAACTTCCAGTAGGGTGACTGAATAAGCAGAAATAAGAAATTAACTTTGTACACAATGAGGAATAAACCAAGAACTTTCCTGGTCTCTGTGCCACAATACCAAACTAAAGCCATTGTAGAATTAACTGTTTTGAAGAAAGCTCTATTTATAAATACTTCATTAAATACTGTATGATCTTTATTCCAGTAATGGAGCAGTAGAACGGTGCAGAAACTGGTGCTAAGCACTAGTCTTTAGCAAACCAAGGGCATAAACTGAATTTCTCTCTATCTTCAGCTCAAACACGATAACTAACCAGAATACTTTCCTCCCCATTAGCTTTGGTACTCCACTCAACTTCCAGTATTTTTGAAAGGATGTTTAAATACTGATCTAAATTACACAGACATATGGTACAGATTCTGAAAGGGAAAAAGGCTATAAAATTGCATCAACGGAGTTCAGTAACGACGAGTAAAATATTTGAGCATTTCGCTCAGTTTGTGAAGTTGATGAAATCAAACTTCCAACAGTAATTCCATACAGGTAAAAACAATGACTGCAGATGCTGGAAACCGGATTCTGGATTAGTGGTGCTGGAAGAGCACAGCCGTTCAGGCAGCATCCAAGGAGCAGTAAAATCGATGTTTCGGGCAAAAACCCTTCATCAGTAATTCCATACAGCTCATTTGATCTGTGTACTCCGAACATAAAAACTTAAACCTACAGATCAAAATGGGCTTTGTCTATGTTTGAATTAGTTCATCTGTGACAGGACAATGTGACAACCACTGCAGTTGTCCTAGGTTCCCTAATTAAGGGAGACGTTGATGATGGAGGAAGAGCAACCCAGGACTTGGAACATGTTGGGATGATGTTGGAGTATGCCAATGTGCCCCAGACTTGGCAAAAATAGAGCTAAGCCCTTTGCTTCCAAAGGGTCAAGGGTTTTGCTGACATGCAGTGTCATATTTAAAATGAATGGAACAGCATTCCACCATGAACTGAAGGCTTCTAAAGAGGAGGGAATAAGGTAAAGTCACCATAGTCCCAGAGGACCACAGTGCCACTCAATCATGAGAGAGAGATAACTGCTGATGGTTTAACCTGAGGGTCCCCACATTGAGAAGGAGAATCCTTCATGGTAACCTCATCCGTTGTAAGAATTGAGCCTATGCTGTTGGCATCACATTATATTTCAAACTAGGCATGCAGCCAACTGAGCTAACCAATAACACACATTAGGGGAGGAAATCTGCCATCCTTACCTGATCTGGCCGGCATGTGACTTCAGACCCACAATAACATGGGTATGGAATCCCAATATCAGAGAATTTACAGTACAGAAGGAGTCCATTCAATCTGTCATGTTGCCAGATCCTGAAACATCTACCCAGCTCGTCCCATTCTCCAGATCTATCTCTGTAGCCCTCTAAATTCATCACTTTCAAATATATACCCTGCTCTCTTTTGAAACCTCACATGGAATCTGCTTCCACCATTCTCCCAGGGCAGTACTAGATCCTAATAACTGAGTAAAGAAACTTCTTCTCATCTCACACCTAGTTATCTTGCTGACAATCTTGAAATGGTGACCCTTGAGTTACTGACATATCAACTAGTACTGACAGAATATCCTTTCACCCTGTTCAAAATCGTTCATAACTTTGAACATCTCAATAAAAGGTCATTTGCTGCTCCAAGGAGAATAATCCCAATTTCTCTAATCTTTCCCTGTATCTAAAATCATTCATCCTGGTATCATTCTAATAAATCTCCTTTGCATACTCTCCAGAACTTTAACATCCTTCTGAAATTCAGGTGCCCAGAACTGAATACAATATTCCAAATGTGGTCTGGCCAATAATTTGAGTAATGCTAGAAAAGCACAGCAGGTCAAGGAGCAAGAAAAGCCCTTCATCAGGAAGGGCTTTTGCCCAAAACATCGATTTTCCTGCTCCTCGGATGCTACCTAACCTGCTGTGCTTTTCCAGCACTACTCTAATCTGAACTCTAACTTCCAGCATCTGCAGTACCCACTTTCAGTTGTTCAATAATTTGTACAGGTGTAGCATCACTTCCTTACTTTTACATTCTTTGCTTTGATTTGTAAACTCAAGGATCCTACAAGTCTTCTGAACAAGTGTTTCAACTTGCTTGGCCACTTTCAGAGAATTATGCATATGAACCCTGAAGTCCCTCTGCTCCTAAACTCCTCTCACAGTTGTACTATTGTGTCTGTAATCTCTCTCCATCTTTCCTCTACCAAAAATGCAGTACTCCACATTTCTCTGCATGAATTTCATCTGCCAGATGTCTGGTCATTTGGCCAACTTGTCAAAGACTCAATGTTCACTCTTAACAGCTTAGAAGTGGCTCTAGGGAACCAAATAGCTGAAGGCCAGTTATGGGTCAAAATTGTCAGCATCACACATATCCTATGTAACAACTTTAAAACAGTGCCTGAATTGGAAGAACATGGTTCTCAATGTTGTAGAGCTGGAGGAAGTTATAGCAATAGATTAGATCATATGGAGCTTGGAACATAAAGGTTAGACACTTGCAGAAGCGGTCAGATATGAACTGGCAAATGATGTTTCATCCTGTCTTGAGAATTGGACCTAAGGAACTTGGTTGCTGTTGTCAGGAAAGGAAAATCAATCGTAATCCAAAACATAGCAAACAGCAATTCACAAAGGGAAATTAAATGGGATATTAATCCGTTTATCACCAGCAGGTTAGACCAACTAACCAAATGGAACCAATGTTGCAACATTTATGTCTGAGGAATCTCCAAATTACTTTGTGAAATAAAACTACATTCAAAAAAACACTCCTGAAAGGTATGAGCACACTGTAATGTGACACTTCATTCAGGGTAGGCATGCATACAATATCTACGGACCTGTGAGCGTGCAGATACTTACACTCAAAAAAATAACTTTACATACAAAGGGCTTTTGAAAGGTGTGCACTGAAATGTAAAAGCTTCAGGCCAAAACTGCCCCTTCCTTCCTCCCCCATTAAAAATAAAAGGTATGCTGAAAGAGAGAAAAGAACACATACAAATGGGATTTCCTATGTTCTACCGCAGAAAGTGAGTCGAATGTTTTGGACAGCGATGCAAATTATTACCCAACAAAGCCAGCTGAAGGTGGAGAGATAGCTATCTAAAGAGTGCTTCAAAGAAAACTAAAAGAACAGAAGTTGAAAAGATTTGGTCCAAGTATAAATGCAGCTATTGTTGGAGCCAGCCAACTCATGAATACTGTACTGTCACTTACATGATCACGTTTCCCACATGCCTCTGCATAACAGGTTACTATGGTCAAGTTAAACCCATTGAATGTTCCCATTACATGTGATTTGCTGTGGAGCAATTCAATGAATCCCTACCTCCAAAACCAAATTTAATGGAAAATGTAGGAAGGGAACATTAAAAAGGCAAAGTTTTAAATATTAAAAATTGCATGCCAACTTTCTGGTTTAACTGAACTATTTTTAATACAGTTTAAATATGTACAGCTGGATGAGGATACCATCAGTCTGGATGACCATTAAAAGTGAAATATTTGCTCTTATTTGAGCAAGCCACGAACCAGCTGCTTACACATGCAAGCATTCACTTACTGAAGTAAAGTTAAACATCACACAACACCAGGTTATAGTCCAACAGGTTTATCGGGAAACACTAGCTTTTGGAGCGCTGCTCCTTCATCAGGTGGTTGCCTGATGAAGGAGCAGCACTCCGAAAGCTAGTGCTTCCAATTAAACCTGTTGGACTATAACCTGGTGTTGTGTGATGTTTAACTTTGTACACCCCAGTCCAACACAGACATCTCCAAATCATTCCTAAAGTAACCCATCATCGACCTTTTGGAATCAATATGCTTTAGGAGCTACAGAACACGATAGTTCTCAGGCTGAGATTGGTCTTCTGCAGAGGCAGCCCAACAGAAAGATCTGCATGCTACATTATTTTTATAATGTAATTGTCTTTCTACAATGGAATAGGAATGGTGCAGCCTCATCATTTCTGTTTCCTAACATGCACTGTATCTGGTTTAGTGCAGTTATAGTGAGTCCACATTTAAAGTCACCCTGTTTAACATCATTTCACTTTAACATCAGCAAGCGATTGGGTCCATAATTTCATTGAACATCACAAGATTCATTTTAGCTTTGCTTCCTACACAACCTAATTAGTCCTCACACATTCAAAAGTCTCAAGATGTGCAGGTTAGGTGGATTGGCCATGCTAAATTGCCTATAATGTCCAGGGATGTGAAGGTTAGCCAGGGGAAATGCAGGGTTATTGGATAGGGTAGGGGGTTGAGATGCTCTTCAGAGTGTTGGCGTGGACTTGTTGGGTCAAATGGCCTGTTGCCATACTGTAGGGATTCTCTGCAAGATTCCTCCAATCTCTGACTTGCAGCCTTTCCGCCTCTTTGATCTCCAAGTTTCAGTCTCTCCCCACTTTGCGAACTCCAGTTATGGCCTTTGCCCCAGTTTCTGACCTCCAAGTTGCGGTCTCTTCCCCCTTCGCAACTTACATTATGCACAGTTTCCATGACCTGCATCTTGTTCAGGGTCCAAATACAGTCAGAACCTGGGGCTCCAATGTTAAGGAAATGCAAGTCCTGGTGGTTGCAAAGTGCTGGAGCTCTTACGATCCACGTTTGTTTTTAAAACTTACTTTCAAAGCAACAACTTTGTAGTTGGGTTCGGGAACAGGACCACAACACAGCAGGGCAAACAAAGAGCAAGATATCACAGCTGGGAGTGTTGTGGAGTGGGGAGGATGAGCAACAATCAGGAGGATCAGAGAAGCAGGAACTTTAGGACCCATGATCGTCATTGAGAAGGAATTACCTGAAGTGTAAGTAACCAGTTCCATTTCTTTGCTTCATATTTTTTAAACTGGTTTTGTTTAAAATTAGAAAATTTTAAATGCAAAATATTTCAACTTGGGGATTTTTAAAAATATTTGAGGAGTTGTTTTTTCTGATAAGGAACCTAAGTACAGTTTTAACACCAATCTTCATTCAAGGCTGCTTCACTTACAGTTGTGATGGTCAGGGCACCCACAACTTCAAGTGAGGACTTACTTTAAGAAGGATAAGTCTGTTGCATTTCAGCCATTCTGTTCAGATATAACTGTGTAAACCATTTTGCAGACTACACTTCCTGTAAAATGAAACGATTTTACATCTATATCTCTAGTAGTATATTGTGCTGTACAAAGATAATAATTTAACGCAAAAATGAAAAAAGTCCATGCAGTAATAATGGTTGCATGGAATAAACAAATCAGAACTATCCATTATTGACTTAAACCAACAAAACTTTAAAATAAACTGTGTGCCTCTTCAGCACAATCATTGCCAGAGCACCATTTTGCTTTGTGTCTTAGTGAGATAGAATTTGATCAGAAAGTTTGGAATGAATTTACAGCCAGAGACCAAGGGGAGGATTCTACCAAGTGCAAACATTCATTGCAAATCCTCCACCATAAGCAGAAGATCTAAGTGGCAGTAAATGAGTGGATTATTCAAATAGATAACCTATATTAAGCTTTAGGGTACTTAGATAGCGAACTGACCTTGAAAATTCCCCAGCTTCTAAGCCCTTGTACTTGATGCAGCGCACGTTCAGCAGTTAACAATTCAACTTTTATCTCGCAGGCAAATGCTTTTTGAGAAAGATATAGTCCCTCTCAGCACTGCGGTTTAATCATTCCATTCACTCTTAGAGACTCTTCCCGGGGCTGAGGATTTCAAAGTTTCTTTTTCGAAATAATAATAAAAAGTCTATGACAACCCAACTGTGAAAAAGTAACAAACGTCTTTTTTTTGTTTTTTTTTAAAATGTTCTTGTGCAGACGGTGAACTCTGCGGAGGGTTTTGTGTGTGTGTGTGTGTGAACCTACCTTTGATGTTTGAATTGGGATTACTTTGATGTGCGTCTAGACAAACCGGATTTAACTTCAAGCTTTGAAGGCGAGGACAGTTTTAACGTCGCAATGACAGTTATTAAATCGTTGCCAGAAGAGGGGGGGGGGGGGGAGGAAAGAGATCTTTCACACTTTTTCCCCTCCCTCTCAAGAAATAAAGGAAAATCTAAAGTGGTTTATGAAACTTAAAATCTCCCGCTGGTG
Organism: Chiloscyllium plagiosum; assembly: GCF_037043375.1. Classification (NCBI taxonomy): domain Eukaryota; kingdom Metazoa; phylum Chordata; class Chondrichthyes; order Orectolobiformes; family Hemiscylliidae; genus Chiloscyllium; species Chiloscyllium plagiosum. The sequence goes on along the minus strand of NW_028270162.1, from coordinate 45,081,942 downwards.
TTGTTATTCCTCAATAAATGTGCTTGGTGATTTCAGGTCAGTTTCCCTGACTACCCAGGATCAGGTCATCTCTTCCCACCTTCTCTCCCCCTCCCGCCCCGCCACTTTCTATGATTTCCATACGGCCTGCTGGTTAGTGCATAGCCAGAGATTTAATTAAACTTTGTTTTTTAAAAAAAAAGAACAAAGTGAAACAAAAACTGTTCCGAGGAAGGGTCGCCGGAGCCGAAACGTAACCTCGGACTTCTCTCCACGGATGCTGCCAGACCTGCTGAGCTTTTCCAGCAATTTCTGTTTTTGTTTCGGATTCAGAACATCCGCACTTCTTTCGGTTTTTAAGAGTGTAAACTGATTTGGGGGGGGGGGGGGGATTCATAACAAGACAGTTACCCTACGGCAAGGTAAGCTTCATCTGAACAATTCGAGTTGAGGTGAAGCTAATTTCTTTGAACAAACTCTGGATTTAACTGCAAGAGAAATCAAATTCAACACCCCCCAAAAGAAACTGCAAATCAATAACAAGCAGCCCTTGCCATTTTTTTTTTTGGGGGGGGGGGAAGGTTTTAAAAATCGAGACATGTTTACTCTTGATCAAAAGGTGAGTTTCACTCTCTCACGCTTCAGCAACTGAAACAAACCACTAATAATAGGGTTTTTTTTCCCTCATCTGGAGTTGGATTGAGTTACAAAAGGAGCGATTTATTAGCCGGTGGACCAGAGTGTAGAACAAGCGACTTTGATCCAGCGATTGGGATGGGGGTGGGAAAGTTACTCTTACCTCCCAATGCCTAACTGGCTGTTGTTTTTGTTTTTTTGGGGGGGGGGGGGGGCGGATAATGGGACGTGCCAGTGAGGAATCTCTAGGCTGCACACATTGTTAACACGTTGGGAACCCTTGGTACGGAGGGACCAGCTGCTCTCTCACTAACTCTCACCAACCAAGACAACATCGACAACATCGACAACATCGACAACATCAACAACCAAGGGGGGGGGGGGGGGGGGGTCTGATTTTGGGAAGGAACTTCCCCTGATGTTTTGATGCAATTAGCCGCCCGTGCTTTTGAAAACTTCAATGGCAGTGCCAGATCAGAGAGCAAATCGAAAAAAGGACTGACGACTCAAATCAGCGCATTTTTGGAGGGAGGGGGTCAGTTTGGGAAGGGGGGGGGGGGGGGTTGGTGGCGGGTGAGGGGGGAAAGAAAATCCCCACAGGTTAATAATAATGGTTAAATGGCCGTGTTAGCAGTTGTCATGGTAATCTGTTGCTGTGAATTAATGAAACAACACGCTCCCCTGCTCTGATCCAGCGAAATCTCCAAATAGGTCTGTTCAAACCACCTCTTTGGCCCCAGGAGTACTCCTTAGTCCTGAAGAAATGGGGAGGGGGTTTCCTTTGTGACCTTGATTTTCTTTATTTTTTAAAAAAAGGCGCAAAACCCCTCAACAAATTCAAAATGTCCACCTGACAATCTTGCACCCGTGTCAACTCTCCGCACCGTGCCCCCCCCCACCCCCCGGACCCAGCCCAGCAAACACGTGCACTGCAGCCACAGCTCACTGCAACTGCACAGGGCACTGAGCGATAAGGCATTCAAACAGCACGCATCGTTATAACTGCAGCAAAACGACAAATTAAACATTGCATCTGAACTTCAAACACCTCCTGGGACAACTTTTCAACCATTCCGCTCCCCCCCCCCCAAAAAAAAACCTCTCCCCCCACCCCAACCACTGCATCTTGGAAAATTATTAAACAAACTTTGTCCCATTCCAGTTGACCGGTTTAGACAGGGACTGTTGACACAGAGATCAATAAACTCCGGGACACCAGTGATAAACTGATGGATTTGAACCCCCGTTCACGCTAACTCCAGGCAGCGGTGAGCCATCTTGTTCAGAACTTCACTCACAGCAACTAAACTTTTTTTAAAATTAAAGCTCCAGGCTGGCTTGTGTGTGTGTGTGTGGGGGTGCCCCCAAGTCCGAGGCATTCTGTTTGGGAGAGGGAAGTTTGATTCCCTTTTTTGTTGGTGGCGTTGTAACAGTTTTACCTGCACAATCTCTCCCTCGGCGCTGATGGTGGCTCCTGCCCGGGAGAAACGTCCTTGCAAGTCGGTTGTGAAAGTTGTATATTCCCCATTGGGACTGGACTCGAACAGCACCACCTCCACAAAAGCAGTCTCCTTGGCGCAGAGTGAGCCAAGCGCGGCCAGCAGCACTCCCAACAGCAATCCCTCAGCACCCCTCAACATCATCTCGCTGGCTGCAGCAACGCCGATCGAGGCATAATTTCTGATTAATTCAATCCTGGGCGAGTCTGACTTTCAGTTCCCCCCCCGCCCCGGTTTGTTCCTCTTCTCACAAACACATATCCATCTAGATGTTGACTTCCTTTCCTCCGCCCGCTGCTTAAAGGTTAGACAATAGCGAAGATATCTCGGGAGTTAATGTTTCCTCCTTGCCTACACGGTCAGACTTATCACCATGTCAATGACACGGCTCTGAAATCCTCTCTCCACTACTCTCACACTCCTCTCTCTCTCTCTGGCTCCACAAGGCGGCACCCGGCTTTGATCCGACACGTGATCGAGGCAGGGTTATCCCCACCCACCAATCTTTCTGACCCCTTCACTTTTCTCTCTCTCTCTCTAACGCACGGCTCCAACCCCAGCCATTCCTGCGTGGCTATTTTGTTTAATCTCTCTCTCTCTCTCTCGTTGCTAATTTAATTAACAGCGCGAAGTTCCCCTTTGCTGAGCCTTCCTTCCCCCTGCACTAGCTCAGGCTCAGCCAAGGCGTGAAGAGGGTGCATTTTCCGTCCCAGGTTTCTGCAAATCGCGCCGCCCGTTCGCTTTCGAACAAAACTTGATCGAGCTCAGCCTCAGCGTTGCATGCACACCTGGGGAAGGCGGCAGTGTAAGGTTAGGGGGAATCTGATTCTTCACAACGGGATCCATTGCAGGCCCTGGGGGTGTCAAATGGGGATCCTTTTTAGACACACGTAGGAGGGAATGAACGGCCTTTTCCCTCAAGCTAAATAATGTTGAGGTAAAAACAATGACTGCGGATGCTGGAAACCAGATTCTGGATTAGTGGTGTTGGAAGAGCACAGCAGTTCAGGCAGCATCCAAGGAGCTTCGAAATCGACGTTTCGGGCAAAAGCCCTTCGCCCGAAACTGCTGTGCTCTTCCAGCATCACTAATCCTAAATAATGTTGAGTTTACTTCCAAAGATATAGCAGATTCAGGGTCCCAGAATAGATCTGTATTGGTGCTTAAAAAAAACTTTGATTGTAACATTTGGAGAAACACCTTCCAAAAAAAAAGTTCAACTCAAATATTGTTAGAAGGACAATACAATTCAATTTTTCTCCATTGAACATGTTACATTCCTAGATATCTTAATACAATTGTACCACACATAATATTTACTCTACACACTCCATGCCGAGGAATTCAGTTCGGTGTTCGAGACAGTTTCGTTAGCGCACTGTGGCTGAAGAACCTTAGACGGTGATGAAGAATTGAAGATGTTGTAGATCTGAAATGAAAAAAACCCAGAAATTGCAGGTGAAGCTCAGCAGGTCTGACAGCATCTGTGGGAAGAAAGCAGTTTCGAGTCCTGTGGATATGAATCCAACCAGAAACTTGAATCTGCTTACTTCTCTTGGATGCTGCCAAACCTGCTGAGTTTCACCAGCTCTTTCTGTATGCAGTTGCAAACTTCAGCTGTTCCCCATTAGGCCTCTACAGTGGCTGTCCCTAGCTTTGGTGCATCGCTTAACATATACCCTGATCGGTGGAATGTGCCAAACTGCAACACTTGGTTGGTCGATAATCGCACACAAAGACCAAAATGCATCTTTCACTGTAGCTGCAGGGAATGATTAACTTGCTGCCTAACCCTGGTCTCAGCACTGCTTGGCACTCACCCTGACAAAATCACTGCATCTCTCTCCAGACCTCCTTTGCAAAAGTAGATATTTTCATGATCAAAAATGAATGAGTACATTGTGAAGAAACACAACTGGTATTTACACACTGTCTTTGAAAACAGTAAAATGACCAAGGGACTTTGTAAAATAAAAATGAGAGTCACACAAGGAAATATTGAGACTGGGGTCCGAAAGTCTTGCCAAAGAGGTGGGGTTTGAGGGGCATCTGGTAGGGGAGTGAGTTGGAGGAATTTGAAGGGGGGGGGAGGGGTGTTGGACGTTGCGGAATTTCAGAGTTGAGAATCTCAACAGCACAGCATGGCCAACAATGGTGGATGCGACAATTAGCGGACAGATATCCCGGGGGAGGTTCGAGGCTGAGACACATTACAGTGATAGTGCGCAGCAAGGATTGAGAGGGATTTGAGGAAGTCGAAGGAATTTTAAAATGAGAATGTTGCTAAGCCATACATTATTAATGTAGGTCAGCAAACATCGAATGGTGGGTGAATCAGACTTGGAGTCAGTTTGGACGTGGGAAATTGAGTTTCACATGAGGGCAGAATATTGGAGGTGGGCCAGGAATGCACTGGAATAGTCAAGCCTAGACACATAACTGGCATGGATGAGGCTTTTAATTGGCATTACATTGGATAATGAAACATTTAATCATGTATGAAAGCTTCCTCAGTTGGGATTGATTGATTCAGCGTCCACCTAGCAAACATTTACACAATAACTTATACAGCACCTTTCATTTCAGGAAACCCTCCAGGCTCTTTGTGGAGACGCTGTTAAAATATGACAAAGAAGCGGAAGTGTGTACTGCAGATGCTGGAGATTAGAGTCAAGATTAGAGTGGTGCTGGAAAAACACAGCAGGTCAGGCAGCATCCGAGGAGCAGGAAAATCGACGTTTCGGGCAAAAGCTCTTCATCAGGAATGACAAAGATAAAATGATAAAATATGACAAAGACCTCGTGATGCCAAATGATCAAAACTCTGATAGATGGGGTAGGTTTTCAACAGGAAAGTGGAGAAGAGTAGGGAAGGAACTCGGAGGCCTGACGGTCAGTAATATCACGGGTGCTCAAGAGGCGAAAGTAGAAGGGAACAGATATGTCAGGCTGTGGGCAAGATGACATTCCACAGATGGGATGGAACAAGGCCACAGAGGCATTTGAAAGGCAAGATTAACATTTGAAAATTAGGATGTAACTTGACCAGGAGTCAACAGGGGAGCTGCTGCCAGTAAGGTGACAGTTTGTTTTTGGATGATTCACGTTTAGGGAAGGTAGACTTTGGAAAAGCAGCTGTGTGTGTGCTGGAATAGTGGAATCCAGAGGTAACATCACCCTGGGTGAGGACGGTGCAGCAAATGAGTTGGGATAAGGTCAAGCAGGCAATGCTAAGGAGATAATCTTAGTGATGGCATCTGTACTCTGAGCTCACCTCTGGGTCATTAGATTCCCTACAGTGCAGAAACAGACCATTTGGCCCAACCAGTCCACACGGACCCTCCGAAGAGTAACCCACCCCCCCTCTGAGTAATATACCTATCACTATGGGCAATTTAGCATGGCCAATTCACCCAACCTGCACATCATTGTGACTGTGGGAGGAAACCCATGCAGACACGCGGAGAATGTGCAAACTCCACACAGACCCGAGGCTGGAATCGAACCTGGTGCTGTGAGGCAGCAATGCTAACCCCGGAACCATGATGGCATCTGAGCTCACCTCTGGGTCTTATGTACTTCTGAAATGACGAATTATTACTTTAGGCTCTGCTGGTTGCAAAGGTTAAACATCACGCAACACCAGGTTAGAGTCCAGCAGGTTTAATTGGAAGCACTAGCTTTCGGAGCGCTGCTCCTTCATCAGGTGGTTGTGAAGGAGCAGCGCTCCGAAAGCTAGTGCTTCCAAACGAACCTGTTGGACTCTAACCTGGTGTTGTGTGATGTTTAACTTTGTCCACCCCAATCGAACACCGGCATCTCCGAGTATTTGGTGCAAGGGATGGAATCGGTCGCTAGGGAATGCAGATATTCTTCCAGAGTTTTCCTTATCCATCCAACAAAGCGCACATTGTATCGCGGTTACATTATTGGCAGAAAGCTGCATGAACCAGTATCGTTTAAAATGTACAAGAAAGAATAGTTGCGACCATAGAATGAGTAAATGGGAGAGTAAACGTATAGTCCTCAACTGTTACGTTCCCTGGTTACAGCTAACCTGAGAATGCAACTTTAAAATAAAAGGTTTTGTGATTTACACATGAAAGAAGTGAAATTCGAACAGATGAAAGACTCAACAGACAATCAAGGTATTTTTCAATGTATAATTTCAGTTACATCACACTGTCAATTTTTTGCTATAAATTCTGTGTTACGATCGAACCCTCCACAACCACCTGATGAAGGAGCAGCGCTCCGAAAGCTAGTGCTTCCAAATAAACCTGTTGGACTATAACCTGGTGTGTGATTTTTAACTTTGTACAGCCCAGTCCAACACTGGCATCTCCAAATCATGGATTAATCTAAGCAGCAAGTGAATTAATGGCAGGGCTCTTATAATGAAAAGCACCTTCCACAGAATAAAATTGGGGAACTTTCTTTGTCCATTTATGAAATTGCGCCCTTTCATCGTTGTGCTTAATATATTCGCAAATAATTTGAATGAGAATTAATTGGCCCGAAACCTCCTCGAGCTCTCTTTGAACTTCTTTTTGAACTGAGCCAGGACAAATATTGTTTTATGAAGAAATGAACACCGCCTCTTGCTAACTGCCTGTGGATGCTCTGGTGCAGCAGCACGTTACACGGCCACACGGAGAACAGCAGGTTGGTCTATTCTTCCTGCGAGTTGGGAAAGGTGAAGGCACGGACTTGCTGCATTTGGGAGCATTACCAGCTTACAACAAATGTACAGTCAACCGCATGCGCCTACAGTGTAACTCATAGCGTTGTTGTTAAACGGTGACTGAATTCACCCTGTAAACAGGCCACGGGGTGGGGAGGGAAGGCTCCTGTTAATGAATGTGTTGTCCACTATTTTAATGCTGCAACTATCCTCCCCTTTTCTCCGCGAAACAGGCAACAAAAAAGAGCCACTTGCAGTGCACGCAGTCACTCAACACATGACAGAACATGGGAGAGAGAAGAACACATTCGGTTCCACAAACCCTCTTTACAAGGGGGATTTTAAAAACTTGCGTTTTTGCAGAGCAAATAAGAGTCAAATAAATTTGAAAGCGGCGTTTTATTTCTCCTTGTGAACGTTTTGAAGTTGCAGACGGACAGATTACAGAGGGAATTGAGAGTGCAGCGGTATCCTTTGATCTGGCCTCTGATTTAGGGAGTTTTTTTTAGAAAGTCCCTCCCATTAGCTACCAGTCTTCCTCAGTTGGGACAACCAGCATTGTATTACGTTTTATTTTAAAACAATGCAGAAACTAATTTGCTGATAATCAAATTCAGTTGCATTTACATCCCAAGTCCTCTCACACTCTTTTTGCAAAGTTCAATGGAATTTGTTGGTTTGGGTTGGTGGGGGGGGACACGAGACTGTTTGCCTTCCTGTTTGGAATGATTTGGTGTTGATGGCATATCGTAAAAGTTAAGCATGCTGTCATGTTTTACAATTTTGCTGTTCCATAAAAGGCTGGTAACCTCCTTCTCTGAATTAACCAGTTCCATAGAATATTTATTGCTTCACCATTGTCAAAACGTGGTCTTTTCCGCTGGCAGTTTGATTTTCTGCCAGCGTGGATTTGTCTGATGTCAGCGGGTGAGAGACGGGTGTGGTGGCACTGGTTATAATTGGCAGGAGTTACCTGCTAAACTGGGAAAAAATGAGAAAGTAGCCGGGGCTGACATTCCTGATCACTATGCAGTGACCCCTGCTGGAAGGATGTGTTCATGGCCATGCGGAGAGCACAGGATCTGCCTCAGTTGCTCTGACCAGCAACTGGTCAGGCGCTAAAGTGAGGCGCTAAACCGAGATCCTGTCTGCTTTCACAAGTGGACAGAATGGTACTATTTCAAAGAACTTAGAGTCATGGAGATGTACAGCACGGAAACAGACCCTTCGGTCTAACTCATCCATGCTGACCAGATATCCTAACCTAATTTAGTCCCATTTACCAGCACCCTCTTTACATATCCCTCTAAACCCTTCCTATTCATATACTCATCCAGATGCCTTTTAAATGTTGTAATTGTATCAGTCTCCACCACTTCCTTTGGCCACTAAGTCCACATCTGCACCATTCTCTATGTGAAAAAGTTGCCCCTTAGGTCACTTTAAAATTTTTTTCCCTCCGACCCTTTAGTTCTAGACTCCTCCACTACGGAAAAAGGACCTTGTCTACTTACCCTATCCATGTCCCTCATGATTTTATAAACCTCTATAAGATCACCCCTCAGCTTCCGACACTCCTGGGAAAACAGCCCTAGCCTATTCAGCCTCTCCCTATAGCTCCAATCCTCCAACCCTGTCAGCAGCCTTGTAAATCTTTTCTGAATCCTTTCAAGTTTCACAACATCTTTCCTATAGGAGGGAGAGTAGAATTGCACAAAATATTCCAAAAGTAGTCTAACCAATGTCCTGTACAGCTGCAACATGACCTCCCAACTCCTATACTCAATGCTCTGACCAATAAAGGAAAGCATACCAAATGGTTCTCCATGGTGTTCTGGTCAATAGTTATCTTTCAATCAGCATCACTAAAACAGGTAAGATCATCTATTTGTAACATTAACTCTGTTTTTCTCCCTCCATAAATGCTGCCTGACATGCTGAATATTTTCAACCGTTTTTGTTTCTATTGTCTGGTCATTGCTGTTTATGGGAGTTTACTGCATAAAATTTCACCTCTGCATCTTCCTATGTTATGCTAATTGCTACACCTCAAAATTGCTTAATTGGCTGTGAAGCTCTTTGTGACTTCCTAAAAACATGGAAGGTTCTATATAACTGTGCATGCTTTCCTTTTCAAGCTTGCATTATGGGCTGTATGCAGCACCATCTCTCAGGCAGGATATTTGACATTTGTTCACAGGATGTGGGCATAGATGGCAGGATAGTCATCTTGGCCTCTGTCTGGTATCTCTGACAACATGGCACTTAACAGTGCAGGGAACAGTTTATGTGTCACCACTCCCCTTTGGCACTATCACTTTGTTTTGCAGTTTAAAAACTGGGAGAAGATAAACAAGTTAAAAGAGCTGCAGTAAGAGCTACATAAAGTGTACATCTTATCTGTACAACACTTCCAATAATGTGGAGATAAGGAAGACTGTTACACTGATATCACAGGTACAAAGCAATGTGAAACAATTTAATTTAGGTTTTGATTGTAGCAACAATAACAGTGATAGCTCATGTTATATTGGGTTTGCAGTTTATTCCATTAATATTTGTATTGTCATTTGAACTTGTGCAGTGTTTTGAAGGTTAGTAAAGATACAGTTGTTTCATCCTGTTGTGTTCCACACTAATCTAACATTGAACTACTGGACATGGGATGGAAACTTACATACTGGAAAACACAGAAGATGTACATAGTATCATTCATTTGCTCAGGACTTCTTAAAGCAGACCATAATCAATCTTTTTTTTAAGTACAATCACTGATATGTAGGCAAAAGTGACAATTTGAGTACAGCAAAATCTCACATGCAGCACTAAAATAATTGATTTCTTGATCTGTTTTGGTTGAATTTGTTGAGCCATATAGCTAAGAAATCTTCAAAAAATAAGTAGTTTTTCATCTACATCTGGGTAAACAATTTAATGCTTGAGTGAAAATGCAGTATCTCTGATAGTGGAAAATTTGCTCAGTATTACACTGAAGTGTTAGTCTGGATTTGTGTGCTCTGAGTCCTGGGGAGGGGCCTGAAGTGGGAAGGAGAAAATGAAAAAGTAGAACTTAGCTTCTGGAAATACCCAAAGTTTACAGTTCTCTTCTGGTGTGATAACAGAGCCTTTTTATTTGATTTTATTCAAAGAGGTGGGGTTAAACATGCAGGAAAAGAGAGAGAGGCTTTCCATTTATATTGTACCATTCAAGACTTGAAGACAACTCGCAGTCAGCAAAGTGCTTTTGCTGTATTGTTGCTGTTATAATTTTGGAAATAATACTCCTTGTGGCTTAGCTCGTTTATCCAGTGCTCATTTTAAAAAAATATTCTTTCTTGATTCCGGCAAAGTCAGCACTTGTGGCTGATATCTAATTTTTTTTGACCAGGTGCAGGTGAGCCATCCACATGAAATATGAAAGTCCGTAAAGTATAGGTACACTCACAGTGCTGTTGAGTATTCATTCCTGGATTCTGACCCAACCAGTGTTCAGGAACAGTGATGGGGTTTCAAGTCAGAATATGTGGAGGGAAACGTACAGGTGGACAGTGCTTGTGCATGACTGCTACTCTTGTCCTTCAGTGTGCTAGAGGTTACTGGTTTGGCTATTTATTGGAAGGTTTTGCATGGTGCACACTACTGCCACCGTGCTGCAGTAGTGGAGGGGCTGAACGACTGACATGGTAAATGGGGTGCCGATCAAGCAGACTGCCACGTTCTGAATGGTGTCGAGCTTTTGCAGTGTTATTGGAGCTGCACTCATCAAATCATTGCAAAACATTCCATCATGCTTTTGGCCCTGTAACTTGTAGATGTCAATTGAGAAACGTAATGAAAACTGACCAGCAGTTTCAGAAAAGCTGTTGTAGACCTCATAAAAAGCTGCCAGCTTAAGAATGATCCAGGCTTTTAATCCCATGATATGTGATTCTGCACAGTACTCTAGGTTTGTCATATTACATGTAGATACACCCCTTATTATCGAGAGAAAAAAGGTAACTACACAAAAACACTGAAGGGGACAATCAAGTTGAAAAGCATAAAATTGGTGAGTCATTCCATGGACAGGGATTGATGTCACACCATCTAACCTGGAAATTGCAATGTTTTTACATTTAAAAAAAGATGCACCATGGTTAATTATAAGCACATTTTCAGTAAACCAGACTGTCTACTTTTTCTCTTTGTCAGCAGCTGGTGTTTGAGCCCCAAAATAGCAACTATCAGCAAGGTAACTTGCTTAGGTAGAGGATTAAAGCTATGGTCTGTTCTGAACGAGTTGATTTCACCTCAGTTGTTGGAGAGATTACTGTAAATGGATGATACAAAATCAATTTCAGGGTTAGGGAAAGAGGAATTGTAAGCCTAGATGTCTAAGGATCTTTGGTGAATTTCTGTAATGCAGCAGTGTGTACCATCTGCAAGGTGTAGTGCAGAAATTCAACACCTTCCATCTAGAAGGGCAAAGGCAGCAGATACATGGGAACACCACCTGCAAATTCCTCCCCAAGTCACCCACCATCCTGATTTGGTAATACATCACTGTTCCTTCGCTGTGGCTGGGTCAAGATCCTGGAATTCCTAGCCTAACAGCATCATGGATCTATCTACAGTACATGGATTACAGCGGTTCAAGAAGGCAGCTCATCACCACCTTCTCAATGGCAACTAAATACTGGCCCAGCCGACAATGCCTATGTCCCACAAGTGAATTTTAAAAAAAATTCTTGCATTTCCAAGAACAACATGAACCATTGGGATCAATTTTAATATAAAATAAACTCTGGAGGTGAGTCCCTGGACCAGAAATGCTAACTTTCATTCTTTCTAGGCATGTTGCCTCCAGATACATCACATCATCTTCCGCCATTTCCGCCACTTACAAACAGACCCTACCACCCTGGATATATTTCCCTCCTCACTCCTATCTGTATTCCGCAGAGATCATTCCCTCCGCAACTCCCTTGTTAGGTCCACAGCCCCCAACAACCCACCGTCCACTCCCGGCACCTTCCTATGCCGCCACAAGAAGTGTAAAACCTGTGCCCACACCTCCCCCCTCACCTCCATCCTTCCACATTCAACAAAGATGTATCTGTACTTACATGCACACCATTTACTGTGTCTGTTGCTCTCAATGTGGTTTCCTCTACATTGGGGAGACAGGACACCAACTTGCGGAATGTTTCAGAGGACATCTCTGGGACACACGCACCAAACAACCCCACTGCCCTGTGGCTGAACACTCTAACTCCGCCTTTCACTCTGTCAAAAACATGCAAGTCCTGGGCCTCCTCCACCGCCAAGCTCTAGCCACCCGATGCCTGGAGGAAGAATGCCTCATCTTCTGCCTTGGGACCCTCCAACTATATGAGGTCAATATAGATTTCACCAGTTTCTTCACTTCCCCTCCTTCCAACCTTATCCCAGATCCAAACTTCCAACTTAGCACCGCCCTCTTGAACTGTCCTTCCTATCCATCTTCCTTCCCACCTATTCACTCCACCCTCCTCTCCAATCTATCACCTTCATCCCCACCTCCATCTACCTTATGCATTCCCAGCCACCTTCCCCCAAACCCCACCCCCCTCCCATTTATCTCTCAGCTCCCTTGGGCCACCCCCACATTCCTGATGAAGAGCTTATGCTCAAAACATCGACCTTCTTTCTCCTTGGATGCTGACTGACCGGCTGTGCCTTTCCCGCATCACACATTTCGACTCTGATCTCCAATATGTGCAGTCCTCACTTTCTCCTATGCTGCCAAACCTGTCGAGTTTCAACAGCGATTTTTGCTTTAGTTTCAATTTTAACATCTTGGATAGCTCAGAGGCTGTCCTGCTGTTTTGGCGATGAGAATGTTCACCTGGAAGCCTGGACCTAATGAAATAATGCCAGCAAACTGTGGGCCCCAAAATGCCATCCTGGTGCATCTTGTCACATTCACTCATGTGCAACACAGGGCCATCTTGGAGGATGTCTACCTATGCTACCTGAAAGCATAGTTTGAGAGCAAGATGGGATTCATTCTGACCACTGGGGCACACTGGATTCTTCCTGTAACCATGGTGACACCATTGCAAAACCTCCTAACTGATGTGAGGCACAGATTCAATGCTTTGACTAGTGCAGTGTTGGAGGGCTATTAAAAATATGGTTTAGCTAGACCAGGGGCCCCTCAAATACCATCTGGACATCATGTGCAACACAGGGCCATCTTGGAGGATGTCTACCTATGCTACCTGAAAGCATAGTTTGAGAGCAAGATGGGATTCATTCTGACCACTGGGGCACACTGGATTCTTCCTGTAACCATGGTGACACCATTGCAAAACCTCCTAACTGATGTGAGGCACAGATTCAATGCTTTGACTAGTGCAGTGTTGGAGGGCTATTAAAAATATGGTTTAGCTAGACCAGGGGCCCCTCAAATACCATCTGGACAGAGTGGGATGCATCATTCTGGTTTATGGAGCTCTGCACAATTGGAGCAAGTAGTGAGGTGATGTCCTAGATGCAGAGGAACTGATGGATCAAGCAAAATTTAAGAGGCATTTGGATGGGTATATGAAAAGGAAGGGTTTGGAGGGATATGGGCCGGGTCCTGGCAGGTGGGACTAGATTGGGTTGGGATATCTGGTCGGCATGGACGGGTTGGATGGAAGGGTCTGTTTCCATGCTGTACATCTCTGTGACTATGACTCTATGACTTTGACTGTCATTGTCCACATCAGAGGTCAGCTGTGATGGATGCTACAAACCAGAGAGAAACCTCAATGACGCCTCATTCCAATAGAAGAGAACTAGTTGCAGCGTCCGATTCCTGGTCAGGAGTTTCTTGATCAGGATGCCCAAATTTGGTTACCATTGTGGGGGTTGAAGTTCAGTCTCTATTGCCTTCATTTCTGTACCCTTTTGCTTTGTGTAAATAAAAACTCATGTTTGTATTTGTCTAATTTTTTTGCCTGTGTTCATGTTTCCCTAATGGATGATGATAACTGCAGGTGTATTGGGACCAGGGTAGCACTGCCTCAGATAACAAACCCACCAATGTTATTTTGAGGCCATCTGGTTAACATCCACTATTGGCAAGTTAAAATCTCAGCTCGCAGATGAAAACTGGCTGATTATGTGGAGTAAAGGCGGTCTATGGTGGACAGGAAAGCCTTACTATTCAAGTATATAAATGATTAATATATATCAGAAGTGAGTAAAAGACCACATGACAGGAGAGAGATGATTCTGTGTACCAACTTGTCAGGTTTAGTCATTAAATACTCAGCAGAATATTGAATCAAAAGCTTAGACTCTTTCTTTTTAGTAGTCTTTCTAGACCCTACCAAGGACATAACCTCTTTTCACCACTGCATGAATAGAGCTGGTGCCTGTAACACCAGAGTTCAGTGTGAGAGGAAGCATCTTCAATGAAAGAACATTAATGAAATATATCTTTTCTCATTCACAAAAAAAGGAAACCAATGAGGGCAGGTTTCAGAATAAGCGTAATAATCTGCACGGCTTGCACAATCTCAATGTACTCAGAGGATTCCTGCTCGCAGAAAATCCACGTCATGACTTTGTGCAATGTGGATCACCATTGACTCATCACTGCAGTGCTTAAACATGTAGAGAAATTATCTTTAGGGGGGAAGTACATCTTGCCATCTGCTCAAACATGCTCCGGATGTCATTTTTCAGTTTGGTGGTTAGAAATGTTTGAATTTTTCCAATGTATCACTAAATAATGGAAAAAATGAAGATCTGTAGAATTATGGCTCCCTATCACAATGTTGAAAGATGTCTCAGGACACTTCAAATGTATTTATTTACCTTGAACTTCAGTAATTGCTCTTTACAGAGAAACATAACAGCTATTATGTACACAGCCCAAGGCCCATGAATATAAATAAGAGGAGTGAGAAGATGATGAGGTTTTGCTTCTCTTTCTTGTGGGAAACTGGTGAAACTGGTCATCTTGAGATCATGTCAGGGATCAGTTCAAGTGGGTATGACTACTGTCGAATGTCCTCTCTGAAGGATGCAATCAGATCAGCTTCTCTCCTTGAGTCAATTTTCTTGTCCATCATTGAGAAGTCTTATATGTTCTTCTTCTTCCTACTTTCTTTTCCATTTTTGTGACACATTATTTGAGTTGCATAGAAACTTTCCGCTCAATTTCATTCTCCCCAAAAGACCTTCTACCCAAGTACACTCCAACAAATGAAACCTTCAAGATACAACATCCTGGCTATATCACTGGTGTTGAAGTGGAGTTGGTCAAGACCTTTAAGTTCCTAGGAGTAAATGTCATCAAAAAACTGTCCTGGTCCATCCGCATCAGCGTTAAATTCAAGGAAGCATACCACTGCCTCTACTTCCTCAGAAGGCTTAAGAAATTTGGTGTGTCCACAATGACTCCAACCAACTTTTATAGACACCCTGTAGCAAGCAACCTATCTGGATGCATCACAGCTTGGTATGGCAACTGCTATGCCCAAGATCACAAGAAATTACAGAGAGTTGTGAATGCAGCCCAGCCCATTACAAACACCAGCCTTCATTCCATTGTGTATACTTACTGCTGTCTAGGGAAAGCAGCCAACATCATCAAAGACCCCTCCCACCCTGGTTATACTCTCTTCCACCCTCTTCCATTGGGGAGAAGATACAAAAGTTGAAAACATGACCAACAGATTCAAGAATAGCTCCTTCTCCATTGTTCTCAGATTTATAAATGGACCTCTCATGTATTGTAGCTGATCTTTCTCTACATCTCCTCTGTAGCTGTAACACTATATACTGCGTTCTGTTCTATTACCTTGATGTTCTGATGTAAGGTATAGTTTGTGGGCGGCACGGTGGCACAGTGGTTAGCACTGCTGCCTCACAGCGCCAGAGACCCAGGTTCAATTCCCGCCTCAGGCAACTGACTGTGTGGAGTTTGCACGTTCTCCCCGTGTCTGCGTGGGTTTCCTCCGGGTGCTCCGGTTTCCTCCCACAGTCCAAAGATTTGCAGGGTCAGGTGAATTGGCCATACTAAATTGCCCGTAGTGTTCGGTAAAGGGTAAATGTAGGGATATGGGTGGGTTTCGCTTTGGCAGGTCGGTGTGGACTTGTTGGGCCGAAGGGCCTGTTTCCACACTGTAATCTAATCTAATCTTGTCTGGATAGCCCACAAAACAATACTTTTCACTGTATTTCAGTATGTGACAATAAGAGATCAAATCATCTTGGTTCCTCACTAACCTATTTACCTCTGTAAAATTAAAACATATAGCAAAAATGAAATAATATATCATAAAGGAAGCCTCAATTCTGAAATAAGTAACCCCTTCAACACCCCTCCCCCATTCAACATTGTGTAAACTTTGGAATTCTGAGGGGGTCAGATATCTTGGTCACTGGGGAGGGTATGATTTACCATCATGATCATTGTGACAGACCAGGTTCATAGATTTCTGACTCTCTTTTTAAATTGTATCTGACAGAACAATGAAGGCTGGCCATTCCCATGAGGCCCAAACTCTATTAATACATGAAGCAGACTTGGTGGGAAATTGATGGAATGTGTAACAGTTGGGAGTATGGAATGACAATGGAAGAGTGTTGAGTCTCAGAACTGGTAAACATCCACAGTTTGCTCACTTGGTGTTTTAAATGACTCCTGGGGGTGGAATATTGAGCGGAACAGCAGATTCTTGGTTTTCCACAGACGGACTGGTGAATCTTTAATCCCTGCAGGGCAATCACTACCATTTTGGAAGGACAAATAAGACTGCGGAATACAGGGTTAAAGGTAGGGTTCTTAGTAAGGTGGAGGAGCAGAGGGATCTTGGGGTCTATGTTCATAGTTCTTTGAAAGTTGCCACTCAGGTGGATAGAGCTTGTAAGAAGGCCTATGGTGTATTAGCGTTCATTAGCAGAGGGGTTGAATTTAAGAGTCGTGAGGTGAAGTTGCAGCTGTACAGGACCTTGGTAAGGCCACATTTGGAGTACTGTGTGCAGTTCTGGTCGCCTCACTTTAGGAAGGATGTGGAAGCTTTGGAGAGGGTGCAGAGGAGATTTACCAGGATGTTGCCTGGAATGGAGAATAGGTCATACAAGGATAGGTTGAGAGTGCTAGGCCTTTTCTCATTGGAATGGCGAAGGATGAGGGGTGACTTGATAGAGGTTTATAAGATGATCAGGAGAATAGATAGAGTAGACAGTCAGAGACCTTTCCCCCGGGTACAACAGATTGTTACAAGGGGACATAAATTTAAGGTGAAGGGTGGAAGGTATAGGGGGGATGTCATGGGTAAGTTCTTTACACAGGGAGTGGTGGGGGCATGGAATCCGCTGCCTGTGGGAGTGGCAGAGTCAGAATCATTGGTGACCTTTAAGCGGCAATTGGATAGGTACATGGATAGGTGCTTAAGCTAGGACAAATGTTCGGCAAGTTTTGTGCTGTATTGTTCTATGTTCTATGTTCACTAAAGTAATTTAATTTTGGAAGTCTTATACCATAACCATGTTCCTAATAATTCTACTGTGATGGGATCTGATTATATTGAGCAGTGTGGGATCACCGGAATCCTGTGGCTGCAGACAAAATGCAATTGCAACTGGAGAAGAATGAGAGCCAAGTACATATCAGCATCACTTTTACTGGACTGGGAGTATTTGAGAATTAGGTGAAAGTGAGGACTGCAGATGCTGGAGATCAGAGTCAAGATTAGCGTGGTGCTGGAAAAGCACAGCATGTCAGGCAGCATCACTCCAGCACCACTCTAATCTTGTATTTGAGAATTAGCAGTCTTACCATTTAAGAAATTTGATTAAGAGAAATTAGTTGCAAAAGTTTCCATCTTCAGTGCTGAGTAATGGAGCAAAACAAAAGACTGGGGGACAAAGATCTGGGAATTAATTCAGAACATCAATGTAATGTTAAAAAGGGAATGTGAGAATTCAGAAAGGGCCTTCACATCCCTTCACTGTACATTCACAGAGACACAGGTTGCTGTCATAGAAGATACACCATTGTTTCTCCCAAACCTTCTCCCTTCTATTCCTCATTATAGTAACATTGATTTGGGCATGATCAGTACTGAGCAGTAATCACAGGGAGCACGAATTGAGAAACTGCAGGGTCTCAGTGCCTGAAAATCTAATTTTGTTGGAGGAAATGCAACAAATTTGTCTTTATGTGATATCATTTACATTAACATCTCAGGTTTGAGCATCTAAGAGCAATTGTTATACCTGATCACAATCCCAGCTGGGATTAGTCATCTCAAATTAAACCATAGAATAACCTGAGGGATTCATCACTATCAATGATGCAATTTCACATCAGCAGTATGTTAACTTGACAAGATGTCCAATAAAAACAGTTTCAATCAGAAGGTTTGAGTTCTAAAGAAATGTTGGATATCCTGGGACTTTTTTCACTGGTGCGTAGGAGATTGAGAGGTGACTTTACAAAATCATGAGGGGTATAGATAGGGTTAATAGTGTGTATCTTATCCCCAGGATGGGGGATTGCAAGACTAGGGGGCACATTTTTAAGGTGAGAGGAGAGAGATTTAAAAAAGACATGAGGGGCAATTTTTTTGAACAGAAGATGGTTTGCATATGGAATGAATTTCCTAAGAAAGTGGTGGATGCAGACACAGTTACAAAAGTTTAAAAGACACTTACATAGGTACATGTATAGGAAAGGTTTGGAGGGATATGGGCCAGGAGCAGGCAGGTGGGACTAGTTTAATTTGCGATTATGGTTGGCGTGGACTGGTTGGACTAAAGGGTCTGTTTCCGTGCTGTATGACTCTATGACCCTGTGACTGTATTCACACACTATATGGATGTGGTCATTGACTTTTCTTTCTTCCTCTTGTCATTTCTTTCCTTTCACTCCTTCCTGGAGTAAATTTTTGCTGGAGCAACTTTCCTTACTTTAGTGGAGTGCCACAAGGATCGGTGCTGGGTCCACTACTTTTCATCATTTATATAAATGATTTGGATGTGAGCATAAAAGGTAGAGTTAGTAAGTTTGCAAATGACACCAAAATTGGAGGTGTAGTGGATAGCAAAAAAGGTTACCTCAGTTACAACAGAATCTGGACCAGATGGGCCAATGGGCTGAGAAGTGGCAGGTGGAGTTTAATTTAGATAAATATGAGGTGCTGCATTTTGGGAAAGCAAATCTTAGCAGAACTTATACACTTAATGGTAAGGTCCTAGTAAGTGTTGCTGAACAAAGAGACCTTGGAGTGCAGGCTCATAGCTCCTTGAAAGTGGAGTCACAGGTAGATAGGATAATGAAGAAGGCGTTTGATATGCTTTCTTTTATTGGTCAGAGTATTGAGTACAGGAGTTGGGAGGTCATGTTGCGGCTGTACAGGACATTGGTAAGGCCACTGTTGGAATATTGCGTGCAATTCTGCAACATCGGAAAGATGTTGTGAAACTTGAAAAGGTTCAGAAAAGATTTACAAGGATCTTGCCAGGGTTGGAGGATTTGAGCTACAGGGAGAGGCTGACCAGGCTGGGGCTGTTTTCCCTGGAGTGTCAGAGGCTGAGGGGTGACCTTATGGAAGTTTATAAAACCATGAGGGGCATGAATAGGATAAATGGGGTGGGTGAGTCCAAAACTAGAGGGCATAGGTTTAGGATGTGAGGGGAAAGATATAAAAGGGACCTAAGGGGCAACTTTTTCATGCAGAGGGTGGTACGTGTATGGAATGAGCTGCCAGAGGAAATGATGGAGTCTGGTACAATTACAACATTTAAAAAGCATTTGGATGGGTATATGAATAGGAAGGGTTTGGAGGGATATGAGCTGAGTGCTGGCAGGTGGGACTAGATTGGGTTGGGATATCTGGTCGGCATGGATCTAGGATATCGAGTTGGTTTTGAAGAGTTGGACTGCAGGGTCTGTTTCCGTGCTGAACATCTCTATGACTCTCTATGAGATACTGCCAGACCTATTTAGTTTCTCCAACACTTGCTCTTTTTATTTCATCTGCAGCCTTTATTTGAGTGTACATATTAAAAATTGAGTACAAAACACGACTGTTAAAATTTCATTAATCCCATAACTTCTTTTGAACTTCAAATGATTTCCACATTTTGATAAAACGAAGAAATGCAGTTGCTGGAAATCTAAAACAAGAACAGAAATTGCTGTTCAGCAATTCAGCAGGTTTGGCAACACCTGGGAAGGGAAAGCAGAGTTAACATTTCAGATCCTGTGATCCTTCTTCAGAATACCTCAGACACCTGGACTTACAGTCATAGAGTCTAACACATCCATGCCAACCAGATATCCTAAGTTAATCTAGTCCCATTTGCCAGCATTTGGCCCATAAGCCTCTAAACCCTCCCTATTCATATACCCATCCAGATGCCTTTTAAATGTTACAATTGCACCAGCCAACACCACTTCCTCTGGCAGCTCTTCCCATACATGCATCACCCTCTGTGTGAAAATGTTGCCCCTTAGGTCTCTTTAAATTTTTCCCTTTTCACCTTAAACCAATGCCCTCTAGTTCTGGACTCCCTTACCCTGAGGTAAAGACCCTATCCATGCCTCTCACGATTTGTTCTACATTTTTATATTCATATTTAACCTGTTGCGCTGATAGGAGAGACTACACCATGTTCTTCACAGCTTGTAACACATTATTGATAAGGATGAGCATCTCGCCAAGATTTTCCCAATGACTTCACTTCTCGCCTTTAAACAACCAACAAACCTTAAACAGACCATTGTTCACAGCAAACAGTCCAGCCTTCAATACAACATCAACCACAATATTATACAACCCTGTCATGGCACCCACTGCAAGACGTGTCAAAGTGTTGACATGGATACCACCATTACACGTGGGGACACCACCCACCAGGTGTGCGGCAGGTACTCATGTGACTTGACCAACATTGTCTATCTCGTACATTGCAGGCAAGGAAGCCCTGAGGCATGGTACATTGGCGAAACCAGGCAGATGCTACGACAGCAGATGAATGGGTACTGCACAATAATTGCCAGACAGTTGTGTTCCCTCCCAATCAGGGAACACTTCAGCAATTAGGGACATTCGGCCTTGGATCTTCGGTGACAGTCCTCCAAGGTGGACTGCGGGATACACAACAATACAGAGCCACTAAGCAGAGGCTGATAGCTAAATTCAGTACCTATGAGGCGAGCTTCACCTGGAATCTTGGATTCATGTCACCCCACTACACTATACACTGCTACACATACACTCACACAAACCTTCTCTCAGACATACACACACACGTACACACACTGTCACATGCACATACACAATCACACATTCTCTCTCTCTTCCATACCCTTACACTCTTTCTCTCCCACACACACACTCACTTTCCCCCTCCCTCAAACACACACACATGCACGTACACGTATACGTCTATGGGGTGAATTTACATTTGCAGATTTGTATTTGCAGATACATTCTATTTTGTTCAAAGTGCACACAGTCTGTTGGTAGTCAGTCCATGTGACATTTTATAAATTCCTACTTTGGAAATAGAATCAGTCTGACTCAAGGTTCAAATACAGACAGACTCTGACCTCACACCTTTAACACATTGTCTGAGCTAAGATGTCACATTTTTTATATACTGAGAAAACCTTAAGTTATCTCAGGGATGTGACTTGAAAGAAATTCTGGGATTTACAAAGTAATTAATCAAATCCTGCATCCCAAATCTAAGTGATTAAAGACTTAACAGCAATCCAGGTTTGTTCAGTGCATTGTATCAGTTGTATGACACTTTGATCTTTTGCTATAAATTTTGTGTCCTATGATCCTGCCCCACAAGCTACCTGAGGAAGGAGCAGCACTCCGAAAGCTTGTATTTTCAAATTAACCTGTTGGACTATAACCTGATATTGCATGATTTTTAACTCTGATAAGAAAAGTCACCATAGTCGCACTCTGTCACTAGAGAGAGAGATGGCTGGTGGTAGTTTACTATGCCTCGGGTGAGAGGTAGGGTCAAGAAAGTGCGACCTTCATGGTGACTTCAGTCAGTACAGGAGTGGAAACTACACTGTTAGTAACATTACAAACTAGTCATCCAGCTAACTAAACGAACTGATCTCCTATTGCACTAGTAACACTGAGTAAATTGTGTTATGCTTATAGGTGTGTAGTGAGAGGGAACTGCTCCATCATAATGAGATGGAATTGATGAGTTAGTGCTTGCATTTGAATTTTAATTTGTCATACCAACTATATCAACCCAACTATTTCCACTGATAATGCCTTTGTTGCTCACAGTCTTAGTAAACGTAAAGAAAACAATAAAATTCTGACTGCAACTATAAAGAAAGTTTGATTCTCACTGAGAGAGTTGCCTTACAAAAGAGCCCCGTTGGCACATTACAAACACAATAACAGAAGAAATATGATACTCTAATGTAGGACAAAGGATGAGCAATGCAACTTGAGGGAAAAAGAAATACTGTTAGGAACCAGGAAATTAATTTAGTTAATTTAGTTAGCCATCCTTAAGTTTGCCAATTTATTCTGGCTGATGGCTTAATTGATAAGCACATTGTCTCGTGTGGTGCTGAGGCCAGAGAAAACAGGCTCAAATTTTTCTATAGCTCATCCCTTGCTATTTCTGTATCCCTCTGCATTCCTATGTACATATAAACATGCGAACTAAGAGTAGGTTATTTGGCCCCTCTAGTCCGTTTCATCATTCAAAAATGTCATGGTTGATCTGATTGTGGATTCAGCTGAACATGCACTCTAACCCCGATAACCTTTGACCTCATTAGTTAAGCAGTAATCTACTTAGTTCTGCCTTAAAATCATTCAGTGACCCTGCTTCTTCTGTGCATTCCCCCATCCTCACCCTACCATTGGCAAATGTAGCTGTCTAGACCCTAAGCTTTGGAATTCCTCCCCCAAAACTCTCTGCTTCACCTTTAAGAAACTCTACTTCCTATGTCTTAATACTTTATGCTTTGGCTAAGTGTTTTTGGCTGTTTATGTTCCTATGAAGACCATTGGGACATTGATGGCATTTTGTAAATGGAAGCTCTTATTATGGCAAAATGTTTTGGTTGCTAACAGGGTGCAATTAGGACAGCTGGGCAAGTGTTTCCATAGCTTTCCAGTGTTAATCATCTGTAAAAAGGATAAAAGCCTTATTTATACCTAATAACATTGACATTGTGCCTTGTTGATAACATTTAGTCATTATTTGTCAATCCAACCACCAACTAAAATTTCAATTACCAACTGAAGTAATCATGAATGAACCAACAACTGATGTGCATTGATTAATCATTTTACAAATTCCCCAAACATTACAGATTGCTGCATGAATAATACTTCTTGCATTTTACCTGTGTTTGATGTTAAGCTAGCTGGCTTGGAGTTTCCTGTTTTCTGTCTTCCTCCCTTTTTAAATAAAGGAGTTGCATTCACCATTTTCCAATCAAATGGAACCTTCTCCAACTTGAGGGAATTTTCAAAAAACTTATCAAATGAGTTGGTTCAGGTATCCGAATGGCCTGTCGTCTTGGTATTCTACTCGAGTCATTGATTTCAAGGTACAAGAGGTTGTGTGGAAATTATTGGCATGTTTCCGGAGATTTCTAATCCCCATTTGGATCGGCTCTGCCAATGAATATAAAGAGATAGAGAGTCCTGTTTCAAATGTGTTCAGAGGACGATGGGGGAGCTACAGATAAGGGAAGACATTTGGCTAATCCTAGTTCATTGACCAAAAGAAAATACATATTTTCACATGACAGATGGAACAGCCTTCAAGCTATTCCAGAGTGTTTATCTCCAAGTCTTCCGTCCTAGTCGAATCAAAGTGGCAATACAATGGGGGAATCTTCCCAGCTCCTCAGTAGTTTGGGTGATGGTAAGAAAGTTGTCAGAATTGTCTGGATATGTCCAGTGATGAGTTTCTTGACACCAAGAACAAATGGTTTCATTTTCCAACCGTATCATGATGTGATTTTCACTAATGAGCTGCGACAGGGTTAATTACAAATATTGGCACTCACGAACATCTCAATATGAGTTAATCTCACCTCATTGATGCAGTTTCCCATCTTTCCATCTTGCTGGTCGGAATTCAGAATTCCTGACATGAAAATCAGAGCGATTGCCTGGTGACTGTATATCGCCTCATGCTCCTGAAGACGTTCACCTTGGTTACAACATCTCAGGACAGGCACCATGGGCAGCTCATGCACAAACCCCTCCACCCACAGATGTTGGCATCCAATACCAGCCTCGCTGCATCATCCTGTGAGCCATTGACAATATTCCTCTGCTCTGCCACGTTGTACTTTGGAGCACACTGGCACCTTTCATTGGAATGCTGCTACCAGGGACACTTTAAACTCAGGAATACCAGAACAGACAGCATCTCAGGGCTGCTTGCTCACTCTCTAAGCGCTCACCCACTCTGTGCCTACCTCAGTGTCCCTGCCTCGCCTTGACTTTTGGCTCTTTGACCTCTCAACTGCATCCTAAAGGCTGACAGTACTTCGGCCTTGCCTTTCTGCTTCAGGTAGACATCAAGGCATGCAGTTTGCCATGGTAAATAGTAGTCAGTGAGGGGACATGCTATGTCAATCTCACACCTAAAGCATGTGCCAGCAGCCTGCATGGAAAGTGCATTGCACATTCTTCAACCAAATGGCCATGTCTCAAAGACTAAGAGGAGTGTTAGTCAGTCAAGTCAAGGTAGGCTACCATCAGTCAGAGGTCCCAGCAAAGGGCTTGAGAACAGTCAGTCATCCATTTGAGGCAGTCAGGGTTAAGGGGTCCACACCGCTACAAGCTGGGTGTAGGCTCTGGTTAGATCTGCATGTCCTGGGCAAACAGTCAGGGTATATGTGGCAAGTCAGTTGGAGAGCTGCACAGAAAGCAGGCAGCGGTCTGGTCACTTGTCAGTCAATGTTGTCCATCTAGGTCAGTCACGGGGTGGCTCACAGTTAATCCTGGGGAATGAAATTCAAGGGGGATTACTGAGCTCACTGTTGTAATGGGCAAGCAAGGGGATTCAATGCTGAGGATTGGAGGCAGCACGCTGGGGTGCGGACTGTACAAGGATAGTGAAAGGGAAATTTGATATCTAAGTGGAGGGGAGATTGTAGTGTATTGGAGGAAGTGGGATACTGCAGGAATGGCATTTATCACCACCACTGTGGCCTCAATGGGGGTGCTGTGGAGCGCGATGATGGGCAGTTCTAAACTGTAGGGCTCAGTCTCAGGGGGTAATGATGGGAGGTGCAGATGTAATTCCAGGAGGTGTGTGAGAACATGTGGAGGATCAGTGCTGATGGACTCAATAGGTAGTGCCAGGAAGAAAGAAGTGTGGAGGTTTGGGAGGGGTTGGGGACAGGGCAGCCCTTGATGACCAGGCTGAGCCTGAGACTCATAACCTGCATCACCTTCCAGATTCAGTCAACTCTGAAATGCAAACAATGACTGCAAAATGGCTGACTCCACCGATTCTGACAGTGGTTGCAATGTGTTTGTTTTACTGTCCCAACAGTCAGGCTCCACTCCTAAATGATGAAAGGTTATTCTATGGACTATTGCATTGACTAGGTACTTTCACAGTACAGGGTGACATCGTCTGTAATCATAACATCATGCATGTGAAACATAGGCAGTGTTTAACTATGTGAGATACAAATCCTGGTCGCAAGGAATCTTGACCATGTCATTGGTCATTTGCAGATTGCAGATTGAAGATAGTCATCTCTGTGAATTGGAATCAGTCACAGTGACTTTAAAAGTGGTGGTTGTGGATGACAATTTATAAAAACAATCCAAAGTCTCATAGGCTGCACAGAGGCCACAGAGAGGATTGCCTCTCACCTTCAACTGTAAGTATTCTCCATGGTGCTCTGAAATGGGATGATGCCTCTCCTGAGTGATGTGGAGCTGGGAGGCCAAGAGCTGAGTGTTCACACAACATTTACAATCTCCTACTGTCTCTCTGTGACCTGGCCAATGCTACATTCATCAGAATAAGGCACTATGTCAAGGTACCATATGGAGACATTCCATGACCCCCCACTTTTGGAGGGATCCATGTCCCACTTTATGGAGGACTGTGCTAAATCATCATTTGTGAGCAATGTGAATGCTGACTGCTCAGATTATTTATGCACTATTCTGTTTCTGACTTTCCCCACTGTAAGCGTGCCTGATGGATCCAGCCACATCAGGGGTTATTATCTCTGTTGCTGCGATGCAACAAAGGCGCAGACAAACTGAAGCCAGCAAGCCCAGGACCAGTAGCAATCTCCTGAGGATGCTGAATAGTCTCTATGTGAAGAGGAGACAGCTGAAATTCACAATCAGCCAGCCCAGAGTCTATTGCCCTCAGTGTCATTACATCCAGATGAGGGAGACTCAGCATCACCACAGACTGAGATGTCCCAGGGCACTGACTCTATGACTGTGCCTGGTGCCAGAGCGGGACCTGCAACCTGAAGGAATGGGTGACCATCTGTCCCATGGGCATCAAGTTAACATCTGTGTTGAATGTTTATGCATCTGGCTCCTTCCAGGGAATCACAGGAGACCTGTGTGGGATGTCTCAATCCTCAACCCACAACGCACAAATGTCTCAAGGATCAGCCTTGTACCAGATCACACCATGACTTCCTGTTTCCCCATGACAAGGTCAGCGCTGCAGCCTGGGTTGCAGGCTTGGCCAACATAGCTGGCTTTGCCTCAACTGTACACATGTTGAGAATATCATATTGCTGAGTGAGCAATCGAAGATTAATCCATTCCATCAATGTTCAACTCAATCTGTGATTTTCAGTGCGACATCTTGAAAGTCTGCGCCAGGCACACTGGGCGCTGCCATGATGCCAATATCCTTGAGAACTGTCATGTTCCTGCTGTGTTTCAAGGGCTAACTGCCTCGTGAGAGTGATTACTGTGGGTCAGGGCTACCTTCTGTGCCCATAGCTAATGGCTTCAGTTGGAGTTTGCGCATCAGAGTCAAATGTAGATACATTCCTTGACCAGGACTTTGGTGGAGCAGACGATGGGCCACTTAAGATGAGGTTTTGGATCGGTTTTGAGAGGGTAGGAAGTGCTTCCAGTACACCTTGGACAGAGAATGCCAAGTAATCCTAGGATGGTGTGTTCTGCACAACAGCAGAGGCAACATGGGGATGTGCTGGAAGGTGAAGAACTGGGAAAGCACAAGGAGACTTCTGAGGAGGACATTGAGCAGGAGAACCTCACCTTCTACATGATGCAGTGTTGGGCACTACAAGGGAGACAGGTTTGAAACCTGGCTCCAGTAGACATGAGCTGGTGCAGTTAACTGTAAAATTGTTGATGTACGACTTACAAATAGCCCGTTTCTGTTCTGAGAAGCAATGTAACTTCTATCAGTTTTCAGTTCACTTTTACTGCAGCCAAATAAAAATGAATGTATGAAGTGTTTGTAGGCTTTCCTAGTTGTGACGATTCCACATTGAAGAATGATGAAATGCTGGGCTACACTGGAGAAAGAGAAGTATTGGTTAGACAGGGTTGTAACATGAAACATGGCTAAGGGTGGTAAGCTGCATGGCTTCATGCTTAAATAGAGATAGATAGAGGAATATGCATTTGTATGTGCAAGTAAGTGTCAGCCATGCTACCTGTGTGCCGTGAGAGACCTTAGGTAATGGTTACCTAAGGCCTCTTGGTCAATAGTGAAGGGCAACTCCGAACTGCCAATGCTTGACCACAGTTGGCACTGGCACTAGGGATCCTGGGATATCTCTAAAGTGGCAAGAACTTCTGTGCATGGTGAGTGGGAGAATAGGATAAGTGTTTCACAATTCACAAAAGGGCACAGGGCTTGGACAATGATGGAGGTTAGCATGATAGCATGAGAAGACTCACTAGCATTGTAGAGACAAATCCTCCATGGAATTTGCTAAAAATGCCCCTTTGCCAATTACTGTTAACACTCAGCCCCAGGGATTGATGGCATAAACTGATTCCCAGTGTAAACACTTTGTGTCCAGAAGGGCATCCTAACATCAATTTTTCCTTGGCTTTGCCATTATGGCATAACTGGTGATCCTACTTCTGAGCAGAAGGTTCAAATCCCACTAGCTCCAGAGGTGTGTTGTAACACGTCTGAACCAGTTCATTAACAATACCTATAAGTAAAAATTGAGTTTCATCCTTTAATATTTCAAAGTGTAACATTGAACACTTTTCATGTTGGTTGTTTTCCAGATATGATATCTATTTAATAAAACATAAGAAGAATTAGATCAGGAAGAAACCATGAGACCCATCTAACAGTCACCTTCCAGCAGGCCATGTACCACTCACTCTGTTGGTGCATTCTCTCCATTTATTTAATCTCTTAGAGAAGGAAAATAAGACTTAAAATCTTCCAAATCATTCTTGAAATGGACAGAAAGGATGTGAGCAGACAAATATTCATTTTTTTGACCAACTGCTATTTGAAGAGGTACATTTTAAGAGGGTACATTTTGACTTTGTAGTGATGAAAATCAGGAGAGATAAAACACTACCACTTTCATAAACAAAGTCACAATCTAACTGAGGCACTGAGCAACATGGGTATTAGTGAGCACGTTTGGACAATCGCGAGAGATGGGCAGAGAGGAGCTACCAGCTATTGAGAGCAATGAGTCCTATTTTCTAATCATGTGTATGATTGGTGAGATGAGATTCCAGTGAGTGGTGAGAGGCCCATATACATCAAAATCCTCGTTATGAGCATCATTGCTATGTAGGTTCTCATTCTCCCACCTGCTGGATAGACACTAGACAGCAACAATTCCCAACAGGAAGTCAGAATGGTTGCCTTGCAACACCAGCTCACCACTTGCTACTCTGGATCTCATCAGTCACCAGCATCTCAGGGCACACTGCATGGGCACCAACTGCATGCATTACCACCCCCTGACAACTTCCTATCGGCAAAGCAGGATGCCATTTCCCCTTTGCCCTACACATCTGAGGCAAACAAAATGAATTGTGCAAGGCAGCGTGGATAGCCAGTGATTGACCATGGATTTTAAAGATGGTGCTAGTGACAGGAATCCTGGTAGTGGCCATGGGAGAGCATGACTAGGACAGCACAATTCTAGAGGAGTATGCAGTGTCAGTAATGAGGGAAGTTTCAGCATATATGCAACAAAAGAACCGTAAAGCACAGGAACAGGCCCTTCTGCCCATCAAGACTGTGCCAACATATGATGTTGTTCTAAACTAAAAATCTTTTGCCTTTACACTCTCCATATCCCTCTATTGCCTGCCTATTCATATATCTGTCAGGATGCCTCTTAAACATTGCCATTGGATTTGCTTTCATCAACCCCTCGGTCAGTGTATTCCAGGCACTTATACCCTCTGTAAAAAAAATCTACCTTTCACATTTCCTTTAAGCTTACCCCTTTTACCTTAGACCTACATTTCTACCCCAGGGAAAAGACTCCAACTATCCATTCTATCGACAATTTTGTAAACTTCTATCAGGCTTTCAGGTTGCCTCTCATTCTTTGATGTTCAAGGGGGCACGTTGGGAGAAACCATCCATGCAACTCACCAAAACTCAGAGCTGATTTATGGGAAGATTCAGCGTATGATTTCCAAGATTCCAAACAGAATTGCAGCACAGTTTTCTTGATGTAACATTTTCCCAGTTTGTGCTTGTTTTTGTATTTGCAAATCGTGCTCTGCACTTGAGAAACCTTTCAAGTATTATTTGCAAAGTTTATCCCTTAGATCCAGTGATACGGGCGAGAACAAACTTTGTTGAGTGCCTGGTCATGATTGAAACTTTTTAATTTGTTTCTCATGTCCTTTGGCATCAAATTGCATGACTCATGCATTTCAGCATTATGTGCATTTTTGTGAGTTGACCCCATTCAGACTGTCAACAAATGATAATATTCTTTTTCTGAGTTTGTCAAAAGCAAAAACTTCTTTGGTACCAGGTAATCCAATTTAACTGAAAATAGCTGCTATGCTTAAAATAATTCCACAGAGACTGGTATCCCGTCACCAAGTCATCTTGATTTACACATGTGAGATACTGATCCAGCTCCCTCAGAGCCAGCTGTCAGAGTGAATAGGAGTCTGAGAGAGTTTGACACTCCTGTCTTATTGTCAGCCAGGGTTCCCTAATTGGGGCAGGTTAACAGCCCCAATCCGGGAACTCATATTCTATGAGCTTCACCTCGTTAACCTCATTATGATCTCGACATTGATCTCAGGAATTATTCAGATTTATCATACAAACAAAATGAAACAAGCTAAGCAAGAATTGTTGTAAGGTATTTAAAGAAAGGAACGAAATGAGTCACCGACTATCAAGATATTTGGAGTTACATTTATACAGCATCATTTAACAATATCAGTGTTACAAAATCTCTCACAACCAACAAAGTAAAGTTGCAATGTAGAAAACACTGCAACCAACTTGTACAGTAAGGTCCCATAACATCTATCTAAAAGAGACCAGATAATCTGTTTCTCAGTGTTGCCTGAGGGTCAAATATTGTTGATTCATGAGAGATTGACAGTAAAGAGCTTCCCGATATAGAGAGCAAAAAGTCCCATTTTTCCGATTTTCAATTAGTGTTAAGGATTATTTCTACATCCACCTGAGACAGCAGGCAGGGTGTCGGTTTAACATCTCACCTAAAATCAATATTGTCAGATAATGCAGCACTCTGTCAAGTCTGCACTACATCACCAGCCCAGATTCTGATGCTGAAATAGAAAGTGGAAACCCACAATGTATTCCTCATAAGGGACCTCTGAACCATTTTGATGACCATGATAGAAACAATAAGCAAACACATAACATGGTGATACAGTTGATGTTAACTGGTCACCCATTGAGAAAGGAGGGGAACCTACCTGCAATTGTCTGAGTTGCTGATGCTCTTCATCCAATTCAATTACCCTCCTGAACAGATGGCGGAAGCACCAGCAGATGCTGACAAGATCCTCCTTCATATACAGGTCAGGGTCTGATGATGGTAGCGAGCTCTGTCACTAAATTTAACTCCAATCTGAGGAAGGAAGTTCCAGTGGCTTTCTGACCAGATAAAGTAAAGCGAGAAGAATGTGCCACATAAAACTCTTCTACTCCTTTAATTCTCCCCTGCCCGAGACTGCGATCTGCCTCCATATTGTAAAATCCCTGCAGAATACCACACCTCCCACCTCTACCCTCACACACACACTAAACCATTTGCAGGCAGGTAGTAAAGCCACCTCCTCTACTGGCTGGCAGACACTTCCCATTCATCAAACACTTGCCCTTCATCCTGACTGCATACTGCTGAGTGGTTACATGTCACCACAGGCCAGAACTCTAACTTAAACCAGCAGTTTCTTGCTGCAAACTGGCAGTTAAAGTGACACACCCACATCCTGCAATGTTCCAATGCTGGCATAAATGGTTCCGATGGTTTCCTATGGAAAGCAACTCTATCAGCGATGGCACATGGTAAGTCACACTATACAATTTACAGTGCACAAATGTGTATTTCAAAACACACCAAGCATCTTGTATCTATTATGACTGACCAGGCAAACACATTTAAAACATCAGCCAATTGACTGAGCCACATAGAGTCATAGAGTCATAGAGATGTACAGCATGGAAAGAGACCCTTCGGTCTAACCAATGTCCTGTACAGTCGCAACATGACCTCCCAACTCATGTACTCAATACACTGACCAATAAAGGAAAGCATACCAAATGCCTTCTTCACTATCCTATCTACCTGCGACTTCACTTTCAAGGAGCTATGAACCTGCACTCCAAGGTCTCTTTGTTCAGCAACACTCCCGAGGACCTTACCATTAAGTGTATAAGTCCTGCTAAAATTTGCTTTCCCAAAATGTTTAGACCCATGTGTTACCAGACAAGGAACCAGCTTGGTCTCCATCTTATCACCCTATAGCTCTTCATGATCCAGAACCAATGGTAATTCTGCACTGCTTAAAAAACAAGCCCTGCAATGTTACAAGATTTCAGGTAGAACACATGGTTCTGAACAGTCATCAGTGGATTTTGACCTGTAGAAAAGAGACTGAAGTTTTGAATTTATATAATGCATATAATTGGGTGGCACAGCAGCTCAGTGGTTAGCACTGTTGCCTCACGTGCCAAGGACCTGGGTTCGATTCCCACCTTGGGCAACTGTCTGTGTGGAGTTTGCATATTCTCCCTGTGGCTGTGTGGATTTCCTGCCACAATCACAAGATGTGCAGGTTAGGTGAATTGGCCATGTTAAATTAAGTGCATTAGTCAGGGGTTAATATAGGGTAGGGGAATGGATATGGGGGAGTTACTGTTCAGAGGGTTGGTGTGGATTTGTTGGGCTGAAGGGTCTGTTTCCATACTGAAGGGAATCTAATCTAGTACTGCACCCTTTAAAATGCTATTAAGTTTGGGGAAGGGTCTTTACAATGGGCTGAGGACTCAATTTTAAAATAAAAACAGATAAGTCAAAGGTTAGGGGACTTGCAAGTATTGTGAATGGATTCTGAAGGTGGTTTACTTCCCTGCTGCCCTTAGTTATAAATTATTCAACTGTTCCATGCTCTCCTGACTGGCCTCCCACCTTCAAACCTCTTACCAGTTTGAACTCTTCCAAGACTATTTTGTTTATATCTTAACTCACACCAAATCCTACTTACCCATTACCCCTGTGTTCACTGAATTACATTGCATCCTCATTTGAAAACTTAAAGAATTACAGATGCTGTGAATCAAAAACAAAAGCAGAAATTGCTGGAAAAGCTCAGCAGGTCTGGCAGCATTTATGGAGAGAAATCAGAGTTCATGTTTCAGAACTGAGGGAGGATTACTTAACCTGAAACGTTAACTCTGATTTCACCTCACAGATGCTGCCAGACCTGCTGAGCTTTTCCAGCAATTTCTGTTTTTGTACATCATATCCTTATCTGTCAATGGCTCAATATTAAAATTTTCATCTTTACTTTCAGATCCATCCTTAGCTTAACCTCTCCCCATCATTTTAACGTCTTCCATACCCCGATCTCTGCACTTCTTGAATCGTGGTCTCTACCTGATTATACACACTCCACTACTGTAGTTCAACTGCATGAATCCTAAGTTCTGAAATTCCTATTTCATCATAGCTGTCCACTTTGATCTTTCTACTGCCTCTTTCAGACCTGTTTTTAAGACCTGCTTTGTTGACAAAGTTTTAGGGTATCTGACATAATATGCAATGTCACAATCACGGGGATAAGTGCAAGGGAATCAAGCTATGCTATCCCCAGCGTAATCACAAAGCATAAAATCTTTACAGTAGGTACACATAATTCCCCAGTTTACCTGATCTTCATACCCACTCTGATAGAAAGCACGGACCAGGTGTCAGCAATGAGCAAGAATTACTATTTGTTACGATTACTTAGACTGTAGCTACAGAAAAAGAGTTATAAACTGTCAGCATATAACACAACAAATTAAAACTCTAATTCCCTTACACACTGTCCTGTATGTGGCACTCACTGTCTTTCTCATTCACCCACCCACACGCACACACACAACAAAAACACACAAAGAAACAGACAGAAAAAATAGTTTATGGGCAGAGGAAAATAGGGATGCAGTTCAGTGGCTGTTAATCACAGGTTGTTGGGATGATCCTAATGATTCTTAAGCTGGTCAGAACATTGTTTTTCAAAGTCAGCTTTTTCCAGATGCTTATGCCGCTTTGTAGAAGACATAAGGTGGCTGGTTCACTTTTAAAAGCTCTCTGATTTATCAATTAATTATCACAGCTTACATTGGCCAATGAAGGAAAGATAAACTGAGTTTTTTTAAATTTAAAATGAGCTTTGACTGCAGAGATTAGAGACACAATTTTCATGGTGGAGATCAATACCCTTCGCTTTAACTTATTTCAAGCTCCAAGATTTTCAGTTACCTGAGAATGAATCACATGGTTGTTGGCTGGCAAAAGGCTTTTCTCATTGTTAATTGGTCACTAGTCCATAGACCAATCAACTTCTTGTTGCCACCCAGCTGCATCTGAACACTGATTCCCTTGGCTCCAATTTGTCTGCAACCACTTCAGTTATGGCTTGTTAAACAGTCATCTTTACAACGTTTTCTAAATCGGGTTACTTACTTTTTAAAACATGCAGCAATCCTTTAAAACATTAATTTTCTCCTGACAGCCCAAAGCTTAAAAAAAGCACAAAAATAAATAAACATGTTTTTAAAGTGGCTCAACGTCATGTTTAATCTAAATTTAGTGTCCAGTGACAAGTTTTGTCCCCCAGTTGGGTGGCTTGGTGGTTAGCACTGCTGTCTCACAGGGCCAGGGACTTAGGTTCGATTTCACCCACGGGTGACTGCCTGTGTGGAGTTTGCACATTCTCCCCGTGTCTGCGTGGGTTTCCTCTGGGTGCTCCAGTTTCCTCCCACAGTCCAAAGATGTGCAAGTTAGGTGGATTAGTCATGATAAATTGCCCCAGAGGGTTAGGGGTGTGCAGGCTAGATGGATTATCCATGGGTTGCAGGGATAGGATAGGGGGGTGTATCTGGGTGGGATGCTCTTTGGAGGGTCGGTGAGGACTTGATGGGCTGAATGGCCTGCTTCCACACTGTAAGGATTCTATGAACTCCAATGAATTACCCTGAATGGTTTTTAATATGTTAAAGATGCAATATGAATGAAACGTATTGTTGTTGACAAAGGACTAATGATGGCCTGGAGCTAAAAAAAAATTTTATTGTCATGACACCGCCTGGCATCAACTTCAGAATTGCACACAGCTGGAAATACTGAAGTTAAAAATCATACAACACCAGGTTATAGTCCACCAGGTTTAATTGGAAGCACTAGCTTTCGGAGCACCACTCCTTCATCAGGTGGTTGTGGAGGACACAATTGGAAGGCACAGAATTTATACTGAAAGTTTTCAAGTCAGGTCTGTGGAACTTCACAGGGTGAGCTGCTTAACTTCCCAACATTGAAATCAGTTCAGAGGCCATGACATTGACATGAACTTTCCCGAATTGCTACTTGATAAGAATTCTCTTCACCAGAAAACCTTTAGGGCTGGTGTGAGAAGGTGACAAGAGCTGATGTCTCATTTGTGCACGTTTAATATTGCCTTCATTACAGTGGAAAGAGGTATTCGGCAGGGGAATAACGGCAGAGTCAGTGCTGAGAGACAGGAGTAGCAGAACCTCAGGGAGCTAAGAGCAGTCTTGATTTTAAGTATCGAAGTAGGGCGCTCGGATCTAGGATACAAAACTAGAATAATTGAACATGATCTTAAATCTTAGAGGTGCATTTTATATCTGAACTTTTATTTCTCATACATTTAAACCAATACGTGTCCTCTGTTCTGCTGAATGTAAATCCTGTTCCATGTGAGAACTTCAGGTCCGTATTATGTCCTGAACAACCACATAGAATCAGAGAATACAGTACAGCTAGAGGTTATTCTGCCCGTCGGTCTACACTGACCCCTTCCTCCCCCTCCCCCAAAGTAATATGTTGAGTTGAGAAAGGGGTTAAAGAGGCAATTTGAATCTTGGACCTTATATGCGGAGCCGCGGAGTGTGCAAGCAAGGATGTAACTATAAAGCTTGATACTTTAACTGGTATATTACACACAGTTTGGAAAACTGATCTCTAAGGAAATATGAAGGCTTCAGAAAAAGTGCAGAAGAGATTTGCAAAGAATGCTTCCAGAAATGAGAGATTTCAATTTAGTGATGGGGAGGGATTGGAAAAGTTGGAGCTGCTCTCCTTAATGGAGAGAAGGCTGACTGTAGACTTTTTTGATTAGATTCCCTACAGTGTGGAAACAGGCCCTTTGGCCCAACAAATCCACACCGACCCTCCAAAGACTAACCCACCCAGACCCATTCCCTATATTTACCCTTGAATAATGCACCTAACAGTATGGGCAATTTAGCATGGCCAGTTCACCTAACTTGCACATCCTTTGGACTGTGGGAGGAAACTGGAGCACCCAGAGGAAACCCACACAGACATGGGGAGAATGTGCAAACTCCACACATACAGGTGGAAATCAAATCCAGGTCCCTGGCACTGTGAGGCAGCAGTGCTAACCACTGAGCCATTATGCTGCCCTTGTTAGAAATGTTTAAAATCATGAGAGACATGAGCTGCATTGTAGGAAGTGTTGAGAATCAGAAGAAACCACTCATAAGCTAATTGCCGAAAGTACCAAAGGCAACGTGAGGGAGACTGTTTTTGATGTAGTGAGGGGTTTGGCACTGAAATGTACTGCCTGAACATTGGGGCAGGTTCAATAGCATTGGAGAAGCAACTGAAGAGAGAAGAGGTGGGAGAGTGGAACAGAATGACTTATGAGAAATCAGGCACAGATAGGACAATAGCATTCTCTATGCTGTCATCGATCAATAGTTCTATGAATAATTTAGTTGTGAGACACAGGTATGCAATTATTCAGACTCTTAAGGACAAGGGATAGCAGATTTAAAATGGAAATAAGGAGAAACTATTTCTATCAAAGCACTGTGGAATTCATGACCTCAGAGTATGGTGGGTACTGGAATACTGAATAAATTTAAGGAGGGGACAGACAGATTTTTAATTAGTAATGGGTTAAAGGGTTATGGAGAGTGGGCAGGAAAGTTGAGTTGAGGCCAAGATGAGATCAGGATTATCATTATTAAATGTCAGAGAAGGCTCAACGAGCTGAATTGCCTACTTCTGCTTCTAGTTCTTATGTTCTCTTCATATTTGATTTAACTTTGATTTGACTTGACATATTGTTATCACATTTACCAAGATACACGCAAACGTTGTTTTTCGTGATATACACGCAGATTGTACCATACAAAGTATATCAAGTAGCAGAACAAAATGGATAATATAGTGTTACAGCTGCAGAGACGGTGCAGAGAGAGAGAGAGAGATCAATATTAACATTTGAGAGGTCTGTTCAAAAGTCTGATAACAGCGGGGAAGAAGCTGTTCTTGTATCTGTTCACACGTGTATTCAAATTTCCCAATGGAAGAGGGTGGAAGAGGTGTAACCAGGGTGGGAGGGTTCTTTGATTATGTTGTCGCTTTCTTGATGCAGCAGGAAGTATAGATGGAGTCAATGGATGGAAATAGCAGCGAGTCTGCTTCAGGGCGTGGCCGAAGAACTTCAGGGCAGAGGAGATGTCCTGGGGGTTGCAGTGAGACAGAGACTCATTGAGATCCTTGTGGAGGGAAGAGGAGAACTTCTTCAAGGTAGGCATCCTTGAAAGAGACTTTGCAGTAAAGTTAAAATCAGCTAGGAGAAAGTGAGGATTGCAGATGCTGGAGATCAGATTGGAGTGTGGAGTGTTGGAAAAGCACAGCAGGTCAGGCAGCATCCGAGGAGCAGGAGAATCGATGTTTCATCAAGAATCATTCCTGACGAAGGGCTTATGGAAGGTATTTGCAGCTTTAAACAAGCCTCCAAACTCCCTCTCCCATCTTCCCCTCCCCCCCCAAACTCCCCAACTCTCCAAACTACAATAACTTTCTAAAGTGAATACAATAAAATGGTTCCACTCTCTCTCACAACTGCTAAACATTGTCAAAGTCACAGGTCTTTGTTATCTGCTGCCTACCCTCAGCCCTCTCTGTGGTTATGGCTTCCCATGAGTCTATCTGCTCAGTCTACTTTTCAGCTTATGGACCATCTCAGCCTCAACATTGCTTAAATCTGCACATATCACTTATTTCCCTCCCTATGCAAGTCGGATAGTGACTAATTGTGTTTTGCATTAGTTTATAATAAATTACAGATTTATTTTGCAAGGAAAAAATATTTATAATATTGATCGTACGTATGCTTTGTTCTATGCTTTTCACAGGACATTATACAGTGTGGAAGCAGGCCATTCGGCCCATCAAGTCCACATTGACCCTCTGAAGAGCATCCCACCCGGACAATGATTGGGACAATGCATGTGTATTAATCTACAATATTAGCTCACATGACATGATGCAGTATGACCTGTTTTCCTACAAGTGAAAGTTCATTTTCAATGTTTCGGTTTGCAAACATACAACCAAGTTCTTTCAGGTTGGTGTGTTGTGCAATTCATGTTTCATTGACAAGCTGGATGGTTCAACAAGTCTTGCTGTATCACGAGGGAATGAATGTCTGGATTGATCAGTTACAGCTTTGAAAAGCTTTCCTCACCACTGACCACAGAAACCGAGAGGGTCACGAGGATTCTGACTACAAAAAACATGTTGGCAGTATCAACACTCAGCTTATTTTGACGTTCAAAGCCTAAAACATTGTGTGGCGATGCACAGTTTGAAACAGCTCTTGTAATGGCTGACAAATCACTGCACAAAACCTGGAAGTCCCATGTCTTAAACTTTGTTCAAACTAGTTTCAAACAATGCACCAGAATCTGCTTTGATGTATAATCTGCAAACTGTAAACATCATTAGAGGAAGCCAAATACTAATTTGATGCATCTGTGTGACTCTTTCTTGTATTGACTCTTGTATTGCTGTGTCAAGGACTACAAAATCAATGTTCACTTTGAATTTTGCCTTGAGACTCCAAATAGGCTCATCATCCACTTCGTAAGTTAACTGCTCCCTCTTTCTCCTAAAATGGATTGGATCTGTTTCAAAGTCATATCTCCAAATCATCTGCTAGTCCATGTGCATCTCCCAGGGTTGTCTCAACCCTTTCAGTCACTCCTACTGTTTACAAGAAAATTCTTGCTTTCTCTCAAGTGTTCAATTGCATCATGGATCTCCAATTCCTTTACCTGCAGTTGTTTGCTTGTGATACTGATCTCAAAGAAAAACCTTGAATCTGAGACTGGTAATGCCTTCTGCAAGAGCTTCTGCATTTACTTGTGAGCTATTTCCAGTTGTTCCTGTTAGGGTTATGCCATCAGAGATTTCAATGAGTAAGTCATTAATATTGCCTAGCAAAGAGGTTTCAAGGCATTAATTTTACTCTCTCATCTTGTTACACTCAATGATTTCATTACACGATGGCACATTAGAACTCCCTTGTGTTAAGCTAAACATAGAACATAGAACATCACAGCGCAGTACAGACCCTTTGGCCTTCGATGTTGCGCTGACCTGTGGAACCAATCTGAAGTCCATCTAACCTGCACTATTCCATTCTCATCCATATGCCTATCCAATGGCCATTTAAATGCCCTGAAAGTTGGCGAGTCTACTACTGTTGCAGGCAGTGTGTTCCACGCCCCTACGACTCTCTGAGTAAAGAAACTATCTCTGACATCTGTCCTATATCTACCACCCCTCAATTTAAAGCTAGTCCCCCTCGTGCTCACCATTGCCATCCAAGGAAAAAGGTTCTCCCTGTCCACCGTATCTAACCCTCTGATTATGTCATATGTCTCAATTAAGTCACCTCTCAAGCTTTTTCTCTCCAATGAAAACAGCCTCAAGTCCCTCAGCCTTTCATCATAAGACCTTCTCTTCATACCAGGTAACATTCTAGTAAATCTCCTCTGAACCCTTTCCAAAGCTTCCACAACCTTCCTATAATGCGGCGACGAGAACTGTATGCATAGTCCAAGTGTGGCCGCAGCAGAGTTTTGTACAGCTGACGCATGACCTCATGGCTCTGAAACTCAATCCCTCTACCAATAAAAGGTAACACTCCGTATGCCTTTTTAACAACCCTATCAACCTGGGTGGCAACTTTCAAGGATCAATGTACCTGGACACCGAGATCTCTCTGCTTATCTACACTACCAAGAATCTTACCATTAGCCCAGTACTCTGCATTCCTGTTACTCCTTCCAAAGTGAATCACCTCACACTTTTCCACATTAAACTCCATTTGCCACCTCTCAGCCCAACTCTGCAGCTTATCTATGTCCCTCTGTAACCTACAACATCCTTCGTCACTTTCCACAACTCTACCAACCTTTGTGTCATCTGCAAATTTACTAACCCATCCTTCTATGCCCTCATTCAGGTCATTTATAAAAATGACAAACAGCAGTGGACCCAAAATAGATCCTTGCGGTACACCACTAGTAACTGAACTCCAGGATCAACATTTCCCATCAACCACCACCCTTCGTCTTCTTTCAGCTAGCCAATTTCTGATCCAAACCACTAAATCACCCTCAATCCTATGCCTCTGTATTTTGTGCAATATCCTACCATGGGGAACCTTATCAAAAGCCTTACTGAAATCCATATACATCACTAGTGTTGTAGCTAAAGCTGAGATCTACATGTACTGGGTCAAAGAAAACCATTGTCTCCGAATGACACCTACCCACACCATTACAAAACCAATTTCAAAGAATATGCACTGCAAAGAAAAAGCAATACTTGTAGATAAACATCCAGAATTCTTTATCACCCACAGTTTCCTTTCCTTTTCACATTGGTTCCATGATCATAGCTCTGGTGACATAAAACTTTGATAGGCTATGACCTCCTTTCTAACTGATGATGGATCCTGTCTGTCATATTGATATAAATATGGGCTTGTAACCTTTCACTTGCATCATCTGACTTAATACCTGGGCCTTACATGGATGGAAACAATCTTAAAATAGGGACAAGATACAAACTTACAAAGGCAGCCATGATCAACAGACCCACAAAGTTTCATGAAGCCAATATAAATGAGACCAAACACAGTCTGAGATAAAGTGAATATTTTCCCTATGGGCAATTAATTCATTTTGTTAAACTCCTGAGAGTACGAAAAGGTCTTATTTGATGTACACCATTATGATAATCTTTATATGTTGGAGATGCAACATCTACTGCAATTACCAGCCTGTATGTTAAAGTGTCCACATACATGGAACATGCAAATAGTTCCTATTTTAAGAAGCTTTTTTGGAAGAGCCAGAGAGTTTAATTGAAGAAGATTTTCTCTCTCTCTTTCTTCAAAAAAAATCTGGTTGACAGCACTGACTAGAAAGAAGCGCCAGAGAATAAGGACTCTACAGCAACATTCACAACTGTTGAATACGCGTAAGAAACCAACCAACCATCTTTCATCTTAAATTAAAACCTTTTACCTCAAGGACACCCAAAGTATTCTGAAGTTTTTACATTCTTTATTTTCCTTTGTCTTGGAAACTTTCTCCTTTTAATCTGCTAGTGTGTGTGTGTGTGCTTAAGTCACTAACTGAAGGCTACATGCTTGACATTGTCTTTTTATTATTTTTCTTGGGGTTAACAACTAATGCCTTTGTTTTCCTCCTTTACTCAACAAAACCTTATGATTGGTTCTTTATTGCTTTCAGAAAAATTAGTTAACTACATTCTAATTGGAGAAAATCATAGTTTTGTGTTAAAAGGAAATTAACTTTTGTTGTGGCTGAGGGAGCTGGAAAGGGAGAAGCCAGTTTTACTTCACCTCAACTCAACACCAACATCTTTAGTGGAAAAAATCCCAGGAATTGTTCCTTGCTGCACATAAGCTTGCAGCTTCTAGTGGCTGAAGTTACTTCCACAAAGTGAATGATATGATTAATTATTCAGCATGACCTGGTTTACAATCTAGAATAGTTGAAGTGTACTTGGCAGCATGAGCAGATATATATATTTTCTTTGGTGGTGTTGAATAAGAGCTGGACAAGGCCATCTCATTGTTTTTTATCTTACAAAAATGCTCATACACAACTGGATGGATTAGATACTGTACAACTTTTGAGAAGTTCCCATCATCAGGAGTGTGCAGTTTCTCGTTTGCCCTGAAATGCCAGATTTTGCAAATGAAGAATTCTCACTAAAGCTAACAGTTATTCTAAGATTCGATTGCAGTACCTTCCTTTTAGTTGACCTCTTTAATGAGGTGCATTTTTTTCTTTTTAAATGATTTCCCTGTGTTTTTTTTGAATGCAGTTCTAAATCTGTCCCACTCCGAAAATTCTCCAAGCGTTCACTGTTCCTCTCGTGCACTACTCAAAGTGGCAGACATGTTTTGCTCATTTTTCAAACCTCCATCAGAAAAACAGGATGGCACAGCACTGGTTAGCAGCTTGCAACAGAAGCAAAACACATTTTTTTGACATAGAATACTGTGGCAACTGACTGTGCATTTCTTCTCCATGGGCTAGTGTCATAATGTCATAGAGTTATTCAGCACAGAAAAGGCCCTTCGGTCCAACATGTCCATGCTGATCAGGTTTCCTAAGCTAAATTAATCTCATTTGCCTGCATTTGGACCATATCCCTCAAACTTTTCCTATCTATGTACCCCAAATGTCTTTTAACTGGTTTAATTGTATCTGTCTCTACCATTTCCTCTGGCAAATCATTCCATATATGCATCATCTTCTGTTGAAAAGTTATCCCCCAGGTCTCTTTTAAATCTTTCCCCTCCCACCTTAAGCCTTTGACCTGTAATTTTGGACTCCCCTATGCTGGGGTAAAGACATTGGCTATTCAATTTATCTGTGCTCCTTATGATTTTGTAAACCTCGATAACGTCATCCCTCAGCCTCTTATGCTTCAGGGAAAAAAGTCCCAGCCTATCCGTCCTCTCGCGATAAACCCTCCAATCCCAGTAATATCCCTGTAAATCTTTGTCGTACCTTTTCAGTTTAATTACATCCTTCCTTTAGCAGAGTGACCAGAACTGTACGCAGTACTCCAAATGTGGCCTTTCTAATGTTTTATACAGCTGTAACATGACCTTTTGTAATAATTTGTTGAGAATGTTCTTTGACTATGATCTCTGGTGAAACTGAACTGCTGAACGTGCTCTGACCCATGTTCATGTCATATGCAACCATCATATTTGGGTCAAGTAGCAGGGTCACCGTAGTTCAAAGTGGTCTCACTCATGTCAGGCCCACAGCCTTTCACATTTTTCATCCAGGTGGAATTCTTCACTTGGTTCACCTTAACATTCAGATGTTTCCCAAATCTACTTAACTTGTGAGACGAAGTGCAAACCTGTCCTCTCAGCTCCAGTCTCAGGTTAATCCTCTTCTTGATCTTGGGGATGGAGATACTTCAGGTAGGGACCTCCCTCCTTAACTGTTCTTTTCTCTTGATAGCTTCCTATTTATGATGTTGTGTTCCTGGCAGCTTTGCCTCTTTCTGTATCACCATAATGCCATTTCTTCCCTGGATTTGGTCTCTGCAGACGAAACTGAAGATCATTAGTAATACATGCCTCTCAGAAACCCCTTGGCTTTTCCATTTCCTTGACTGCTTCTATTGATCTTTTGTCTGCCAAGGGCTGTTGCCTGTTGACTTTGAAGTGCGAAGTGAGCCCACAGCAATCACTTAGATTCAAAGGTGGGGGCAGCAGATAGGGCAGATGGGTAGGAGGCTATGAACAGCCAAGAGTTTGATTTGGAGAAAGCTACTACAGTGGCTTTGAGAAAGTATCAGGATGAAGGCTTTGGGTCATAGAGTCACAATGGTGTACCGCACGGAAACAGACCTTTCGGTTCAATGCATTCATGCTGACCAGATATCTCAACTCACTCTAGTCCCACCTGCCAGCATCCAGCCTATATCCCTCCAATCCCTTCCTATTCATATACCCTTCCAGGTGCCTTTTAAATGTTGCAATAGTACCAGCCTCCACCACTTCCTCTGGCAGCTCATTCCATACACATACCACCCTCTGCATGAAAAAGTTGTCCCATAGGTCTCTTTTATATCTTGTCCCTCTCACCCTAAATCTATGCCCTCTAGTTTTGGACTCTCCCACCCCAGGGAAGAGACCTTGTCTAGTTACCTTATCCATCCCCCTCATGATTTTATAAACCTCTATAGGGTCACGCCTCAGCCTTCGATGCTCCAGGGAAAACATCCCCAGCTCATTCAATCTCTCCCTACAACTCAAATCCTCCAACCCTGGCAACATTCTTGTATAGCTTTTCTGAACCCTTGCAAGTTTCACAACATCTTTCCAATAGGAAGGAGACCAGAATTGCATACAATATTCCATGGGTCATGGGAGGGGCG
Source organism: Chiloscyllium plagiosum (assembly GCF_037043375.1). Taxonomy (NCBI): domain Eukaryota; kingdom Metazoa; phylum Chordata; class Chondrichthyes; order Orectolobiformes; family Hemiscylliidae; genus Chiloscyllium; species Chiloscyllium plagiosum. The sequence continues at coordinate 45,038,138 of NW_028270162.1, read as the reverse complement.
AAGGAGATAGCTGCGCAAGAAAAGAGCTTCTTGATACTGTTGTTCGCTAGAAAGTCTCAGAGGTCATTGGGACACTGGGACTAGAGGAGAGAGAGAGAGCATGAACACTGAGGAGGTGCCTATTGATGTTCTGAATGATATTACCGTTAATATCAAAATTCCAATAATGCTTGTTGCCATTTTAAAGCTTATTCAGCTTTTATGCCAAGTGGTGACAACATTGTGATTGTGCCAGCCCTTGGGTGAAGGCCATGCTCTTCCAGTTACTTTACCCAGTGGTTATCTGGCACTGGGGGAAGAAAGTGAGGTCAAAATGCTCTGTCGGCATGAAGTCAATAGAAAGTTAAATCGCAAGAAATATAAAGTAGGCTCCCGGTATACTGCAACCTAAAACCAATTTAGTCTGACATTTCTGATGTTCTCAAGATGTTCCAAAATAGGACATGTCAGAAGGCCCCTTATGGAAAGTGGCTTTGTCAGAACAGATTCAATGGAGATGGAGAGTCTGAGGAATGATGTCACCCTTACAGGAAGTAAGGTGTGGTTTAATTGTGGGAGTTTGTAATGGATATTGCTGGACAGCCTTTCCCCAGAAATGGAAACAGAAAAACCAAGAAAGGGAGAGGGAAGAGTCAGAGATGAGAGAACGACAAGGTGGTGTTTTGGGATTACAATGAACTCCTAAGACAACAGTCTGGCCTAGACCTTGTCTTTATGGAACTGACTGTAAAATGGTTGCTTCCAGTCAGTGTCTCATGATAGTGGTCACTTGATTATACCAAACCAGGATATACAATAGTACAAGATTACATTTCTATTCCAAATATTCCCTTTAAAACTTTCAAAACCAAGAAAGTGTACACATTATCATTTTCACTGAGTCACCCATGTTACTGAACTTGCACACAACTGTTCTGATGTATCAACAGATCATATTCATGTCAGTCCCTGAACATCTGTGTTGCAGTAACTAAATAATGTCACACTCCTAATGGTACGTGTGCACATTATCATTGGCTGTTCATCTGGATGATGTTCCTTTGCAGCATTTGCATCTTGCCCTTTGCTCAACACTCTGCCATTGAATATCTATCAGCATATTGCAAGGCCTGGCCTGTTCTACCATGAAAATTGTCCAGCTGTTAATTTATAATCTCAATATCTCTGCTGAGATATCACCTTTCGGAGAATAAATTTCACTTCTCTCTGTGGATGTGCTCTCACGGATGGATCTGTTATGCCTTATGCAATAATTAATTAAATCTGTCCCAACTTCATAATTTTGCCACTGTGAGTGGAAGCGCTGCTAGTTTTTAACAGCTGTGAGCAGTTTCGAACATCGCTATCCTTCCCTTGTGGCAGATGTGCTGCTATAACTGCTTCCTAATGAAGGGCTTTTGCCTGAAACATCAACTCTCCTGCTCCTCGGCTGCTGCCTGACCTGCAGTGCTTTTCCAGCACCACATTCACATGCTGCTATAACACTTTAACGTGTAATCTCAGTTGCACTCCAACCCAAGGCTCCTGGGATAACAGTTTGGCTTCTAGTGTGTCTTTTATTCACCTAGTAGCACGTTGGATGTCTTCAGCGAGTGTTTCATGTGACTCCAGCAAGCCAGAAGGTGCATTAGTACAGTTTTGCATTTCTCTTTCAGCGTGGCCTTCTCATTCAGCTGGTTCCCCTCCCATTTTAGCACCACAATGTTGAAAGCCTCACCTCAAAGTTGTATTTTGTTGAGAATGGAAAGAGGTAGCTGAGGGCAAAGTCCAAGAAACTCGGACCAGCTTTTGAAAACGTGCGGACAAGCTAAAAGTCTGTCAAACCTTTTCACTGAATGCCTACATTAGCAATGTGAATTTTGGATCAGACTATCTGCAGGACCTTCATGGACCACATTTGGAGAACCACTTTGCTGAAGTAAACTTTCAGGTTTTGCAATTACACACAAACCTCAACACAGAAACAGGTTATTCGACATGAACGTTGGCGAGGATGTTTATTCTCAGTACCTGCCATAATCCTTCCCTCGTGGACCTGATAGTTTCACCTGCCTCTTTTCATTCTCCACTCATTTAACTGCCAAGTTGACTTATTCTTAAATGTTAATGTAACTCTGCTTTAACCACTAATGCAGACAGTGCATTCCAGAGTCTTTAAGGTTATAAAAAGCTTGTTCTACTCTGAGTAGTAAAGCTTTCAAGGTGACTCTAAATTCCCTTGTCAAAACGTGTGCTACTGAAAAAGCACAGCCGGTCAGGCAGCACCTGAGGGGGAGAGTTGACGTTTCGAGTATAAGCTCTTCATCAGGAATAAGCTCCCATGGATATTAATCCATCCAACTAAAGTGTGCTGCCAAATAATGTACTGGTTGTGATATGCCACCGTCTAATTCTAGGACAGGTGAAATCCCTCTTCCTCAATGAGCGATTCACCAGAGTAAATCCTGGAGCTTCATAAGATGTGTGTTCTGCTTATTGTTCTGCTGAGGTGACAAACTGATGACAGGCAGGCAGCAAAGAGCTTATGCTTGAAACGTTAACTCTCCTGCTCCTCGGATGCTGCCTGTCCTGCTGTGATTTTCCAGCACCACACTTTTTGACTCTGATCTCCAGCATCTGCAGTCCTCACTTTCTCCCTCTAAATTCCCTTGTTCTGGATCACTCAAACATTGGTAAAAGTCTTTCTCCATCTACTCAACCTTGCCCTTTCATAATTTGAAAATCCTCTGTAAAGAGCTCTGATTCTCCAAGCATTTTCTTGAATCTGTATTTTTTTCTCCCAGTTACATTGACAACTTTCCTACGGCACAGAGCCAAAGATTGTAAACCAATGTACAGCTGTGTGACACTGCAATGTTTTGAAATAGACTCATCGTTTCATTTTGACTTCAGTAGTTTATCTGCACTGCCACAAGGCCTAGAGTAAGCCATTAGCTACAACAATGGAGCTCAGTATCAGACAGGGCAGTGATGTCTGCTTTGTGAGATTAATTTTTTTCCTCTTTATATGTAGATGTGTGAAACAATGCATTCACACACATGGGCAATGAGCTGGGAGTGATGCTATCAACTGGATGGAGGAGATGATTTTGTTTGTGAATGAGTGAATGCTCACAGTGTTTCCATGGATATTCCATTCATCTAAACTGTGTTGCCTAATAATATACTAGTTGTGAAATGCTACCGACTAATGCTAGGACAGGTTAAACCCCTCTTCCTCAAGGAACGACTCACCAGAGTAAATCCTGAAGCTTCAGAAGATGTGTGTTCTGCTTATTGCTCTGCTGAGGTGACAAACTGATGACAGGCAGGTAGCAAGTACTATAAATTGGCCAATCGATTGAGGGCTGTACTTTCCATAAGGTGTATTATCTGCTTGTGTGTTTAGATTTTATGGACAATATGAATTCTTATGATCCTCCCTGTGAACAGTCAATGCTAATTCTCACAGCTCCTTGCATGATTCCCAAAGGCTTCACTCTCAGCATCTTTTTGAGATGTAAATTGACTAACAATGATGTCTAGGAAATTATTAGATTCCCTTGATTAGATTAGCTTCCCTACAGTGTGGAAACAGGCTCTTCAGCCCAACCAGTCCACACCGACCCTCCGAAGAGTAACCCACCCAGACCCATTTCCCTCTGACTAATGCACCGAGCACTATGGGCAATTTAGCATGACCAATTCACCTGACCCGCACATCTTTGGACTGTGGGAGGAAACCGGAGCACCTGGAGGAAACCCACGCAGACACAAGGAGAATGTGCAAACTCCAAACAGACAGTCAACCGAGGCTGGAATCGAACCTGGGACCCTGGTGCTGTGAGGCAGCAGTGCTAACCACTGAGTCACCGTGCCACCCACAAAACTGTAACTCAAACACCGCAGTTAGCAGGATCCAACCTACGCAGAGAAACCCCAATGGGATTTTAGTCCATCAGCTTAACCGCTCGGCAATGGCTACTGGCAAATGATCAACTGGCCTATCCCCATGTCATTCACAACTGCAATTTCTCTTGTATCGTGCCATGCAAGCCACAGGCATGGCTGGGAAAGTGAAAACCTCAGCCATTTAAGAGAAAATCTGGAAAATCCCTCAGTATCTCCATTAGGTGATCAAAATCTTCCCAAAGAGAACATGCTTCTCAAGGCTCTCACTACATTTACTCAGTTGATTGTTCAACTTAACAATAGTGTGTGGTGAAAGATTGCCAGAAGACACAAGTGGTGATTTCTCATGGGAAATGTGGCAGTTAAAATAAATCCAAAATATTTATGGGAAACCCTCTTAAATATTAATCCTCCAAATGTAGACTAATCTGGATTTGATATAGGTCAAGCATTGACTTCTCTGTTATTCAACTCTGTGAAAGTAAATAAATGTAAGTAAACCCAAGTGCTCCGTTTGCTTCTCTTCAGTTGCCTTATTAACCTTTATTGCTACTTCTAGTGATCTGTGCTTTCAGATTTCTTTATTCCTTTTGCTCATTTGACTTCTTAGGCCTTAAAGGATCTCCAACTGTGTAGCAGAACCCAGAGGTCCCACCCTGAACCCACCACCATCACTTTCACTAGGAGGCAGTGGTAGTGGAGAGGGTTGTACTTTGTACTTTACAGAGAAAGCCAAACATGTTAAAATGCAACTACCTTCCAATATATCTAATCTCCATTGGTGAGATGTCCAAAACATCACTTGTGAAGTTTTCAGGAGAGGGTGTAAAGATATTGGAGTTACTTGGACATGTAGGGGTATAGTTTTGGATAGATACAGGGCACATTTGAAAAGAGCCAAATGCCCATTGGGATTGTTAAATTTGACATGGAATTGTGTAAAAGATAGATAAATTCACTGGAAATATCACGCTGATTAGAACTGTTAAGCTGCCTTGGGAACTGGCAAACTGTCAGAAATGTTAAATCTTCTGGTCTTTAAATTAAAGAAAAATTAGCTTGCAGCTTAAACAGTATTGCACATTATATTTCACCCAACTTGCTGAAACAAGCCTGAGAGTTATCATTTTGAATTTGTGTTGCGTGGCTGATGCACAACCTTTAACTCTCACAGTGGGGTGCCAACCTGTTTAGTTTGATTGACAGCTTAACATGTTTAAAAATGTGTTGCTGGAAAAGCGCAGCAGGTCAGGCAGCATCAAAGGAACAGGAGAATCGACGTTTCGGGCATAAGCCCTTCTTCATATCCTTATATCCTGTTTAGACATGCCCACTGAGAGACAGTTGTTGACTAAGTGTTTGAACATCTCTTTTCCAAGTGCCAGTAGCTTTGTTGGAGAGGGCTGAGCCATTTTTACAGAAAAGTGCCAACATAGTTGTAGCTTCATTTACTCTTTTTAAAGTAGCAGTACTCACATAGTTACAGAAAGTGTAGGTAAAACAGTTGTTGTTAAAAGGGAACACAGATGCAATTGTGTAAATGTCTCATGGCATCCACAAGTTAGCTCCGTGCTTTGGTCTCTGCTGAAATGAAGCCAACATTGATATTGGAAACAAATACATAGGAACGATGCAGACAAACACCATATCCCTCAACGATGAGGGACCAGTATCTCAGAAATCAAACTTTTGAACAGGTAATTCTTGCAAGTATTGGCATAGAGTTTGACCGAATGTTTCAGAGGTGAAGGGGACAGATCCATTCTGAAGCTCTGGATGTAAGTGGTAAACTTGAGATGGCAAAGGAAATTCTGTGTCCTCTTTGTTTATTCAACACAGTCCAGTCTTGGGCCATTGGAAACTGCCAGGCCAAGAGCAAAGTAATCTGGATTGAGGAGGTGAACTGTGGTTGAGTAATGTTAGAAAGTAGAACATTACAGCATAGGAATGGGCCCTTCGATCATGATGTTGTGATGAACATGGCACCAAATTAAACTAGTCCCTTCAGTCTGTCCTTGGTCCATATTCCTCTGTTCCTTGCTTGTCCAAAAGTCCCTTTAACACCTGTATTGTATCTGCTTCTACCACCACCCTTAGCAACACATTCCAGACTTCTACCACTCTCTGTGTAAAATTCTTGCCCCTCACATCTTTGAACTTTCCTCCACTCACCTTAAATGCATGCCCCCTAATTTTCAAATCTGAGAAGGAGATTCTGACCATCAACCCTAACTATGCATCTCACAATTTTATAGACATTTATCAAGTCTCCCCTCCTCCGCTCCAGAGGAAACAACCTGAGTTTTTCTAGCCTCTCCTCGTAGCTCATACCCTCAAATCCAGGCAGCATCCTGGTAAACCTGTTCTGCACCTTCTCCAAAGCCTCCACATTCTTCCTGTAATGTGCTGATGAAAATTGAATGCACTACTGTAAATGTGGCCTAACCAAAATCTTGTAAAGCTGCAACATGACATCCTGATTCTTGTACTCAATTCCTCAACCAATAAAGGCAATCATACCATATGCTTTCTTTACCACCCTACCTACTTGTGTGGCTACTCTCAGGGAGCTAGGGAAGTGTACCCCGAGATCTCTCTGCACATCAACTCCATACATTTCCTTAACATTTGATCTTCCAAAGTGCGGTATCTCACACTTACCCAGACTAAACTTCATATTTTCTCTTCCCATATTTGCAACTGATCTACATCCCACTGTATCTATTGACAACTTTGTACACCATCCATACCTCTACCAATCTTTATATCATTTGCAAACTTACTAACATATCCATCAACATTTTCATCCATATCACAAAAAGCAGAGGCCTTAGTCCAGATCTTTGTGGAACACCACTAATCACAGACCTCCAGCCTGAAAAACACCTTTCTACCATTACCCTCTGCCTTCTATGGGCAAGTCAATTTTGAATCCATGCAGCCAAATCACCATGGATCCCATGCATCTTACTCTTCTGGATGGGTTTACCATGAAAGACCTTGTCAAATGTCTTACAAAATAACCATGTTGACAACATCCACTGCTCTACCCTCATCAATACCTCTGTCACCGCCTCAAAAAATTCAATCAAGTTCGTAAGACACATCTTGCCCTGCACAAAGGCGTGCCAACTATTCCAAATTAGACTATGCTTTTCCAAATGCACGTAAATCCCATCACTAAGAATTCTCTCCAATGGCTTCCCAACCACTGATAGGAGATGCATCGTTCTATAGTTTCTTGGATTCTCCCTATTTCTCTTCTTGAACAGAGGAACAAAGTTATCTACTCGCCAGTTCTCCGGGAACTCTCCAGTGGCTAATGAGGGCGCAAACATCTTGGGCAAGGCCCCAGCAATCTCCTCTCTTGCCTCTCTCAATAACCTGGGGTAGATACCATCGGGTCCTGAGAACTGATCCACGTTAATGCTCTTCAAAGGACCAACATCATTCTTTCTTGATCTCAAAATGCCCTAACATCCCCTTGCTCCAGTCTAGTCTCACTATCCTCCATATCCTTCTCCTGGATAAATACAGACACAAAGTACTCATTTAGGATCTCACCCACGTCCTCTGCCTCCAAGCACAAGTTCCCTGCTTTGTTCTTGAATGGTCCTTCTCCCTAGTTATCCTCTTGTGTCACTAGTGTTGTCACTATTGAGAAAGGAAAGTGATGATCTTGGAATGCAGGAGGTTCAGATTATTTCTGGACAATTTGAAACATTGCTGTATCCATTTAAAATTTATCTAGAATCATAGAAACTCTATGCTGTGGAAACAGGCCATTCAGCCCATCAAGTCTACACTGACCCCCCAAATAGCATCTTACCTAGATGCATCCCATCCCTGTAGTTCTGCATTTCCCATGGCATATCCACCTAATCTTCACACCTTGGACACTATGGGCAATTTAGCATGGCCAATCCACCTAACCTACACATCTTTGGACTGTGGAAACTGGTGGACCTAGAAGAAGCCCATGCAGACACAGGGAGAATGTGTAAACTCCGCATAGACAGTCACCCGATGATGAGATTGAACCCGGATCCCTGGTGGTGTGAGGCAGTAGTGTTAACCACTGAACCACTATGCCTGGACCTATGCCATAGAAACATAATGGAAGAATGCACAATGTAGATCAGCTCCATCCTTGTATTTCAATAAGGGTCTTATGGATGCTAAAGGACCACAACTTGTGTGTTAAAAGGAATCTACTGAGTACAACAGGTAGGATCCTCTGCATCCTAGTGGACGGTCTGGGGACCAATGTCCAATGTTGAAAGAGCAGACCCTACTTTGTGCTTTTTGCCATCTCTTTAATACCAATTACAGGAAAACTCTTAAGTGGCCTTAATAAGTGAACATGAGATTGGCTTTTATGAAAAGCTGACTGTGCAAAGGTCAAACCTCCACTCTTTGTGCAGTGAAATATTTGAACTTTATCCGATGAATGCACAGTTCACCACAACACAGGAAAGTAGATGTACAGGGAAGGTGATGCCAAAATGTTTCTTTAGACAGAGCTGCCAAATGGGAAGTTACATAAAAGCTCAAAATCAGGAAGATTACCTCCTAAAATGCTCCAGATAAGCACTGACTGCCTTGCCATGCCTTTAGTATATTTGTACAATCTCATTTATCTTGTTGTAATTGGTAGTTAAAGTGGACCGGAACATTCTGGAAGGTTAGTGCTCTTTGATCCTGTTCTGGAAAGTAACTTCAATTGATATTTTCTTAAATTTTCCTTTAGGTGTATGTATTGAAAAGATATGAAATCATTTCCTAGGGGCCTATTTATACATCCACAGTTTTTTGTTATTGCTTATAATGCACTTTTCTGAATACTAAACCATTTACAGTACTGAGGGCAGCAGCTGTGGGGTTAGCCAAGCATCTGTGAGAGAAAATAAGTTAGTTTACTCATTTTTCTGATATTTTGTCACTTGAGAATTGGTTTTTAGGTAATCAGTCCATATTACTTTTAAATTCATAGAATCTCTACAGTGCGGAAAGAGGCCATTTTGCCCATTGAGTCTGCAAGCACCTCCAAAGAGCATCCCACCAAGACCCAGCCCTCACCCTATTATCCCTGTAACCCCACATTTACCATGGCTAGTCCACCTAAATCTATACATTGCTGGACACTACAGCTAATTTAGCACAGCCAATCCACCTAATCTGCACATCTTTGGGCTGTGGGATGAAACAAAGCACCTGGAGGAAAGCTACACAGTCACGGGGAGAACGCGCAAACTCCACACAGTCCTCCGAGGCTGGAATCAAACCTAGGTCCCTGGCGCTGTGAGGCAGCAGTGCTAACCACTGTGCCACATTTGGATCATTTGGAGATTTGACAACAATTTTAAGAATTCATCTAGCCCTTTTGTTCACTGCTGCAGGAGTTAAATAAAATATGAAAACCTTTTTAACAATTTTATGTTGGAAGGAGTCAAATGACACGTGGGTGAAATTGTTCTTCAAGTAACTCTCTTGCAATGAAGGGAGAAAGGGACTCAGTGAAATCCAGGTCAAAGATTAGAAGCCTATTTTCAAACCATATACAGAGTATAGGGTAAATTATTTTACCTACCCACAGCATTTGAAAGAAAGTTCCTCCTCCCACCTTATTCCTAACAGCTCTTCTCGGCAATGATCAAAAATGTTGACCAAAGTCTTGGCCAAGAGAATAGAGAATCTTTCTTATAAATCACTTCACTGAGATCAAACTGGAGTGATCAAAGGATTTCACAAAATGGATAACATTAGCAAGCTTTTAGATGTTAGCCCACTGTTTGACAGTGAGTGGAATGCTCTTGTGCTCACTCCAAAGCTAAAAAGGGTTTCAACTGGGCCTGCTGCCAGTATGCATTGGCAGTGGTACAGAAGCTAAGAATTAGGAAAGCATTTATAAAATTGATAGCAACCTCTTGTTCACAACCCAATGCAGTCATTCACATGAATGATCCTGATTTCCTAACATTCGAACTGCAATGTGATATAATGCAGGATCGATCCCTCAGTTCTCTGCTTAGTGACCATGACTTATTCAGTAATCCAAGCAATTTGGCAATCCTGCAAAAATCTGAAGCCTTTCAACAAAAATAACAATCTTACTCCCTAAAAAGGTATTTTCTATACCCGAGGAAGACATAGAAAAGATTAGTTTTTTTATTCTTTGGATTTGAGCCTTCGTAGCAAGGACAGCATTTATCTCCATCTCTAACCTCCCTGCAGGAGATGGTGATGAGCTGCCTTCTTGAACTGCTGCAGTCTGTGTGTTGCAGGTTGACTCACAATCTTTTTAGGAAGGGAGTTCTTGGATTTTGATCTGGAGACAGTGAAGGAAAGACAGACTGATGTATAGTTGATGGTGATCCCCCAGAATCCCCTTTGTCCTTCTAAGTGCTAGAGGTTGTAGGTTCAGAATGTGGTTCCACAAGGCACCTTAGTGAGTTATTACATTGTATCTTGACCTTGTACATACTGTTTACTGGTGGCGAAAGGAGTGATTGGTTAGCATGGGGGATGGAGTACAGATCAAGAGGGCCTTATTTCTGGAGTGCTGTTAGAGATGCAGGTAAGTGGAGAGTATTGCACCACCTCCCTGACTTATGCCTGGTAAATATTTGAGTGGACAGGCTTTGGAGAGTCAGATGATGAGTTAATAGCCACAGAATTGCCAGACTCTTGTAGCTGCAGTATTAATGTGGCTGGTCCTGTTAAGATACATCTCTATGGCAAAACTGGTAAGCGTAAACACTGCACAGCCCTAATTGAGACAAAATCCGATCTTCATGTTGAGGAATCCATGAATTGTACTTTGTGACACTACCAGAGTGTTAACTGAGAAAGGTTGATGTGGCAGTGCAAAACTGGGCATCCATCAGGTGCTGTGGGCCATTGGCACCAAAACAATCGAATTCAACTTCATTGGTAGATGCATAGCACAATATATGCTTTGGTTTAATCTTCCCATCAAGCCAGGGAACCAGTCAAAGAGTCATAGAGAGGTACAGTACGGAAACAGACCATTTGGTCGAACTCGTCCATGCCGATCAGATATCCCAAACTAATCTCGTCCCATTTGCCAGCAACCCAGCCCATATCCCTCTCAACCCTTCCTATTCATATACCCATTAAGATGCCTTTTAAATGTTGTAATTGTTCCAGCCTCCACCACATTCTCTGGCAGCTCATTTCATACACATACCACCCTCTGTGTGAAAACATTGCCCCTTAGGCTCCTTTTAAATTTTTCCCCTCTGATCTTAAACCTATACCCTCTAGAAATGGACTACCCCACCCCAAGGACAATACTGTGTCTATTTACCCTATCCATGCCCTTCATGATTTTATAAACCTCTACATGGCACCCCTCACCCTCCGATGCTCCAGGGAAAACAGCCCCAGCTTATTCAGCCTCTCCCTATAGCTCAAACCCTCCAACCCTGGCAACATCCTTGTAAATCTTTTCTGAACCCTTTGCAACATCCTTCCAATAGGAGGGAGACCAGAACTGCACAAAATATTCCAAAAGTGGCCTAACCAATGTCCTGTACAGCTGCAACATGACCTCCCAACTCCTACACTCGATGCTCTGAACAATAATGGAAAGCATACCAAATGCTTTCTTCACTATCCTATCTACCTGTGACTTTAGTTTGGTTGAAGGAACGATGGAAAGCATGCCAAGGACCGTATTAGGTTTATATAAGAGAAATTCCATCCACTATTGGAATAGTATTCTGCCCGCGTGTTATGATTTTGTGCCATTAAAAGGGCCTTGTTGAATTACTGCCATGCATCAGCAGGTAACTCAGTATACCAAAGAAATCCCAGACACTACGACAGTTCATATCAATTTAGCAATCTCAGACATTACAATTTGTTTCAAGGTTCCTTTCTGAGAGAGATGGAATAAAACCAACCAGGGTTCCAATTCCTCATCATTGGTATTTGTTAGATGTGAGTGTATATATGAGACCTGTCAGGTTCAAAACGAAGGTTAAGAACATGAGAAAGCGTACTTTGTGCTTGTACCATTCAGTGTCGGATGCTGAGGGGTGACTTTATAGAGGTTTATAAAATCATGAGGGGCATGGGTAGGGTAAATCGACAAGGTCTTTTCCCTGGAGTGGGGGAGTCCAGAACTAGAGGGCATAGGATGAGAGGGGTAACATTTAAAAGGGACCTAATGGGCAACATTTACACACAGAAGCTGGTGCGTGTATGGAATGAGCTACCAGAGGAAGTAGCACCATTATAACATTTAAAAGGCTTCCCAGTGAGTATATGAATAGGACAGATTTGGGGAAATGGGCTAAATGCTGGTAAATGGGACAAGATTAATTTAGTATATTGGGTCGACATGGACCGAAAGGTTTGTTTCTGTACTCTATATCCCTATGACTCTCTGATACTCTCTGAAACCCCAAGGAATGCAGGCTACTAAACTCAATTTCTCCTTCAAAGACAATTTCCTCATTCTAGTGAGATGCATTTGTAACTCTTAGCAGCAAGGATGGGAAAGGAACAGTCTGTGAGTGGAGGAACAGTGAATAGTCAAGAACATCTGGACTACAGAGATTAGATGTTCGATGTCAGCAAGAGGAATCCCATTCCTAAAAATCTGCCCTCATGCAATTGAAAGAAAAGTACACCCTAGGGACATCTCTATAACCCCAAGCATTCCATTTGGAAATCACGGCTTTAGGTCAAATGTACCCTTCTTCAGGTAAGGGTTGGTTATAATGATCCTGTGGATAGATGATGCTCTGACAGTCAATGGCTGCTGGATAAGAAGGTGATGTATATTAGGAGCCATATCTCAATGGGGAGTTAAGACCTTAGAAAGGGATGGGTATTGAAACAGTTTGCAAGAAAATAAATTGCACTTATTACTGAGAGATTATATTGAGTGAACTACTTATAGTTGCTAAAATAATCAGAATTGCCACGCAGCGCTGATCATTTCTGCCCAATGCTTGGACTGACATCAAAAATCTACTTAAAATGAGTGCACTCCCATGGCTTTGTTACTTATTAATCTGCAGATTGATGAAGTTTCAAAAATAAAACCCCTTGCATTTTGACCATTCACAAATACAAAAACACATTCTGTGACCTACTCCAAGGTATGAAAGGACGCATACATTTATACAATGACTCCCTAGGGCAGTTCAATACCCTTCCAAATAGGGCAGACCTTGATTCCTTACCTGTTAGTTCAGACGCTGACTATATGACACCACAAAGGAGCTATTGATTTGAGGTAGTGTGACACACTGATCTCATACACTCAAGCCTGCACTTGCTTTGATGTGGTCAAACTCCCAAGGCTACAGAGGCTCGTAAAGTAAAACATATAATCTGTTGTTCAAACATCTCCTGTTTGCATGAATTTTCAGTCAATTTAGTGTTAGCTTGGTACACAGCTTTGAAAAGCACTCGGGGTTTGCAAGTTTTGGACAAGAGACATCAACAATGATCAAACAAAATATTTTCCGTCATTTAGCCTTGCCCTTAATAACAGAAGGGGAAAAAATTAGATTTACAATGAAATGGTAGTGTAGTGGATATTTGCAAAGTCTACATGGGTCATGTGAACACCTCATAACAGACTCCCAGAGAGTAGCTAATTAATGCTTTATCTTGTGTTTTAAGCCAATTCTGCTACCTGGTCAGCAGTATCTCAGATTATGGGTGCCTGTGCTGCACATATGCTATGCCTGAGTCTTCTTGCCATACCTCTAAGGTGCTTCAACTCCTTGAGTACCGTAACATATTTTTATTTACATCTGTGCATAGTAAGGTCTTCTTAACAGCATGCTAGTGTAGTGTCTGAGACCTCTCTTGTCATATGCTCATTCTAGACTGATTCTTTCTCTTATTGTGGTGCCAGTTACATTATCACAAGGGTCAGATTTCTGAACAGGATTGGAAACCCAGGGAGACCAGTGAGTAGAGGAACATTATTTTGGGTTGGAGTGAGGTCGTGTCTAGCAAAGGGGGAATGTCAGGCTGGTGTCTAAGTGAGAGTAAGGGGTGACTGGTCTGACAGGTGGGAGAGAGTTTCCTGTGTACCTATTAAGCTTAAGTTAGTTGGAACCCTCAGAATTCTCAGCCTTTAATGCACCCTTTTAGAGAGTTCTTGTGGAATTGCCTATTAGAAAATTCAACTTCTTGGGTAATTCGCATAGAGTTGGCTATAGAGTCGTAGAGATGTACAGCACAGAAACAGGTCCTTCAGTTCAACGCATCCATGCCGACCAGATAATCTAACCTAACCTAGTCCCATTTGCCCATATGCTTCTAAACCCTTTGTATTCATATACCCATCCAGATGCCTTTTAAATGTTGTAATTGTATCAGCCTCCATCACTTCCTCTGGCAGCTCATTCCACCACCCTCTCTGTGAAAAAGTTGCTCTTTAGATACCTTTTAAGTCTTTTCCCTCTCACCCTAAACCTATGCCCTCTAATTCTAGCCTCCCTCCATCCTTGTCTATTTACCTATCCATGCCCCTCATGATTTTATAAACCTCAATAAAGTCACCCCTCAGCTTCCAATGCTCCAGGGAAAAAAACAGCCCCAGTTTATTCAGCATCTCCATATAGCTCAAACCCTTCGATCCTGACAACATCCTTGTAAATTTTTTCTGAACTCTTTCAAGCTTAACAACGTCATTCTTAAGGCAGGGAGACCAGAATTGCATGCAGTATTTCAAAAGTAGCCTGACAGCCGTAACATGACCTCCCAACTCCTTTACTCAAAACAGTGACCAATCAAGGCTGTGTTGGAGTTCTAGGAGAAAGTGAGGACTGCAGATGCTGGAGATCAGAGCTGAAAATGTGTTGCTGGAAAGGTGCAGCAGGTCAGAGAGCATCCAAGAAGCAGGAGAATCGACGTTTCGTGCATGAGCCCTTTGAGTTCTGCATGATCCTGGAACATGAGTGCAATCTGAGTTGCTCCAACGTCTCTCCAGCAATCAGAATATTCATGCCATTAGGAGAGGCAATGACTTAATGGTATTATTGGTTAACTAATAATCCACAAGTGGCAGATGGTGGCATTTGAATTCAATTGAGATCTGGAATTAAGATTCTAATAATGACCATGAATCCATTGTCAATTGTTGGAAAAAAACACATCTGGTTCACAAATGTCCTTTAAGGAAGGAAACTGCCTTACCTGGTCTGGCATACATGTGACTCCAGACCCAGAGCAATGTGGTTGACACTGGGCAATTAGGGATGGACAATAAATGCTGGCTTAACCAGCGACACTCTCATCCCAAGAATGAATAAAGAAAAGTTATCCTGTCCTGTCTTGAGCCTTCACAATACGCAGACTAACTATATTCCTCCTATAATGAAAATCTCAAAGGGACAACCCACTTTCTGTGGTTAACAAAAGAACTTAAGAAAAAAGCATATAGTTGGGCAGGTCAGGTGAGTGGACAGAATAAAAAATATAAAGGGAATGACCAAAAGTTTAAATGGGGAAAGTTTGCTTATAAAGGAAGGAAGCTTGCTTGTAAAAATAGATTTTGAGAGCTTTACAGGTATAGAGATCTACAGGTATATAATAAAATCATTGACACAGTGTTATCCCTCTACAGAGAGGAGAAAGTCAAAAGTCTCACAACAGCAGGTTATAGTCCAACAGATTTATTTAAAATCACAAGCATTCGGAGCACTGCTCCTTTGTCAGGTGAAGTTCACTTTAAATGAATCTGTTGGACTATAACCTGCTGTTGAGTGACTTTTGACTGTTCCCACCCCAATCCAACACTGCACCTCCAAGTCTCCTCTACAGAGTGACAATCAGAATTTGTAGTTGGCAATAAGGAGTTAATGGATGAAATAAACAAATATTTTTCTTTTGTTTTTACTATAGAGGATACAAAAAACATTTGTATAATATCACATTTGATGACATTTGTTCCTCAAAGCCAACATCATGCAAAACATCGGTCTCTATCACATTGGCAGTTTGAGAGAATTTGCTGTGTGCAATTGGCTGCTGCATTTCTGACATTACAATATAAAAAACTTATTTGTTGCTTCGGGATACCCTGAGGCCATGAAAGTCCCCGTATCAATGCAAGTCTTACTTTCTTTTAAAATTCTGACATGAACACCGAGTTTTAGGATTTCATAATCAGCCATCTGATTTTACCTTTGTGTGTTGTCCCTTAATAATCCCTGACATGGGTTATAACTCTAGTCAGGGTTTTTACACATGATCTCACTATTTTTATTTTGGCACTTTTTGTAGCCTTTCCTTAGGTGAGGCTCATTGTACATTTTTAGATGATATCAGTTTTCAGCCACACATTCTTGAACCCGCTTTCACATTTCTGTATACAGTTTTTTATATAAAAAACAATTGTGGGATTGGGACAGTGTAGTCAAAGCTGGAGTATATATTGCCCTATCCCAAATGCCTTTGAGAAAGTGGTGGTGAGTACTGTCTTGACAGTTGACCAGCTTGTTAGACCATTTCAGAGCACAGATAAAAGAATCTGGGCAGTCATAAAGGACAGACCAGGTAAAGATGGCAGATTCCCTTCACCAAAGGTCATAAATGAACCGAGACAGGTTTTCACAACTCCCACATCCACTGAAAGGACTATTCTTAATATGGATGGTTTTAGATATTCTATCCCATGACTATTAGAACCTTTGGAGTAGGTTTTAATTTTTGGCTGGTATCAAATGGACAATACCATATTGACTGCCCCTTGGGTGGCACAATGGTTCAGTGATAGGCACTGCTGCCTTTCTACACTAAGGTCCTGGGTTTGATTCCAGCCTCGGGCGACTCTCTGTGTGGAGTTTGCACATTCTCCCCTGTCTGTGTGGGTTTGCTCTGGTTCCCTCCCACAGTCCAAAGATGTGTGGGTCAGGTGAATTAGCCATGCTAAATTGCCCATAGTGATAGGTACATTAGTAGAGAGTAGGCGAATGAGTCTGGGTGGGTTACTCTTTGGAGGGCCGGTGTTGGGCCAGAGGGCCTGTTTCTGCACTGTAGGGAATCTAATCTAATCTTGTACATCTCTCCTGAGTTTTCATTTTCTGCATCCCAATAGTGCATACAATTCAAAGTATATAACTGATCCGAGATGACTTGAGGTTGTAAAAGGTACTTTATAATGGCAATTCCTCCTTTCTTTGAACACATTAAACTTTACTCCCTATCTCTCATTTTACCAATCACTTCCTTTAACTGAATTAAGATCTAACACAACTGTAACCACAACTGTAAATCTGTATCTGTATAAGCTTTTTACCATTATCATTTGTACCTAAACTATGGATAATTAAAAATCTAAATGATTATTGCACAAAATTACTTACTTAGAGAAAAGCTTCAGGAAGAAAAATAGACAACTGAGGTTCAACCCGTTAGATGCAATGATTGGCAGATTCTCTCTCATTGAGAAAACAGGCCTGGCTTGTGAATGGGTAGCATTGCATTTAGTCAAAGTCCAGCCAGCCAAGAGGTCATGAGAGAGAGCTGCACAAGGTCTAATTAATGAGTAAGTTTCAAAGACTTCCTTCAGGTAAGGCAGTACCCAATAACATAAATCCTGGCTCTTCATTAATATATTACCCAATCTCTCTGGCTGCAGTTCTAATCTCTTGACTCTCTCAATCAGCAATCAACACTTTCTACAAAAAGATTGCAAGGGCCAGGTTCAATTGGCTGTGCTAACGTGATAAACTTTAGTGCATTTGCAAGTGCTCTTTATGACATTCTTGTAAAGGTTGTCAACATTTTGTATGCTTGGTTACAGACTGAAGTCACCACTAGTGTGATTTATATAGGGACCGAGCAATAGTTTGAAAGTTCAAATTAACAATGTGACACTGTGATTAAATGAAAAAGGGAGAGAGACGTTCTCACGGAGGGTTTAACATCGAGCCATTTCCAGACTTTGTGTAACAGAAGGAAAACATGAATAAAGAGATCCGGCACGTGATAGAAACTTTTGAAGTGGTGCAGGTGTGTAAACACAAGTAATTGTAAGCTTTGCTTATAAAGAGGAATTCTTAACATATATGTGCCTCACAGTAAAATGCCATAAACAGCAGCTTCAGAATTAAAAAAATGGTGCTCACCTAGAACTGCTTTCCCTGGGTTGGAATGTGAAAACAGCAATTTCAGCAGCAAAACCATTTCACCCACTGGCTCAAAGGAAATCCCATGCACCTCTTTTAAAGTTCTTTCAAGACTAAATATAACTTGTTCTCTTGGTTTTGTGCTTCGGTTTAAAATGAAGCCATGGATTAATATAGATGAAAGCTGGGTGGGAGGGTGAGCTGTGAGGAGGATGCACAGATGCTTTCAGTGTGATTTGGACAAGCTGAGTAAATAAGCAAATACATTGCAGATACAGTCTAATGTGGATAAATTATTACCATTTTGGTAGCAGAAACAGGAAGACAGATTATTATCTGAATGGTTATAAATTGAGGGAGGGGGATGTGCAACATGACCTAGGTGTTCTTGCACACCATCACTGCAGGTAAGCACGCAAATACAACAGGTAGTTTAAAAAGTCAAATGGAATGTTGGTCTTCATAGTCAGAGGACTTGAGTACAGGAACAGGGATATCTTACTGCAAATTGTACAAGGCCTTGGTGACACCAGCCTTGGACACCAGTGTGCAGTTTTGGTCTCCTTACCTGAGGAAGGATGTTCTTGCAGTAGAGGGAGGACAGAGAGAATTTACTAGACTGATTCCTGGAATGACGTCTAAGAAGATGTTGAATAGTTCAGGACTGTATTGCTGCAGTTCAAAAGAATAAGACAGTGGGAGGGAGGGTGGTGGAACTCTCGTAGAAACCTGTAACATTCTATCAGGACCAGACAGCGCAGATGGCAGAAGGATGTTTCCAATGGAAAGTCAGTCCAGAACTGGGATCACAGTTTATGGATTCAGACTAAACCGTTTAGGATTGAGATCAAGTGAACTTCCTTCACCCAGACAGTGGTGAGTTTGTGGAATTTGCAAACAGAGAAAGCTGTTAAGGTCCAAACATTGAATGATTTCAATAAGGAGTTAGATATAGCACTTGGTGCTAAAAGGATCCAAAAGATATGAGGGGAAAATGGGAACAGAGAATTGAGTTGGATGATCAGCTATGACCATTACAAATGGCAGAGCAGGCTCAAGGGGCCAAAGGGCCTACTCCTGCTCCAAGCTGGTATGTTCCTGTGAAAAGTTGTGCGACTACTACCCATCTTGGAATGAACCGACAACGAGCTCTTACGGAAGCCCTCTGTCAATTTAGCAGAAGTACTAACCTGTTTAAAGGTGAATATTTTTTCCAGAAAATGTTTTGTTGCTAAGGAAGGTGGAAATAAATCCATTACGTGATTCATGAAACAATCTAACATTATAAAACAGTCTACCATCCTCTTGTATTCCCCTTAGGCACCCGGAAATACTAGTTATTCTTGGCAAATGCATCAAAACCTGCAGTTAATGACAGGTTTTAATAACAGCCTTCAGCAACATGTGCATTTTTAATGGCAGAGTTGCTGACCAACTGGAACCAGAGAATATCATAGACGGGGCAATGGCTTGTGTAAAAACCAACTGTGGCATAGTTTTACAAGATCAAGTTGAAGTCATTGAGAACTGAGAGTTGTAGATGTGTCACCATTGTCTTACCAGACTAGGGGGACTGCTCTCTTATTAGAGAGAGTAGCAAATGGTGGTGATTTAACCTGAGGGCAGAGGTTGAGAAGGAAAGTCCTTTATCATAACCTCAAGCTGGTGATGGGAATTGAACCCACACTGCTGACATCACACTGCTCTGTAAACCAACGATCCAGCCAACTGAGCTAAACTGAGTCCTGAACTAAGAGTAATACCAAATATTGCAGTTATTGCACCAAAACTCATGTGTTACAACTCCTGGCCAGTCAATAATGCAAACCAGCTCATGTTGACATCCCAACAAAGAGGAGTAGTTCAATCTTACATTAAGCTATATGTCCAATGTGTTGCATCAGATTAACTAGCCCTTGTTGAGTTTTAAATAAAATCCTCTTAAATCAGATCTGTTTATTGGATTAATAGTGTTGATAAGCCATAAAGTTCTAAAGAAGGGTGGCACAGTGGCAGAAGATGACTTTACACATTCACATTTGGTGAATGACTGAATAGTTCATATGTCAAAATTAATCAAATTATGGTTGGCATTCCACGATTTCTTTTATGAGTTAAAAAAGCAATATTGATTTCACTGGCTGATTGAGAATGAAACTCAAGAAATGCTGTATTTTTGCACCACACACTTGTTGTCTATATAAATCCTCTGGTGAGAACACTCTCTTCAAAAGAAAATGCAGCTTATCATGTTTTAGATTCAAAGCAACTCTTAGCATTGGATTTCTACCTGGCTGGAACTTTGCAATGAACCGACTTAAAGAAATATCCCACCATTTTTATTGGTGAAGAGAGCCCCAGCTTAATTTAGTAATTTAATCAGAACTATTGTGCTGAGGGAAACCACAGATTTGAATGTGAGGCAATTAAAAGAACCCAGAGTATCGGGTTGTGAAAAAGGCCACCCATTTCATCCACGATTTATTTGGTGCTTTCTTTCCCTGTAGCCTTCTTACCATCCCTCCCAAAGACTCTGACTCATTCTGGAGTGCGTTTCCATTAAAAGCCCAACATTACCTCATCACTGTCTAATCCCCGGACGGAAACCGTGGCCCCAGCTGGAGTATTGTGTTCAATTCTTGGCGCCACACTTTCACGAATGCTTTGGGAGAGTCTACAGAAGAGTTTTACTAGAGTGGTTCCAGGGTTGAGAGATTGCAGTTAGGTGGATAGAGTGAAGAATCTGGATCCTTTTTATCTTAGTGCATGGATGACTGATTGAGACACTTAAAATAATGAAGCATTCAGATTGAATAAGTAAAGCAAATAAATGGCTGAAGGGTTGATAACCTAATGGTATTGAATAATGTGTCTGGTAAAATAACTAGAGATGGCATGAGAAAACACAAGAGATTGAAAAGTGGAACTTTGAAAGCAGTAATCTCAGGATTATTCCCATTAGGAAGGTTGATGTAGCTGGAAAAATTGTGGAGAATGAAGGGGTTTAGAGTTCTGGGGCACTGAGTCTAGTTTTCAGATAGGTGCAACCTGTACAAGCTTCTAACAAGACTGGGACAAATATCCTTGAAGGGAAATTTGCAAATGGTATTTGGGCGGGTTTAAACTGCTAAGCAAGGTGATAGGAAAACAAGAGGGAGTTCAAGTAGTGTAAAAATCAAGCTGGATATGGGAAATAGAAAGCTGTAAATTAGAATGGAAAGCAGCAGAAACATTTCCTTACATCCACCAGGATCAAATTACAGTACAGTTTCAAAAAACTGCACTCTATCTGAGTGCATGTAATGTTGCCAACAAGGTAGGAAAATCGATGGTGAAAATAGAAGTAAACTGATAAACATGATGACATAAAGAAAAATACTGTGGTGGATAGAAATCTGAAACAAACTGAGAATGCTGGAGAAACTCAGCAGGTGTGGCAGCTTCTTAGAAGAAAGAGTTGCACATTTCAGACTAAGATGAGGAGGAATTATTTTCTCAGAGAGCTGCGAATCTGTGGAATTCATTAGCACGTCTTTAGGCTGGTTCCTTCATCACATTCAAGGTTGAGATAGATTTTTTTTATCAATAAGGGAATTGAAGGCAAGAAAGTGGAGTTAAGGATTATTATATTGACCATGACCTCATTGAATAGTGGAGCATTGATGTGTTGAATGACTATTTCTACTCGTGCATCTTATGGTCTTATGTAAATAAATCTGTTGCAAACCAATGTCATCTTTCATTGCCTGATAAAAAAAAACTGACAAAGCTCAGCAGCGTGTACCCATGAAAGCTCACAACCTTACTGTTTGCACTGTGTAAAGGTCCAATTGGCTGTTACTATCCTGGTGCTCAGACCTCTTAGCATTGCTTTCACCTCCTGGGTTAGTTGCTGATATCAGGATGTTGCAGGAGTCCCATTTAACTTTGTAAAATTCAAATGATTGGCAAAAATGCCTGGTAACTCGCTTAATAATGACCTCAATTGCCTTCCAACTTCTGTCAAGCTGGTCCCTAACATCACACTCAGCCTGGCATTGGGAAAATTGGCCAGAGATGGGAACATGTTGGCAGCTTTGTCTTTTAATTCAGGTTTTCCTAGCTTCCTCTTCTTATCCATGCTTGTGATTAATGAGTTGAGAAAATTCCCTCTGATTCTGATTTAGAGTGAGGGGTGTCAGGAATCCAATTCTGCAGTCAACTGTTTTCAGACATATTTTACAGCAATACTTACTCAATATTGAATAGTGGTAGGGAAGTTGGCTAACCATTGTTACATATTAGTAGTCTGTGTGATCTGAGTCCAATTGAAACATCCTTACCTCTGTTGCAGATGGAATTGTTTCATTAGCACAGAACACTGACTGAGCCTTGCACTTTCTAATCCATTTCAGCTCAGTACGACTTCAGGTAAGACACAGAGCGCTTGGAGAGAACTTTCCTATTATTTTCTCTTTCGGGGTCAGAAGGGAAACCTATTCAGCTGATTCTTGAGCAATTCCAGTCACTCACCCATCCCAGGAGAAGGTTAAAAATCACCCAACACCAGGTTATAGTCCAACAGGTTTAATTGGAAGCACACTAGATTTCGGAGCGTCGCTCCTTCATCAGGTGATATCACCTATAACCTGGTGTTGCGTGATTTTTAACTTTGCACACCCCAATCCAACACCTGCATCTCCAAATCATCACAGGAGAAAGTTTACATCTTTTATTTTTAAGTAACTCTCCCTCTTTTCTTCCAAGGTTCATCGCAGAGCGACACCTCCCTTCCTATTGGAACAACATCTGTCCCTTTAGAGGCCTGTTATCAAAGACAAAATAATACTAGTGAAATACTTGGCTTTGAGAATGTGCCATGATAAGGACAGATGAAGTAGATACAAGTCTAAACACCTGCATGGAAACCAAACGGCTGACATTCTGTATTTGTTATTGGCCAATTTCTCGAATACTGGCTATTGTGTCAGGTCTGGCTCAGAGCTGTGATGCTCACCTCTACACCAGGAGGTCGCAGTTTCCAGCCCCACATTTCAGAGATCTGAGTGTATGATCCAGCCTGATACTTCTCTGTAGCACCATGTTAGTGTATCCTAACCAGCTGTCCTTAAAGTCTGCTGATGAAAGTAGTGAACTTCTGCTGCTTACTGTAACAGAAACCGTCAGCCCTCTGTTGCTGCGACTGTGACCCCTTTCCCCGGTGCCCACCAGTTAACTTCCTGCTTCTAATTCCGCCAATAGATTGCCTCCCCTTCACTGATCGGTGAGTCCCTTGTGAATATTGGTTCAACACTTGCAGTTCGCTAACCAGAGTCAATGAGAACCGAACCTCAAACCAACTCTATTTGCTCACTGGGATGATCAAGTGGGTGGTGTGAATTGAAAATAGAGCCCATTATCCAGGCTTGCATTTCACCGCTGGTTTTGGGGATCTTATTGAATGCAAATTGCTACTATGTTTCCTGGCATTGCAATACTTCCAAATAATTCATTGGCTGTGAAATGCTTTGACGCAGCCTGATGTTACAAAATGCATTACAGATATGTATGTTCTTTCTTCTATGTTTGCATAAACTTTGCACAGTTTCAAATCTACAGCACTTCTGATTTCGAAAAGAATATTTTTTCATTCATTCACAGGATGACATCACTGGCTAGGTCAGTATATATTGCCCATCCCTAATTACCCTTACTGTATGATACCTCAGAACTTACAAGATTTTGTACAAGCATGTTGGTTTCTTCTATGTTGCAAGCTTAACAATTATTCTTAATACTTTGATCCACTTTTAACAAATTCAGCCTTTCACATAAGTTGCTGCATTCATTTTTTCTGTGGACTAGACAAATATTTGGTCTGCGTTACTTATTTAGAGGCACAACATTGTAATGAATTTGTTGAATATTTCTGGGAAAGTGCATTTTTAAATTCTGAGCTAATTACAAAATGGAAGTTGTTGGAAGTTCAATATCTGAGGCTATTTATCTCTTAATGGGCATGAGAGGATATTTTGCAAAGCTCTAGCTTCTGTGCAAACTATTTTCTGATATTTCCTAATGATTTTCCAGGTCTCTGAGTCTTACATTGTCACCTCACTTTCTTTAGATTCCCCTAATGCTGCCTTCATGTGCTGGCGATTAGTTCTCTAAATCTTGAGGATATCTTGCATTTTTCAATACGTTGAAACTTAAGAATATACAAATGTAAAGGATGAATTTTCCCCATTCCTTTTAATGTTTCTTGATGAAGGGCTTATGCTCGAAAAGTCGATTCTCCTGCTCCTTGGATGCTGCCTTACCTGCTGTGCTTTTCCAGCACCACATTCTCGACTCTGATCTCCAGCATCTGCAGTTCTCACTTTCTCCCAATGTTTCTTAGGACTTTGCTTTCCCCATTCATTCCACCCAGCCACTTCCAGTAGCTGAGAGGAGCAATAGGATATACCTGCATCACATAAATGGTGATGACCATCTCTAACAGGAGAGAATTGAACCACTTCTCCTTGCCAAATCATAGCATTTCACTGATGCACAATGGCAGTAGTGGGCACAAGATGCATTGCAGAAACTAGCCAAGTCCCCTTTCATAGTACCTTCCATTCTGGTGACATCTACCACTTGAAATAATTTTATTTTAAGATTAAACTCATCAGGTAAAATGAACTATTTGTACTGCTCTGTGGTCCAGTGGCTATTTCCAGGTTATTGCGAATATAAATGCAAAGTTCAAAATCTACAACACTTTTGATATCTAAAAGAAATTTTTTCATTCACTCACAGGATGTGGGCATCACTGGTTAAGGCCAGTATTTATTGACCATCCCTAATTGTCCTTACTGTATGATAGCTCAGAACTTACACAACCCATCACCATTGGCATGTAGCGAATTCCAGTGATAATAATCTTGTATCTACAGAGCAAATTATAAACATACCAGATCTTGTACAAGTATGGTCATAGTTGAATCTCAAGTGTTTTCTCTTGGAAGTTCTTTGTTTTAATTAACTTGTTAGCTCCACATACACATCCTTAAGCAATCAAGTAAGTTACAAGGATCACGATCAGAGATAATTCACGTGATTAAACGTAGATCAATCAAGCCATTGAACCCTACACAACCATAGGGCTAATTGTATACCAAGACAGCAATCAAAGATTTACCTCTAAGTCTCCATTGATGAATGTTGTGGAGGAACAACAATAAACCTCTTAAGGCATGTTTGAGCTCAGTTCCTTAGTTAACAAGTTGATAATGCATAGTTTGCATAGCATTTTACAAAGCTGCAGTATAAGTAAATTTAATACGCAAAGTATTCTCATGTGGCTTTCATGCCAGTTAGAATTCATATTAATTAGAATCGGTATTGGGCCACTTTCACAATACCATTTTACAAGAACATGTATGGCAAAACAATATAAAGGTGGTTGATGAAAGCAAATATTGAGCAGACAATGTCCTCTTTAAAATCTTTGGCAGCGATATATTTGGTTCAAAATTTAGATTAGGAAAGTTATTTACAACAGCCCTAAAACTCTTTGTTCGACTGAGCAACATTTATGACTCATCTGTCCTTTCCCTCCCCATTGCCAGCAACACATCATTACTGCAGTGTTCTAACATTTAATAAAAATCCAAAGAGTTAACAAATCACTTTGCAACAATAAAGTATGTTTTATAAAAACCGTCACCGTCGGCATGTAATGAATTCCAGTGATAATAATCTTGTATCTACAGAGCAAATTATAATTGTGAAATCATATTGCTCAACTCTTCATTTATTTCACAAAATGATGTGTGTGAACATTTGAATCTTATGACTCCCTTCTTCTTGTCTTGAGAGGTGTAGGACAATTAAGCCATACCTTAGTCATTGAATCTTTGCTTTCTGCACAGACTATGTTTGTCAAACGAACATGTGCCAAACCCATTTTTTTTCCTCCATTAAGTATATTTTACTGGTAATGTACAAAATCAGGCAGTTGATAATGTTTATAGCACTGCTGGTTAACAAGGAAGTTATTACAGTTTGTATGCAATGATAAGATTGAAAATCAGTTCATTCGGTAACTGTCTAATTTACAGTGATAATGTTGTTTTACTGAGTTAGCTATTAACAATGTGGCATATCTATCCAACAGTTATCTTGAAGTTAGGATTTAGATTTTCTGCTTCCACATGATTGTATTCACTGCGCAACATTTCATTGTTTCTATTTGGATAGAAATAGGAAGAACAAGTGAATATTTGGTTGGAGAGATGGTGTAGGAAGGAGTGATTTAGATAGGACCAGTTTCCTTCCAGTGGGGATTGTTGGTGCTATTTGTGGATATTTAAATGAAATTGGGAAGTGTGAGGGAAATAGGATGCAATACTATAGAAGTTGTACTAATGTTTAAAGGTTAAAGGGAAAGACAAGTAGCAGGATAGAAAAACAAGAAGTAATACAGTATTGAGTGGAATAGCAACAAAGTATAAATTAGGGTTACAGTCCAAACATGTCAATGTATAGAACGTGATAAATAATATCTTTGAGTTACAGATGTAGATAGCTATGTGGAAGTAATAATGCAATGGTGATAACAGAAACCTGATTCAAAGAAAGGGCAATACTGGATATTTCAAAAATGATATAATTAATTTTGGTAGGAAGAAACCTGAGAGACAGTATAGAATGAATGTTGCAATTCTGAAGGACATTGAAGGACCTGGGTGAATCCTTGCCCTAAGTTATTGAAAGTGGCAGGACAGGTTGATTGAGCAGTTTATAAAGCATTGAGGCTTCATTAGAAGGGGTAAGTATATAAGAGCAAAGATGTTATGCTAAATTTGTATAAACACTGGTTTGGCCTTAACTTACATATTATCTCCAGTTTTGGATTCCATATTTAGGAAAGATGTGAAAAGCATTCGAGATTGCACAGAAAATATTTGCCAGGATGTTCCAGTGTTGAGGAATTTCAGTTCTGTGGATAGATTGGAGAAGGTTGGATTGTTTTTCTTAGAGAAGATTGAGAAGAGGTTCAATAGGGATGTTTAAAATCATGAGGGGCCAGGACAGAGTAGAGAGGGAGAAACTGTCCCTAGTGTTGGAAAAAGTGAGAATGATATAAGGTGTTTGGCAAAAGCAACAATGACATTGAGGTGAAGCTTCTTTGTGCAATGAGTGGTTAAGATCCAAAGTGCACAGTCTAACCACATGACAAAGGCATGTACAATCAGTGGATTTGGGAAGAAATTAGATTATTATCTTTAAAAGCAGCAACATGCTGAATTACAGGGAGATGGCAGGGGATTGGCTCCCAGTGAGTCATACTCAGAGAGCTAGTATAAGGATATGAGGACCAGGAAGAGGGTTGGAAATGAGGGATGGTGCCTGGATTTTCAATGTAGAGAGTAGTGTTTCACTTCATCATGTCAGATTAATTGCTCAAAAGATTTTTTCTGATCATTAATAACCTGCAAAAACACTTGTTGTAAAATTTGGAATGATATATGGAGACATTAATCTAGATTTGAACAAAAAGTTATACTTTGTGAAAGATCGCTTCATCTCGGTTCAACTTTATAATATCACCCTTCAACCGATAGACCATTTGCATCAAACTGAATCTTATCCTTACATTCTGCATAACTCAAACCATGTATCATGGCAACACTAATTATTTTGTAGTCTTAGCAGAGTTTAATTTCTCAGATGTCATGCCAATATTCTTTTATTTTGGACACTCCTGGCTTACCATGAGAGAAAGAAATTACATAAATGTGTCAAAACATTCAAAAAAAATTGCTTAAATACCAATAACTTGCCTGGATATGATTTCCCTTCCCGTAAGTAGCGCACATATCATTGGCATGAAGAGCAGCCATTATTATAGTCATCTCGCCATTCTTGGCTATTATCCATTACCAACAGCAAGTCTGCTATTATCTTTATTAATAGCCTCATCCACTAACCTTTAAAGTACCCTTCAATTCCATGGAAGAGAGATGTGTAAATCATAACAAAGTCTCAAAGAGTGGCAATTTTGATGCAAGAACAGATATACATTCTGCTTTATAAGTAATCTCAGGGATCGGAAAGGTTTGCTTCCACTCTGGTTCATTGAGTTCTGAGATTGCTGATAGGTCCAATGTACAATTTGCAGACTCTGCCACATGCAGAACAGGTGGTGCTTACAAAGATAGGTAAGTTATGGAGAGATTTCTGCACCATTTTTTCGATGCCTCAATGTCACCTCTGCCCATTTCTGAAGAATCCTGATTTATGTATTTTTCAAATGAGCCAACTCTATTTCATTGATCACAAGTCAGGAACTCCCATGAGTTAGTGAGGGTTTTGACCTCTTCAGGGAAGTATTGAAGGCACCATAAAATCTATCCTCTTGCCAGTCTCCATCCAGACATGTTCATTTTCCTAACAGGGCAATTGCTTTGGGAGTCTGACTGGCTTGATCTATCCAGCTGTGTTGATTTGGAGTGATGCTTGGAAGTGGCTTAGGCAACGACAATGTGTATTTCTCACTACCATACTTGGAGGCCTCTATAATACTTAGCAATGCCTGCTGTAGGTTGTCCAAATCTCCGAAGCATACAGGAACACGGTGGGGTAAAGTCACTGTTGGACGTAAGGACACTCAAGATGGACATTCAAAACATTCAAGCGGGCAAAGCTTCAGAGCTCAGACAAAGGACATTTTATGGAAACCCCTCTTTACTTTCAGTCTTCGAAAAACCCAACACCAAGAAAGTCCACCCTACTGTCACACATCCCTCTTTTGTCAAAAGACACTGGGAAATAGTCATTATATTATCAATTCATAAACTTCCAACAAAATGATGGACGGGTACTTTTTTTGAAATGGGTATGATTGCGAGTTTTTTGGTGATCATGAAAATCAAATCCCACCTTGGAAGAACATAGACATAGTTCCTAGAAGTAAAGAGTTCAAAGTAAATGGGGACAAAGTGAGAATAGTTTACTGAGCTGAGGCCAAAACATTGATTTCAAGTATTAGTTAGATATGGCACTTGGAACTAAAGGGATCAAAGGATATGGGGGTAAAGGAGAAATGGGCTGCTGAGTTGGATGGTCAGTTGTGGTCAAATTGAATGGTGGAGCAGGTTCGAAGGGCTGAATGGCCTACTCCTGCTCTATTTTCTATGTTTCTAACACTGATAATAATTCTTTACCGATTTCCGACCAGCTAACAGAACACTCAACTGGGCATAAATGTCAAAAAGTAGCATACTACTGATCTAGCTGTGGACTGTGCAATTCTGGTGGGTAATAGCTCAGTGACAAAAAAATGTGAAAGGCTTATCTTCCAACTTGGGCTCTCCATAAATTGGTAGGTGGCCTTCTGCAGAAAAGAAGGACATTCTGGAGGCAACCTCTAAATATATAAAGAATATGTCACAAACAACTTAACTCAAATTTCTGCCATGCGATGTGCATGAAAAAAATACTTTTAATTTGCACCCCTCACAACATCAGAATGTGCCAAAATGCTTTCAAACCAGTTGAGTACTTCTGTTTTGTAGTGCACTGCATTTAATTATAAACGTGTAGTAGAGGAGTAGACAGATATGATGATGCTAAATTAAAATTTAATTGCCAACCTCAGTTGTCGATTCTTTGAGAATATGAAGTATATGATGTCTTTAAAATATTGTTGATCTTTGGGATCTCAAGACATTTCCTTATATGTGTCTCTGCACGTTGTGTAAAAATACTGTGCACACAGAAAAGAGATAGAACACAGAATGGTACCGTGATGTGGAAAGAATTACTCAACCACTTCTTTCATATCCCAATGGTATGTTTAAGGGTTGAAGCCATAACGAAGTCTCCAGCAGGACAAATTTCACTTGTGCGAGTAACACTATTTTAAATATTCAATGATCAAATTTATACTCTTTGCAGCAAAGGGACCGACTGATGAATGCATGACGGAGTAGTTTCAAACCATTCCACATTTGAAATAACCCTGTCACAGAATCATGGAAGCATTACAGTCCAGAAGAGGCCATTCAGCCCATCCTGAATGCACAATGAACATTATGATACGGTGCCATGCTCCTGACTATTCTCCATTCCCTTGTGCATTGGCTTCCATTCAAACAATGCCCCAATCAAACCAACCTTCACTAAACTTTCCATCAGTGCATTCCAGACTGAAACCACTCATGTGAGAAATGACTTTTCTCTTGTCACAGCTGCTACTTTCGCAAATAATTTAAAATCCATCCCTTTTCATTCTTGCTGAAAATGTGTTGCTGAAAAAGCGCAGCAGGTCAGGTAGCATCCAAGGAGCAGGAGAATCGACGTTTCAGGCATGAGCCCTTCTTCAGACTCATGCCTGAAACGTCGAATCTCCTGCTCCTTGGATGCTGCCTGACCTGCTGCATTTTTCCAGCAACACATTTTCAGCTCTGATCTCCAACATCTGCAGTCCTCACTTTCTCCTTTTCATTCTTGACTTATTTTTATCAGCCGAAACAGTTTCTCCTTTTCTGCTCTAACCATGGTTTTGAAAGCTTGTATAAGATCTCCTCTTAGCCGGCCAGTCTACAAGAAGAACAGTGCCAGTTTCTCCAACCTAACCTCAGAGCTGAAGTTTCTCATTCTGGAACCATTCTTGTAAACCTCTTCTGCACAGATTGGTATCTGCATTTCACAATCGCGTTTTGTTGGGGAATGACTATTAGTATTTCCCATTCTCTATTTAACATGCGAGGAAATTCTGAGTGTTGGCAGCTAGGGAACTTTCATAAGAAAAGAGATGCGCTTTCTATCATATTACAAGCCCAGGTGAGGGTCCCCAATCTGTTTTTTCCAGAGAGGATACAATAAAAACTATTAAACTCCAGAGAGAAAAGGGATGGGCTGGTTCCTCTTGCTTTTCACTCCACTCCTCAGATGGTTGCAACAGGGTTAATTCAGAAGAATCCTTTCCCTTGTGGATATCTTTCTTCCAGATCCAAGTGAATTTACATTCTAAATGGAGCCAATTTAAACAGACTTTGAAGAAAGAAAAAGATGAGTGTGTTGGTTACAAAATATGACAAGAGGTAATGGAAAGAAATGTATACAGAGCTTAGGAACAAGCAGTGACAATCTTCCATCCATTGCCTCCATCCATATTTCTCACTGCCTTGGGAAGGCAACCAATAACATCAAAGACCCCTTCCACCCTGGTTAGAATCGCTTCTAATATCTTCCATCAGACAGAAGGTGCAAAAGCTTAAACACACGTACCAATAGGTTCAAGAGTAGCTTCTTCCCCGCTGTTATTAGACTGCTGAAAGGCCCTCTCTAACTTCAAATCTAATGGTGATCTTGCTTTTTGTGTACCTTCTCTACAGCCATAACATTGTTTTCCTCACCCTGTTCTATCACTTTAGGAACTTTGTATGGAATGATCTGCCATGCAAAACGAAACTTTTCACTGTACTGAGGTACATGTGACAACAATAAATCAAATCAAATCTACTCGATGTGCTTTTTTAAATGCATTCACAGCATGAGGGGCAACGCTGGCTTGGCCAGCATCTATTACTATTTGCCCAGAGGGCATTTAAAAATCAACCACATTGCTGTGGACTTGGAGTCACATGTAGGCCAAACCAAGTAAGAATGGTAGTTTCCTTCCTGAAAGGAAGCTAATGAACCAGATGAGTTTTTCCCCAATAATCATCATACTCTTAATTCCAGAATTTTATTGAATTCAAATTCCAGCATAGCAGGATTTGAACCTAGCTTCCCCAGAGCATTACCTGGGTGTTTGGATTAACAGTCCAGTGATAATACCACGAAGCCATCACCACCACTACATTGTTCTTTCCTACAATCCTAGCTGCAGCTATCCCTGAGCTCTGACACTGCCAGGATAAGTTGAGCTGCTGGCCAATCTGAATGGCAGCACTTGCTCCCAGTGGAGTGGGGAATAGTGCCGACTCTCCCAGGCAGACACCATGCTGGATGACTTCCAGGTATATTGGCTTCTGGCTGACCATTCTTCTTGGAGGAGGGGGACCCACCTATCATGGCTCAGTGGGCATTTAGAAGTCACCACATTGTTGAGTGTCTGGCGTCACATGAAGGCCAGACCAGGTAAGGATGACAGCTTCCTTCCCTGAAAAGACATAACTAAACCAGATGAGTGTTTTGGACAGTTGACAATGATTTCATTAGACTCTTCACTCCAATTTGCATTGATGGCAAATTTCATTGTCTGCTGTGGCAGGATTTGAACTCAGATTCCCAGAACATTATCTGGGTCCCTTGATTAATTGCCTAGCAATAATACACTCAGTCATTGTCTCCTCTTTAAACCACCACAAGAATTTATATTCCAAACAATGAGCACCCTTTCTCCATTGTGGTGCAATTGTTGTGATCACTTGACATTTGGCATTTTCATCTTTGTCCCTCTGAATGCGAGATAAAAAATTTCAACTGCATGTCTCAGTATTCAGCAATAGTAAAAGTTAATTTTCTTTTTCTAAATTATTTACGCGGATTGTAAGTGTCATTTTGGTTGGAGGAACAAAATTATTCAGTAGGATTGCTGAAACTCCAATCTCAGTGTAATTCACAGAATGTACCTAAAGAGTATCCACAATCAATATTTTCTAGAACACGTCCTTGGCTTCCCCATGAAGATAAAGGTTTCACCTTCAGAACTCATTTTTCCCATCAAGCACTGCTAGCTGGCTGTTTGCCTACACAATCACGCCAATTCTATTTAGTGCCTGCATCCGTGTGCTGAGTAATTGACTTCCAAAGCCCATCCTATTTCACAACTTAAGGACGGCACGTGATCTCAAGAAGGCATTTCAAG
Organism: Chiloscyllium plagiosum; assembly: GCF_037043375.1. Lineage (NCBI taxonomy): Eukaryota > Metazoa > Chordata > Chondrichthyes > Orectolobiformes > Hemiscylliidae > Chiloscyllium > Chiloscyllium plagiosum. The sequence goes on along the minus strand of NW_028270162.1, from coordinate 45,005,276 downwards.
GCTGATTCAAAGGCCTCATTCATCACATGAACCACGTTTAGTCAGGTCTGTTTCAGCTCATGTTCATAAACTCCATAATGCGCACATCAAAATGTTACCTTTGTCTGACATTAAAAAAAAGGGAAGAAATTCACGTCGGTGTGCGGGAGGGAGTTCCTGCAAACTGTGCCTTATAGTAGCACCTTGCCCAACAAGCTGCAACACAGTCAGTAATTCACCGCAGATACTCTGCTGCAAACAAAATAGAAGTGGAAGAATAGAGAGCACGGAATCCTGGCTTGAGGAAACACTCGACTCTCCCCAGTTCCTCTGGCCAACTCTTGCCCTCTTGGCTTCAAGATGGCCTCTGAGACACTTGACCTTTGTCCTGAGATACTGACAATGAATGAAAACAAGCTGTTGGTTGTTGTTCCTTAAACTATACCAAGTTCAGGACACACTGTACTTTTTAAAAATATATCATTGTGCTTCAGCTTTCATACAGTTACAAAGTTGGCCAATTTTATCCAAAAAGAAGTTTTATAAATCTGAAACCCAATGAAATAAAAATGGCTTTAATTTATTCAGTGAGTGAAGCAGTGACCTTGGCCATGGGCCTTTATACAGGACTATATTTTAGTTGTCCAATGTGTTTTGAGTTGTCAGCTTTTTTTTTCCGAAGCAGTTTGTCAGCTTTTCTGACTGTTGTAGTTTTGCAAGTATGTTAAAGGTCTCTCCGAGATACACTGGACTAATGCAGAAATGTCTTTAAAGAATGTTGCAAGTAAGCAGCTAATAGTACAGAAGGTCATTCAAGTTACTGATATGTACAGCGATAGCACAGAGAATGCACTGCAGGGTGGGAGAAATGAGTCGGTCATAATCCCACTAGTTGTTTGTGTAAAGACAGAATTTGCAGACAAAAAAGAGAGTATGGTACAGAAGAGGCAATATACAGAGTACCAAAAATAATTCACTGCAAATGGTAAAGGAATTGTTTTGTTTATTCCAAAAGTAAAGGTATAGAGGCTGCAGAGGTTTGACCAGAACTACTGCAACATCCCATATGAATCTGACATTTTGGAATTTGTGTAATATCATCCTAGGCATCGTTCCTTGTGGGTATTGGTGAGATTGGTGAGAAAGTTGGAGCCGAGAGGGAGGAGCCTTCTAGAGTCCCATTTTCCAAATGGCAAGACATAACTCTCATTATTGAGCAGCAAGAGACCTTTTAACATACATCAATAATTCTTCAGTAATTAATCTTGCTTTATCGATATACAGTTTCTCCTACCCGACAGATAGAAAGGACACGGCGACTATTCCCAACATGAAATTCACTCTCCTGATTGCCATTTGCTGTTCCAGACCTCTATCTTGGACACCAGTCGCCAATATGTGACCTCCTTACCCACGTATTTTGGCAGGTGGCTCAGTGGTTAGCACTGCTTCCTCACAGTGCCAGGGACAAAGGGCTGGTTCCACCTTAGGGCGACTGCCTGTGTGATGTTTGCATATTCTCCCCATGATCCGGTTTCTTCCCACAGTCTAAAGAAGTGCAGGGTAGGTGGGTTGGACATGCTAAATTGCCCCATAGTGTCCAGGGATGTGCAGGCTAGGTGGATTAACCATGGGAAATGCAGAGTTACAGGGATGGAGTGGGTCTGGCTGAGATTATCTTCAGAAAGTCAGTGTGGACTCGATGGGCCAAATGCCTGCTTTCACGCTGTAAGAATTCTATGATCTAGTCATCAGGGATGAGTTGGATGAAAGGTCTGTTTCCGTGCTGTATATCTCTCTGACTATGACATACCAATCTCACTGTATCCCCATGGCACATCCAATCCATTTGCAGGCTAGCTCTGCACTCAATATTGAACTTTGGAATGCATCAACACCTTTCATCGGAATGCTGTTGCAAGGACACTTTGCAGGCACGGATAGGACTCGACTCATGGATTGGACCAGCTTGCCCTCTTACTGCTCACTCGTTTTGTACTTACTTGGACTCTCAAGCATCCCTGGCATGTCTTGACATTTTGCACATTGCCATCTCAACCAGACTGTGAAGGCTACGACACATCCATCTTGATGTGATGTTTATTGCAGAGTAAACCTTGTTATGGTGTGTCAGCAGTGTCAGTCAAAAAGGTGAAAATGTTGATATGCCAATCTCCCACCTGCACCATGTGCCATGCAGAAAGTACATTGAATGTGCATCAAAGCCCAAGGAGATTATTCCTCAGTCAGGTGTAGCAACACAACCTTCAGTCAGGGCTCCCAGCACAGTAACTCAAGGACTTTATCTGATATCAGTCAATTCTTTAAACATGGTCAGTTGGCTGCTCTGGGCAGGCAGAGTTCTTGTCCCAATAGTGATGGGGTGTACCATGATTGTTCCTGCAGCTCCAGTATGAATTGTCCTGGAAGTCGCAGTAAGTCAGTTGGGGAAATGAGTTAGGCTCCTATTCAGTCCTAAGTAGGGCCCGTTCATCCAAATCAATCAGTGAAGGGTGCCATGGGGGTCCTGGGGGTCAGCTCAATGAAAGTCAAAGGGGTATTAACAGGGGCCACTGCTGTAGATGGGGAGTTGGCCCAAGTTATTTCTTGAGGATTGGAGGCCGCATGCTGGGATGCAAAAGAGACAATAATGTGATGCGAGTGCAACTCAAACAATGAGGTGATGATACAATAGTGCATTGGGGTATTCGGGGAGGGGGGGGCGATTGGATTATAGTTGGAAAGGGGCTATTGATTGTCATTACCGTGATTATAATGGAGGGGGTGGGGGTGGGGGGCTGGGGCAGGGGAGTGAGGGCAGACAAGCATGTTAGTGAGCAGATCTAAACTGTCGGGCTAGGGAGCGGAGGTAATCATGGGAGTTGCAGATAGAATTCCAGATGTTATATAGGAGCATGTAGAGGATCAGTGCTGATGACATGACAGGGAGTGCCAGGGAGAATGGCATGTGGAACTTCAGAGATGGGGGGAGGGGGAGGGGACAATTGCTGAGTGGGCTGAGTGGGGGAAGATGGGGGCGGTCTTAGTGACCAGGCTGCACCTCTGATTCACTACATCAAGGGCAACCTGTGTTGCCTTTATCTTTGTGTTTCGGAATACACATTGCAAATGGAAAATGGCTGCTACCACATCGGGAGTGGGTGGAGTAGTCATACACCGGATGGACAGTCTCTACTGTACTCCCTGTACACCCACCGGATGGACATTGGTGATTTCTTGGTAATTCACTTCACTTACAGGAAACCAGGCCACATTCTGAACTGGATGCATTGCCCTCTGTGCTGAATTTTTGGCCTGGATTTAATTGGGTGCTGAGCAGTCCCTGCTCGCCCCTAGGCTAAAGGGTCATGGAGAGGTAGGGGGGGAGTCTGCCCATGATCCTAGATGTTGCTCATTAGCAGTTTATTGCCACTCGGAGCAGGGTTAATTGCTTTACGGCAGGCCTTCTTTCCCTTTCCCCTGCCGGCCAATCTTATTGACTAGCTGCCCTGTACTTCCTGCAACTGCATCCAGGAACTGTCATCATTGCTGGGGCTATAGGCAGTCCCATCACATCAAGGAGCTCAATTAAGGGCTGGGATCAAGAGACTCAGAGCTGAAAATGTGTTGCTGGAAAAGCGCAGCAGGTCAGGCAGCATCCAAAGAGCAGGAGAATCGACGTTTCGGGCATGACCCCTTCTTCAGGAATGAGTCTCAGCAAAGATTCACCAGAGGATTGGCTTCAAGATCCTACGGAGAAGGTTTAAGGGGGATGATTACAGAGAGCTCCTCTGATGTGCCCAAGTGGCCACCATTCCCTCATCCCAAACCTTTTAAAAAATTATTTCAAAACTATACTGTATTCATAAAAATATCTTTATTCACTAATGCAGTTCAGTTCTGTACAGTAGCATATGGAGAAAACAAACATTGGAGTATCCAGCAAACAAACCAAAGGCATTTCTTCCTTGTACAAGGTTATATTTACACATATTTGAGGCACCGTGAGGGTCCGATAAATGAATGAACCCCCATTTAACTTCATCAGAAAGACCTTAGACTGTGGTCTTCTCCACTGTGCCTTGGTGGCAGCTACCCCAAGCTTTACTGGCTTCCTTAGCATGTAGTCCTGGACCTTAGAATGTGTCAGTCTGCAACACTCAGTCAGGGTCAACTCCTTCAGCTGGAAGACCAACAAGTTTCAGGCAGACCAAAGGTTGTAGTTCACCTATCTGATGGTCCTCCAGGCGCAGCTGATGTGCCCCTATCCAACCCCTATCCAACCATCCCCCTTATCCAATACCAGCTGAGATATCTAAAACTGCCAGGCCTTCCTGTGGTGTGAGTCAAGATTAGAGTGGTGCTGGAAAAGCACAGCAGGTCAGGCAGCATCTGAGCAGCAGAAAAATTGACGTTTCGGGCAATTTCAACAAATCCTGATGAAGTGCTTTTGCCCGAAACGTCAATTTTCCTGCTCCTTGGATGCTGCCTGACCTGCTGTGCTTTTCCAGCACCACACTAATCTTGACTCTAATCTCCAGCATCTGCTGTACCCACCTCCGCCTTCCTGTGGTGTGGGTCACTCCTTACTGCAGGTACAAAGGCTGCTGTATCATGTGACCTCACATTTCTGTCAACTCATAGTCCCAGATAAGGGTTGGTGGAAATTTTATTAAATTCTTCTCCCATTTGCAGCATTAAGTGACCAAGTCTTTATTTCTCACAAGGCAAAACTCCCAGTTTTGTAATGCTAGTGTTGATGGGGGCTTGTAAAACATTGACTCAATATCAGAAAAAGTATCTTTGTCCTCCTTGAGAGTTAAGACAGCTGAATTCACAAAACTATCTAATAGATTCTTAAGTGCCATCCTGATATTGATAACTTTTAAAAATGTAATCTATTAAAAACATATTCTTAAAAATACATCATGCTGTCACTCAGGGGCTGGTTTTCAAAAGTTTTAATACCCGAAAGCTTTTCTCTGGGAAATTCAAATGGAGGACTTCAGCTCATAGTGCAAAATGTAACTGGGCTGGAAACCAGGAAAGGAGGCTGGCTTCAAAGAGATGTTAGTATATGTATAATGTCTTTCACAATCTCCAGACATCTCAGAGCAGTTCACAACCAACAAGTTACTTTTTCTGTGTATTCACTGTTGCAGATTAGGAAAGGTAGCAGTCGACGTGCACACATCAATGTGATAACGATCAGATAATCTGCTGTTTAATGTTACTGGATGGGGGCGAAGTATTGGCTAGTACATTAAAGTTCTGCCACTTGTGTCTTTGCTATTTGTGAATTTGCACAAAACATTCTGCACGTCGCTTTGTTCATTGACACCTGTCAGAAGAAGGGTCATAGAGTACTTGGAGAAGATGTCAGAAAATGAAAAGCACCTCAAAGAACTGTGATCTGGAAGATGTCCAAGATAGACTGTATTATATTTCCTGGGCAAGAAAAAGCACACCTTTCATGTCATATACCATGTTGCTTGCTGGAGGTTTTTTTAAACATGGGCATTTACTGTTGTTGTGATCATAACATTCTGGCAGACAGCTTTGTAATAAGAGGAAGTGTGACAATTTTATGTATCATTTGTTTTATTAAGAACAAGTGTGACAATTTTATATATCCAATATTTTAGATTAGATTCCCTACAGTGTGCAAACATTCCCTTCAGCCCAACAAGTTCACACCGACCCTCCGAAGAGTAACCTACCCAGATCCATTTCCCTCTGACTAATGCACCTAACACTATGGGGCAATTTAGCATGGCCAATTCACCTGCCCTGCACATATTTGGACTGTGAGAGGAAACCAGAGCACTTGGAGGAAACCCACGCAGACATGGGGAGAATGTGCAAACTCCAAGCTGTCGGTCGTCCGAGGCTGGAATCGAACCTGGGTCCCTGGCGCTATGTGGCAGCAGTGCTAAGTAATTTTTCCAGTTGAACATCTATTTGTGTCTTTTATCTTCTACAGTATGCGATGCTTACCCAATGGTTGGAGCCATTCATGGTCAATGTAAAATATAGTTAAAAATCACAAACACCAGGTTATAGTCCAACAAGTTTATTTGGAAGTACGAGCTTTTGAAGTGCTGCTCCTTCGTCAGGTAGCTGGTGGAACAGGATCATAGGACACAGAACTTATGGTAAAAGATCAAAGTGTCATTCATCATGATATGATGTATTGAACAAACCTAGATTGGTGTTAAGCCTTTAATCACTTAGAATTGGGATGATGGTAATGATTCATATGCATGTATGCATGCTTGTTTTTGTGTGAGAGTGTGTGTGTGAGAGTATATAGTGTATTGGGGTCAACTGTAGTGTGACATGAACCCAAGATCCCAATTAAGGCCATCCTCACGGGTACCGAACTTGGCCATCAGCCTCTGCTCGACCACTCTACATTGTTGCCTATATCACAGTCCACCTTGGAGGCCAGTCACCTGAAGATCTGAGGCCAAATGTCCTTGACTGCTGTGTCCTTGAACACTTCCCCAGTCGAGGAGCACTTCAGCGGTCAAGGACGTTTGGCGTCGGATCTTCGGGTGACCGTCCTCCAAGATGGATTGCGATATAGGCAACAAGCAGAGGCTGATTGCCAAGTTTGGTACCCATAGGAATGGCCTTAATTGGGATCTTGGGTTCATGTCACACTACAGTTGACCCCAATACAGTATATACCCTCACACACACTCTCACACAAACAAGCACGCATACACACATATGAATCAAAACCATCATCCCATCCATGGGACCCTGGATTCATGTCACACTACAGATGACCCCACTATACTATACACACTCACACACACACTCTTATACATGATCACATTCACAAAGACCCTATCTCATATACATGCTCTCGCACACACGTACACCCAAACCCCCATACCTCCCCCCCACCACACACACACACACACACACACACACACACACATAAATGTATGGGATGAATTTGCATTTGCAGATTTGTAGTTGCAGGTATATTATATTTTGTTCAAAAAGCATGCAGTCTATTGGCAGTTAGTCCATGTGACATTTTATAAATTCCTACTTTACAAATAGAACCAGTCTGACTCAAGTTTGGGATACAGACAGACTCTAACCTCACACCTTTAATGCATTGTCTGAGCTGAGATTTCACCTTTTTTTATATGAAACTTTAAGTTATCACAGGACTGTGACTTGAAAGAAGTTCTAGGGTTTACATATTAATGAATCAAAACCATCATCCCCATTCTAAGTGGTTAAAGACTTAACACCAATCTAGGTTTGTTCATACATTGCATCAGTTGTATGACACTTTGAATTTTACCATAAATTCTGTGTCTATGGTCCTGCCCCACTAACTATCTGACAAAAGAGCAGCACTCCAAAAGCTTGTACTCCCTATTAAATGGTGTTGTGTGATTTTTAACTTTATCCACCCCGGTCCAACACTGGCACCTCCACATCACTGTAAAATATGTTTATCATTTTGCAAATTTGTTGTTGATGAAGTTTTCCAGGAATGTAACACTGGCAAATAGCAAGATTTTATAATATATGGGAAAGATCATCAGCTCTTCCACTTTTGCCAATAAAGACACACAAATCTTTGGTTCAATGTTTCATCCAAACAATGGTAATCACTTAAAACCAGGCTAATGGTGTCCATCTAGATTTTACTCAGTCATCAGAAAGAGACCTGAATTTACCAAGTTTTGAGTCAGAGACCCAGAGGCAATGGTAGTGGGCTATGTAAAGTACACAAGTGCTACGGAGATCATAACAAGCTGATCTTTTGAAGCATTGGGAAATGTGGGATTTGGGAAAGTAAGAAAATCGAGAGTTTGGACATTTGGAATTGGCTAGATTCTGAACAACGCTGAGCTCGTTCTCATGCTTTGTGAGGCTGACTTTGAAGCAGTTAAACAGTAATTATCCAGCTGACGCTTTAGATATGGATCAATCACAGTTTGGACACAACACATGAGAAAGACCTTGCTATAAATCTCAGGGACCTCCTGGGCCGACGCGGCAAAGAAAGCCACGAGCTATGGTTTCTCACCGCTAAGTCAAACACTAAAGCTCTGCAAGGGAGTGTTCAAAGTTGGGGTTGAGACAAATCACCAATAACAATGATTTAATCTGGACAGTTTTATAAGGCCTCACATTAACTGCCTATACACAGGGAAAAGATCAAAGCAGCAAATGTGTTAATGATTTAATGCCTGAATAAGAGCACTTCAAATATCAGGCAAAGCAACAAAAGCCATTGTAAACCACATTCCTTACCTGCCAAGATGTGGAGGGCTGGTTTCAATGGTTTGGGAGATTTTCCCTCAGTGAAAGTTGGGGAAATGAATGAGACAAACTACCTCTACGAACTCACCCATCCCACAACTTCAGAACTAAATAAACTCTTCTGCTTGTTCAAAGTATCTAAAGCTACAAATCTTAACATCATCTTCCATTACTTTTCGAATCCTGGAAATCAGTGTTGAGGCAAAGTCACAAGGGATGTAAGACTGCTTTTTTTTTGTCATTTTCATTTCTGAATGTTGGCAAATGTTTGCACCCTAATTCTGTTAACAGGGTCCACATTCCAAATCATGGGAATAAGGTGTCCTAGGAGTCTGTCTCATGAGGGCATTTCAAATTGGCAGCAACAATATACACACCACTCAGTCTGCACATGGGGCCCACCCTCACACCAGTTATATCTCCAAAAGGGATGTCAGCACTGTGGAAAAAAAAATATAGCACATTTGAAGAACTGTAACTTCTCCAGAATTAAATACAAATGCCAAACCTTTGCTGAGGTTTTCTGCTACAAGGCCACAGTTGTTACTTGCCGTGCAACATTTTTGCTTTGGATGTTATATTTTGCAACGGGACATTTGTAAGTTGGTAAATTCATAATATTCAGCATGCAAGGAATAAATTATGAGACTGGATTATTAGCGCAGCTGCTTCTGATAGAGGTGAGGCAAAGCACCATTTGCCTCATTGCTATACCCCATTATGAAAACAGTCAACATATATATTTAATTACATTAACGGCACTTTGAACAACAGGCGCAAAGAAAATAGGCAGCCTGGATGGGTGGGGGCAGAATAAGAGAGAAAACTGAAATTTTAGAAGTTGACTTCAGGTGATATATAGGAGAAAGTGAGGACTGCAGATGCTGGAGATCAGAGCTGAAAATGTGTTGCTGGAAAAGCGCAGCAGGTCAGGCAGCACCCAAGGAGCAGGAGAATCGACGTTTCGGGCATGAGTCCTTCTTCATGAGGAAAGTGTGCCAAGCAGGCTAAGATAAAACCCTTGAACTCAGCACCACCTTCCTAACCTGCAATCTTCTTCCTGACCTCTCCGCCCCCACCCCCACTCCGGCTTATCACCCTCACCTTATCACCCTCACCTTAACCTCCTTCCACCTATTGCATTTCCAACGCTCCTCCCCCAAGTCCCTCCTCGCTACCTTTTATCTTAGCCTGCTTGGTACGCTTTCCTCATTCCTGAAGAAGGGCTCATGCCCGAAACGTCGATTCTCCTGCACCTTGGATGCTGCCTGACCTGCTGCGCTTTTCCAGCGACACATTTTCAGTTCAGGTGATATATAGACAGGATGGGCTCTGCTGATGCCTCAGCTAAATATATGGATATATGGCTGATAAACGTACAGACCTGTATATACAAATGATAAATTCTGATCTCTGTATGCAAAGAAATGGAATGTTTACGTATGTATAGCATGACCAACTGTACAGACCATCAAAATATTTTATGAATAAAGTATATTTTTGAAATAAAAAAGTAGACAGGATGATAGTTTCAGTGGGTGATTACATTGCAACAGAAGGTGTTGGCTACTAACTTTCGTGGTGACATCTTAGCTTTAAGTGAACTGTTTGGGTGTTTGAGGGTAAGAGTCGTTTCCCAGGGGAATTAATGTGTAACCAACCGCAGGTCTTGTGTGAGAAGAGCCATCTGCGTTTTTTTTAAATAATGCCACTGGTTTCTAGATATGTTTGTGTAAACACTGCAGCATCATGTCTGCAGCCTGCGATCTCTACTCCCCCTTTCCTCTTGATAACTGCCTTTTCACTCAAATCCTACTGATCAGATGCAATTGGCAATTTGCAATGAAAGCAAAAAAAAAGGCCTTTTATTGCAATCCCAATTGGGGGTCATTATCTCCAGTCAAGCAGGGCTGATTCAATGTGAGTTGAATTTATCAATAATGTATGATGGCTTCAAACAGAAGGCCTGTCTCTGCAGATCAAAGCCATTCCAAATACAATATTAGAATTACCAGCATTGCAAATGGTCTCAGTGTTTCTTCCTGCATTATGGAAATGCAGGTTCTCCCTCCCTTTGTTTCATCCTTCTGTCTGAAGTTAAAATGTGAATTCTGTAAAATAGCTTTCCCCTTTCAACATTTTTGCAGAGATGAGCTAAGAAGCTAAGAAGCCACTCCAAACCTGAGCAATTTTCTAAATGTTTAACTTATGGATCATGCTTGAGCCCTTGATGTTTCTTACATCCACCCTTGGAAAGTGCAGAGACAAGTGTTATGACTGTTTGGATAAGAGATCCAGCCCGATAACACTGGATTTGCAGAAATGAGAACTTCCATTCCGTTTTTAAGGTGTGAGGGTTTGCTCTCTACTGGCGTTCCCATGTGACCTGTAAGGATAGTAAGGTGTGAAATTCAGACTTATGTGGATTTTACGAGTTGATGTTGTCCATGTTTGTGCAATAAAAGATGAAGTTTCTGAAAGGATGAATATTGGAGACTGAATTAAACTCCACTCAATTTGATGATGTCACACAGCAGAATGGAGATGAATAGTCCTGGATCTCAAATAGTATTAGAGGGGGAACCCCACTAGCCTTAGTGACAGAGCCAAGCCAGCTAATGCAATGCACAGCTAGTTACTGTCATGCAATAGAACTCATCTTGTAAGGCAAGAGTTTCTTCTTGTTTGAGATTCAGTAGTGTTTGAACATTCACACCTCTAACCTCAATGGATCCTTTGACCCAGTGTGCTAATGGGAATCTGTGGGGTATACATGTTTAACAATCAAAGCTTTGTTGAGTGGTTATTGTACAGGAGGTCATTCCATCTCTCATGTCCACAACAGCTCACTGTAAGAATAACTCACTGAGTCCCACTGTCCTGCTTTTTCACTGCGGCCCTGCAAATAATTTCTCTTCAGAAAATTTTCCGATTCCATTTGTAAGGCCAAGATTGTGTCTGTCTCCATCACACTTTCTGGAAGAAAACTTTTCACTGTACTTAGGTACATGTGACAATAAATCAAATCAATCAAGAGCATCCCATATTCTAACCGCTCGCTGCATTCAAAGGCTTGTCCTCATGTCACCACTGCTTTCTTTTGCCAATCTCCTTAACTTGATACCCTCTGGCTGTCAATCCTCACACCGTTGGGGAGTATTCTTCTCGAGCTCCTCTGTCAAGATACCTTATATGACTTTTACAGGGCTGAACTTATGACTTATGCAGTTGTAAACATGCTGTTTATTTTGCAAGGATGGGAAATATCCAGGTAAGACTTTGCCATTAAGTTGGAAACAATTATTTATACTACTGGATGAGACTAGAATTCATTCAGAGGCAATTCCTTGTAGATCTAAGGCCTTCTCTGAATCTTCAACACTTAATCCACACTACACTCTGCGAGAGTTCCTCAGGGCCAGCCACCTTCAGTTGCTTCATCAATGACCTTCGCTCCATCATAAGGTCAGAAGAGGCCCTGGATTGACAGAGGCTGAGGGATGACCATATAGAAGTTTAAAACATCATGGAGGGTATGGATCGGGTGAATAGTCAAGGTCTTTTTCCAAGCGTAGGGGAGTCCAGAACTAGAGGGCATAAGTTTAGGGTGAGAGAGGAAAAGGGTCATTTTTTCATGCTGAGGGTGGTGTGTGTGTGTGTGTGTGTGTAAAATGAACTGCCAGAGGAAGTGTAGGTACGATGACAACGTTTAAAGGGCAACTTGATGTGAAGGGCTAAACGTTGGCATATGGGACTGGATTAATTTAGGATATCTGGTCGGCATGAATGAGTTGGACCAAGGATCTGTTTCTGTGTTGTACGTCTCTATGACTCTATGACTTTAAGATGGAACGTTTGCTGATAATTGCAAAATGTTCAGACCATTCACAGCTTCTCAAATATTTAAGCAGTACATGTTTAAATGCAGCAAGTACTGAACAATATCTAGGTTTGGGCTGACAAATGGTAAGTACCATTCATGCCACACAAATGCCAGGCAATGTCCATCTCCTCTAAGAGACAATCTAACCACCATTCCTTGAAATTCATGGTGTTAACGAAAAATCCCCACTGTCAACATTCTGGGGGTTACTATTGATGAGAAACTGAACTGGACTCACCATATAAATATAGTGACTACAAGAGTAAGTCAAAAGCTAGGAATACTGCGGCAAGTAACTCACCTCCTCACGTCCCAAAACCTGTCCACCATCTTGATTTAGACTTGCTGGTGTTGGACTGGGGTGTACAAAGTTAAAAATCATACAACACCAGGTGATAGTCAACAGGTTTATTTGGAAGCACTAGTTTTCAGAACGATGCCACAACCAGCAGATGAAGGAGCAACACTCTGAAAGCTTGTGCTTCCAAATAAAGCTGTTACACTATAACCTGCTGTTGTGTGATTTTTAACCTCATAATCTTGTATGCCTTAATCAGATCACCCTTCAGTCTTTTCTGCTCCAATGAAAATAATGAAGCCTATTCAACCTTTCCTCATCACTGAATTGCTCCATCCCAGACAGCATCCTGGTGAATCTCCCCTGTTTTCCATCCAGTACAATTACATCCTTCCTGTAATATGGAAACTAGAACTGCACACAGTACTCTAACAGCAGTCTCACCAAAGTTCTATGTAATTCCATCATGATTTCCCTGCTTTAGTAACCTGTGCCTCGATTGATAATGGCAAGTGTCCCATATGCCTTTTTCACCACCCGACCGCCTTCGGAGATCAAGGTCAGACACACCAAGTTACAACACCACCCCATTTCTAATGGCACCTTCCTATGTAACTGCAGAGGTGTAACACCTGCCCCTTCCCCTCCTCCCTGCTCACCATCCAAGGGTCTAAACAGTCTTTCCAGATGAAGCAACATTTCACCCGTCCCTCCTCCAATCTTGTGTATTGTAATCGCTGCACCCAAAGTAGCCTACTCTACATTGGAGAAACCAAACAGAGACTGGGTGACTGCTTTGCGGAACACATCTGCTTTGTGCACTATCATGACCTTGACCTTCCTGTAGTTGGTCATTTTAACACAGCGTCCTGCTCGCATACCCACATGTCTGTTCTCAGCATGCTGCAGTGCTCTAGTGAAACACAGCGCAAACTGGAGAAACAACATCTCATCTTCAGACTAGGCACTTTGCAACCTTCTGGACTTAATATTGAGTTCACCATCTTCCGACTGCGAACTCACTCCCATTTCTTCCCTTTCTGTTGGCTTTTCTTGTACTCTCTGTCAGCATTTCCTCTCTCCCACCTCCTCCCTTCATCCCAATGGGACCGTGCGTTCTCTTCTTTTTGGCAGTTGGACACATCATTGTTCTGCCAATCTCATACTCCGATCACTTAATCTGCAATCTCAACACCCTTTCTCCCCCAGCTCTCTATCCCACCACTATTGTGTGTGTGTCCCCACCACACCTTTTGTCAGCTCTGATGAAGATTAGAGTGGTGTTGGAAAAGCACAGCAGGTCAGACAGCATCCGTGAAGCAGGAAAATCGATGTTTCGGCTGCTCTGATGATGAGTCATCTCGACTCGAAACTTTAAATTGTTCTGTCCCCATGGATGCTGCCTGACCCACTGTGTTCTTCAGCATTTGTTGGTTTCAGTCCCTTTTAATTGGCCTCAGTTTCAGTCCTACAGTATCAGCCCCAAGTCACATTTACAGCTACTCTTGTTGTCTCCTTTCATGAGATCAGACAGGTTAGTGCCATCTAGTGCCAAGTTCTGGAGAATTTCACGCTGTGATTTTGTAGCCACTGGAGACTGGCTTGAAGCTTCTTACGCCCACAGTCTCAACTGGCAGAAATTGCATACTTAATCCCATTGATCCAGGCAGAATTTGAAGTCAAGATTGAGAGATTAAATAAAAGGCTACTTTAACATTATTTGACACGTGGTGCTCATAATGTAAAAATGTGGTAGAAGTTAGCTGCAGTCGGTTGAATCTTGTCTGAACAGAGTGAGTGGGTTTTTTTCAGGAATTGCCTTGGCCAAAATCCCAACTCCGAGCAAATCTGGGCTGGCTCCGCAAACACAGAGATTCCAACATTTTCTTCCTCTTTGTCAGAAACCTGCTAAAGTGTAATGCATAATAATAGAAAAAAAACGAATCTCGTTCCTGATGGTTACTAAGATCGAACAGACTATTTCTACTCCTCACTTTCTTGGAGCAGTGACAAAAGTAATGCTCTTAATTAATCATTTTCTCAATCAAGATAAAGTTTTACCTACTTTTGTATTGTTAATCTGCTAAGAGGTACATGACACAATAGTTAAAACATGCATCTCTGTTCGAAATCACGTGGTATAAATTCACACAGCCATTGAGCCAACTAAAACATTATGATTTAGTATGGATAAAATGTGAGGTCAGGTGTACTATATCTGTCAGAGGAACATAGGATCATTAGAAAAGGACTCTTGGGATGCAGTGATAGTGCCCCTACCTCTGAGCCAGAAAGCTCAGGTTCAAGTCTCACTTGCTCCAAAGGTGTGTAATGTCATCTCTCAATAGGTTGTTTGGAATATATATTGGATCATTGAAAGGGATTCTTGTGGTGCAGTGGTAGTGTCCCTACTGCTGGCCCAGGAGACCTGAATGCAGATTCCACCTGCTCCAGAGATGTGCCAGAACACCTCTGAACAGGTTGATTAAAGATATCTAGGAGTTCTGGGAAATAGGAGCGGGATTGGCCACTCTGCCTCTGAAGCCTGCTCTAATATTTAATTATATCATGGCTGATCAATTACCTTATTGCTAATTTCCCTCACCATCCCATATACCTTGATAGCTTTCGTATCCAGAAATCTATTAACCTCTGTCTTGAATATATTCAATGGGTGAGCCTCCACTGCCACAGATTCACAGCTCGTGGGCAGGTTCAGCAAAACAGAAGCACAGCAACTGGTCAGAGTTTGTATGTAACTGCGTCAGAGGTATGTAGACCTTTTCACCCACTAGTCCTGTCCCATCTCAATAATTGATTATTCTACCTTTAACGATTTATCCAGTATGAGATGGTAACCCAGAAAAGATAGGTAAAAGGCAAAAATTATTTTATCTGCATTAGCACCCATGCCCCTAGTTCTCAAGCTCATTTCCTCATGTGTTGAACAGCCTCGATGACTGACTCCATTGTCTTACTAGTAAATTATACAGAACTTACAGTACCTCAAGTCAGTCCAAATGGTCTACCCAGTGTTAATGCTCCATACCTATGGAGAGGGAGGTTTACACCCTCCCTTTCTGGCCTGATTATTACCAGGGTTTGTGAGACTATCCCACTACCTTCCTTTGCAATTATCTAGTCTGCAGATTATTCCAACCATTTAACTCAAATCAACAGAAAGGAATCCCAGGTTCTTTTTAGTTTACATTCCCTACAGTGTGGAAACAGGCCCTTCGGCCCAACAAGTCCACACCTACCCTCTGAAGAGTAACCCACCCAGACCCACTTCTTTCTGACTTAGCACCTGACACTACGGGCAATTTAGTATGGCCAATTCACCTGACCTGCACATCTTTGGACTGTGGGAGGAAACAAGAGCACCCGGAGGAAACCCATACAGACAGAGGGAGAATGTGCAAACTGCACACAGACAGTCACCCAAGGCTGGAATCAAACCCGGGTCCCTGGTGCTGTGAGGCTGCAGTGCTAACCACTGAGCCACCGTGCTGCTGTGTGTAATGCCCCTTAAATATCATTTTCCTTGGTTAGTATATTGGCTCAAAGAGCCAATGGGTCAACCTTGAATGTTTTAAAAAGTTAATCAAAATAGCACAGCATATGTTTGATTAAAATCTGTTTACAACTGTGTCACCCTGCGAAAAATGAATATGTCTACTTTCTATTTCAATTGCCAATTTTGTACTTTTTAAATTAATTTATTTTTGTTTTAGTGGGACATGGGTGTTGCTGGCTGGTCAGCATTTATTGCCTGACCCTAGTTGCCCCTTGAGAAGCTGGTGGTGAGCTGCCTTCTTGAACTGCTGCAGTCCATGTACAGTGGTTTGACCCACAACACCATGGGGCGGGGGGGGGGGGGGGGGGGGTGCTGGGGAGGTGGAATTCCAGGATTTTGACCCAGTGACAGTGATGGAACAGTGATATATTTCCAAGTTAGGATGGTGGGTAGCTTGGAGGGGAACCTGAAGGTGGTGGTGTTCCCATGTATCTGCTACTCTTGTCCTTCTAGGTGGAAGTGGGTCGTGGGCTTGGAAAGTGCTGTCTGAGGATCTTTGATGAATTCCTGCCATGCATCTTGTAGATAGTACACACTGCTGCTACGGAGCATTGGTGGTGGAGGGAGTGGATGCTTGAGAATGCAGTGCCAATCAAGAGGGCTGCTTTGTCCAGGATGGTGTCAAGCTTCTTGGGTGTTGTTGGAGCTGCATTCAACCAGGCAAGTAGGGAGTATTCCATCACACTCCTGACTTGAGGCATATAGATGGTGGACAGGCTTTGAGAATTCAGGAGGTCAATTACTTGCTGCAGTATTCCTAGCCTCTGACCTTGTGACTTTTGTAGCCACTGTGTTTATGTGGTGAGTTGAGTTAAGCTTCTGATTCCCAGGATGTGAATAGTGGAGGATTCATGATGGTAACACCATTGAATGGCAATGGTTAGATTGTCTCTTGTTGATGATGATCATTAGATTAGATTAGATTAGATTCCCTACAGTGTGGAAACAGGCCCTTCAGCCCAACAAGTCCACACTGACCCTCCGAAGAGCAGCCCATCCAGACCCATTCCCCTACATTTACCCTTGACTCATGCACCTAACACTATGGGCAATTTAACATGGCCAATTCACCTAACCTGCACATCTTTGGATTGTGGGAGGAAACTGGAGCACCTGGAGGAAACCCACGCAGACACAGGAAGAATGTGCAAGCTCCACACAGACAGTTGCCCAAGGCGGGAATTGAACCTGGGTCCCTGGTGTTGTGAGGCAACAGTGCTAACCACTGAGGCACTGTGCCGCCCCAATATTTTGGCCTTTGTGTGGCACAAATGTTACTTGCCACCCAAGCCTGGATATTGTCCAGATCTTGTTGCATTTGGACACAGACTACTTCAGTCCCTGAGGAGGTGTGAATGATGCTGAACATTGTGCAATCATCGGTGAACAACCCCACTTCTGACCTTATGATGGAGGGAAGGTCATTGATGAAGTAGCTGAAGATGGTAGTGCCGAGGACACTACCCTGAGGAACTCCTGCAGCGAAATCCTGGACCTGAGATGACTGACCTCCAACAATCACGACCAGCTTCCTATGTGTCAGGTATAACTCCATCCAATGGAGAGTTTATCGCCTAATACCCATTGGGTCCAGTTCCAGGGCTGTCACCTCCCCTGTGGAATTCACTTCCTTTTGTCCATGTTTGAACCAAGACTGTAATGAGGTCAGCAGCCAAATGGTCCTGGTGGAACCCAAACTGGGTGTCACTGAGTAGGTTATTGCTGAGCAGGTGCTGCTTGATAGCACTGTTGATGACATCTTCATCACTTTACTGATAACTGAGAGCAGATCAATAGGGTGGTAATTGGTCAGGTTAGATTTGTCTTGCTTTTTGTGTACTGGATATACCTGGGCAATTTTCCATGTTTGTCGGGTAAATGCCAGTGTTGTGACTGTACTGGAACAGCTTATCTAGGGGAGCGGCAAGTTCTGGTGCACAAGTCTTCAGTACTATTGCCAGAATGTCATCAGGTCCCATAGACTTTGTAGTATGCAGTGTCTCCAATTGTTTCTTAATATCACGTGGAGTGAATTGAATCAGCTGAAGACTGGTGTCTGTAATACTGGGGACCGCTGGGCAAAGCCAAAGTGGATCAGCCATTTGGCACTTTTGGCTGAAGATTGCTGTGAAAGCTTCAGCCTTATCTTTTGCACTGATGTACTGGGCTCTTCCATTATTGTTTGGTGTGCAAGTAGTCCTGTTTGGTGACGTCACCAGGTTGAAATCTCATCTTCAGATCTGCTTGGTGCTGCTCCTGGCATACCCACCCATGCTCTCCATTGAACCAGGGTTGATGCCCTGGCTTGATGGTAATGGTTGAGTGGGGGATATGGTGGGCCAGGAGGCTATAGTTTGTGCTGGGGTGCAATTCTACTGCTGTTGATGGCCTACAGTACCTCATGAAAGCCCACTCTTGAGCTGCTAGATCTGTTTGAAGTTTGTCCCATCTAGCACGGTGATAGTGTCGCACAGCATGACGAATGGTATTGTCAATGTGAAGGAGGGACTACATCTCCACAAGGACTGTGCGATGGTCACTCTTACCGATACTGTCAGGGACAGATGTATCTGCAGCTGACAGATTGGACAGGATGAGGTCAACTATGTTTTTCCCTCTTGTTAGTTCCCTCACCATCTGCCGCAAACCACCAGCTCCGTCCTTTAGGACCCGATCAGCAAGATCAGTAGTACTGCTGTCAAGCCACTCTTGGTAGTGGACATTGAAAGTTCCCAACTAGAGTAGGTTTTGTGCTCTTGCCATCCTCAGTGCTTCCTCTAAGTGTTGCTCAACATGGAGGAGTACCAGTTCATCAGGTGAGGGAGGACAGTACATGGTAATCAGCAGGACGTTTCCTTGCCCATGTTTAACCTGATGCCAAGACACGTCATGGGGTCCAGAGTCAATGTTGAAGATTCCCAGGGTGACTCCCTGCCAACTCTTTAACACTGTGTTTACACCTCTGCTGGGTCTGTCCTGATGGTGAGACAGGACATATCCAGGGATGGTGATGGTGGTGTCTGGGACATTATTGTGGAAGGTATGACTTTGTGTGTGTGACTATGTCAAGTTGTTGCTTGACTAGTCTGTCAGACAGCTCTCCCATCCTTGGCACTAGCCCCCAGATGTTAGTGAGGACGACCTTGCAGGGTCAACAGGGCTGTTTCTGCCGTTGTCTTTTTCAGTGCCTAGGTCAATGCCAGGTGATCTGTCTAGTTTCATTTCTTTGAGACTTTGTAGCAATTGTACAACTGAATGGCTCGCTAGGTCATTTCAGAGAGCTACTGAGCATCAACCATATTGCTGTGGGTCTGGAGTCACATGTAGACCAGGCCAGGTGAGGATGGTAGACTTTCTTCCCTGAAAGACATTAGTGAACTTAATGGATTTTTTTTCCAACAATGGCTTCGTGATCATCATTAAATCCTTAATTCCAAATTTTATTGAATTAAAATTCCACCAATTGCCATGGCAGGATTCGAACCTGGGTCCCTAGAACATTATCTGGGTCTCTGGATTGAAAGTCTAGCGATAATACCACAAGGCCATCACCTTCCTGAGCCATATTTTCTCATTTAATTCATATTGCAAAGTAGATGGTTCCATTTCTTTCACCTGTCTTCAGCTGGTGTAAAAGGTTTATATTCGGTTAAACTGAATAATTGTAACATCAAGAACCCTCAAGAAGCTTAGCATTATACAGGAGAAAACAATTCTTCTGACTAAGCAACCCCTCCAAGACTTGAAGCCTCTTCCACCACCAGCACACTGTGGCAGCAGTGAGTCCCATCTACAAGATACCTGCTGTAACTCAGCAGGGCTTTTTCAGGAGCACCATCCAGACAGCTACCATCCAGAAGAATAAATGCAGTAGGCACATGTGGCCATCACCACTTGCAAGTTTCCCTGCAAGCCACAGATCTACCTAACTCAGAGAAAAGGACAAGTGCAAGAATGCCAAAATTACAAGCAATCACAACCATTTATACTACAGGAGAAAAGGGGTACTCATTGTTTGGCAAGTTGACTCTAATTGATGAGTCATTGCTCTACAGCAATGGGAGCCATCCTTTGAGGTGAGTCAAAAATGGCACAAGGGTCGAACATCTTTCTTTTATTTGCAGAGAACTGGTCCCTGCATCTGAAAGTGTGTCAATTATAGGGAACGTAAACTCTATTTGTGATCTTACATTTTCATTGAGTTAAAATCTCAGAATCCTGTCTGTAATGGCACTATGGATAAAACCTCATCACATGAACCATAGTGGTTCACAAAGGTGGCTTACCATCACCTTCTCATTGGCAATTAAGGATGAGCAATAAATGGCTGGCAATGATGCCCAGAGCCATGAACAAATTCTTCCTTTGTGTCTTCCTTCATCTCTCTAACCCTAAACCTAAACCTCTCTTCCTCTCACTCTTTCTCTCTTTCTTTCTCTCTCTTTCTCTCCCTCCCTCTCTCTCTCTCACAAACATGCATTGGGATTTCTTTTGTTCTTACATTATTTTAGATGTGATGAGAAATAACAGCATGTTTCTTTGTAAATTCATTGTTGTACTCCAGAATGGAATTGCTTTGGATCTTTAATTGGGGAAAAGAATGGAAAATGTAGCTGTTTGGAATAGATCGAGCTGCTCCCACTTCTCATCTATCATAGAAGATTTTTGTGCTCCCATTAATTTCAACATTATAGAGCAACGGTTGAAAACCATCTAAATGAGGGAGGCGTGGTTTTACATCGATCTTTGTCTTTCATAGAGCTCTTGGTGTCGTTCGAGGGAGATAGTTAACAAGAGTTAATAAGATGCATCTGGATCGAAACTTTGTGAGACTCACAAGGACAAAAGTTCCTCAGCAGTCACATCAGCTCCCTGGTATGTCAATAGTGGGTTGGGGGGAGGTGAATCCAGCTGCCTGCCATTTGGTGCCAGAAAGAATATCAGGCATGCTGGAACACGTCATGAAGTTAAGAGATTCAGTGTGTTCCTGCCAACTGGTGTTGCAAAGGCAATTGGGTGATTTTAAACTTTGAAGAGCACCTCATTTCTTTGTGCAATTAATTGCAGAATGATTGACTGCAAGCTATACAAAGACAATCCTTTCTTTTGTATCTGCCAGGGCCCATTTGTCATACTGAGCTGCAACAGACAACACCAACTGCACCCAACCCCCCTCCCCCCACCCCCACCCATTGAGATGGGCATCCAGCAGGAACAATGCCAGGGTCTTAAGCAGATTTGCGAGTAATCATCCTTGTCAGAGTGACCAGTTTACTGATGTAACAAGTAGGATGAAAATATGTCCCTCAGTTTCTCGCCACTTGAGAATAATGTTCTTCTGTGGACTGTCAATGTCATTTCACTTTGTTTGGGCTATGTTGCAATATGATGTACAATGTGGAAATTAAGTTGTTGTTTTCTTGTTTTTAATGGTGACAGCTCCAACAACATAATGCTATAATTCTGGTGCTCCCAGCTGGAAATGGCACTTGCTGAGAGTGGCATATCAGCCTGTAATACTCTCATGATACATAGTCTGTGTGTTCCAAGCATTCCAAGAATGAATAGATCGCAGAATCAGCGCTAGAGACCCGGGTTCAAATCCCGCCTCAGGCGACTGTCTGTGTGGAGTTTGCACATTCTCCCTGAGTCTGCATGGGTTTCCTCCAGGTGCTCCGGTTTCCTCCCACAGTCCAAAAATGTGCAGGTTAGGTGAATTGGCCGTGCTAAATTGCCCGTAGTGTTAGGGGCAGGGGTAAATGTAGGGGAATGGGTCTGAGTGGGTTGCGCTTTTGCGGGTCGGTGTGGACTTGTTGGGCCGAAGGGCCTGTTTCCACATTGTAAATAATCTAATCTAAAATAATCATTTCTCTTTAGCAATAGTGACTAGAATTGTCAATAATTGTGATGCCCATGCTATCTAAATATGAAGTGAGGTCATCAGGTTCCAAAGAAGAGTCCTATCTTACTGTGCTTCTCTCTCCACAGATGTTGTCAGACCTGCTGAGAATCTCCAACACTTCCTGTCTTTATATTACATTAATCATTACTTTGTCTTTATTTTACATTAATCATTATTTTAAATTAATCGTTATCTAGATTCATAACCAAAATTCAAGATGTTTCCAGGTGAAATTCCTCTTGAAATGTCCCAATGACTCAGTACTGAAGACTGTTCACTGCTCAGTGCAGAACAAAGATGCACTATTAACATAGAAGAGCCAACTTAGTTATTCCAGTGTCCTTAAATGGAACAAAGTTATCTGATGAGGTAAAAACAATGACTGCAGATGCTGGAAACCAGATTCTGGATCAGTGGTGCTGGAAGAGCACAGCAATTCAGGCAGCATCCGAGGACAGGCAAAATCGACGTTTCGGGCAAAAGCCCTTCATCAGGAATAAAGGCAGAGAGCCTGAAGCATGGAGAGATAAGCTAGAGGAGGGTGGGGGTGGGAGAGAGTGGCATAGAGTACAATAGGTCAGTGGGGAAGGAGATGAAGGTGATAGGTCAGGGAGGAGAGGGTGGAGTGGATAGGTGGAAAAGGAGCTGGGGCCCCACTCTTGACTGTTGTGCACGTTTCATTGTTAGAAAATATGGAGGTCGAGTGAGTTCAGGTGCTACAATGATTACTGTAGTCTAAAAATCTGATGAATACAGCCCTTCTCTATTGAGCTATTGTAGAATGGATACTATGTGAGACCAGGAGTCAATGCCTTCAAAAAATGAAGGAGCAAGTAATATTCTAATAATGTACTCACAGAAATTACTGTCAGAAAATACATGTGGGGAAGTGAATACTAGGCAGGAGATTGCTATTGGAAGTCAGATTGTTGATTCATTTGATATATAAGTTATATAGGGCACGAGGGGATAATTACAGTCCAGTACAGTATGTTAGTGGATATTAAAAGTAAGAAACGGAGAAGTTGTGCAGATATTTGGAACATTCAGTTGTTTAATTTAAAAAAACAGAAAGTTGTTTTTCTTGTCTAATTTTCGAAATGAAAAGGTAGCTCAAGCCAACTAGTTGGCAAGTGACATCTTCCTAATTTCGACATCTTTTAACACCACGAGGAAATACTTTCCTTCTTTCATGGAATGTGGTGTTTTAAAGTTTCCTCATGTGCCTTAGGGCTATTTACACCTAGGTGGAAGCAATTGTCTGACTCCGTCTGGGCTGTATCTGTTTATGAGTAAAAAAACAGGATGGTGAGCCAAGAACAAGTCACAGCTGCCCAGCTGTTAAAAAACTTGATAGCTACTGGAGCCATGTGGAAACATTGCTGGGAATACAACAAAAACATATTTATTACTGCAACAATGTTGAAATGTTTCAGTCGATCTAATATTAAGCGTGAATGTTTTTAACCTGGCACTGTTAGATTTATTGGGTTTTGATGTTGGATTTCACGGCTGGTTGGCATATCCCTGACAATGAAGCAGAGTAGAATTGACTCTTAGTGGATTGTATGGTTGTAATGAACTTGGTATCACAGAATCATGCGATACAGCCATTCAACACATTGTGCTGGTCGTTGAATAAATAAAGCTCCTATAGTCTGTTTCCAACGTCACTTGGGTAGTGCATTCTAGACAATTTGAAAACTAGATGGTGCTGAGTGCTCTTTAATGTTGCCATTATGCAAGATGTGGAGGTTTTGGTGTTGGACTGGGGTGCACAAAGTTAAAAGTCACACAACACTAGCATATAGTCCAATGGCTTGTTTGGAAGTACAAGCTCTCAGAGTGCTGCTCCATCATTAGGTAGCTACCTGACAAAGGAGCAGCAGTCCAAAAGCTTGCACATCCAAATAAACTTGTTGGACTATAACCTGGTGTTGTGTGAGTTTTAACATTATGCAAGATGACCATGATCAATAGATCTGATGATCTTCAGCAGTTGATCAGCGTGGTGATTACTTACTTGTCTCCACAGATGTGTCCAATCTATGAAGTGTGGCTTGCTGATGGAGATCTGTTCGATTGGTGTCTTCAGAAGTGGTGCGCTAGTTTTTTAAATTGAAGGTAAAGCTTCTTCTGCACTCCATCAAATGTTCCCAGGACAGGTACATTACAGGTTTAGATACAGGGTAAAGCTCCCTCAACTCTTTTAAAGTGAAATTAATGTTCCCTCAATACTGTCCCCAGCAAATGCTCCCAGGACATGGATAGTATAGACTTAAATACAGAGTAAAGTTCCCTCTAATCTTTTAAACTGAAAGTAAAGCTCTCTGTAGTTTTAAACAGAAAGTCAAAAAATATTTAAACAGCTCCTGCTGGGGAGGATTGGCGCTTTAATATGACCAAAGTTGTAACTTGTTGCAGCTTATGGGATGGTGTTAGTTTGCTGAAAGATTTGTGATCTGTTGCTGGAAGTTGAAGCAGAATAACCAGCTTTGGAATGATGTATTGAAACCTGGTAGTCACTGAAGGCAGCACTGGCACTGTGAGGCAGCAGTGCTAACCACTGTGCCACCGTGGGCGGCACGGTGGCACAGTGGTTAGCACTGCTGCCTCACAGCGCCAGAGACCCGGGTTCAATTCCCACCTCTGGCGACTGACTGTGTGGAGTTTGCACGTTCTCCCTGTGTCTGCGTGGGTTTCCTCCGGGTGCTCCGGTTTCCTCCCACAATCCAAAAATGTGCAGGCCAGGTGAATTGGCCATGCTAAATTGCCCGTAGTGTTAGGTAAAGGGTAAATGTAGGGGTATGGGTGGGTTTCGCTTCGGCGGGTCGGTGTGGACTTGTTGGGCCGAAGGGCCTGTTTCCACACTGTAATGTAATCTAATCTAATGAAGTTGGGAGTCCGAACAAAATTGAAGGTGCAATGCCACAACATGGTGATGGAGGCGCCAAAGAGCCTAATAACAACAAGAGGACTTAAAAAGCAAAGACAAACGTATGTCAAGAGTAAAGAGAAACAGGCTAGAGGTAATATTGCAGAAGAAATCATGCAAACGTAGAACTGAAACTTTTTGGTTTTTCCTAGGTTAATGCATAAAGATGAAAATCCTTCCCTGATGTTATAATTTTCAAGCTGATTTCAGGTAAGACTGAGGTTTTG
The DNA here is from genome assembly GCF_037043375.1 of Chiloscyllium plagiosum. NCBI lineage: Eukaryota > Metazoa > Chordata > Chondrichthyes > Orectolobiformes > Hemiscylliidae > Chiloscyllium > Chiloscyllium plagiosum. Next base: position 44,980,177 of record NW_028270162.1, on the reverse strand, counting down.
ATATTGACATGCGTATATAGTGTCACAGCTTATTGCTGTTGGATGTCCAGACCTTGGAGAGCTGCTGGAAGACCAATGTTGCTCTGCTAGTTCTTGTGTAGACGTCAATCACCCCATCACCTTCCACATGTTCAAAAAGATTCCAACTGCTATCAATGCTGGCGAGATACAGAAGAGTCAAGATTAGAGTGGTGCTGATAAAGCACAGCAGGTCAGGCAGCATCCAAGGAGCAGGAAAATCAACGTTTCGGGCAAAAACCCTTCATCAGGAATGTCTGAAACGTCGATTTCCTTGCTCCTCAGATACTGCCTGACCTGCTGCGCTTTTCCAGTACCGCTCTAGTCTTGACTTTAATCTCCAGTAGCTGAAAATGTGTTGCTGGAAAGGCGCAGCAGGTCAGGCAGCATCTAAGGAACAGGAAAATCGATGTTTCGGGAATCCTGAAGAAGGGCTTATGCCCGAAACATTGATTCTCCTGTTCCTTGGATGCTGCCTGACCTGCTGCGCTTTTCCAGCAACACATTTTCAGCTCTGATCTCCAGCATCTGCAGTCCTCACTTTCTCCTCTAATCTCCAGCATCTTTAGTACTCACTTTCGACGAGGTACAGAAGAGAATAGCAAAGGTGTCACTTGAGTTGAAAGTCTTTCACGAGTGTTGCCTACGTATGATCCTGGCCATCATATGGAGAGGTAGCATTATCAATGAGGAAGTGCTGCAGAAGACTGCTAAGAGGCACCTGCAGAACATTGTTTCAAAGAGATTACTGAGATTGACAGAACATGTCTTTTGCCTCCTGAATGGATACCTGACTAGATACCTTACTAATATTGCAGTGCCAGGCAGAAGACAATCATAGTTGACCAAAGAAGACCTGGTGAAGGCAATTTAAAGAAAACTATCAAGAGAGGGACCCCACCTGGTCTGGAGCAATGGATCTGGGGTGGTGGCAGAGTTTTGCTGCCTGCATGAGATCAGAGGAAGTAAGTCTAAATAAGGAAATCTAAGATTATTCTCCTTTTCCACCCAGATATTCATTCAATATAATGTTCACTTTATGGGAAAATTTACTTTCAGACATCAATCCATTATTTGACATTGACTAACTTGCTTTTCACTCTTGCAATCTATCTTTCTTGGACATAGTGGCGTAGTTTGATTCAAAGGATCATTCTAGATTTTACCTTTGTATTAATTCCTTGTATAAATATCTCTAAAACGTCTCTATTTGTTTGTCTCAATCACCCAAGTTTCACCAGTATTTCTGACAACTGAATCCTTTGTGATTCGGGATCAAACTCAAGGCTCTTCGCTTGGTGCAAAATATGAATATTTTCTTTGAATTTCAGTGACTAAACCTGAACTCAGGATATAATCTGATAAAAGCAGCATGTTGATATCCCCAACTGTAGTCAATAGCTTGGTATTCTGTTAGATTTACTGATTACTGCTACACAGAGGCAGAACTTGCTAAGCAATGAATGTAATAACATCACAAAATATTTTTTCATATTATCCTTAACTCAATGCTGCTCATGCAATACATTGGGAGTTTGATTAGATTAGATTGCCTACAGTGTGGAAGCAGGCCCTTCGGCCCAACAAGTCCACACCGGCCCTCCGAAGAGTAGCCCACCCACACCCACTCCCCCACCCTGTATTTACCCTTAACTAATGCACCTAACACGATGGGCAATTTAGCATGGCCAATTCACCTAATCTGCACATCTTTAGACTGTGGGGGGAAACCGGAGCACCCGGAGAAAACCCACGCAGGCACGAGGAGAATGTGCAAACTCCACACAGACAGTTGCCCGAGATGGTAATTGAATCCGGGTCCCTGGCGCTGTGAGGCAGCACTGAGCCACCATGTTGCCCCAAAGAGATCAGAAGTAGATTGTTTTTTATGGTTGCACTGACAAAGGATTGAATATTACCTTTTTGATGGACAAATCCAAGTTGTGTCAACCCTTTTGTCACCACAAGGCCAAGCAAGGTTTCTTGCCGCATCTTATTAAACTGGCAACATTAATTAGCTATCACATCTCCAAAGCAACTCTCACATTTCATTTCTGCCTCTTCTTACCACGTGCCATTCCCAAATCAGTGGATATCTGTCAAAAGACTGGCATCCCTTACTGTGCACCCAGACGGGTATCCCTTCCTGTGCATCGATGCTGCCCTGCTCAATCTACGATGACTCTGAACATGTCAGAGAAGGGGGTGATGTTATTGTCATCCTCTGACGGGGAATCAGTGAAGAGGGTGGTCCAGACTAGAGGTGTCGTCTTCCCAGAGACCAATGGAGTAGGCCACGCCACCAGACGTTGCTGGCCTGGAGTCAGCACCCAGGTCAGTGTCATCTTCAGGCTGCAGAAGAACTGCCAGCATTGCCAAAAGTATTATTCAATTGCTTTGAACCACCCTTCCCACACTATGATCGTTGCATGCCCTCTATGCTGCCTCCTCAACCCTTCAGTAGAACCCACCAGCTATCCCCCAACTGCACCAGCACCAACAGCTCGACTGCCAGCTGTAATCCCACTCATTCCCCGCTCTCTCTCATTACAGGAGGAGATGGTTCATAACAAGACACAGCGACAGGGAGAGAGAGAGAGACAGAGAGAAAGAGAGAGGGAGGCCCTACAGATGGAGGGCTGCCTGACCTCATAGTCATAGAGTCATGGAGATGTACAGCATGGAAACAGACCCTTCAGTCGAACCTGTCCATGCCAACCAGATATCCCAACTCAATCTCATCCCACCTGCCAGCACCCGGCCAATATTGCTCCAAACCCTTCCTATTCATATAACCATCGAAGTGCCTTTTAAATGTTGCAATTGTACTAGCCTCCACCACTTCCCCTGGCAGCTCATTCCATACACGTACCACCCTCTGTGTGAATAGGTTGTCCCTTAGGTCTCTTTTATATCTTTTCCTTCTCACCCTAAACCTATGCCCTCTAGTTCTGGACTTCCGACTCCAGGGAAAAGACTTCACCTATTTATCCTATCCATGCCCCTCATAATTTTGTAAACCTCTATAAGGTCACCCATCAACCTCTGATGCTCCAGGGAAAACAGCCCCAGATTATTCAGCCTCTCCCTATAGCTCAAATCCTCCAACCCTGGCAACATCCTTGTAAATCTTTCAAGTTTCACAACATCTTTCTGATAGGAAGGAGACCAGAATTGCACGCAATATTCCAACAGTGGCCTAACCAATGTCCTCTATAGTGGCAACATGACCTCCCAACTCCTGTACTCAATACTCTGACCAACAAAGGAAAGCATACCAACGCCTTCTTCACTATCCTATCTATCTGCAACTCCACTTTCAAGGAGCTATAAACCTGCACTCCCAGGTCTCTTTGTTCAGCAACACTCCCTAGGACCTTACCATGAAGTGTATAAGTCCTGCTAAGATTTGTTTCCCAAAATGCAGCACCTCGCATTTATCTGAATTAAACTCCATCTGCCACTTCTCAGCCCATTGGCCCATCTGGTCCAGATCCTGTTGTAATCTGAGGTAACCCTCTTTGCTGAACACTACACCTCCAATTTTGGTGTCACCTGCAAACTTCCTAACTGTACCTCTTACGTTCACATCCAAATCATTTATGTAAATGACGAAAAGTAGAGGACCCAGCACCGATCCTTGTGACACTCCACTGGTCACAGGCCTCCAGTCTGAAAAACAACCCTCCACCACTACCACCCTATGTCTTCTACCTTGGAGCCAGTTCTGTATCCAAATGGCTAGTTCTCTGTATTCCGTGAAATCTAACCTTGCTAATCAGTCTCCCATGGGGAACCTTGTCGAACGCCTTACTGAAATCCACATAGATCACATCTACTGCTCTGCCCTCATCAATCCTCTTTGTTACTTCTTCAAAAAACTCAATCAAGTTTGTGAGACATGATTTCCCACACACAAAGTCATGTTGACTATCCCTAATCAGTCCTTGCCTTTCCAAATACATGTACATCCTGTCCCTCAGGATTCCCTCCAATAACTTGCCCACCATCGAGATCAGGCTCACTGGTCTATAGTTCCCTGGCTTGTCCTTACCAACTTTCTTAAACAGTAGCACCACGTTTGCCAACCTCCAGCCTTCCGGCACCTCACCTGTGACTACTGATGAGACAAATATCTCAGCAAGAGGCCCAGCAATCACCTCTCTAGCTTCCCACAGCATTCTAGGGTACACCTGATCAGGTCCTGGGGATTTATCTACCTTTATGCATTTCAGGACATTCAGCACCTCCTCATCTGTAATATGGACATTTTGCAGGGTGTCACTATCTATTTCCCTACAGTCTATATCTTCCATATCCTTTTCCACAGTAAATACTGATGCAAAATCCTCATCTAGTATCTCCACCATTTTCTGCAGCTCCACACAAAGGCCACCTTGCTGATCTTTGAGGGGTCTTATTCTCTCTCTAGTTATTCTTTTGTCCTTAGTGTATTTGTAAAAACCCTTTGGATTCTCCTTAATTCTATTTGCCAAGGTTATCTCATGTCCCCTTTTTGCCCTCCTGATTTCCCTTTTAAGTATACTCCTACTGCCTTTATACTCTTCTAAGGATTCACTCGATCTATCCTGTCTATACCTGACATATGTTTCCTTCTTTTTCTTAACCAAACCCTCAATTTCTTTAGTCATCCAGCATTCCCTATACCTACCAGCCTTTCCTTTCACCCCAACAGGAATATCCTTTCTCTGGATTCTCATTATCTCAATCCTGAAGGCTTCCCATTTTCCAGCCATCCCTTTACCTGTGAACATCTGCCCCCAATCAACTTTTGAAAATTCTTGCCTAATACCATCAAAATTAGCCTTTCTCCAATTTAGAACTTCAACATTTGGATCTGGTCTATCTTTTTCCATCACTATTTTAAATCTAATGGAATCATGGTTGCTGGCCCCAAAGTGCTCCCCCACTGATACCTCAGTCACCTGCCCTGCCTTATTTCCCAAGAGTAGGTCAAGCTTTGCATCCTCTCTAGTAGGTACATCCACATACTGAATCAGAATGTTTTCTTGTACACACTTAACAAATTCCTCTCCATCTAAACCCTTAGCACTATGGCAGTCCCAGTTTATGTTTGGAAAGTTAAAATCCTACCCTGTGTCAGGAGAGAATCCTGGCCCTGTCAGGAGACCACTCTTATGGGGAGTCCAAGACATCCGTGTCTCACCAACCGAGTTAGTGCCACTCCTCCCCCCACCGCAGCTCTGACAGTAACCTCGCTGTCAGTCTCAATCACTTCTATCCCCTGGCTGTGATGCTTTCTCTCCCCTCGGTCTTGTAGGTTCTACCACTTCTCCCCAAGCTCTACAGAGAAATACCCGACTGTCCCACAGGTGCCCTCCTGGATCTCTGAGGAGGAGAGCACTGAGCTCTCAAAGGAAACATCGTCAAAGCTGTCTCCTGCACCTCACCACCTCCCAACCCCCGCCAGATCAGATACTGACACCTCAGGGGATAGGCACGAACTGGTGAGCATCTCACAGCCACAGCCCACTACTGGCTGAGGAAGAAATGCCCCAGGTCGCTAGCACTCAAGGGGACTGCTGGAGACCAGGAACACACTAAGACACAGGCAGGAGAGGGGCCTGTGGTGTGAGTAATCAGGGACTTCAATCACCCCAGAGAGAGACAGGAGCAGCAGCAGGGATGGGAGAGGAATAGCCCCCCATTGTCCATTGAGTCATGTGACTGTCTGTTTGCCTCCATGGGGCAGGTTGCCATGGAGAACCAGGCCCAGCCCCCTCAGGGTCTGCTGGAAAGGTACACACACACCTGCACTCCATCGCCCTGGCCATTGCTCCCCAGGACTGAAGACATGGCGACCGTGGGAAGGGAACCTTGAACCTGTCCAGGTGCCCCCTCCTCACCCAGAGGCAGGGTACTGCCAGGAGACACACATCTGGAAGTGGGACCACTCACAGACCCTTCAGCAGTTTGCACTCAGAACTCTGCAGAGGGAGCCAGACCCTTCAGCCCGGTCCTGCCTTACTCCCTTTGAAAGTTGAAGCTGAAGAGAGGAAACTTGCTGATGGCAAACAGCTCTTCAGCATGTCTGGCTCATTCTAAACACAAACATACCTCCCCCACCCCCTGGGATGTCCCAGCAAACCTCCAGGGCCAATTGGATATATAGCTGAACAGACTGGGGAAGCAGGGAGTGACTGAGAGATAGATGGAAGGAGAGAGGGAAGGAAATTTAATGAGGGCTGTTTGATGCCAGGGGTGAAAAAGGCTTGTATGTCACTCTTGGTCTGGATATGCACTTGTGAGCTGTTCCATCTCCTTCAGTTTCTTTGGCTGTGATCTTACAGATTTGCTTTAATTTTTTCTGCATTGTCTGTAATAGCGCATAACGTAGACTCCTTTTTCCTGTTGCACGAACAATATCATGTTCTTTCATTACATTTAAAACACTTTATAACATCTAGCTTCTCTTCAAGTATTATAGAGTCATAAACATGTACAGCACAGAAACAGACCCTTCAGTCCAACTTGTCCATGCCAACCAGATATCCTAAACTAATCTGGTCCCATTTGCCAGCACTTGGCCCATTTCTTTCTAAATCCTTCCTATTCATATACCCATCCAGATGCCTTTTAAATGTTGTAATTGTACCAGCCTGCACCACTCTGGCAGCTCATTCCATATACACACCACCCTCTGCATGAAAAAGTTGCCCCTAGGTCCCTTTTAAATTTTTCCCCTCTCACCCTAAACCTATGCCCTCCAGTTCTGAACTCCCGCACCCTATGGAAAAAACCTTGTCTATTTGTCCTATCCATGTCCCTCATGATTTTACAAGCCTCTAGAAGCTCACCCCTCAGCCTCCAATGCCCAAGCCTATTCAGCCTCTCCCTGTAGCTCAAAACCTCCAGCCCTGGCAGCATCCCTATAAATCTTTTCTGAACCCTTTCAAGTTTCACAACATCCTTCCTACAGGAACGAGACCAGAATTGCACGTAATATTCCAACAGTGGCCTAACCAATGTCCTGTACAGCCACAACATGACCTCCCAACTCCTGTACTCAATGCTGTGACCAATAAAGGAAAGCATACCAAACACCTTCTTCACTATCCTATCTACCTGCGACTCCACTTTCAAGGAGCTATGAACCTGCACTCCAAGGTCTCTTTGTGCAATAACCCTCCCCAGCACCTTACCGTTTAGTGTATAAGTCCTGTCCTGATTTGTCTTTCCCAAAATGCAACTTTTCTTTTACATTCACCATCTGTAATTTTATCACCAGGACATGCTTCTTGTAAACATTATTCTTCCCCATATTTGTGGGTAACACAGCAAAATTGCAAAAAAATGAACAAAAATTAGGGAAACCTCTCAAAAGACAATTCACAATAAAGCACGTGAGTCAACTGAACATGTGATGATGACACAGAGACTCTGTGATGTACACATTCTTTTCCTCTATGCATTGCAACAGTTAAACTGTTGGGGATGGAGCCAACACATGTATGCAAAAGTTTGTGCTTTACAAACAGCATCCTCCTGTTCATCAATCGCATTACAGCCAATTTGTGTTGATGAAACAAGTGTATTAGCAGAACGGACTGTAAATATTCCTGATGTTAACTTTCATGTGTTTGTGAGTCTCTCAGTGTCAGACCTAAATATATCTTGAAACCATCCAGGCCATAGGTAAGGCTCCATGGATGGGGGTCTGTGCTGAGAGCCTGTTACTATGAATGGAAACAGGGGGAGCAATGTGTCAGCATAGTATTGGGTCACGGAGACATGGCTGTCCCTTCTTATACAACATTCCAAATGTGTGGCTCCCTCTGCGTTCAGATGTGTAGCTGTCAATGTGTTGTCCAGTATTGGCTGTGTCAGGGAGAGGCAGTGTACACATAGAGGGTCTGCGCTGTAGAACAGTCAGGGAGGGGGGGGGGCAGCCGTGTACTGTACATTGCACGTGGCTCAGACCAACCTCCGTTCCTTTTAAAAGGAAAGTGTGCTGCAGCCCCCTCGCTCACTTACCCCTGAGTGTGGTCACAGCCAGTGTCTTCCTCATTGCACACGTTCGATTGGCTTCACCAAGGGAGGTGAGAGTGAGCACTCCCTCTGACAGGAGCTTCCACCCTCGGCCTGAATGTACCAGTGAGCCCGCACCCATCCCCCCCAACATCTACATCCACTTCCGAATGGATCATTCCATTAACTCCACAGGTATCACCTCCCCAACTCCATACCTAACCTGTCCACAGGAGCACAGACCTCCCCCCTTCCCAAAACCAGGCTGCTCCTGGCCATGAACAACATCCTATCCTACATTACACCTTTCCCATACTTGATCATATTCCCCATATTCCTTGTTGACTTTTCCCAACATCTGGCTTGGTTGATAAGAGGGGGGAGCTGGATATTAATGAGACAGGTTTGGTGTTAACAAGGAGCTTAACAAGCGTCAAATGGCATCTCACCGCTGCCTAATGAGAATCTCAACAGGTGACTTGAGAATTAAAAATGGAGCAGTGGGCGGCACGGTGGCACAGTGGTTAGCACTGCTGCCTCACAGCGCCGGAGACCCGGGTTCAATTCCCGCCTTAGGCGACTGACTGTGTGGAGTTTGCACGTTCTCCCCGTGTCTGCGTGGGTTTCCTCCGGGTGCTCCGGTTTCCTCCCACAGTCCAAAGATGTGCAGGTCAGGTGAATTGGCCATGCTAAATTGCCCGTAGTGTTAGGTAAGGGGTAAATGTAGGGGTATGGGTGGGTTGCGCTTTGGCGGGTCGGTGTGGACTTGTTGGGCTGAAGGGCCTGTTTCCACGCTGTAATGTAATGTAATGTAATGTAAATGTAAAAAAAAAGTAATGTAATGAACTTGACATTGAAATGGGTTTCACTGGATTTCATGTCTAATCCTGCATAAATCTCACCACAGTCCACATTAATCAGGCACTGAAAATATTCCGTTCCCACAGAAACCAATTTGTCAAATAGAATAATTAAATTTGCTGAATAAAGTAAACAATTATATGGAATGCAAAATGTACATAAATATCCAGAGTACAGATCAAAACCTTGGATCAGCTATGGACATATCAAACTTTTAATTATAATACTTATTTTAAAAAGAATACTGATACAGTCAAAAATTGATGATAGGCATAAATTTGATGACAGACGAGGGTGAAGTCCTGTGTGAATTCATGGAAAGTTGAATCTCTACGGAGTTAGAGAAACTTCAAGTAGAAAGACTAAAAGGAAGAGATAACACAAGCCTAGCTACCCAATCCTATTTTTGCTGGCTGCCATGATCTAAAAGCTTAATTCTTCCAGCCACATACAAAAACAGCAGGGTTTAAAAGCATGCTTCAGCCCTGGCCTTTTTTGTGTAATAGTGGCCCGAAGTCCTCATGTACAAATGAGTATACTGTAAAGGTCACAGCTTTGAGAACAGCCACAAAACACCCTTGCAATGCAGGTAAAGAAAGGAAAATTTATTCACCATACTATCAGAGAGTCGCAAAAGGAATGACGCCAAAAGAATTTCAATAAGCCAACAAACCCAAGAATCTCAAACTCTATTTTTCAACTAGCAGAGTCAATGCTACCAGTAACATCTGTTGTGACAGCCACATCACTCCACTACCTGCTTTTCACAACGTGGTAACTGATCCATATTTTCTTTTCATTTTTCTCTGTTTTGGACTTACTTCTTGTTTCTAATGTGTGTGTACGTAGTTGTGCTTTTATTTCTTCTTGCATTTAGTAATTAACTCAAGAAAGCTTAGTTGAATTGGCTTAATAAATTCATTTGATCTGGGAGAAAGGTATCCACAAGGGAAGTGATCCTTTTCTTAAAATTAACTTTATTCTGACCAGGTGAAGGAGTGGGTGAATAAAGAAGGGGAACCACTCTACCCTCCTCACTTGGGACTTTACTGATCTGGGGGCTTCCCATCTGGAACCAGAGTGAATTGGGAAACTTTGCCTGGAGTCTGATCATAAAATGTATGAAAGCTGAAATGTGTTAAATTATGTACAATGTAGTTCAAATCTTAGTACAGCTAGAGTGTAGGAGAAAGCCATTTGGCTCATCATACCCTGTGTCAGTTCTCTGTTCATGTTTGAGTATTTTTTAGATTGTCAATTTGTCCCTTTGCACTAGTATTGAATATGAACACTTTCAAACTCAAACTCAGAATAACTCTATCCCAAACAGTAAGTTAATGTTAACCCAAACCTTAAATCTGAGCTGAAAATTCTAACTTTTGCCAAACTTCACTCCAGTGCTGGGCCATTTTCTTTGTTTATATTGGTTCACCATGAAATTTTATTGTTGAATCCAATCCAGGTCCTAAGCTTCACTTGGCTGGCCTAGCTTTCCTGTCTCTTGAACTGCGAGGTGTTAAGTGATTGTCTGTGCAGTGCGAAAGGAAATAGAGAGTTGACACTGTCAAAACAGAGTTTCATTCCTCCAGACTCATGTTGCTGAATGAGGTCCTCATAAATGACCACATATAGGTGGAAAAAATATATACACACAAAGAAATGTTTAAAAATCAATGGATTTTAATCGCATTGCCAACTCAGATTGCAAATTGGAATACTTTCCGAACTGTGGTATGTTTGTGTAATGATCTTGAAGCAATGTGTTCATCTTTAAAATGCAGATCCCCTGAAGGTAAAGTTAGTAAGTGCTGTATCGGGTGGTGCAGGCAGGACTTTTACTTCAGATGGTATTTGAATAGAAACTGCATTGATTTACCTCCACAGGCAGCACTTATTTATTAATTTATTTTAGTGATATCCACTTTATTGTTTGGAGATAGATTTCCAGTGAAGCTCGGATGTACTTAGTGTGATGCTGTGATGATTAGAAGCTGGAATCTTGGTTCTTTCCATATGATAGTGGCATTTTCAACCTTTTTCTCACTCACTTCCTCAGAACTATTGAAGTGTCTCTTATTGGGGTTCGGTAAACTAAAACATGTCCTTCCTTTACTTTGGTTCATTTGCGTTTTAGGTACTTTAGAAAGGAACTAATCTCTATACGTATCTTTCATTGGATTCAGCTCAGATATAATGCTGGAAAAGGTACTGCCCTCTATTTTGGACCAACAGTTTTGTTAAATGAGATCACTTAGCAGCAAGGGACTGCCAGCTTCTGTCAAAGAAATGTTGACAATAGAGGAGATCGTCAAGAGTCTTGGAAAGGAAGAAGCCCATATCCTCGACCTGACATGAAATGCAATGCTAATCACAATCTACCATACTAGCAAGTCTGCAAGAATTATCAATGGAACTATTGGTATTGCTCTGCTATTGGGACATTGGGTTAGGGATGGTTTGGGTATGGGGAACAAGTACATTATGATTTCTAAGTGCAAAAGCATATTTACTTGAATTATGCTTATTAAAGGGAGCACTGCTGTAAGACAAAGAACCTGCCAATTTTGTTGGGCACAGTGTTGTGATTATTAAAGTAGAGCCATAGAATCCCGACAGAGAGGGCAGAGAGAGGCTTTTTGGCCCATCGAGTCTGCACCAACCCTCTGAAGACCATCCCACTCAGACCCACCCCATCCCTACAATCCCCATGGCTAATCCACTTAGCCTGCATATGCTGGACACTATGCGGCAATATAGCATGGCCAATCCACATAACCTTCACATCCCTGGACTGTGGGGAGGAAACTGGAGTCCCCAGTGGAAACACACCCAGATACATGCAATATCTACCAGTCACCTGAGGCTGGAATTGAACCTGGGTTCCCAGTCCTGTGAGGCAGCAGTGCTAACCACCGAGCCACCGTACCGCCCAAATAGCCTTTTGACCGATTTGTTATGAAATTAAATTTCCCTCTTGGCAGCATCAAGGTCAGTCAGCTGCTGTCAATGCAGCATTTTGCAGCGGGATGCCGCAATTGGCCAATTGTGAGCTTTTAGTTGAATTCAAGTCTGAGTTTGACTTGTGCAGCTGCCCACCAACCCTCTCCCAGTCTTTGCTGGCTCTGGGGCAACCCAGCCTCTGCCCCTCAGCTTCAGTAGGCTGAGGATATACAAATGGATAAGGTGGAGGAATGGGCTCAAACACAGTAGATGGAATTTAACATCAGTAAGGCTGGGGTGACTCCTTTAAGTTTAAAAGCAAGTTAACTGTAGTAATTATAGCTGAAATACTTGACAAGAGTGAAAAGGTTTGGAGTGGGTGCCGTGAAACATTAAAGGAAAGACCTCAGGTTGATAAGACTATGAGAAAGCTAATAGGATTATAGGTTTTAGCTCAAGCGGTGAGAATATAAAACCAAGAGGTAATTTTGACCCTGGCTCTTTAAAATATTAATAAGACTTCAGTTGGAGAGCTGCATTCTGTACTGGATGACCACAGTCTTAGAAAGATACTTAAGGTTTAAAGAGGAAATGCCTTGGATAGCCAATATCGGAATACACATATAAGTGGAATTCTTGGAATTATTTTCTTGAACCTTTGCTCAGTGTTTATCTCCATCTTACAAAGATCCAAATAGAAGCTACAAGTCACCTAATGTGAATTGGAATGTTAGTGATTGAATGGCAGTGACGATGGGCTTTATATTATTGTGAGTTTCTGAGAAAGAATTCACCCATGTCATTACTATATTGAGGATAATAATTGCCAGTGTGATAGGTTCAGTGGTCACGTCGCTGTGTAATTTAGCTAAGAGTTAAGTGAGCCCTGAACCTGTTTGATGTTCTTGGAATAAATTAGAAACCCACGCAGGTTTTGTCTTGTGCCTAGAGACTTTAAGATGGCTGACCAGGTGCCAGTTTGTCTGGACCACCACAAATCCTCTTTGTTGTCCACGAGCAGGCTAGTTGATCTGCTAAACAAACTCAGAAGACCATGTTAGAGAGGTGTGAACCACAACCTTTATGTACACAATTCAACTTTGGAACAGACATGGCTGGAGATGAACACTGTGAGACAGTTCTGTGCTTCTTTTATATGCCTGCGTTTGCCAACTCTGGGACAAATCAAAGAGAAAACAACTGAATGTAAATCCCTGGCAGTGGCTGGGAAACTAGTGTAAAAGACTTGAAAGAGGGCCAGGATGCTCTGCCACTATATCATCCCAGATTTGGGGATGATAACATGAGAATACTGAATGAATGGGACGCCAAGGTTGAGAACTGCACCCCCAACACCATGATCTTTGTTTTGGTCTCCCTACCCGACCCAAACAGGAAGGCTGATAGCCACTATTTTCTTCACAATGGGAATAAACGAAGCAGAGTCGATGTGGGAACTGGGGTGTGGGGCAGAACTAAGAGGAGGCTGATGGATGTGGGACCAAGGCTGCTCCTGTTTCCCTGCCACTAATCCTGTTGACCACATTAAGTAGCAGGAGAAAGCCGGGAGGAAGTGATATCCACTTGGGAGAGAGAAGACCCATTAATGTACACTGTACTTCTCCCTCATGGTCCAAACTAGTCATGATTTGGAGACGCCAGTGTTGGACTGGGGTGTACAAAGTTAAAAATCACGCAACACCAGGTTATAGTCCAACAGGTTTATTTGGAAGCACTAGCTTTCAGAGCGCCGCTCCTTCATCAGGTAAGACACAGAATTCTGTGTCTTACAATCTTATTTTCCACATCCACCTGATGAAGGAGCAGATTGCTGAAAGCTAGTGCTTCCAAATAAACCTGTTGGACTATAACCTGGTGTTGTGTAATTTTTAAGGAGAAAGTGAGGACTGCAGATGCTGGAGATCAAAGTTGAAACTTTATTGCTGGAACAGCACAGCAGGTCAGGCAGCATCCAGGGAACAGGAGATTCGACGTTTCGGGCACAGGCCCTTCTTCATTCCTGAAGAAGGGCCTGTGCCCGAAACGTCGAATCTCCTGTTCCCTGGATGCTGCCTGACCTGCTGTGCTGTTCCAGCAATAAAGTTTCAACTTGTGTAATTTTTAACTTGGTCCAAGCTAGGACATTCTTAGGCCTCACATCATTCTGCACTGGAGTGAGGGATGGGTTTTTTTGGTGCAGGAAGTCAAGGAGCTGACTTTCCTCTTCAGACCACTCAGTGTAGCCCACAACACAATAAAAAGATGGGCAGTGATCGATTATGCCTGACTACATTGCCATTGTAGTCAGCTGGCTGCACTTTGCTTATATTATTCTAACCTCACAGCTCAGGTGTACACTTAAAATAGAGGCTATATAAATCGAGTGCTAGTTTACATGTTAAAGGTTCTTGATAAATGCAAGTTGGATGTAGTATATCTTAATGCACTATTTCAGAGTTACAACAAAATATATGCTATACATAACAATGTTTCATTGGGCTATAAATCACCTACATTTATTATACAATTACATATTGATTCACTGATTATCTTTCTGCAATATAAATAAATCATAAACATAAAAATAGAAATAATTGATATTTGTTGACAAAACAAAATTTAACCACACCCTATCTTCTCAGCAAAGAGAAAGGATATTTTTAGAAATCTTTAAGCTTCTCTTAAACATATTGCCACGCGCCTCCCTCCAACATGAGGTCAGAAGTGGAGATGTTTGCTGATGATTGCACCAGGTTCAGTTCCATTTGCACTCCTCTGATATGGAAGCAATCCATGTCAAATTCAGCAAGACCTGGACATTATCCAGGTTTGGGCTGACAAATGGCAATTGACACACAAAAATGCCAGGCAATGACCATCTCTAACAAGAGGAATCTAAACTCCACACCTTAACTTTCAATGATATTAACCTCACTGAATCCCTGACTGTCGACACCCGGGTGTTATTATTGACCAGAAACTGAACTGGATCTGCCATGGAAATAATGTGGCTACAGCAGATCAGAGGCTAAGAATCCTACAGTGAGTAACGCTTTGCCATAACAGCTCTAGTTCCTCAGGGTAGTGTCCTAAGTCAACCATCTTCAGCTGTTTCTTCAATGACCTTCACTCCATTGTAAGGTCAGAGGTTGGGATGTTCACTGATGATTGCTCAATTTCCTCAGATATTGAAGCAATTTGCGTCCAAATGCAAATGGACCTTAACAATATGGCACATGTCTGAGAGGGGGCATGTAACATTTGCGCCACACAAGTGCCTGGTAATAATTGCTTCCAACAAGAGATGATCTGACTTTCACCCCTTGACATGCGATGGCATTGACATTGCTGATTTCCCCTCACTATCAACATCCTGGAGGTTAATATTAACCAAAAACTGAATAGCACCAGCTATATAAGACCTGTGGCTACAAGAGCAGGTCAGAGGCAGGGAATTCTACAGCAAGTAACTCACCTCCTGACTCCCAAAGCCTGACCACTATCAGGAGTGTGATGAAATACTCCCAACTTACCTGGATGGGTGCAGCTCCGACAACACTCATGAGTGACAACATCCAGGGCAAAGCAGCACACTTGTTTGGCAATGCATCCACAAACATTCACTCCCCTCACCACCAATACGTAGTAGCAGCAAGATGCACTATAGAAATTCACGAAAGCTCCTTAGACACCACCTTCCAAAGCCATAACCATTTCCATATAGAATGACAAGGGCATGACATATTTGGGAACATGACTAGCTGGTTCAACTCATCTTTCTGACTCTGAAATATATTGCTGTTTCTTCAATGTCGCTGAGTGAATACCCTGGAACTCCCTCCCGAAAACCACTGTGGGTCTAGCTACACCAAATGGTTTGCTGCAGTTCAAGAAGGCAGCCCACCACAGCTTCTAAAAAGCAATAAGGAGTGAGCAATAAATGCTGACCCAGTGAGTGATGCCCATTTCCCGTGAACATAGAACGTAGAACAATATGGCCCAGGAACAGGCCCTTCAGCTCATGATGTGTGGAACGTGATGCCAAATTAAACTAATCCCTTCTGCCTGCCCTTGGTCCATATCCCTCCATCCTTGAATATTCATGTGTTTACCTAGAAGTCTCTTCAACGCCCCTATCTTATCTGCCTCCATCACAACCCTGGCTGCACGTTCCAGACTCCTACCACTCTCTGTGTGAAAACCCTGCCCTCACATCTCCTTTGAACATTCCCCCTCCTACCTTAATGCATGCCCTATAGTGTTAGACATTTCAACTCTGGGAAAAACGTTCTGACCATCAAGCCTATGTAGGCATCTCATAATTTTATAGACTTCACTTCCCTCAGCCTCCGCAGCTCCAGAGAAAACCACTCATGTTTCTCTAGCCTTTCCTTAAAGCCCCTCTAATCCAGCCAGCATTTTGGTAAACTTCTTTGGTACCCTGTCTCAAACTTCCTTCTCCTTCTTATATGTGACGATCAGAATACTCTAAATGCAGCCTAGCCAAAGTCTTATAAAGCTGCAACATGTAGTGGACAGTGAAGAGGGTTACCTCAGATTACAACAGGATCTGGACCAGATGGGCCAATGGACTGAGAAGTGGCAGATGGAGTTTAATTCAGATAACTATGAGGTGCTGCATTTTGGGAAAGCAAATCTTAGCAGGACTAATACACTTAATGGTAAGGTCCTAGGGAGTGTTGCTGAACAAAGAGACCTTGGAGTGCAGGTTCATAGCTCCTTGAAAGTGGAGTCGCAGGTCGATAGGATAGTGAAGAAGGCATTTAGTATGCTTTCCTTTATTGGTCAGAGTATTGAGTACAGGAGTTGGGAGGTCATGTTGCGGCTGTACAGGACATTGGTTAGGCCAATGTAGGAATATTGCGTGCAATTCTGGTCTCCCTCCTATCGGAAAGATGTTATGAAACTTGAAAGGGTTCAGAAAAGATTTACAAGGATGTTGCCAGGGTTGGAGGATCTGAGCTACAGGGAGAGGCTGAACAGGCTGGGGCTGTTTTCCCTGGAGCGTCGGTGGCTGAGGGGTGACCTTATAGAGGTTTACAAAATTATGAGGAGCATGGATAGGATAAATAGACAAAGTCTGTTCCCTGGGGTCGGGGAGTCCAGAACTAGGGGGCATAGGTTTAAGGTGAGAGGGGAAAGATATAAAAGAGACCTAAGGGGCAACTTTTTCACGCAGAGGGTGGTATGTGTATGGAATGAGCTGCCAGAGGAAGTGGTGGAGGCTGGTACAATTGCAACATTTAAGAGGCATTTGGATGGGTATATGAGTAGGAAGGGTTTGGAGAGATATGGGCTGGGTGCTGGCAGGTGGGACTAGATTGGGTTGGGATATCTGGTCGGCATGGACGGGTTGGACCGAAGGGTCTGTTTCCATGCTGTACATCTCTATGACTCTATGACATCCTGACTCTTGTACTCAATTACCCGACCAATAAAGGCAAGTATACCATGCACCTTCTTTACCACCCTATCTACTTGTGTGGCTACTTTCAGGGAGCCATGGACTTGAATCCCAAGATCCCTCGTGCATTAATGCTGTTCAGGGTCCTGCCATTAACTGTATATTTTTCCTTAACATTTGCTATCCCAAAGTGCAGCAACTCACACTTACCCAGATTAAAATCCATCTGCCGCTTCTCCACCTGTGACTGTAACTGATCTATATTCCATTGTATCCTTCTACACTATCCACAACTCTACCAATCTTTCTTTCATCTACAAACTTACTAACCTACCCATCTACATTTTCACCCAAGTCCTTTATATATATCACAAACAGCAGAGGGCCCAGTATGGATGCCTGTGGGACACCACTATTCATGGACCTCCAGCCGAAAAAACACCCTTCTAAAATTATCCTCTTGCCTTCTATGGGCAAGCCAATTCTGAATCCAATTGTCCAAGTCATTGTGGATCCCATGCATATTAGTCTTCTGGATGACCCCACCATGTCAGCTTTACTAAAATCCATGTACACAACATCCACTGGTCTACTCTCATCGACCACCACCATCACCACCATCACCAACACCACCACCGCCAACACCACCACCGCCACCACCACCACCACCAACATCACCATCAGCAGCACTACGGCCACCACTGCCACCACCACCACCATCATCAACTCCACCACCATCACCACCACAATTGCATAAATACTGTCCCCTCCATACTTCACTTCAGCTCTGATGAAGAGTCATCTAGACTCGAAATATTAGCTTGTTCTCTCTCCATGGATGCTGCCTGACCTGCTGTGATCTCCAGCATTTGTTGCTTTCAGTACAGATTCCAGCATCTGTGGTAATTTGTTCCTACAATGATGAAGACAAGCCCATTTCAACAATACCAATGTGCCTTCACATAGTCTGGGTGGCATGGCAAAATATCGCAAGGAGCTCACACAAGTGGTCTCAAACCAAAATTTCACTCCAAACTGCATGAACAGAAAATTAAGACAGCTGACCAAAAGCTCAGTTGAAACGTTAGGTTTTAAGAAGTCTTAAAGGTATAAAGGCAAGGTTGTTTGGGAAGAGAATTTCAGAGCATAGTGTTGAGGTAGTTGAAGTCATTGCCATTGCCAATGAGTGAAGCAAAGGGGTATCAGAGGCTGGAATTGGAGAAAAAAGGCAAAAGTCTGAGAGGCTTGTGGAGTTCAAAAAGGTTAGATAGATAAGGAGAGTCAAACCATGGAGAGATTTGAAAACAAGGATGAGCATTTTATAATTGTGACATTTCCAGACTGGCAGCTGATGAAAGGCAGTGAACGCTGGATTGATGAGTGAGCTGGACTTGATGAGACTTAGGAAAATGGCAGCAAAATTTTGCTTATTGGCAGGTTTACTGGCTCAGTCATCAATATTAGCCAAAGGCCATATTTTTAAATAGGGCAAGTCAGGGCAGATATGAAGTGCTTAAACCCTCAAAGTGTTGAAATGTTTCCACTTCCTTCTGATTCACTGAGTAAGAAATGTGTCTGTAATTCTTTCTAAACACATTTAAAATCTATCCTAAGACCCTAGGATGAAGGGATTGACTTATCAAGAATGACTAAATGGGTTAGGCCTATATTCATTTGAGTTTAGAGGAGTGAGAAGTACTCTTAGAGTTATAGAGTCATCTAGCACAAAAAACAGACCCATCGGTCCAATCAGTCCATGCCAAACATAATCCCAAACCAAACTTGTTCCACCTGCCTGCTCCTGGCCCATATCCCACCAAACCTATCCTATTCATGTCACTTAAACATTGTATTTGTACCTGCATCTGCTACTTCCTCAGGAAGTTCATTCCACATGCGAACCACCCCCATGTAAAAAAGTTGATTTTGAGGGGACTTGACAGGGTAGATGGAAGAAGATGTTTCCACTAGTGGGGGAACCTCAAATAAAAAAAGTTACGGAATAAGGCATCATTCATTTAAAAATGAGATGCAATGGAAGTGCTTCTCCCAGACTGGGAGTGAATGTCTTGAATTTCTCTACCCCAGGGCAAGTACAAGTGATCTAATCATTACTGAAGGATCATGATTGTGTACCCAGCAATCAGCTTTACAATGAATAACTGCATAGACTTGGTGATCGTGGCTGGAGGAGAAACATGTGGCCTGAAAATGATTCCTGCCCTTTTTCCGATAGTGCCACTGGATTGTTAACATAAACAGAAGAAGGATTTGCATTGATATCGCACCTTCCAAGAAATGTGGTTGGGCGGGACAGTGGCTCAGTGGTTAACACTGCTGCCTCACAGCGCCAGGGACCCAGGTTCGGTTCCATCCTCGGGTGACTGTCTGTGTGGGGTTTGCACATTCTCCTCATGTCTGCATGAATTTCCTCCAGATGCTCTGGTTTCCTCCCACAGTCCAAAGATGTACAAGTTAGATGAATTGCCCATGCTAAATTGCCCATTATGTTCAGTGATGTGTAAGTTAGGTGCATTAGTCAGGGGTAAATGGAGAGTAATAGAGTAGGGGGAATGGGTCTGGGTGAGTTACTCTTTGGAGGATCAGTGTGGACTTGTTGGGCTGAATGGCCTATTTCCACACTGTGGGGATTCTATGATAAAGCACAGCAGGGTCAATCAAATTTGATATTGACCAGGTAAATTGTTCGAATGATGTGAGCTAAAGCATAAAAATTATCCTGACATCAGGATGAACTCATCCTTGCTCTTCTTCAAAGATAATACCGTGTGACATGTTTAACATCCACCTAGCAGGGAGGTTTAGGCTTTGTTTTAATATCTCATCTGAAAGCCAGCATCTCAAACCGTGCAGCAATCCCTGAGTTCTTCATGAAAGAGTCAACTTCTGGTTTTTGTGCTTATTTCTCTTGAATACAGTTTGAACTCAGAACTAAATGAGTCAGGAAGTATCTTAGTTGAACCACAACTGATGTCACCTGGCAGAACTATGAAGGACTCTGTTTAATCGACCCTTTGAACGATGATAAATCCAAACACGCAATGCTGCCTTAGTTATGTGCAGCACGGTCCAGCTCAGTTGTTTGGAAATCCATAACCTTCTTTATGAGAGTCAAGCGTGTTACTAACTGAACCAAGCTGACAAACCTTAAAGCTTTCGGTGTGGTTTCAGCTCGAATTGCCTTTGCTGCTTTGGAGCCACAGAAAGCATGCAGTTGCAAGGAATAAATTTTATCAAGTGTGTACAATACTAATGTGTATGGATAAGTGGAACCAGATTCTTACTTCATTGTTTTACAAGAAAGTGGACATAAAATTAATGAAAAGTTTATTTATTACATATTGTACCAAACAAGTTAAGGGGACATATATGTTGGCGTAGTTCAAAATAAAGCTTAATGTGAAGGTGAAAGAGAATTAATGTTATGGAAGGTTGTTAGCTTCATGGCACTTAGCCGCTGAGTCTGCACTTTGGGGTTTAAGCCCTAAACTAGCACATAATCTGGACTCACTTGTATACGCTGTTGCCCTCCAAGTGCAGCTGGAGTCTCAGAGTATTATCTCTTCAAATAGCGTCTTCAAAAGTGGAGCACTCTTCTGTTGGGCTCTGAGACTCCAGCTGCACTTAGAGGGCAATAGCGTAAAACAGGATGTTGTTTCGGAGCCATCATTTATCAACCACCAGCACCATATGTGAGACCAGTGAATTCAACTTGCTATTTGGGGCCATTCTGTGTATAAATTGGTTGTCATGTTTACCTAAAAATGACAACAGTGGCTACAAATCCACAGGAATGATTTGATTTAACATGCATGGTGCATGAGAAAGGTATAACATAATTGCATGTTCTTTTTTTAAATAAGATTCTTCTGCATTAGAAAGCACTGGCAACTTATGGTGTCTTTCTAACTGACACATGGCCATTTCCAATTTGATGAATGTGGTGTAATTGACAAGTCAATGGAATGAATTGGTTGCTGAAAATTAATAGGGCCAATATAATGAACAATTAATTGAGATTACAGGTAGATAACAACATAGCTATATGTTTGTTCCACCATGTACTAATGGCAGGTAAATAAATTCTCTACCATTCTACATCCCATTAATATAAAACAATTATAATTTGTTCTTCTACTGCCATTTAGGAGCTTGTGTCAGTGGGGATAGTATTTGACTGTCATTCTCTTCCCAGTAGTCCCTGTTACAGATACAAAATCACATCAGCCAAAAGTGCAGAGATTGAAAGTATACAGGGATGAAAAATTCAGTTGTTAGTCTCTGCAAAAAAATTCAGTGTTATTATAACAGATGTGTCTAGAAAGACTATTGACGTGGCCTGTTTTCATCTCAACATTAAAGGTCAGCAGGTTTCCTCTGTTGTTAAATTTAAACAAGTTGTGTTTGCTACTTTGTAACCTAATATTTTTGCCACTACTTTCTAGCATAGAATCCAACCAGGACGTGAAAATTATCTGAGAAAAGATTTACTTGCCAATGATGGAGTTGAGCAAGGTTCACCAGACTGATTTCTGAGATGGTAGATCCGCTGTGTAAGGAGAGATTGGGTTGACTGGTCCTATATTGGCTGAATGAAAGGCAATTTTATTGAAACATTGAAAATTCCAACAGGGCTAGACTGACTGGATACAGGGATGATGTTTCCTGTGGTTTAGGAATCCGGAACAAGGCCTTGTGGTCGCAGGATATACAGTGGGCAATTTAGCACCATGATGGGGAGAAATATCTTCATTCAGAAGGTATTGAACCTGTGGGATTCTGTACCCTCTGGAATCCAAGAACTGAATATGTTTCAGAAACAAATTGATAGATTTCTACAAACTAAAGACAACATGGGAGAGAGCGAGAGTATGGCATTGAGAATCAGCCATGATAGTGTTGAATGACAGAGTGTGCTTGATAGGCTGAATAACCCAGTTCTGCTTTTATTTTCATAATTGCATCTTCCTATGCAAAGCAGAATAAATTTCTCAGTTATTTCCCGATAAAGGGAAGATCTGTTGGTATGGCAATTTGCATAATACTTTACATACTGTTGGGAAAATCATTATTTACCTCAGGAAGCCAGTGCAGTAGGGAACCATTACATGTATTCCCTGCACCTTACCTGTCATGCAGATAGATTAAAGAATTTAATTGGTATGTTACTGATATGAATAAACAGTAGGATCTGAAAGAGCCCGTAGGACTTTAACATATAATACTTGATGAATGATGCTGTATCCCATGTTGAGTTGTAACACACCTTAACTTTGATCTTTTCTTTCTGCATCTGATTTTGTTTCAGATTTTAACTCGTATCAGTGGCTTCCAATGTACCAGGTACAATTAAAACATAAACACAATTGTGAAAGTTAAAAGGCAGTGATAGACTTTCAGGGCAAGGAGGTTCCTGCTGGTTGCATTTGATCTACTTTTGCAGGGAGGAAAAGGTTCAAAGGAGGAGGAGTACCAACATGTTTTGCAGTTAAGAAATCATCCTGATTTATTAAACCTAATTTTGGATGATATCATCCAGCGAGTCTCACAAACAAAGAGGAGTTTTGGCTCAGTTCCCACAAAGAGGGTGTCATGTGCAATTTAATTTGGGAGTTAATAAAGAAAATTAAAATTGGAAGCTATTATAAGTAATAAATCATGTTGAATATGTCACAAAGACCTTCAATCACCACATGTGGGAAGATAGTTTCAGCTTTAGCAGAAAATAATCAATGGGTAAGGGGCAAATTTGAACTTAGGTTGTGGTGAAGAAAGGCTTGTGTGCCCTCAGTTTGAGTGTCTTCTTCATTTTGCTGAGCTGATTTCCCTTTCATTGATCTGCATTGGCTTCCTGCCTCTTAAATTCAAAGTTAAAAATCACACAACACCAGATTATAGTCCAACAGGCTTAACTGGAAGCACTAGCTTTCAGAGCACTGCTCCTTCATCAGGTGGTTGTGCACTTCCAAAAACTATCACTGGAATTTTACCAGTTTTCCCTCTGGGAACAAAGACTACAAATGATCCCCTGCACCATCCAATTCACAAGCAGTGATAAAGCATTCAGTTTTTGCAACCCTGCTTTTACCAACATTCTCCCCAAACCTTTTATCAATGTAGCATCCCACTCTTAGAGGCGTGAGTGACATAAGCACCTCAAAAGAACAGTTTGACAGTGTTCACATTTCATTCAATCTTTGCAGAATTAAGAGCATTTAGCAAAATTGAGGTGCTCTTGATTTCAAGCTGGGCAGACATAAACCTCAAGCATGCAAACATTCCATGTTCAGGATTCCTGTCTAGAGAGAAAAGCCAGTTAAAATGAAGCAGTAACACTTGGAAATGAACATGCTTGGTCGTACTTGTCCTCCACTTTGAACTACGCAATGACTATGTGTCATTGACATGTCTTATCGGACTTTCCTTCACAACCCTAACCAGCAGTGGTGTGTTTGTTGAATATTAGCCAAGTACATTGAACATTAGAAGCTTTACACCTTTCTGAGGGAAGTGTGGAGTAATGTGTTAATCCATGAATATTCTGAGTCAATACACAGCATTGAACTGATTTGATTCGATTGGGTTTATCAGTGTCTGGTATGATGTCCTGGCAGAGGTGCTGTTATCAGTCCTCTGCCTCCACCGCATCTGCTCCCAGGAAGACCAATTCCTCCACAGAACACACCAGATGGCCTCCTGCTTCAAAGCAATTTTCCCTCCCATGTGGTTGATGATGCCCTCCAGCACATCTCTCCTCCACTTCCCACACCTCCGCCCTCAAACACCACCCCTCAACCACAACAAGGGCAGAACTATCTAATTCTCACCTTCCACTCTACCAACCACTGTATCCATCGCGTCATCCTCTGCCATTTGCGCCACCTACAAAAAGACCCCACTACCAGAGATATAGTTCCCTCCCCACCCCTATCCATTTTCGAGAAAGACCATTCCCTCCGGAACTCTTGTGTCAGGTCCACATCCCCCAACAACCCACCCTCCCCTCTAGGCACCTTCCCCTGCCACCACAAGAAATGCAGAACCTGTGCCCACACTTCTCCCCTCACCTCTGTCCAAGACCCCAAAGAAGCCTTTCATATCCATCAGAGAGTTACCTGCACTTCCACACAGTCATTTACTGTATCTGTTGCTCCTGATGTGGTCTCCTCTACATTGGGAAGACAGGACACCTACTTGCAGAGCACTTCAGAGAACATCTCTGGGGCACCCGCACCAACCAACCCCACCGCCCCATGACCAAACACTTTAACTCTTTCTCCCACTCCGCCAAGGACATGCTAGTGCCTGCTTACTGCCTGCTGCCTGGAGGAAGAACACCTCATCTTCTGCCTTGGGATCCTCCAACCACACAGAATCAATGTTGATTTCACCAGTTTCCTCATTTCCCCAGCCCCCACCTTATTCCAGATCCAACCTTCCAACTCAGTACAACCCTCTTGACCTGTCCTACCTGTCCATCTTCCTTCCCACCTATCCGCTCCACCCTCCTTTCCGACCTATCATCTTCAACCCCACCTTCATCGAGCTATCCCACTCACAGCTACCTTCCCCCCAGCTCCACCCTCCTCCCATTTATCTCTCAGCCTCCTTGGCCCACAAGCCTCATTCCTGAAGAAGGGTTTATGCCCGAAACATCGATCCCCCTGCTCCTCGGATGCTGCGTGACCTGCTGTGCTTTTCCAGCACCACACTCTCGACTCTGATCTCCAGCATCTGCAGTCCTCACTTTCTCTCAGTTTTGCTCATTTCAATCCGCAGACTCATGCCAAAAGAACTAAACACGAATATTGTATTTTAGTGACTTCACCTCTAAATACCCCTGCAGGTGATTTCTTTTATCTTGCACTGTTCGTACTGAAAAAAAGAGGACAGTACTCAAATTTGTATATATATTTTTAAAAAGTCTGAGTGATAAAGACAACCTGAGACCCACCCAGCTCAGTTTTCAAGCCACAGTTGGAATGGGTTTCGATGCAACACAGGGCAAGTTTAAATATTTGTGTCAGCGTCCCATTTAGGATTCCAATACATGTGGTAACAGTATGAGCGGTTGAAAGGAGAGTGGGATCTGTAGGAGTTTTAATGCCCCAATTCTCCCAACGCCGATTCCCTAGTTCAGCTCCACTGAGGAGTTATCACTCTGCTGGCTTCTCACCTTCCCCCAGCCTGCCTGTCTCATGACAATTTGCTTTTCATGGTTGGCATTGGGTAGAAAATAGATGAAGTTGCTGGAGATCAGAGTCAAGATTAGAGTGGTGCTGGAAAAGCACAGCAGGTCAGGCAGCATCCAAGGAGCAAGAAAATTGACGTTTCAGGCAAAAGCCCTTCATCAGGGTAGAAAATTGGGTAGAAAATGCCCACCGAAAGGAAATTGACACTTATAGTCATACGGCATGGAAACAGATGCTTCAGTCCAACCAGTCCATACTGAACATGATCCCAAACTAAACTAGCCCCACCTGCCTGTTCCTGGTTCATATCCCTCCAAACCTTTCCTATTCATGGACTTATCTAAGTGTGTTTTAAACATTGTAACTGCGCCTGCATCAACCACTTCCTCAGCAAGTTCATTCCACATGCGAAGCACGCACTGTGTAAAATAATTCCCCCCTCATGTCTTTTTAAAATCTCACTCTTCTTACCTTAAAAATGTGCCCCCTGTTCTTGAAATCCCCCAGCCAAGGGTAAAGACACCTACCATTTATCTAAAGTGTTGTTGAACAAAGAGAACTTGGAGTGCAGGTTCATAGCTCCTTGAAAGTGGGGTCACAGGTGGATAGGATAGTGAAGAAGGTGTTTGGTATGCTTTCCTGCATTGGTCAGAGTATTGAATATATGAGTTGGGAGGTCATGTTGTGGCTGTACAGGATGTTGGTTAGGCCACTTTTGGAATATTGTGTGCAATCCTGGTCTCCCTCCAATAGGAAGGATGTTGTGAAACTTGAAAGGGTTCAGAAAAGATTTACAAGGATGATATCAAGGTTGGAGGGTTTGAGCTATAGGGAGACACTGCATAGGCTGAGGCTGTTTTCCCTGGAGCGTCAGAGGCTGAGGCATGACCTTACAGAGGTTTATAAAATCATGAGGGCCATGGACAGAGTAAGTAAACAAGGTCTTTTCCCTGGGTTGGGGGTGGGGGGGGGGTGTCCAGAACTAGAGGGCATAAGTTTAGGGTGAGAAGGAAAAAATTTAAAAGGGACCTAAGGGGCAACTTTTGCATGAAAAGAGTGGTGCATGAATGGAATAAGCTGCCAGAGAAAGTGCTGGAGGCTGGTACAATTCCAAAATTTAAAAGCATATGGATGGGTATATGAATAGGAAGGGTTTGGAGGGATATGGGCCAAATTCTGGCAAATGGGACTAGATTAATTTGGAATATCTGGTTGGCATAGACGAGTTGGAATAAGGATCTGTTTCAGTGCTGTACATCTCTATGACTCTATGACTACTGAAAGTTCCTGATGGACATCTTTACATTTACAAAAGCTTCTGTTTTCTCCTACCTTTGTTGCACCTCGATTTGATTATTGCAATGGATCACTTCCAATCTTCCACCCTCTGTAACCTTACGGTACCAAAATCTCTGCTGCCTATATCTTAACTCACACCATGTTCCATCCACTCATCATCCCTGGGTTCACCAACCTCTCGTTGAGCAATAGCTTGGTTTTAAAACTCTCATTCTTGTTTCAATGCCTTCAAGTCCTCATGTTTCCCTTCCTCTGTAATCACTGGCAGACCTACAACTCTCCAGGATGACTGTGGCCCTCCAATTCATCCACCATGTGCATCCACCATTTTAATTAATCCCGGTGACGGATGTCAATGGCCTAAGCTCTGGAATATCCTTACTAAAACTCTCCTCCTTTGTACTTCCCACTCCTCCTTTACCATACGCCTTAAAACATTAAGTTTTCATCACTTTTTTTTGTTTTCTGCCCTTTATGTGGCTTGGTGTCAAAGTTTATTTTTTAACACTCTTATGAGCATCTTGGGGCATTTTGTTGAGTTGCAGCACTATATAACTGTGAGCTGTTGTTCATGGATTATCGAGAACCTCTTGCACTTATTAGAAGTCCAAAGCTTGGGTCATAAATAAAAGATAGACACTCATTAATCAAATAACATGCTTAGGAGAATTTTCTTTATTCAGAAAGTAGTTAAAATGTGCATAAGAATAACTGAGGTAAATAATATGGATACAATAAAGGGGAACTAAATATGTGACAGAGAAAGAAAATGAAGGAAATGTTGATTGGATGAATTGAGGTAAATTGGAGGAGTCTTGTTCAGAGTATAAATGCTGGTATAGACAGCAAAGGGTGGAGTTGTCTGTTTTTGCAGTTTAAATGTAATCTCACTCTATGTAAAATACTGTCATACCTCCATTTGCAGTAGCATGAAACATGATTCTAACATGTAGACTTTTTTATTGCATCAGTATTCAGTGACAACACATTTTAGGACTTCACTCTCAACTTTCTGACTCATTTTCAAGAATGTTATGTATGTGAAATCTTTACTGGGTTTTGAGCTCATAATTTACACCAATATTCCTGTGCTGTTCGGAAGAAGTGCTACGTTGTCTTAAATTGTGTCTTTTGGATGTAACCTGTCATTATAGGGGGAAGCTTGTGACCAATCATTCAACAAGGCAGCACCTATATATCGGGTTGTATCACATTTTGAGTCCAAGCATTTAATAATGAGCAGACATAAAGAAGGAAAGAAATGGAAGCAAATTCTGCACTCCGAATCCCAGTGGCTCATGGGATGTTCTGTCCAATGTACCCAAAGGTCTGAATGTCAATAATTGGCCGCTTCAGTCACATGAACATCAATGGCAGGAATTGGCAACCCTGAGTAGATCTCATTCTCGAATCAAGGGAGAACTGATGGCAAGGGTTTCGATGGAATTGTTTGCAGAAATACAGGGGGTCCTCCAGGTATTCTAGTCAGCATTCCTCTTTCAATTAATGACACCAAAAACAGACAGACTGACTGTCTATGCTAAGACTGTTTTTGTGAACGTGTTGTTTCTCTAATGCCTGCCAACTTTGTCCATTTAATACAAACAATGTCCTCAAGTAATTCATGGCATGTGAGTGTTTTCACTTTTAATTATAGCCAGCTAATTATGTGGGATTCTTTCTGGCTCAGTACTGTTCCATTTGTCAACTCTTTCTACAAAGTCTGATGTCTTAGCTTTTCCCTTTTATGTGTGCCGAGTAGGGAACATCTCCAGTAACAAAGTATTTGGGCACCTCTCTGTGATATTCAGTAGCATTGTCATCGCCGAATGCCCCACCATCAACAATCTCGAGGCCACTACTGGAGAAACTACATACAAACTGTGGCTACAAGAACAGGTCAGAGACTGGAAACTAAGTTACTCATCTGCAGCCTCTCCACAGCCAGTCTGTTATCTACAAGGTTTGTTTCAGTAGTGTGATAGAATGCTCTCCACTTGTCTGGATCGGTGAAGCTTCAACAGCACTCAAGAAACCTGGCACCTGAAGTGATTGGAATCAGGTTGACCCTGTTGGCTAACCTAGGTCAAGTTGGGAAGCCCTAGCTGACCAATATAACCAGGAGTTTAGAATCGCCTCAATTCAGGCAACTGACTCCGAGCTGTGGGCTGGCCACAACCAGAGTACTGAGCACAAGTAAATAAAGGGTGATTTGGTGATGGGATACTGGCCCCTGTAGCTCTTTCGATTAAGATCACTTCCGTCAACTTCAGAGTTCACTCTCTCCATTAGTGGATGCACAGTGACAGCAGTGTGTACTTTTAAAAAATGCATTGCAGCAACTATCAAGACTTCTTTGACAGCACCTTCCAGATATTCAGTCCCTACTGTCTAGACTAACATGTGGGAATACCATCAGCTGTAAGTTCTCCTCCAAGTCACACAAATC
Source organism: Chiloscyllium plagiosum (assembly GCF_037043375.1). Lineage (NCBI taxonomy): Eukaryota > Metazoa > Chordata > Chondrichthyes > Orectolobiformes > Hemiscylliidae > Chiloscyllium > Chiloscyllium plagiosum. Next base: position 44,950,962 of record NW_028270162.1, on the reverse strand, counting down.
TGACATGGAACTTTATCAATGTTCCTTTGTCTTCATCAGGTCAAGAGTCTGGAACTTCTTTCCTAACAACACTGTGGAAGTAACTTCATCTCAAGGACTGCAGTGGTTCGAAAAGCCATCACCTTCTCAAAGGCAATTAGGAATGGGCACTACATATTGACTTTATCATCAGTGCCCACATTGCATTGTTCACCAGCTGCTAAATGATAGTGCCAGTGGGAGGTAGGGGTGGAGGTTGGGGTAATGTAGAGGCTGCTCTCAGTATTCCTGTATCTGGACCTCGGGTTGAGGAAGGCACAACTGAGAAACTTTGTTGCTTTTTATTTCCAAGCAAGATAATCTGCAGATGACTTTTATTTCTCAATATTTAAAACTTCCAAAGGGGTGTAAATCAAAGGGGAAATAAAGGACTCAGTGACTGGTTTCAGATATTTTTGTAACATGATAATTTTAGTTCAGACTGATGTTACATCATTTTAGCCAAAGTAGGTCAGATGATTACTGTGGCCATCTCGAGTCAGTGCGCTTTTCCTTTTTCAAATTCCATTTTTGTCAAGGGACGGTCTCAAGTATTAAATACAGAGGATGGAAGCCAAAAATTGATGGTTTAGTTTTGCTTCCTGCCCCAGATTTAATTGGTGTGAAGGCATGAAGGCAGTGGGTAGGCCCCCGCTCCCATTTGCCCGATTAAATGCTCTGCCCACAGCTAATGTGCCATAAAGAATGGCACAAAGTTCTGCCTGTGGGTGACAATGATAGCCACACAACTGATATCAGGATATACAAGGAGGTGATTCAGTTTAGTTTGGTCTGGTTGCAAGGTAAGTACACGATAGTGAGACCTTTTACCATACCAGCCTTCTACAGAAAGCTAAGGTTTGATTCTCCAACTTCAACACAAACAACTTTCATTTACATGGTATCTTTAAAGTGTACCTCAATGTCCCAAGGGGTGTTATCAGACAACTCACGTCTGGATATGTTAGGATGGGACACTCAAAGAATTAGGTTTTAATAATCTTAAAAGGAGGAAAAAAACAGGCAGAAAGAAGAGATTTAGGAAGTTAATTCTGGTGTAAAGCCACAACTCTAACAGTCAAGTGATTAAAAATCATGACCTCAAGTATTTAAGAAATGCTGATCCCACACATAAGACTGAAAGAAGTGAGAGGAATTTTGGAGCTGTTGGATATGGATTGTAATTACAGGTTTCAGTAAATTCATGTATACAGTAGCTGTTTTCTTTGTCAATCAGTGCATTCTTTGGGTGAAGAATGTCTTAACCAAGCTATAGTTTGTCTAATTTAGTTTGTGAGTTCTTCTTTCTCATCATTTCCACAGATCTAATGCAATCTCTTTGTTGGTGAAACAACATTATCCGATTGTTTCACTGGAAGGGATGCACTGAAATAGCGATTTGCACACATTGGATGACACTGGGTTTATTAATGAGCTTCTGTGAAGTACTTTGAAGCAGATTCATTCTTTTTTCTGATGTGAAATTATTGAGGTAGATGAGTAATTATTTTCTCTGAACAAGGCCATCTGCTGACACTTAGGCAAAGATGATCAAAGTGTGAAGGGGGGAAGTGAAATGATCTCAGTGAGCAGTGCACGGCAGCATCACATATCATTACTCCTGGGTGTGTGTAGTTGTCTCAATATTATTGCTTTGTTTTGCAAAGAAAAATTTTATTGATCGTTCCAGTGTGAGTCAGAAAGGGTCAGTCAGTGTGTCCCATACCAATGGTGTAACAGCCAGCATCCAGTGTGAGATGTACAGGATATGACAGCATTCAATGTGAGGCGGGGTACCTCAGAAAATACACACAATCTGATCTGACTAGATTAGCTGATCCTTTGTAGTGTGCGCGTAGAGGAAAGCTCCCAGTGGAAAATGAGTCATTCGTATTCCTTTACAATGTGTGAAAGACTGACTGTTATAATAAGAGGGAGAAACTTACCACTCCCTTTATTGGAGACAAAGTCCCTACATAGCATTTATGTCACAGTTATAATCTACCAAATGCTTGATTTTCTGGCTGCCAATCTTTGCCCAGTTGCTGGAAATGGTCTGTGGTGGCCCAGGAGAGCAATCATCTTTATATGGCATGGAGGAAGAAGGGTAGATAGAGACTTAGAGCCCTGCTTTCAATAGTGGTGAGCATTCTTTCCTCTCTGAGTCAGTATGTTGTGGGATCAAATCCGACTCCAGAGGGTTGAACACAGAGCTGGGGAGGCACATTGCTGCAGGAATGTTGGGATGCTGCACTGTTGGAGGTGCTATCACCTGGTAATGAATGAGGTAGGGAACTCCATTCCTTATAAGTGAATGTAAAAGATTACCTGGCTCTATTCAAATTCAAGCAGTGGAGTACATCCTTGTGATCTGGATGACATTTATCACTCCACTGAGCATTTAGTCATTTATTCCACTCTTGTTTATAAAGCCATAATGTCCACAAATTGGCATCTATGATTTCTGCATTACAACATTGAGCACACTTCCAACAGCCTTCATTGGCTGCAAAGCACTTTGGGATGCCCTAAGTTTGTGAAGGAGTTACACAACTGCAAGTATTCCCTTTTCCTCTTGATAAAATTTTGATCTTACAAATCTCAAAATCTTTTGCTTGTATCAAGCAGCAGAAATGAGGCATTCACTAGACAGTCTGCTAGATCTTTCTGTTGGAACCTCAAAAGCTAAATGTGTTTTATCTTTCTGCAAAGCTGTTTCATGGTTTTAGTTCTTTTCAGCAGCAACACTGCTTCCCACCCATCATTCTCTGATGCTCAGTATTTCCTTTCCTTAAGCAGCAACCTGTTTTTATTTGACAATAATCTCATCAACTGTCGTTCCAGTCATCTTTTGCTGCAACCTACATGCAGCCTTGATTAAATAGTACTTAGCAAATGTGGGAAATCAGATTTGCCCCACAAATATGAGGAATCATAACTTTTGCATTTAGACAGCAGGAGTGATGGTTTAAAGTGTAAAGCTGCAAGTTGTTGGTAATCTTGTGGTGTCCAGATGTAACATTGATTGAGTGGCAACAGTGTGCAAGAGCATTAACTGCTGGCAACTTACATAATGCTTGAACATTGCAGGAAGATTGTGCCATAATAGTATTGCTTTGTTGTCATTGGGTCAAGCTTCTGGTATTGTTGGAGCAACCTTACAATGTAGACTGCAATGGTCTGCAAAATTGGCTTGTTAACATCTCGAGGGTAACTAGGAACAGGTGACAAGGTGACAAGATGCTGCCAGATCTGCTGAGATTCTCCAGCATTCTCTATATTGGTCAAATCCATAACTTTTCTCCACTAAGTTGGTGCTGATCTAGGGTTTCGAAAGAGAGTGCGAACTGATTCTGCAACCTTCCTGCGTGTTATCCGAAATGGTTTCTTATCTAAGGGGTTAAAAAGTCCTACCCACCTTGGCCTCTTTGCTTCCAAGAGCATGTCTACCTCAGCGTATGCCAAGTCTGATGCTGTTGTTCCTGATGGGGTTTCTGTCCTCCACTGTCTCCTGTCTTCTGCCCATTTTGCTACCTATTCCCCTTTAAGCTGCCCCAGGTCTTCAAATCTGAAAACAATGTCTGAGTTCCTGCCTCAAAGAGGACGTGGGGAAAAATTACTTTGCACAGCAAGTGGTCAGGATTTGAAATGCACTGCCAGGCAGTGTGGTGAGTATGATTCAATGATGGGTTTCCAAAGGGAATGTAATAATTGCATGAAGAGAAAACCTTCTCAGTTTTATGGAGAGAAACCAAGAGTGATAATAGTTGAGTTTCTCTGTCAGAGACCTATCATGGAGACAATGGGCTGAATGGCTTTCTCCTGAGCTTTTAACTGTTCTCTGATTCTACCATCAGATACTCAGGGCCAGGGCTACTGCCTGACTATGCGCAGGCCTATTCAGTCACAACACCCTCATGGTGGGTGTTTAAATGTTATCAAAATTTGGCCTGGGATATTTTTCTGCTTTTATTCTATGTTCAGATATACGTGTGGCAAGATAAAGTCAGCATAGTAGACAGGATGGTGATGAAAGCATTTAGCACACTTGCCTTTATTGCTCAGTGCATTGAGTATAGGAATTGGGAGGTCATTTTGAGGCTATACAGGTCATTGGTTAGACCACTTTTGGAAGACAGCATTCAATTCTAGCTTCCCTGCTATAGGAAAGATATTGTTCAGCTTGATAAGGCCCAGAAAAGATTTCCAAGGAGATTGCTGGGAGTGGAGGGTTTCAGCGACAGTGACAGGCTGAATAGACTGGGTTTTTTTTCCAGGCATATCAGAGGTTGAGGGATGACCTTATAGAAGATGTTTATAAAATCATGCGGTGCATAGATAGGGTGAAAGCCAAGGTCCTTTTCCCAGACTAGGGGAATCCAAAACTAGAGGGCATAGGTTTAAGGTGAGAGGGGGAAGATTTCAAAGGGACCTGGGGTGTAACCTTTTCATGCAGAGAGTGGTGCGTGTATGGAATGAGCTGCCAGAGGAAGTGGTGGAGGCTGGTATAATTACAACATGTAAAAGGCATCTGGATGGGTATATGAATAGGAAGGGTTTTTAGAGGGATATGGGCCAAGTGCTGGGACTAGATCAGATTAGTATATCTGGTTGGCATGGACAAGTTGGACCAAAGAATCTGTTTCCATGTTGTATAACTCTATGAGTCGATATCATGCAACCATTTTATCACTTTATTTTAACTGACTTTGATCAAGCCGCTGCTAATGGCGATACAAAATTAGAGTGAAACAGAAAGGCACAATGAACAAACCAGAGCAATGCTGGGATGGGTTAAACTGGAGGAGAACATTGTGGGCAGGCTTGAAAATACACTGGACTTGATTCAGAAAATTTTTCCTAGATTAGTTCTCGAGATGAAAGGCTTGTCGGATTAGGAGAGATCGAGCAGTTTAGACCCAGATTTTAAAAGAACGAGAGGAAATCTAATTAAGGTGCCAAAGAGGATTGGTGAAGATGTAGAGCAGATTTGTCTCCTTGTGGGATACTCTAGAATGAGAGGTCATCATTTAGGCGAAAGGATGACAGATTTAAAAGCAAGATGAGAAGGAATTACTTCTCTCAAAAGGGTTGTGAACCTAAAGAAATTCACTACCCTAGACTGTGTTGTTGCTAGGACACTGAATAAATTTAAGGAGGAGATGGACAGATTCTTACTTAGTAACAGGTTGAAGGGTTATGGGGAGCAGGCAGGAAAGTGGAGTTGAGGCCGAGATGAGGTCAGTTATTAAATGATGGAGCAGGTTTGAGGGAATGACCTCCTCCTGCCCCTAGTTCTTTTGATTCCAACAGCTTTCTCCCTTTTGTACATAAGGGTTTCAATTCCTTCTCAAAATAGGGCTATCAATTTGTCAATTCTTTTGAGAGATTGACTTGCAAAGTAAGTTTGAGTAGGGCTGATTTCATGCCACCCAAATAAGAACTTGAAGGGTCTTGACAGGGAAGATATCGAGAGAATGTTTCCTCTTATGGGAAAAACTGGAAGTAAAGGTCACTGTTTAAAAATACAGGTCAACCATTTAAAGCAGAGATGATGCAATTTTTTTCTCACGGTAGGTGGTGGGACTTTGGAACTCTTCCTTAAAAGGCAGTTGAGACTTAGTCTTTAAATATTTTTACGGCAGAAGTGACCAGACTCCTGGTAAACAAGGAGGGCCAACATGATCAGGGGTACGTAGGAATGTGGATTTGAGATGACAATCAGACGGTCAGCCACCATCTTATTAAATAGTCAATTAAGCTCAAGGGGCCAAGTGATTGACTCCTGCTTCATGAATGTATGTTTGTACATTCACAGAAATTTGCAGTAGGCAATGAAGCCAATCAGCCCATCATTTCAATGCTGGTCATCCAGCTTAATCCCACTGTTCAACTACGACATTGAAAGTTAATTCTATAGAGGTATTTTATGATGTATAAACCTGTGCTTGACCATTGTTTTCATAAAGCTCTCATTTTGTGACCTGCAAGTTCAATATAAGATGACTAGGAACAGCTAAAATGGTGTGATAAATGCTTATGATATATTTTTATTCTTTAAGACTTTGGTTCTAAATGGATGTTTGGTTTAAGGTTCTGTGAGGAAAGTTTTTTTAAAAGATCGGAAACTTATTCTTTTTCCAGCAATGCTTCAAAATAGTGTTTCCAAGAAATCATGTAATTTATGTTAAATGACTAAACAAGCTAGCTGGTGAGATAATTGCTGAATGTTTATTTAGTATAGCTTTTAATATCCAGGGATGCAGAGACCAGAGGTAAGGGGGTGAGCCTCATGGTTAGATCTTCAAAGAGTTGGGTCAAATGGCCAATTTACTTTTGACTCCCATAATACGCTGAGTTCCAGTTGTTATGTTCTAAATTGGTACTTACAAGCAAATAATGTTACTTTACAAGAACCGCACCTTGCATTTATAGTGTAATTCATTTTTTTGGTAAAAGTATCACTTGGAGTTTCACCGCAATACTATTGGACAGAATTTGACACTGAACCACATAGGACGTGTTAGAACAAGTGATCAAAGACTTGGAGAGAAAGATAGTTTTTATGAAGTTATATGAAGGGAGTAAGAGAAATGGAGATATGTTAGAAGCCAGTTCCAGAACTGCAGACAGCACATTTGTCAATGGTGGAGCAGAAGAAATTAATGTTGCACAAAGTGCCAAAATTAAAGGAACATAGAGTTCCTTAAATGGGCTTAAACATATTTATTATCATATTCAGGCAGAAATGGCCTGTTCTCAATGCATATATTGATTTGTTATAAATCCCAGTTATCAAGAATAATAAAGGACTATAATACTATATCTGAACTCAGATTCCTCTCCTCCAGCTGTAACTTTTAGCTGTTGCAGGTACAGATATCTAATGTTGATAAAATGATCTAACGTGTCAACAAATAGTCTCATTTAGATTTTGTTTAAATTGTGCAAGGTTTCCCTTGTTTAGAGTTACCCATTTTAGAACTTCAACATCAAAATGAGAGAAATCAAGATCAATGACAGAAATACTGCTGCAATTTTCTTCATACATTGTGCACAGAAATCCAGGCCTGGCTTTTGCAATACACCATTCACCACCAACGAGATGAGTTAACTTTAAACATTCAGATCAGGTGACAATAAAACTAAACTGCCAGGTTAAAGTGACATTCTGCAGTAAATAGTACATCTTGCAGAACAGCAATAAAAGCAACTTATTTTACTGAACTCGGTCAAGACAAAGGTGATTAAAAGTATTAACATTTCTGTGCATGTGTGTGTGTATAGAGCACATTGTCACGTGGACATTGTGGCATGAAACTAATTCTGCTTTTTAATCCTGTAATATTTGCTCTTTTCAAACATATGTCCAGTGTTAATTAATTTTTAATTCATTAATAGTCTTCCCTTGTCTTCCACAGTTTTTAATATTGGTCATGCATTTTCCTTTCCCTTGCATTTTTAAATTACAAATATAATTATTGTACTTTCATAGCTTGGATTACTGTATGAGGATGTATACTTACATTATTTACACAAATTTATCAAATATCTGAACTCACACAGTTCACAGGCAAATAAGTCTACCATTATGTGCCCATATTGTATCACAGGTAGCACTGAGGTGAAAGACAATTGCTTTTTATTTTAGTGGCAATAAATTAAGGGAGATAACTGGAAAAGTTTCATATTGTGCTTGACAAAAATGTAGAGTGTTAATAATAGATTGGAAACTAGGACACCAACCCATTAATGTCTCATCTAAAGGATGATTATCAAAGAAACAAGGCTTGGAGGTGCTGGTGTTGGACTGGGGTGGACAAAGTTAAAAATCACACAACACCAAGTTATAGTCCAACAGGTTTATTTGGAAGGGCTAGCTTTTGGAGCACCATTCCTTCACAATCACCTGAAAAAGGAACAGCGCTCCGAAAGCTAGTGCTTCCAAATGAACCTGTTGGACTATAACTTGGTGTTGTGTGACAGAAACAAGAGAATGAATTAACTCATTTTAAAAAATGATGTTGGCATCATTGATATAGCTGGTGTTTATCCTCTTTCTTTCTGTCATGTTCTTGGCTGTTGAAGGGTTCCTAATCATGGCCAAGATATCACAATGGGGCAAGACGTGCCAGGTTCCAAGCATTACCTTCAGTTGTATGCAGGGTGAATCCACACCTTCAGTCTTGTCTATTATGCTCTCTAACCAAGGAAGCTACTTTTCCTTACCAGTGTTTATTTTCCATTGAATACCACATATTCATTTGGCACTCCCCATGCCTTCAATTCATTCTAAAATATTATATAGTGAATGGAATATATTTGAGATGTAATGTGGTCATGTAATAAATGCAGCAGCCAAATTGACCACAGCAAAATCTTACAAACAGCACTGGGGATAGCCACTTTGCTGTTCTTTGATACAATGTTATGTAATCTTGTGCATTCATTGGGCACAGCAGACTGAGATGCCGCTGAGCATCTCATCTGAAAGATAGCATCCCCAACAGTGCAGCACCTCTTCAGTAAAACCTTAAAACGTCGCCTTTGATATTGCACTCAAGTCTCTGAACCCAGAGCTTTCAGAGTTTGGGGTGAGAGTTGAAAACTATTGAGCTGTGGCTTCTGTATTCTTATGTACTCTTGAGAAGGTAGTGAACCTTCTCTGTGAAACGCTGGAACCATTCTGGTGAAATAATCAGCACATTGTCGCTTCCATTATCTTTCTTAGTAGAGGAATTGTTCATGAGGAATTGAAGAGGCCATAGTGAGCTGTTACAATGTGTCTACTGGGCTCGAGTTGTTCAAAATAGCTCACTGTCACCAATCATTCCCTATCTATACTAGATCAGAGTGTGCTGGAAAAGCACAGCAAGTCAGGCAGCATCCGAGGAGCAGGAAAATCGATGTTTCAGGCAAGAGCTCTTCATCAGGAATACTCATCCCTGATGAAGGGCTTTTGCCTAAAACGTCAATTTTCCTGCTCCTCGGATGCTGCCTGACCTGCTGTGCTTTTCCAGCACCAATCTAATCTTGACTCTAACGTCCAGCATCCGCAGTCCTCACTTTCTCATTGTCTATACTAGGCTTGTCCATTTATCTGTGGCAGAGAATGGGTCACTGCTGAGCTTGATTAGCAGTGGCACTTGTATTAATTACAAAGGTAGTTTAATGCATGATTGCAATAAGTACTTACATTTTAATTACTAGCCAGGCATAATTAGTAAGGATTCTGATACAGAATATGTCTTATCCTTATGGATGCAAGTGTAAAATTCCAATGGCTTCATCTGAAGAGTGAATGACATCTTCAGATTGGGTGGAGCTAATGCTCCAACATTAACGGTTTCAGAACTATTATCTTATACATCAGATACTACATTCATCTGTCACATACCTTCATTTAAAAATAGGTAGGACCAAGGTAAATGGGGAAACTGGATTAAAAGCCATGCTGGTAACATGCATTTAATAGCTAGTACTTGAAGAATTAGTACAGATTTTGCAAAAAAAAATTCTGATAGGGCATAACATCTCCATAGAAAACATGGTCCAAATATGTTTAAGTAAGAAGGAAATAATACAGAATTACATCAAAGGTAGAAGGTTATGTTGTTGCCAAAAGGATAGCAAGAACTGAGTTCTGGGAAGATTTTAGAATTTGGCCAAAGGGGACCAATAAATTGATTGTGAAAGAGAAAAGAAGAAATGAAAACAGAACAGCAAAAAATAGATCGCTAATGTCTTTATAGACAAATAAACAGCAAGAGATTAATGAAAGTAAACACAGGTACATTAGATGTAGAGATAGATGCAACTGTAACTGAGTACAAGGAAACAGCAGAGACCATAAACAAATACTTCGGGGATGATATTTGGGCCTTGCTGATGTTTGGAATGTAGGTGATTTCTGGTATAAAGATATGACTTTGCCATCCATCACTGTCTCTGTGTGATGAAGTCAACTTAGTGAGAACTGGATAGTTGATAGTTATAGCCATTGCAGTAGTTGTTCTTGGTAGCATCAGCATTGATTGTCAAACAGTTGATTTCATGATTCTACACTTTGTAAGTTGATTGAAACTCTTCTGTCTTGACTCCTTTTGACAATGCCTGACTGCTAGCACTCAGAGTAAATGAGAATATTTTCACATTTCTTTACCTCCAGTGCAATGGTATTTAAAAAGCTATTCTCAGAGCTGTGACCCTCACATCACACTAGTGAAACAATAGGATGAACATGCATTAGTATTGCAGGCATTACTTGAACACCTTTCTTTATATTTTCCTCATAGGTCAAAGCACAAAAGTTCTGAAAGAGGAGGGAGCTAATCAGCCCCTTTATTCGCTCTTCCTGTTGCACTTCTCTCTATGTTTAATGTTTCTCTGACATTCTATAGGTACAACGTCCAATGAATCCTTCACAAGACTTTGCCAGACAGCAGCAGAATTTACTTCTGCAGATTTTGTTTTGGCTACAGCAGACTTTATTTTAAAAAACACACTTTGGAGGTAAATGTCGTCACTGTACATAATGCATCAAGATCCTGATCTGTCACCATGACATTATCCATTATGCCTGTGCTCATTGGCTTACATGGCTCCTGCTTAAGCAATATCTTGATTTCAAAACTCTCACCTTGCTTTTCAAATTCAAACATGGCCTCACATCTCCCTACTTGCATGATCTATTCCAGCTTCAGAAATCTCTGAGGCATCACAGTGACACAATGGTTAGCACTTTTGCCTCACAGTGCTGGGGACCTGGGTTTAATTCCATCCTTGGGTGACTGTGTGGAGGTTGCCTGTATGGATTTCCTCCAATGATATGCAGCTTAGGTGGATTGGCCATGGTAATTTGTGCGGGATAGGTGGGTTCGCCATGGCAAATGTAGGGTTACAGCAATTGGGTAGGGGGTGGTTTTGGGTGGGATGCTTTTCAGAGGGTTGTTGTGAACGTGATGGGCTGAATGGTCTGCTTCCACATTGTAGGGTTCTATGATCCGAGCCCTTCCAATTCTGGCCTCTTGAGTATCCCTGAATTTAATCACTCAATCATCTGAGTTTATGCCTTCAGCTTCAAAGGACCTAGAGCATGGAAGTAGAGCAATACTTGAAATCAAACAATTTAATAGCAATTAAATCCCAATAAACAAGATACTATCCATTCAAACCATTGCATTTAATTTTGTTTTTAATCAGTGGTCTGGAAATATATCTTCCCCAACCAGCCAAAGCAGGGAAGCAAATGAAACACTTCTTGATCAATTAGGATGTGACCTTGATTTGAACAATGTAGTTAACAAATTTAATCACTATAGAGCTGCCAGAGGAAGTGGTGGAGGTTAGTACAATTGCAACATTTAAAAGGCATCTGGATGGGTATATGAATAGGAAGGGTTTGGAGGGATATGGGCTGGGTGCTGGCAGGTGGGACTAGATTGGGTTGGGATATCTGGTCAGCATGGACAGGTTGGACTGAAGGGTCTGTTTCTGTGCTGTACATCTCTATGACTATGACTCTATCTGCACAAGAGCTGTATGGAAGCACAGAATCAAAATTCAGCAAGATATCCTGGACGGATGCACCCACCCCCTCCTCCACCCCCACCCAACCCTCGCAGTTATATTACTCTGTCAGGCCTTCATTCATATAACATGACACTTGGCTTCTTTTTCAAGGGGACCATATGTGCCTGTAGTCTGTGCAGTTTAGAATTTTAGTGACCTGTGCTGGCAACACTCTGAGTCACAATAGGCAATAAATTCTAACTATCGATTTCTTTATGCTAAATTTGGTTCTGTTTAAGTGGGAGGTCTCTTTGACCATCCAGGGCTAGGCTCGGTCACACTGTTTAACTGCAGGCATGGCATAATGCTTTCCTTCCTCAGGTCAAAATGGATTGCTAGATCCACTGTGATACAAACAAAACTGCAAAATTGTATCTTTGGGAAGATAAGTTACTGCTTTCTGCAAAGTGCTGGAGCGCATTTGAATTGTTTAAATACATGATTCAAAGCTTCACTTCAACAGTACACATGTTTCAGCCTGATCTGGAATACATACGTTTTAATTTGACTTTTACTCACACATTCACATCATTGGGTTGAAACACCCTTCATTCATGTATATACACAGCACACACAGAATATAAGAATCATTACCTGACAATAAAACACATGTCATAATTATAACTTCTTGTTTCTGCATGTCACACAACATCTAATCACTCCTTTCCCTGTCTGGCCTCCAAGAAAAGCAAAGTCTCCAGAAATAGGAAAATGGCTATACATTTATGTAAAGAAGTAGGGCCAGCACACAGATTGGAAGGCATTTGAACTTTGCTGGAGAATTCACTCCAACAATTCCAAAGACCATCATCACAGGAGACTGATGAAAGGAGTAGACGATGTTGGGTCTCGATGGGAACCATTTCCAATAGACAGTTTTGTGCCAAAAATCAGTATGTGCCAGGCTTTCCAGGCACTTTATTTCCAATTATTTCCATTGCCTTTACTGCAGTTAATCACTGAGCCTGGTTGATGAACAATCATGTCAGTAAGTTATCACTTTGCTGTCTTGAGAGTTCACCAATCACTTTAGAAGCATAGCCTCTGATTTCAAGCTCTCTTGTGGCTTAAGATACAAACTTGTCTTCAAATCCAGTTCTTCCTGAGAGTGTTGGCATTGCATGCTGCAAATGAGCAACCTCAGACATTTTGGGGCAGGGAGTATTCTGGAGCTGTTTTCAAGTCTAGACTCAGGGCCGTGCAGGCAACACCTACTGGGAGGCCTAAGGTTGTCACAGAAATTGGGCCTTGAAACTCTTAATGCATAATTATTTCTTCTAACATTCCAATTAAAAAAACCATCCAGTATGTATTTTTGGAGTTCCACACATAGACTGGGACTGCCATAGTGTTAAGGGTTTAGATGGAGAGGAATTTGTTAAGTGTGTGCAAGAAAAGTTTCTGATTCAGTATGTGGATGGACCTACTAGAGAAGGTGCAAAACTTGACCTACTCTTGGGAAATAAGGCAGGGCAGGTGACTGTGGGGGAGCACTTTGGGGCCAGCGACCATAATTCTATTAGATTTAAAATAGTGATGGAAAAGGATAGATCAGATGTAAAAGTTGAAGTTCTAAATTGGAGAAAGGCCAATTTTGACGGTATTAGGCAAGAACTTTCGAAAGCTGATTGGACGCAGATGTTCGCAGGTAAATGAACGGCTGGAAAATGGGAAGCCTTCAGAAATGAGATAACAAGAATCCAGAGAAAGTATATTCCTGTTAGGGTGAAAGGGAAGGCCGGTAGGTACAGGGAATGCTAGATGACTAAAGAAATTGAGGATTTGTTTAAGAAAAAGAAGGAAGCATATATAAGGTATAGACAGGAAAGATTGAGTGAATCCTTAGAAGAGTATAAAGGCAGTAGGAGTATACTTAAGAGGGAAATCAGGAGGGCAAAAAGGAGACATGAGATAGCTTTGGCAAATAGAATTAAGGATAGCCTAAAGGGCTTTTACAAATACATTAAGAACAAAAGGGTAACTATGGAGAGAATAGGGTCCCTCAAAGATCAGCAAGGCAGCCTTTGTGTGGAACCGCAGGAGATGGGAGAGATACTATACAAGTATTTTGCATCAGTATTTACTGTGGAAAAGGACATGGAAGATGTAGAATATAGTGAAATAGATGGTGACATCTTGAAAAATGTCCATATTACAAAGGAGGAAGTGCGGGATGTCTTGAAACGCATAAACGTGGATAAATCCCCAGGACCTGATCGGGTGTATTGTAGAACCCTGTGGGAAGCTAGAGAAGTGATTGCTGGGCCTCTTGCTGAGATATTTGTATCATCGATAGTCACAGGTGAGATGCCGGAAGACTGGAGGTTGGCAAACGTGGTGTCACTGTTTAAGGAAGGTGGTAAGGACAAGCCAGGGAACTATAGACCAGTGAGCCTGACCTCGGTGGTGGGCAAGTTGTTGGCGGGAATCCTGAGGGATGGGTACATGTATTTGGAAAGGCAAAGACTGATTAGGGATAGTCAACATAGCTTTGTGCGTGGGAAATCATGTCTCACAAACTTGATTGACTTTTTGAAGAAGTAACAAAGAGGATTGTTGAGGACAGAGTTGTAGACATGATCTCTATGGATTTCAGTAAGGTGTTCGACAAGGTTCCCCATGGGAGACTGGTTAGCAAGGTTAGAACTCATGAAATTCAGGGAGAATTAGCCATTTGGATACAGAACTGGCTCAAAGGTAGAAGACAGAGGATGGTGGTAGACGGTTGTTTTTCAGACTGGAGGCCTGTGGCCAGTGGAGTGCCAGAAGGATTGGTGCTGGGACCATTACTTTTCATCATTTATATAAATGATTTGGATGTGAGCATAAAAGGTACAGATAGTAAGTGAGCAGAGGACACCAAAATTGAAAGTGTAGTGGACAGAGAAGAAGGTTATCTCAGATTACAACAGGATATTGATCACATGGGCCAATGGGCTGAGAAGTGGCAGATGGAGTTTAATTTAGATAAATGCGAGGTGCTGCATTTTGGGAAAGCAAATCTTAGCAGGACTTATACACTTAATGGTAAGGTCCTAGGGAGTGTTGCTGAACAAAGAGACCTTGGAATGCTGGTTCATAGCTCCTTGAAAGTGGAGTCGCAGGTAGATAGGATAGTGAAGAGTAGGATAGTGAAGAGGGCATTTGGTATGCTTTCCTTTATTGGGCAGTGTATTGAGTACAGGAGTTGGGAGGTCATTGGTTAGGCCACTTTTGGAATAGTGCGTGTAATTCTGGTCTCCTTCCTCTCAGAAAGATGTTGTGAAACTTAAAAGAGTTCAGAGTGTTGGAGGCTGAGGGGTGACCTTATCGAGGTTTATAAAATTATGAGGGGCATGGATAGAATAAATAGGCAAAGTCTTTTCCGTGGGGTCGGGGAGTCCAGAACTAGAGGGCATAGGTTTATGGGTATATGAATAAGAAGGGTTTGAAGGGATATGGGCCGGGTGCTGGAAAGTGGGACTAGATTGGGTTGGGATGTCTGGTTGGCATGGACGAGTTGGACTGAAGGGTCTGTTTCTGTGCTGTATATCTCTATGACTCTATCACCAAATGTAGGATTGGAGATTTCATCACATGACTTTCCCTATACTCTTATTTGGCCTTAGTCACATCCATCCTTAAGACACATTGTCTTCCTACATCCATTGGAAAGCTTAAACAACCATCACCCAATTGGATGATGCTTGACTGTCAGTCAAAATCTCTATGACTCTATGATTCTATTTGCAATATTTTCACGTCTGGAAAAGAGAAGTATTTGAAGAAAATGACAACGAAAGCAAACTTGTTAAGGTCTTTGTGATTTTTTTTCCAAGGTTGTCCATAGCAGTATCCTGGAATAAAAACAAAAGAAGCTGGAGATCACAACGGGTCAGGCAGGATCAGTGGAGAGAGAGCAAGCTAATGAACTGAGTCTAGGTGACTCTTCAATAGAGCTGATGTGATGTGTGGAGGCGGCAGCATTAGTGTTAAAGTGAGGCGAGGGGGTGTGCTGGGGTAGAAAGGGTGTAAACAGTTCAGATTAAGTGATTAGAATGTGAGAACAGCAGAGCTATGGTGTGTTCAACCGCCAGACTTGAAATGACAGACACAAAACCAGCAGTTGCTGGAAAGGCTCAGCAGGTCAGACAGCATCTGTGAAGAGAAATTAGAGTTAACGTTTTGGATCTGGTGACCCTTCTTTAGACCTGTTGAGCTTTTCCAGTAACTTTCATTTTTGTTTCTGATATACAGCATCTTCAGTCCTTTCGGTTTTTATCTGGAAAGAACAGACAGTCCCACTGGAGTGGGAGGAGGAGGAGAGAGAGGACATAGTGTCAGAGAATGTAAGTAAAGCTAAAAGAAAGGGAAGGAGTGGGAGTGGGTTCATAATCTCAAGGTGTTGAACTCCACATTAAGTCCAGTATTCTGGAGATCAATCTTCAATTCTAGGGAGGCCAGTCCTGGAAGGTTGGTCCACTAGAATGCAAGAATTGCCTGTGAGAGTGCAACAGGAGATGGCAGCTGTTTGGAGCACACATTTGTCACTGGGGTGATGAGTTGGAAATCAAGCCCTACTATTCCTGAGTCAAAACAGTTAAAGATATAAAAAGTACACAAAATTCTACAGAATTGTACAGTAGAGCAGTTCAATGGCTTCTGCCCAACCATCCACACCCCTAAGCTCTTCAGATTAATTGGGAGCCATCACAAAGTTGCTGGCAGGCAAGAGGTCTTAGACGTCAAGAATTGGTCAGTAGTCCCAGACCAATCAGCTACTTGTTGCCAGCCGGAAGGTCCATTGCTGCTTCTCCAGGGTTAACTATGTAATTGTAAATCTCTCATACCTGAAACTGTTCCTCTAACCAGAGTTCCACCATTGCTTGAACAAGCAGCTGGGTAAACTATACTTACATAGTTAGTTGCTTTTAAAACGTGCAGCAAAGCTTCATAGGTCTTTTGCTATTAACACATCTACTTCCTCATTTCAGTTCACAATCCAAAATACAGAAAAATAAAAGTAAATAAAAAATAAAAATAAGACTGTCTTTACAAATTTGGTTAAATTTCAATTTTAGAGAAGTTGCTGAACGCAGGGACAAAAAGAATTAGAAGCAAAATATAATGAATGTTACAAATCTGAAACAGCCATGGAGAATGTTGGAGAAACTCAGCAGGTCTGTCAGCATCTGTGGAGAGAGAAATAGAGCCACCATATCAAGTCTGGTGTGACTTCTTCGAACTGCCGGGGAATATAAGAAATAGTATCAAGAATAGATGATACAGCCTCATCAAGCCTGCTCCACCATACAATCATGGTGAACCTTGGACTTCAGTTCTACTTATCTGGATTACACTCACACAAGAATGCAGATTGTTTATATTGATTTTGCTGAAATTGAATTGAATTGAATTTATTGTCACGTGTACCGAGGCACAGTGAAAAGCCTTGTCTTGTGAGCAATACAGGCAGATCACATAGTTAACTCGCATAGATAAGTAAATAATAGATAAACAGCGACAAAATCACAGGTACAGGTAAATGCTAAGAATTTGTGAGCCCATTTAGTATTCCAACAACAGTAGGGTAGAAACTGTTACAAAACCGGCTGGTGTGTGTGTTCAGGCTTCTGTACCTTCTCCGCGATGGTAGAGGTTGGAGAAAAGCACTGCCAGGGTGGGATGGATCTTTGAGAATGCTGGCAGCCTTTCCTTGACAGTGGGCCTGGTAGATGGATTCTATAGATGGGAGGTTGGCCTTTGTGATTGTCCGGGCCGAGTTCACCACTCTCTGTAACCATCTCCGACCTTGTATGGTACAGTTGCCATATCAGAAAAGACGTTTACACCTCTTTTTTTTTTGTTTGCGCTTGAATGTAAAAACTAGCATAAAGTAAGTGTGACTACATCATCATAAATACATCTTACAGTAGGGGGACTGCTGCCTTCTGCCAAGGAATCTCTCTCTCAGTGATCTAGGCTGCTCTTACAATTGTGTGGGAAGCTGTGAGGTGGTGCATTTAGATACAATAAATGAGGATAAGCAATATGAGCTAACTGGCACAGCTTTAAAGTGGATTCAAGAACAGAGGGATTGGGTTGGATGGTGGGTGAATGTTTATGAACCTTTTGAAGTTGCCAGATTGGGTTAATAAACCACATGAGATTCAGGGCAGGACAGACCATGAATTTATGCTAAACATACATAAATTCTACTTTTCCCCAGTTAACACAATATAACAAGTAGAAGCATTCAGCTCTTCGTTATGATCATGGCTGATCCAAGTCAGTACTCTGTTTCAACTCTCTCCCCATCTGCTTTGTCCCTTTAACTCTTTCTTGAAAACATTCAATGATTCAACTGTTTGTTTTGGTATTGTGTCTAGTTCTGGGCACCACACTTTCAGAAGAGCATGAAGGTTTTGTAGGGACTACAAAGTGATTTGTTAGAACAGTTTCAGGTACAAGAAATTTACAGTTACATAGTTAACTCTGGAGAAGCAGCAAGCATTCTCTTTAGAGCAGACAAAGCTGAGAGATTAGAGTCTCTGAGTCATAGAGATGTACAGCATGGAAACTGACCCTTTGGTCCAACCTGTCCATGCTGACCAGATATCTCAACCCAATCTAGTCCCACCTGTCAGCACCCGGCCCATATCCCTCCAAACCCTTTCTATTCATATACCCATCCAAATTGTTGAACAGGTCTTGCTGAGAAAGGTTTGCCATACCCCAGTGGGATGAAACACACTGTCAGATTCCAGAACTCCGCCATTCCAGTACTGGGTCATTTAACTTGGTCCATGCTACATCTAAACTTTTGGGTATAAACTAATAGAGTCATAGAGTCATAGAGATGTACAGCATGGAAACAGACCCTTCAGTCCAACCCGTCCATGCCGACCAGATATCCCAATCCAATCTAGTCCCACCTGCCAGCACCCGGCCCTCCAAACCCTTTCTATTCATATACCCATCCAGATGTCTTTTAAATGTTGCAATTGTACTAGCCTTTACCATTTCATCTACATGAAAAAGTTGTCCCTTAGGTCCCTTTTACATCTCACCCTAAACCTATGCCCCATGCCACCTCATTATTAGTTAAATTGTGTATGAGCATGTCCATTACATGGTGCAGGACAAAACTATAGAAGTGAGTGACAGGGAAGCCCAGCCAATATATTTTGGACAACATGTTGGAGAAATTTCTTTGTAACATTGTCTTAGCATTAAATCAACTCAAAATCACCTTCTTTCCTTTAAACATGAGAGTGCGCCAGTATGCTTGCATCTCACCTCCACCAAAATGTTCCAATTCCAATAATGCCTGCTCTGCCTGTACTGTACCCTGCATGTCCTTTTATTAAATGTGTTTAATAGGAAGCTAGTGAAGTGTATGAGAGAGAAAGAAATAGAAGGAAATATTGGCAGCACGAGACACAGTAAGTTGGGAGAGACCTGTGTGGAGAATAAATACCAACGTAGAGCTGATGGGCTGAAGGGTCTACTTCGATGCTGCAAAACTCTATGTAATAATGTGACTGTAACATCAGCAACCCCAAAGGGGATCAATTAATATTATAAAAGATCAGTCAGTTTGATATGCCCAACAATGCTTACAAAGCGCAATTTAACACCTAACAACAAGACACTGCAGAATGCAGAGAGGAAGGACAGGGTGAGGGCGAGGTCAGATGGGTAACAAAGTTAGAGCTGAGTCCATTTTCCCAACTCTCACTGAAATAGATTTCCAATACCTGGCAATGTGGCCCTTCTTACTCTGCCAAACCCACCAAAGATCAATAAACTTGAACAAGTTAGCTCCATTTTACACATTACACCTGCTTAGGGGCACCTCTCTTCATTGTTATTAACATCTCAGATACTAAAATAAGACATTGTCATGTGATACTGTTTGGATTAGGGCCAGACTAAATTGCTACAGGATGCGATTGTAAGGAAAAGGTAATAATGGAATCTATTGAAGCGAAATTCATAGGGGATACAGTTATAAATGGGGAAGGAAGAAGTTAAATGACATTTGGAACACTGTCTTTGAAAAATGTAGAGCCTGAACAATAGTGTTAATATCAATTCTCACCCATTTGCTGCTGATCCCTGAGGTGACAGTGGTTCAAAGAAACATCCTAGTGATTATATTAACACTGAGTTCCATCGTACTTTATACTCAAATTTAAGCAACTTTTATGCTGCATTAAGATCTCTGATAGTGGAGCCAACTCTTGACATGTGAGCCTCAGGCAGTCAGTTCTGTAAGGCCAATTTCTGGATGTCAGCCAGCTATGTTAAGCCTCTCTCTAAGTGGTTGATGCCACAACCAGGGTCTCAGTGCAACGTAAAAACAGTTTTAGTTAGTCAGGCCCTGGATGATGCACTGGACGAGTCACTATTCTTTCACCCTCTGCATCTCTGGGTTTGAATCCAGTCCAGACTGGTGGGATGAAAGGTCATTCTCTCAGCTAGTGGCAAAGGTCGCAGTGAAATTAATCATGGAGCCCTCTCACTCCCATCTACAATGGAGGCGAAGCCAGAATGCAAGTTGAAATGCAATGCAAAATTGGCAGCCACACTCAAGAGACGTCCACATGTGAATGTGGCCCAATTAATTCAGGATCTCCCTCCATTGAAGAAGGGGACATTGGCTGATGATTCCATTGTCTTCCAACAATGAATCAGCCTTTTCCAGATCACACCTACTTCGCCAGCATTCCAGCTTGGATTGGGACGTAGCAACACGAACACCATCTCTGTGTTTGTTGGACAAGAAATGGCCCAGGTATTACTACTTGATTTTGAATGGCACAGTCTTTATCAAGAGTTCCATCACTCACAGCCTTGAAACTATGACTGACTAGTAACTTAACCTGATTAGCGGTATCAGAAAACCAGACCCTCCAAAGAGCATCCCACCCAGACCCTCTCCCTGTAACCCTGCATTCCCCATGGCTAATTCACCTACACATCTCTGGTCACTATGTGCAATTTAGCATGGCCAATCCACTTTTGGACTGTGAGAGGAAACCTGCACGGTCACGGGGAGAACGTGCAAACTGCACACGGACAGTCACCTAGGGCCGGAATCCAACCAGGGTCCCTGGTGCTGTGAGGCAGCAGTGCTAACCACTGAGCTACTGTGCCACTCCTAAACTGAAGCTTTCCTATTGTGGGTAAGTGCAACAAAACCATGGGAATGCCACTGTTTCCAAGTTCCCTCTCAAATGAATGGAAAAGGTCCCCAAACACCTATTTCAATGAAGAGCACGGGATGTCTCTCAGTGTCCAGTCAATATTGATCTCCCAGTGAAACCTGAAAAAACAGATGAACTACTCATCATCAGTAACATTCTGCCGAGACTGACTGTGTCCAGAAAACATTGACTTCTCTACCTCCTGATGCTACCTGGCTTGCTGTGTTTTTCCAGCCTCCTGCTATTCTACCTCAGCATCAGCTGCCAGTAAATGTCTGCATTTGTCAGAAGCGTGGCTGACCAACAGAAAAATCATAATAAAACCAAGAAAAATGAATTATTTTGTACAAACATCCTTGAGCATAGAGTCATAGAGTTATACAGCATGGAAACAGACCCTTTGGTCCAACTTGTCCATGCCACCCACTACCCTAAATTAATCTAGCACCATTTGCTAGCATTTAACCCACATCCCTCTGAACCCTTCAATTCATGTACGCATCCAGATGCCTTTTAAATGTTGTAATTGTACCAGCCTCCATCACTTCCTCTGGCAACTCATTCCATACACGCACCACCCTCTGCATGAAAAAGTTGCCCCTTGCATTCCTTCTAAATCTTTCCCCTCTCACCCTAAACCACGAACGAGAAAAGAGAATTTTTCTTTTCTGTTATCATGCCAGCTCATTGATGTTGCTGACAGTCACTCCTGGCTGAATGTTTCTGCTCAGGTGCCTGTGGGCTTGAGAGGGTATCAGTGGATTAAAAGCCCTGAAACTGATAGTGTGCCAAGAAGCAAGCTCTCACCCACAGACGTCTCCAGTATAACTCAAAGGCTGTGTGCAGAGTAGTCAGCTCAGAAGAGGTGGGATGTCAATTCCAATATGTTAATTGCTCAGTTATGGCAATGTTAACATTGCAATTTAATTGTGGATCCATGGGTTTCCTAGCCTTCCTGGAAATCATCAGTGGCAGTTGAGGAGGTTTAAGGATGTGACAGGAAAATTTATCACTGGGTACCACAATCTGACACCTGCTTTCCATGAAAGTCTCCACTCACAGTGCTCGTGCTGAGAGATTACTTTGACAACTTCGGAGCTAACTTTGGACGGTATCGTTCTAATCTACCCAAGTCACCCTGGACGCTGCTTCTGGTGTTTTACTTTGGACAGCAGGCAAGGACCAGGAGAACCAGCATCAACAATACAAGGAGCTGCAAGAACAGCAGGAGTTTCTACCACTCCGGGTATGAAGCGTATCTCTAATCTGCCCCTCACTAAGCAGCAAGTTAATCCAATTCCAAGTGAAATATAAACCTAGAGACTTCTATGCTTCCTTTTAATTGGTTTATTCATAGAATTTGATTTGATTTGTTATTGGCACATGCACCTAGATGCAGTGAAAAGTTTTGTTTTGCGTGCAGTGCAGGTAGATCATATCATACAGAGTGCATCAGGGTAATAGAACAAAACGCAGAGTACAATGTCACAACTGCAGAGGATATGCACAGAGACAAGATCAACATGAAATACAGCCTTAGGTATGCCTGCTTTTTACCTGCTAACAACTGTGTCTCTCCTTAGAAGTCCTCTAAGTACTTCATTAATCTATGTCCTGCCTTTCTATATACCGTAATTAGCATTGCATTAGCCAGCAGCTTTATAGGACAGGAGGAACTCACAAAGAAGTGCGATTGCTGGCGACAATACCGGTCACAATGTAGCAAACAGGGTCGAGGCTTGGCTTCCTCAAAGTTGTTGAAACACCAGTTGTTGAAACACCGGGTCTCAGTGTCTTGCATTAAGTTTAGGAAGACCTTGGCTTCCAGCTGGAACAAGACCCAGGGGTGGAGGGCAAGGTTTATCAGCAGCTGTCAAAGTCACCACCATCCCGCACTTCTCCTCCTCTGGCTTTCCCTTTAGGGGAATTTCCACAAGCGTTTGCAGGGTCTCACAGTTTGTTAGCTATAAATATATTGTGATTGACAAATTGTTTACTAGATTTCATGTTATATATTTTATAAAGAAATCGAGTCTGCCTCTAAAGGAGCCACAAGGAGTCTTACAACAATGCTACGCAAAATCCACGTGACTTCTCTTGTGGATTCATCAGCAGCGAATCTCAGGCAGTCATGGTGTGTTATCCTAAGAGTCAGTCCAAAGGATCATTCAATAATTCAAGAAACTCAGAACCATAATGGAACCCTGAAAAAAATATTCAAAAGCTTTGGCAATGTTGAACTGGAGATGGGGGTAGTTAAAAACAGAATTCCAGCATGTTTGACTTTGCTTTGTGGAACAATGATTTATCAAAATGAGTTGTTGCATCCATTTTGTTTGATTGTGGTAAAGTTAGCTAGAGATATCCATTTGGAGGAGAATGATGTCAATACTATGATGCCGATGTTTTGAAACTTTTTTTTCATGTGCTTTTACACCCATAACTAAGAACTTGGGTTCAAGACAGACTGGTTGAAGAGATCTCCAACTGTATCCAAACTTAGGCTTTTCTTGAAATCTATTCATTGCATTTCAATTTTAAATATCCTTATATATTAATCTGAGATATACCACACTCTAATCTGACTATTACATCATTCTTGACATGTGCTCCTCTCAACTAATCCCTTCCCTCAAATCTTATTTACTTCATTAGGCTCTCTTCTGTTCCATATAACGCCACACACAGTTTGCTATTTATATCAAAAAGGAAGCAGCTCAATGACATCATCACAAGATTGCTCCAGGGTTCTACATCCTTCACAGGACAGAATAACTAACTGGTCTACAACAGTGAGGCCATTGGAATAAACACGATTCCAGCACTGAGCCAGCCTACCGAAAGCCACAACCTGCAAGGCCATCAGAATAAAACAAGTAATCAGTCATTCCTAAAACCTATTCCACTCAGTCCTTCTGTGGGTGCAACCTCCATTATTTGACTACAGATGCCATTGCAGCTACTGATTCTGCCTTGAAGTTTTCAACCTCCATGCTTCAGGAAGAGAATCTTCAAGGGACCCAGGCCTGTAATGTTAATAGTCACTGATCTCATTTAACTCCATATCTAGTATTTATCCTTACTTTCTTTAAATCTTTATATCTGTGTTAAGCCTATGCTTCTACCATTTCATTTTAATTGGGTAGCTTTCAACAATAGTTGTGTAATAACTAACCTTTTATCTTGTTTGAAGTGTAAAGCTGTGCTGTAGGTTATTTTTAAAGTGAAACTTTTTGTTCATTACGACGTGGTTACACAGGAGCATGTAGTAATTGTTATTTCATGGATGAGTTTGAGGACATGCCTGTTATATGGTCATGATGGATGGTAATCAATTATGTATATTTTACTAATGGTCAGTGGTCACTTGGCTGCCCACAGACAAGTGTCTGCAATTGCCATACAATTTGGCAATTATGGTGCCACATTAAGTTGGGATATTAATACATCACAAAGGCTTCCCCAATGTGCAGTTGGCATGCATTGAGCTAAAGATATTTATAGGTGTGCACAAGATTCCTGGGCAGTTGCTCCCCCCATTCTGTTTTTGCACTGCAGTACTCAGCGCCCCCTCCCCCACGCGCCCCCCCACCCCACCTCCGTAGAAGCTGCTTGGAGGTAACTGAGGACCCTCATGAAGACCTTGCCCCAGGAATGAATCACTGAAAGCCTCATGGTGGTGAGAGGTGTTCCTGAGCAACTCAATGACACTAACATGAAGCTCATATCCCAACCATCAAACTTTTGTAGGATGCCCCACATGGCTCCATGCAAACTCAGGTCTTTCATCAATAATGGAAAGGCTTCCTGCCAGTCATCAAGATTACTAACCCAGAGAACATGGCTAATGCTCGGGGACATGAGTTTCAATCTGGAACTTTGAATTCAACTAATAAAAATCTAGAATTAAGACTTAGTGTAATGGCAACCATGAAACCATTGGCAATGGTTGTAAAAGCCCACCTGTTTCCATTTCTCCCCAGTTTGGCCGAAATGTGACTCCAAGCCCATAGCAACTGGTTGAACCTTATGTGGCTGAGCAAGTGATTCAGTTATGTCAAATAACACAGTCCAAGGAAAGGAATGAAACTGGACAGACCATTTGGCATTGACCTAGCCATTGGAAAAAAGAATGGAAAACCAAGCCCTGTCAATCCTGCAAAGTCCTCTTTATGAATGTTTGGGGCCTTGTGCCAAAATTGGGGTAGCTGTTCCACAGGCTAGTCAATTAACGGCCACACTCATGGAAGCACATCTTATTCTCATCTCCCAGACAGGATAAACCCACCAATTGTGATGTAACAGTGGGGTATATCCATGGGGCTTTTTCCTGGCAGGGCTCAACTTTGGACTTCATGACGTCTAACAGTATCAAGTCAAACATGGGCAAGGAAACCTCCTGCTGATGACCACTTACTGCCCCCCCGCCTCAGCTGATGAATCAGCAGTCCTTCATTTTGAACACAATCGGGAAGAAACATTGAAGGTGGCAAGTGCACAGAACGTACTCCGGGCAGGGGGACAAAATGCCTGTTGCTCAGAGTCTCTTGGTGGTATCAGCAGTGACCAATCAGACTGAGTCCTTACACAGACAAGTGTTAAACTGGTGGTGATGGAACCATCAAGTGGGAAGAATATATGTGACCTCATCCAC
The DNA here is from genome assembly GCF_037043375.1 of Chiloscyllium plagiosum. Lineage (NCBI taxonomy): Eukaryota > Metazoa > Chordata > Chondrichthyes > Orectolobiformes > Hemiscylliidae > Chiloscyllium > Chiloscyllium plagiosum. The sequence goes on along the minus strand of NW_028270162.1, from coordinate 44,925,528 downwards.
TATGATTAGATTATTACAGTGTGGAAACAGGCCCTTCGGCCCAACAAGTCCACACCGAACTGCTGAAGCGCACCCACCCAGACCCATTCCCCTACGTTTACCCCTGCACCTAACACTACGGGCAATTTAGCATGGCCAATTCACCTAACCTGCACATTTTTGGACTGGGACTCCCTCTCTCACAACCCTGTAATCACCCTGGGAACTCCCTCTCTAACAGCCCTGTAACCATTCTGGGACTACCTCTCTCACAGCCCTGTAACAATACTGGGACTTCCCTCTCTAACAGCCCTGTAAACATCCTGGGACTCCCACTCTCACAGCCCTGTAACCACACTGGGACTCCCTCTCTCACAGCCCTGTAACCATCCTGGAACTCCCTATTTGACAGCCCTGAAATCACCCTGGGACTCCCTCTCTCACAGGCCTGAAAACATTCTGTGATTCCCTCTCGAAGAGCCCTGTAACAATTCTGGGACTTCCTTCTCTAACAGCCCTGTAACCATTCTGGGACCCTCTCTCACAGACCTGTAACCAACCTGTGACTCCCTCTCTCAAAGCCCTGCAACCATCCTGAGACTCCCTCTCTCACAGCCCTGTATCCATTTTAGGACTCCCACTCTCACAGTCCTGTAACCATCCTGGAACTCCCTCTCTCACAGCCCTGTAACCATTCTGGGAATCCCTCTCTAACACCCTTTAAACATCTGGGACCCCCTCTGTCACAGCCCTGTAACCAATCAGGAACTCCGTCTCTCAAAGCCCTGTAACCATCCTGGGACTCCCTCTCTAACAGCCCTGTAACCACCCTGGGATATCCGTCTCTAACAGCCCTGTCACCATTCTGGGACTGCCTCTCTAACAGCCCTGTAACCATTCTCTCACATCCCTGTAATCACACTGGGACTACCTCTCTAACAGCCCTGTAACCATCCCGGGACTCCTTCTCTAACAGCCCTGTAATCATCCTGGGACTCCCTCTCTCACAGCCCTGTAATCACCCTGGGACTTCCCTCTCGAACAGCCCTGTAACCATCATGGGACTTCCTGCTATAACAGCCCTGTGACCAACCTGGGACTCCCTCTCTCACAGCCCTGCAACCATTCAGGGATTCCCTCTCTCACAGCCCTGTAATCACCCTGGGACTCCCTCTCTAACAGCCCTGTAACCACCCTGGGACATCCCTCTCACACAGCTCTGTAACTGTTCTGGGACTCTCTCTCTAACAGCCCTGTAATCACCCTGGGACTCCCTCTCTAACAGCCCTCTACCCATTCTGGGACTCCCTCTCTAACAGCCCTGTAACCATTCTGGGACTCTCTCTCCCACAGCCCTGAAACCACCCTGGGACTTCCCTCTCTAACAGTCCTATAACCACCCTGGGACTTCCCTCTCTAACAGCCACGTAACGACCCTGGAACGTCCCTCTCTAACAGCCCTGTAACCATTCTGGGACTTCCCTCTCTAACAGCCCTGTAACCATTTTGGGACTCCCTCTCTAACAGCCGTGTAACCACCCTGGGACTCCCTCTCTAACAGCCCTGTAATCACCCTGGGATTCCCTCTCTAACAGCCCTTTAACCGTTCTGGGACTTCCCTCTCTAACAGCCCTGTAAACACCCTGGGACTCCCTCTCTAACAGCCCTGTAATCACCCTGGGACTTCCCTGTCTAACAGCCCTGTAACCATCCTGGGACTTCCCTGTCAAACAGCCCTGTAACCACACTGTGACGTCCCTCTCTAATAGCCCTGTACCCATCCTGGGACTTCCCCCTCTAACAGCCCTGTAACCATCCTGGGATTCCCTGTTTAACAGCCCTGTAACCACCCAGGGACTTTCCTCTCTAACAACCCTGTAACCATCCTGTGACTTCCCTCTCTAACAGCCGTGTAACCACCCTGGGTCTTCCCTGTCTAACAGCCCTGTCACCATCCTGGGTCTCCGTCTCTAACAGCCCTGTAACCACCCTGGGACATCCCTCTAACAGCCGTGTAACCACCCTGGGACTCCCTCTCTAACAGCCCTGTAACCATTCTGGGACTCCCTCTCTAACAGTCCTGTAACCGTTCTGGGACTACCCTCTCTAACAGCCCTGTAACCACCCTGGGACTTCCCTCTCTAACAGCCCTGTAACCATTCTGGGACCCCCTCTCTAACAGCCCTATAACCACCTTGGGATTTCCCCCTCTCTCACAGCCCTGTAGCCATCTTTGGACTTCCCTCTCTAACATCCCTGGAACCACCCTGGGACTCACTCTCTCACAGCCCTGTAATCACCCTGGGATTCCCTCTCTAGCAGCCCTGTAACCATCGTGGGACATACTCTCTAACAGCCCTGAAACCACCCTGGGACTTCCCTCTCTAACAGCCCTCTAACCATTCTGGGAATCCCTCTCTGACAGCCCTATAAGCACCCTGGGTCCTCCCTCTCTAACAGCCCTGTTACCGTCCTGGGACTTCCATCTCTAACAGCCCTGTAACCACCCTGGAACATTCCTCTCTCACAGCCCTGTAACCACCCTGGGACTTCCCTCTGTAACAGCCCTGTAACCATTCTGGGATTCCCTCTCTGACAGCCCTGTATCCACCCTGGGACTTCCCTCTCTGACAACCCTGTAAGCACCCTGGGACCTCACTCTCTAACAGCTCTGTAACCGTCCTGTGACTTCCATCTCTAACAGCCCTGTAACCACCCTGGGACTTCCCTCTCTAATAGTCCTGTAGCCGTTCTGGGACTCCCTCCCTAACAGCCCTGTAACCACCTTTGGACTTCCCTATCTAACATCCCTGGAACCACCCTGGGTCTTCACTCTCTAACAGCCTTATAACCACCCTGGGACTCCTTCTCTAACAGCCCTGTAACCACCTTGGGAATTTCCTCTCTAACAGCCCTGTAACCACTCTGGGATTCCCTCTCTAACAGTCCTGTAGCCGTTCTGGGACTCTCTCCCTAACAGCCCTGTAACCAACCTGGGACTTCTCTCTCTAACAGCCCTGAAACCACCCTGGGACTACCCTCTCTAACAGTCCTGTAGCCGTTCTGGGACTCCCTCCCTCACAGCCCTGTAACCACCCTGGGACTTCCCTCTCTAACAGCCCTGTAACCACCCTGGGACTTCCCTCTCCAACAGTCCTGTAGCCACCCTGGGACTTTCCTGCCTAATAGCCCTATAACCGTTCTGGGACTTCTCTCTCTAACAGCCCTGTAACCATTGTGTGACTCACTCTCTCGCAGCCCTTTAATCACCCTGGGACTACCCTCTCTAACAGCCCTGTAACCATCATGTGACTTCCCTCTCTAACAGCCGTGTAACCACCCTGGGACTCCCTCTCTAACAGCCCTGTAATCATTCTGGGACTCACTCTCTCACAGCCCTGTAACCGTCCTGGGACTCCCTCCCTAACAGCCTTGTAACCACCCTGGGACATCACTCTCTCACAGCCCTGTAATCACCCTGGGATTCTCTCTCTAACAGCACTTGAACCGTTCTGGGACTTCCCTCTCTAACAGCCATGTAACCACCCTGGGACTTCCCTCTCTAACAGACCTGTAACCATTCTGGGAATCCCTCTCTGACAGCCCTGTAAGCACCCTGGGCACTCCCACTCTAACAGCCCTGTAACCGTCCTGGGAATTCCCTGTCTAACAGCCCTGTAACCATCCTGGGATTTCCACCTCTAACATCCCTGTAACCAACCTGGGACCTCCCTCTCTAACAGCCCTGTAACCATTCAGGGAGTCCCTCTCTAACAGCCCTGTAACCGTCCTGGGACTTCCATCTCGAACAGCCCTGTAACCACCCTGGGACCTACCTGTCTAACAGCCCTGTAACCATCCTGGGTCTCCGTCTCTAACAGGCCTGTAACCATCCTGGGACTTCCATCTCTAACATCCCTGTAACCACCCTGGGACTCCTTCTCTAACAGCCCTGTAACCACCCTGGCACATTCCTTTGTAACAGCCCTGTAACCACCCTGGGACTTCCCTCTCTAACATCCCTGTAACCACCCTGGGACACCGACTCTAACAGCCCTGTAAACGCCCTGGGACTTCCCTCTCTAACAGCCCTGTAACCATTCTGGGACTCCCTCTCTGACAGCCCTGTAAGCACCCTGGGACCTCCCTGTCTAACAGCCCTGTAACCACCCTGGGACTTCCCTGTCTAATAGCCCTATAACCGTTCTGGGACTTCTCTCTCTAACAGCCCTGTAACCATCGTGTGACTCATTCTCTCGCAGCCCTTTAATCACCCTGGGATTCCCTCTCTAACAGCCCCATAACCATCCTGTGACTTCCCTCTCTAACAGCCGTGTAACCACCCTGGGACTCCCTCTCTAACAGCCCTGTAACCACCCTGGGACTCCCTCTCTAACAGCCCTGTAACCATTCTATGACTCCCTCCCTAACAGCCCTGTAACCACCCTGGGACTTCCCTCTCTAGCAGCCCTGTAACCATCGTGGGACTCACTCTCTCACAGCCCTGTAATCACCCTGGGACTCCCTCTCTAACAGGCCTGTAAACACCCTGGGACTCCCTCTCTAACAGCCCTGTAACCATTCTGGGAATCTCTCTCTAACAGCCCTATAAGCACCCTGTGACCTCCCTCTCTTATAGCCCTGTTACCGTCCTGGGACTTCCATCACTAACAGCCCTATAACCGTTCTGGGACTTCTCTCTCTAACAGCCCTGTAACCATCGTGTGACTCATTCTCTCGCAACCCTTTAATCACCCTGGGATTCCCTCTCGAACAGCCCTGTAACCATCCTGTGACTTCCCTCTCTAACAGCCGTGTAACCACCCTGGGACTCTCTCTCTAACAGCCCTGTAACCGTCCTGGGACTCCCTCCCTAACAGTCCTGTAACCACCCTGGAACATCCCTCTCTCACAGCCCTGTAACCACCCTGGGACTTCCCTCTCTAACAGCCCTGTAACCATTCTGGGAATCCCTCTCTGACAACCCTGTAAGCACCCTGGGACCTCCCTCTCTAACAGCTCTGTAACCGTCCTGGGACTTCTATGACTAACAGCCCTGTAACCACCCTGGGACATCCCTCTCTAACAGCCCTGTACCCATCTTTGGACTTCCCTCTCTAACAGCCCTGTAACCACCCTGGGAATTTCCTCTCTAACAGCCCTGTAACCACCCTGGGACTCCCTCCCTAACAGCCCTGTAACCATCGTGGGACTCCCTCTCTAACAGCCCTGTAACCACCCTGGGACATCCCTCTCCAGCAGCTCTGTAACCATCCTGGGACTCACTCTCTCACAGCCCTGTAATCACCCTGGGATTCTCTCTCTAAAAGCACTTGAACCGTTCTGGGACTTCCCTCTCGAACAGCCATGTAAACCTCCTGGGACTTCCTCTCTAACAGCCCAGAAACCACCCTGGGACTTCCCTCTCTAACAGACCTGTAACCATTCTGGGAATCCCTCTCTGACAGCCCTGTAAGCACCCTGGGCACTCCCACTCTAACAGCCCTGTAACCGTCCTGGGACCTCCATCTCGAACAGCCCTGTAACCACCCTGGGACTTCCTTGTCTAACAGCCCTGTAACCATCCTGGGTCTCCGTCTCTAACAGCCCTGTAACCATCCTGGGACTTCCATCTCTCACAGCCCTGTAACCATCCTGGGACTTCCATCTCTAACAGCCCTGTAACCACCCTGGGACTTCCCTCTCTCACAGCCCTGTAACCATCTTTGGACTTCCCTCTCTAACAGCCATGTAAACACCATGGGACTCCCTCTCTAACAGCCCAGAAACCACGCTGGGACTTCCCTCTCCAGCAGACCTGTAACCATTCTGGGAATTCCTCTCTGACAGTCCTGTAAGCACCCTGGGCACTCCCACTCTAACAGCCCTGTAACAGTCCTGGGAATTCCCTGTCTAACAGCCCTGTAACCATCCTGGGACTTCCACCTCTAACATCCCTGTAACCAACCTGGGACCTCCCTCTCTAACAGCCCTGTAACCATTCAGGGAGTCCCTCTCTAACAGCCCTGCAACCACCCTGGGACTCCTTCTCTAACAGCCCTGTTACCGTCCTGGGACTTCCATCTCGAACAGCCCTGTAACCACCCTGGGACCTCCCTGTCTAACAGCCCTGTAACCATCCTGGGTCTCCGTCTCTAACAGGCCTGTAACCATCCTGGGACTTCCATCTCTCACAGCCCTGTAACCATCCTGGGACTTCCATCTCTAACATCCCTGTAACCACCCTGGGACTCCTTCTCTAACAGCCCTGTAACCACCCTGGCACTTTCCTTTGTAACAGCCCTGTAACCACCCTGGGACTTCCCTCTCTAACATCCCTGTAACCACCCTGGGACACCGACTCTAACAGCCCTGTAAACGCCCTGGGACTTCCCTCTCTAACAGCCCTGTAACCATTCTGGGACTCCCTCTCTGACAGCCCTGTAAGCACCCTGGGACCTCCCTGTCTAACAGCCCTGTAACCACCCTGGGACTTCCCTGTCTAATAGCCCTATAACCGTTCTGGGACTTCTCTCTCTAACAGCCCTGTAACCATCGTGTGATTCACTCTCTCGCAGCCCTTTAATCACCCTGGGATTCCCTCTCTAACCGCCCCGTAACCATCCTGTGACTTCCCTCTCTAACAGCCGTGTAACCACCCTGGGACTGCCTCTCTAACAGCCCCGTAACCATTCTATGACTCCCTCCCTAACAGCCCTGTAACCACCCTGGGACCTCCCTCTCTAGCAGCCCTGTAACCATCGTGGGACTCACTCTCTCACAGCCCTGTAATCACCCTGGGATTCCCTCTCTAACAGCCCTGTAACCGTTCTGGGACTTCCCTCTCTAACAGCCCTGTAAACACCCTGGGACTGCCTCTCTAATAGCCCTGTAACCATTCTGGGAATCCCTCTCTGACAGCCCTATGAGCACCCTGGGACCTCCCTCTCTAACAGCCCTGTTACCGCCCTGGGACTTCCATCTCTAGCAGCCCTGTAACCACCCTGGAACATCCCTCTCTCACAGCCCTGTAACCACCCTGGGACTTACCTCTTTAACAGCCCTGTAACCATTCTGGGATTCCCTCTCTGACAGCCCTGTATCCACCCTGAGACTTCCCTCTCTGACAACCCTGTAAGCACCCTGGGACCTCCCTCTCTAACAGCTCTGTAACCGTTCTGGGACATCCCTCTCTAATAGCCCTGTAAACACCCTGGGTCTCCCTCTCTAACAGCCCTGTAACCATTCTGGGAATCCCTCTCTGACAGCCCTATATGCACCCTGAGACCTCCCTCCCTTACAGCCCTACAACCGTTCTGGGACTTCTCTCTCTAACAGCCCTGTAACCATCGTGTGACTCACTCTCTCGCAACCCTTTAATCACCCTGGGATTCCCTCTCTAACAGCCCCGTAACCATCCTGTGACTTCCCTCTCTAACAGCCGTGTAACCACCCTGGGACTCCCTCTCTAACAGCCCTGTAACTGTCCTGGGACTTCTATGACTAACAGCCCTGTAACCAACCTGGGACTTCCCTCTCTAACAGCCCTGACCCAACCCTGGGACTACCCTCTCGAACACTCCTGTAGCCGTTCTGGGACCCCCTCTCTAACAGCCCTGTAACCATTCAGGGACTCCCTCTTGAACAGTCCTGTAACCGTTCTGGGACTCCCTCCCTAACAGCCCTGTAACCACCCTGGGACTTCCCTCTCTAGCAACCCTGTAACCATCGTGGGACTCACTCTCTCACAGCCCTGTAAATCACCCTGGGATTCCCTCTCTAACAGCCCTGTAACCATTCTGGGACACCCGCTCTAACAGTCCTGTAACCGTTCTGGGACCTCCCTCTCTAACAGACCTGCAACCACCCTGGGACTGCCCTCTCTAACAGCCCTGTAACGAACTGGGACATCCCTCTCTAACAGACCTGTAACCACCCTGGGACTTCCCTCTCTAACAGCCCTGTACCCATCATGGGACTTCCCCCTCTAACAGCCCTGTAACCATCCTGCGACTCCCTGTCTAACAGCCTTGTAACCACCCTGGAACATCCCTCTCTAACAGCCCCGTAACCACCCTGGGACTTCCCTGTCTAACAGCCCTGTAACCATCCTGGAACTTCCCTCTCTAACAGCCCTGTAACCACCCTGGAACATCCCTCTCTAACAGCCCTGTAACCACCCTGGGACTTCACTGTCTAACAGCCCTGTAACCATTCTGGGACTTCCCTCTCTAACAGCCCTGTAACCATTCTGGGACTCCCTCTCTGCGAGCCCTGAAAGCACCCTGGGACCTCCATCTCTAACAGCCCTGTAACCACCCTGGGACTTCCCTCTCTAACAGCCCTGTAACCATTCTGGGACTCCCTCTCTAACAGCCCTGTAACCATCCTGGGACTTCCCTCTCTAACAGCCCTGTAACCACCCTGGAACTTCCCTCTCTAACAGCCCTGTAACCACCCTGGAACATCCCTCTCTAACAGCCTTGTAACCACCCTGGAACATCCCTCTCTAACAGCCCCGTAACCACCCTGGGACTTCCCTGTCTAACAGCCCTGTAACCATCCTGGAACTTCCCTCTCTAACAGCCCTGTAACCATCCTGGAACTTCCCTCTCTAACAGCCCTGTAACCACCCTGGAACTTCCCTCTCTAACAGCCCTGTAACCACCCTGGAACATCCCTCTCTAACAGCCTTGTAACCACCCTGGAACATCCCTCTCTAACAGCCCCGTAACCACCCTGGGACCTCCATCTCTAACAGCCCTGTAACCACCCTGGGACTTCCCTCTCTAACAGCCCTGTAACCATTCTGGGACTCCCTCTCTAACAGCCCTGTAACCATCCTGGGACTTCCCTCTATCACAGCCCGGTAACCACCCTGGGACTTCCCTCTCTAACAGTCCTGTAACCGTTCTGGGACTCCCTCCCTAACAGACCTGCAACCACCCTGGGACTGCCCTCTCTAACAGCCCTGTAACGAACTGGGACATCCCTCTCTAACAGACCTGTAACCACCCTGGGACTTCCCTCTCTAACAGCCCTGTACCCATCATGGGACTTCCCCCTCTAACAGCCCTGTAACCATCCTGCGACTCCCTGTCTAACAGCCTTGTAACCACCCTGGAACATCCCTCTCTAACAGCCCCGTAACCACCCTGGGACTTCCCTGTCTAACAGCCCTGTAACCATCCTGGAACTTCCCTCTCTAACAGCCCTGTAACCACCCTGGAACATCCCTCTCTAACAGCCCTGTAACCACCCTGGGACTTCACTGTCTAACAGCCCTGTAACCATTCTGGGACTTCCCTCTCTAACAGCCCTGTAACCATTCTGGGACTCCCTCTCTGCGAGCCCTGAAAGCACCCTGGGACCTCCATCTCTAACAGCCCTGTAACCACTCTGGGACTTCCCTCTATCACAGCCCTGTAACCACCCTAGGACTCCCTCTCTAACAGCCCTGTAACCATCGTGGGACTCACTCTCTCACAGCCCTGAAATCACTCTGGGATTCCCTCTCTAACAGCCCTGTAACCGTCCTGGGACTCCCTCCCTAACAGCCCTGTAACCACCCTGGAACATCCCTCTCTCACAGCCCTGTAACCACCCTGGGACTTCCCTCTCTAACAGCCCTGTAACCATTCTGGGAATCCCTCTCTGACAACCCTGTAAGCACCCTGGGACCTCTCTCTCTAACAGCTCTGTAACCGTCCTGGGACTTCTATGACTAACAGCCCTGTAACCACCCTGGTTCATCCCTCTCTAACAGCCCTGTACCCATCTTTGGACTTCCCTCTCTAACATCCCTGGAACCACCCTGGGACTTCCCTCTCTAACAGCCCTGTAACGACCCTGGGACATCCCTCTCTAACAGTCCTGTAACCACCCTGGGACTTCCCTCTCTAACAGCCCTGTAAACACCCTGGGACTGCCTCTCTAACAGCCCTGTAACCATTCTGGGAATCCCTCTCTGACAGCCCTATGAGCACCCTGGGACCTCCCTCTCTAACAGCCCTGTTACCGTCCTGGGACTTCCATCTCTCGCAGCCCTGTAACCACCCTGGAACATTCCTCTCTAACAGCCTTGTAACCACCCTGGGACTTCCCTCTCTAACAGCCCTGTACCCATCATGGGACTTCCCCCTCTAACAGCCCTGTAACCATCCTGCGACTCCCTGTCTAACAGCCTTGTAACCACCCTGGAACATTCCTCTCTAACAGCCCCGTAACCACCCTGGGACTTCCCTGTCTAACAGCCCTGTAACCATCCTGGAACTTCCCTCTCTAACAGCCCTGTAACCACCCTGGAACATCCCTCTCTAACAGCCCTGTAACCACCCTGGGACTTCCCTGTCTAACAGCCCTGTAACCATTCTGGGACTTCCCTCTCTAACAGCCCTGTAACCATTCTGGGACTCCCTCTCTGCGAGCCCTGAAAGCACCCTGGGACCTCCATCTCTAACAGCCCTGTAACCACCCTGGGACTTCCCTCTCTAACAGCCCTGTAACCATTCTGGGACTCCCTCTCTAACAGCCCTGTAACCATCCTGGGACTTCCCTCTATCACAGCCCTGTAACCACCCTGGGACTTCCCTCTCTAACAGTCCTGTAACCGTTCTGGGACTCCCTCCCTAACAGCCCTGAAACCACCCTGGGACTTCCCTCTCTAACAGCCCTGTAACCATTCTGGGATTCCCTCTCTAACAGTCCTGTAACCGTTCTGGGACTCCCTCCCTAACAGCCCTGAAACCACCCTGGGACTTCCCTCTCTAACAGCCCTGTAGCCACCCTGGGACTTCCCTCTCTCACAGTCCTGTAACCATCTTCGGACTTCCCTCTCTAACATCCCTGTAACCACCCTGGGACTCCTTCTCTAAAAGCGCAGCAGGTCAGGCAGCATCTAGGGAACAGGAGAATCGACGTTTCGGGCATTAGCCCTTCTTCAGGAAGGGCTAATGCCCGAAACGGTTACATGGCTCGAAACGTCGATTCTCCTGTTCCCTAGATGCTGCCTGACCTGCTGCGCTTTTCCAGCAACACATTTCCATCTCTGATCTCCAGCATCTGCAGACCTCACTTTCTCCTTCTCTAAAAGCCCTGTAACCACCCTGGAACTTGCCTGTCTAACAGCCCTTTAACCACCCTGGGACTTCCCTCTCTAACAGCCCTGTAACCACCCTGGGACACTGACTCTAACAGCCCTGTAACCACCCTGGGACTTCCCTCTCTAACAGCCCTGTAGCCACCCTGGGACTTCCCTGTCTATCTGCCCTGTAACCATTCTGGGACTCCCTCTCTAAAAGCCCTGTAACCATCCTGGGACTTCCCTCTCTCACAGCCCAGTAACCACCCTGGCACTTCCCTCTCTAACACCCCTGTAACCATATTGTAACTTCCCTCTCTAACAGCCATGTAACCACCCTAGGACTCCCTCTCTAACAGCCCTGTAACCGTTCTGGGACTTCTCTCTCTAACAGCCCTGGAACCATCGTGGGATTCACTCTCTCGCAGCCCTGTAATCAGCCTGGGATTCCCTCTCTAACAGTCCTGTAACCGTTCTGGGACTTCCCTCTCTAACAGCCCTGTAACCACCCTGGGACTCCCTCTCTAACAGCCCTGTCACCATTTCTGGGAGTCCCTCTCTAACAGCCCTGTAACCACCCTGGGAGTCCGTCTCTGACAGCCCTGTAACTACTCTGGGAGTCCCTCTCTAACAGCCCTGTAACGACCCTGGGACTTCCCTCTCTAACAGCCGTGTAACCACCCTGGGACTCCCTCTCTGACAGCCCTTGAACCATTTCTGGGAGTCCCTCTCTAACAGCCCTGTAACCACCCTGGGAGTCCGTCTCTAACAGCCCTGTAACCACCCTGGGACTCCGTCTCTAACAGCCCTGTAACCACCCTTGGACATCCCTCTCTAACAGCCCTGTACCCATCCTGGAACTTCCCCCTCTAACAGCCCTGTAACCACCCTGGAACATCCCTCTCTAACAGCCCTATAACCACCCTGGGACGTCTCTGTCTAACAGCCCTGTAACCATCCTGGGACTTCCCTCTCTAGCAGCCCTGTAACCATTCTGGGACTCACTCTCTCACAGCCCTGTAATCACCCTGGGATTCCCTCTCTAACACCCCTGTAACCATTCTGGGACCCCCCTCTCTAACAGTCCTGTAACCGTTCTGGGACTCCCTCCCTAACAGCCCTGAAACCACCCTGGGACTTCCCTCTCTAACAGCCCTGTAACCACCCTGGGACTTCCCTCTCTAACATCCCTGTAACCACCCTGGGACACCGACTCTAACAGCCCTGTAAACACCCTGGAACTTCCCTCTCTATCAACCCTGGAACCACCGTAGGACGTCCCTCTCTAACAGCCCTGTAGCCACCCTGGGACTTCCCCCTCTAACAGCCCTGTAACCATCCTGCGACTCCCTGTCTAACAGCCTTGTAACCACCCTGGAACATTCCTCTCTAACAGCCCCGTAACCACCCTGGGACTTCCCTGTCTAACAGCCCTGTAACCATCCTGGAACTTCCCTCTCTAACAGCCCTGTAACCACCCTGGAACATCCCTCTCTAACAGCCCTGTAACCACCCTGGGACTTCCCTGTCTAACAGCCCTGTAACCATTCTGGGACTTCCCTCTCTAACAGCCCTGTAACCATTCTGGGACTCCCTCTCTGCGAGCCCTGAAAGCACCCTGGGACCTCCATCTCTAACAGCCCTGTAACCACCCTGGGACTTCCCTCTCTAACAGCCCTGTAACCATTCTGGGACTCCCTCTCTAACAGCCCTGTAACCATCCTGGGACTTCCCTCTATCACAGCCCGGTAACCACCCTGGGACTTCCCTCTCTAACAGTCCTGTAACCGTTCTGGGACTCCCTCCCTAACAGCCCTGAAACCACCCTGGGACTTCCCTCTCTAACAGCCCTGTAACCATTCTGGGATTCCCTCTCTAACAGTCCTGTAACCGTTCTGGGACTCCCTCCCTAACAGCCCTGAAACCACCCTGGGACTTCCCTCTCTAACAGCCCTGTAGCCACCCTGGGACTTCCCTCTCTCACAGTCCTGTAACCATCTTCGGACTTCCCTCTCTAACATCCCTGTAACCACCCTGGGACTCCTTCTCTAAAAGCGCAGCAGGTCAGGCAGCATCTAGGGAACAGGAGAATCGACGTTTCGGGCATTAGCCCTTCTTCAGGAAGGGCTAATGCCCGAAACGGTTACATGGCTCGAAACGTCGATTCTCCTGTTCCCTAGATGCTGCCTGACCTGCTGCGCTTTTCCAGCAACACATTTCCATCTCTGATCTCCAGCATCTGCAGACCTCACTTTCTCCTTCTCTAAAAGCCCTGTAACCACCCTGGAACTTGCCTGTCTAACAGCCCTTTAACCACCCTGGGACTTCCCTCTCTAACAGCCCTGTAACCACCCTGGGACACTGACTCTAACAGCCCTGTAACCACCCTGGGACTTCCCTCTCTAACAGCCCTGTAGCCACCCTGGGACTTCCCTGTCTATCTGCCCTGTAACCATTCTGGGACTCCCTCTCTAAAAGCCCTGTAACCATCCTGGGACTTCCCTCTCTCACAGCCCAGTAACCACCCTGGCACTTCCCTCTCTAACACCCCTGTAACCATATTGTAACTTCCCTCTCTAACAGCCATGTAACCACCCTAGGACTCCCTCTCTAACAGCCCTGTAACCGTTCTGGGACTTCTCTCTCTAACAGCCCTGGAACCATCGTGGGATTCACTCTCTCGCAGCCCTGTAATCAGCCTGGGATTCCCTCTCTAACAGTCCTGTAACCGTTCTGGGACTTCCCTCTCTAACAGCCCTGTAACCACCCTGGTACATCCCTCTCTAACAGCCGTGTTACCACCCTGGGACTCCCTCTCTAACAGCCCTGTCACCATTTCTGGGAGTCCCTCTCTAACAGCCCTGTAACCACACTGGGAGTCCGTCTCTGACAGCCCTGTAACTACTCTGGGACTCCCTCTCTGACAGCCCTTGAACCGTTTCTGGGAGTCCCTCTCTAACAGCCCTGTAACCACCCTGGGAGTCCGTCTCTAACAGCCCTGTAACCACCCTGGGACTCCGTCTCTAACAGCCCTGTAACCACCCTTGGACATCCCTCTCTAACAGCCCTGTACCCATCCTGGAACTTCCCCCTCTAACAGCCCTGTAACCACCCTGGAACATCCCTCTCTAACAGCCCTATAACCACCCTGGGACGTCTCTGTCTAACAGCCCTGTAACCATCCTGGGACTTCCCTCTCTAGCAGCCCTGTAACCATTCTGGGACTCACTCTCTCACAGCCCTGTAATCACCCTGGGATTCCCTCTCTAACACCCCTGTAACCATTCTGGGACCCCCCTCTCTAACAGTCCTGTAACCGTTCTGGGACTCCCTCCCTAACAGCCCTGAAACCACCCTGGGACTTCCCTCTCTAACAGCCCTGTAACCACCCTGGGACTTCCCTCTCTAACATCCCTGTAACCACCCTGGGACACCGACTCTAACAGCCCTGTAAACACCCTGGAACTTCCCTCTCTATCAACCCTGGAACCACCGTAGGACGTCCCTCTCTAACAGCCCTGTAGCCACCCTGGGACTTCCCCCTCTAACAGCCCTGTAACCATCCTGCGACTCCCTGTCTAACAGCCTTGTAACCACCCTGGAACATTCCTCTCTAACAGCCCCGTAACCACCCTGGGACTTCCCTGTCTAACAGCCCTGTAACCATCCTGGAACTTCCCTCTCTAACAGCCCTGTAACCACCCTGGAACATCCCTCTCTAACAGCCCTGTAACCATCCTGGAACTTCCCTCTCTAACAGCCCTGTAACCACCCTGGAACATCCCTCTCTAACAGCCCTGTAACCACCCTGGGACTTCCCTGTCTAACAGCCCTGTAACCATTCTGGGACTTCCCTCTCTAACAGCCCTGTAACCATTCTGGGACTCCCTCTCTGCGAGCCCTGAAAGCACCCTGGGACCTCCATCTCTAACAGCCCTGTAACCACCCTGGGACTTCCCTCTCTAACAGCCCTGTAACCATTCTGGGACTCCCTCTCTAACAGCCCTGTAACCATCCTGGGACTTCCCTCTATCACAGCCCTGTAACCACCCTGGGACTTCCCTCTCTAACAGTCCTGTAACCGTTCTGGGACTCCCTCCCTAACAGCCCTGAAACCACCCTGGGACTTCCCTCTCTAACAGCCCTGTAACCATTCTGGGATTCCCTCTCTAACAGTCCTGTAACCGTTCTGGGACTCCCTCCCTAACAGCCCTGAAACCACCCTGGGACTTCCCTCTCTAACAGCCCTGTAGCCACCCTGGGACTTCCCTCTCTCACAGTCCTGTAACCATCTTCGGACTTCCCTCTCTAACATCCCTGTAACCACCCTGGGACTCCTTCTCTAAAAGCGCAGCAGGTCAGGCAGCATCTAGGGAACAGGAGAATCGACGTTTCGGGCATTAGCCCTTCTTCAGGAAGGGCTAATGCCCGAAACGGTTACATGGCTCGAAACGTCGATTCTCCTGTTCCCTAGATGCTGCCTGACCTGCTGCGCTTTTCCAGCAACACATTTCCATCTCTGATCTCCAGCATCTGCAGACCTCACTTTCTCCCTCTCTAACAGCCCTGTAACCACCCTGGTACATCCCTCTCTAACAGCCGTGTTACCACCCTGGGACTCCCTCTCTAACAGCCCTGTCACCATTTCTGGGAGTCCCTCTCTAACAGCCCTGTAACCACCCTGGGAGTCCGTCTCTGACAGCCCTGTAACTACTCTGGGACTCCCTCTCTGACAGCCCTTGAACCGTTTCTGGGAGTCCCTCTCTAACAGCCCTGTAACCACCCTGGGAGTCCGTCTCTAACAGCCCTGTAACCACCCTGGGACTCCGTCTCTAACAGCCCTGTAACCACCCTTGGACATCCCTCTCTAACAGCCCTGTACCCATCCTGGAACTTCCCCCTCTAACAGCCCTGTAACCACCCTGGAACATCCCTCTCTAACAGCCCTGTAACCACCCTGGAACTTGCCTGTCTAACAGCCCTTTAACCACCCTGGGACTTCCCTCTCTAACAGCCCTGTAACCACCCTGGGACACTGACTCTAACAGCCCTGTAACCACCCTGGGACTTCCCTCTCTAACAGCCCTGTAGCCACCCTGGGACTTCCCTGTCTATCTGCCCTGTAACCATTCTGGGACTCCCTCTCTAAAAGCCCTGTAACCATCCTGGGACTTCCCTCTCTCACAGCCCAGTAACCACCCTGGCACTTCCCTCTCTAACACCCCTGTAACCATATTGTAACTTCCCTCTCTAACAGCCATGTAACCACCCTAGGACTCCCTCTCTAACAGCCCTGTAACCGTTCTGGGACTTCTCTCTCTAACAGCCCTGGAACCATCGTGGGATTCACTCTCTCGCAGCCCTGTAATCAGCCTGGGATTCCCTCTCTAACAGTCCTGTAACCGTTCTGGGACTTCCCTCTCTAACAGCCCTGTAACCACCCTGGTACATCCCTCTCTAACAGCCGTGTTACCACCCTGGGACTCCCTCTCTAACAGCCCTGTCACCATTTCTGGGAGTCCCTCTCTAACAGCCCTGTAACCACCCTGGGAGTCCCTCTCTAACAGCCCTGTAACGACCCTGGGACTTCCCTCTCTAACAGCCGTGTAACCACCCTGGGACTCCCTCTCTGACAGCCCTGTAACCACCCTTGGACATCCCTCTCTAACAGCCCTGTACCCATCCTGGAACTTCCCCCTCTAACAGCCCTGTAACCACCCTGGAACATCCCTCTCTAACAGCCCTATAACCACCCTGGGACGTCTCTGTCTAACAGCCCTGTAACCATCCTGGGACTTCCCCCTCTAACAGCCCTGTAACCACCCTGGAACATCCCTCTCTAACAGCCCTATAACCACCCTGGGACGTCTCTGTCTAACAGCCCTGTAACCATCCTGGGACTTCCCTCTCTAGCAGCCCTGTAACCATTCTGGGACTCACTCTCTCACAGCCCTGTAATCACCCTGGGATTCCCTCTCTAACACCCCTGTAACCATTCTGGGGCCCCCTCTCTAACAGTCCTGTAACCGTTCTGGGACTCCCTCCCTAACAGCCCTGAAACCACCCTGGGACTTCCCTCTCTAACAGCCCTGTAACCACCCTGGGACTCCTTCTCTAAAAGCCCTGTAACCACCCTGGGACTTTCCTCTCTAACAGCCCTGTAACCACCCTGGGACTTCCCTCTCTATCAACCCTGGAACCACCGTAGGACGTCCCTCTCTAACAGCCCTGTAGCCACCCTCGGACTTCCCTCTCTAACATCCCTGTAACCACCCTGGGACACCGACTCTAACAGCCCTGTAAACACCCTGGGACTTCCCTCTCTATCAACCCTGGAACCACCGTAGGACGTCCCTCTCTAACAGCCCTGTAGCCACCCTGGGACTTCCCTGTCTAACAGCCCTGTAAACACCCTGGGAATCCCTCCCTAACAGCCCTGTAACCATCGTGGGACTCCCTCTCTAACAGCCCTGCAACCGTTCTGGGACTTCCCTCTCTAACAGCCCTGTAAACACCCTGGGACTCCCTCTCTAACAGCACTGAAACCACCCTGGGACTTCCCCCTCTAACAGCCCTGTCACCACCCTGGAACATCCCTCTCTAACAGCCCTATAACCACCCTGGGACGTCTCTGTCTAACAGCCCTGTAACCATCCTGGGACTTCCCTCTCTAGCAGCCCTGTAACCATTCTGGGACTCACTCTCTCACAGCCCTGTAATCACCCTGGGATTCCCTCTCTAACACCCCTGTAACCATTCTGGGACCCCCTCTCTAACAGTCCTGTAACCGTTCTGGGACTCCCTCCCTAACAGCCCTGAAACCACCCTGGGACTTCCCTCTCTAACAGCCCTGTAACCACCCTGGGACTTCCCTCTCTAACATCCCTGTAACCACCCTGGGACACCGACTCTAACAGCCCTGTAAACACCCTGGAACTTCCCTCTCTATCAACCCTGGAACCACCGTAGGACGTCCCTCTCTAACAGCCCTGTAGCCACCCTGGGACTTCCCTGTCTAACAGCCCTGTAACCACCCTGGGACTTCCCTCTCTAACATCCCTGTAATCATTCTGAGACTCCCTCTCTGACAGCCCTGTATCCACCCTGGGACTTCCCTCTCTAACAGCCCTATAGCCACCCTGGGACTTCCATCTCTAACAGCTTCGTAACCACCCTGGGACTTCCCTCTCTCACAGTCCTGTAACCATCTTTGGACTTCCCTCTCTAACATCCCTGTAACCACCCTGGGACTCCTTCTCTAAAAGCCCTGTAACCACCCTGGGACTTTCCTCTCTAACAGCCCTGTAACCACCCTGGGACTTCCCTCTCTATCAACCCTGGAACCACCGTAGGACGTCCCTCTCTAACAGCCCTGTAGCCACCCTCGGACTTCCCTCTCTAACATCCCTGTAACCACCCTGGGACACCGACTCTAACAGCCCTGTAAACACCCTGGGACTTCCCTCTCTATCAACCCTGGAACCACCGTAGGACGTCCCTCTCTAACAGCCCTGTAGCCACCCTGGGACTTCCCTGTCTAACAGCCCTGTAAACACCCTGGGAATCCCTCCCTAACAGCCCTGTAACCATCGTGGGACTCACTCTCTCACAGCCCTGTAATCATCCTGGGACTCCCTCTCTAACAGCCCTGCAACCGTTCTGGGACTTCCCTCTCTAACAGCCCTGTAAACACCCTGGGACTCCCTCTCTAACAGCACTGAAACCACCCTGGGACTTCCCTCTCTAATAGCCCTGTAACCACCCTGGAACGTCCCTCTCTAACAGCCCTGTAACCACCCTGGGACTTCCCCCTCTAACAGCCCTGTAACTATTTTGGGACTCCCTCTCTGACAGCCCTGTAAGCACCCTGGGACCTCCCTCTCTAACAGCCCTGTAACCGTCCTGGTACTTCCCTCTCTCACATCCCTGTAACCACCCTGGGACTCCTTCTCCATCAGCCCTGTAACCACCTGGAACTTCCCCTCTAACAGCCCTGTAACCACCCTGGGACTTTCCTCTCTAACAGCCCTGTAACCACCCTGGGACTTCCCTCTCTAACATCCGTGTAACCACCCTGGGACTCCGACTCTAACAGCCCTGTAAACACCCTGGGACTTCCCTCTCTATCAACCCTGTAACCACCCTTAGACATCCCTCTCTAACAGCCCTGTAGCCACCCTGGGACATCCCTGTCTAACAGCCCTGTAACCATTCTGGGACTCCCGCTCTAACAGCCCTATAACCATCCTGGGACTTCCCTCTCTAACAGCCATGTAACCACCCTAGGACTTCCCTGTCTAACAGCCCTGTAACCATCCTGGGACATCTCTGTCTAACAGCTCTGTAACCAATCTAGGACTCCCTCTCTCACAGCCCTGTAACCATCCTGGGACTTCCCTCTCTAACAGCCCTGTAACCACCCTGGGACTTCCCTCTCTAGCAGCCCTGTAACCACCTTGGGACCTCTCTGTCTAACAGCCCTGTAACCACCCTGGGACTTCCCTATCTAACAGCCCTGTAACCACCCTGGGACCTCTCTGTCTAACAGCCCTGTAACCACCCTGGGACTTCTCTGTCTAATAGCCCTGTAACCATTCTGGACCTCCCTCTCTCAATCCCTGTAACCATCCATTGATCTCATATGAAATACAGAGGTTCAAGAAGGCTGCTCACCTTCACCTTTTCCCAGGGATTAGTGCCGGGCAGCAAACGTTTGCAACCTCACTCATGTCCATTAATTACTTTAAGAAAGAGCAAAAGTTGACTACTTGAAAAAATGACAAGAAGTTTTAGCTCAAATTATAGTGAAGCTGAAGAAAATTTTCAGAGCATATATTCACAAAATTACACATCTTTACTCTTGATCTTACTGGAATTTTCACACGCCATCATCAGAGATAGAGACTGGCTGTTCAGAACCTTCTGCCTGCAGAGGTGCTCCTGGCAAGGTTTCTCTGGGTTTCTGAGCCAATGGGAGACACACCAGAGACTTCTTCAGCTGTGCTTGTGTCGGGGAAGAGTTCGACATCAAGATCCGTGGCAATGTGTGAGACACTGGCTGAAGGTTCATGAGGCAACCTGAGAGATGTCAAAAAGTAGTGAGTTGAGTTCCCAATCCTACATCTGGTGTCGAAGTCGAAGATCATCTCATTGAATGTTGGACTGGGCTCGAAGGGCTGAATGGCCTACATCTGTTCCTTTGCCTTATGTTCTTCTTTGTGTCTATTTCATGATCTATCCTTTCATGATCTACCCTAATGCTACTGCTAACAATGAACTGGAAAACACTCTCTCTGGATAATTAAGGCAATGAACAGCTAAGCCTAGAGTTTCATGTGTTCTTCCGAGTCTGGGATTCATCGTGTGTAACTCATCAGTGAGGGCCTTGGTGTAATCGATGGATTATTGCATTTCATGAGCCATTCATTCCACAATTCGATATGTGAAGACATCATTACAAAGGCACAGAACAGACTCATACTCTCTCTTCATGTATGTCCAATGTCTGCAATTCCTGCCAGCACATTGCATATTCTTCCTGCTGCCTGCTTCAAAAGTATCCTCACTCCAACAGCACCCTGAAGTTCAGCACCTATCACCAGGTCAAAACATCACATACCATTTTCACTGAAGTATGGTGCATTGGTCCTATGGGTTCTAAGGAATTGTACAAATTGCAACAAGGGATTAAAGATGTGTTAATGCAGTGGGTGAGATACAAGCTTGCTGACAGATTTGCTGTGTTTTGGGCTTTGTACCCATTATTTGAACTCCATTCTCAGTTTGTCACAAAGTTGGAATCCTGACCTCTTTATTTGACAAGTCAGTAGTGACTCAATTTTAGTTTCTGGGATGTACACTTTATAAGGAGTTTCCAGAACAGGGGAGAGCAGTTCAAGCTCTTACTGAAAAGAGAGACCCATCACTACTTAATAAACTATTTGACGAGTTGTCATATGTCCACCAATGTTATACCTTCCAGTGCAGAGGGAGTGCCACTTACTTGCAACAGTGCATCTCTAATGAAGAACTCACTGAAGGATCAATAACCTACCAGCTGTCCGGATTCGATGGTGTAAATTTGTCTGAGTGTTTGTTATTTGCGGAGGCTTTGTTGGTTGCTCTCGAAATGGATTGATTTCAGTGCGTCAATGGCAGAGATTGAGTTTGTCGATTATTTCATTATTGTGGGAATTTTATCTGAAACACAGATCACAGAGGAATCAGTTTTCATCCATCATTCATTAATCATTCTGCTCGTACTTCAAAGACGCCATATGCAAATAATTATTGTGCGGCTTGGAGGGTCAGTGTGTTTGTTTTGCCAGTGTATGAGGCACGGCCAATAGGAAAGGCACAAAACGCATCCTGAGATAACACCATGTCCTATTTCCAGCAGATTCCCTTTCACTCCTGACTCTCTTGGCAGTGCTAAAGTCACCGCCTCTCCTCACGGCATACTGCCTTATTCTGATGCAATGCACTTGGGCCGGTATTATGATGACGGTAGATCTATAGTTGAACTATTACAACAGAAAAGCAGCTGACGAGAAAGGGCCCAGAAAAATCATGTTCAACCAGTCCTGATGCAGAAAAGCTTGCTTCTTTAACTTAGGAAAAACAATCCATGATTATGTTACTGTCAATGAGGCATATTGCACAATATCTTATTTTGGAGTAAAACAGTTTCATAATTCAAACCAGTGTTAACCTCATACTGTATTAACTGTCCAGCTTCAGCATGATTGAAGATATGTGATAGGGTTGGAATTTGAAAGATCACAAATTCTTCTTGTTTTATTCCCGTGTGATGGCCGTATAAAAGCCGTTATTGGACAGTATAAGTTAGAAGATGCATAAAATGCTGAAGGGGAGCACAAACCACACTGATTCTATCCTGCTTCTTTCCCTTATCAATCATCCACTTGCTGTTTGTGAGAGCTAGCTATGTATAAATTCTGTATATGGTAGTTGTGACTGTATTTCAAAGTAATTTCAAGACTGAAAAGCACTTTCTACATTTTGAGAATGGAATAAGACATGAATGAGATAGATTTTCATTTTCAGAAGTGTAAAAATCAACAGTCATAGACTGACTGCCATCTGTATGTGCTGCAGAATAATCACTACCAGCTAGTGTCTGGGGCAGTGGGCTGCCCCCAAGCTTCTGCTCTGTTCTGGGTCTAAGGACCTATGAGGTCACACTCTCACTTCTAGGTCACAAAGATATAACTTCAAACTGTATTCCAAGATTAAAATATGTGGGAGCAGATGGGAGTGTAAAGGTAATCTAATTGAACTAGCAATCCAGAGACTGAAGCCAATACAATGCAGGAACAATTTACCGCAGATGCTGTACTGAAAACAAAAAATGCTGGAAGTCACAGCTGGTCAGGCAGCATCCATGGAGGGAGAGAGCAAGCTTTCGAATCTCAATGACTTCATCAGAGCTCAAATTTTACTTTAATTTCCAGGATTTTTTTTATTTTCAGAACTGGAGCTAATACTATGGGTTCAAACTGCATACAGGCAGTTTGAATTGACAGCAAGCTGAAGGTAATCGTGAAGCTGAAATGATCAGTGATTGTCATTAAGTGATCAAGTTCACTCATGTCCTTTAAGGAAGAAAATTCACCATCCTTACCTGGTCTGAATGTGCATGATTCTTAATTACCCTTTTAAATGGTCTAGTAAGCCACTTAATTCCAGGACAGTTTGGTTTGGGCTACATCCCAATAAGTCCCAGAAATTTTAAAAACTCATTCTTCAGGATGCTATTGACAGGGGTGTTGTGTTTCAGGTAACACCGTATAAGTAAAGCCCACTTGATGAGGTGAAGGTTGCACAATTGGCAGTAGACTACATTGAAAGATTCTTTAAGGCTCTTTTGATTTTATTTTCATAGAAAGGTTTAGTCGTAGAGTCATCAAGCACAGAAACAGACCCTTCAATTCAACAAGTCCACACTGATCATGTTCCAAAACTAAACGACTCCCATCTGCCTGCATTTGGCCTGTATCCTTCCAAACCTTTCCTCTTCATATACAGAGGAACCTCTATTATCCGAAGGAAGGGTTTGTAGGGATATGGGCCAGGTGCTGGTAGGTGGGACTGGATTGGGTTGGGATATCTGGTCGACATGGAGGGGTTGGACCGAAGGGTCTGTTTCCATGCTGTACATCTCTATGACTATGACTATGACATGGGTGGGGGTATCTTGTTCATTTAGTCGAATGCCGGATAACATTGTTTAGCCAAGCATCGGGACCTTGCAATCTTGCCGGATGATCCAAAATTCGGATAATCGAATGCCGGATGTTCGAGGTTCCTCTGTACTTATCCAAATGGCTCTTAAATGTTGTAACTCTACCTACAGCCATCACTTTTTCTAGTAGTGTATTCCACACACAAACCACTTTCTGTCTACTTGTGATGCAAATTTCAAAGAATTAGATATCTGAACTCCGATGTCTCTCTGTCTGCAACACTAACCAGGGCCCTACCATTAAATGGATAAGTCCTGTCCTTGGTTGTATGAGTAAAGGCTCTTCAAACAGCTTGGAGTTTTTGACTTCTTGGACATTAACAGATGTTCGTGGGACCTTAGAGGAGTCCTGTGTCTCGGAGGTAGAATGTTCTTGCTTTGACCCAATGCCCTGAAAGGGTCCCTTCTCTCAAAGGCAGAGTAACCAGATGGGTGGCAGAGCACTCTTTGTGCCAGTGGGCTCAGATCTGGAACAAGAGTTTCTGGATGTAGGCTTGCTCGCTGAGCTGGAAGGTTCGTTTTCACATTGAAAACAAGCCTTCCAGCTCAGTGAGCAAACCTACATCCAGAAACTCAACCTGAGCTACACATTTTCTCAAAACTCTGGAACAAGAGCTATTGATAGCTGTGGTGCCCTCTATGGCCATGGCAGTGTTTTAGTGAGCACATTAAACTCCTTTGCTGAATGAACTGCCCAGAAACTGGTCAGATGAATCCCATTGTCCTCTGATTGGGTGCTCATTTCTCAGCTTCCACTGCCTGGTTGGGTGCACTGATATTTATAATGTAAGGTTCTGTCTTCACCGTTCTGATTGGGCCCTATCATGTACCCCGACAATGATTTAGTCTTGGGTTAGCTGTAACTTCAAGGCAACATTGTCATGATTGTCTGCGAGTCAGGGCACATCATTCACAAATGCACACTTCCCATTTAACCAAATTAAATTCTATCTGTCACTCCTCAGCCCATTGACCCAATTGATCAAGTTCTCTTTGTAAGCTTAGACAACCTTCTTCAATATCCACTCTACTATTGGAAGCTATCTTAACATAACTTTCTTAAAAAAACATTCTATAGGCAGGTCAGGCATTTATAACTACCACTGGAGTCAACCTTCAGAGTCAGAAAGAAGGTTGTGGGTTGTAATTCTATTCCAGAGTCGTGAACACAAAATCCATGTTGACACTCCAATGTAAAACTGAGAGAATGTTGTATTCTTGGAGGTGCTGTCTTTATAATTCAACATTAAACTGAGGCATAGAATCACTGAATGGTTCGATTACAGGAGGCCGCTCATCATGTCTGTGCTGGTTCTATAAGGAGTAATTCACCGAGTACCATTTCCCCTGGCTTTTCCTTGTATTCCCGCACATTCATCCATTCTAATCCCTCTTGAATGCCTCAGTTGCTTCTTTTCTCATTGATCTTAAACTCTTTGGTTCATTGATGAGAACAATCTTCCCACCCAGCACTTCAACGTTACCTGACCTGGAGATAACCTCTCCGCTACCTGAGCCACACCATTATATGGAGGGCCCAGAGCAGGTCACACACTGGTACCATTGGCACTGACGATTCCAATGCCTTGGATTCATCTCAGGCTTCTTATACAAGGCAGACACAGAACGGCTCGGCACATATTTATATTCAGTGGCAACAGGGCTGATTATATACTGACAAGACAGGATTCAGCAACGTGTGGCCAACATACTGAACACTTTTGATCAGTACTTTGAAGTTGGACACAATGTCATGATTGACCGTTCAACAGATACACCCAAGATCTAAAGGGAGCATAACCTCATTTGTGAATGATGTGCCCTGTGTCGCAGACAATCATGACAATGTTGCCTTGAAGTTACAGCTAACCCAAGACTAAATCATTGTCGGGGTACCTGATAGGGCCCAATCAGAACGGTGAAGACAGAACCTTACATTATAAATATCAGTGCACCCAACCAGGCAGTGGAAGCTGAGAAAAGAGCACCCAATCAGAGGACAATGGGATTCATCTGACCAGTTTCTGGGCAGTTCATTCAGCAAAGGAGTTTAATGTGCTCACTAAAACACTGCCATGGCCATAGAGGGCACCACAGCTATCAATAGCTCTTGTTCCAGAGTTTTGAGAAAATTTGTAGCTCAGTTTGAGTTTCTGGATGTAGGTTTGCTCGCTGAGCTGGAAGGCTTGTTTTCAATGTGAAAACGAACCTTCCAGCTCAGCGAGCAAGCCTACATCCAGAAACTCTTGTTCCAGATCTGAGCCCACTGGCACAAAGAGTGCTCTGCCACCCATCTGGTTACTCTGCCTTTGAGAGAAGGGACCCTTTCAGGGCATTGGGCCAAAGCAAGAACATTCTACCTCCGAGACACAGGACTCCTCTAAGGTCCCATGAACATCTGTTAATGTCCAATAAAGGCTGTTTGAAGAGCCTTTACTCAGGAAAGTAGCCTTGATGGCTGAGGAGCTCCCTGACAGTAGATTCAAGGCAAAAGTGAAATGAGACATAGGAGAAGACATTTCCATTCTCTCAGACCCAGTGCAGTGCCTGATGCCATATTGCCTTCTACCATCCACAGTATGGCACCAGGGGATGCCTCACTGATAGGCTTTAGCTGCATGACTGTGATAGCTTGGCATGGGGGGAGAGGGGGGGAGAAATTTGCAGGCCCTCTAGATCCTTCCTAATCAATGTCGTTCTTTGATAAGAAGGAAAGCATGTTTGTGGCTACAGTTATTGCACTAACCAGTTGCAAAGAAAACCTTATTGGATTCAGACCACTTTGAGACAGCCCCAGTCAGTGAACTCTAAACCAGCAACCACAGCGAGACATCCCAGATTGGACACTGCCCTTCCGCAAAGATGTGGGCTGAAATGCAGACTGGGGTGTACATGTGTCTGTATGTGTATGTGCGTATGTGTGTGTGTGTTGTGTATGTATTTGTTTTTGCATGTGCATATGTGCATGTGGCTGTGTCTATATGTTTGTATTCATGCATTTCTGTATGTGTATGTCTGTGTATCATGGGTGCATCCACATGTGTATGTATCTATGTATATCTGGTATGTCTGTGTGTTTTTGTGCTTGTCTATCAGTGTGTGTATCTTTGCATACGTAAAACTGTGTGTATGTTTGTATTTGTATCTGTGTGTGTATAGATCCGTGTGTGTGTAGTTGCCATAGAAGTGGTGGAACCTGATGAAGCAGTAAGATCCTCCAAGGGGTTCAAGCATATCAAGAACATCCCCTTGATCCCCTTCATCCCATTGATGAAGAATTGACAGATGCAGCGTCCCACTCCTGCTCCCATCACCAGTATGGAGGCGGTGGGAGTGCCAGAGCCTGGAGAAAGCTCGGAGCAACTGACACAATGTGCTCACAGCACAGACCCATGAGCAGTAACTTTCAGGTAGCAGCAGGAGGGTGACTGAGGCCCAGCGAGATCTGTCAAGTGCAAAGTCCAACTTACAGCATCAGATGGCATTAGAAGACCTGAAAGACATTATACAAGTGGAAGGCGACTCCAGCATGAATTGAAAACGGCCCAGAGATGAAACACGAGAGCGTTTCTGCAGTGCCCTTTCAGCAATTAAAAGAGTTCAAGGGAGGATGTTCCCTCCAATCCACTTTGTGGGACCACATCTCAGGAAGCAGCAGGAGACCAAGCCTCAGACAGATCACTTACTGCATCAAGAGGGCTAGGTACAACATTTGTGGGCGTCACGGTGGCACAGTGGTTAGCACTGCTGCCTCACAGCACCAGAGACCCGGGTTCAATTCCCGCCTCAGGCGACTGACTCTGTGGAGTTTGCACATTCTCCCTGTGTCTGCGTGGGTTTCCTCCGGGTACTCCGGTTTCCTCCCACAGTCCAAAAATGTGCAGGTCAGGTGGATTGGCCACGCTAAATTGCCCGTAGTGTTAGGTGAAGGGGTAAATGTAGGGGTATGGGTGGTTTGCGCTTCAGCGGGTCGGTATGGTCCGAAGGGCCTGTTTCCACACTGTAATGTAATCTAAAAAGAAATTCCAACAGATAGCAGAAGAACCTGCCAAGTTGCTCACGTGGGGCACCCATTACATCTCCACTGACAGTGACAAACACAAACTCAGTGATACCAGAAGACTCAGCAACAAGGGGCACTCCAATTATCACAGAATCCCTACAGTGCAGAAGTAGACCATTCAGCCCATCAAGTCCACACTGACCCTCCAAAGAGTGTCCCATCCAGACCTACCCAATCCCTGATACACTACATTTCCCATGCCTAATCCACCCAGCCTGCACACCAGAGACAATTTAGCATGGCCAATCCACCTAACCTGCACATTTTTGGACTGTGGGAAGAAGCAAGAACACCCAGAGGAAACCCACACAGACCACAGGGAGAAGGTGCAAACTCCACACAGACAATCACCTGAGTGTGGAATCAAACCCAGGTCCCTGGTGCTGTGAGACAACAGTGCTAACCACTGAGCTACCATGCTGCCCAAAGTGCAATTCTGCAAGGAAAGGACCCCTAGATGGTCTTCTGGGGTGTTCTAAGGGCACACCACACTACTCTGGCAAGGCTGATGCTAATGGGCCACCCTTCACAATTAGGTGGCTCCCTCAGCCACTTCAGAAGACACTTAGAATTCAACCACATGGAATTTGGGCTGTAAGACGTCAATGCTGGAGTGGGTAATAACAGGAGATTTTCTCTCATTTAAGATGCCAGTGAACTAGTTATGTTTTTACAATACCCCAGTACATTTCTAGACACTTCAATGAGTACCAGCATTTTATCTCCCTTTTATCTTTAAACATCATTCAAATACTCAGACTGGGATTTGAACTCACATTGGCTAGGTGATTATTTTGCAGCCCAGGACCAACTCGTCAGTGTACAAGCCATCCTCTTGGAAAAAGTCTTGCTTTCCACTCCTCACATTGTTTTGCCCCTGCCTCAGTTCCCCTTTGAGATAGCACTTGTCGGGTTTATTTAATCACTGGCTGTTTGACTGAATTTCTGCCCACTGGCAATCTTTCTGTAGACAGGGGAGTCCAAGTGAGAGCAACAAAACGATGGTGTGATAATATCCGCAAAACAGGCAATAGTCCAAATGCCAGGCCCTCTGCTAATCAACCATAATTTACATGACTTCTAACTGATAGACTGCAAGAGGAACACATATTCCCCCTCCCCGGGGTAAACACACACAGCGATGTTGGCAGCAGTACTAATGGCACATTTGCACATCAGATGATCTTTGATAACGCCAGGCATGTGCGACGCATGTGTTTCATGGCAAATAGCCAGAAATCACACAGAACAGAGAGGGTGGGGAGTGGTGGGGAAGATGGGGGTGGTGTGGAGATACAGAGGAGTTGTGGGGGGGGATGGTGGCGGTGGATGCTGAATGTCTCGGAGAGCCAACTGCATAAGCGAAAATGCAATCAATGCCATATGTTTGCAAATCTTCTAGATGCTGTGTAATTTTAAGAGCCATTTACTTTGCAGCGAGTGAGTGCATTTCAGCTCCAGAAGTCAGTCTGAATGAGGACCAGATTGATCGAAGAAAACAAAAGCGAAATACCGCAGATGCTGGAATTCAGAACTAAAAGGATGAAGTGTTGCTGGAGAATCTCGGTGGATCTGGAAGAAACTTGAGAGAGGAAGCAAGTTCATGTTTCGAGTCCAATGATTTATTTGAGTTAAGAAGAGTCTCACTGGGCTGGAAACATCAACTCTGTTTCTCTCTCTCTCCAGTTACCTTCTGAGTTTCTCCAGCACTTTCTACATTGGTAGAACAAAATCCTGTTTCAGGGTTTGTAGGGATTCAAAGGGGTTGTTCTTAGCTAGGGAGCTAATAACTTGACACTGCAACTTCTGACATACTTGACGCTGAGGTGAGTTTCTGATCACATATCTCTGCCATCCATAGCACCTCACACTACTCCTATTTCAGCTCATCAGCTGCTGAAACTCTCACCGATGCTGTTGTATCCTCCAGACCTGACTTTTCCAGTGGACTCTCTGACAAGCAACTGTCCATATACTTGTGGTCATCAAAAACTGGCACTTGTGCCTTGGCACAGATCACATTCCAAGACACCTATCACACTGCCTTTGTGACTTAAATTTGCTCAGGGTCAAGCAATGGTTTGGTGTTAAAATTCTTATCCTTAGTTTCAAATCCCTCACCTCTTCCTACCTCAGAAATACCTTCCAGTCTCAGAACCCAAAGAATCTGTACTCCTCTAATTCTGGTCCCCTGATTTCAAATTACTCCCATATTAAAGACTGTGCCTTCAGCAGTTAGAATACAAAGTTCTGCAATTCTCTGCAATTCTCTGCAACTTGTGGGCGGCACGGTGGCACAGTGGTTAGCACTGCTGCCTCACAGCGCCAGAGACCTGGGTTCAATTCCCGACTCAGGCGACTGACTGTGTAGAGTTTGCACGTTCTCCCCGTGTCTGCGTGGGTTTCCTCCGGGTGCTCCGGTTTCCTCCCACAGTCCAAAGATGTGCGGGTCAGGTGAATTGGCCATGCTAAATTGCCCGTAGTGTTAGGTTAAAGGGGTAAATGTAGGGGTATGGGTGGGTTGCGCTTCGGCGGGTCGGTGTGGACTTGTTGGGCCGAAGGGCCTGTTTCCACACTGTAAGTAATCTAATCTAATCTCTAAACCTTTCTGCCTTTCAATCTCACTTCATCCTCTAATTAAAAGTAATGTCTTTGGATAGCTATTTGGCCATTTTTAGCATCATATCACTTCATGCTCCTGTGACGTGCTTTGTGAGACTTTTAATAGATTATGGGTGCTATAAGTATCTACGTTACTGTTGTACATAGGCCTACAAATCTGGTTGTGCAGCACATACCCAAGGGCACTAAATGGCTCACCATAGTACATTTAGTGTCTGTCATTGTCAGACGTGCGCTGCTCTCTATATTTGGATAGGGTACTCCATACTTCCTTGGGAAGACTCAAAGCTTGTGTTCATCTCATTGTGTGTGTAAATTGGAGGGATGAGGGCTGTCTAATCCTCTTTCTGAATTTAATTTGCAACTGACTGAAGTGGCCTCTCTCGTTCCTTCCTGAAATCAACTAATGACTTTAGCCAAAAGTTTCATTCCACACACCTCACTGTTGACCAAATGGCCACTGCCTGGCACCACCCACGCCTGGCAGTGGACAATGTGCCATGGACCAGTGTGCCCTGGCTTGTAGCCCACCTCATTTTGCACAAGCACAGTGCACTAACCTGAGAATGCACCCCACTTCAGACCTGCTCCTATTTCTAATGGATCAGAATCAACCTTTTGTATCTACCTAAACAGGTAGGACCTGCCTTAGTTTGAACAAATGATTTACAAGAATGCAACTCTGGCAACACTATGCTCTCTGTACCCGTAATGAAGTTTCAAACTATCTTTGATTCAATTTATTTTCAAGTTTACCTAAGTACAGTGAAAAGTGTTGTTTACTAGTAGTACAGGGCAGATCATAGGGTGAAGAAAAAAACTTGGACAGAGGCATACACATTACATGGCACAGGGCATGCCCTAGGCAAGATCAACATTAGCAAGATCAGCATTATTTGAGGTTAGAGACTCCAGTCATCAGTCTAATAACAGCAGGGAGGAAACTGTTCCTAAACCTGCTGTTGCGTCTGTATCTTCTGCCTGATGCGAGAGGTTGTAGGAGAGCATTACCGGAGTGGGAGAGGTCTTTGATGATGTTGGCAGCCTTTCCATGGTAATGAGAAGTATAAATGCAGTCCATGGATGGAAGGTTGGCTTCCGTCATGGTCTGGGCCGTACACACAATCTCCTGCAGTTTCTTCTGGTCCTGGGCAGAGCAGTTGCCATTCCAAGCCATAATGCACCCAGACTGTATGCTTTCTACGGTGCATCTGTAAAAGTTGGTGAGCAACCTTATGAGTATGCCAAACCCTGAGCCCCCTGAGGAAGAAGAGGTGTTGTTGTGCCTTCTTACCATCGCATCTACGTAGAAGGTCCAGGACAGGTTATTGTCACTCCTAGGGACTTCACCCTTGGAATTAGATTCCATCGATATTTTATAAAGATGGAAACGCAATGGTTTGCTGCAAAGAACATCTCATTATTAATATGAGGCGCCAAAGACAAGCAAATGTTAATGAGAGACTGTTCTTCACAGTCCAGCCACCATATTATGAAGAAACAATGTTATCAGCTGGCCAAGTCATTAAACACAGGTCTCTGCTCCATCTGATCAGATTTGAATAGCTTTGTGCTAGCGGGGAGAATCACTTTCTGAAATTTAAGATCAAGGTCAATGCATCTGACATTGGTTTGTTATAGGAGATGTGAAGGAGTGCAGATTGATGTCCAGTTTGATGTATTCATATGGACCTTTCAAAATAAGCATGTGTCCCCTCCTAGACTCAAGATGTTTCAGAGGTTCGGATCCCCAGGTAATAGCAGCTAGTGGCTAAGTGGCTATTCGTTACATCAGAGGCAGGTCAAAGAGGACATCCAGACCGACTGCAATACCTTCCATACATACATAGAAACATATGGCTGAGGAGCAGGTGTAGCCATTTGGCCCTTTCAGCTTGCTCTACCATTCAATAAGACCATAGCTGATCAGGCTTTTGCAATGATGTGAAGCAAGATTCAAATTGGCAGCACGGTGGCTCAATGGTTAGCACTGCTGCCTCACTGTGCCAGGGATCTGGGTTCAATGCCACCCTTGGGCGACTGTCTATGTAGGGTTTGCACATGCTCCCAGTGTCTGCGTGGGGTTTCCACTAGGTGCTCCAGTTTCCTCCCACAATTCAAAGATGTGCAGGTTAGGTGGATTGGCCGTGGGAGATTCCAGGATAAAGGAAGAGAGTGCGGGGGTGGTGGGTCTGGGTGGGACACTTTTCAGAGGGTCAGTGTGGACTTGATGGGCTGAATGTCCTGATTCCACACTGTAGGGATTCTATGATCTTAACTCCACTTTCCAGTCGGCCTCTTATAACCTTTGATTCCCTTGTCAATCAAAACTCCATCCAACTCTGCTTTGAATGAATTCATTAACTCCAACCTGCACTGCATCTAGGGAAGAGAATCCCACAGATGAATATGCCTCTGAGAGTAAATGGTTGTCTGCATATCCATCTTAAAAGGGAGATCCCTTACATTTCAACTGTGTCCCCTTTTTCTAATCTACTACAAGAGGAAACATCCTCCTCGCATCTACCCTATTCAATCTCAATTAATAACCTGTACATATCAGTCACTGCATTTCAAACAATTCATAGTGTAAAATGTATTGAGACATTTCAACATTAAGGAACAATGCAATGCTATCCTTACTCAATGACTGTTCTTTATGCATGAACTCACTCAATGTTAACGGGTTGTGGAGCAAGCTGATTTCTTATGTAACATTGCGCGTGGAGTAAATTCAGGATGGCTGTTTACTTTTTAATGTTTATTTTACCCTGACACTTTAGAAGGAAACCTCTCATTGCTGGTGTAAAAGACAAGACACATTCCCTTCAGACAGTGCCATGGCTAATGGCACTGGAATAATAACATAGAATCCCTGTGGTGTGGAAGCAGACCATTCAGCCCATTAAGTGTGCACTGACCCTCTGAAGAGCATCCCACCCAGAGCCACCTCGTATTTCTCATGGCCAATCTACCTAGCCTGCACATCCCTGGACACTATGGGCAATTTAGCCTGGTCAATCTTCCTGTACATCTTTGGACTGAGGGAGGAATTGAGAGCATCTGAAGGAAACACACATAGGCACAGCAAGAATGTGCAAACTCAACACAGACCCAATGCTGGAAATGAACTCGGGTCCCTAGTGCTGTGAGGCGGCCATGCTTGGGGTGGCACAGTGGCTCAGTGGTTAGCACTACTGCCTTAAGTGCCAGGGACCCAGGTTCAATTCCAGCCTCGGGCGACTGTCTGTGTGGAGTTTGCCCATTCTCCCCGTGTCAGTGTGGGTTTCCTCCAGGTGCTCCGGTTTCTTCCCACTGTCCAAAGATGTGCAGGTCAGGTGAGTTGGCCATTCTAAATTTCCCATAGTGTTAGATGCATTAGTCAGTGGGAAATGGGTCTGGGTGGGTTACACTTCAGAGGGTTGGTGTGGACTTGTTGGGCAGAAGGGCCTGTTTCCACACTGTAGGGAATTGAATCTAATCACTGAGCTACCGTGCCACAAGGAGATCAAATCACATGATGGCAACTCACGATAATTGTACAGACACACATTGGGCAGCTCAACACCCAAGACTCACCTCTTTGATTCACAATTAATGTGCACTTTTAGAAAGAGTTACTGGGTAACGATCAGGAATGGAAGCACTGAGGACAATGATGGCGCTTCGGCTGTCACCTCAGGTAAGATTGACCAACTTGAAATAGAATGAGTTGAATCTGAGCTTAGCCTTTTCTGTACCTCTGGGTTTAACCACCAAATGTTGTTCTCCTAAAGTAAGTGGCATTTTTAGTTTATTCCTGACTTTTATTGCATTCGCCCAGTATGTGTTATTTTTTACTGGGGACATTGAAGAATAAACAGGAACTCCATGTGGTTAGCAGAACAAACACCGTGATTTGTGGCTGGAAAGCATTCTGACGACAATGAACATTCCTGGATGATTTATGTTGGAATTGGGCAACTGGAAGCTGATTAAAACATGAAACACAGCCAAGAGCTTTAATCAGATCATATTCCCCAGCTCCTTCATTAAGCACATTGGAAAGTCCACTACAATTTTATTCGATTGAACTGGACTGAGCATAAACTGATAGTGGCTGTTCAAAAACTGGAATAGAATGATGTCTATGGTTTGTTTTTTTTAAAGTGAATCCAAAAATGAAGGCTTTTATGTTCCTATTTTCTTAGCCATCCAATGATTAAAATATTTATAAAAATGGGAAGACAAATAATGCCTACATTTACATAATTCCATTCATATCTTCAGATTGTCCAGCAAATTATTTTGCTGTTCCATTTGTGCTGTTGGATAGTTAAAGATGACAGTCAAACAGCACACAGAAAAGATCCACGAGCAACATGTCAATGAATAGTGCATCGTTTGCTTCTCACAGAGTTGCTTGTGGGAGAAATGTTTGGTGGAATAGCGGGGCACCTCTTTACTTTTCTGCATATACTATTATGGGACCTTTTGCATCTGAACCAGACAAATAGGAATTTTTTTATTAATATCTCACTCAAAAGATGGCATCTCTGACAATGCCACTCTCCCTCAGTCCTGCACCAATGTGGCAATCTAGTTCCGTGCTCAAGTCTTCACAGGGTCTTGATCCAACAACATGGAACATAGAACATGGAATGTTACAGCCCAATACAGGCCCTTCGGCCCTCAATGTTGCGCCGACCTGTGAAAAAGAGATCTCTCTGTTCATCTACACTGTCAAGAATTTTACCATTATCCCAGTACTCTGCACGCCTGTTACTTCTTCCAAAGTGAATTACCTCACACTTTTGCATTAACCTCCATTTGCCACTTCTCAGCCCAGCTCTTCAGCTTATCTATGTCCCTCTGTAAACCACAATATCCTTCAGCACCATCCACAATTCTGCCTACCTTAGTGTCATCTACAAATTTACCAATTCATCCTTCTACACCCCCATCCAGATCATGTAGAAAAAATGACAAACAGCGGTGGCCCCAATACAGATCATTGCAGCACACCACTAGTGACTGAACTCCAGGATGAACATTTCCCATCAACCACCACCCTCTGTCTTCTTCCAGCCAGCCAATTTCTGATTCAAACCGTTAAATCACCTCAATCCCAAAACTCCATATTTTGTGCAATAGCCTACCATGTGGAACCTTATCAAACGCCTTACTGATGCCCACATACACCACATCAACCGCTTTACCCTCATCCACCTGTTTTGTTACCTTCTTGAAGAACAACATTCTGAGCATCTAGTTGCAAGACTCAAAAGGTAAGAAAGACCTTTATGTAAAACAAGCTGGTTACAAATAGTTACAAGAGAACACAAACATCCTGTTTATGACACATTTTGTCTGTTTTCTTCAGTCTCAATGATGCATCATTTAATTTCTCCACATAACCATTAGACATATGGTCAAAATTAAGCCATTCAGCCCATTGAGTTTTTTCTGTCATCAAATGAGGTTATGATCTGATAACTCAACTTACTTTTCTGCCTTTTCCCCATAACCATTAATTCCTTCACTGATTAAAATCTATCTATATCAGTCTTGATTATGTTAATGACTCAGCCTCAACAGCCCTCCGCAGTAAAGAATTTCACAGACTCACTTTCTTTGAGAGAAGAAATTCCTCTCAACTCTATCCCAATTGGTTGACTTGTTACTGTGAGATTAGGCCATCTAGCCCCAGACTGTCTGACAAGGGAAGTAACCTGTCAAATACCCCTAAGAATATTGTATGTTTCAAGAAGATCTCTAATTCTTCTAAATTGAGTACAGGAGTTGGGAGGTCATGTCGCAGCTTGTACAGGACATTGGTTAGACCACTGTTGGAATATTGCATGCAATTCTGGTCTCCATCCTATTGGAAAGAAGTCGTGAAACTTGAAAGGGTTCAGAAAAGATTTACAAGGATGTTGCCAGGATTTGAGCTATAGGGAGAGGTTGAACAGGCTGGGGCTGTTTTCCCTGGTGCGTCGGAGGCTGAGGGGTGACCTTATCGAGGTTTATAAAATCATGAGGGGCATGGATAGGATAAATAGACAAAGTCTCTTTCCTGGGATGGGCGAGTCCAGAACTAGACGGCATAGGTTTAGGGTGAGAGGGGAAAGATATAAAAGAGAACTACCCAAAGTTTTCACACAGAAGGTGGTATGTGTCTGGAATGAGCTGCCAGAGGAAGTGGTAGAGGCTGGTACAATTGCTTAATTTAAGAGGCATCCTGTTGGGTATATGAATAGGAAGGGTTTGGAGGGATATGGGCCGGGTACTGGCAGGTGGGTCGAGATTGGGTTGGGATATCTGGTCAGCATGGACGAGTTGGACCGAAGGGAATATTTCCATGCTGTACATCACTATGACTCTATGACTCTATAAGTACAGAACCAATCTACACAACCTCTCCTCATAAGTCCCTGTGTGTCTGGGGTCAACTTAGTGAACCTTCTCTGGACTGCCAGTATATCCATTTTTAGATAAGAGGGCCAAACTGTTCACAGTATTCCAGCTGTGGTTTAATTCGTGCTTTTCACAGGTTTAGCAAGACATGTCTTTCCCGTTACTTGCTGAACTTGGATGCTAGCTTTTGCGATTAATGTATGTGGACCCCTGAAAACCCTCTGTACTGCAGCTTTCTACAGTGAAGTAATATTCAGCTCCCTATTCTTCCTGGTAAAGTGCGTAACCTCACATTTTCCCAGGTTATATTCTGCCAATACTTTACCCACGTATTTAACCTGTCTACATCCCTCTGCAGACTTTGTGTCATCCTCATCACTTGCATTACCAACTACTTTTGTGTCATCTGCAAACTTGTATTGTAAGTAATTGTGGCCCCAGCACTGATCCTGGTGGCACTCCACTAGTTACAGGTTATGATCCAGAAAATGCTCACCTTATCCCAACCCTGTCTTCCATTATAAAACAAAGAACTGTGGGTACTAGAAATCTGAAACAAAACAGGAACTCAGTAGGTCTGGCTGTATCTGTGGAGAGATTAGATTACTTACAGTGTAGAAACAGGCCCTTCAGCCCAACAAGTCCACACCGAGCTGCCGAAGCATAACTCACCCAGACCCATTCCCCCACATTTACCCCTTCACCTAACACTACAGGCAATTTAGCATGGCTAATTCGCCTGACCTATACATCTTTTGGATTGTGGGAGGAAACCGGAGCAAACCCACGCAGACACAGGGAGAATGTGCAAACTCCACACAGTCAGGTCGCCTGAGGTGGGAATTGAACCCGGATCTCTGGCGCTGTGAGGCAACAGTGCTAACCACTGTGCCACCGTGCCGCCCACTAAGCTGAGAAGCCGAGTTATCATTATGAGGTCTTATTTCAAATAGTCCAGGTATTTTATTGGTTAGCCAACCTTCTCTCCATGCTAATATCCTACCCACAACACCATGGGCTCTTATTTTATCTTATTAAGTATTATCATGAAAGTACCTCACCAAATACCTTGCGGAAATCAAGATATTGCACTTCCTCTATACTCAGGGTCATAGAATCTCTACAATGCAGAAAGAGGTCATTCAGACAATTGTGTCTGCACTGAGAGCATCCCATCCTATCCTCATAACCCCACATTTAGTGTGGCCAATCCATCAAATCTTTGGACTGTGATAGGAAACCAGAGAAGCTGGAGGGGACCTGGGCAGACACTTGGAGAACTTGCAAACTCCATGCAGTCACCTGAGGCTGGGAATGGACCCTAGCCCCTGGCGCTGTGAGGCAGCAGTGCCAGCCACTGAGCCACTACGTCACCCCTGCTTGTTACGGCTTTAAAGAATTCTTGTAAAGATGTCAGGAATGATTTCCTTATCTTGAAGCCTGCTGACACTGCTCGATTATATTATATATTTCTAAATGTTAGTTGTGAAACTGGCAGGGAATGAACAGTGTGGATTCTGAACTGAGAGAGATACAAGGATGCCTTGGCTCTACTTGATCATAAGCTTCAACCTCTGTTTCCTGAGAGGAGATTCAGGACTCCAGCTTTGACTGCAGTCCCATTTGAACAGTAGTAACAGCATCTTGAAGTTATTCTGAACAAGATATCTTCAGTATTAAAATAGCAGACACATACATTACAAGAAAGCTGCCTTTTTACTACTTGTAAAATTTCAAGGCATGTTAGGCATTGCACCTCAACTATAAACAAGCCCGTCGACCTATATGTTAAGTCACATCTGTTGTTAATGTGTGTAGGCAGGAATGGGGGATTCTAGTCAATTGCCAAAGGACAGAATTTTAATCCATTCAAATATTTCACGCTAATTTTTATCTCTCATCCTGTTTCTCTTGGGAGTAGCTACTTCGGCGGAAGTGTCCTTTTCCCCAAGTATGGCACAGTCCACTGCCGTTAAGTTAAATAAGCACAGATGCAAAACTGAAGAAGGGTCAGACTGACTCAAAATAGTAACCCCACTTCTCTCTCCACTGATGCTGCCAGACCCGCTGAGTTTTTCCAGCATTCTCTCTGCTTGTTTCAGATTTCCAGCATCTGGTGTACTTTGCATTTGTTAAAATGAGATATTATCCTGGCCTATCATTCACACATTCCTGGAGGCAATGGGTGGTTACTGGATACTGGGATGAAAGAAACAAAGTTCATGTTTGAATCTGATTTGACTTTTCTTCAGAATTTAGAGTGACTGGAAACTGATGGTTTTCATGCAGCGCAGAAAAGGGGAGGGAGAATGAGTGGGACAAAGAATGAGGGCGATCAGAGCAAAAGACAAAAAGAATGCTAATGGTAGTAGAGGAACGATATAGATTCAAAATAGGTGCTAATAGCACATGCGAATCATTGAAAATAACTGAGAGAAAACACATGCAAGCTGTGGAGTCGTGTCAGTCCCTGTCCTGGGAGTGTTTGATGGCGACAGTGTAGAAAGAGCTTTGCTCTGTATCTAGCCTTGTGCTGTGATGACTGAATTCACTGTTGAGTCCTGCAGGCTGAAAAGTGCCTCAGCAATTATTTCTTTGATCTCCATAGGTGGGACCTTCAGTGAAAGTTTAAACTAATGGAGGTCTCCATGACTTAAGGGATGATTTCTTTTGACAGAACCAAATCACAATTCTGTTTATAGCAAAACAGAGCCACTGTTTAGTGATACACAGGCACAATCAGACACACTCACATACACACAGACACATACAGGTGCACAGAAGTACATGTACATATGCACAACATAGGATACACACATACAACCCCACTTACTCAGATGCACACACATAGACACAGGATGTAGTGCTAGTAAAGCACAGCACATCAGGCACCATCTGAGGAACAGGAGAATCGATGTTTTGGACATAAGCTCTTCATCAGAAAAATCCGAAAGATTTTTTCTATACTCTTGACTCTGATCTCCAGCATCTGCAGTCCTCACTATCTCCATATATGGACACAGACACATACACACAATGACACACACACATACAGAAACACACACACACAAACACATAGACCTCTAGAGAGTCAATGGTGTAACATACTGTGTTTGTTAGTAACTCTATTTTCTAAATGTGCATTAGTGGCTTATGAGATATAGTGTGTGCAAGAGTAGCCACCTTCTGGTCTTACAAGAGTGCTATAGAGTAAATTTGTTGTAACTATTTACAGGTTACAGGCTCTACATTAGAACAAAGAGAACTTAGCTTTTGGTCTGTCTCGCACCAGATCCTTTTTTACTGCCTTACCCAGTCCTCCTGATATCATCAAAGTGAGCCGGTGCGTATTGCACTGAATCTACCAGACCCATTGTGCAATATGATTGAGCAGATTAGAGGATGGAGAAATGTGAACAGATGCCTTGAAACGTTCAGCTCTGAAGTCCACATAGACCGTGATAGTCACAGTGTCCACTAGAGGGAGCAGATAAGCCTAAAGGAAACCTTGATTCAGGTTTGCTGTTATTCAGGAGACAGTGAGGACTGCAGATGCTGGAGATCAGAGTTGAGAGTGTGTTGCTGGAAAAGCACAGCAGGTCAGGCAGCATCCAAGGAGCAGGAAGATCGACGTTTCGGGCCGGAGCCCTTATCAGGAATGAATCTGTTATTCAGGCTGTCCTTGTCCCTCAGTTGAGAACCACTTCATGTTGATTCAATTCCTTCACTCTGAGACAGGGAGCTTTGATGACTCAAAACAATCAATCTGTGAAACTTGAGATGTGTTCCAATCTTTTGTTTCTCTTCTTGATGCTCGTCTGGCTCCTCCACAGAAATCTGACTCCCACGTTGCTGGACTACTGTTTGCAGGGTTTGGAATACTTGAAGAGTGTTAATGTGACGGGGCTGCTTTATTTTCTTTCTACATTTCTGTGACCTTCTACCCCATCTCTGTATCTTCATCTCCCCAAGGGAACCCCTATGTGATGAACAGGGAACGGTGATTGTGAGTACACTGATAGAGTCATAGAGATGTACAGCACGGAAACAGACCCTTCAGTACAACACGTCTGTGCCGACCAGGTATCCGAACCTAATCTAATCCCATTCGCCAGCACTTGGCACATATCCCTCCAAACCCTTCCTTTCATATACCCATCCAGATGCCTCTTAAATGTTGCAATTGTACCAGCCTCCACCACTTCCTCCGGCAGCTCATTCCATGCATGCACCACCCTCTGCGTGAAACTGCGGCCCCTTAGGTCCCTTTTCAATTTTTTTCCCCTCTCAGCCTAAACCTATGCCCTCTAGTTCTGGACTCGGCCCCACCCCAGGGAAAAGACCTTGTCTATTTACCCTATCCATGCCCCTCATTATTTTATAAACCTCTGCAAGGTTCCCCTCAGCCTCCGACGCTCCGGGAAAACAAGTGGTGAAGCTGGAACAGTTGACCGCGGCCAGGAGAAAGGTTGAGGCCTTGACTCTTGGACCTTCTCGACCTGTCCCTCACCCCTGCCCGCGTGGCCCTGGCTCCAACCCGTTTGGATGGTGGGTTTCTCTCAGTCAAAGTGCCTCAGATTGGCTCAGTTAGCAGCAGGTATACTGCTAACACCACCTGGAAGAAGACTTGGGGCCATCTCCCCAATATCCTGGCCAACAGATTTTCTGTTCTGTTCATGTTGCTGTCATGGGAACTTGCTTTTTTATGAAATTGATCACCATATTTTTTTGATTTTGATTTTATTGTCACATGTACCTAACTACAGAAGTACAGTGAAAAGTGTATGGCACAGTGGTTAGCACTGCTGCCTCACAGCGCCTGAGACCCGGGTTCAATTCCCGCCTCAGGCGACTGACTGTGTGGAGTTTGCACGTTCTCCCCGTGTCTGCGTGGGTTTCCTCCGGGTGCTCCGGTTTCCTCCCACAGTCCAAAGATGTGCAGGTCGGGTGAATTAGCCATGCTAAATTGCCCGTAGTGTTAGGTAAGGGGCAAATGTAGGGGTGTGGGTGGGTTGCGCTTCGGCGGGTCGGTATGGACTTGTTGGGCCGAAGGGCCTGTTTCCACACTGTAATGTAATTTAATCTAATGTAATCTAAATCTAAAAAAAACAACCTCAGTTATCCGAACAAGACGGGAAAGGGAGTATTTTGTTCAGAAAACTGATTGTTCGCAAAACTGATTGTTGGATAATTGATTATTTGGATAACCAAGGTTGTTCTGTAATCAGTTCTGCTGTAGTTCTGTTCTTGTGCAAATCCACGTTATAAGAAAATTGCGTAATAGCAGCACCACTTAAACTAATGGGACTGGAATTGTGTTATAGCCAACACACGCTTTAAAACTTTGTGATTTGGTAACAGTGTTCCCAATTAATCACATTACAGCGAATTTGCATTAACAAAACACACACTATAGGATATTGATCTGTACAATGTCACCACACAAGGTCCCATCTTAGGTACAAGTACCTAGACACAGAATCTTAAGAGCAAAGTGGAAAGAAAGAACAAAGTTACAAGTTAAACATTGCAGTAATTATAGTACAGCGTAAAACATTGCAGACATTAGTTTTGAGCAGAAAATTGTACATTAAAGCAGTGACTATACTTCAAATGTTGGATATAAAGTCCTTAGGGGTAGACCTTGAGGTCTGGAAGGGTGCTATATAAATCCAAACCTTTCATCTCTATCCTTGATGGGTGACAGCT
This sequence comes from Chiloscyllium plagiosum, assembly GCF_037043375.1. Lineage (NCBI taxonomy): Eukaryota > Metazoa > Chordata > Chondrichthyes > Orectolobiformes > Hemiscylliidae > Chiloscyllium > Chiloscyllium plagiosum. The sequence goes on along the minus strand of NW_028270162.1, from coordinate 44,883,414 downwards.
ATTTTCTTGCTGGGACAGAGACCTTTGTGGGAGTCCCAAGTTAACAGCAGGGAGTCTCATGAGCATTTCTCTATCTCCCTGTCTCCTGTCACTCTTCTCCATAAGATGGGGGTTGGGGAGGTGCTCAGCAGGATCCAGATGGTCAGCTAACACATTAAACCCAACCCCTTTTGTGGTTTGTCACCAGATGTCACCTGGTCTGATTGGAGAGTAAGTGGAAAGCTTACAGATAGTTCTTGGAGTTTTGCTATGATTGGTGTGACAAAATATACTGACAGTATATGAACGATTGGAGGCCAATCCCTTTATACAAACATGTGAACACACTAATTAGGTTCAGGAATAGGCCATTCAGCCCCGTGAGCCTGCTCCCCTGTTCAATATAATCATGACCAATGTGCTTGTGTTTGGAATTCCACATTCCCATCTACCCCTGATAGCCTTTGATTCTCTCACTGAGCAAGAATGTTTCTACCCTGGCCTTAAAAATATTTAATGAACCCTACCTCTACCACCTTCTGAGATTGAGACTTCCAAAGTCAGACAACCCTCTGAGAGAAATTCAATCTCCCCATCTCTGTAAGGGTCAGCGCTGGTTCTAAACTACTGCCAAAGTAAACAAACAAGGTGAAGGTAGAGGGGGGAATGTGATGTTTTGTGGACTGTATTCACTGTTATGGGAGTATAAATGCTACCTGATGAAGAATCACAACCACCTGATGAAGGAGCGTCGCTCCGAAAGCTAGTGCTTTCAATTAATCCTATTGGACTATAACCTGGTGTTGTGTGATTTTTAACTTTGTACACCCCAGTCCAACACTGGCATCTCCAAGTTATGGGAGTAGATTGCTTGTTGCACAAATACCCTGTCTTTGTGATCTTCACCTTTGACAGTTCTCTTCATCCACCCAATAAATGATTGTTTTTTAAAAATTTGTTGCCATTTGGGAGGAAAAGTCACTGCTCAGAATGGCCAGCTCCCACCATATTTGCCATACACCCCTCTCCCCAAATATGGCCGCCCTCCCAGCGCATCTCCTTAACCAAGATGGCAGCAACAGCGGGCAGCAGTGTTTGGCTCCTGAGCACAGAGCTCAGCCATTAATGGCTCATGCAACAGATTCTGCCACATCCACATGACGTCATCACCGCCTTTCCAGTTTGGTAAGGCTTTTATTTTAGTCATTTTTGTTGCCTGGCAGCCTCCTCCTGATGTCCTCCTGTGGGAGACCAAGGTCCCGTGTATCTCCATCCCCGCTCTAGCTCGGGTGGCAGCATCAGAAGATGATCCAGGACCCTATTGGTCAACTTGGAGCCAGGACCCTATTGGCTGTCTCAGAGAGAGGACAACCTCAGAGACGGCAGATGTGCAAGTGATATCACTGGCGGTGGTAAAAAGGAGCAGATTGCCAGGACCCCGGGGTCATGTCGGACAGCGGTGACTAGAGGAGCAGAGAGAGTGAAGGCTATGGAGAGGGAGAGATGAAGTTGTTTTAGTTTTATAATGTCAGTCTAATATAAATCTATTCAGTATTTTACCATTTACCATTTAAGATATATTCATTCATTTGTCTGAGATGGCACAGGAATGTGGCAACGTTATCCACTTTTTGTTGTACCTCGATATAAGTGACAATTTATTAAAGCAATAAAATAAATACATCTGTGCTTTTTTACAGATGAAACCTCCAGATCCAGTTGATTGAACAGGCAGCACTGTCAGCTCCATTTGAAAGCTGCTGCATTCTCAGTTCCTTGCCCCTGAGGCTGATCCAGTTACCCTGCAGGGAAACAAAATCGCAATGAGAGCTTATTAGCATCGTCTATGTTAACTGGATCCAGCTGAGCCCCCTGCAGCTCAGGGAGACAGAGAAAGAGAGAGAGGAGGGGAGGGGGATTTGGGTGGTAAGAGGAGAGATAGGAAGACAAGGAAAAGGAGAGAAAGTAGGAGGGAGAATGATTTTGAAAGATGGAGGAGAAAGAGAAAGGGATACATCACAAGATAAAACGAGAGATAAAAATAGAACTGAGACGAAAAGGTCAATAGAGATAGTGAGAAGGAAAGAGAAGGGGGAAAATGGAGGATAAATGCTGTTAATGAGATTTACTGCAACATTGAAATCTGGTAAGAGCTGGTTGTGATGTGAGTAATAAAGGATGATAGTAATTATTACTCACTGACCAGTGAACCTGCCACCACCAATCCTCGTGAGACTGTAACAATGTAGACAATGGGAAGTCCTGCACTGCTGTGGTAGTGAATCTGCCTTTTGTATATTCAATTCAGAATACAGACAGAAACATTCCAGAAGACTCCCCTGGCCTCGGAATCTATTCCGCCATTAGCCATGCGGCTGATGCAGCTGCCACCCCCACGCTGATTGATGATGTCACTTCCGCCCCCATCATGGCCACTCCCACAACCACTTCCTCCCCTCACAATTCCTCATGCATCACACGTGACATCACTTGCACCCTTCACATCATCGCTGATGCCACATGCTCAGTGACTTCCGCCACCCCTACTGCCGTGGTCACCACCACTTCCGCCCCCACCAGCGGCACTCACCTGCATTCTGCTGACATGCCCCCCCACAGACCCCACTGTCACTATCCCCACCCAGAACCCCGAGGGGAACACTACCCCTGTTCATCACTCCACCACCATTCCCCCCACCATCACACCTACTCCAGTTACAGGTTCCGCCCCCACTCCCAGCTCTACACCCACATCAGATCCCAGCTCCCAGCCCTGCTGAGTTTTCACCATCCCCCCAGACCTCCCCCTCACTGAGGACGAACGATCAGTCCTCAGCAAAGGACTCACCTTCATCCCCCTCCGTCCACGCATCAATGAATTTAATACACGCCGTGACGTCGAACACTTCTTCCGTCGCCTCCGCTTCCGAGCTTACTTACACAATCAGGACTCCCGCCCACCTTCTGAGGACCCCTTCGCCCACCTCCAACACACTGCATCCACCTGGACACCCCGCGCTGGCCTATTACCTGCCCTCGACCTCTTCATTTCCAACTGCCGCCGGGACATTAACCACCTCAACCTGTCTACCTCCCTCCCCCACTCCAACCGCTCACCCTCACAACGCACAGCCCTCCAATCCCTCTACTCCAATCCCAACCTCACCATCAAGCCAGCGGATACAGGGGGCACAGTGGTAGTCTGGCGCACTGACCTCTACACCACTGAAGCCAAACGCCAACTCGAGGACACCTCTTCCTACTGCCTCCTCGACCATGACCCCACCACCCCATCACCAAACCATCATCTCCCAGACCATACAGAACCTCATCACCTCAGGAGATCTCCCACCCACAGCTTCCAACCTCATAGTCCGGGAACCCCGCTCTGCCCGGTTCTACCTCCTTCCCAAGATCCACAAGCCTGACCACCCTGGCCAACCCATTGTCTCAGCATGCTCCTGCCCCATTGAACTCATCTCTACCTACCTCGACACTGTCCTATCCCCCCTAGTCCAGGAACTCCCCACATACGTTCGAGACACCACCCACGCCCTCCATCTCCTCCAAGACTTCCGTTTCCCCAGCCCCCAACGCCTCATCTTCACCATGGACATCCAATCCCTCTACACCTCCATCCGCCATGACCAGGGCCTCTAAGCCCTCTGTGTTTTCCTCTCCAGATGTCCCCAACAGTACCCTTCCACCGACACTCTCATTCGTTTGGCCGAACTGGTCCTCACCCTTAACAATTTCTCCTTTGAATCCTCCCACTTCCTCCAGACCAAAGGGGTAGCCATGGGCACACGTATGGGCCCCAGCTATGCCTGTCTCTTTGTTGGCTACGTAGAGCAGTTGATCTTCCGTAATTACACCGGCACTACTCCCCACCTCTTCCTCCGCTACATTGATGACTGCATTGGCACCACCTCGTGCTCCCGCGAGGAGGTTGAGCAATTCATCAACTTCACCAACACATTCCACCCTGACCTTAAATTTACCTGGACCATCTCTGACACCTCCCTCCCCTTCCTGGACCTCTCCATCTCCATTAATGACGACCGACTTGACACTGACATTTTTTACAAACCCACCGACTCCCACAGCTACCTGGATTACACCTCTTCCCACCCTACCTCTTGCAAAAATGCCATCCCGTATTCCCAATTCCTCCACCTCCGCCGGATCTGCTCCCAGGAGGACCAGTTCCACCACAGAACACAGCAGATGGCCTCCTTCTTTAGAGACCGCAATTTCCCTTTCGACATGGTTAAAGATGCCCTCCAACGCATCTCGTCCACATCCCGCACCTCCGCCCTCAGACCCCACCCCTTCAACTGTAACAAGGACAGAACACCCCTGGTCCTCACCTTCCACCCAACCAACCTTTGCATAAACCAAATCATCCGCCGACATTTCCGCCACCTCCAAACAGACCCCACCACCAGGGATATATTTCCCTCCCCACCCCTTTCCGCCTTCCACAAAGACCGTTCCCTCCGTGACTACCTGGTCAGGTCCACGCCCCCCTACAACCCACCCTCCCATCCTGGCACTTTCCCCTGCCACCGCAGCAACTGTAAAACCTGTGCCCACACCTCCTCCCTCACCTCTATCCAAGGCCCTCAAGGAGCCTTCCACATCCATCAAAGTTTACTTGCACATCCACTAATATCATTTATTTTATCTGTTGCTCCCGATGCGGTCTCCTCTACATTGGGGAGACTGGGCGCCTCCTAGCAGAGCGCTTTAGGGAACATCTCCGAGACACCCGCACCAATCAACCACACCGCCCCGTGGCTCAACATTTCAACTCCCCCTCCCACTCTGCTGAGGACATGGAGGTCCTGGGCCTCCTTCACTGCTGCTCCCTCACCACCAGACGCCTGGAGGAAGAACGCCTCATCTTCCGCCTCGGAACACTTCAACCTCAGGGCATCAATGTGGACTTCAACAACTTCCTCATTTCCCCTTCCCCCACCTCACCCTAGTTCTAAACTTCCAGCTCAGCACTGTCCCCATGACTTGTCCGGACTTGTCCTACCTGCCTATCTCCTTTTCCACCTATCCACTCCACCCTCTCCTCCCTGACCTATCACCTTCATCCCCTCCCCCACTCACCCATTGTACTCTATGCTACTTTCTCCCCACCCCCACCCTCCTCTAGCTTATCTCTCCACGCTTTAGGCTCACTGCCTTTATTCCTGATGAAGGGCTTTTGCCCGAAACGTCGATTTCGAAGCTCCTTGGATGCTGCCTGAATTGCTGTGCTCTTCCAGCACCACTAATCCAGAAACTCAAGCTCAGTGAAAATGCTATTATAAATAAATTACCCTTTAGATCTTGATAAGTCTGGTGTTCTTTTTGATTTTTTGACTCAAGTTATTATTTTATTCCACTAATGTGTGGACCAATTTGTAGCTTGGGTGCTCGTTGTTGTGGTTCTGTTCACCGAGCTGGGAATTTGTGTTGCAGACGTTTCATCCCCTGTCTAGGTGACATCCCCAGTGCTTGGGAGCCTCCTGTGAAGCGCTTCTGTGATGTTTCCTCGGGCATTTATAGTGATTTATATCTGCCGCTTCCGGTTGTCAGTTCCAGCTGTCCGCTGTAGTAGCCGGTATATTGGGTCCAGGATATCCTTAGTAGCCACACACTCAGATGACAAGCAACGTGAGTTCAACTGGGACAACACTACTATTATAGGACAAGCCAAACAGAGAATAGCCAGGGAATTCCTAGAGGCATGGCACTCATCCACAGATTCAATCAATAAGCCCATCGACCTGGACCCAATATACCGGCCACTGCAACAGACAGCTGGAACTGATAACCGGAAACGGCAGATTCAAACCACTACAAATGCCGGAGGAAACATCACAGAAGCGCTTCACAGGAGGCTCCCAAGCACTGAGGATGTCACCTAGACAGGGGACGAAACGTCTGCAACACAAATTCCCAGCTCGGCGAACAGAACCACAACAGTGTGTACCAATTATTTCGAATTCACTTATGAATATGAATAGAATAGGATAATATGAGTATTTAAAAACACAGGTCAGGTTTTACAGCTGATCAAACTCCAATCGATTGTTAAATGTTGCTGAGTGACACAACTAAGCACTGAACTGTGATTCACTACAGTCAGCATCCTACAATTACCACCACAAGGTGGCGGTGCAATGTCAAGTATGATGTGGAGGTGCTGATGTTGGACTGGGTCAGAAGTCACAAGACACCAATTATAGTCCAACAGGTTTATTTCAAATCACAAAGTTCTCAGAGTCCTACATTTCACCTGATGAAGGAGTGGTGCTCAGAAAGCTTGTGATTTCAAATAAATTTGTTGGACTATAACCTGGTGTTGTATGATTTCTGACAACGTCAAGTATATTGCTGACCAACACCCAGGGCCTTTAATTAGAAACAAAGAACTTTAATTATTTGGCACCTCTGACATCCCAAAGTACTACAGCTCCAAGGAACTATTCTGAATCACAGTTACTGATCGACTGGAAGGAAATATGGCAGTCAATTTGTACAGAAGATCCCAAACAAAAACCACCAATTAAAAGGCCCTTTATTTTTGCTTGGGATTTGCGCATCGTTCATTAGGTCGGTATTTAATGCCCATCACTGACTGATGCAGCAAAACTGGCAATGAGCTGTCTTCTTGACCTGTTCCAGTTCTTAAGACCCATAGTATTGTTAGGGAGGAAGTTGCAGGGTTTTGACCCAATGAGAGTGAAGGAATGGTGATACATTTCCAAGTCAGGATAACGAGTGGCCTTGAGGGGAGCTTGTTGGTGGTGGTTTTCCATGTGCCTGCTGCCCTTGTTCTGCTAGTTGGTAGAGGTGGCAAGTTCGGAAGGTGCTGCTGGAGGAGTCTTGGTGAGTTTCTGCAGTGCACCTTGTGCATCTACACTGCTGCCACTGTTGGTGGTGGAGGGAGCAGATGCTTGTGGATGTGGTACCAATCAAGCGGGGGCTGCTTTGTCTTAGATGGTGTCAAGCTACATGAGTGTTGTTGGAGCTGCACCCATCCGGGCAAGTGGGGAGTATTCCATCACACTCCTGACGTATGCCATGTAGATGGTGGACAGGCTTTGGGGGAGTGAAGAGGTGGGGGTGGTTACGAGAGGCAGTAGTAGGAGAAAGTTACTGGAGTAATAATCTCGAGACCCAGATAGATGTACGAGGGCATGTGTTCCACTCTGACCCCACTGGCTGGTGGAATTTGGATTCGATTCACAAATCTGGAACAACAAATCTGGAATTCACAGGCGACTGACTGTGTGGAGTTTGCACGTTCTCCCCGTGTCTGCGTGGGTTTCCTCCGGGTGCTCCGGTTTCCTCCCACAGTCCAAAAGATGTGCAGGGTCAGGTGAATTGGCCATACTGAATTGCCCATAGTGTTAGGTAAGGGGTAAATGTAGGGGTATGGGTGGGTTTCGCTTCGGCGGGTCGGTGTGGACTTGTTGGGCCAAAGGGCCTGTTTCCACACTGTAATCTAATCTAATCTAAAAAAAAACAAAGCTCATCTCAGCAAAGTTCCTGAGCAGAGGAAATCTGCTGTCCTTACCCAGTCTGGAATGCATGTGACTCCACACCCACAGCAGTGTGATTGATTCTTAAATGCACTCCGAAATGATGCAGCAAGCCACCTAGTTCAGTTTGGAGTGGACAACAAAATGGTGGCCTCTACAACAACACCCCATGCCCCATAAAAGAATGAGGGGAGACATTTGGATTGGATTGTGGCTCATGACAGACAGCCCAATGGATTCTGATCTAATGTTGTGGGGAATGTTTATCCTTCATCCACACCTGATTTTGTATTGAGAGGACTAAAAACAGGGATATAAAGTTCAATTGATACAAGATCTCACTGAGGCTGAAGTTGGAACATTGTGTGCAGCTTTGCTCAACACAGTTCAAGAAGAATGTGTGAACACAGTCTTCCAGGTTCATTAGGATGTTACCAGGGCTAACATTTGAAGATGTAAGCAACTTATGCTCAAAGTACTCTGCACTACAGTTCAGAAAACAAAGGTCAACCTGTTGGATATTGTCATTCCTATAAATTCGTGATTTGGTTCTTTCTGGGACATTGTAAGGCAGAAATAAGAAGCATAGGTGCAAATAAAGAATTAAAAGGATGTCAGAGACACTCCTTCACACAGAAACTGGATTGAGACTGTGATCTTCTGCCACAGACACTGTTTTTGCAGCAGATTCTATAAATAGAATCAAGGAATGGTTCCAGAAGATATAGAGGCCATTCAGCCCATCCTAAGTGAGCAGTCTACCCCATGCCATTTCCCAGTCTTCGCCCCGGAACCCTCCTGCACAATCATCCCCTTTGGATACTAATCTAATTCAATTTTGAACACCTCTCCTCCACATTGTCAGGCAGTCCATTCCACATCCACACCACTCACTTGCACGAGAAACCATTCCCTCGTGATGCCTTCGCTTCTTTTGCCCATAAAAGGTAAAAAAGAAATGAGAAGTGTTGCTTGGATTAAAGGAGCATTTAATGCAGAGTGAATGAGAAGCTATTCCAAGTTGTTTAAGCCACTAAATTGATGGGTTGAATAGCTTGTTTCTGCACAATAATATTAGAGAATTCTCATCAAACTCACAATGAAAATGGGAAATCCACTGGATTAATTTGACTTGGACTTTCCTCTTTGCTCAGCAGGTAGTGCTCTTGCAATGTCAGCCATTAGGAAATGCAAATTTAAACTACAATTTTTAAAAATTTCTTTGCAGTGGGACTGGGAATATCAATGCTTCCCGAGTGTGTGGTTTTAAAGTGAGCATCTTCACATTGTGGCTGAGTCTGTGAACAGCCGCCCCAAATGAACCCTCTTTTTTATGATATAGCCAACCCTCATTGCCCCGTAACCATGGTTTCCAGTCCTGTCACCCAGCGTGCTGTTTCTCCAGCACCACCTTGCCTCTAGGGCGTGTTTACATAGCCACGATTGGAGGACTTCTGGGCTCCCACGTGTTTGCTACCAACATGGCTCTTTAAGAAGCCACTTAGGGAGGCCGGGTGGGATTTTGCGATCAGTCCCCGTGTTCCCGCAAGTGGTAGGTGCTGGTTTTGATGGAAGCACCTCTCTACAGATACACAATCTGTTTTTATAACCCTCTGCACCATTCTTGGCATTTGACCCTGACACTATAACAATGGGAAGCCCACCTGTGTATTGGTTCCCATGCATTAGCTGTCCGTTGTGAATTGAATTGTTAACAGTTTAATGAAGCTGGGAGGGGTAAACCTCAGGGGTGTGGATTACTGTAAGCGTTTAGGCACTGCGTTTGTGCGTATGTTACAAGAGCCATGTTTAATGTGCCACGTACACATTCCATTTTTAGTTATGGTTCAGTGTCACTGTCGAAATGTTAAACCCCAACACTCTGACATGATTCTTAGGTCATTCAGCAATATTTAAGATCAGGTTTGATCACGAGAAACTCGTTGGTCTGTAGTTTCACACCCGATGGCCCTCCACTCCCATGTATCAAGCTGGCTCCTTCCTAACTGAGAGCTAGCTATTTATATTGCATTGCAGTATACCCAGATTCCAATCCATGTATTTAACCCACTTGGCACTGAGCCTGCACTATCCTGTACTCTGCACTTGCCCCATGCTCAATACTCGATCTTTGCTTTGTGTGTGCAGATCTCACTCACTGCTGCCCTCTCTCCAAAACTTCAACCATGTTCATTCAAGTCGGTATATAATTATCCACCTCATTAAGGCACGCCGTCTTTTATACATGAATGTTCTCTCAGCTCAGTGACCCCACCTCAAACATCCATTTCCAGACAGACAGTGTTCTCAGATTGCTGTGCTAACAACAACTTGCATTCATTTTTTAGGTTTTAACATAATAAAACAAAAAAAAGGTTTTTCGCAGGATCATAATCAGGCAGAGCTAAAAAATATGGCAGATCAAAGGACAGGTGACCATTAACTTGGTCAAAACCGTCGCTGTCCCCAAGGGTGAGGGAGAGATGGGGAGACAGAAAGGTTTACAGAGGAGGTCAGGGACTGCTGAAGGAATCCAGCGGGACAGAGTAAGGGGAGAACGGCTAAGAGATGGAGGAATACAGATTTCTTGGAGGTTTTAAAGATTGGAGAAAGTTATAGCATGTTGGTCAGAAACATTCAATAATCTATATTTATGAAATGCCTCTGACATAGTAAGAGGACCCAGCATGCCTCACAGGGGCAATGTCAGACAAAATTAACAAGGGCCACGTTCGGAGATGTTTATTGAAAATAACAAAAGCTGGGTAAAGGAGATAGGTTTTTGGGGGTGGCTTAAAGGAGGGAAGAGAGATAGAGAGGTGGAGGGTGTTTTGATCATAACAAGGTCAGCTAGGTGGACTTCATAGAATATGAGTTTTCTGATTGGGGCTGTTAACCTGGTCCAATCAGGGAGCCCTGGTTGACATAAAAAGGGAAGTGTCAGAGATACTGCACTGTGATAACTGGCACTGACTGAGGCAGTACTGAAGTCAAAAACTGTTCATGTGTAAATAAAGGGTGACTTGGTGATGGGATACCAGCCTCTGTGGGATTATTTCAGTGGCAATGAGAATAAAGCACACTCCTGAAGTAATTCACTCGCAACAGTCGTCTTTGAGTTGGGGTAAGCATTTCTGGTGTCGTGACTTTATTTTGGAAGCTTGACTTCTTTGATCCTGCCATCGAAAACTGGGCCCAGTATGTGGAAAGATGGGTTATTTTCTATGGGCAAATGTCATTGGGGCAAATGAAAACAACAAATAATTCTTCTGACTGCTTGAGGACCCACAATTGTTTCACTCATTAGGAGCCTAACTTTCCCTGAGGCACCAGATACTAAAGTTTTTCAGAAGTTGATAAATTTAGTTAAGAAATATTATGATCCCAAGTCTCCTCTAATTCTGAGACGCTATCAGTTTTATTAGCAATTTGAGAACCAGGGGAATCCATATCAGGATTCGTATCTTAACCTTGACTAGGCTAAGATGACTAGCAGAGGCATAAGGAGAGCCAACAAACATTGTGTGTGGAAAATCAAGTCTCATTAACTTAATTGAGTTTTTTGAAGAAGTGACAAAGAAGACTGATGAAGGTAGAGCAGTAGATGTTGTCTATATGGACTCAGCAAGGTGTTCCACATCATATACTGGATCGCTAGGTTAGATCACAGAATTAAGAGGGAGTTAGCAAACTAGATAAACATTGGGTTGAAGATATGAGACAGAGGGTGGTAGTGAACGGATGTTTTTCAGACTAGAGGCCTGTGACCAGTAATGCTCTGCAGGTCCATTGCTTTTTGTAATTGATATAAATGATTTGGGTGTGAATGTAGGAGGTATGTAGATGACACAGTGAAGTGTACAACAGGAGCTTGATCAGATGGGCAATGGGTTGAGGCGTGGCAGGCGGAGTTTAATTTGGATAAGTTGTGAAGTGCTGCATTTTGGAAAGGCAAATCAGGGCAGGACCTATACACTTAATGGTAGGACCCTGGGGAGTGTTGCTGAACAAAGGGATATAGGGGTGCAGATGCATAGTTTCTTGTAAGTGGAGTCGCAGGTAGACTGGGTGGTGAAGAAGGCATTTGGCACGCATGCCATCATTGGTCTTTACTTTGGCTATAGGAGTCAGGAGGTCAAGTTGTGACTATACATGATGTTGGTGTGGCCACTTTTAGCAAACTGTGTATAATTCTGGTCTCCCTACTATAGGAAAGGTGTTATTAAACTTGAAAGAATTCAAAAAAGACTTAAAGATTTTATCGAGATTGGAGGATTTGAGTTATAGGGAGAGGCTAAAATAAGTTGGGGTGATTTTCCCTGGAGCATCAGAGGCTGGGGGTGACCTTATGAAGGTTTATAAAATCATGAGGGACATGGATAGAGTAAATAGCAAAGATCTTTTTCCCAGGGTAGGGGAGTTCAAAACTTGAGGGTATAGATTTAAGGTGAGAGGGGAAAGATTTCAAAGGCATCTGGATGGGCCAAATAGTGGCAAATGGGACTAGATTAGTTTAGAATATCTGGTAGGCATTGACAGGTTGAACTGAAGGGTCTGTTTCTGTGGTGTATAATTCTATGACTCTATGTGACTTTGGTCTAACCCTTAATGACAGACGGTTTTGTATGTGGGATTTATGATGTAACCATGCAAAAGCACCTATTAGTTGAAGCTCAAGTGGATTTCAAACAGGCAAAGCAATTGGCTTAATCATTGGAGAATGCAGCAAGTGGAGCATATGAGTTGCAGGATATTGTGTCGGAAATGAGCACCCTCCCCAGTCTGACTGAGCTTGGGGAACACCATTTGAGAGAATGCAATTGCATAGCCTCATTCAGGACATATCCTGAACAGAGGGACCTGAGGTAGGTCCAAAGCAAAACCCAAAACCAAGCCAAGCACCAGCCAAATGGTTAAAATGTTCTTCAGGATCTGGGCTCGCAAGCCATTGTAGTTGCTGCTGGTATGTGGACTCGGGACAGCAAAACAGTCCCACTGGACCGAAGGTCAGTGAGAGAACACATAGGCTGTTATCCAGGAGAGTGCACGCCCTGGAAAAGCCACCTACATCTGCTTTGGGACAGTTACATTGCTTAGCAGCCATTTAGGCGGCACAGTGTCACAGTGGTTAGGACCGCTGCCTCACAGCGGTGAGCTTAGGTCTTTCCTTGGGCTGGTAAATTATTACAGAAAATTCATACCTTACCTGGCCTCTATCCAGGCACCTTTGCATTGACTCTTATAAAAGGGTTAGCCGTGGAAGTGGACTTGTAGCCAAGTCATATCTTTCAGGCAAAGGAAGAAACAGCTACCATCGTCTAAGGGGTTGGCACACTATGATCCCAAGTGAGATCTGGTATTGATTTGCGATGCCTCCCGAATGGCACTGGGGTAGTATTAGCTCATAGGTGGCCCAGAGGAGAGGAGTGCCCAATAGCGTAGGCATCCAGGTCTTTGGCTAATGCAGAGTGTAGATAGAGAAGGACAGGTTGACTGTCATACTTGGAGTCAGGACGTTCCACCAATACCTTTATGGATGTAAGTTTGTAATAATAAAGGATCACAAACCCGTGCTGGGTCTACTCAAAGAGGACATAGCTTCAGGCTACATTCACCAGTGGCCTCTAATACTATAATTACAAGTTGGAATACCATCCAGGAACCAAATAATGAATGCGGATGCATTGAGCTGCCTCCCGCTGGCAGACACACCAGCGATGGTACCACCAAAGGAAGAGTACGTAATGATCTTAAATCTTAAGACAGTCACAGTTGACAATATGAGACTTTGAAGGCAGAAAGATCCGATCCTGGCAAAACTGGAACAGCTGGCGGTGATGGGGGAAGCTAAAGGGCCATCACAACCAGAAATGAAACTTTTTCGTACCCAGAGATCACAGTAGAGAATGGCATGTTATTATTGGGGAGCAACAGTTATTGTCCTGAGCAAAGGTCACCACCGGGCACTGGCTGAAATCCACCAGGGTCATCCAAGGGCTTCCCAAAATGAACATGTTACGTCTGATGACCAGGATTGGATGCAGACATGCACTGGTGGCCCAAGAAGGACAAAAGTTACTGCCAGCAGCTTCCCTACATTCAGGGGAATGGCCATGACATACCCTGGACTCGGTTACACATCGACTATGCAGGTCCCTTCATGGGCCCAATGTTCTTCATCATTGGAGACACCCACTCAAAGCTGCTGGACTTGCATAAGGTTCATTTATCAACATGGGGACAGTGATAGAAAAACTGTGAACATCTTTTGCAATTCACAGAGTCCCGGAAGTGTTGGTAACAGACAACAGGCCATCGTTTACCATCAGGGAATTTGAGTATTTCCTAAAGTCAAATGGCATTCGACACATAAGGACAGCTCCATACCATCCATTATCCAATGGTCTGGCTGAAAGAGCAGTCCAAACATTGAAGGCAGGCTTAAAGAAACAGCCTACAGCTTCACTGGATACCAAACTGTCCCAGTTACCATTTGATGATAGGACCACCCCTCTTGCAACTACACGGATAGCTCCAGCAGAGTTATTAAAGAGGAAAAGACTCAGCACCAGGTTAAAGCTGATCTTCTCGGACCATGACTAGGGGGAGGGAGGATGAAACAGCATCAGGAATGCCAATGTCGGACACAAGACTAAACAAATGAGACAGTTTACTTCGGGGGATAAAGTTTAGTGGAGAAACCAACCCATGAGCTTATACTCAGAAGGGGAGGGATATAGTGATTGTAATGAGGCAACCAGGTGGACCTCACAGAATATGGGTTCCCTGATTGGACAAGATTCACAGCCCCAATTTGAGAGCCCTGGCTAACAGATAAGAACAGAAGTGTCAGACATCCTGTTCACTCTGACAGCTGGCTCTGAGGGAGCTGGGTCAATGTCATGGACTCTCCACATGTAAATAAAGAGTGACTTGGTGACGGGATAACAGCCTCTGTGGAGCTATTTCAGAAGGCTGTAAGGGATGATGTTCCAGAGTTTAGGGTAGATTGGACAGCTGTATGTACAACTATCTACAGTGGATTCAAATTGGCAATGCACAAGAGGCCAGAATTGGAGGTGGCTGGAGGATTATCAGACTGGAGGAGATTACAGAGGTAGAGAGGGGTGAAGCCATGACAGACTCAGAAAACCAGGGTGAAAATATTTAAATTTGAGCTGTACTTTAGCAGGAGACAGTGAAGGAATCAGTGCACAAAGAAGTAATGGGTTTCAACAGGGTTAGATGCAAATCAGGACAAGGACAGAGGAGTTACAGAGAAGTTTGAGTTGATGGAGGGTTGAGCATGGGTAAGTAGCCTGGAGTGCTTTGGAAGAATCAGTTTAGAAGTAACAAGGCATGGATGAGGGCTTCAGCAACAGCTGAGACCGAATGGAATCAGTCACTGAGACAAAGGTGAAAATAAGTGCTCTTGGACAGTGGGACAGAGGCTATATTCGACAAAACTATTGGAAATGGCTGAACTGTATTGGACAGGTTGATTGTAGCAGGGTTTGAATGATGATCTCTCAGAAATATTTTCCTCTGGGTCCCTCTATCAGGGAGTCAGCACTCAGTATTCACACTGAGACTGGCGTCATTCCAACCTGATAGAATCAGGCAAAGTCCAAAAGGTGGGTGTGCACCCTTCCCCACCACCTACCACCCAGCATCCCCCTGCCATCACCCCTCCCTCCTCTTCTCCTCTGACCTCACTCCCACCCTTCTCAGTCAGGCTGCTTGTTTCATTTCAGGCTCCTTCAATGTGCTGGTGTGTGTGTGTGTGTGCAGTGTCACGGTGGACACCCAGTTAGGTTGTGAAAGTGCATCATTGCCACTGTGCCTCCTCGCATTCTCCAGCCCTCGGGCAGCGGGTATGGGTGCAGGGTTCGATCTCCATTCAATTTGGTTTGGAATGAACAGGATTCAAACCTTATTCAATCCAACTCAACACTTGGATCAGTTTGAGCAGGAGCGAGCTGAGAGAAAAAACCTCTCTCTAGGCCGTTATCAATCTGTGAGTCTTGGACTCTATGGAATTCGGGTTTCAGGGAATCAGCACATCTGAAAATGATGTGATTTAATCAGCATTAGCCCAGGTACTTAGGCCTAGAGGCTTCTTAACAATGGGCTAGATGGTTAATAAGCTTGGGAGGATTGCAGGGCCCATAAGGAGCAATAGGTAGCACAGATCTGTTCGTAGAAGAAACTAACTGGTGCGGCCATCCCTAGGTACAGGCCAGGCAGGATTCAGGGTCAATGTTTCCCAGGTTTGGGAATCTAGAACCCGGGGTGTCACAGTCAATACTTCTTCCGAGGTCCCATCCTGAAACAGGCTCGCACGGAACCCCAGAGGAACCTCTGAGTGGTGACGCGGCCATTCTCCTGAGAGGGAGCGTTGGTCACAGTCTCAGAGTTAGGGAATAGGCCATTTTAGGTCTGAGATGAGGCAATATTTCTTCACTCAGAGGGTGGAATTCACAACCTCTGTGAAGGCCACGGCACCGATAATATTCAAGAAGGAGGTGGATAAATTTTTAGATTTTAATGGTATCCCAGGGAATGGAGAGAAAGCAGGAATGTATCATTGAGACAGAGGATCAGCGCTGATCAAGTTGAATGATGGAGCAGACTCAAAGAGCTGAATGGCCTACTGCTCCTAGTTTCTAAGTTTCTATGTCCTAGCTCTGCTGCTTTAGTATCTGAGTTCCTAGCAAGTTTTGAGAACAAACACATCGAGTTAGACCCCATCTACCGCCCACTGAGAAAAAGAACAGGAAATGACATCACCACAGGAGATGACATCACCAACCCAAACATATAAATAGAAAGCAGGAATTATCAGCAGTGCTTTGCCCAGAGGCCCACTGAATATGTTACCTAGTAGGGTGACGAAACGTCTGGAAATGAACCTTCCAGCGCAGTGAGAAAACCTACATCCAGAATCTCAGTTCCCCACAGATGGAAGGTCCACTACATACAGAAAGTGAGCCAACACTGAACATCCCAATCAGCACGAAGGGAATTGGAGTTAATGTTTCACTCTTATAACCTGTAGTGGGTTTTATATAAAAAGTGAAAGAACTGTGGATGCTGGAAATCAGAAAGAAAAACAGAAGTTGCTGGAAAAGCTCAGCAGCATCTGTGGAGAGAAAGTAGAGTTAATGTTTCAGGTCCAGTGACCTGATGGTAGCTAGGAAAATGTTGCTTTTTTATGCAGAAACTAGGCTTGGATGTGCGTAAGGAGAAAATGAAGACTACAGTGCTGGAGCTCAGAGTCAAGACTGTAGTGCTGGAAAAGTACAGCAGGTCAGGCAGCATCCAAGGAGCAGGAGAATTCCTGATGAAGGGCTTAAGCCCAAAATGCCTATTCTCCTGCTTCTCCATTGCTGCCTGACCTGCTGTGCTTTTCCAGCACTACATTCTTGGATGTGTGTAACCACGCTAAACTGATACAGCTACTGTGAGCAATGGGGTCTTGAGCAACACCGTCTCGGAGTTTACTTGGTAAATCCATTGGAGATGTTGAGGCCCCGCTCTTCCTGTGTGGTCTGACCACCATGTGAGCTCCACAAAGTTCAATCTATGCAGGACAAATTGGCAGATTTTCATTTTACACTGCAGTCTGTCACAGTTAATAGCCAATACTTTGTGTTAAACTCTCTGGAGGGAGGACTTGGAACTCACAACCGTTCGACTCAGAGAAGAGAGTGTTAACATTAATTGTAAATTGGGATTGGCTGCTTTCTTTTACAATGAAATGCATTTGACAAATTAGCCTAATAGCCACATACAGCCAGAATCACTGCGGAACACGTTCCAACCAATGTCAGCAGCTCCCTCAACACAACAGAGTGGTGATCTGTGTAGCAGCACTTATTGTATGTGAACATAGCCAGGGCTGCATGTTCCCTGATAAGGACCTCTTTGGATAGTAGATATCAGTGTTGGTTCTGATCAATAATTTGTGTGTAAAATTCCATCTTGCTTCATCCAAGTAGGAATACATACTTACTTCCATTTCGCAACTGACATTCCTAAGCAATTGTAAAAGAAAAACACAGCACTCAGCCAGGACTCTGGAACTATAGGCTGGTAGTCCATTGATAAATATTGGGACTATATTCGGCTGAAATTAATCTTGGGCATTATGGCAAAAAGAATGATAGACTGTCGTGTAGCCTGCTATACAATTGCCCTGACCACATAGGAAAGGGAGGAATTAATTTAGTTCTTGATTTCAGAAAATTCCAATCATTCATTAATGTCCTTGAGGGAAGGAAACTTCCTGAGTCTTAAGTGTCCACTGGCCAAATGGGGATGGGTAATACCTGCTGGCCTAACCAGTTACCCACAGCCTGTGAATGAGTAGATCACAGCTGGCTTGTACCTCAAGCAAATGGAATGTTGGCTTTCATAGCTAAAGGAATAGAATATAAAGGTAAGGAAGTATTGTTGCAACTATATAAGGTATTAATAAGACCACATCTGGAGTATTGTGAGCAGTTTTGGTCCCCTTATTTGAGGAAAGATTAGATTAGATTCCATACAGTGTGGAATCAGGCCCTTCGGCCCAACACTGACCCTCTGAAGAGCAACCCACCCAGACCCAGTCCCCTAAAGATGTAGTGGCATTGGAGCCAGTTCAGAGGAGGTTCACTAGGTTGATCCCAGAGATGAGGGGTTTGTCGTACAAAGCGAGATTGAACAGTTTAGGCCTGTACTCTCAGGAATTTAGACGGAGGAGGGGGGAGATCAAATTGAAGTATTCAAGATGATAAGATGTGCGAATAAAATAGATGTGGAGGGGGTGTTTCTTTTTGTGAGGCATTCTAGGACGAGAGGTCATAGTCTTAGGGTAAGGGGCAGCAAATTTAAAACAGAGCTGAAGAGAAACTACTTCCCCCGGAGGGTTGTGGATCTGTGGGAATTCACTACCCCAGAGTGCGGTAGATGGTGAGATAGTGAATACATTTAAGGAGGAGTTAGATAGATTTTTAGTTATTAATGGACTGAAGGGTTAGGGAGAGAAGGCAGGAAAATGGCGTTGAGGAGCATATCAGCCATGATCGAACAGCGGAGCAGACTCGATGGGCTGAATACCCTAATTCAGCTCCTATATCTTATGAACTGAGGAACCTCATTCCCAAGCCCTCGGTGCATCTATCTAATTGAAACCTCAGTTTTGGCAGTTTCACTTGGAAGCCACATAGCATCTCCGTTGAAGTCCATGGGGGAGAGTTTCCCTGGGCAAGGCAGCAAAAAGGGACTGACCATTTGCTACTGCCCACCTTGTGACCCCCATCTCACCCCCTTGTGTCACAATGTTCCCGTGTAGCAATTCAAATTGTTACTGAGCTGAAGATTACATTGAGGAAGCTGAGGGGACAGCCAGCCTGAAATCTATTGCTCAGTGTGGAAATGACCTGAGTAGATATGGACAGTCTCAATAACAACAACTACAACAGAGAGGGAACATGAATTGAACTCCTGCTTTTGGTGTCTACATAGTGATCCCAACCCAAAAGAGCACCTTCACGGTGCCTCTGAAAGGCAGGTTTGGCCTGGGGCTTTGATGCCCCAATGATGTGATTGCCACTACTCGGGGTTTGAATGAGCCCACAGGCAAGTTGCTGGAGCTTGCCCATGTGCCATCACACCCTGGCCAGAGACAGTGACTTCAGGAGAGGATGGGGGGACAAGTTGGGAAACGTAAGTAGAAGTTTAGGTCCAGCAGATGGATAAAGCTGGGTGACATTATGTCAGAGAGCCCTGGTGCAGCTCCTTGTGCTCAGAATTTTTGTTAGCAATTCTGATGGAAAAGTTATAGAGGAGGCCACATCTCTATATTGGGGCCTCCTCTATATTGGGGAGACAGGCCGCCTACTTGCGGAGCGTTTCAGAGAACACCTCTGGGACACCCGGACCAACCAACCTAACCACCCTGTAGCTCAACATTTCAATTCCCCCTCCCACTCCACCAAGGGTATGCAGGTCTTTGGACTCCTCCATCGTCAGACCACAGCAAAACGACGATTGGAGGAAGAACGCCTCATCTTCCGGCTAGGAACCCTCCAACCACAAGGGATGAACTCGGATTTCACCAGTTTCCTCATTTCCCCTCCCCCCAGCCTGTCTCAGTCAAATCCATCAAATTCAGCACCGCCTTCCTAACCTGCAATCTTCTTCCCGACCTCTCCGCCCCCACCCCAGTCTGACCTATCACCCTCACCTTGACCTCTTTCCACCTATCACATTTCCGATGCCCCTCCCCCAAGTCCCTCCTCCCTACCTTTTATCTTAGCCTGCTGGACCAACTTTCCTCATTCCTGAAGAAGGGCTAATGCCCGAAACGTCGATTCTCCTGTTCCCTAGATGCTGCCTGACCTGCTGCGCTTTTCCAGCAACACATTTCCATCTCTGATCTCCAGCATCTGCAGACCTCACTTTCTCCTCAATCTTTTGAACCAACCTGTTTAGATATGATAACACCTTTGAGACAGTGGAACATGAATCCAGGCCTTCTCACTCAGAGATAGGGACACTACCATTGCACTGCAAGACCCCTGAAGTCTTAATGTTTTTAATGTGAGCCTGCTCAGAGACGTTAATACATACATCTAGAGTAGGTGTGGCTTGCACTCAGACACATTTCCAATTCACCAGAACAGTCCTACAGGAATAAGTCTTAGTCACACCTCTAGGTGTAGGCAGTTGTAACAAAGTCTGAACTGTCTGAAAGCTCAACATTCTTTAGGTGGTATCAGCTTTTTAGATCGGCAATTGCTTGGTGAGGTCACACAAAATACCTCTCACATTTACCACTTTATAAAAGGCACCTTTGAAACTGACACTAATCCAATGGCATGAGCGACAGCAACAACTCCTGTCGAGTCTTTTGCAAAGAAAAGAACGTCAGCAAGGGTTTGAATTATACAGAGAGGCTGGATAAGCTGGGACTTCTTTCCCCGGAGTGTAGCTGGTTGAGGGGTAACCTTACGGAAGGGAATTAACTAATGAGGGGTACAGATAAGGTGACTGGCAGGAGTCTTTTCCCTAAGTGGGAGATTTCAAGACGAGGGGACAGAGTTTTAAGGTGAGAGGAGAAAAACTTTAAAAAGTCACGAGAGGCAATTTGAAACGGGAGATTGGTTCATGTGTGGCTAACCACTGAGTCACCGTGCTGCCATAGGGAGACGACTTAGTGGATTCAGACTGGAGGTCGAGATGGAGAGATGTTCCTGGTTACATGGAGAGGAAGGAATCTTGCCCCTTCTCCTGCAGACCAGTGGAGTCCTCCAGCAAGATGACTGTGACCGAATACTTCCCCTGTTAGGTGGAGAGGCACAGCCCATACTCTTCTCTGGTGAATTTCTAGAACAATTCTTCAAGTGTTGGCGAAGCCTTGATAAAATACACTGAGCAGACTGCCAATATGTTCCAAAGGGCCTCTTCATAGCCCTGGGCAGAAATGAATGTAAAATAATGAATATCCCTTTAAGTCGTACTTGAAATCAATATTGTATTCATTCCCAAACAATCTATTTGCTGTGAAGAGAGACTGGATATTGAAGCCCTTTACTGAGCACTAGCAGGTATCTTCAGTGGTAATCAGCTTTGTTAATGATCTTCCAAGTGGCCATTCCTAGAATTGGGCTTCAGCTCATTTTCCCAAATGGAGTCTTGTGCTAACCCTAGGTTCAACCAATATTTCAGCTGAAAACCTTGTGATGAAGAAGAACTCAGTGCTGAAAATCACCCCTTCCTTCTTTGGATTGACGTTAATTTTTGTCAAAATATTCTTGTCAAGCACTGAAGGGTGTTGAACCACATTGAAGGTGCATGTTGTTGTTGCTGAAAGGGACAGTTTGTTCTTTTTCTGAGATCTATGTTTTTAAAATGCTCGATTTGAGTGCCGCAGCAGGAAAACAGAAACACTCGGGTGTACAAAATCTTGGCATTCTGACATGCTTCTGGAAAATGAGATTAAGCAATAGGATCCCAAATCCACAAATAGAATTAAAGCTGCCAGTGGGTTTTTGTGTTTGTGAACATTGCGCAGCTCCACTGGCATTTCCAACAAACTGTGTCCGGGATTCTCAGAATTTAATCTGGCAGATGTTCAGAGCACTGAAAATTATTGTGAGATTTCACTGAAACTAGATCCTTTTTAACTCTTTCCAGTCAGACCTACACACACTGGCCAGGCTACAAATGCCTGCAGAATCAGTCAGTGGATTGCTCCCCTGTATGGATAAGTCAGGTATGGGCCTGATCTTATGCTGTCAGGTGGACTGTATCTCTTTCTGCCAAGGTTCATAAGTTAATATGTTCATAAGATATAGGAGCAGAATTAGGTTATTCGGCCCATCGAATTCTGCTCCACCATTCGATCATGGCTGATCTGCTCCTCACCCCCAATTTTCTGCCTTCTCTCCATAACCCTTCAACTCATTACCAATTGAATATCTGTCTAACTCCCCCTTAAATTTACTCACTTCGGGAGTAGCAAATTCCACAGATTCACAACCCTTTGGGAGAAGTACTTTATCCTCAAGTCTGTTTTAAATTTGCTACCCCTTTTCGTAAGACTATGACCTCTCATCCTATAATTCCCTACAAGAGGAAACATCCCCTCCACATCTAGTTTATCCATACCTTTTACCATCTTGAATACTTCCATTTGATCTTCCTCCCCTCCGTCTAAATTCCCGAGAGTACAGGCCTCAACTGTCAATCTCTCTTTATACGACAAACCCCTCATCTCTGGGATCAACCTAGTGAACCTCCTCTGAACTGGTTCCAATGCCACTACATCTTTCCTCAAATAAGGGGGCCAAACTGCACACAATACTCAAGGTATTTCCCACAAGAGGAACACCCCCTCCACATGTATTTTATCCATACCTTTTATCATCTTGAAGACCTCAATTTGATCTCCCCATATTCTTCTAAATTCCAGAGTGTACAGACCCAAACTGTTCAACCTCTCTCTTCATACGACAAACCCCTCATGTCTGGGATAGCACAAGAATAATAGCCAGTTGGGATGTGTGACTGACTTCATTGTTGTCCTGACAACAGAAAAAAATATCAAATGGCTGCAGTTGCTGGAAATTCTGAATTCTGAACAAACAGTACAGGGAACTCAGCAGGTCAGACAGCATCTGTGGAGAGAAACAAAGTTAACGGGCGCGATCTTCTCGGGCTACCCGGAGATTTTTAAAGGCTGGGTCAGGGCATCTTAATTGGGCAGAAGGCAGAGGCTCAGTTTCCGGACCCAGGTTCATCCTTTGATTTTAGGTGCTCAGGGCCTCTCAGGTCGGTCGGCTTTTCTAATTTCAATTGTTAGGACTGATTTGCAATTCATTATCAGGCCACAAATACATGTTATCACCCCAGCCTACAGGAATTGCATTCAGGCTAGGATGTTAATAAGCATTCTGTTACGTCTCACAGTCAGAATGTCAGTATGCCTTTAAGACACACAGTCATGATATCATTACTGTATCATAGCATATGACCTGAAAGTAGAAAGGTCTCATACTCCATCTTAGCCCAGATATTTGAAGCATGGTTCTCTACTGGAAGTACATTCTATTGTAACCTAATAGCTTAACGTTAGCCAAGATAGTTATGTGCCTGAGGAATGCCATGCATATGCATAATAGTTAGCTGTGATAAATGGAGTCTTGATATCTATGACTAGTTTTCTTTAATGTTACAGGAGATAACCTAAGCAGTACTGCCTTGGATAAAACATCCTATTAGAGGCAAACACACACCAGTCTTATTAACAATAAATAGAAGCATGCATGTTCACAAACTGACTAAATATGAGATATCCACCTGACAGACTTAAATTAGAGTCATAGAGATGTACAGCACGGAAACAGAACCTTCGGTCCAATTCGTCCATGCCAACCAGATATCTTAAATTAATCGAGTCCCATTTGCCAGCACTTGGCCCATATCCCTCCAAACCCTTCCTATTCATATACCCATCCAGATGCCTTTTAAATGCTGTAACTGTACCAGCCTCCACCACTTCCTCTGGCAGTTCATTCCATACACACACCACCCTCTGCATGCAAAAATTGCCCCTTTTAAATCTTCCCCCCTCACCCTAAACCTATGCCCTCTATTACATGAATTCCTAAACCTCTACAAGGCCATCCCTCCCTCAGCCTCTGAAGCCCCAGCCTCTCCCCACAGTCCAAACCCTCCAACCTCGGCAACATCCTTGCAAATGCCCTCCGAACCCTCCCAAGCCCCACAACATCCCTCCCACAGGAGGGCGACCTGAACCACACACAATATTTCATTCTTCAAGCTCCAAGGAGTACAAACATATTCCATACTTAGCTCTGACATAACCAAATTGTTTCTTTGTACAAAAATTTACAGCGTAAGGAGTGATGCCTCCCCATGTCAACCAGCCCATGAGGAGTGTGACCCACATGCAGACTTGCTTGTTGTAGTTAAACACTTTCACTATAAGGGGTAAAAGCTGGCTGGGGCAAACCCTGTCTAAACGAGGCTACCACACAGATTGGCACTGGTAAACCTGACCAGGACAGGCTGGCAACGTTCAACTTAAAAGGGATCTGAAGTAAAGAGGTTTGGATAAAGATGGGTAAGATAGGAAGGAATGGAACTTAAGGGTTAGCAGTATATTGGAATGATTGTGGGGAAATCATAGATTCCCCGCAGTCTGGAAGCAGGTAATTTGATCCATCCCAACCATCCAAAGTGGATCCCACCCTGACCCACCCTCCCTCTGTAACCCTGCATTTCCCATGGTTAATCCTAGCCTGGACATTCCTGGACATCATGGGCAATTTAGCATGGCCAATCCACTTAACCTGCACATCTCTGGACAGTAGGAGGAAACCGGAGCACCTGGCGGAAACTCACACAGACAAAGGGAGAATGTGCAAACTGCACATGGTCACCCAAGGGTGGAATTGAACCCATAGGCCTGTCACTGTGAGGCAGTACAGCTAACCACTGAGGAAGATGTGTAAAAGACATTTGGATAAGTACATGAATAGGAAAGGATTGGAGGGAAATGGGCCAGGAGTAGGCAGGAGTAGGCACCCCAAGAATGGAGTGAGCAACACACAACGGCAGTGCACAGCCAGGTCATCTTCAACAAGCAAGATTTTAACCATCGCACTTTGATATACAACAGTAAATACTGGTAATTCCCCACTATTCTTAATATCCCACAAGGCACTATTTCTAATCTCCAACTCATCACTGTTACTCATCTCCCTCACTAACCCACACCATACTAGGAATTACTATTGACCAGAAACTGATCTGAACTAGCCATATAAATATTGTGGCTACAAGACTAGGAATTGTCTGGTGACTGGCTCACTTCTGACTCGCAAAGCCTGACCACCTCATTAAGGTACAACACAGAAGTACAATGGATGTTTTCCTCTTGCTGGATGAGTGTGACTCCAACAATATTCATGGAATTTAAGACCATCCAGACAAAGTAGTCTGCTTGATTGGCACCCTCTCCAAACATATAAACAAAACAAAACAAGATCAAGAGTAGGCATTTGGCCCTCTGAGCTCGCTGTGTTATTCAATCACATAATGGCTGATCTGAATTCTTTCATTCACTTGGTAATCAAGAATCCATCTACCTCTGCTTTGAGTAAGAAACTTTCAAAGACTTGCAACCTTTTGAGACAAAATACATTCCTTCACCTCTGTTTAAGTATTTATCTAAAATTGTGACCCTTCGTTCTAGATTCTCCCACGAGAGGAAAAATCCTTTCAATGTTCACCTGGTCATGGCCCCTCAGAGTCTGAAATGTTTCCATGAAGTCACCTCTGACTCATCTAAACTCCAGAGGTTGCACGCCTTTCCTCATAAGACAACACCCACCCACCCCCCACCCCCTCCTCCCCCCCCCCCCCCCCCCCCATCCAGGTATTAGTCTAGTAAACATTCTTTGAACTGTTTCCAAAACATTAATATCCTTCCATAAGTACAATGACCAGTGCTATGCTCCAGATGTGATCTTACCAATGCCCTGTATAACTGAAACATAACTTCCATACTTTTGTCATTAATTTCTCTCACAATAAACCGTGACATTAGCTTTCCTGAGTACTCGCTGTACCTGCATACTAATTTTCTGTGACTAATGCACTCGGACACCCAGATCTCTCTGCATCTCAGAGGCTCTGCAATTTCTCAGCATTTAGACAACATGTTTCTTTTTTATTCTTTCTGCTAACGTGAACAATTTCACGCTCTCTCATGTACTCTTTACCAATTCTTAGCATACTCAATTAACCTATTGATATCGCATTATGAGCACCTTATGTCCTTTTCACAACTCATTATCCTATCTATCTTTGTGTCATCAGCAAACTTAAGTACAATACCTTCGATCTCTGCATCCAAATCATTTATATTGTAAAGAGTCGAGGCCCCAGCACTGATCCCTGTGTTAATATCCTGCAACCTGATAAAACAAACAGGTGAAAGTGAGGACTGTAGATGCTGGAGATTAGAGTCAAGAGTATGGTGCTGGAAAAGCACAGCAGGTCAGGCAGCATCCAAGGAGCAGGAGGATCGATGTTTTGGGCAAAAGCCCTTCATCAGGAATGAGGCAGGGAGCCTTGGGGTTGGAGAGATAAATGGGAGGGGGAAGTGGGGCTGGGGGGAAGGTAGCTGAAAGTGCAATAGGTGGATGGAGGTGGGGGTAATGGTGATAGGTCAGAGGGGAAGGTGGAGCGGAGAGGTGGGAAGGAAGATGGACAGGTAGGACAGGTCATGAGGGCTCAGCACCTCCTGTCCATCTTCCTTCCCACCTCTCTGCTCCACCCTCCTCTCCCACCTATCACCATTACCCCCACCTCCATCCACCTTTTGCACTTTCAGCTACCTTCCCCCCAGCCCCACCTCCCTCCTATTTATCTCTCCACCCCCGAGGCTCCCTGCCTCATTCCTGATGAAGGGCTTTTGCCCAAAACATCGATCCTCCTGCTCCTCGGATGCTGCCTGACCCGCTGTGCTTTTCCAACACCACACTCTCGACTGAAAAAGCAAACACTTGTTCCTAGTCTCTGCATTCTGATGGCAAGTCAATTTTCTATTCATGCCATTATTTTACCCCTCACACCATGAGATTGTATTTTCCACAATAATCTTAGATGTGGTACCTTATTGAAAGTGCATTCTCGAAATCTAAACCCAATGGTTTCCCTTTAACTACAGCATATGATACTTGTCCAAAGAACAATAAATTGGTTAAACAAGATTTCCTTCTGACAAAACCATGTGAGGTTTGCCTGATTACCTACCCAAGTGGTAAAAACAATGACTGCAGATGCTGGAAACCAGATTCTGGATCAGTGGTGCTGGAAGAGCACAGCAATTCAGGCAGCATCTGAGGACAGGCAAAATCGACGTTTCGGGCAAAAGCCCTTGCCCTGTTATAATGACTTTCAGAATTATTTCTAACATTTCCTCTGTGACAGTTGTTAAGTTAACTGGCTTTCAGTTTGCCGCTTTCTGCCTTCCTCCCTTGTTTTTAAATTAAGAAGTTACCTTAGTTATTTACAAATCTAAAGGACCCTTTCCTGAATCCAATACATTCTGCGCTATTAAAATCAATTATCTCACCGGCTACTTCCTTTATGATCCTAGGATGAAATCCATCAGGACCTGGGGGCTTGTCAACTTACTTCCAATAATTTACTCAGTACTATATCTCTGGTAATTGTAATTTTCTTCAGTTCCTCCCTCCCTTTTTACAGTGGCTATTGTTAAGCAGTTCATTGCCCTCTTGAGGATGAGTTTCAGATACCTGGCTGTGCCGTTGTGTGTTGCTCACTCCACAGTCAAACTTGACAAAGAGGAGGTATTTCTTTCAAGGGGAAGAGATACAGCAAGAGCTCTCCTCTGATGAGGCTGATGAAGGTCAGGATCCTGATGTGGTCCAGGAGGTTACTTACAGACAGGGTGATAGTCCAAGGAGACCCACAGGCCCATGACAATCTTGCAGCAAATCTCTTACAGGGCAACATAGACAGGTTTGTTTTAATGTTTACTTTGTATGAGGGGCTGGCTGGGAAGTGATGTTTGCTCTGTGTGACCTACTTCATTGGCTTAGGACATTTCATTTTGAATTATTCTGTTGAGTAAAGATTATGTGCTGACACTGTGATCAGTTAGATGAGTCAAGCTGCATGCACAAACCTAGACTTTGCTCTTATTGCACACAACTGTAGACACAGCACAATGTGTACTTCAGACAACAAGGGAACCTGAAGGGAAGCAAGGTTATAGAAGTCGCTTCAAGCAAAGCAGAGGCAGAATACAGAACATTATTCCTGGAGAATGTTCCCGGTGCATCTACAGTCACCTTATTCTCTCAGCGTCCCTACAGGAAGGTGTTCCAGCATCTGTGTAGGAGACATTAGGCTGGCTTGGGTCCTCCAAACCCTGAGCCCCCACAGGCCATCCACCAAAGTCATTACAGGGTACACCAATCAGCAGGAGCCACTACCTCAGCTGCAGAGGCCAGGGCAGCACCCAAGCGTAATGGTAGGCAAAGAAATAAAAAGACTGGCACATGACTGGCGTGGGCACTCAATCAATGTATATACAGTGCTCTTCCATTAGTACACCAGCCCATGTGCTGTAAGAATGTTTTCTGTAGTGTCCACCCTACAAAATGCTGGGATGGATTTCTGAAACAAAGGGAGTGGACCACTTTTCCAGATGAAAGAACAAGTCCTTGCCCTGGTAACTGTAATCAGTTGTTCCTTGCCATTGATGCTGTACACCCATGGCTACAGCAACAGAGGGCAGCTCTGAATCCATTTCTGTCTGAATACTCTGTTGGGGCTGGGTCTCCATGACAACTGCCACTCTTTCCATGGAGGTTTTTTTTATGTTTTTGAGTTTACTCCAGGGATGTGGGCATCACTGGCTGGGCCAGCATTTATTGCCTGTTCCTAGTTGCCCTTGAGAAGGTGTTGGTGAGCTTCCGTCTTGAACTGCTACTGTCCATATGCTGTAAGTAGACCCACATTGCTTTTAGGGAGGGAGTTCCAGGATTTTGACTTGGTGACAGTGAAGGAACTGCAATATATTTCCAAGTCAGGATGGCGAGCACTTTGGAGGGGAACTTGCAGGTGGTGGTGTTCCAATGCTGCCTTCGTCCTTCTAGATGGAAGTTGTCGAGGGTTTGGAAGGTGCTGTCTGAGGATCTTTGCTGAATTTCTAGAGTGCATCTTGTAGATAGTACACATTGCTGCTACTCAGCTTCAGTGGTGGAATGAGTGGATGCTTATGGATGCCGTGCTAATCAAGTGGGCTGCTTTGTCCTGGATGGTGTCAAACTTCTTGAGTACTGTTGGGGCTGCTCTCATCCAGGCAAGTGGGTACAAGGCCTACCCAGGACAGGGGTCCACATATGCACAGAAGTGGCACAACAAGCAGTGGATCCCAAAAGGGCAGGAAATCACCACACTCCAATAAAACGACTGAGCAAAGGGACAGTCAGAAGGAAGGCAAGACTTATGGAAAAAGGAAGGAAGATGCTCCAGACAGTGATAAACCGACTGAACCTCCAGTGGAGAACACAGAGTCACTGGAGGAGGAGACTGTGCACAAACAGTAGGGGTGTGGCAGGTAGCGAGGAAAAACCACAAAGGGAAATCCTGCAGTCTCACAGGGCCAGTAGCAGAGTGGAAAGGGACAGCTGTATGAAGAATGTATCAGGGACTGCTCCTCCAATGATGCACCAATAGGGGAGAGGAAATAAAGTACCCCCTCTACCCAGAAATACTGGATATTGCGAGGGGCCCGGGAAATTCGTGGAGCCCAGCACAGCTCCGGGAAAGCGGGAGCAGTGACACTTTGTTCTAGGGGTGGAACACAACAATAGCTCAGCTCGATGCGGAGCACAACATGAAACTGGACTGTCCTGGCTTCACCTTGGTTCCAATGGCACCTGATCAGGGCAATGGACACCGGGCAGAACAGGAGTGCTACCTCGGCCCTGCAAGGGTGCAACAGCTCTCCGAGACCACGGGGTGCAGGAGCTCGCCCAGCGACAGGACCATGTTTAAATCTTTATTGGACAGTACGGTGATCTATAACAAAACTTAACATGGATTTGAAGATTGTCAGCATAAATGTGCGTAGCGTGAAAGCCAATGTGTTTCCACGTTGGCTTATCTGTCCAATATCAAAGCGGAGTTCCTGTTTCTGCAGGAGTTCAGGATACCAAACCCCAGCAACTACAGGAAATGGTGGAGATTGTGGGCCCTTGGGCCTTCAATTTGGTCAGGGGGAACGATAGCTGTTCGTGCAGCCTGGGTATTCTGCTGGGAGGGGGCATCTTCACCATCTCCGAGGTTAAGGAGGTGGTGGGCAAGTGCCTTCTTGTAGCAGATGTTACATACATAAGACTAATTACCATGTACGCCCCGGTGGTACAGAGTGAGCGGCTGGCCGTTCTACAGCAACTCCCACTGCTGCTGGCGATGTCCACGCCACTCATTCTGGCTGGAGACTTCAACTGCATCATCAATGGGGATGGACGAACCGGAGGGGCTGATGGCGATCGGACACCACATCCAGATTCCCGATGAAAACAGGTAAAGTCACCAAGTTACACGACATTGTCAGACGGAGTGCAGTGTAGATACACCTGGTCAGGCAATACATCGCTCAAGGATAGATTTCCTGTTTGTGCCCCCGCATGTTCTCAGTCAGATCCACAAACAGGGCGGCATGGTGGCACAGTGGTTAGCACTGCTGCCTCACAGCGCCAGAGACCCAGTTCAATTCCCGCCTCAGGCAACTGTCTGTGTGGAGTTTGCACATTCTCCCTGTGTCTGCGTGGGTTTCCTCTGGGTGCTCTGGTTTTCTCCCACAGTCCAAAACTGTACAGGTCAGGTGAATTGGCCATGCTAAATTGCCTGTAGTGTTAGGTGAAGGGGTAAATGTAGGGGAATGGGTCTGGGTGGGTTGCTCTTCGGAGGGTCGGTGTGGGCTTGTTGGGCCGAAAGGCCTGTTTCCACGCTGTAAGTAATCTAATCTAAACGTCAAGCTGGTGTTCTTCTCTGACCACTGCCTCCTGCTGGCTGACTGTCACCTATAGGATGACCAGTGGGCTGGCAAGGGAACGTGAAACTGTTGACCCCAAAAAACATTGAGGAGCTCAACAGGGATTACACAGATTGGAGAGCTGTGAGTCTCCAGTGGACTGGTGGGAAACAGTCACATGATCATCAAGTGGTTCTTTATCCTCAAAGGTGTTAAGAAGGTGAGAGTGAGAGAGAGATGGGGAAAACTATCCAAACTCCAGCAGAGCAGGCAGAACCTACTGCTGTTGCAGATGACTGAGGATCAGCAGGTGAAGAGCCAGTAAGCCTCGCCCTTTGCCTTGGAGACCTCCAAGATAACCTTCCTGTCCATGGTCTGCCCTGTGGAACAGGATGAGACGTGCTCGTGTTTCTTCAGTGAAAGCCTGTAGGAAGAAGATGGCTTGGTAACGTCATCTCAGTCTGACATCCTGAGGATCAGTGAGTCCTTTTAGACTGGACTGTATGACCTGAAGCCCTCAGAAAGAGAGACCTCCCAATCGCTCCTGTCGACTATCATGGAGGTCTCAGACAATAGCACCTGGGAGATGCTGGACCAGCTGCTATCTCTGGATGAGCTGACCAAGACCCTTGAGTCCTTAGGAAAGAATAAAACTCCCAGAAGCAGCAGCTTATTGGCCGAGTTGGATTTGGCTCTGTGGGACTTGATTGGCCAGGACCTGCTGGAGGTGTACAACAGTATGTTTCAGGCAGGGAGCACATACGAATCCATGAGGAAAGATATCATCACCATCATCGCCAAGCAGACGGGAGGGAGGAAATGAGAAATTGGCGACCAATCTCATTGTTGAATGTAGATTATAAAGTCCTGTCTAGGGTCATTGATCTCAAAGTGGCTGCAAGGGAAAACAGACAGTCATATATCTCCTGCTGAAATGTGCCTTTGCAAAGGAAGTCTGGAGAGAGATGCAGTGGCTTTTGTTGAGGTTCATCCTGTGCAGCTCTGTGACTCAGGACTCTGTACTCTGTTGCCTGTTCCCCAGCCACACGCCGAGAGAAAATCAACCGCACCTGGAAGACCATTAACTCAGTGAAAGACGCTCTCTGTTCTGCCTGAAACTTGTTGACTTTCCAGTACAAAGAGTTGACCTTGAATGAGTGTTGCTGATTGGCACATTCCAAGGTGCAGGACTTACGCTGAGGGACAGAGTAAGGCACAGTGGGAAAAGACCCCCGTCTAACATCTTTCTGCTGAAGTCCAGTCTGTTCTATTAATCAGACCCTCTCTTTGCCTCAAACGTATGTAAATAGTGTCCTGCACTTGTAGGAAATGCCTATGGTTTTTTTGCTATTGCAGGGAATTTCAAATTCCAATATTTGTTATATTTTTCTATGCAAAGAACTGTTTGCAGCTGTACAGAACTGCTTTAGTATCTGTGTATGTACATAAAGATGTTTTTATGAATAAAGCACCGTTTACAATAAAAATAAGGCGGGAGATTGTCCATCCTCCTCCTGCAGTGGGTGTATATTCTTTTATGCAGTACTCACTATGATCACAATGTTGGGTGCCTGCTCCCATACAATTCATCAGGCAATTCATGCTCAAACTCACTTACATCAGTAAGAAATAAAAACTAATCAATTACAGAAGAAAACATTTAACAGGCCAAGAGAGGAATGATTATCTTTAACACATCCAATTCTATACTTTAATTCCAAAATGGAAAAGGCTGGTCACAAATACAGATTGTAGGGTGGAGAAGGTTAGTTTGGCCAAATTGGATTCCATTAAAAAAAGATAAATGAGCATGCAGTTGGAATCTGGTGATTTCATTGGTTTCTGGCTGAATTCAGTGATCTTGGTGGTTCTGAAATAAAGGTTTACTGGATTGAGTAGGTTGCTGTTCCAGAGATGTTTCTTTAAACTCTTTATCCTCTACACATGGAGAGCGGGTTAACAGTAGCAGGCAAGACCCAAAGCTTACAAGTTTTGTGAAGACAGAGTGAATAAGGAGGATCCCATTTAGATTCTGAGCTGCTTATGCAGTTTTGCCGAGAGTTTGTGCTTAAAGAATATAAATGCGTGTTGTTTTAGAGTGTGACCACTTTCACTAACTGCCAGTAATTTAAACAGGATTGTATATTTCAATCACACCTTGTTTAGCTCATGTCTGTCAAGCTGTCTGAAACCAGAGTCCCATTGTCAAAACTATTAGCTTTTAATGGACCATCTCCAACAGTTGAATGCCCAGGTAGTTGCCTTAGATAAGATGTTTTGGGCTGGAGCCCTTCATCAGGAATCAGCTGCCTGACTTGCTGTGCTTTTCCAGCAACACACTGTCAACTCTGATCTCCAGCACTGCAGACATCACTGTCTCCTAGTTGCCTTAGATAGCTTTTCAACAGCACAATAGTCCTCAGAGGTTACTTGGCAGACCTACTGCCTTTATTCTAATGGATTTGGATTATGCAATGTAGTGTAATACAAATTAGGTTGCCACCTGAATTGTGTTGGAGACAGTCTGTGTTTCTTAAGGTGTCTGGTTTTAAAAATTCAATGTCTTGTTACCAGCCAGTGAATTTAAAAAATATCATCGATAGATATCAGCTTGACAGGGGATTAACTGATTTTAACCTGTGGTCTTACAAGTTGTAGTTATTCACCCCCATATTTTCACCAATAATGAAAAAAGACAAAAATAGAAATTGTGGGAAAAGCTCAGCAGATCTGGAAGCACCGGTGGAGAGAAATCAGAGCTAACGTTTCGGGTCGAGTGACCCTTCCTCAGAACTGGGATCGATTAAAATATTTTTTAAAATCACACAACACCAGGTTATAATCCAACAGGATTATTTGGAAGTACAAGCTTTCGGAGCGCTACTCCTTTGTCAGGTAGCTAGCTAGTGGTGTGTGATTTTTAACACTGTCCACCCCAGTCCAACACCGGCTCCTCCACAACTTGAAATATTTTGACCTGGGTGTGATGAGTGCTGCATATAGGATCGCACTGGCCCAGCAGTCCCCTACCCCAGCTGACATAATGAGGAATGTGGGACAGGAATAGAAAATCAAGATAGTTTAGCTTTCTTTTTCTCAAGGATTCTTGGTTCAATTGCTGCATGCCGTTCCCCCAGGAGGCTGAGATTATCTTGTGCAATGCATCACGATAGAGGATAGCTCCTGTCCCCAGTGGTACTCAATAACCATGTTCAGTTGTCGGGCAGGGTGTGGATAATGGTGCAGCCTACAGAGGCTTCTTTTCAAGTCCATTTCCATATCAAAGGCTTGCATTCATGTTGCACTTTTGCCTACCCTGGGATGTCCCAAAATGCTGTACTGCCAATCAAATACCGATGATGTCATTTTCATGATTGAAAAGCCGCTGAATATAGTCACCACTGAAACTGTAGGCAACTTTGCATAAGTGTTTTGTTACGTTTCACAACGTAGATATAAATAAATGAGAGCAGTGACTGGGGGTTATCCCCCGAATTTTTAGTAATCATATTTATATCCTGGAGTCATTCGACATTGCACTTAGTTAAGGTCAAGATAGCAAACTGAAACTCTCCTAAATCCTTCTTGCCCACAGCACCACCCCACCCATCCCCAGGTCCCCTGGGTATATAATGAGAGCTGCCCTGACACAGTTCATGCTCAGAGTCAGGTACCTGTAACTAGCCACTAGACAATAACTCACCGACTTGGTGTGCTGCAAAAATGTACAATAGATTCACAGCTGGGTTGAAAAGGTTCTACAAATGTGTGAGAGAAAAGAAAATGATAAGCCGAGCAGTGGATTACAGAGGGAACTAAATCTAATCCAAGACTCAGATCTCAATGAGTAATCCACTCCCAATAGCCAGTCAATAGCAGCTCCCAGAAGGTCAGATTAGCTCAGGCTTTGCTAAGGAGAAAGGTTACTAGGCTACTTGATTAGTAACAAAAACAGAAAGTTCTGGAGAAACTGAGCATGCCCAGTAGCATGGAGAGAGTGAGGACTGCAGATGCTGGAGATCAGAATTGAAGAGTGTGGTGCTGAAAAATCACAGCCAGTCAGACAGCATCCAAGGAGCAGGAGAATCAACGTTTCGGGCATAAGCTCTTCATCAGGAATGAGGCTTGTGGCCCAAGGGGGCTGAGAGATAAATAGGAGGAAGGTGGGGCTGGGGGGAAGGTAGCTGGGAGTGTGATAGATGGATGGACGTGGGGGAGAAGGTGATAGATTAGAGAGGAGGGTGGAGTAGATAGGTGGGAAGGAAGATGGACAGGGAGAACAGGTCATGAGGACGGTGCCAAGTTGGAAAGTTGGATCTTGGATAAGCTGGGGGAGAGGAAATGAGGAAACTGTTGAAATCCATATTGATCCCATGTGGTTGCAAGGTCCCAAGATGAAAGATGAGACGTTCTTCCTCCAGGCGTCAGGTGGTTCGGGTGTGGCGATGGAGGAAGCCCACGACCTGCATGTCCTTGGCTGAGTGGGAGAGGGAGTTAAAGTATTCAGCCACAGGGGAGTGGGGGTGTATAGTGCGTGTTCTTAGAGATGTTCTCTGAAATGGTCCACAAGTTGGTGTCCTGTCTCCCCAATGTAGAGGAGACCACATCGAGAGCAACGGACACAGTAGATGACATGTGTGGAAGTGCAGGTAAATCTCTGCTGGATGTGGAAGGAGTGGAAGGATCCTTTGGGGCCTTGGACAGAGGTGAGGGGGGAGGTGTGGGCGCAGGTTTTGCACTTCCTGCGGTGGCAGGGGAAGGTGCCGGGAGTGGAGGGTGGGTTGATGGGAGGTGTGGACCTAACAAGGGAGTCACGAAGGGGAGGTTCTCTGCGGAATGCAGATAGGGGTGGGGAGGGAAGTATATCCCTGGTGGTGGAGTCTGTTTGTGGCGGAAATGGCGGAGGATGATGTGATGTATCTGGAGATTGGTGGGGTGGCAGGTGAGGACTGGAGGGGGGTTCTGTTCTTGTTGTGTTGGGAGGGGTGGAGTTCAAGGGCGGAGGTGTGAGAAGTGGAGGAGATGTGTTGGAGGGCATCATCAACCATGTGGAAGGGGAAATTGCAGTCTTTGAAGAAGGAAGCCATTTTGGGATGTTCTGCAGTGAAATTGGTCCTCCTGGGAGCAGATGCAGTGGAGGCGGAGGAATTGGGAATAAGGGATGCCCAGTAGCATGTATATCTGCAGATCTGACTGGGCTAGGAATTAAAAGTGGGAGTGAGAAAATGAGGGATAGTACGACATTCCTGTGGATGGTCTGGAAAAATCAAAAGCACAAAATGCTTTTGTCCATTCTTTTCAGGAAGAATGTATTAAAACAGCTGTCTCAAAAGGTAAAACTAACCCCATTCAGGGTCATCTATACAAACATTTCATACTGATTACTGGCTTCCTAATACACCATTATCCATTAATACTAAACACTGCTGTACATGGTAATTATAGCTATACCAGACTCTGGCTTATAGCGACATTAGGTTAGGACTAACCAATGAACATTGTGTGTTCATGTCCAAATGCTTCCAAGACTGATTCTAGAGTGTTTCTTCTATAGACAATAGACCATTTCAGGAGGGGTAATGTCAGTGATGATCACCACTGTTCTGGCTTTGAAGTGGAGTAGTGCATTACTGTGTTTGGTATTACTAAATTGTATTTCATGGGTAAAATGGGATATGATATTCTCTCAATTATTATTCCCCACTGCATCCCAGCATGGGCCTCAAATCCTCTCAGGCAACATCCTTGTAAATCTTTTCTGAACCCTTTCAAGTTTCACAACATCATTCTGATAGGAAGGAGACCAGAATTGCACGCAATATTCCAAAAGTGGCCTAACCAATGTCCTGTACAGCCGCAACATGACTTCCCAACTCCTGTACTCAATATTCTGACCAATAAAGGAAAGCATACCAAATGCCTTCTTCATAGGAAGGGTTTGGAGGGATATGAGCCGGATGCTGGCAGGTGGGACTAGATTGGTTTGGGATATCTGGTCAGCATGGACGAGTTGGACCAAAGGGTCTGTTTCCATTCTGTACATCTCTATGACTCTAATTGACTTCCCCAGTGTCCCCACCACAGCACTAACCCCTGGAAACCACATGGACCACGATGGTCTTCCCCCCCTAACTGAATTGGAAAGAGAGTCCAACTGATGATTTGTTGGACTGGGGGCGGAAAGAATTAAAAATCAAACAGCACTATGTTACAGTCCAACAGGTTCATTTGGAAGTACAAGCTTTCAAGCACTGCTCCGTCATCAGGTAGCTAGTGGGCAGGATCATAAGACACAGAATTTATAGTAAAGATCATAGTGTCATGCAAGTGAACTGAATGAGCGAGTGGATCCTGATTTGATCTCTAAGCATCTCCCTAACTGACGTTTAACCACCGTTGTGGTGGCACCAGCTGCACCATTGAATGTGACCCACTTGCCCGACTATAGAGACACTGATCCCTAACTCTGAATGCCTAAAATGAACTGACTGTCCATGTAGAAGCCGTGGACTGGAATCAGACCATATCTTTGACTTGCGATGCTAGTACCCCCTGAGAGACAGTCCCCACAGACTTGACTGAGGACTACTTCCCTGAGAGTTTAACAAATGGCCGCTTGTCTGAGGCACAGCTTTGCTGGATAGCAACACAGATTGGGGAGGACATTTAACTCTCCAGTGTCAACGAGCTGACTCAGAAGTATTATAACCAGGTGAGTATGGAGACATCGGCTCCCTTCTTTATAACTTCCTCTCCATCCGTCATGTGGATTTATTTTTAGCATGCTCCTATCGCCCCTCAATTAAAATGTGCTTCACTCGAACACAAAGGAGCCGACTATCAAAATCCTTGAGTGAAAGAAAAAATTATTATATTAATAGATCTGAGAAAAAAAAATGCAGCATCAAACATCCACCCAAACACTGGTAAGAGGTTTATAAAAGTATTTCTAGTACACACAGGGAGAATATGGGTTACACAATTAAACATTCCTTAGAGTACTTGACATATCAGATTCTTCACCTGAGATCATGGTTTAATGGTTGACTTATATCCTCAGCAATAGTAGAATCTGTAAATCTTTGAATTCTTGGTGAAGGGTTGTTTTCCCAATTTGTTTCTGACTGAGCGTTGCCTTCTGTGATGATGAGAAAAACAGGTGGGGCAAGAAGGAGTAAGACTTCCAAGTTTTGTTGTTATTAATACACTTTTCTTTCTTTTACAATTGCTGCTGAAAAGTAGCTGTCGAAATAATATTGAATATGTACTCTAGAGTTGAGGTCTACTTTCTTTCCAAGATAGATCATTGGCAGATAAGTCATCTCCCAAAATGTGAACTGACTGTATTTGTGAGAATTAAACAGGAGATGCGAATTTCTCGACACGGATTCAGGTGCCTGGTTGAGATGTCTTTAGACGAAAAGTGATGATGAGAGTGTAGATTCTAGGTTTGTTTATTCTACATGGGTCTTCTGAAGTTTGCCTCAATTTGTGGTCACATGACTACTGCAGCCATCTTGGATGAATGCCGCCATCTTGGATGAATGCCGCCATGTTGGATGCATGCTTCTACCTTTTGTTATGGACCAGACCCTTTCAAAGTATTTTGAGAAGATAGCCTAGACACTAACATTTTCTTTCTTTAGAGGCAATGTAATGTGCTGTGTTCAAGATGCAATTTGAATGGTCAAACTACTCAAACTAAAGCACAATTTAGTTAAACACTGTAGTTAAAATACAACACAAGAAAGAAGAACTTTGAATAACAACTCAATTGGAAAACTTAACAGAATAATAGATACAGTAACTAATACTAATTAATTGTTCCAATATAGAAACATCCCATAAACACACCCCTTAGCAAAAAGGCAAATTCAGACAAATATATTTGTTTCACAGGTAACCCAGCAGCAGAGAGAATTCCCCTGCTTCCAGCTGTAATCGAGAGAGGGAAAAGATAGCTTTTACATCTTCAAGCCAACAACAGGAATGCCTTAAAGTTAAACCTAAAAACTAGAAATGTTGGTCTGAGACAGCTAGTCACACCCAGCCAGGCTGATTCTATTGTTCAAACTTTTACAAAGAATCCTAAAGCCTTGCAAGCGGTTTATTTTAGTGGTTTTAGCAGACTGCTTTGCACCTCTGTTTTACAATCCCTGTTTAAAAGAAAGAGCACAAAATACCCTCTTAAAGCCACAGCATTGTCACACTCTTTCAAAGCTATTTTAGTCTATGAAAGTTCTCAGAAATAACAATCAGATGACGGAAATCTATATTTATCATTAGGTGGGCTTTCCCTGATTTTTGTGCCTCAGCACTACACCCGATTAGTGGCCATATGTTTGCCCTCAGGGTGAAAATGGGCTTTGACTTTCTTGAATAAGAGTTTCATCACCAGTGTGGGAAAATGCTGAAATTTTCCAGGAGGTTTCACGCACTGAGATAAAAGGATTGGTGAGATTCCACTTCCTTGATTTTAGCTAATTCATGGCTCAGATAGTCTCCTCTTCATAGATATTTTGCCTGAACCTGTTCCAAGCTGTTATTACACACCTCTGGAGAAGGTGAGACTTGAGCCCAGGCCTCCTGGCTCAGAGTTAGGAACACTACCAGTGCACCACAAGACCCTCCATCTTCTCTCAATCTATGTTTTTCCCCGACAATTCACCACTAAATTGCCCATTTGCCATCTAAGCAATTAAAGAATTCCAGGCATTATCTACCAGGCAATGTAACAACAACAGAGGTGAAGGATTAAAGCAAATTAACATCTCGTCTTCATAGATATTTTCTCATCAACCCAATTAGAGGTGTTCTGGAGCAGGTGGGATTTGAACCCAGGGGCTCAGAGACAAGGACATCCAGCTGCACCTGAAAAATGCTCTATCATTCTTTTATCTTCCTTTCATATTAGAAGTGGGAAGAAACAGAGCACCCACACAGATATTCATCCAAAGCTGGAATTGAACTCAGGTCTCTGGTGCTGCGTGATAGCAGTGCTAACCACTGAGCCACCATACCACCCAGACTGAATCCAAATTCCACCATCTGACAGATTATTATTGGATTAATAGTCTAGTGATAACAACACTATGACATTGCTGGTACAATTAAAAGGCATCTGAGTGGGTATATCAACAGGAGGGGTTTAGAGGTAAACAGGCCAAATGGGACTAGATTAATTTGGGATATCTGGTCAGCATAGATGAGTCAGACTGAAGGGTCCGCTTCTTGCTGTCCAACTCTCTGACTATATGTGCTCTTATATTTCAACTTAACATTTTTTTCCATCACCAAATTACCCGTGGTGTCTTTTCAATAGTCAATAAATTAACTCCTGTCACCTGATATTTAACTGTTAAAAAAAGATAGCCAATTGCTGGTGCTTAACTGTTTAAAAACTTAAATGCTAAAGTTCTTTGCAGGATTCAAAACAGGTGTGTAACTTGTTTCTAAATACTCAAAGCACTGGCAATTAATCGCACAAAATCTTACTCAGAACGCTGGCTGCAGACTTCGCTGAGATGTTATGATGTAGAGGTGCCAGTGTTGGACTGGGGTGTACAAAGTTAAAAATCACACAGCACCAGGTTAAAGCACCAGCTTTCAGAACGCTGCTCCTTCAGACAACCACCTGATGAAGGAGCAGCGCTCCGAAAGCTAGTGATTAGATTCGATTCCCTACAGTATGGAAACAGGCCCTTCGGCCCAACAAATCCGCATCTACCCTGTAAAGAGTAACCCACCCAGACCCATTTCCCTCTGACTAATGTACCTAACACTATGGACAATTTAGCATGGCCAATTCACCTGACCTGGACATCTTTGGACTGTGGGACGAAACTGGAGCACCCGGAGGAAACCCACACAGACACAGGGAGAACATGCAAACTCCACACAGACTGTCGCCCAAGGCTGGAATCAAACCTGGGACCCTGGTGTTGTAAGGCAGCAGTGCTAACCACTGAGCGACCGTGCTGCCTGCTTCCAAGTAAACCCATTGGACTATAACCTGGTGTTGTGTGAGTTTCACTTATCTGGGATGTGTTAAAGGCTGCACAGAGCTCTGTGCTTGAAGGCCCTATTCGTGATTGGACCCACATCAAGGCTCTAAAAATTTCCCCCAGACTCCCAGTGGTTGTATCTGAAGAAACAAATGTTGGATGTTGTGAGACCCATCAAACAGTCAACCCAGTAGCGATGATAATTCAACTGGAAATGAGACTGAAACGAGATCATCCACACAAGGTCACTGCTAATGAATGCAAGGGAGAGATTACTTTATTCAGGGTGTGGTTAAAATGTTAAATTTGCAACCACATAAAGTTATTGAGGGATTAGCTTGAATGCTTTTAATGGAAAATGGGATAAACATGTGTAGGAGGGAGTAGCAGATGGAGTTTAATTTAGATAAATGTGAGCTGTTGCAATTTAGTAAGGCAAATCAGGGTAGGACTCATACACATTAAGGAATGGGTTCTGTGGAGTATTGCTGAAAAATGTATTGCTGGAAAAGCGCAGCAGGTCAGGCAGCATCCAAGGAGCAGGAGAATCGACGTTTCTGGCATAAGCCCTTCTTCAGGAATGAGGAAGGTGTGCCATCTCCTCTGCCCTGAAGCTCTTCAGCCGCGTCCTCACATTCCCAACGCCCCTCCCCCTAGTCCCTCCTCCCTACCTTTTATCTTAGCCTGCTTGGCACACCTTCCTCATGCCCGAAACGTTGATTCTCCTGCTCCTTGGATGCTGCCTGACCTGCTGCGCTTTTCCAGCAACACATTTTTCAGCTCTGATCTCCAGCATCTGCAGACCTCACTTCCTCTGTGGAGTATTGCTGAACAAAGAGATCTTGGAGTGCAGGTTCACAATTTCTTGAAGGTGGAGTCACAGGTAGA
The DNA here is from genome assembly GCF_037043375.1 of Chiloscyllium plagiosum. Classification (NCBI taxonomy): domain Eukaryota; kingdom Metazoa; phylum Chordata; class Chondrichthyes; order Orectolobiformes; family Hemiscylliidae; genus Chiloscyllium; species Chiloscyllium plagiosum. Next base: position 44,841,904 of record NW_028270162.1, on the reverse strand, counting down.
TAGGGTAGTAAGGAAAGTGTTTAGTACATTTGCCTTTATTGGTCAGTGCATTGAGTATAGGAGTTAGAAGGTCATGCTGTGGCTGTATGGCATATTATTTAGGAGGAGAAAGTGAGGACTGCAGATGCTGGAGATCAGAGCCCAAAATGTGTTGCTGGAAAAGCGCAGCAGGTCAGGCAGCATCCAAGGAACAGGAGAATCGACGTTTCGGGCATGAGCCCTTCTTCACGTTTGGGATACTGCATTCAGTTCTGGTCTCCCTGCTACAGGAAAGAAGTTGTGAAACTTGAAAAGGTGCAGAAAAGACTTACAAGGATGTTGCCAGGGTTGTGAGTTTGAGCATGAGGCTGATGCTGACCCTGACCCTTTTTCTTAGGGTAGGGGAGTTCAGAACTAGAGGGCATAGGTTTAGGGTGAGAGGGGAAAAATATAAAAGGGAGAAACGGGTAACTTTTTTCACACACTGGGTGGTGTGTGTGTGGAATGAGCTGCTAGAGGAAGTGTTGGAGGCTGGTACAATTATAACATTTAAAAGGCATCTAGATAGGTATATGAATTAGAAGTGTTTAGAAGGATGAGGACCAAACACTAACAAATGGGACTGGAGTAGTTTAGGATGTCTGGTCACTGTGGATGAGCTGCACAGAATGATCGATACATCTGAGAGAAGAGGTGGATTAGCGATGGATGAAGTGAGGTGGACATTCGTGTAGAAAATAAGCAACAACACAACTCAGTTGGGCTGAATGACCTGACTCTGTGCTGAAAATCCTATTCAATTCTGCCATGTTGGTGTGGAGGGATCCCAGCTGTTCACGAATTGCTGATGGAGGAGTGAATGGATGGGACCCTTGGGTTTTGGCCAGTCACGTACAGGCCTGTAGACAGTGAGAGATCAGCCCCTGGGATAAGGCTTTGCTTGCTCAGTGATCCTTCAGGACCTCCTATATTCATAGCAGCCACCAGATTAAAACTGAGGAGACATCTGTTCTCAGTGTCACCTAGTTTTCACACACCTTTTACAGAAGCGGGGGGGGGGGAAAAAAAATCTGAGGCAGAGTTTGATTTGTTGCAGGGCTGTGCTGGACAGAAGTTCGTTTGAGTTCATGACCCACAATTCCAGTCTTATTCTATTTGCAAAGAAATGTAATACTCCCTCCTGGACAAGGAGCAGGAGACACTTGAGACTTGAAACATTTTCCAAAATAGGGTTGCAATAAAAACATTGTCATAGCTGTATTACCTTGAGCTGAGGGCTGGATCCCTGAAATAGTCACGTGCAAGGTCTGTGTGGCAGGTTTACTCACAGGAAAGAGAATGTGATTACAATCTGAAATAATGACAGTATCTCTGGTATATGAATAATGTATTTCAGAGACATTGTCTTGGGTACTGGTGTCTGGGTTGCAGATTTCTCTGGGAGCAGTGGGGAAATGACAGGTCCTCAAGTAAAATAAATAGATCTCCCCACACTTTATGTTCTGCTATTCTAACCTGTCAACCATAAAACATTAACTCTTATATGATCAGTTTATATACAATTGGTTTATTTCTGTTATGTTTACAAGGATGTTGCCAGGGTTGGAGGATTTGAACTATAAGGAGAGGCTGAATAGGTTGGGGCTGTTTTCTTTGGTGTGTCGGAGGCTGAGGGGTGACCTTATAGAGGTTTATAAAATCAAAGGGACATAGAGTAAATAGATAAGGTATTTTCACTGGGGCATAGGTTTAGGGTGAGAGTGGAAAGATATAAAAGGGATGTAAGGGGCAACATTTCTACACAGAGGGTGGTGGGTGTGTGGAATGAGCTGCCAGAGGAGGTGGTGGAGGCTGGTACAATTACAACATTTAAAAGGCAACTGGATGACTATATGAATAGGAAGAGTATAAAGGGATATGGACCCAAGTGCTGGCAAATGAGTTAATAGATTTAGTTAGGATATCTGGTCGGCATGGACGAGTTCAACCGAAGGGTCTGTTTCCGTGCTGTACATCTCTATGATTCTATATATGAAGTATTAGGATTCTTTTTGAGACTTCTATGCAGGGCTGAGAAAGCAGAGTCTAGTGACCTTCCTCAGAACTGAACTGCTGTGTTTCTCCATCTGTGGACAATGTTACTATTCAGAGGTGGAATGGCCTTTAACGTTCTGTCTTTATGGGCGTTATCCTCTTGCATGTTCTTGCTGTGTGTTTTATCCTCCCTATGTTGGCCTGGTAAGCACGTCAATAATTCTCTCATTGCCTCACCTGAACATGTCATCAATCAGTCCACCGGTTGTGTATATGATGGAGCTGTTTTTCCGACCCTCCCTGTCATGTGGTGTTGTTTTCTTTCCTTCTTGAATCTCCACAGTTGGTCTTCTCGAGCTGCTTGATTTGTATGGAGGAATCAAGCCCCAGTTTTCACCCAATACCCACATCCTCAGCAGAAGGCAGAGAACAGTAACCCAGGCTGATTTCTGCTCCCCGATCCCAATGACACTTGAACAAGTCAAAAACAAAGATCTGTGGATGCAGGAAATTAGAAACACAAACAGAAATTGCTGGATTAGCACAGCAAGTCTAGCACATCTGACATCTGAACTTGAGAAACATTGAGAACTTATGAAAAAAACAATAGCAAAAGAAAGCCCCTAGGGTCTGTCCAGCGGGCCAGGCAGCATCCGAGGAGCAGGAGAATTGATGTTTTGGGCATAAACCCTTCATCAGGAATGTGGGGACGGGGAGGGGGGCTGAGAGATTAATAGAAGGGTGGGGGTGGGGAGAAGGTGGGGGTGTGATGGTGATAGGTCAGTGGGGAGGGTGGAGCAGATAGGTGGGTTGGAAAATGGACAGATAGGACAGTCCAAGAAGATGGTGCCGAGTTGGAGGGTTGGATCTGGTTTTCGGCGGGGGGGGGAAGGTGGATTTGGAAACTTGTGAAGTCAACGTTGATGCCATGTGGTTGAAGAGTCCCATGGCGGAAGATGAGGGGTCCTTCCTCCAGTGATTGGGTGGCTTGGATTTTGTGGTGGAGGAGGCCCAGGACTTGTATGTCCTTGGGGGAGGGGGAGGGGGAGTTGAGGTGGCCAGCCACAGGGCGGTGGGGTTGTTTAGTGTCTGTGTCTCAGAGATGTTCCCTGAAACACTCCGCAAGTTGGCATCCTGTCTCCCCAATGTAGAGGAGACTACATCGAGAGCAACGGACACATTGATTGAGGTGGATGGATGTGCAGGAAAATCTCTGCTGGATGTGAAAAGATCCTTTGGAGCCTTGGATGGAGGCGGGGGGGGGGAGGTGTGGGCGCAGCTTTTACACCTTTTGCGATGGCAAGGGAGGATGCTTGGTGTGGGGGAGGGGGGGGGCCTGGAACTAACGAGGGAGTCACAGAAGGAATGGTCTCTGCGGAATGCTGAAAAGAGTGGGGGGGAGGAAATACAGAGGAACCTCAATTATCCCAAACGAGATGGGCAGGCAGTATGTCGTTCGGATTTGATTATTCTGATAACCGATTCAATGCCTCCCCTCTGGCACTCGGAGTTTTCTGAAGTTTCCTGTTTCCTCGCTCTGCCTGCCTTGCTCCCTCTCTCTGTCTCAGGGTTTGTTTCTGAGCAGACACACACTTGTGTGTAAGGGACCTGCAGCATTGCTGAGGCCGCTCCCCACCGCTGCTTCACTTCAATGGGATTGACAGAGCGAGCATTTGCTGAGTCTGCTCCCCGTTCAGGAGACTATGGAGCAGCACACCACACAACTCCCCCCCTCCCCCCCCAAACCACACCCTGCACCACCGCCCCACACCCTCAACCCCTCCCCCACCCCGCTCTGTGCTTTCAGCCGGTTTCCAGCCAGCGGATGCAGTGAAGCAGCCAGACACACACACACACACACACACACACACACACACACACACACACACACACACACACACACACACACACACACACACACACACACACACACACACACACACACACACACACACACACACACACACACACACACACACACGATGCTCTGTAGAGGACAATGTTGGAGAGATTATCTGGGGCCTTTACTTGAGAATATTCATTTGCAGAAGTAGGGAGGGAGGACAGTCAGTCATTTGGAGATGGTGCCTGGGCTCTCATTGATGTCCAGGACTGTTCTCGGCAGAATTTCAGTGAGCCAAATTCACTTTTAATCATTGTAATCAAAAGACACATTTGTTGCACCAGTGTTAGTAACACCTCTTACGGGACCTTGAGATCTTCTTCAGATAATCCAAACTTCGGATGATTGATATTCAGATAATTGAGGTTCCTCTTCTGGTGGTGGGGTCTGACTGTAGGTGGCAGAAATGGTGGAGGATAATGCGCTGTATCCGGATATTAGTGGGGTGGAAGGTGAGGATCAGGACGGCTCTATCCTTGTTGCGGTTGGCGGTGTGGGGTTCAAGGGTGGAGGTGCGGGACTTGGAGGAGATACGCTGGAGTGCATTGTTAATCATGCGGGAGGGGAAATTGCAATCCTTCAAGTAAGAGGCCATCTGGGATGTCCTGGAGTGAAATTGATCCTCCTGGGAGCAGATACAGTGGAGGCAGAGGAATTGGCAATAAGTGATAGCATTTTTACATCCACTGTATTGATGAACTGTTTAACCTCCTCATGGGAGAATGAGGTGGCGCCAATACAGTTATCGAAGTAGCAGAAGAAAAGGTGGGGAAAAGGTGGGGAATACAGTTATCGAAGTAGCAGAAGAAAGGTGGTGTAGCTGCAGAAGATGGACTGTTCCACATATCCTACAAAGAGGCAGGCAAAGCTGGGGCCCATATGGGTGCCCACGGCTATCCCTTTGGTCTGAAGGAAGTGGGAGGATTCAAAGGGGAAGTTGTTGAGAATGAGGACCAGTTCCACCATTCGAATGAGTGTGTCAGTGGAGGGGTACAGGTTAGGTAGGTGGGAGAGTGTATTCCCTAATGTGTTTGATTGGTTAAGCCTGGGTGTGCCCTCAGGGAAAAATAAAGTGCAGATATTGAGAGAAGGCAGAACTGTCGCGTATGTTATGCATTTTAAAGTAAAATCTCTTACACCTTACTCTTTAAAAAACCTAGAACACAAAGCGGAGTTCAAAATATTGATAATTGAAGCAGTAAAAGTTAAAGAGAATATTAAGAGGGCTGAAGCAAGATAGCATTCTTATTTTAAACTTGAGCACTTCTGTTTAGAGTTGCCAACTCTGCCGGGATACAATTCGGGAGATTTCATTGCATTTTCAGCTGCCCTACACAATCGAACAACACTTTCTAACGTTTCCAATGGAACCTTATCCCTTACCTGAGATATGGTGACCCTCAGGTTAACCACCACCAATTATCTCTCTCTAATGAGAGAGGAGCCCTATGGTCCTCTGGGATTTTACCATTTAACCTGTAACTAATCAATGAAAAGGTTCAAAAAATGAGAATAAAACAGTTCTTGAATTACTTTTAAAAATCTGGCTGCATTTCACCTCAGACTGCTTCAAACAGTGCCCAGAATATTAATGTTTAATTCCTGTTGTCTTGACAAACCCATGATTCTTGACAAACCCGCATAAAAGTTGCGAAGGTCAACCTTTCAGTAGCAGTATTGTTAAGAGTATACGCTACCTACAATCTTAATAATAGGCCAGCTTCAAGGGCAGAACCTTGGAGCAATGCCAGCAGTTTAAGAGTTCTAAGTACCCTGCAGTGAAGCAGAATTCAATGTATCTGAGGTTGAGAGGATTCATCTCTATCTACGTGGATACCTCACTGCATGCTGTGTACTTCACTGAGAGAAATATCAAGTATTTGAACCTGAACTCACGCTATGCAGGTGCCACATTCCCTGAGCTAAATCAATCTCATGCAGAGTTCAAGGATGCTTTCACACTGCACGTTTTGGCATTGGTATGAAGTGGTTTGGGCTAAACCTGTATGAATGTGGCTTGATTTGACTCCAGAGAGAAGTGGAGAGTGAGTTTCCCCACTTTTTCTGAGGAATCTTGTTCCTTTTCCCTACACATCAGACCTTGAAGCCACAAACAGGGCCAGAAATACCACTTCAGACCCTCCTCAAGTTTAAAGACCTGTCTTACTGGACAGGACAGGTCTGTAAATCAGGTTAACTGGGGTACAGCGGACCTGCTGTGCCTGGGTCAGGGTCAGAGGTTGAGAGCAGCATTGGGGCCTCTGATTTCTGTCTCTGTTGCTGCATAATGCAAGAAAACAAACAATTCCAGTCCAGTGACTTTTTATCAAACTGATATGTAGCTTCAGGAGAGAAAGGGTTAAAAAGTGGCTCCTCCTTGGTTGTCACAACAATTTTTAAAGTTATTTTTCCATGGAGCTATACCTCTCTCCAATTAAAAACATAGTTAACTATTATGAGAAATAAGGAGTCAATCAACTAGGTTTTCTTAAATCAAAGGTTAAAAATCACACACCAGGTTATAGTCCAACAGGTTTATTTGGAAGCCATAACTTTTGGAGCAATTATCCTTCCTGATGAAGGAGCAGTGCTCCGAAAGCTAGTGCTTCCAAATAAACCTGTTGGACTATAACCTGGTGTTGTGTAATTTTAACTTTGTACAGCCCAGTCCAACACCAGCAACTCGAAATCATTCAATCAAAGGAAGCACCAAATTTCTTGACTGTTAAAGCAAGGCAAATAATATAACGCCACATGAAGAGTACAGCTTCCTGTGGTCTTCTGGTCGTGCATGCACAGATACACACACACATACACACACACACCCAACGTTAGAGGGAAATAGTGTCCAATATACAGCAAGATAAATAAATATTCTTTTCATCGTCCTTTTGTTCACTTTGAGGTTGATTGGTTGGAACCTGAGGCCAATGTCGATTTGTTGGTTTCATGGGTACAGTCAGTCTCGACAAGCTAACATTGAAAATTCATAGATTTTTGAATATTTTTCTCTGTGGTTGTTTGTCTGGGAACCAGGCGCCAAATTATTCAGAAAAAGAGAAGGGTGACAGCAACTTCTGTTTAATTACTTGCCAAAATATACTTGAAACCTTCCTTTGAAAAGTTGATTCCTGTGTGTATTTCCAAGATGCTCTTTGGAGGTACAGTATTTGTCTGTGAGAGCCATTGTATCAATGCCCAACAATTTGTGGTGTTTAATGCCTTCCTGAGACTCTGATAGGTTTTGATGGATGAAAACCAGTTTGTTGGCTTACACTGGGGATAATCAATTTGTACAAAGAGTTTCAATGGTCCATTGTTCGGCTATCCTTTGCTATTGATGAAAGGTTTTAAATCATCCTGTTTGTACAACTAGTTTCACATTTAAATAAAATAAAGTTCTGTTCATTTCTCTGAATATTCTGAGTTTCGATAACAATTCCTGTTCTGGTTCATATATAAATCTTTGTTCCAGCAGTACCTGTAGTCAAATTATCTTGCCTCCATACAGAGATATTTGAGATGTTGTTTTGTGCTTCACATTCCAGATATCAAATTTTAACATTCAGTAATTACTCCTTGGATAGTCGCTTTGGGACTAAAACACAGCCTTTAGAAATTCATTTCTATTTTCCTGTTAATTTGCCTACTTTAAGGTCAGATGACTTTGGTGGCCATTTTAAAGTATCACAATCACAGAAATGTTACGGTGCAGACAGAGGTATCTTGGTCCATCATGTCTACTACTGCTCTTCAAATGGATGTTATGACCTAGTATGGGTAAAGATTTGCCTGTCTTTACCAATGTCATTACTCATTACATGGTTTCTCCCTATCTACTGTCCAGACTTCAACACTTTTAAACACTTCTATCAGATCTCCTGTTCGCTGCTCTCTCTCTCTAAGGAGAACAGTCCAAATCAATCCAATTTACCCTTTTGACTGAGGTATCTCATGCTTGAAACCATTTTCATAAAATGGTTTTGCATTCTCTATAATGTGTTCACATCCTTTCTATGGCATAGTGCCCTGAATTGTATACAGTATTCTAGCTGAGGTCAAACAACGTTCAGCAACTAGGAGAAAGTGAGGACTGCAGAGTGCAAGTCAAACAATGTGGAGCATAGCATAGCTTCCTTGCTCCTATATTCCATGCCTCCATTAATAAAGCACAGGATACAGTCTGCTTTATTTACTGCTCTCTCCACCTGTCCTGCCACTTTCAATAATCTGTGTACAGTTACACCTAATTTACTCTGCACCTGCACCATCTTAAGAATTGTACCCTTTGTTTTGTTTTCTTTTTGTTCATTTCTTCCTACCAAAATATATCACCTCACACTAACCTGTACTGAACTTCACCTGCCATCTACCTGCCCATTCCACCAACATGTCCATATCCGTTTGGATTTCTACACTATCCTAGTCAGTTTACAGTGCTCTCAGTCATCCGAAAACGTTGAAATTGTCCCCTACGCATCCACCTCTAGATCATTAATATAGATCAGGAAAAGCAGAGTCCAAATACTGAAACTATGGGGACCTCCACTACAATGCTTCCTCCAGCCTGAAACATGTACATTTCCTATTAATCAGACTATTTCGTATCCATCTTGCTCCTGTTTCTTTTTAATTCCATGAAATGTAATTTTTCTCTCAAGGTTGGAGTATGGCTCTTTGTCAAAAAACCTTTTGGAAGTCTGTGTTCACCACATTACAGCATTATCCTCTTTGATCCTTCTGTTACCTCTTCAAAACTCTCCAGCACATTAGTGAAACATAACTTCCATTATAGAAATCCAGGCTGCTCTTCGGCCAACCTTTATCAATGTGACGAGTTATTCTTTTCTGAATAACCCTTTCTGGAAGTTTCCACATCACTGAAGTTAAACTGGTCTGTAGCTGCTGGGTTTATCTTTACAACCATTTTATTGAACAAGTGCAGAATGTTAACAAATCTTCAATCCTCTGGCATCTTCCCTGAGTCTAGAGAAGGCTGAAAGATAATGGCCAGTGTCAATAAAATTTCCATTCGCAGCTGCTTTAACGTCCTTGGACATATCTCATCTGATCCCAGTTCTTGTCCACTTTAAGTACCGACAGTCTGCACCATTTCTTCCTTGTCAATTTTTAAATCTTTCCAGCTCATTTTTAATTGCTTTGCTCTCCCTCTTTAATGTTTTTATGTTCATTGAGGAGATTTTAAAGATTGATAGTCTGCATTTTATACTGGCAAGACAGTATTTTAAGGAAGGATTTATCTCAAAGAGAAAAAAAAAATAGAGAAACCAAAACCGCATTATTATTATCACAGTCATAGTCATAGAGTCATACAACATGGAAACAGACCCTTCGGTCCAACTAGTCCATGCCGACCACGTTCCCAAAGTAAACTAGTCCCATTTGTCTGCAAACCTTTCTGATTCATATATTTATCCAAATGTCTCTTAAATGTTGTAACTGTCCCTGCATCCACCACCTCCTCTGGCAGTTCACTCCATACTCTCTGTATGAAAAGTTGCCCCTCACCTCCTTTTTGAAATTTTCTCCTCTCACCGTAAAGATATGATTCCTAGATTTGAACTGCCCCACACCAGGAAAAAGACCCTTGCTATTCACCTTATCTATGCCTCACATGATTTTATAAACCTCTGTATGGTCACCCCTCAACCTTCTACACTCCAATGAAAAAGGCCCCAGCCTATCCAGCTGATTTTTTATAACTCCAACCCACCATTCCCGGCAAAATCTTTTCTTTTCTGAACCGTCCCCAGTTTAAGAATATTCTTCCTACAGTAGGGTGACCAGAACTGGGCACAGTATTCCAGGAGAGGCCTCACCAAGTCATCTGCAACCTCACCATGACATCCCAACTCTTATACTCAATGGTCTGAGCAATGAAGGCAAGTGTGTTAAAAGTTTCTTAACCACCTTGTGTTGCAACTTTCAAAGAATTATGTACCCGAACCCCTACATCTCTCTGTTTGATAACACTACCAAGTGGTCCTACCATTAGTTGTATAGGTCCTGCCCTTGAATGTTTTACCAAAATGCAATTCCTCACACTTATCAAAGTTAAACTCCAAATACTATTCCTCAAACCATTGACCCAATTGATCAAGATCTCTTCGTAACCTAAGATAATCTTCTTCACTGTCCAATACACCTTCAATTTTGGTATCATCCACAAACTTACTAACCATGCGTCCTATATTCTCATCCAGATCATGTACATAAATCACAAACAAAAGTGACCCAGTACAGATCCCTGTGGAATACTGCTGATCAAGTCCAAGAAACAACCCTGCACCACCACCACCCTCTGTCTCCTACAGTCGAGCCAATTTTGTATCCAATTGGCAAGCTCACCCTGAATCCCATGTGATTTAATTATTCTACCATGTGGAACCTATTGAAAGCTGTCGCCCTGTCTGCTAAGGGCCCTCAACACTAGCCTTGCCACCTCACCAGCTTGCCGAAACTGAAATGCCGAGGGAGCCCCAGTCGCAGAAGGGTTCACCAATTCTGACCCTCCAGCACCACTAGCTGGACTGTACTTGGCTGAAGTCATCACGGGACACAGTGTCCCCCAATCCCACCCACATACGTAATGGTGCACAGAAGTCAAGAGGACAGCATAACCCTTCTCCCAACCCACCCCACCCCGCAATAACTGTTTGAAAGTGCGTGACTGATTCCCATTGCATGTAAGAGTTCAGTGCAGCCTTGTCCTCAGACAGGATCTAATATATAAGCCATCTTGACTACAACCTTCCATTAAGGTTAGAATAAGCAACCAGCAGGTTCTCTGCTTGATTTTTACTGTATCTTCATGGCTCAATGTTAATACAGTGAATCTGAAACTAAGGCAAGCAAATGAGACTACTTTGAGAAAGCTGGTCAGCATGGATGAGTTGGACTGCAGGGTCTGTTTTTGTGCCGTATCACTCTGAGTCAAGAATGACAAATGCTTTAATTAAATGGAGTTTGTTTAGTGAAACTGCAGAATTATTATCTACAACAATGAAATAATTCAAGGAAATGTTTCTGATCATTCTTGCTTGACAATTAAGAATTTGGAGTTTAGAAAGCAAATATTAATAATCTGTCTTTCTGAGATTAAGGAATGCTCGAGTATCATGATTGGCCAATGGCTTTGTTAAGTTAGTGCCAGTGTTATTCCCCATATCAGCCACCTCAACCAGCCCAACTCTCCTATTCACTACTTATACACTTTTTAATAATCCTAATTTTAAAGTCTAACTTGCTTTTGAACTGATTGCTGTAGTTTATCTCAACAACAGGCTGGGGGAAAGAGGTGCATTTTCTAACCAACCTCAGTTTAAAATAATGGGAGTAGGCCATTGAACTTCTCAAACCTGCAATGCCATTTGGTTATGACATGGCACATCTCCCAAAACTTCTGTCAAATTAAAAAAAAACATAAATTGGGACCTCTCTTTATCTTCCTGGGAGGAAACAATCCATATACAGTTTTGGAATTAAAACCATTACTTGCTTGACATTGATAGGGTGGTTGGGGCAGAATTTTAATTTACTTTTGTTCAGTGGGATGTTTGTCGAGTTTGTTTTTGGAAGTTTTTCTCTGTGAGGCCTACTGAGTTCTCTCACCGTATCTTATCAAACTCCCCTCAGTGACTACCTATCCTGCCCCTCGGTTCCAATTCCAGCTCTATATAATCATTCACAAAGAGTATGGTGCTGGAAAAGCACAGCCAGTCAGGCAGCATCCGAGGAGCAGGAGAGTCTATATTTCAGGCCTGATGAAGAGCTGTTTTCACAGCAGTTTGAATTTAACCAATCAGTCTAAATTATGCCCCAAGACGCTAAAACCCAATTGAATTTGAATTTTACTGTTTTGACAACATTGAATCAATGAGACTATCTGATGTTTGGGGCATGGAAAAAGCAGGCATTTTGGACGGGTAGCCAGAAAGAGCACCAACTGCCACTGAAAGATTGCTATTTACCCCACTCTCTGTCAAAGGTACCTTTTTCACATATAACATCTTTGTAACAGAAGACCGAAGGCGACCCAGGGAGATCTACAAACAGAGGATCGACACCAGAGGCTACAGCCACTGTCTGGTTTTGAAAATTAAGTTGCTGTAAATTTAAAAGGGCCTTTATTGGATCAGTATAGTTTATAGAGTAGGAGGTAGATAACAAATCTTTAAGAGAAAGGAGGCTTAGAGTTGTAAATAGTTGTCATTTAATATTAACGTTTAGCATTAAAGAATAAAATTGATAATTTTGTTAAATAGTGGAATTTGGGTATTTCTCTGTTACTCATACTTTAACAGATTACAAGGCAAGGTGAGCACACCCGGACCAACCAACCCAATCACCCCGTAGCCCAACACTTTAACTCCCCCTCCCACTCCACCAAGGACATGCAGGTCCTTGGACTCCTCCATCGCCAGACCATGGCAACACGACGGTTGGAGGAAGAGCGCCTCATCTTCTGCCTGGGAACCCTCCAACCACAAGGGATGAACTCAGACTTCTCCAGTTTCCTCATTTCCCCTCCCCCCACCTTGTCTCAGTCAAATCCCTCGAACTCAGCACCGCCTTCCTAACCTGCAATCACCTTCCTGACCTCTCCGCCCCCACCCCACTCCGGCCTATCACCCTCACCTTGACCTCCCTCCACCTATCGCATTTCCAAAGCCCCTCCCCCAAGTCCCTCCTCCCTACCTTTTATCTTAGCCTGCTGGACACACTTTCCTCATTCCTGAAGAAGGCTTATGTCCGAAACGTCGATTCTCCTGTTCCTTGGATGCTGCCTGACCTGCTGCGCTTTTCCAGCAACACATTTTCAGAGGTGAGCTTTCTGTATGTTTGGTTTAATTAGTAGAAGGGTTCAACGATGTATTGTAACATCTCTAAACATTTCCTATTCGTGCACCTGTCTAAGTGTCTTCTAAGTGGTGTAACTATACTTCCTGGTCTGCAGCTCCCCTTACACCCACCCCAATCCTGAAGAAGGGTTACACCCAAAGCATTGAACTTCTCCACCTCCTGATGCTGCTTGGCCTGCTGTGTTCTTCCAGCCTCCTGCCTGTCTACCTTGGATTCCTTAGTTTTTTTGTCTGCATCTGTACCTACATCTCGGACTTCTTTGGGCAGTTAATTCCTTTCGTGAAGTTATACAAAGGACGGCGCTTGACTAATGTTGTGCAGGTGAACTATTGGATGGATATTGTGAGGTTAAGGTGCAAAGATCCATTGTGCTGTGCCACATCCCAGGCTTGGGCCCCCTGTATGGTGGGTAAGAGGACACTATGACACACCAAGGGCTTCACATAAACGTGAGCAGATGAACTTCAGAGAGATTAAGTGGAGAAAAACAAGGTTTAGGGGGAGTTAGTCTGCAGTGCTTGTATATTTTTCACTTTTCAATGGTCAAAACAGATACTGAATACAATCTCTAGCCTCAGTGGAGCCTGAAAGCAAAACAAAAGTATTGTGCAGAGCAGAAAGAATATTTACTGAGGCTGAAGCATATTTCCGGAGCAAAAGGTGAAGGCACTTTAATAATACCTGGCCCTCTTTATACCCGGAGCATATTTAGATATTTTTGCAAACACCTACCCAGAGAGCTGAGTCCAAATTCTGCCAAAACAGGAGGCTGTCTTCAGACAGTTAGCCTAGTTACTAACTAGGCCTCATGATATCTGATTACAATAGGTCTTAATAGGATAGTAATTTCCTGAAATTATTGATGAACTGTGTGTGTACAAGTTGCCCAAGCATTACCAAATACAGTCTCCAGGAAAATGGCTCAGGACATGTGAATCCTTGTGCCTCAGAACACATCCCAAATGAAAACTCTGCCTTTGCTCACAGAAGAGAAACTTCCACAGGGGCAGTGACAAGTTTTGGAAATGGATGTCCAGTCTGTCATATGAAAGGAAAAAGCGTGGAATTCTGGTCGCAATGATTCCTTTGATATCATGAGGAAAATTATAATTTTACATGACAACGCTGTTTGCACACAACCTTGGGGTTTTACTGACATCTTTGTACACCTTCAACCTTTAACCAGACCTCTATTTTCTCCAATTTCGGTATTTTTAGAGTAAATATAAAAAAGACTTAAAAGAAAATGAAAACAATGCACAATTTTTACAAAACCCTCAAATGGTTTCTTGCAGCAGTGTACAGAAAATTAATTTTTAATTGCCTAGAGACTCCAAAACAATTATTCTGATTAAACTCCATTAGAGCATGAAGGTGAATAAGGCCTGATTCCATCCTTACCACATCCGGCTTTGTGCATGATGCAGTAAGAGTTCTTATAGCTGTAGGCAAGCTAGGATTGTGTAGATAAGGGGTGGAGAGTGCAACAAGTTATGTAAATAATATCTATTCTCATGAAATTCTGCTTGAACTTCACACTCCTCTTTTCATAAGCAGCAGGTGTCTTTTCCCATGTCCTCAACACCCTGTGAGATAAATTGCTGTCACCGCTCTTGACAAATGGAGTTTTCAGACAGAGTAGTTTGTTTTTAGGCCCTATACAATTAATAACTAGCTGACTGGTGCCAAGCAGTCACCTTCTGCTGGGTCAAATAGTCAATCATGCCTCCCAGAAGGAAAATACATCACGCTAAAACATGCAAAGCTATCAATAAATGGCTCTGAGCCAGTTGTTTTAGTCACTGGCTGTTGCTTCTGTCTTGCACATTCTGGAAGTTTCATTGACAATCCAGTACGTGTTGTGTGGGCCCAAATACATGGAGTCAAATTGTTCCAAATGGGGAATTATTTTGGGGAGTTGGGACACTTTCACGTCACGACAAAGCTTACTTTGTCTATTAGCAGGCTGCCTCTGATTTAAACGATGGTAAGGTCCTAGGGAGTGTTACTTAACAAAGAATCCTTGAAGTGCAGGTTCATAACTCCTTGAAAGCGGAGTCACAGGTAGGTAGGATAGTGAAGAAGGTGTTTGGTATGCTTTCCTTTATTGGTCAGAGTATTGAGTAGAGTAGTTGGGAGGTCATGTTGCGGCTGTACAGGACATTGGTTAGGCCACTTTTGGAATATCGCATGAAATTCTGGTCCCCTCCTGTCGGAAGGAGTTGTGAAACTTGTAAGGGTTCAGAAAAGATTTACAAGAATGTTGCCAGAGTTGGAGGGTTTGAGCTGTAGGGAGAGGCTGAATAGGCTGGGGCTGTTTTTCTTGGAGCATCAGAGGCTGAGGGGTGACCTTATAAAGGTTTATAAAATCATGAGGGGCATGGATAGGATAAATAGACAAGGTCTTTTCCTGGGGTGGGGGAGTCCAGAATTAGAGGACATAGATTTAGGGTGAGAGGGGAAAGATATAAAAGGGACCTAAGGGGCAGTTTTCTTTCACATAGAGGGTGGAACGTGTATGGAATGAGCTGCCACAGGAAGTCATAGAGTCATAGAGTCACAGATATGTATAGCATGGAAACAGACCTTTTGATCCAACCTATCTATGCCGACCAGATTACCCAACCCAATCTAGTCCCACCTGCCAGCAGCTGGTCCATATCCCTCCAAACCTTTCCTATTCATATACCCATCCAAATGCCTCTTAAATGTTGCAATTGTACCAGCCTCCACCACTTCCTCTGGCAGCTCATTCCATA